>NC_064888.1:26243206-27641206 GCF_929443795.1 Astur gentilis
CCTAGCATGCTTTGAAAGAAACAACCAACCACCAAAAACCACAAACACAAAACAAAACCAAACACCAAAAAACACATCAACACAAATTTCAGCAGCAGTTGCCTACTAGAAAAGAATTCCAAACCCAGACTTGTTAGTGAAACTGGCATTTGTACTTTAAAATGGGAAGCAGGAATTATTACCACAGCATTTCTTACAAGAACAGATAACATGACTGTACTCAGTGATGCATTAAACAAATTTCATCCTGTTTTTTCAAAAAAAGAAAATCCCAATAGAAAGTGGCATGGACATAGAACAAGAAATATAGGGTTCCAAAAGCAAGATACTGATGCAACAGTAAATGGATCTATAACATTTGTATTTCTACTTCTCAGAGTTCTCTCCATCAGTAAAAACCACTATGCAAACAGAGACATACTTGTCTGTGGCTAAAAACTTTTCTAAGCAGCAGCTAGTAAAAACAGCCTCAAACACCTACTCCATAAATTTGCCCAAGTTCCACAGTATGCATTTAAAAAAGGGAATCCTCACAGGTGTGACGATAAACATTATGCCACTGAAATTCTAGTAAAAATTGTGTCCTCAATTAAAATAGTTAATTCTGACTAAAGTCACAATACCTAAGCATATCTTTTCTTACAAGCACAGAACTACTCTAAATGCTGATAGGCCTTAAAGGGCTACACAGTTGGATCCTTCTCTTGATAACCAAGGGAGACAGTTAACCTTTGAGAAACAACTCCAGATGAGGAGGGAATTAATATACTTCAAACCAGGCAACTCATGCAAATTGTTACAAAGAAAAGCTTTTGCAGGGGAAAAAGGATGAGGGAAGGAACCACCATTCCAACAAAAAATAGTGCAAAGTATAGTAGGGCTCCATTTAAATCTATGAGTTTAAGATAGGAGGGGAGAGAGAAGGGGAAAAGCATCTCGTATGTATTTACATAATCACAGCTCAGGTAGTTTGTGCCTTTATGCTCATGTAACGGAAGGTGAAGAGAAACCAAGTTACAGATAAGAAAATACACTAACACTAGATAACATTTCATATTCCTTGTTCTGAAAGTAATGGGGCATAAATTAGCCATCAGTGGAAAAAATACTTCCTACAGCCAGTATTATCTTTCTCAATGAAGAAGGATCAGAGTATTCCCCAAATAAATGCTGCACATCAGCCAACCCGGAGATACACAGTAACTCCAAACCCGGGTTCTGTATTACAAGAAGTTGCTTGAGTTGCAACAATTCTTTTGCTTTACATGTTTGAGAAATGCATTCCCCTACATCATTTATTGATCACTAGAGAGAAAAAGAACAAAAAAAGTAAATGTAAGTTTAAAGTCTTACAGTAATTTTTCCTTCATTCCCAAGATATTTCTTCAGGCTATCAACTTAAAATTGATCATATAAATCCTTAGATGTGCATTAAAACAAAACACATTTTTCATTTATAAGTTTTGCTACAGGCTTTTGTTTAACTGACAAAATACACTAGAGAGTGTAAAAAATATTTATTTAACCTAATTCAACGTAACTATAATTTGCAATACTTAAAAACAAGATTTACAACAGAGTAATGACCTTCTGCCACTCAGGTGAAATCATTTTATAATCCACACAGTATTTTTATAATTGTATTTTTACAATACTTTTAACTTCCAGAGAAGACAGTGAGCTTTCCCATGGAACAAGTTTCAAACTCACTAATTTGCATCATTCAATTCTTTGTGAGACTTTAAAAAACAGTAATAAATTGGTTGGAAATATATACAGTGAAGACCACTGAAAAGCTGTTTTCTCGAAATGAGGAATTCTGTAAGAAATATGTATTATATTGTTTCAAGACTATCTTACAGAAAGCAGCAACTTTCAGAGGTTGCTACTCTATTTAGAGTTCTATATAAAAGTGAGCCCACTAAGACAAATATAATCAGCAGACTTACAAGATTATAGTAATTCTTCAGTTACAGCAAGAACCTCAAAAGTATTTGATATTGATTGAATGTATAATTTTCAATACCTGTATAGTTTTTGAATACTAGTTGGCCATTATATACACTTTTGTACAGTTCTAAAATATTACATCTCAGTAATTAAGATAAACATACTATAGAAAAGGTACCATATTTTGAATTTCTTTAACATACATTATTGCAGTCAAATATGAAGTCCATTCTGCATTTACTTCATTTCTGGTAAAAAGAAGTATTTACTTATGAATACTTCCACTAAAAGATTTTTTTAAACTTTTCTTCATGCATTTGACATACTAATATGAATAAGGACAAAAAAGAGACTTTGAGAAAAACAAATAAATTGTTGTTAAGAGAAAACTTAAAGTACTAAATCTAGGTTAGGTGTGGTATGAGTATTAAATGGCCGTATTATGTTTGTCAAAATTTAACTTCACTAAACAGTTAACTTCCATCAAAACAAAGTTTATAAACATCAAATAACTGAAGTACTAATGTCTCCCTTAGCTGGCTACTTTGAACATATTGTAACAGTAAAGCTTACTGTATAAATAAACTTAGTTTATTACACATTTAAGATTTATCCTTTAGTCCTTTACAGAATGGAGCCAAGTTGCCTTAAGAGTGTCTAGCCTGCTGGTATGTACCATGCTCAGGTTAGGTACCCAAAGTGTAGTGTCACCCCGTTTCAGCCAATATTTCCACTAGAGCTGGTATGGGCAGAAGAGAGCCTTGTCCTGGTACCAGAGCCGAGTTATGCACCCAGGTCTGGAAGTTTAGAAGGCTGCCCTAATCTGTCAGTTTAAATGTAGCTTTAGTGTCCAATGTTGTTTCCTCACACTTTTACTGCTATTTGTACTTGTATGGATATTTACATAATCAAAAGGAACATGAAAACTGAACAAGGGCTCTAACACTTAACTACTAAATAAGCAACTGAAATTTACTTCCCCCCATGTAATTATTTTACCACAGAGGAAAAAAAACGCTATTCAGCACCAGTTACAAAACAGTAGAAGAGCCATGAGAAAATAACACTAGGCACTGCAGAAGATACAACAGGACAGTAAAAATTATCAGTAATAAAATAGTCACCTGAAAGTCATGCTAATTTCCACACCTAGTACTTAGGTGGCTAAAGCTGACATACAAGTCCTGTAGAGCGTGATCTATCTTCTGTTTTCTCTGAGCAGTCATTTGAGTATGTACCAGCAAAAACCAAGGAAATCTTTATTGGCTGATATCCCACAATTACTTCTCCTTGGTAATGACTCACATTTATTTCCTTTCTAAAAAAAATTCCCTTCATTGCGTGAAATGCTGAACTGGATGATAGCGTGGGTATGAAAACACATATAGAAAAGGCATTTGGATATAGCCTACATTAACTACACAATTTAAATGTTCTTGTTCTGTAGTTGATGCTTTTTTTCCCCTCCATTCAGCATATTGGCTCAAACAAAATAATTCAGAAGCCTGCTGCCCAACAGAAATAACCAAAAATAATGAAAGCCAAGTCACATTCTTAGGTTCAGTGGTTGCTGAAAGGATTTACCCTGCCACAAGACAGTGCTTTATTATATTTAAAGAAAAAAAAATAGGAGCAGCAACTTATCACAATTGTCCACTACTGTGCAGTAACAATGGAACCAATACAATATGGAAACCTGTTAGGTGAGACTGTACGACATCTGGAGATCACAGCCTTATGCTCCTTCTTGCTCGGGATAATTTAAAATTTTGCGGTGAGCTTGGCGCAAGTATTGCTGCTGTTTGAAGTAAACCTTAAAAGCTCCTTTTATAGCAACAAAAGCAATTCCACCCTGAAATAAAAAGATATTTTGAAAACCTGCACAGTTCAGTGTCATATCATTGCAAATGTTCTTTTTAAAAATTTCTGGTCGAAGAAGATTTGTTTTTCAATCATAGCATTTTCTGTTGAAGTGTAGCTAATTAGGACAATTCCAAATGAGTACCTCAATGTTTTCTGTCACAATGCACTATTACAGACGTTAATGTTACTTAAAGGGATTACATACTGGATCTATAAAACCTTTTGAAAGCTTTTATTTGCTTGGAAATCTGACAAATACTCTAAAAAATTATCAAAATACATCCTATTTAAAGAACAAAGTAAAATGCAGATATCTGCTTTCCTCCTTTCTCTGAATATATACTATACATGACAGAAGGAATAATACTAATTACCATTCTATAATCAGACAGTGAAAAAGGCCACTTGCCAAAAGCAAGTGTGGAGTGAAATAAAATCTGGTTTTTGTAAAACAAACTTTTTTTTCCAGAAAGTTTTACAATATGTTTATCTCAAGTCTTCAAAATAAGAAGAGACACTAGAAGCCTTTAGTCTGCATAAACAGTTGTAATATCACTGTTTCTTCCATGTGGAAGAGAGAGGGTGCATAAACATGTTGGAATTGAAAGCAGGGGCTGAAGTGACAGTCAGATGATCAGGGATACCACCTTACCAAACTCAGTGTGCTTCCCCTTGAAAGGCTGCAAGCCAGAGAGGTTATTCACAAAGGAAGAGATTCTCTCCTCTCTTTGTCCTCCCCTCTCCATTCAACTTCTGTGGAGAGTTTATTTTTCTCTCCTTATTTTAATAAGTAATAAAGGGATCCTCTCAAAGAATTAGTAACAGAAGCTAATATGAAAAGGTTGATAATAAAACCCCACTCTTCCCTTGCAGAGATTGTTCTTAGAAGATGCTCATCTCCATTATCACCCTTAATTACTGCTAAGGTCTGCCTAGTACAGTACCAGATAGAAGTTTCAGCCTTGTCTTGAATTCAGATAGTTGCAGTCATAAGGACAAAACCTCTCACACACATGATGCTTGTCCACTGCCATGATAGGCAACCTTAAAAAAAACCCTTCCCTTAATCAAATGCCACTCTCAAGTTCTAGATGAATTTATGTTCCTTTTTACTTTCCTCCCCGCCCCCCCAATACAACACTTCATATTCCTATATTAGAATCATTTATGAAACAAACAATACTGAATCTTACCAAGATTGTCCTTTGTAAATTTGAGTTGACACTGCTGAACATCAGCTTTCCAACTATCGTGGCAATAGTAGGGAAAACTAAAGCTCCACATAGAATACGTGTAGCAGAGACATGATCCGCCAAAGGGTTGGCCTCTGCTGGAATACGAGGAACAGGACATCCAATGCCTAAAGGGATGACAGTGGGGGAAGAAAAGGTTACATAGCCACTACCTCAAACGGAACATAGAAAGCACATGAGTGCCCACCCCCCACTCCATTACAAATCTATAGCCCAATTTTTTGAGAACTATCCTTCTTCTCAGTGAATACTCTGTTTCCATTAAATGACTGTATTCATTTTTACTTTCAAGTAAGACCCATGGTTTTCAGTAGCTTGTTTTGTTACTAAGGCCTTAACTGAAACCATGCTCCTGCTCCTCTTGCCCCACCTTTCTCACTAGGTACTATACAAACACAGTCTAAACAGACTGAACATAAAATAGAGTCAAGGTGTTAATCACCTCTACTTAAGAATGGTGAAAACTACTTGCCTATCCCCATCTCCTAAAGGCACAAATTCAAGCTTGATATTTCCTTTTAAATTTAATCACATTACCTGGAAATATGCTGTTCAAAATCTGTAGCTTATTAGAGTATTTGCGCCACAGTCTGAGCACATAGTCCTCCCAACGAATCATCTTGCCCAGTATTAGCATGACTGGGATAGTGGGAAGTCCAATCAAAAGAAATAAAGGATCAGCTCTCTCCATGACATCAAGACCTTCTTTGTGACCCACAACCTGGTAAATATGTATATAGTTGACAAACATAACAAAGGCCACAACTGAACAAAGAATGTAACTTTTTAAAAGTCTAGTTTGTTTGGGGCTGCCCACACATCTTAAGTTAAACAAAGACAACTGTTCTACCTGACATACCCAGTTTTCCCTTTGCATCCTTGGTTGCTTATGAAGTGTAATGCAGGCGAGCTACCAGCCCTAGTTTGCACATCATTAATATTGCAGAGAGCTGTAACGCAATTCGTTACCATCTCAAGAAAAGTTTCACATGCTTCTGTGTAAGTAAAAGCCTAAACACCTGAAACATCAAAATAGCATGCTTTCCAAAACACAAAGAACTTAGAGTTTTAGAATGATTAATTCTACACGCAGAAATTGATTAGGTACTACTCTTTAAAGGATTAATTGATAGCAAATATCTCAGGATGTTTTACTAAAAAATTTCTGTTATGTAGGAATACCTTACACAACAGAGATCACAGTATTAAAAAGTATTGTTTCTCTAGAGAATGCAGGAAGAGGAAAGCTATTTTCAGCAGTAGTGGAAATAGCAGCATATCTTTACTTGTACCTTATTTTTAAACGTGGTTAGTGCTACAGTTGTAAAGGACAGTCATTACTGATGTGTCTAAACCTTTCTACTGGCACAAAAAAAATCAGACTTTGCAGTTTATAAAATGTAGGTATTAAAACTAAAATAACAGTGCCTTATGTTTTCTTTAAAGGTACAAACTTTTTATTTTTTGCAAGTCTTCGCTTGCACAAAAGTAGGTAGTAAGAACATGTAACAATAGCAAAATTTAAAAAACAAAACAACAAAAAAAACCACAACAAAAAACAGTACTGCTGGAATAGGACACAGGGAAACAGCTAGGGTAACGTACGACAATACCTTCAAACTGTACTTTTTAGCCTTGCTTTGAAAACCATTCCATTTTATTCCTCTAGAACAGGAACTTATGTTCTATACCACAGTCTCTAAAAATAGGCATAACCAATCTTGTTGCCGCCAAAAGATTATTCCTGCAAAAAATACTCAGCATTTGTCTTCTAGCTTGTTCACTATCTTCCACCCAAAATGTGATGTCTGACACTATCCTTTTTCTCCTTATAGTGCTTGTCAATCAAAAAAAGGCTCAATACCTTGTCTCTTCTGCTTTAGATTACTATTTCTTTCTGTTTTCAGTAACCCCATATGATTTGTTACTGACTTAGCCACACTGGAGTCACAATGTCAATTCTGTATTTATTTTTCTCCATCTTTAACCTTTAAAAATAGCTTTTGTGCTTCTCTCTGGCCCTTCAACTGAAGGAGTCTGAAGTACAGCAGGAAACAAGTTATATTAAACCTAGCAAATTTGGGGTGACAAAAGGGGTGGAAAAGTTTCCCTCCACTCCCAGTTTAATCTCCTCCATTACATGCAAGAATATATTATTCTCTTACCCAGCATGCCATCCATATGATCAAAAAAACATTAAATCAGAGGAAAATAGCTAATTCTTCATATCTGGGATTTGACAGTTCCTCATTTCAAAAAGCAAAAAAACCTACAGAAAGGAGCACTTTATCTTTCCATTTGGTTATGTAGTTCTAGTGAAGCTAAAAAGGTCATTTAAGTTCCTACAGAAAAAGGCTCAGCATAGCAGTGAGCAAGGAGATAAGGACTGGTACATTTCAGCAAGTCTAGTTGTAATATTACAGATGGTTGCAATGTTCCTGTAAGGGCCACAAGAACAGAGTATCAGGTAAGGAAAGTCCTAAGTGTGCTATTCTGCAATATAGACACTCATCCACTGGAATGGACGAGGTATTGAAAATCATCATACATCACTTAAGCAGCCACTTGACCCTGGCCACACTGGTACCAGGGAGACTGCATCAACTCATTTGGGCTCCACTTGAAGTGGTTGTCATATACATTTCTGTTATGAGATCACGTACAAACGGAACCAAAACAGCACACAATCTTGAGATAGAGTGACTTGTAGAACTGCAGGGCAGTACCACACAGTTCAAGAAAAAGTAGTGCCACGTGACATACATGGATAAGGACTAGGCTGTGTATTTAAAATGAGAACTGTGTAGAGGAATACTTATCAGCATACAGATTTGTTAATTCTATCTACAACTGAATTAACATTAGAAATACTTTTATGCTTTCAGGCAAAACACAGGTTATGGGCTCGATATAGGAATCAACAACTAAAATGGTAATAAAGGTCCTTGTAGTTGTACAGTCTATGAAAAAATCTCGTCTTGTAGTTGAACTAGGACAGCCACGATCATTTCTTTCCATAGTTAATAGTCTACCACCTGTCAACATAATTTTTATATTTAAATAGCAAGTTCACAAGAACAGAAGTAGGAAAAATAAATATTTTTTTCCCTTTCAACTAACCATACAGTCTGAAGTAACTAAAAGAACATACTATTAATTTGCAGTGTTTTGCATTTGTTGTTCATGAATGAATTGCACTATTCAGAGCATGCATTTTCCTTTATGCAATAAAAAAAGTGGTGCAACTGAAAAATTCACCAGGTCTCAACCCTTTGAATGTTAGCAGTAAAATTTTTCTACAGGTAAAAGATTAGTCTCATGTCTTTTCTGAAGAATTAGACTACCCATTATTAGTGGTTAGGTGGTAATGGCACCTCTTCTGTAAGAATAGAAGTGGGTTCACCAGCCTGCCATACAAAGGGCAGCCAGCTACAGTAGTAGTAAATTTTGTTAGTTGCAGACTGAACCATGTTTGAACAGGCATACTTGGCTTTATGCAGTATGATCAGTTAAAAGTGAAAAGCTTTCTATCCACCCATCTTGAATTCATTTGTTAACTACACTGAAAGTAGCTAAAGCATGTTTTAAGCCAAGGAAAGAGGAGTCTTAATTTACTTTTTCTTTAGAAGACTTGCTTTCAAAGCTGGTAAGAAGAGGGAATACATGTGTACCTGCATCACCGTCACAGCTCCATACGTAACAGCTGTCCAGTATATAGAGCCCACCATTATTCCAGCTGCAGCAAATGGACATGCCTTTGAGATCAGTCGATCTGCAAGATCCAAAACGTAAACAACTGGACCTATGATAAAGGAAAAGTAAGGTTTCAAGATAGATACATATATACATACATAAGCATACTGAAGAAAGCTCTCAGCATCTATTACTGACAAGAAAGAATGAACTTGACAAAATAACAAGTCTGACATCCCACACATGCTGTTTAAATGAGAACATATAATTAAAGAGCTATTAAGCTAAACTTGTAACTTATTTCTACCTACCATTTCATTCACTGCAACATCTTTCTGAGAGATTAATATGCTGGTTAGAGCACTAATTTACCCACTAAAGTTGACTAGTTTCCCTTCTCTGTGTTGAATCAGAATTGTTCTGTTGTAGAAAGCATTTTAGACTTAGTGTCTTTTTTGTTAGATATTTCAGTTTTCAAAAGGAGGAAACACTGATTAGTTGTAATTACTTCATGTGCTTATCTTTGACAGCTTCATCTGAGAATTCTGTCACTAAACTATCCTACTGTACAGTAAAAAGCAGCACAGTCAACATGAAAGATTCCTTCTGCTGGAAGAGGCTGCATTCAATGTTTTTAGAGGCCCACCTCTCAAACATTGGGAGGAAAAAACCTCCTATTCAGGTTATTTAGTGCTTTTGACAAGAGTGCTTGAATAGAGTTTCATTGTTCTATGGACAACTGCACTTTCAAGGCTTACGCAGAGCAAGACATGACCCTGATCAACTTTGGCAAGGTAAACAAGGGCATGCTTGCATCTTTTCTTTGAGAAACTGCAAGAGCACCAGCAAAGCAAAAGCCAGAAGCTTAAGTGTCAAATACATGTATGGAAGTGAAAAATGTCATCACCATGATCAAATTCCACATTACTTTCGTATTTGTCAACAAATTCTACAGACTGTCCTCCAGCTCATATGCATGAATAGTTCTTGTTAGCTCCCTCCTACTTTTTTCCTACCAAAATCAGTGAAAATATTAAAGTTATTCTGAAAACCAGCCTACAGGCATTCTTCAAGTAACTAATTCTCCATATCTCTCATCATGACTTACCCACTCAGGCCTCTAATTCTTTTACTACTTCCTGATATTTTTTTTTTTTTTTTGGGGGGGGGGGGGGGGGGCAGGCAGCAGTTTATTGAAGGAGCGCTGTCTTGAGCAATGGTGTTAAATGACTTACTGAAGCCCTGATAAACTCGATATACAGGACTTCCACTAGATGAATTGCTAGGCTAGTTAGCATGCTCTATTTTGTACACCAATCCTGAGTTGTATACCATTTTCCACCTGACCTCCAATTAATCAAAACTTGTTCTGTCCCTGCACAGAATTGAGAAGATTAGGTGTCAAGGATTTTTTTCTTTTTTACCTTTCTAAAAGTAAAGGTATGGTATTTGTCATTCTCCAAGTATACAAAAATTACTTGCAGTTCAATTCTTAGCTTGAATGCTCCTAGTACATAAGAACTTTATATTCTTAGTTTTTTAAGGTGGTGATAACTTAGCACCCTGTTCCCAAAAGGATTGTCTCTGAAGTATCATATTTATACCAAATGAATTAAAAGCCATGCATTTAAATGTACAACCAAGATGTGAAATTCATATCAAAAAAAGTTTGCAAAAAATTTGTCAGCCACACTGACAAAATTGTGATTCTTGTTTCATGACTTAGTTCGTTCTTCTCTTTCCGAAAACAGGTCTAGCGTGAATGCTTTCACAAATAACCAGTCCTACGCAGCTCAAGTCAGCCAGTGACAACAAGCAACAAGAACAACTAATTAAACTCATTCATTGTCATGTTTTATCAGCACTGGTATTCTTGTAAAGCACTCCCAAATACATCTGTTTTGTGGTGGGTTTCCCCCCCTTCTGCCCCTCACCCTCCCTTTTTTTAAAAAAAAAACAAAACAAAACAAAAAAAAACAGGGTAAGATTTTACATTCTGTTTGCACAGCAGTAGCATCGAGACCTTGTAGAAGGATTGCAACTTTTTTTTTTTCCCATACCCAGGTGTATGTGCAAATACCATGCTGAAGAGGTGCAATTTAAACACATTTAGCTTATATGCAGTCTTGACATAAGTCATTGTAAATATTGCCAAGTTATGTATCAGATTAGTGGGCAGTCCTAAGCAACTTGGGCAGAATATTGCTTAATATACTCTCTATTCTAGCTCTGCTGGACCCTCAAGTTCTTAACTTGCTACTCATGTACCTCAAATTGGTTACCTTTGCATGCATCTTCTAGTACAGCATGCATTCTTTTAGTAATAAGCTCCAGTTTTAAGGGCAGGAAGCATCTTCCTATGTGGCTTGTAAGACAGTAAACACCTCACTAGCACACTGCTTCAAATACACCAACTGATGTAAATTATTCCATAAGTAGCCGACAAAGTATAACTATCGAGTTAATTTATTCTCAAGTTGAGCATCCTATTGTTGATTAAGTACCAAAATTAAAGGGTTTCTGAAGAAGGAACACTCTACTCAAAATGCAAAGAACTGGAACAAGCAGTTTCACTGTATTAACAGTTATGTTTAAGTTTTCAGGAGAGACTTCAGCACCCAACGTGCTGAAAGTACCAACAAGGTCATAACTGCAAGTACTGACTGCACAGTAATTTAGACATCTTGACTGTTACCCACAGTCACTGAAAAAGTTGTGTAGTTGTACCATTTTGAAAACTTACATTTGTTTGAAGACGGTGAAGACAAGAGACTCAAAAACCCCATCATATTTGGTGAGTCCTAAAGGGCGACACAAAGCACTAAAGCTTGCCTTATACATCTTGGCAAGGTGATAAGGCAACAGCAGAAGTCTAACACTAAAAGTACTAACAAATTGCACCTACTGATACAAATCATTAGAAGAAGCAGGCTATGGAATTAGGTATAGGATCTTGAGAAAAGACTAGCAAAACGTTGTTCCAGGTTTTGGTTGTTTTTTAATTAGCCCTTTAGGAAGGAAGTTGTGAGAAAGGAGGACAAATATAACTGTTCCTTTTAAGATGGTATTAAGGAAGAAACAGGAAATTAAGTATCACTGACATACAAATTAAAGAAGGAAATACAAAAATATTTTTCATTTTGTAAAACTATCATGCTTTAACAGAGCTTTCTCTTCCAAACTGTTTTTCTATTTATTAAACTGAAATAATTATCTAAAAGATACTTCAGTTATTTTCAAAGTGTCAATATTTTCTTATTTAATAAAAAAATCTCTCAGAAGAAAGGAAAACAGCTAGTAAGAACAGTTACTATCAATCTCTAAAACTGATATGCACTATCAAATTTGAAATTGGATTATAATTTTAAGAAGATATGTCACTAACGGGGTTGTTTTGAATTGGCAAAGAGAGAGACACTATGACTTAAAGATATTCGTTGATGTCTCCAAGTTGATATTACTTCAAAACTATAATCAAATAGAAGAAGTTGTGTTAGGAAGTACCCTTTCACAGAAATTTGTTTTTTAAAAAAAGTTTCCAGCAGTACATTAGAGGACTCTTCATGTAAGTAAGTTTCTGAACTATTGATACTTCAGGGAAACTTTAGTTATTACTTCTTCCCTGCTCAAGTAATTGTAGTTTCTTGAATGGTACGACTAGTAATGTCTTCAAAAGATACCTGCTGCAGCAGAGACAGGGCTACTGGCAAGACTGCTTGAAAACATATTACTGTCCTAACTCTGCCTGGTGTGACCTTGACTGACTTATAGTGGAATTGTGATATAACAGTTTTCGGTCACTAGAAAGAGCTACAAAAGGGCAAGACTGTCTCACTTGTTTAAGGCACTTCAAGCTCATGATTGTGTTTGATGGACCCAAATTTATTTCCGTCGTCTACTATTAGTCTTGTGTACTTTTACAGAAGTCTGAATTTTTATGCCCTTCTCATCTTTAAAAATGGAAAAAGATGGTATTGTGAGGGAAAATACATCAAAAGATTCTTGCATGCCTGCAGACAAGAGCTGAACAATCTCATGCAAGAATATTAGGCCAGCTTCAGAACCTAGGAATGTTAGCATTTAGGAATCTTAGCTTTCAAACAGAGTATGCCACAAATTGCAAGAACAAATGAAAATGCCTGTTATGTGCATGCATATTCTCCAAAGTATAGTTGCTTCCCCTTTTTCCCAGTGCTAAAATAAAATATAAATGCAGCTGACATTACAATTTCATCATTCAAGATGCAAGTAAGAATATTAAACAGCTTCAAGTTTTGTGGTACATTTTAAGTGTCCAAGATATCAAACCTTTTTTTTCCCCCAAAGCCAATGCTAAATGTTGTCATTTATGCCTCCTTTATGATGGAGATTAAGATTCCTCTCTACCTTATCCTTATAGGAAAGCTGAATTGTGGCTGATGTATGAATAACTTGGTAGTAAGTTTCATGATGGTTTATGTTTTCTTGAATATCAACAATACACTAGTCCATATTTTCTCTCCCATTTCTCAGTGTTCCATCATAGAAATAAACATCATCACCCAAATAAAATTCCCTTCACACCTTAATTTTGTCAGCCCTTATACTAACAGAAAATAGGTCCTCTCCTAAAGAACTGACAGTGCAAGTTATTTTCAGCTGTTTGATTACAGAAATAAGATACTTTTAAAAAAATCTTCTTTAAAATCTTCTAAATGCCTGTACTCACATACTGTATCAGCATTTCTTTAACAAGCAGTTTTACTTTTAAACAAAATTAAAGTTTCCATGGCAACATTTCATTTTCTTGGCCTACTTAATATATCCCATAGAACATATGGGCAAATGAGGGCTGGAATGATAGCAACCACTGCTAATTTAAATATATGCAACATGTTGCGCAGTGTCCTAGTTGGCTACTCAAGTAAGTAGACTCTGGAAGACCATCTCCAACTTTCTTTCACGCTGACAGAGCTACAGCAGTGCCCAGCAACCACAGATATTCTGCCTCTTGAATATAGGGCAATACTGAGTCAGGAACACCTCCCAAACAAAGTAAAACTATGTTTTTCAGGTAATGCAACAGGTTACTCAGTAAGGTTTTTTGAATTTCCTTTGATAGCAGTTTTTCTGCAAGCTGAGGAAAAAAAAAGGATGTGTTTATGTGCTAATATGTAGCAATTGCTTAAGGAAGTCACACTCTGCTCAACAAGACAAAATATCACCTTAACCATTAATTAATTATAGATCAATTACTTATAAGACTTATCAATATACCCAAGCGGAACACACAAAGTTTTCAGAAGGTATTTAACTAAGCCAACAAATAGGACACAAGCAGAATATAAAGGTATTTCATTCTGTCTGGAAAAGGGAACAGACAAGTTTTCAACAGAATTTATGTGCCAAGCATGAAAGAGGAAAAAGTAGGAACAATATAAAGAAACAACCCATTATATTATTTTTAAAATTTAATTGATGCATATCTTACCTAGCTTTGGAAATACTATTAAATATTCTGCATTGCACTGAGGACAAGCAACTCTAGCAGTACTGTTTCCTCTTTGCTTTTCATCCACCCAGCGCTGCAGACAAGTCTGATGAACCCATTTTGTAGAGCCCCTGCACCTGCAAGGTCTCACCCATTCTGCAGTCCGATCATCCTCATCAGTAGCAAAACAAACCCAGCAGCTTCTGTAATTACAGGAAGGAAAAAAAGATTTTTTTTTTCTGCTTTTACATGCTTAAAATAAACTTTCACACATGAAAGCATATAGTTTTAGAAAACGTGCACCTAAATGAGATGATGCTTGTTGCTTCATTCTTAATCACCAAAAATATAAATATTTTGTACCACAGTCTTGTTCTGATATTAACATACTATTACAGACAGCTAAACAACTGCTTTTAATACGTTCTGAATTACTAATTTAACTTTTAGATAATTTATGAATTAAAAAGCATTGAGACTGTAGTTCAACCTCTGAATAATTCAACATATGAAAAATCCATATATTTTTAAAATTTATTATAATTTCCTTTTACAGCAGACATTTTGGTAAGTTTTTAAAATTAAAAAATATAAGATCAATAATACAGTAGTCTGTTACTAGGGAAACCAACTCAATCCACTTAAACAACAAATCAACACAAATGACACAATGTATCACAAAAACTGTAAATAATTATATTCAAGTAATTCCCTTTCTTTGAAAAGATAAAGTACTTCATTCAGATAATTTATATTATACAAAATTGATTTAAGTTATAAAGTACTTGAAGAATACTATTGTACCACTAGAGGAGGAAATTTCTGCACTGAAGAATTATCTGGATATAGAAAATTCAAACATATTAATTCTATAAGGAGAAAACACAAGACTGACAGGTTGTGACCTGACCTGAAGAGAGCACACATCCTAGTAATTCCCAGATATCTGATCTGATGACTAGGCCAGATCCTTAAAGACCTTACAAATTGCAAGAGAAAAGTAAAATATGGATCTAAACTAGGATAATATCAAGATATGTTGACCCAATAATTTAGTTTTTACTGTGAAATAATTTGCTAATTTCCCTACTGAAGATAGTGAAGTTTAGATAAGAAACAAGAATCGAACAAAATAAGGATCTTTCTACAAATATAGTTTGGTTTGATATATTTTTTTTTACATAAATATTTGACACAAGCCATCATAATCCTAATTAAACCTTTATAAAGGTGTCCAGCAACAGCATCCCTATAATTTAACCATCAAGCCACAAACTAGTTAGACATTATGCACTAACTGAAGTATTGCAGCACTATTTTGATGCTGGTTTTGTTCTCTTAATTTGAGTAACATCATTAAGATGAAACAGTATAAGGCTTCTTATGTGTAACCACTGACAATGATTGAGATCATAAGCAGCTGAGAAATGCTCTGGCACTACTAAACAAAGCAATGTTAAGATTCAAGAATCCTGATTGTAGTTTCTACGTGGGGATGGTACAGTTGTTCCTGACGTTTTTCCTCTCCCTCCCCTAGCATTTGTTGTCAGTAATAAACCTTCTTCCTAGCCTTTTAAATACTTAAATTTTTTTCCTTGTTTCAGCTTCTCTACTCACCTTTATTTTCTCCCCACCTCATATTTTTTGTTTCAGTCTGCCCTTTCTGCATCCCATCTCTAACCTTTGTTAGCATCTGGGAAGAGAAATTACAGCTCAGAAGTCCCCTCCAACTCTAGTCATTTTGCCAGATTGTCATACTCTCTCATGGAAATCAGTGCTAAAAAGTTGTCAGAAAACTTACTTGACAAATTTATACTTGAACATATATATACTGAAGGTCTTTCCTATGTACGCATTCCAAAAAAAAAAAAAACAACCAAGTTTGTAACTAACTAAAGCTCCTTAGACAAAGTTTATAAGGGAATTATAAGCACAGTAAGGGCCAGTCTTCCTAGAGCCAATTTCAAAGCAACAAAAATACAGTAAATTCCTTTAAAAGGTCACTATTTTCTCCCTAGCATGTCACTTGTAAACAGGTTGGGTGGTGGTGGTTTGGTTTTGTTTTTAACTGCTCTATGAGGAAAAGGAGGGGGCGGGGAATCTACAATGGGAAACTTATTTTGTCAGGCTCACACTTGAAGTAGTAAAAAAATATTGTGTCCAACAGCTTCCTTTTAAGGCCTTGCTATTTTGGGTAGTATTCTATTTGTGAACTGAAGATGTTTCTCTACAGAAGAATAGCCATGTGTTGTTTATAGGAATAACTGTGCCTATAAAATATTTGCAATGCTTTCTTTTAAAGCTCTGAATCTTTTTCTGATTTATAGTGGCAGAAGTATACTGAAATTAAGTTGCGAGTGTGCAAGAGCACAACATAGCCTATAGCGACTTATTACTGGCATACTTGTGAAAGGGAACACAATTTGAGATGCAGATTCCAGGGAAGATTGCAGAAAAAGCAATTTAGTATTGAACAACAGGTAAAACAAACATAACTGTCATGTCCAGGTGTCCATTTGTAAGTACAGAACATATTCTAGTAGGTACAGATGTAAATTTTTAACATTGGTGCTCTAAAACTATAACTACACCAGTTTGCATTCAAGAAGATTGTTTGGTTGGAAGACTAACATCTTGAATCAGAACTGCAATTTCTCCCATTCATCTTAATGGGAAGGTAAAAGCAAAGTGTGACTTCGGTTCTTTCTGTCCTTCCCCATAACATCTGTTTAAATCAGAATTGTCATGTTATGCATTCCTGTAATACCCTCACTCCTTCTACCTTTATACACCCGATATGCACCTATAGCAATCCTAACTGAAAGGACACATTAACCTTCCTAAGCAGGAAGAAGACAGCCAAGCCACAAGTTAGTAAGAATCTAGATGAAACTGCTGAGACTCCCACAAACATTTCAAAGTATTACAAAGCACGGCAGACATTTTAATTCATTGCACTTGATATCAAGGAGTTCTTAAGGAATACAAGTCCTTACAATGTTTATTAATTTTCTATTTACATTAAGAAACCCCAAATTTACTGTAAGAACAAACAACACAACACTACTGATAATTTTTCCTCTTAGGCAGGTTTTTTCTGCATTAAAAGCAAAAAATTCACTCATTCATTTCACATCCTATTTATATCTACAACTGCTCTAAATTTGTAACTTACATTTTTATTTCTAAGCTAAAGGCTTCACAATAGAGCTAGTTAGGTCTGTGGGTGCCAGTAAGGTCAGATGCCAACACACCATAGAAGTCTAAGGTCTATTCAGAGAATGACAGATTTAAGCACGAACACAATCTTGCTACACTGCAATTTTAACTAGTGAATTTGTCCATGAACACTCTGCAGATTAAATTCCGTTCAAGTTTTCTGTTAAGGTTAATAAGTCAAGAAAAATATGTATCTTTTCTTTAATTGCTTCATCCAATTTCTTGCCAGGCACTCATATCTGAAAACCTGAAAGACCCATGAAATGAGCAACAAAATCCTTTACAGACTTAAACCTTTAGCAAGTCATGAATAATGAATAGTAAATTCCTTGTATTCTGTCATCAGCTTTATCTCTTTCCATTGACAGCAGCTGTAGCAGAAAGGGCTAAATAAAACCATTTCAAAACAAGTATATTGGCTCTTGCCAAATTTTCCATTTTCTTGTACTGAATAAAATATGACCTTGATTCTTACCACTGAATCAAGTTGCTACTCAGATAACCTGAAATAGAAAAGGCTGACAAGGTGGAACAAAGCATTGTTTCTGATAGAAACTCAAACCTTTTTCCTTGATGACTTTCTACAGAGCCAAATCAATAACAATAAATTTTTCCACACTTCCTTGGCTTAAAAAAAAATAAAACAAAACATACACAAAACCCAAGCCAATATAATTATTTCAGCTTTGAAAATAGGCTTACAAATGCCTTTTAGATTCAGCTGTTCAGTGGTGCACACATATGAATGGCAAGCAAAACCAGAAAACAGAAAAAAATTCTTGCAAGACTGTGCATGACATGCTCTAGAGCCATGAACTAAAAAGCATTTTTCCTCTCATTACAGATCCTTTGTAAAATATAAGAAATCTCTTTTAAGAAAACTTTTCTGCACTTCTCCCACATCATAAAGCACACCACTTTCCCTTAAAGCAGCAGAAATTTGCTGATATCTTGCTATCCGATTAAAGAATCCTTGTTCTGCTAAACAGTGACTGAGTGGCTTATTGCAATTAAATTTCACATCCAAAAAGAAAAAAGTGAAGAGGCTGAAACATAACTGATAGCAATGATAGCACAGAAAGCCAATGCAGTGAGGGGTGAAAATGTATCTTGGAAGAAACGACTGAAAGCACTCCAGTAACTGGCCATAAAAAGGCACTGTTCCAAAGGATGACCCACAAATCTGCTCTTTGGAAGAGGCAATTTTTCATGAGCTTCTATAACCAATTTTTATGCACAGTCTATACTGACAGATAAAATATCCTTGATGAAGAATAGTGATAAGCTTCCAGTAAAACTGCCAACTACACTCTAAATACTGTAAGATCATGTTTAAGTGGGAAGACTAGGATCTAGGAAAAAAATCAAGGGAGTAGCATACAACACAGGTAGGCTGCTTTGGAGCTGGCTGGAATTTTAGTAGAGGAACACAGCACGCTGTTCTCTCAAAAAGCAAGAGAAACAATGCATTGCAAATGATACTGCTAAGCACTTCCTTTTCTTGAGTTTGAAGGAACCAGCAGGAATAAAATTCTTGTGCTAGAGGGCCACTACCAGTCACAATAGAATGCAAGCCTAGCCTACATAACCCTGATAAAGGCTGCAAAGACGAGAGTATCGTTTAACTCAAGAAATGCTAGCTTACATCATGCTTCACAGAGGAGATTAAGTGCTGGAAGAGATGAACTCAGCTACAAAGCCGAAATTACCATGAAGACTTCAACAGCAGAATGCATACAGACCTATCTTCCACAATGATGGAAGTTTGTCAGCAGAGGAAGACTGCAACAGGATTGTAGATGGAGCACCACTCTTTCCCCAGTATTTTCCCGGCCCATCACACACAGTAGAAAATACTTTTATCTTCAACCCAAACTATCAAACTCAAAAAATCCTTACACTATCCTAAGGGGAAAAAACACACACACAGAGTGAGGAACAGAGATACCAGTACAAAAATAGCAGTCTTAAGATGCTCCATCATAACTTCTGCAGTTACTTTCTAAGTCAGCATGGCATAGCAGCCATATGCCAGTCTGTATCATTCAACTAGAAAACATGCTGTCACCTCGAAACAAAGTCTAAAATCTTCAAAGGAAGTTCCTGAAAGTCATCTGACCCAATTCTGCTCTGCCTAGTCATCAAGAATAGGGTGTAATGCTGAGTAAAGGAGAAGTTGATGATAATCTAGAAACAACAGTAGTAGTACTTTCATTAAAAACAGCAGGAAAGGTTAAATAGAGAATATCAAGCTCATGTTGGTCTGAACACATGGCCACAAAAGTGGTATCCATATATAGGTTCTGACTTCCTCTAACCCCAGGATGGCATTGTTTAAACTAGATTTTAAAAAGCTTTAATAAAAGCCCATGGATGACTAAAACCTAATAAGCAGACACATGAAAACAAAAAATATAATAATTTACTAGAAAGTGTACCAGAAAGATCCAGTGATTACCAGAAGTTCAACTTAAACTTATTTATATATTCTCAATTATAGCTCCAATTAAGGAAAAGTACTTTACACTTGGGTTAACCACACTATATAAAGGCAGAGCTATGAGTAAAGGACAGTTCACAGAATCCTGCTGGCAACTTTCTAGCTTGTGGATAAAATTAAACCACCTATTGTGCTTGAATCGTGCCTAACAAGGCTTTTATGGCCTTTGCTTCTACCCAACTTAGAATAAGAAATCCCCCAGAGATTTAGCTATCTCATTGCATTTTACTCTCTAGTTTGTCAAAGACAATCTAGACTATTGGTAAAAAAACCTACCTTTCATTCTGGACAAATGGAACTTTTGCAACCAGTTATTCAGGCACATCCCTTTTGCAAAGACTTCAAAATTCAGTTCTCTTAAAGGCTTTAATATTACTGCACTCTCACTTTTTCAAAAGGAAAATCTGAGAAGTCACCAAAGCTCAACAGCCTTGCTGCAAGCACTTTGCTGTTATTTGTTTTATTAAAGGGAGGAAAACAGGACCCTCCTAAAAATATGCAAAGGACAAACCAGGTAAAACTATTACTCATACAATAAGCACCGTATTACTAAAACATTACATACTTTGCTAATTAAACTGTTGTTCTTATATACGTGAGCAGCTTGGCATACAACTCTTAACAATTTAAGCTACTGAGTGCCTGCTAGGGGGCAGTAGCACTGATTCTTACCATCATGTTTAGGAAGAAAAATAAAAGTGATTAAAACCAAGTGGAAAAAGAAAAACCAACCAACAAAACCAAAACAAAACCCCCATACACACACACACAAAAATTTACTTCCAGAACTGAAATAGGCCATGAACAACATGATTTGAAAAGAAAAGCTGAACAAGTAGTTAAGTATGTAAATAGCTAGCAAACACTGAAGAATTCTAATAGCACGAAGTTAATGCATAAAACGTTTCATGGATTTTTTTATAATGGAGATAGCATACTATATAGGGAAAACATTTTCTTAAGCATTGTTTGACAAAGCTGTCAAAAAAATCACTAACATAAAAAGTAAAAGATATGAAGCAACTAGCAAATTATGTTTTAGAGGCTATTTAAAGTCACTTCCTTGAATGCTCCTTTAAACATCTTAATTATGTATTAATTGCCTGTAATATTCACAGAATTGTATAGCAGTATGTCTGAAAGCTCCTCCTGATGAGGAAAGTGAAAAAAAAACTGAAGAAATTCCTTTAAGCCTTATCTTCGCTCAATGTCTAATTGCAAAGCAGCATGTCAGGGTATAACTGAAGTAGTAAGAGGCTCGATCAGCTTGAATTCATATACTAATATTTACACTGGCTGAAGAAAGAAAAGCTGCTAGCATGTTCTAGATACTGCAAGAACACTAGATGGCAAGAAGACCAGACACAACCTTCTCTAACAGATAACATGACCTACTACGAAGGCAGGACACCCAACTACTGACAAGGTGAACCATCTCATTTATGTACAAATAAGATTCAAAGGAGGGTGGGTTATTATTTGAGGCTAAAAAAATTTGTCTTAGTTCTAGCAATACTGCCTGATTTAGCAAAGGAAGACAGCTTCAGACCTCAGAGTAGTTTGAAAAGCCATTCTTGCTGTAAATCATCTGCAATCTACTGTATTAAATTCTTACAGCAGTCCTCACTCCCTAGGGATATTACACATTTCACTGTGTGCTAAACTTTGAGTTTTGACTGTCTCCATGGTTTCCAATACATTGGATTTACTTGCCAGATAATAAAAATATAATGAACAAGTAACTAAATGTGTTTAACTTCAATCATTTGAGGCGTCCTGGAAAAAGTATCTTCAACTATACCCTTGATCGCAGTCATCACAACCTGAATTCTACTCTTTTTAAGAAAAAAGAGCACTTGCATCATTGTTTTCAGTAGCTCAGTCAATACCCTCTCCAGTTACACAGTGACACTTAAACCAAGGCATACAAAATGTTGGTGGGGGGAAGAACAAACAAACAAAACCCCCCCAACTTTTAATTGAGAACAGCGTGCAGAAAATGACTCATTTGGCTCTCCAACTTACTAAATGACCACAGTTGAATAAAGGGAACATTTGTGTGAAAAATATCAATGCAGGCAGCAGAAAATTGATCTGAAGTTCTAGAACACAGGAGGTTGTTTCTTAGTAAAGAGACTCAAAGTATGCTATGATGCTCTAAGATACTGCTATAGCTTAATTACACATACAAAAGATTCCCCAGTCAATGTTCCCAAAAACCAACTTCCTAACATTATTGAAGAGTTTAAAAATGCTAGCACTGAGGCTGACCTTGACATCAAAACAATTATGCTTACAGCATACTGCTTGCTTGAAAATGCTGCCTATGCACCAAGGCTAGGAATCACTGCACAACTGCTTCACTGCTTTGTCAGAATTCTGTAATTAGCTGTGCCATTCAATGAACAAAATTCTATCCATTTTTCCTCTATTAGCCAGGACGTAAGTTAAAGCAAATGTTTAGCTGACTTAAAGGAATTTAACCTTTATTCCTTCAAGTTCTGAGACAAGGGATAACAAATGTTAGCCCTTTGTATCTCCTGGAAGATTTACTTTTCCATAACAGAAGGTTAACACATACTTATTAGCTTCCTTGAGTACTAACCATATCTGTGTTTTCAAAGATTGGTATCGAGATGTTTTAAATCTGCTGTTTTGAACTGGAATGTTCAATAAAATTCCCTGTCTCAAAAAGAAGAAAAAAAAGTAGTTGCTATTAAACTAGCATTAAACAATGCTGCTTTGCACTGGGGGAAAGGGAAAGAGAATTGCACCAGAAAATTACCGGTACTGGTATTTGTGGTACATCTATGCAGTAGATGACAGATGTTACAAATATCAGGAGCAACATACATACAGAATAGACCAACTTGGACATGTCTAAAATGGTAACCATCTTGACATTAACCTGTTGCTGTGACAAGCAAAAGATAAGAAAAGTCATGCGAGTCTGTGTTATGCAAACAAAATCTCCTGCAGCAATTTTTCAGTATCACACAGGTAATGTAAAAATACAAATTAATCTTTAGGCACAATATCTTTAGTTACAAAAGTAAACACATTAGCATAGACTTAATCTGTTAGAAACCAAACTTGTGACTACTCATTTTACATTCCATTCTTAGGCAAGGTAATTGTGAAATAAAAGTTCAATTTTTGTATTGTGTGCTTAGAGACTTTCATGGTTAAACTGACCATACAGGGTAAGCAATTTTTCTGTTATGTTCTTCCAAAGAAAAGAGGAGAAAAATAGGTATTGTTGTCCTAAAGCTGCAAAAATTGGCAGGAAGACTCCAAAGCAAGCAAACTGCTTTGAACTCAAGAGTTTATATAACAGACAATATTATTCAAGTTATTCTCAGTTTATAACTTCTATTTTTATCAGTATAAGAGAGCAAACCAAAAAGCTCTACTGAAGTCAGTCAACTTACATACTCCTAATATACATAATAAAAACTGAATAATTTGAGACCTAAAAATTACAAAAAAAATAATTTAAATGCCAAGAAGATATACTCTTGGGACATGAATACCTCAAGAACAACAAAACCAACCACTCAAATGTAGCAGACATTGAAAATTTGGAAATGTCTTTACTCTGAATAAATGTGAACAAAACTCCGAGGTGTCTGATCATAAAATTAAGTAACTCTCCTCAGCACTCTGTAGAATTGACTGCATGACTCACCAGTAGCACAGTCACAAGCACTCAGCACATGGCCTTCTGTAATTATATCCTTCACAGAAGGCTAATTTATGTTGGCACATTTTAGTCCAATATAAAATATCCACTTCTAAACAAAAGTATTCAGATCCCAGGAGCAGGCATTTATAACAGAGAAACAAATGAGGTGATATCAGAGGGGTATGTAAAGGCAACATTACAGCTTTAAAATAGAGGGTCTAATCTTCTTTCTAGAAAGATTGTGAAGAAATAACTACTATATTAAAATGGCTTTAAAAAAAATAAATCACTCAATGCCAGCCCCTCTTGTCCATAACAACTCTATTATTCACTACCATCACACTGTGTTAATGCTTTCTTTTAATACATACTCCTTGAAGAAGAGATGCATGACCAAAGCGAGAAACAGGCACAGATACATTAACTGAGAACACTAAATATTCATAATGGTCATCAGCATTCAATCACCTAAAAGCCTAGAAACACTTAACTACACTTATCCAAAAAGTTTGCTTCCTGTGACAGTTGTTTCCAAACATAAGCATATACCAAGATTACATGGTTAGCCTTTAAATCAATTGGTATTGGCTTATTATAGGGAAACTTATATAGCAGGCCAGTTTAATTTTAATCTTAATCAGTTAAGATAATTAAGATTTTAAATTATGAAGAAACGAACACCTAGTCCCAGATTTAATACAACTTCAGTACAGACTTCTTTTTTTAAACCAGCATTTAGAAGTGGAGATTTTGATTGGAATTTTTCTTATCCTATATTAGAGTTAGGCAGGAGGTGTACAATCCTTCCCCCAGAATCACTGACACAAAAATCCTGAGCCTAAGCATTTTCATTGAACAGTAGAAAGCTATCAACAAAAAGCACTCATATTAGTATTAAAATAAAAAGAGAGCAAAAAATCTTGGAGAAAAGGAAGAAACAAGATCCCAGTCCAAGTAGACAAGTCATCTTAACTTTTAGGTACAGATTTCAGAGCAGATGCTAAAAAAGGCTAAGTGCAGATTTGCCAGAAGATATTAGTGGACTGTCCCTCCCATATTGGCACCTCCAGCACAGTATGTTTGTATCATGCAGTGCAAATAGAGCCCTAATACTGTGTGGTCTCCCTATTTAAATTAGGATTGCTTCTAGACCTAGTATCATAGAATTATTTGGATTAGAAGGGACGACAGGAGGTCTCTAGTCAGACTTCTTGCCCAGGGCAGAATCAACACTACAGATTCATACCGGATTGTCAGAGCTTTCTCCACCTGAGTCTTGAAAAGCCCCATGAACAGAGATCCAGAGCTGCCCTGGGCAACCTACTCTGAAGCTGGCCTGCATTGCTCTCCATCCTCACATGGTGAAACCTTCTCTATTCAAATTTATGGTTGTTACTTATCATCATCCTGCCAGGAACTTTCAAAAAGAGCAAGACTGTCTCCTGAACAACCTCCTTAGTAGGTATTAGAAGGTTATTAGGTCTCCCTAAGCCACCTCTTCTTCAGGTTAAGCAGGCCCAGTTCCCTCTATCTTTTCCTCATAGGTCATGTGCTCCAGCCCCTTGACCATCTTGTGTAACCTTAGTAACAGTTTCATTTAGAAACACTAGCCAGATACAGTTTGCTTTAAAGAACTTAACCACTTCAGATTGGGTCTTCTCATTCTTCTGCACTGAAGATGGATTTGCTACTTGTGGTTAACCACAAGTGCCAGTAAAAAATGAGCAAGTCATGCACTCTTTTCATAAAGATAGGTATTACATCCTATAACAAGCTAGTACCCAACTCATTCTGTTGATGAGAGGAAGAAAATGAGATGCATCAAAAAGCTCTTACCACTTTCACACAAGGAACTTCCCATCCACTCTGCAGTACAGTAAGACCATAAGCAGGTTAAGATGTCAGAAGCACCAAGCGAACAAGTCCTAAACAGCTGGCATATTCATTACCACTTTACCTATTACTTAAAAAGGTGTTCCAAAATTAATACCTGAACCTTTTAATGGATCTTTCTCTGTAAATTATTATACATATAACACATACTTATTCAATGCATTTGCATTAATTGTCAAAAGCTTTAACTTCAGCGAGCACTGATGCCAAAGGAAACATACCATGCCAAAGGAAACAATCACAGTTAAGGACTATTGTAGAGGTCTGAGCACTTTTACATGGAAGATATCAATAAACAGGTTTTTGTATAGCTTTTTTAGATGAAGCAGATACAACGCCTGAAAATATTTGAATGCTTTGATAATACATGGAATACTAAGATTTTTAGTACCAAAAATGATAAATAGTCTCTCGGGAGTTTCCCCACACTTAAATAGAAGGAATAATTGCCTACTGTCTGAAGGTAGAAGTTAACAGTTAAGTAGCAATTAAAACATGTATGTTTGCTCCTAAGCTTATCAAAGAAGACAAAGACAGAAATATAATGCACTTAAGATAACAGTCAAAAGGTTAAGATAGTTTATAACTAATGTGCTGATGCTTTTATAATACAGATGGGCAAAAGGCATTCTACAGGTCTACAATAAGTCTTCACTAATCTTTACTGATAAGACACAGGAAGAACTCAATCTATGCAGAACCTTTGGCATAAAGAGATCTGGAATAGCAAGGAATGTACCTGGGATGAAGCAATAATGGAGAAGTCAAGCTATTAGAAAGTTATTACCATTTCAAACTTTCATTCTTCAAACCCACTAAGACATATGTAATTTGCTTTTTCCTTCCTGTATCAACATCAGCTTCCAATCAGTTCAGGTAAAGACAGGGAAAAACACCTTGTTTCCTTCCTGGTAGAGATTAACGCAGCACAGCCCATTCTTTTTTCTTATACTCTCTTCTTTCTAAGAACGCATAACCTACTCTAGAGGAACAACAGAAAGTCAGGTACTTCTAGTTCCTGACAGACTTCGACCAGAAGCCAGGGAAAGTCCTCATTCAAAAAAAAATTAATTCAACTGTGTTGTGTAGACCATAAAAAATTCCTTCAGATAGGACAATAAAGAGAAGCATGCTTAATCAACACAAGTAGAACAAACAGACTAACTGCAGAGACAGTAAATAGTTTGCAAAAAGTAAAAATACTACATAAATCCTGTAAAGTGTTTTATGTTGTTTATTACTCTGTGTATCTTATCTGGTTGAACTCCACTCCTATAAAGATTTACTCATGTCAACTTCAGTTGGTGAGATTATTCACAGCACACAACATCCAGAACAAGTTAAAGGAGTTCAGAATAAAGGTCTTTAATGAAGGACCACACTGCACTAATTACATTGCCTAGGTTGTAGCATTAAAGTCTTAATCCAAATCTGTGTCTTTGGTTACTAAAGTATCAGCAGTTAATTCTGCAAATAAACCTAAATCAGTGCCCGTGCTTCCAAAGAGGAAAGGAAAATATTCATAACAACACAAACACCACCACACATGCTAACTAGAATGAAAGGAGCAACTGAAAACTACGTACAAAATCATTGCATATGCTTTTCTTTAAAAAAAGAGAAAATTGCCATGGAATCAGATGACAGTTCAGAAAACTGAAATAGAAAACCCATGAATTCTCTGTTTTGCAACTTTAGAACCTCAATTGCTAGCATTCTTCTGACAAATCAGTGCTCTGGCAAAGACAACATTTAGTTGCAACAGTATTCCTCTCTTGATAGTATAAGTAATTTCTTAAGCCAGCTACAATTCTGCATTTTATATTTTAATTGCTTTTAAAGTCTACCTGCAATTTCAACTCTATTGTCTCCTTTAAATAAGGAATGGCAAGGTTAGAGGAAAAAACAGTCATAAGACGCTGCTTTAGTTTCTATCAAGGAGGGCTGCGTATCGACCACCGTTGAACCAACTACTATTTGTTCAGAAAATAAAGCATGCTAATTCAAAAGTTAAACCATGCTAAAATTACCACTACACTACTACATCTAAAATTACCACCTGCAGCATGTACCTACACAAGCCTTCAACAGATTTTTTTTTTATTACATTTTGACTAACATCTTTGAACACTGAAAAAACAGAAGGCAAAAGTGACCACGTTCTGGCCAGCTGGTAAATATAAGGGAAGGAAGGAGCAGGAGTTGTCTTTACTTTAGATAGTATAAGGAGTACCACAAATCACTACCACAGAACATGCTTTAAAAAAAGCCTACAAAACAAAACCCCAGCATTCTAAAGATTTGGTATAACCAATTGCAAGAGCAATCCACACATAATCCAACTAAAGTCAAGAGAATAAAGCTTAAAAATGAGTACATTTTAGCATTACAGCTCACATTAAGATAAATATAGGCAATAACATAACTAGGAGAAAGCTGGGGTGTGGCTAAGCATTTGTTTTTGTGTTTGGTTTTTTTTAAGACAGCAGATTGACCAGATTATCTTCACAAACAAATAAATCGGAGACGATCTGATGATACATTTATCATAAAAGTAACAATTTTTTTTTAAATTTGACCACACTGAAGATTTTTTTTTAATCACTCAAATATTTACATTGTCTAGGTTTTCTCTCAACATGGGCCTGCCACTGACTTCATTATGGCAAGCACATGTTTAATAACTATTTTTCAAATCTTGTCACTTCAGAAAGCAACTGCTGAACCAACACAGTAAAAAGATGGCCTAGTAAGAAGAATAGTTACTAGTCTTGTTTCCTCATATGTATTCCTAACAGCAACTCTGGCAAGACCCAGTCAAGTGTTCTGTAAGAAGGCTAAGTAGCACAGGATCACAGCCTAGCAGTAACATGCAAACTATTACAGAAACCTATAAAATAGCAAACTGACAAGATGTAGCTACAGACATAACTTAAAACCAATCTGAATTTACACATTAGTTCTGCTTAAAAACATAACTATAAAAAAATAGAAGTACAGTTAAATTATCTTTGACAAGCAAATGACACAGGAAAAATACTTAGTATTTAAAGGATTAAGTTTTTAATCAAATAGAGCACCAAAATCTGCTAGAAAGTTACCCAGAAGAATGAGAGTGTTTGAAATACGCACTAAGAAACCAGAATACTTGTTAATGACAGGTGCTACACAAGACAGCTAGAAGAAACAATTAAAAGTGTTCAACTGGAAGAACTGTTGTCAAACAGTGCTGAGAGAAAGAAAAATTATAGGACCTAATTGAACAGGAAACATGAAAAAAGCCCACAAAAAACTTAAGGGTTTTTTTGTGCATTTTCAAAATTATATTTTAAAACACAAGAAGGACTTAGTTCATGATCTTGGCATATTAGGCTCAAGAATTTCACTGTAAAGGTTCAACATCCTAATACCATTCAGAATATAATAGTTCTGGGTATTTCCTTAAAAAATGTTTTTACATTAAAAATATGTATAGCATATCAAATGGCCTCTGCCTGTTAAAATTTGACAAATGTGTTAGGATTGACTTTCAAGTAAAGTTTGCCCTGTGCACTCAATAGAGTAATGTCTATAATTTCTAAGACATTTTCACGTAATCTGGCAATTTTATTTAAATAAATCTTGAAAAATGTTTTTACATTGATTAACAGCATATAAAAACCACTGCCACATAATTTCAAATTTTTAATGGCAATTCCTATCATTCTGTAATTTAGGCATTAAAACAACACGAATAAAGGGATTAAAAATAATAAAACCTCACCATTTAGACAGACCACTAACCACTGCCTTCAAGTGCACACATTAGTTCAGGAATATGGCCCTTTACCATAGATTGCAAAGAATTCTGCATGCAGAAAGATGGTATTTTAAGACTATTATGTAGTCTGTTATTTAAACATGAACTAGAAATAAAAAAAAATTACAAGAGAGATGGAAATTCCAATTTTGAGGCCATAAAGGATCATGATTATCACCTGGACTAGTTTCCTAAATGCTGCATACCAGAGAACTCCAGAATGTAGTGTCACTTCATGGTCATGCCTACTTCTTGTGCTTCTTGTATTTATGGTGTAGCCAATCCTTCAGACAAGTATAAAATCCTTAGCTAGCAATTTCAAGTAACAAGCTCCTTACACCTTAACAGCTATTTACCATCTTTGTTACAAATCCACAGTTTGCTTCCAGACTGAAATTATGCAGGGAAAATAAAGGAGTATGGAGCACAAAATACATAAAAGAAAGATGAATCCCAGGCAACAACGATGAGATGCTATCCAGACACTCCTTACACTGGAGAAATCCAAACTGTTTTATTAAGGAAAAAAAACTTTAAGGCAAACAGATGTACAGTCTAAGAGTCAAGAGAAGCAGCCAACTGTTCTCTCTCACAAATACGTAATTAAAGAACTTGCCATAAGAGATCCGACCCTTGTATACAAAGCAGTGCATACATTCAAATCTGCAGCAACATCTTAATCCTGATACAACAGTACATCGCCACTCTCAGTGTGGCCATCTAGGTATTGGAAACAAAAGAAACCCCTATTTTTTTTTCCCTCCTTAACTATTAGAATAAAGTTAAAGTCTTATTCACTAAAAAGCTATTTTCTGCATCTTTCACTAAGAGAGCAGTATTTTATTTAAAAGTATACACTTTGTGTTATGTTATAATGCATTAACAGTTACTCTTAAGCTTTTGCATATGTATTTTTTCCTCTTACCCAGGAAAACAGCCATCTGTCATTAGCAATAAAGTAACAGGATAGAAGAGGCATTTCAACCTCTCAGAATCCCTACAGATGATTCATCTACAGGTTATGTCCCCTAAGGTGAAATATTGAAGGTTTTTCTTGATCATCACTACATACAACATGAAAACAGTTACGTATGATCTTCAGAAATACCAGATGAATGAAAATTGGTTTCTTCCAATGTATCCCTGCTCCACAAACCCAGTATGTGACCAAAAAATTATTTACAGACTGCATTTTGAGGTCTTGGTTACTCCAAAATACTTTTATTAATATTGTACTACACTCTGAATTAAATCCAAATCCTAAATACCTGGCTCCTTACCACTTCATTCTCTACTTCTCACACTACTTTTTCTAAAGTTTCCTATACTGCACCCTGTGAATTCTTATATGAAAGCCACAGCCTCTCTTCATACCTCCTTTTATGCTACCTAGGTAGTTAAAACTTTTTCCCCACTGTCCTTGTTATTAAGAAAGCCAGGGACATTTTCCAATTGTTTTAGATGATATCAACTCTACTATTCCAAGTTTACTAGAAAAAGTCTTTGCAAAGGGCCAGAGATACAAATTACAATTTCACAAAGCTAAAAGGATACAAAAATATTAAATGTATTAAATCAAAACCCACATATCCATTACACATAACAACTGAAGAACAGTAAACTGGTTTGGCCACTAGTTAACTAATTTCCTTTTTTTCAATTAACTGTTTAATCTAACAGTTGTTCACAACACAGATTATAAACACCACCTTACAGCCATTTCCCAAAAGGGTGAACTAGGACTTCATGGTATGATAGAACAGCCACAGACAGCAGGGAATCCACTCAGAATATCATGGTTTCCTAGAACTCCAAAACTTAAAATATTATATATAATCGGACTACAAACTTCAGGATGAGGATGAGGGGTTTTTTTAGTTTCAGAGGAGTTGATTCTGCAACATTCTTTCTGATGTTCTCCTTTCTCCTCTCCCCCCCCAAATAAGTCTATCATCCTCCTCCCAATTCCTTCTGTCTTCCTTAACTCTTCCCTTTTATTCCTTCCATTCACAGGAAGTGTATCCAATTGAATACTTTCCTGATAGTATTTCTAAATATCTACCTCCTTCCTGCTACTTCCCGGAAATGTACTTAGGGCTCCTGGCTGCTAGCCTCCTTGGAAGGCTTTGTTCTAAATTATTACCTAAATCATCCCATTGTCACCTTTCGGCTTCAGTTTTTCTAAAACATGGGCAAACAACTTACTCTCCCTCCCTCCAACTCACTTTTATCCTCTTTCTACATTAAACTGAAACTTCTCATCCTCACCTTCCAGGCTGCACAAGTCCTGCCCCTGCCTCACATAGTTTACATCTCCATCACTTGCCTGATGATAGCCTGTATTTCGCTAAATCCTCTTTCCTTAGAGGTGACCTGGAAAGGAGAAAAACACCAGGTGTTTTTTTTTTCCAATTCCTTATGATGAAAGTTGACAGGTTCATCAATAGAAGCCAGATCCCTTTTGGGTCCTCACCTTCTGAGACACCAGGCTAGCACAACTCCTGCAATAACAGGCTACCAATGTGTTTTTGTTGTTTATAGGGGTGGGTCTTCAGGGCTTCCTGGATGACTCAAAATTACATGTAAGGAATCTAAAGCCCTCCACGGAACAGGGTGAAAGTGCTACTTCAGATAAAAGCATAAAGAGAAAACAAGTGTAATAAAAATAATTTAAGAGTTAGTAAGCACCTTTCCTCCCCTACAATTAAGTCAAAGTACTTTTTTAGGTTGTACTTTTTTAACAGCACTGCAAAAAGCAATTGTAGGCTTTATTCAAAGGCCATAAACCCAGCAACAAAACACACAAGGCCAGTTAAGCTTCAGTCGCCTTTTGGTGGCTTACTTTACGTGCATGCCAACGCTGTCCATACCTACAGCATCCCCCAGACCCACAGAAACCGGACAGCCTTCGCAGATCTCCACCACTCTCCCCGGAACCCGTTTCAGCCCAGACACACCTCCTCCTGCCCAAACGCTTGCCAGAGCCATCCTTCCACACCCCACACACCGCCGCAGACGCGGCGCTGGTGCCCGCGGTACCCTCCTCTGATTTACGACAGAGCTCGCACGACTTCGCCCGGACCCCCAAAGCTTCCAGAGGCCAAAAGGTGACCCCGGACCCCCGCCACCGGCCCGGGCCGAGCCCCGCCGCCACCGCGCCTCGGTCCCCCGCCAGCAACGGCTGCGGGGGCCCCGCGCCGGAGCTGCCCACCCCAGCTCCCTCCGCGGCCCGCCGGCCCGAAACACGCCACAGGCAGCGCGGACCCGCCGCCGCGGGCAGCCCGGGAGAGGCGGGGGCCCTCAGGCGGCCACCCCGAGGGCTCCCTCCCGCTGGGCCCCAGGGCTGGGCCCTCCCCGTACCTGTCCATGGTCTGCGGCAGGGCCAAGCCCGTCTGCTCGGACATGGCTCCCGGGAGGAGGAGCGGGCCTAGCCGAGGGCCCGGAGCCTGACAAAGCCGGCCCTGGCGCCGACGAACCCGCGCGTCACGCGTGTGGCGGCGGAGGAAGGGAAGCGAGAGGAAAGGCGGCGAAACCGCCCTCCCGCGAGGCAGCCGGGGCAGCCCCTCCTTCAGCAGGCGGGGAGGGACGAAGCGGAGGGACGGAGCCGCACGCAGAAGCTGCGCGGCCCAGGCCGCTGGGCTGAGGCGGCGGCGGCGGCGACGCCTCTGTGAGGTCAGCGCCAAGCACAGCCACGACGCCCGTGGCCACCGCCCACTCACAGCAGCGCGCCCGCGTCATGCTGGGAAGTGTAGTCCCGCCGCCGCCGGGAGTTTAAAGGTCCGGCGGGGCGCGCCACCCCCCCCACCACCCCCTTCTTGCGGTGCCGCTCCCTCTCCCCTCCCCATGCCTCTCCTCGCCGCCGTCTCGTAGTCGCCGCCCAGCACCGCGCGCGGGGCAGGTAGGGGAACGCGGTGGCGTTCGGGGGTAGGCGGGGGGGGGAAGGTCAGCCGCGGGCCCAGCCCCGCGCCCTCTGTAGCAGCTGCCGCCCCCTCCCGCCGTCCGCCGCTGCCCTGAGGGCCTGAAGCGGCGGGGGGAGCGGGAAGGGCCCTCGTGCCACCGCCCTCCTCCTCGCGCAGCGGCCGTTGCCCCCCGCGGTGGGTGAGGGGAGCGGCGCAGCCCCGCTCCCGCCGCCGGCCGCCCCCCCCCCCCCCCCGCCCCCGCCCCCGTCACAGGCGGAGGGAGGCAAGGAGGGAGAGAGGCCGGGCCGCCTGCTCTGCCTCCTCCCCGCTCACGCGGGTCGGGGTGGGGTGGGGGTCCCTCGGGGCAGGGGCACCCTTCCTGCGCACCCCCGCCGTTCCCTCGCCTGCCGAACAGGTGCGGGCGGCCCCCGCCCCCTGCTCGGCCGGCCGGCCGACCTCCCCGGGACCCGCCCTTGGGGCGGGGAGGCCCGAGGGGAGAGGAGAGCTTGCTGGGTGCCTGTCCCGGCTTACGCTTCCGAGGAGGGCGGTGGCTGGCACGGCGGAAGATAAATTAATCCGTTTCTGTGGGCTTGTTGGCAATGACAAGGACGAGCGCCCGGCGCCCTTGTAAGTGGCCTGTCGTGCGCGATGGAGGCCTGGTGGCCACTAGCTTCTGTGCACAAGCGGGGTGAGGCGTGGGACGGCTGGTGGTAATGTCAACGCTCTCCTTTCAGTTTGTAGACGTGCCTCCTAATGGGAAAAAAAAGTCTTCCTGAAGTGCTTTTAAAATTTGTTATATGCTCTGAAGTCAAAGCAGAGTATTGCAGTCTGTGAAACTGGAAGTTCAGAAGCTAAAAAGCTTTTATAGAACAAAGAGGAGGATAGCACCGGGAGAGAAGTTGCCTTCCCATTTATCTCCACCGTGGGTGTCTGTTTTCCACACTTACTTCTCAGTCCAAGCGTATGCATGTTTGCGTGCACGTAAAGGTTCTGCGTAATGCCATGTTCCCCAAGCAAAGGGCAAGATCCTACTTTTCGGAGGCAATTGTGACGTTCCGGATTCTTGGGAAGGTTGCTTAGTAAAGATCAACTTTGAATTTTTCTTTTCAGGTTATATATAAATATATACGTATGTATATTTTTAATAAATAGTTCCTGTAATAAGTTTCATTACACGTAACCAGTCCCTGATACCTTGTGTAAATTACAACTTTGTTATACTGCAGTTGCTGTACAAAGTAGTAATTTACGGGGCCAACCCCACAATTGTACAGCTGCGTCAATCTACATCTGTTCTTGGCTGAGACAAGTAGCATTTGCGTGGTGGATATACATGACTATAGACATCAGGTAGAATAAGAAGGAGACTTCAGTGAATATACTGGATTCTTTGACTGTGCTGCCTTAGCTAAGGAAAAATCAGTCTGGTTTTTAGAGTCTTTGTTGAGAGAAAAGTGGTGTAAAAATGTGTGTAAAGTATCTGGACTTGGACTTGTAATCTGTATTATATGTATAGAGTAGGAAGGGTGTTGTTTATTTTCTAATTGCTACAAATATAAACAGGAATGCTGAAGTAGTTACAGTGATGTAAATTTCTTTACAGGAAGTATGTATAGAAGCAGGTAGGAAGAAGGCATCCCACTGACATCCTGTCCCAGAAAATTTATTTTGTACTTATTCTTGGGACAGTAAAATTCAGTTTTGCTTGCACTGCTGAGAAGTCTTGGATGTACAGTGGCCTAATAAACCATATGGGCATGGCTTCCTGGAATAGAACCTAATACACACTGTCCCAATTACAGCTGTTCATGAAACATAAGAGCAATATTAGATATCAGAGTTTCTGGTTCCTAATCTTGGTCTGGAATAAGTGCCTTGTCTATTGGCCAGAACACTGATACACTAGTCTAGCCAAATGCTTAGGTTTTATGTATTTATTCTCAAATGTTACAAATGGAAACAGGGAAGATGGTTTTATTCCTAGGATTATGTGATTTGTGCAATTTCTGTATTTTTGCTTTGGAGTGGGAAGGATATGTTAGTTGCCTGCCATTTAGGATAAAGCTATGAGGTCATGATGAGTAACAATGGTTGTGAGCAATACTTACCTGAAGAAATGTAACCAAAACCTAGGGTCACTTGGCTACCATTTGGGGCTGAAGAACAGTCTGTGACAAGGGGCAGCTGCTTTTCTCTACCACTGGCGCAGGGAGGGATGACAAGACTGGACAAAACTTGAATATCAGGTCAAATAGTGAACATTTGGTAGGTTTGGAGGTGGGTTTTTTTTCGTGTTTGTTTTTTTGTCTTTTTAATCCCAAACATGAAAGATAAAACCATGATAGGACAAGGGGTAATGGTTTTAAACTGAAAGAGGGTAGATTTGGATTGGACATAAGAAATTTTTTACAATGAGGGTAGAACAGGTTCCCCAGAGAGGTGGTAGATGCCCCAGCCCTGGAAACATTCAAGGTCAGGCTGGACAGGGCTCTGCGCAACCTCATCTAGTTGAAGATGTCCCTGCTCATTGCAGGGTGTTTGGACTAGATGACCTTTAAAGGTCCCTTCCAACCTAAACTATTCTATGAGTCTATAATGGCAGACCTTGTAACATCCCATAAATAGCTTAAAGATTCTGAAATCTAAAAATGGATTTGTGCCTTTTCAGGATTTTGTTGGACAGCTTGGGTTATGTGTTCTCCATTTGTCTGCTCTTCTCAGAATCAAAGTGTGATCCTAAAATACATATATAACCAACTGTTTCTAAATTTGAGAAAAAACCTCCTTATTCCCTGACATTGCAAGAGTTGTCATTCCATCCTCATCTCTTCCTCTTAACAAGACTGGATATGCAGCTGCTCTATTCAAATCCTTGCTTTATTCTCCCCAACAATCTCCTCCTTCAATTCACTCTCCCTCATCCCTTTTTTCTCTTCATTTTCTTTCCACTTTTTATTCTTTATGCTTCCTTCTTTGCATTGGCAATTTCCACTATAAATCTCACGTTTCTTTCTGCAGTTTTTTTTTAAACTATTGCTTCCCCTATCACTCTTTAATAGATTCTTCTTTGTTCCTTCCTTCTGTCTCCATGATGTTCATTCCACTGTCTCACTCTGTTTTCTCTTACCTTCACCTGGTAGTAGCTGCATTTGAGCCCAGAGAGAATTCTCCTGGGAACAGACTCCTTTTCACTAATGCAAAGTGAGGTAAAATGATTGCTACTAGTTGAGATTCAGCTGAATTCAGCCTCACTGATAATAACTGGAGATGGTAGCCATTTTGAATTAAATAAAACTGCACATTTGAAGGCAAGTACAGAACTTAATGAAAGTTACCAAAACCAATATAAGCTATTTGGGGCTTAAAATTGAGACCTAAATTTGACTATCAAATTTATATCAGAAGACCAACTTTTAAAATACTAAATTGTTTGATAACAAATTTATGCAGATTTAAGCTTAATAGAGAAGTTGACAAGCAATTACTCTAAGAATAATATGGAGGTATATTAAATATTTATCTGACCATTTCAGCAAGGCCTGAAAAAGAGGACAAATAATGAAGGAGCAGTAATACAGCAATAGCTTAATACAGTTCTTTTGATCTGACAACATTAAGAATGTTGGAATTATTCACTGTTTTCAACAAAGCTAAGTAACCTGGCAATATGAAAGTATTCTATTTTGGCAAAACTGCATTTTGACTGCTATGATAGTGATATGTAAAATTAAATTACAAGATCAGTTAGGCATTTTTTAGCTACTTGATTCCATCTTTAAAAAGACAAGGAACCCTCAATTAAGCTAAAATGAAACAAAATTAAACTGAGAAAAATGTTTCTACAATAAAACTAATTTTTTTCAGTAACATTCTACTTCATTTTAACCTTCAAGCTAGTTGGAATATTCACTTTCTGGCAAAAAGACTAGCATTATTAGTCATAGTGGGCTTAAATTGCTTCATAATGAATTTCATAAAATAAAAATACACTCAATACAATGTTAATTGAGTTAGCTAGGCTTATTTGGGCCTTTCTTACATTTGTTTCTTTGGAACTGGCCCAGGTCAAGTAATTCAGATACCAGATTGAATTAAGCTCTTGTGTTCTGATACAGCTGTTGTTATTATCTTTTAAATTCCAGTTACAAAAGAGTTGGCTGGTAGAAACAAAAAAACATTTTTCTTCTAGTGGCTAGTTGATCAAAACCTGTCTTTATGTCCTGATTTTCTTTGGTTCTGGAGTGGTTCTCCATTTGTGAATATCGTAATGAGCACTCTCCTTATCTTAATAATTGACCTAAAAATTGAAGCTGTCTCCTGGGAAGAACTGACAGCAAGGGTGTGGTCCCTTCCACATGACTCTTCAAATCATCTGAAAAGCAATAACCCAAAAGTAAATAGGGACATAAAGGAGGGGTATAGAATGCCTAGAGCCATCCCTGTGATAGCTGGGATATTTCAACAAATGAGGTATTTTCAGCTGCTGTAAGAAAGCAGTTTTCCTGCCCTTAATGATTCAGAGTAGCACAAACAGGTTAGAGCAAGTGTTGAGAAACTCTTAATTACAGCATTGATTTAAGGCAGGTAGCCCATACAGTCCAACATAAACAGACTGTAGAAAGCAGAGACGTAAGCGTTTTAACAACCCATTTTCAACTGCCCTAATTTATCTTTCTCAGCTTTAGTCATTTCTCTTTCACCCATAAAGCTATGCATATTTCATCCTTTGAAAAATTAGCCAGCAATTTTATTAAATACTGATATTTTCACACTTCTGATCTCAACTATGTAATTTCCATACAAGCATTAGTATTTGGTCTTGAATAATTAGTATTGTAAACAATTATCCAGAGTAATTCATGGACCAGTACAAGACAGAACACAAGCACTGGTAAACGGAATTCTGAAAATTTTACCTGACCTTCGTTAATCGTAAAAATATTAACATCTTATGAGAAGATCTCCTGTTAGGCTGTGTATTGACGTGGAGGTTGGAGATATGTGGATAGTGGGTAGTGAAAGTGAGGTAGTTGGAATCCGGAACCACAGTGTACAGAGTAGATGGCATGTTAAATAGTAAAATTTGCACCGTCCCTTTTTTCTGAGTAGCTTATTTTTTTGGTAGAATTTTCAGTGTAGTAACAACAACTCAGTAATGAAAGTGGCAACTTGGAAATTTGAAACTATTCAAATAGTACAACTTTTCACCTATGTGCTGATTTTGATTTGTTTTAAATTTTCATACTTGACCTATTTGTGTTTGAGTTTCAGAATATTTTTAGAAATTATATTATGGTAGATGATTATTTAATATTTTCTTTAGCTAAGCAACATGACACAATCTCCTTTGTAATAGCTGTATATTTTATAGCTGGTATGGGCTTATAATTCTTATACTAGAAGTTTGGGGGTTGGAAGGAAGTTTGGAAATACTAGAACTATTTCTTTGTCTAGTGATTGTTGTTCTGAAGAGGCAGGTATTTGATCTGGGTTTATAAATTAAACTGTTAAAATCTCTTACTTAGTTATTTTCAGCTCAGTCTGACAGATATTTATTTTCTCAGAACTGGTGATTCAGATTGCAGCAATTTTCGCTGGAAAGAGGGAGTGTGCATGTATTTTCTTTTCCTTTCGAGCCCTCTTCCTTTCAGGTTAGGCAGCAGTGACATGCCATCTGTACATAAGACTTCAAACCCCATGATTCCTTGGGAGAGCATGCGCTGAAAGCTTCCAGTTGTCAAAGTGCTCTTGCCAGAGTGGTTGACTGTTTGCCATATACCAAACCTGAAAGAAGAAAATAAATATACTGTCATTCTGTTGACCTTTAAATACAGAAAATCCAAAGGTAACTGTTCCTTAAAAATTTCTGTGTTGACTGCATGGGTTACTGCATGCAAACAGAGCTGGTATTGCTATGGGGATATAGATTTCCTGTAAATTTGTACAAATACTTACACCAACAAATAATCGAGAGGTACTGCATATTAGTCCAACATTAGACACTGGCTGGCCTGTCTTTCAAAGTAATTTATTATCCAGTGTTTTTCTGTTCGGACTGGCTTCATTCATTAAAGGTAGGTCTTGACCTTGACAAGAGGGTTGAATTGTGCACTGATATTTACCTTTAAGAAGCAATATGAAAATGAATGTGGGTTACAGTCCTTGGGATAAAGTTCAAAAGCGGCTAGCTAAGTCAAGGTACAGATTTGAAACAAGTGCTGTGCTAGCCACTATTAGATAACCTGGTGACTAACTGATTTAAATATACTTTATTGATGACAGAATTTTAATGTTTCAGCTGCTATGTTTTTATCTCTAAATATATTTTCATACTAATAGCTCAGAACAAGGAGAGGGATACGTATAATCTTTTTCTCTCTCTGATGTGGAATCATCAGTAATTTTATTTAGCCTTAGGAGTAATAGTGATTTTGATAGAAATGAAGCTAATGGAGAGCTACACAGAGCTTGGTGTATTATGGCTTACTGCAGCATTGCATTAAAATGTCTCGCAAGGTTTTCTGCACCCCCAGCAAGAGCAGCAGAGCTGCCTGTTACAGATGCAATAGTTTATTCTTCTTAGGAACTTCCCTTAATGTTGTCTCACTGCATATTCTGTCCATGAACCCTTGCTGCTCAGTTTACATATTGGCCAGGTAAATAAGAGGGAGCATGAGCAGTAACTAAATTGATAGCAGAAACCTGTCCTGACATTCATTTTAACTAAAAAGTGTATGTATAGCTCAGAAGAGACTTAAGAGAAAGAAAAAAAAAGAAACAAAAAATGTTAAAGATACACATGGACCATCTGAAAACTGTTGATGTCAGAAAGGAGACGGTCGTTGATTTCACTCTTTGCCACCTTTTTAAAACAGTTAATTGATTTGGCTGTACTTTGTTACATTAAAACAACAATCCTAAAAAAAAAAAAAAAAAAAAAGGCAATCGTAGGAATGTACATGTCATATGATTAACTCAACAGAAATGCAATTAGGTATTCGGCGATGACCATCTTTGACATAGTTACTCAAAGTAAGTGATTTTTGGCTCATTTAAAATACTTTGGAGATTTAGAATGATCTCTTCAATTGACTAAGTAAGTCTGCAAAATGTGGAGGTTCTTGTTCTAGTGTCATACAACCGCTGTTCATTGATGTCTGTTTATGCATTAGTACTATTGTGTTTCAAAACAATAATCAAATTACATGATCTGTCCTATTTCATGGGAAGCACCTTTTCTAGCGGATATAATTCAACCATTCTACATACATTTAAAGTTTAAACTTGTGTATGGATTTAGCAAATAATTTGCATCACTAGTCTTTGTCTTGTGCATATAAAGATGGCTTTTAAAAAGTGGCATGTCTATATTTTAAGTATTTTGATTTCCCCTATTTTTATTTTTCATTGTGAAAGCATCAGAAACATCAGAGTCTAATAATACCTCCCCCATCTGCTCATTTTGACATTTTCTTCAAATGAACAAATTCCTGATTATTTCCTGTATATAGAAATATAGCGAGTAGAAATACCTTTAAGCAGAGGACTGCTTTGATGTAACATAGTGTTTTACACAGAAAGATCCTAAGGTCACTGAAGGCAAATATAAGACCCATCGGTGGCTTTGTACACGAAGTGCCTGTACACCCCCCCGCCCTCCCCGCCCCGTCATTGCGATCGCTTCTCGTGCCCTAAGCAAGCAGCGAGCTGTGCGGCTTAAGCAAAAGGCCAGAAAACGATTGTGCTGCTAAGAACCGCTCCCGTATCAGTGCGAGATTTCGTGTGTGCTTTCTCTCTGATAAATTTAAATAATTAACAAACAAGCTTTCAATTAAGGTAAATCGGTACCCGGCTCCTTTAAAGGTCCCCTAATAGAAAAGTGGGTGGAGAATAGTGAAGACTGGTGTCTTTTTAACCTTGCTGAAGGACGCAGCAGTATTTATTGACGTATGCAAATAACTAGGGGGAGGAGGTGGAGGAGGAGGAGGGTGCTTGGAAAAACAGGAACCAGAATCAGTTTCTCATTGCAGGGTGAGAGCTCTGAGTTCCGGTGTAAGAGAAAAGAGACGTGGCGAAATTGCTGTATATCTCTGCCCTATAAGCACATCTCTCATTTAGACTGAAGGGAAACAAGGCATCAAAAAGGGTGAAGCATCTTAAAAAATATTTTAAAGGCAATCTAGCACGATCAAAGGTTACATATTCCTAAATGGGGGAGGGGGAAGACTACGGGTTTGCCTTGCAATTTGCTGTAGCATAGCACTAGCAATAGGACGAGATTTTTGACCGGCAAATGATTAAAACAGCCTGGTTTGTGGTATGAATGACAATGTTAATAATCTGTCTTTGTGGTTTTTTTCCCCTACTGTTTCAGCTGCGCAAACCATGCAGGATGATTTACTGATGGACAAAAGCAAAGCCCAGCCCCAGCAGCAGCGGCAGCAGCAGCAGCAGCAAGATCCAAACTCAGCAGAAGCCCCCTCTACGCCCATCTCGTCGGAGACACCCAAACCAGAAGACAACAGTTCAGTGACTAGTATCGGCACATCGGCTCCTTCCCAAAATAGCAAGGAGAAGATGCAGATGGAGTCTCCCATTTTGCCTGGCTTGAGCTTTCACCAGCCTCAACAAGAACCTGCAGCCGGCACCTCCTTGTCTCCCTCCTTCGGCAGCACCTGGTCTACAGGGACCACAAACACGGTGGATGATAGCTTTTTCCAAGGGATTACTCCAGTCAATGGGACAATGCTTTTCCAGAATTTTCCACACCATGTCAACCCTGTATTTGGTGGCACCTTCTCGCCTCAAATTGGCCTAGCTCAGACTCAACACCACCAACATCAGCAGCAGCAGCAGCAAGCTCAGCAGCAGCAGCAGCGGAGGTCACCTGTAAGCCCTAATCAGGCACCTTTTGCCCAGAGAAATGCTGCTTACAGCCATCAGCCCATCATGACCAGCAAACCGTCTTCCTCCTCTGCTTCCTCTTCTTCCTCCTCCAGCTGGAATAACCATCAAAACGCGGCTTGGAGTACACCTTCCAACCCTTGGGGTGGGCTGCAAGCTGGTAGGGACCCTCGAAGGGCAGTTGGAGTGGGGGTCGGTGTGGGAGTGGGGGTCGGCGTACCCTCCCCCCTCAATCCCATTTCACCCCTTAAAAAACCATTCTCCAGCAATGTCATTGCCCCTCCGAAGTTCCCACGGGCTGCACCCTTAACCCCCAAATCCTGGATGGAAGACAACGCGTTCAGGACGGACAATGGCAACAATCTGTTGCCTTTTCAGGTAAATGACTACGTGCACCTTCTACATGGTGACAGCTAGCACAAAGTTGTATTTTTTGCAGGAGTGTATTTCATGTTACTGTTCTGAGAGGCATCTCCGTAACTCAGATTTGCATCAAATAGTCACCCTGTATGAAAGAAGTGGGGTTGGTCCTAGGGAGTGCATACACAAAGATTCCAAATTCTGGCTTAAGGTTTTTAGCCTTATTTTTCTTGTAACTTATTCTTAAATGTGACAGGGCTTTGGGTTTTTTTTGTTGGTTTGGTTTTTTTGGTTGTTTGTTTTTTGTTTTTTTGTTTTTTTTTTGGGGGGGGTGTGTGTGTGTGTGTGTTTTGTTTTTGTTTAGCATCCAAAAGGTAGTAGCCTTCCTTCATGAAAAACAGGTTTGGCAGACTATGTTCTCTTGGTGCTGTGTGTTATAATTTTTTTCATATTCTCCCATATGTGAGAAACAGGAGATGTTAAAATTGCTGGCTTCAGTTTTCTAGCTGGCCTGTTAATTTTAGCCAGAGATGCTTCTTGAACTAAATCCAGTTAATTATTTTATCACCATTGAAATAACTAATTGTCTTTATGTTGTGGTGGGATTTAACGGGGAGTCTGTTGGCATAAGGTATACATATGAAAAGCTATATACATCTGATATGTACACCCTGCTGTTACAGTCACAGTGGACGTTTTGAATACATCTAGAAGCAGTGTGGGTGTGTATGGAAAGAGTGGCATTTCTGTCCTTTCCAGTAAGGAAATGCCTAATACAATTGACATGATTTAGAAATGGCAGGGAGGTATTGTATAAAATAAGCCATTTTATGCTGTTCAAAATATTTGCAGAGAAAAGAGACAATAGGACACGACCTTCAGAGCCATATTGCAATGGAGTCTATTTACTAGCTACATAGCTCTGAAATATTTAAAGCTGCAGTGCCCTTCACTTTTTTTTTTTAATCTATGACGACAAAGCAGATCAATTGTAGCTGAAACTGGGCCACATAGAAGATTTGCAATTTTAATGCAGAATGAAACCTGTCATGGTGTGAAATCCATTTTAAGTTGAAAAAAAAGCAGAGCATGCACTTGCAGTTATATCTATACAAGGCCAAGTGAATCTCAAATTTCTTCTAGGTTAGCTTTTTTAGGTTCAGACAAATAAAAAATTTCTGTTTTGAAATACAGTGAAATTCATATGTGCTTTCTCTTTAGGTAATTGCTTTCTCAACAAAGTACGAGCTCTCAAACATATTTAACTTATCAGTGTGGCAAGAATAGCATCTAGATTGACACTTAGTATTAGAAACAAAGTTAAAAAAAAAAAAATCTAACAACACCGCCCCCCCTTACTTTAAGAGATTGCTGAAGTAAAATATATGCATTCCTGTGAACTTTACAGTCCCATTCAAAGAGGGCACCTTATAGTCAGCCCTGAAATTTCATTTTGCTGCTTCATTCTGTTTAAAGGGAGAGTTGCTAATTTTTTATTGGCTACCCTAAATGAAAGCGGAGTGGCTTCTGGTGGACTGCTGGTCAATGTCTCTGAAGCACTGAAGTCTGGAGAAAAGAGTATACTTTAGACACAATATGCCTAGTGAAACTACTATGTTGCACAGAGCACAGCAACACAAAAACTTATGAATATAGCTCCCAGTCATTTTTTAGGAGTGTGAAATGTGTTTCAATTTACAATTATTCTTTTATTTAAATTGTCTACATGTAAGACATTACAAATTCTGATAAATTGGAATTAGTAGGGAAAACCAAAAGTAAATGGTCTTTTTTTCTATGGATTGGTTGGTGAGATACATCTTTAATGAATACACAGCTTTATTATTGTGACTGTAAATTGTCACAGATTAAACTAGCATATATTTACTCATCCCTAGGAAAAAAAAAGTAGAGAAATGGTTTTAAAGAAAAGTTCCTTTGACGTTAAAATTAAGGTTTTGAAAAGCTAAGGTATTAGCCAATATGTCAATTTGGAAACTTGTTTTCTTCTCTGTGAATTTAACCTGATATTTTCCTGTTCATCTGAAAGCAAATACTTAGAGTACTCTCAGCACCAGCTGGAATAACAGTCTGATTTCAGAGACACAGAAAACTTGTATTTTTTTTCCCTGTTAGGCTCTTTTTAATACAAGCTGCTGAATTTTGCATGTAAGATTGTAATCTGGGTTAATGTTGATTGCTCCTATACTTAAATTGCCGAAGAAGTCTCAAAATCATGCTATTGATAGGAGGCAACTGTTTAGTTACATTGATAAAAATGAAATTCAGATTCATATGAGAGTTTAATATTTGCTGGCTGCATTCCTGTTGCCTTTTTTTCTTCTACTACCTTTTGTCATGTCCCGCCCCGTCCCCGTCCCCCCCGCCGATATTGGGCAATATATTGACACAGTTGACACAGTAAGTTCTGCTTGTCAGCACTATCAAGTAATTCTGGCAAGTTTATCCATGTACATCTGCCACTCTTCATAACTGAGCATTTTTGATCTGCTTCAGAAATGCCTTTCAGTAAACTTGCTAGCAACACGTTAATGCACATTAGCAAGTTCTTTCTGCTAACCTGTTCTTTTCTCTTACGTTGAGGTTGTAAGACTTTTTAAAATTTGTGATTTATATTTAGTTAATTCCTTAATAAGTTGTGAAGCTCAAGATGTTCTAAGTAAAAAGAAAAATATTATGTTCACCAGTTGAATTAACATCAGTGACATGTATTTTTTAATTCAGGTCTTTGCAGTGATCAAAAATTTTAAGCAGAAAACTTCTATAATCAAGGTTTGTGTTCTGAGTCTGTAATGTTTGAAGACAGCTGATACTCAGCTACTGATATATCTAGTTCTAGGAAAAAAAATTGAATTTGCAAATGGTTCTCTTAAGAACATGTATATAAAGCAATAGGCTATATGTCTTCATCCCCGAATTTGAGTAATACATTAGTGCAGCTTGTATGTCAAAACCAATCAGTGTCTGTCCCAAGGAGTTGTGCTGCAGAACTTACCAGAACATTTAAAATATCACTTGGTAGGAATTCTATTGGCATCTGCCTTGTGATTGGTGTTGAAAGGCAACTAAAAATGCTTTGAAGGAGACTGTTTTCATATACTTACTGAGGAAAATTGATTGCACTGTATAAAAAAAATTTGAAGATACAAAGCTGATAGAATAGAAAAGAAGCGATCGGTCTGGAATGAAATGTAATAGCAAATAAGAGTTCGAGATAGGATCACAGGAATAGATGTGGAACAATGCCAGATATGAAATATAGAAATGTGGCCAGTTTGTTCTTCTGAGTATTCTTCAGCTTCTGAGTGGTTCAGGTGAAGGTCTTCTGGTGTGATTGTCGTGACAAGCAATAGTGTTGTGCCGTTATGCTAGGTGATCCTCATTTCTGGCATTTGAGGCTGACATTAACTGATTGTCCCTGGAACCTGGGCAACGGTTCAGTTCCTTTTACAGCAGAGTGGTGGGGCTTGAAGAGAGCTATTGTCATCTTGTGCTTCTGAGCTGCTCCCAGAATTCTCTTTTCCTTTACTTCTCTCAGGTAAACAGTGCATTTCTTGTGGCTTTTGGCCATACAAAGATACTGGGACGTAGCTTGTGGGGTTAGGAGGATTGATAGGGCCTGCAATAGACTCTTGGAAGCACGGGTAACAAATTCTTTTTACGGTGGAGAAGACAGAGAAGGAATTAAATATTTGGAGACCAGTATGCTAATTAAGGAAGTCTACCCTGTGGATTTTTAATGATAACAACACTATAAAAATTTCCCAGAAAGTGTTCCAAGTTCTGCTGCTTTCTGAGTAAAGTTCTTCAGCAATTTGGTGCTCTGGAGGTTCTGACATACATTAAGTCATTCTTGGCAGCTTTACTGATAAATACTTCTCTATCAGAAATAAATAAGGTGGTATTTATCATGGATAAAGATAGTTCTAACATGCTATCTTCTTTGCAGAGAGACTGAGAAAAGTTTTTTGGTGGAGGTGTTTTTGGTGTTTGGTTTTTTTCCTCATTGATTTCAATAGGAATTAGTCTTGACCAGATAAAATGATAAACTAAATTTAGAAATTATATACAATTTCAATATTTCATACTTAAACAAAATGCAAATCCAAACATGCAGCAAGTTTGTGTATAAATATAAGTATATATTGTTTGTATGTATATATATTTATACATTTAGGTATAGATACACTAAATAGTAATACATTAGCAGGCACAAGTACTTTGTGTTGTACTAAACACACCGTAGTTGTTTGTTGAGTGAAGTGAAAGGCAAGGGAACGGCTACTGTATCATGTTTATAATCCCAATGTGACTTCTGGTTGATGATTAATAGACAGCTCCTTAAGAAGCTGCTTTCTTTAAACACTTGAAGTTCTTCAGGCCTGTGATATTAGCCCATACTTAGCTTTCTCCATGTCAATATAGATTGATACTCAAAATAAATTATGTGCATACACAGACATACATATGAATATACATGCTTATGCAGTAAACTAGCGCATTTTTTGTCTCCAAGTCCTAGGGAAAAAAATAATAAATATGCTATTAACTTCAATTTTATAATGTTTGTGCTAACTTTTTCACAGGCAATGAATTAGCTGTAGCTTATTTGTCATGGTTCTGTTTATTAACACTACAGTAACCTGAAATGCATATTAGGATATCTCATATATGGGCATGTGTGTATTAAAAATAATGACTGAATTAGAATGAGTTCAAGTATTGGAACATTCACGAGTGTGAAAAATAAAGTTTTATATTTATCAGTAAAGGAGTTTTACCAACTAATACATTCTGGTGACTGTCATTTTAAAGCCTTTGTTTATATCTAGATATATTTTTTTTTTTCCTTAGCCAGAGTAGTTGTATGCAATAAGTCTATTTGAAGATTAATTTTTAAAACACTGTATTTCTTTAGTCTAAATTTGACATTCTGGGCTCTGGCTTCTTGACCATTTAGTAGGTAACCATTCTTAGTAGCATTACTGGTATCTTGAAAACTATTTCTTAATGTGTAGTCTAATCTTAATTTTTCTTACATGATGACACACAAGTGCTAGCAGCCTGCAACTTTATGAACAAAAGAAAAAAAGGACCTAGTTGTGGAAGTAACTTAGTCCGCTTTTCTCCACCCCCAACCCCGCTTCTTACATGCTTCTGTTGTTACTATTAACTTGTACAATACGTAGCCTGATTCTGAATATTGAAATCTGAGAACACGTGTCATGGTATCTCAGTAGTCTGCCAGTGTAACAGATACAAGCAATACATGACATTCTAGCCTTAGTGGTTGTGAAGTATTTTACAGTTTTTGTTAGATTTTAAATTTGACTGAGTTCTAAATGTCTGCATTTTCAAATTAATTAAAATACAGTAATAGTACAAAAGTACATGACTTTTATATTTAAAGTATGATGATTTCAGCATGAATTACTTATTGATTTTAAGTAACCAACTGAATCATAGATAAGTCCTCAAGTTAGTAAAGGTAGAGCAATAGTGTGAGTTCAGTATGGATTTGGTATTCTGAGCAACTCCATATATAGGCAGGACTTCCTTAAAACATTAAAGGTATTAATATAGAACAATGTATCAATAATTTTGTCTTAAAGATTTGATTATGCAATTATCTGCCTTTCCTTTGTGAGGTAAGGCAGAAGAGAAGGTTAAGGACATGGCAGTTTATTTTGCTGTTTCTTTTCTTGGATCATCTTCCCTGTTTTCATTTTTTTGTCTAGAGGTGGCTCTTGTGAATGGAATGTAAGAGGATGAGAGACCTGGAAAAGTGATGTTTTCCTGTTCCAGGTGATTTTCAAGAAGAAAATATGAGTTTGCTGAGTGGATTTCCATTTCTTAGCAGATGACAAAATAGCTCTCCTTTCATTAAGGTCATTCATGAGTGATTCCTGGCTGAATCGTACCAAAGGGAAGCTAAAAGACAGCACTGCTTAGTTTAAAGTTATATAGGGATCTTAAACTGTATGCATATGAGTTTTGCTTGGACTGGATAGACTTCTGTGCTTTCAAAAACTTTTAAATTAGGCCAGAGAGAAAAACATCATAGCAAAACTATCCAGTGATGACCTCTGAGAGAGGCTCTAAGGCACTCTTGCCTTTATTTGTTTTTCCTACCAATCACTTGAGATAGTGTTACAAGTTTGAAAATACTCTTCATAAATAAAAGATGCTTGTCCTAGAAATTAAATCAAAATATTATTCCAAACTGTGGCAAAAACTCCCAGAGGAAATAAAGGCCTTTACAAACTTCACTGTTTTTTCCCAAAATAAGCTTGCTACTTTGATTTTGCTTTTGCTTTTATCATAGTAACATGTAATATGTTATTTCAGGAAAAGGATCTGTTCAAGACCTTTAGCATAATGGCGGTTAGCAGACTTTAGATAGAAAGAGTATCTCTTTTCTCTTTCTTTTCCCTATTCCCCCCACCCCTGTCTTCTCAACTCCTAGAAATCAATATTGAAAGCTTTTCGTGTATAATTGTTGGTTGCAAGTAACTGCTGAATATGGAGCACCATATTCTTTAGGTCTGAAAGAGAATTGTTTACTTGTATTCCATGTCTTCAGAAAAAACGTGTTTTTATTGTCAGAAGATATCAAAAGCTAGATAAAGAAATTCTGTATGATCTTCAAATGGGAGGAACAATAGAAGCAGGTGGAAGTTACTGCCTTCTCTCAGGGGTAATCAGACTGTTGTGCCCTTCTAGCCTATTGCAAGCCCAGTTAAGTGTTTAGTTTCGCAAGATGCTGCCTGAAGTAATTCATACCGTTTCTCATCTCAGCCTACTTGATCGGTGTGGTGGGGTGGAAATAAAATTTCAGAAAGGGCAGGAAACAGAGTTTTCTAATTTCTGTTTACTCAGCATAAGGTCAGCTAAATTTCCCTTTGGACTCTTCCTGGTGCTATGTGGGCTAATAATAATAACTTCCCTTCTATAGGGAAACTTTCTAAATGTCCACATGTGTTTAGAGATATCCTCCCCGCCCCCCCCCCCCCCCCCCCCCCCGCCTGTAGCCAGCAACAAGAGTAAGTGGAACATGTAGTATGACATAAATTAACTATGCATATTTCAAAGCTTTTGGCAAATTTTCCATTCCTAGTAATATTAGCATTTTGTATATAAATGTATGCAAAATGTATATGTATATACATCTATAATCTGTATCTATGTATGTATAAGCAGTTCATTTTCTCCAAAAAACAATTATAATTTAATTTTCAGTAACAGCTGCTTTACAACTACATTGACAAAGAAGGTTTTGCTGTTATTGAGATAATTTGCCTCTTTTTTCATACTTAAACTACACTTATTTTTTCCATGACTATGCAAGTTGAGATATAAGAGTTTTCCATTCCCATTTTCTAACAAGTATGTCAGAACATATTTAGGCTTTTCAGTTTTTAGGCTATTGTGAGATTCTATACATTCTGTAACTAAATTTAGGGTACTATTACCATGTATTGTTTCATTATTTCTTCTTTATTTACTTTTTCTCTTTTTCATGTAGTAGAAATTTACAAGAAGTGCAAAAGCATTGCTTTTAAGCAATTATTAGAATATTTTACATACTGATAATAAGCAGGTGTCTCAGTAGTTAGATGAACGTACTAATTTTGTAAACAGAAATAGATCTTCATTTGTGTAATCTTTTTGTTATTACTTGTAGGTTTTAGAATTTAAAAAATGCAAGTTGTGAAATGTTGCAGAAACTATGTGTGTCCTCAGACTTGGTCACATTTTCAGAAGTTTCAGTTATATGATTCTGTCCTTTCCTACAGGTAGCATTTGTAAAACACAGCTAATTGATACTTTCCTTTTCCTCATTGTTTAATGTGGCTTTATCTCTTTATTGCATGCTTTTCACTCATCCCAGAGATAAAATGTCAAATTTTCTAACATCTTATAGAAGAGAAGCACTGTGCTGGTCAGGATAGATCCTGATCTGCTTTGTCACAACACTGTTAGGAGAAGGGGTGGTGTGATCTCCATTCTACAGATGTAAATAAGAGCACAGAGTTTGGGAAAATCATTCTCTTTTCAATGTTCAGTCTGAGCATACTAAAAAGTTGTGGGTTTTGCTGAAATATTTAGCATACATAGCTCTTTGAAAACAGAACATCCATTGACTGTCTCCAAGTTTGCTGTTTGTGTGAATCTCAAATTAGGCACCAAAAAGTGAAGAAAACAAATTTGTCACTTGTGAAAAGTTTTAGTTTAAGTTACGTGCCAATTATTCAGGAATTAAGAACTTTTCATTAGGGAAGAGAAAAGAAGCAAAATATTTAATTTCCTTAATTGAGACCCACTTTTCTTTCAACTAGCTGTGTGTTCTCTCTACATCTTCCAAATTCTGGAAGAAACAACATAGAACTTCTATAAACAAGCAACCTCTTAATTATTCAAAACATTGCTGATAGGCACTGAATGAGGTAGCATTTTGTCAGAAAAATGGTTTTGTAACTTAGACGGCTATACATTATTCCTGCAAAATGGTAGAATTTAAATTGTACAGGCAGTCTTACTCCTCTACTTCCTAACTTTTTTTTGTGTACGGCTTTGCAAAATTTGCAAGAATTGCAGTTTTCTTTTAAATTCCTAGACCTTAAGTAAAATACTTAATCAAAACCACAGATTCTGTTACATGTTAGGATGATGACCTTCACGTGATTCATCAGCCAAGTTGGAGTCTTTTGATCAACTCCACAGCTTGTTCTTGGTTTAACTAAGTTAATGAAAGTAATGTGTACAGGGCACATACTGCAAGGGGTTTCAGTTTTGGGTGAAGCATGATTTTGTGGGCATGGTCCCTTTTTTTTTCATCCAGCCTTGAACTGTTCAACTCCACTCCTTTCAAACTTCCTTTCTTCTACTTCTTTCTGTTCCTGCTTTTCAATCCCCTTTTGTACTGAAGCTTCTCATTTGGGTTGGCCTTCCCTATTCTGCTTTCTATGCCAGAGCTACAGGGGAAGGCCCAATAAACCCCTGTAGTCATAATCTGAATCATGTTCACTTACTCTGTGGGAATTACTCCTGTGCAAATTTAATAGCATGAGGGGTTTTAAGTACATTTAAATAAATTCAGGGAGAATGGAATTTTCAGAAATATTAGCTAGAAATTTAGAAAATTTAACCGAGTGATAACTTAGTCTGAACGTGCTGAGCTGATTTTCTTTCCCCATCCCCACATCCAGCTTCCAGAATGTGTGACTTGGGATAGATTTTCATACAGATTGACAGAAAAACACTTCTGACATAAAAAGAAAAAAGCGTTATGTCTTTAACATGGACATTTTTAATATATATAATTTTCTTCTACGTCATAATTGTAAGTGAATGTTCCAATTAAATTCATCTTTCCTACATGGAAGAATTACTGCAAAGGTGGGCATCTTCACCCTAAAAAGTTTCTTCTGGCAACACTGTAAGCAACTTAAAGTTGACCTTTTAATGAGAAATGTCAGGCAACTTTAGAAAGTGATGCTATCTATAATGTATTATGTTTCTGAATTAATGTCTTCTATATATAAGAAGGGCTCTTCAAAACAAAGAAAATCACCCACTGAAGCTTTCTTGGTTTTGTTGTCAGAGTGGTGAAGGGGTTTTTTTGTGAGTAAGATTTATTTCCTAAAAGAAGTCTTTGGAATGATAGCTTCTTATGAAAGTTACTAAAAATAAAACATAACAAACTTTTCATTTTAAAACACTTGAATCGTAAAGTATTCTTTTGGATTAAATGAAAATTCATAATTCCTTGTTGGAAGTTGCTGCTTCATTCTGCTTGAAGCAATGGAAATGTTTTAGGCTTTTACTGCTAGTGTTTGTTAGTTATCATCAAGGGCGGGGGAGGGAAGGAAGGAGTTGTCATGTTTTCTTGAATGATTATGTAATTCCTACCTGATAAGAATTAAAAAGGCCAACCCAGTGATTTTGACTTGATTTCGAAGGATAAAGTTTAAATTGTCACTATACTATCAGTACTACTACATTATCACTTCTGTCTAGTTTATTTACACTGTATGTGTATGTAAACTAAATTTAGAAACAGGAACTAGAACCACCAAACTAATTATATTTTTCTTCAATTTTTTGTTATTTTTCAAATTTAGTTTTTTTCTTTTTTCATTTATTTCTGTAATTCTCAAGTTTTTTGGTGGTTATGCTTAGTCTTTTGTATGGTCTTAATGGAAAAAAAAGCAATTTTTATGTATTTATGTGTATATTCTAAATCCTCACTACAATGGTGCGTGTTGAAGTGTGAATTGCAGGGTTTTCACTTTTTATGAAGTCTTTTTTAACATCATAAAAGGTCTCCTGGATGTTTCTTCAATCTTAAACTTACTATGCTTATCTTTTCCACTAACCTCAGATTTCTTCTGCCTCTGTCCTTATTAAAAAAAACCCAAATAAATAAAAAATTGAAACCAAGTAAAAATTTTTTGTTTACAGGTTTTACTTTGCTGGTAAAATCAGTAATCATAATGATTTACTAAAACTTTCTCACTGTCATCTAACTGCGAAATGCCATTTAATTTTGGTTACATGTCATACAATGTATGTAACAAACAATTCTTACCCTGAAAGCCTTTAGACTGTTAAACAAAAAAAGGCATGGAATGGGTGAATAGTTTTGGAGCTTGTGCCAAGTATTATTGGACCATCTTCTCAGCTCAGCTATGCTGAATGTTATCCTTTATACATATATTTTTACTTTCACCCAAGATGGTGTTCTTTTTTGGAACTTTAGATTTATTTTTTTATGCCCTATTTCTACAATTGCTTTTTCTGATGATACGTAAAACAGTATTTTTTTTAAATATTTATGTTTAGTTTGGATTACAAAGTTGCTCTGTTAAATTAGAATATCTAAGAACAATGCATTGCAAGATGGTCTGTTAAATCGTAGATCATCTAAATTTTTCATGCCTGCCTTCCACTAACATGACCATGACTATCCAGTCATTCTTTTTCTCTTTTCTATTTCTCTCTAACTTTCAAATTTTGCTATTTCTTTCCTATTAACCCCCCAAAAAAAAGATTAAAAAAAAAATCAGTCTTTCCAGAGCATCCAGTTAAGTATTAAAAAGACAGTGTTAGGTTGAAAAAAAAAAAGTTGACTGGAAACTTTGACCCTTATTTATAAGAAAGTACTTGTGCTTTAGTTCAAGTAATGCATTTTTCTCATGTTCAGTAATATTTTTAAATCTCATATGCAGGTATGACAAGCTCTTCTTGAATTGGTCTGGGCATTTCTTGTTTGTATATTACTGGTAGTGCATTGATTGAGGTCCAAGAGAGCTTGTATCTGCCTAGTTTTTCGGGCCTAGAATGTAAAAGACAGAAATCTAAAACTTCTTTGTGAAGTTTTATCATGTGTTAAGCAGCTGGAAATAAGCTAGAGAATTAGCAGCATATGATAGACAATCATGAATTTTATATGACCTTGTAGTAGTCAACAGATCATACTTCAGAAATCTTAAATCTAATATATTAAACTCCCACATTCCCAGTGGTCTCACATGGAAGTGTTTTCCAGAGTACTAATCAGAGCTTTTTTAGGCAGATCCTTTAATGCAGTATTTTACTTTGTGAAGGAGATTTGTGAAAAGCATTAATGAATTACCATGTAGGTAGCTAGTGTTACTACCGTTTACTATATGACCTTTACAGTAACTGTATGTTTGTAAAGGGTTAACGAATGATTAATGTATTAACTGATTGTTAGGGTCCAGCACATTAACAGATGGCTTATAACCAAATCTAATACCATCTATGGATGTGCTTACTAACTGTTAAGATGTATAATAATCAAGTCTGTCAAGTGTTTATAACATACTTTGTGGTTTTGAAATTTTCTTTAAACTACTTATAAAAATACCTTTTAGTTTTAAATTATTATTCCCATAACTGTCTGACCTAATATTTAATCTTGTTAAATAATTTTCTTACTCGTGTATTCTTTCTTGGCTCATATTGTTTCTTCCTGCAACATTAAAAAAAAAAAAAAGAAATTGAAAACTGTGAAACCTCTCACAGTAACTGACAGGGCTTTTCTTAAAATTCACAAAACCCTAAGTAGCAGCTAACTGTGCAGTAGGAAGACTAAAGCAGAAAAAGAGGGTGGAGGAAACAAAAGTCAGGGATAAGAAAAAGTAGGGGTTATATAATACAAAATGAAAGTGAAGTTGTGACATTTTCCTATATGGTAATCCAAGATGACAATATACCCATTCCCTTTCTGTGGATGAGAATTTCTGCAAATAAAATCTTGCAAACATTACACTGGGTTTGACATTTCAGTGGTAAGGGTCCTCAGCTTGGTAGCTCCTGCTACTTTTGGCTTCTAATAAATGAAGCTGTACCTGGGGTTTCTGATTAATAAAATCAACCATAATTGTCAGCAGAGTTTACAAGTAATGTTTTGATGCAAGCTTCTGTACACAGTCTTACCTCCCTTGCCTAAACAGGAACACGCTCTTCTGACATGGTTTTGCAAAGTAGAAATAGTAGATTACATATAGAACAATTTTTTCTTGTTAGGCAAGAGAGAAGTAGCTGACGTTGTGTGCACCATTTAAAACTACTTGAAAATGGATTGTAGTAAATTCTACAGTTTGTTTGGAAGGCCTGACTTTCCAGAGAAACTGGAAAGTTTTCTTGCTATTTCACTTACATAGTAGCCTTGTTTGTATATGAACTTGAACTGGTCAATGTTTCAAAATACAGCTCAGTCCTTGGCTCTGTTGGGCATGTGGAGGAAGGGGAATAATTTAAAAGAATGAATGCAATGAAAATAGCCTTTGTTTATGAATAAAGATATGAATAGATGCAAAAGGCAACCCTACTAGAAGTATAATTTTTCATACAACCTGCAGTTTTGTTTACCTTTTCACACTTAACATCTATTTGTAATTGTCCAGAAATTAACTAGTAAACTCTTGTCTTTCTCCTTTTTGTGTCCTTCTTTCTGGTTGATGAGGTCCCAGTATATAGTGAAAATTGAGTCCTTGAGGTCATGACCTTGTGGTTAGTGCTATTAAATATCATCCTGCTTTGCTGCAGTTCTTCAAATTAATTCAGTTCTTTCTCTATGATGAGCTGATCTCTGTATTGATGATATCTTGTAAATATTATTAGTGTGTTCCTACTTTTAATAACCAATGTTATTGATAAAATCTGTCTCGAGATTTAAGAAACTCCATTGTAACTGTTCTTTAGCAGATTTCAGTGTTTAGCACTATCAGTTTTTTCCCTTTTTGTTATTTTCTTTACCTCAATTGCACTAATAACCATTGCCAACCATTCCCCCCCCTCCCCCCCCGGCCCTTACATAGTTTGCTTGTAGCAAATGCTATATTGAAGTCCTTGTTAGATCAACCATATCATATTCTTTCAAGAACCAGAAATCATAGTTACCAGGATATTGCATCATTAATGTATGATGCTACTTTATCTCTGCTTTGTATTTCTTAAAGAGAAGAAATCCTTGAATTTCAGTCATAAAAACTAGAAACAATGTTTGTCATCTATAGTTTCATATGCTGCTTCAGTTATTGCAGTTCTTTCATTTTTATTTTGCTGGTCAGATACATACAGTACCGACATGCTTGCTTGGACTAGCTTTAGTTGCTCCACTAATGGTGCCTTACAGACTCTGGCTCCTTTTGATTACAGTGTTCACATGCAGCTGATGTCTGTTACTGAATTGGATAGATGATATTGCTTTGTCTCTTACTGCTTACCTGTCTTTACTGTTTACCTTTGTTTACCTCATTTTCCCCTCTGTATGTAAAGACCGATTATGGAGGCTATATTATTTTCTCATTACTACTTCTGATATGTTTTTGTTTAATTCTTTCATCAGTCTTACTCGACTTTTCCTAGGCATTTGTTCAAGGTACACACGCAGAACTTACAGTTCCCCTGAATGTACTTAAGTGGCTGAACATCCTGGTTCTTTCCTTCTAGCAACATTTCTTAAGGTGCCTGTCAATCTTAATTACCTTGTACAAAAAAGGAAAATTCTGTTGCAAATCAGGTAGGCTTTTATCTCAAGACATTTTACCTGTCTGGAGCAATCTTTACTAAATTTGCCCTGTGCTAATCAGTTTAGCTCTTATAATGTAAAAGGAAAGCATTTTTCTTGATGCTATGAGTATCCTTTCCAATTTGAGGAGTTAACATAAAGAAGGCTTCCTTTTGGTTAATCACCTGTTCATACGTTTACTTGTATATCTTGCATGTGACTTCTGAATTATTTTAATTCATTAAATCCAAATGTGCAGCAGTAATTTGAATGCATAACACCTAACTGACAACACAAAAATGCTTATGGCTTCTCTTCCAAGAGGAAGAAATATCCTTTTAAGGGTTTTAACGTAAGTATTCAGGCACCTTGTACATGAGACAGTTGTTCTTTTCCTCATATCCAGTATGCCTTTCAGCCCCTTAGGTAATAAAAGATGCAAGTATGCATAGTGTGATTCAGTTACCATTTTAATGTATTTATTATATGAAATAATATATTTTAATGTATTAATTTTGAAGTTGTTATTAAACTGAAATATTTCATTCATGGGATGATTCAGTACTTGCAACTGGAAAAATTCCTTATTTGTTTACAAAGTTTGATCTGAAATGGAATTGCTTGCATATAATTGATTTGAAGAGTTGCTTCTAATTAAAACATAATTTGGAGCTGGGTTTTCTTTTCCTCTACTTCTGCCCTTCCTTCCTCTATGTGGAGCTTGATGCTATAAGTAGTCTTTGGATTGCTGCTCTCTGCTGTTTGCCACCTGTTCAGTTGCATATATGCAGCCTTTGGTAACTTTGAAGCTGATAAAATAGTTAATAGCAAATATTCTTAAATTAGTTTGTAACATAATGACACTTTAGGAAAAAGATTGCCTCATATCCCAGTGGCTATACCGGAGTCCTCAACTCATGTCTAGAAGTACGTGCACAGCTTGAGAGAGCCTGTAGTCCTCTTTTGCTTATGACTAGGTGGCTGTGACAGCTTGGGATTCTGTGATAGATGATGTCCTTGATAAAGTCCCAGGATGGAGAACATTTGCTGCCTAACTATTCTCAATCCCCATTAGGAAGAAGGTGGCAGAGTGGATTTTTTTACGTGTACCTCTATAGTAGGTTTTAAATTCGTGTGCCACAATTTGTCATGCATATTAATCATGCTGTAATAATATAAAGTTAGGACTTGGACAACTTACATGAGTAATTTTAGTGAGTAAAAGTATATGGCAACTAATAGGTTAAACATTTTCTTTAAATCCTGCTGGACGCAAAGTGACATCACACTGAAAAGGTCTCCTCCTTGTCTTCCCTGGGAGCTGTTTTTCATTGAGAGTGTTTGTGGCCTGGTTTAGGCCTGTGTATAAATATTGGTAAATGACCCCACTTCCCCGCCAACCCCACCAAACAACTATTTCCACTATACTTAACTTTTTCTTGGTTTCCTTTTAGAAGTAAAGGGCTATATTGGCATTAAAATGACAAAATTACTGTCCTCTCTGAGGGTAGTTTTCCAAACCAGTAGGTGAAGATCTTGTCCTGTATGAACAGATGAAATGTCTTACCCGTTTTTGTTGAAATACCTGTCTGAAGTTCTGGCACCTACAAGCTGTTTTACTCAGGAGGCACTGTTTCCTGAGCACAACGGAAATGGAACAGGAGCCTGACTTGAAATATGCCGATTAGGTATTACTTTAGTCACGTTGTTCTTAAAAGCAGGATGAGTTTGGTTGAGAGTCAGTATTTTGTTTGTCATAAGACTTAAACATTTCAGTGACACTTTTTTTTAACCTTACCAATATATCCCATGTCACAGATCAGTAACCGTACACAAAACCCACTGTTTCTGTTTCAGAGAAACCCTTGAGATTCCTTTACTGTGGTGGCCATAGTAAATGAAGCTACTGGGCAATAGTGCTCAGACATCTGTTTGACAGTTATTACTTGTATTCTTTTCTATCTTCCATTTTGTCTCATTATCCTATAATATCGGTGCAGACAGACTGCTCCCATTGTAAATCTTTCTGAGACAATATCTTCCTTATACAATATGTCTCTACTGTCTTTTACTTTATGTAGTCCAGACTGTGAAGCATGATCATTCAGATTCTTTCATGTTGTAGCATCCCCAATACTCCCTTCTCCTCTGTTTGCAGTCTTTGCATCTTTGTAGTGCATTCATCTTGTGATTTGAGGTTTGCACTTGTGCTGATTTAGCTGGCAAGGTGTTCTTAGGTCAATGTTAGTTTTTCCTTGCTATGGTACCTAGGCATCATTCTACTGAACAGAGTGGTAGAAGCCCAAAGGTAACTTATAAGTGTTGAACTCTTGCACAGCAGGCCAATGAACCAGTTAAATTATGTCATTTTAATAGCTCAAGGGTATAATGAATGGCCTTGTAAATTCTACTGCTGACACTGTTTTTTTTCCACTTGCTTGTTTTTGTGAATTGATGATCATCTTGGGTGTAACTACTTTAATCCTATACTTTAAAAGTGTTAGAGCCGTTTGTTACTGGAATCAGTAACTATAATAGAAAGTGGATACATCAGCTTTTTGAGAGGCATTCATTAGCAGGACTGATGTGCAGATTTTTATCTAAAGCATCATGTAGAACAAAATATGACTAAACATAAATCCTGTCAGTGAGTGCTCAGTCAGTTGTAATGTCTGCAGATCATTGCCTACAGTAGTGTAATGGGTGTAAGAATAATAGCTGTTTTGTAGATTCCTTTGATTGTTTTGGTTGTTGTGGGGTTTTTGTTTGGGTTTTTTAAACATATTGTCTAATTGTTTTGATGGCAAAAGGAACATGTTTGAAATATTAAGTGTATTATATTTCTGTTTGCGGGCAATAAACAGTGTTCCCTACTGGAGCATTAGGTTAGGTGATTTCAGCATTTGACTAGGTGCTTTACTTTCTTTGAATACGAGGTGGAGAAATAACACTAGTGATCATGAAACTAGTACGCTTGGCGTATTATAAAAGTCTGTATTGGAAGAATAGCTAAAGGTGCTTCAAAGAACACAATAAGTAGGCTATTGCTTAGTAAGGCTCTGATGAATGAACAATGTAATATAGAATAAGAGATATATATTTATTTATATTATATATATATTTTGGTTCTGGGTTTTTTTTATCCATTAGAGCCATATTGTGGTTTGTTGCCTGCAACTCCAAAATGTGAATTGTCTAAACCAGGGAAACAGTTAACGTATTTCAGTCTGCCCTGTAGCTACCACCTCTATTTAGCACAAGGCAGGGTAAATTCTATTACTTTCTTCCCTGCAGTTTGCAAGCAAATACTGAATATTCAGTAACTTGTCAAGATATTCTCTTTAAGTGATTAAGTCAAGTCTTATGGATATAAAGCCTGAACATTTTTATATATATTTTGAGCATGTATTGTGTACAAAAAGGGAATCTCATCTTAACTGTGAAGTAAAATGACCTTTAAACTGAATAATATAATTTGTATTAGTTTTTGCAATTCTACGTAAAGCCTGTTGTATCTCTTCCTATTTCCTATTTCCTATTGCTTTTTAGTTCATTCAGAAATAAAAATTAGAAACATTTCACTGAAAGATTTTAGGGGTTTTGTAACATTTTAGAACTCAGAATTTGTAAAGGGCTAAAGTCTCAATACAACCTGTGGAAAAATTGCTTGAGTAGGTCAAGTTCTCAAGGCTTTTGGATTCAATCTGTGTTCTTGCATGTTAGCTATAAAAGTTTATATAACACAGGCAAGATGATTAAATATCATTAACTAGAGTTCTGAAATGTTATTTTTCAAATTATATGGAAATGTTTCCATAATCTATATACAATTAGATATTGTTTTATATTTGTATTAAACTTCCCTATTTTTCTTAGAAGCTTTTTGAACAAGCTTAAAAAAATTCACTTTTTGCCCAGTGAACTTCTGAACACCTATAAAAGTAAAATGTGCTACAGCTGGTAGTAAGAAAAGACAAATGTATGAAAAGTCAATGTGTTTCTTCTGTGGGCATTCCAAGAGCAATAATAATGTAAGAAAACATTCCCCTTTTTGTTCCAGTAAAGGAACATAATAAATCCGGCTTAGTTTAATACTATCCAAAATTAACTGGAAAGATCAAAAAAGAAAGTGGAATTAAAATAAAATTCCATTAAGACTTAATACTAGTAGCTCTGCTATAATGTTCTCTATCATGGGTATAGACAAATTTACCCTATTTTTCCCTCCTACCTACATTTCATGCCTTCTTATTTGTTTTGTTTTATTTTATATTTTCATTAAATCCACTATAAGGAAAAAATTACTGAAATTTCTGGTTATTCTAGTTCTGCATGCATCTGTGTTGTCAGTCATGTTGTTATTGGCAGCATTCAAGCACCAAGCTGCAAAGGAAGTAACACTTCCTATTTACAGTTTTTTGATTCTGTTGCAAAGCGATCATTTTACTTTACCATGGGACCATATTCCTCAGATGTCCTATCTTTTGAAAGATTTTTTTTTTTTTTTTAAACTTTACTGAGAATGCAAGTGGGATTGCATCACAGCTGAAGCTGTTAGGAGCTAAAGACTGCTCAGTGAGTATTTAGAGCTTGCTGTATGTGATCATTCATGTGCACTGTCATGGCAGATTGAGCATGTCCCAAGCCGAACTTCTCTAATACTTTTTTTTGCAGTTGCTGTTTTTGCTGCTTTGGATTGGGATACTGGAGCAAGACAAACTTGTTTTCCTTGTGTTCTTAGTAATAACCCCTGCTGCAGGTGCTAGAACAGAGTGATCAAGCCCAGTTTAAAATAGTGCTGGCATTTTACCCTGTATTTATTCAAAGCTGGCTTCCATTGACTTCAGCTTTAGTTGGCAATACTTAGTAATCCTGTGCAGCCAAATCCAGGCTTATGTCAGGAACAGAAGAATGAAACACAGCAGTGACCACAGTGAAGAAGTCTGCACTGATAGGAAAGTTGTTTAAGCCATAAGAATTTTAGCCATTCCCCAGGATCTCATCCCTTTCTTCTAATCAAAATACTACATATAATGTCCCAGAATTTAGTAAGTAAAAAATGCTGAGACTTCTGTAAGGCTAACTGGAGTTTTGCTATTCTCCTGGAAATGGTTAATAGTTCACTGAGTGGAGGCCATCTTGTTGCTCGGCAGAGTTGGGCTGCATTGTGCCACATACTGATGCAGGAAGCTTGAAAATCTACGGCAGCATGAAAATGTAGAACAGTTAAATAAATTAGTGAAACTGAGATATTGTTCAGAATATAGGAAGCTTGGAAGCTGAATAGGAAGTCAGTTAGCAGATGGACTGATATATATAGACCCAGGGAAATACATCTTTGGAAGGGTCGAGGCACCTGAGGTTTTGCTGCTTGCATACTGAAAAATAGGCAGATCAGGTGTATCTCTCAGCTCGATGTGTGTTTTATGGTACAGCAGGTGCAGATGACCGTACCAACAAGGACTCGACACATGCAGAAATACATTGTTAGGGATTTTGAGTATGGACAGTAGCTAGGCTTGGGCAACATGTGCTAGATTCCTGACATGCCTTCTCAGGGTAAAACTTTTCACTTTATGACTGTAGTTTAATCAACTAATGGTCAAGTGTTTACTGCTGTAATCTTCTGCAGAGACAGAAGAAAAAGATAAGCTTCAGTTTTTGGAGCAAGGTACATGTTCTCCATGTCTCTGCTATGGGATATGTTGGTCATTTCCTTTTTTTAGTTCATTAGTTCCAATTACTTAGGGCTACTTGTTCAAGCTGAAAGAGATAGTGAGCAAACCAGGCTGTATTAAGGTCCACTTACCAGCTATTATGGCCCTAGCTATAGATGTGGTCTTGGCTTTGTCATCCATACTGTAGTCATATATTCTATCCTCATTCTTTACCTATCCCTCTCATCAGTAAAGACATGGTTTGTCTGTCTATTGGGAGGGAACTGAAGTAGTGCTAGGTATGCCTTGCCCTTACATGCCCATGCTCTGAGTCTGAGGAGGGCAGGACAAAGCACACCACACTACAGGGTATGACAAATGGAAAAGTTTTTTTGCTTTCAAATGATAAACACACATGTCAATTACATACTTCAGGTACTGCTAAGTAATCTTTGTTTCATAATTAAGATAACTTTAAGAATGTCTTTTCCCCGCCTGGAATTTGCTGACACGCTGGTTACACCCCAGCCATCTCCTGGAATAAGCAACATAGGCATCTGTCCTAGAGATAAACAGACCTCTTCAAAGAACTGTTTTGATTCATTCCTGGAGCTGGTTCACTATGTGTGATAGAGACTGGAGACCTCTGAAAAATTATTATGGTTGTATAATTAAAGACTAGCATAATACATATGCACAAAATTGTAAAATGCAGTAGAATGCAAATTATTGTATTTTCTCAGTTTATTTTAGCATCTTGACTTTGCAGTTCATTTTGGCAAAGTTACTGGGTTTTGGGTTTTTCTTTTTTTTTTTTTAGTTGTTTCTTTGGGTGTTTTTTTTTGTTTGGGTTTTTTGTTGTTGTGGGGGTTTTTGTGTGTTTGTTTTTTGGTTTTTTTTGTTTTTTTTTTTTTTTTATAACAGGCAGATTATAGTCACTGTGTTTTGTGACATTTTTAATCAGCCTTACAGGTAAGATATTTAGAGGTAGAAAGTTGAGAGCCAGCTTCAACTGAAGGTCCGTTTCACTTTGTGATCCTTCAAAAATCTGATCCTGCATATGCATTTGTGATTTTTCACTATGCTTTATGTACATACTTTGAGGAAGTCTGTCATGGATGAATGTATAGATAACAACCAAGGGCTGGGATTTAAAGTTCTGGGACCCATATCTTCTCTAAGAGTTGTTATTACTAAGCTGTTTTTCTTTCAAGACTAGAGTATTGTAAGAACTGAAATAGGCTGCCGTATATGCTAGCAGCTAAAAAGGAAGGAGCTGCTGTCTGTACACAGCAAAAGTACAATCCAACATGGGCAGGCTGTACTTAATCTTTTGGTAGCTTAATGATTGCTGCGTAGCCAAAGGCAGTGCCTTGTAACTGGAGATTTCTCTTTTATCCATAATGTAGTTTATCTAAGTCGGTCTTAGGATCTTTGTCTTCTCTGGAAGGTCCTAGCAGATTTTCCAGACTTGCTGGATTTTCAAACTTCTTTTCCAAGTTTTTTATTCTGCTTTATCATTCTGTATTTTATATTTTGATTTCCATTCATGGTCCTAGTCCCGGAACTTCCTTGCAAAGTTCTCATGTGCTACTAAGGACCTTTATGAATTGTTTCCGTTGTTGGGATTGTTTGGCAGTAGATCGGTAGCTTGTGGAAACAATGCAAAAGGCAAATGTGGGAGATGGAACAGCATCAGTTCACAAAACCAGGAGAACCTGTTCATGCTGAGAAACGAGAAAACATCATCTCGTGCGTGTGTGTGCAGAAGCACCAGGCTTCTTGGAAGAAATTGCTGAATTTAGGAAACAATCTTCAAATCTGCTGAGTACAAATAAATTACTACTGAAATGAAAGCTACTAAGAAAAATGGTAGTAGCCCTTTTACTTAGGAGCTAGAATGTTAGCCCTGACTTGTTCATTTTATCACCCACACTACAAAATCTGTAGTCAGCATGCGTTATACTTATGCACATGCCACAATATACTCGTAAAAATCTGTTGTGTCTAAATTTCCTTTACTTGATCTAGCTTGCTCAAGTACTATAGTGGGAAGTGTTATAATTGCCTAGGTAAAGGGGTTTGATCAAATTGATCTTCCTGTTGCCAATGTAGGTCTAATTTAATCTTGAAAATATATTGCAGGTTTGTAAGCCCCTTAAAAGGTTAGAAAGATCATGCGTTCTAGCAAACCTTGCCTTCGATGGTATGATTTTTTTTCTCCCTTTTTTTCACATATGACCATGTGCACAGCTTCTTGGGAAGCTTTAGAACGAAGTAGGATCTCCCAGGGATTTGCTGCTATAGTAGCATACTTAAAATATAACATACATATGTTAATAAAGGACAATTAAATTAAATTTGTAGGCTGTGTCCCCTTCTGAACTCACTCCTTCCGGCCTCTAAGACTGTAATCTCAGGCATGTTTAAAGCTGGAATAAACTATCATTGTGGCAAAAGCAGCAGTCCTGCCCTTTTGCTGTCCTGCCAGTGTTGGTTTTGCTAGCTCAGGTCTGCTACAGCTATATTGTAATCTAGATCAGGGGACTGATCTGACTGAAAAATACTTCCCCACCCCTATTTAGGACACAAGCTGTATCTTTGCTTTCATATTTTCTCTTCAAAAAGGTGCCATAGTTCTGTATTGTAACACCTTGCCCCCTTACATGCTCACAGTACAGGTACTTAAAAGAAACAAATGGAAAAAGGTGGCTAAAATTCTTGCTTTAGGGAATAATATTGATCCTATTTAATCAAGTTACTAATATATCACGAGAATGGAATTTTTTTTACATCCAAGTTACACTTCTTCTTTTCAATCTAGTCTTGCATTTCTTTAAGGAATTGCATATGAAATAAAACAAACTCTTCTCTCCTACTACATATTACTAAGCAGTGGGGGTTTTTAACCAAAATAAATTTTTCTGTTAGAAAAAAATTACTTCAGGGTTTTGGTGTTTTGGTTTGGATTGTGGTTTGGGTTTTTTTTGTCGTGTCCCCCCCCCATCCCCCCGTCCCCTCCCGATCTATTTTAGATTTCCTGGGCATAAATTTTTATATTCTATATGTATTGATCCACTTGGGTAGGTGAACAAGTACTTTTTTAAATACAGTATACAAATGGTGGCATTCTAAGCAGCTGTAGAAGACGAAAATCATCAACAATGGAAACTGAGAATCAGTGAGCTCATTTGAACTTTAGTGCTTAGTATAGCTTCTAACAGAAATGAATTATTATTCTTTGGACATCATGTTTGACTGCCAAAAAATGCTCAATAGATGAAATAAATTTATGAAGAAAGTAGTGCTAGTCCACTTAAAGAAAATACAACATTAGCATGTTGGAGAAGGGAAGTTGGATCTTCAGTTTTGAGTAGATAGTCTGTGGGAACACGAGATTTTTGGCAGTAAGATCTGTATTTCAGAGCTTTCAGTAACAGCAAACTTTTAATAATGTGTATTTATTTAAATTCCAGAACAGGAATATTAAAATAAAGCTTAATTATACAAGTCAGTGAGCTAATTCTGTCCTTTAATTTTATTTAAAGACCTAAGAAAAAGAGGGTTCCAAAAAAATTATACTTATTAAGACAAAACTTTTGTTACATTTTCTATGGATACCGCTGTTTCTTGTCTGAAGATTTTAAATTTTATTCTTTCAAGCAAGAAGATAATCTTGTAGTAACCAGCATGAGGAAAACATTGTTCCAGGAATTTTGGGGGGATATTACAATGAAGGTTTCAGTTTGCACAGTAGAATGTTATACCACTCTTTATTAATTGTAGCATAATACAGTGTACAAAGAAAAACTGCTATCTTTTACATATTTGTACTTTACTTTTTTTTTATGATGGTGATGAGAATAAGAAAATTAATGTTTTTTAGAAACTGTCTGACTACAAGGGGCCGTTCTGTTATGCCTTCCCATTGTGTACGGTACTGTAGATACATGGGCATGGGTAGATTGTTCCCTCCATAAGATTGTTCCTGAACTTTGAAACTGGTTATTTTTATAGGCCTGCTAAAGGTTGTTTGTGGTTTGTTGTTTGGTTTTTTTTCTTTTTCCCCTTTTACTTTAAGAACAGAAGCTAAACTACAGTGAATTAAAAATGAGAGATTCAAACAATACAAACCAACCCTTCCTCAGGTTTTTGAGTGCCCTAGTGTGAAAGTGTTGCATATCCTATCTTGCTTTTTGTTTTGTTTTGCATCTAGTGTACTTCCCTTAAACCTCTGAGATTCATGTTAGACATCTGAAATATTACTTTGTACTTTCCGGAACAGCAGTGCATGCTGGCATCTCATGCATTGCTTGCTTCTGCTCTGATGTTAAGGTAGCACCATGATAGAAGGCAGATGATGAAGTTGTAAAAAAAAAAATAAAATAATCTCTGAGCTCTGAAACAATTTTACTTCTCTAGTATAAACATCAATATTGCTTTACTTCTAAGTTCTTATTTAAATGATAATGTTTAGAATTAACTATTGTTTGTATGTATATTTTTAGAATTGTTAAAAAGCCTCTCTGCATAGCTGTACTGGTGAAAGCAGCAGTTGCAAAAAGAAGGGTATCATTTTAACAACTGTAGGGTTATATTAATCAAATTTTTTTGTAATATAAAAAGTTCCATCAAGAAGAAATGTAGAATTGGATGCTGGAGTTTTATAAAATAAGAAATAAGCCTGTGTTAGAAAATGATTTTTTTCTATAACAGTCTTTCTTTCCTTTTTTTTTTTCTTTTTTTTTTCTTCTAGGACCGGAATAGGCCCTATGACACTTTTAACTTGCACTCTTTGGAAAATTCCTTAATGGATATGATAAGGACTGATCATGAGCCTCTGAAAGGTAAACACTACCCTCCCAGTGGCCCACCAATGAGTTTCGCTGATATAATGTGGAGGAATCATTTTACAGGTTAGGAATATTCATATGTCCATGCTTGCTTGGTGTTTAAACAAAAATCAGCTTTTCAGTATTGCTATAAACTTTTTGCTAATGAATGAGTTGTCAGTTATGTAAAACTTCTGTTTTCACATCTTAAGATAATCATCTCTACTGTGGGAAGATAAGGTGAAATGTGTATACATTTATTATAAGTGCACAATCATAATATTATCTAACTGGCATTTCTGAAACTTGGTTTTGTGTATGAGCAAATTGCACAGTTGGGTCTCCTGCTGCAGTCAGTTCAGAAAATTTGTAGTGTAACTAGAGGCCAATTGTTATGTTCAACATCTTATTCAAAGTTAATACTGCTCTTATTTTTGGATCATCAGCGAGGATACAGGGTTTTAAAACAACCACTGTATCAGGGTTACTGTCTACAGTTGTTTCAGGATCCTTTTAAGAAAAAGTATCTTAATTTGGATTTCAAACTGTTAGGGGGAGCCGAAAGCTATTAGATGTTGTTATGTGCTGGGAAAATTTTTATTATTTATGCTACTAAACTGTGTTTGTTCAACCAGGTGTAGTTTTGGCGATTAAACCATTTCTAATACTTAGCTGATACTGAATAATGAAAGGTTGTGGCAACATTTAAATGAACAAATATTCCTGATCGACCTGCATACTCCTCTGTCTTAATCTTTCATTGGTTAAGTTTAAAAATAGGTACATATTCTTGCTCACATGCATTCTTGCTGACTTGGAAGACTGAAGCTATTAGTAAGCTGTATACAAAGGAAGTATTGAATTAGAAATGAGTCTCAGACTCTAAGAAGTCAGGACACTGGAACTGGTAGAGAAGAAATTTAGTTGTGTATGGTGCATCCTATGCTAATGCTTATATACATACTTTTCTGATATCATGATTGCCTTGTTTGCTCACCTACCCATTTATATATTACAGGTGGAAAAATATTTTTTCTTGGTCTAAGGTCGTGTGCCTTTTTCACCATCTTTCTGGGTACAGAGGGTTTTTGCAACCATACCGAGCTGTGTTGTGTACTCTCAGCTCTCTTAACCTGTGCTTTCCACTATTATCTTGAAATTTGCTGTGCTATAGCCTTCATGTGTCTTTAACCATTTTTCAGCTGTCTAAAATGGCAAGAAATACTCTCATGTCTATTCTGATCATGGTCGTCCAAACTAAGTGTTAACCTGAAACTTTTAAAAAACAAGCTCAACAAAATTGAGATTTCTACTGGATGTACATTTCGTATGGCTGGTATTAAAAAAAAACCAAACAAAAACAAACCCAACCCCAAGTTGCTAGTAAGTAGATTTAAGTATTTATTGTCTCTTATTAAATGTATTATAATCAAACTAAAACTCCATGATTTTTTTAATCAATATTTATTTAAATTTACAAATTGAGACTAGTTTCTTAAAGACTGAATTTCCATATGAGCCTGAGTGTGGGGAAAAAAAGAGAAAGATTGGATTAGAAATTGTATTGGCTTAGAAATTGTATTACTCTAGAAAAAGACTTTAACATCATACAAGTGCAATTTTGCTTCTACTTTTATTACTGTCCCTTTGTAACCATTTAAAAATGTTAGCACATAAAATAATAATAGGTACAAATCTTTAATTCTTTTGCGTTGTTGTGTCATTCTGTCAAGAATAGTTTCCAATACTTAGCTGAGCTTAGTCTATGTAAATGTTGCATGTAGCTTATTCCACAGCTGTACCTGAGTGTCACAATACTATTTAATGTTGGTGTTTTGCATGAGATAGAAATGAAATTCTTGGTTTCATTAAGCATTTCCGTGCTTTTCAAGATAAGTAGCCTTTGCAAAACAAACAATTTTTTCCATCTCTACTAGGTTATCAATATATGTAGGAGACTGATTTACATGGACACTTGAAAGCAGTAGGAAGTGTTTCCCTCTGCTGAAAAAGTAAAATCAAAGAGTTGGATATTAATTTTAAAGTTTGAGTTGATCTTTTCCATTCGCTAGTGGGACTGTTAGCTTTACATTTTCTTACAAACATTTCTGTCACTTACTGGATGTGCTCATTTTATCTTGCTTTGTCACTGTGCCGCTCACCTGTTTTGGCCTTCCTCCCTTGTTACTCAGCTGTCTTCCAGCTTCCAGTCCAGTAACTGCTGAAGTCTTGTTTACTATTAGTTATCTCTATCTCTGCCCAGCTGGTTTTCTTCCCATTGATATAGTTAATTCCCTGTCTTGCTTTCTTTTCCTCCTCCCTCTATCTACATACAGGGCTTACTTTGCTAACCTCCAGCCTTGGCTTGACCTAGTGTGCACTTTCCTCCTGTTTTCACACTATGCAGCATGACTGGCAATATCCATAGAAGTGGCTGTTTCAGGACATGCTCATTCTCCCTTCCAAGCAGTATTATCTTCCTCTGTGTTAGATAAAGAAAAATAATGAGATGGTTTTCAAATGACTTTTTTAATTGTTCACCTTTTGGTAAACGAGCCTTGTTTTCTCAAACAATTTTAGCTAACAGTGCTTCTGCCCTTTCCTGTCAGTTGGCCTTATATTTACTATCCAAATTTTTAAATGGAAAAAGTGAAAAGATGAGTACAAAAAGCCTCTGATTTTTGAAAACACAGAAAGATTTAACTCTAGAAAAGCTATACATGTCTTCGAGCCTCCAGTGCATGTTACGAAGCCAGTGCTGCTATTTCAGGATCATTTCAGCCTGCTACTGACAACAAAGTCTTCAGCAAATGCATATTTTTAGAAGTACTGTCTGTATATGTATTCATTAGTAAAAAATTGCAGGTGGTTTATCTGAAGTTTGAAACTTTGCTTGGTACATAGCCCTTCTGGGCATATGTGGCCCCTCACATCCCAGCAGATACTTGAAACAAAAAATAGTTATCTTAGATATAGAGCAAGGGCTGTAGATTAGAATGTGGGTGGGAGGGTTAACCATAGAAGATTCTAATGTGAAGACCAAATTGAAATGGTTCTGGGATGTTTTCCTCTCATTTTGGGGTAAAAGTTCCTCATGCTCTGCATTTTTCAGTGGAGGTAGTGAAGAAGCTCGGGGTGAGAAAGGAAGTCTATCCTCTTGTTTGTAGTAGTTGAAGCTTCATACCTTCTCTGAATCTGAGGTATGATCAGACTTTGTCCTGCAGGCCATGGAAATCGAGTGTATTTCAAGGTCACCAAAGCAGGTCACTTTTTTAAAGCATGATCCACTTGGCCTTGAGAGGGCCAGGTTCTCTTGTGGAACAAGAGAAATGCTGAAGGATTGTTAGTGTAGCAGAAACTAACTGATCCTCAGTCTTACAATATTGAATTACTTGTATTGAACGAGTGCTAACTCAGTCTGACTGGCAGGCTGGCTTGGTGCTCTTCAGCTAGGAGAGCTAGGGTCACTTAGTTCTTTTTAGGTGTTTCTTGCAGTAAGAGAGATTTGATACCAAGCTCTGAGGTTTCTGGACTTAAGTTACCAGCTTATGCATCTATGTTGCATTTTATCTTGAGCCCAGTCTTGGGAGAAAGTGTGCAGTATCGGCTCTTAGTCTGTTTCTGTCTAAAACTGCTTTGTTTTTCTCAGCTTTTCTTGCCAGATGGGGTACCCTGCTGTAGGTTCCTGTATTTCTATCCTTGTAGTCTGGGAACTGTGTAACTTTACAAATAGTTTGCCATTTTCATGTTTTGAGATCTAAAGAATGTAAACTCATTAGAAAGGAAGTCTCATTTTCTTTTCTCCTAAGACAGTTAGGCAGACTTCCTAACCTGCTTTCTCTGCCATCAAGACCAACTCCAACATTTTTCTTCTCTTTCAGTCAATACTCACAAATCCTTTTCTCCTTTCAAAAAGGTGGAAAAAAAGAGGAAAAAAGTACAGTAAAGGAATTGTTAAGCTTCTTCTAGTTAAAGACGAATTACTGTATATGGCCAAGGGAATCTGGTTGTTCCCTGTGTCAGTCATAACCAGGCCTATATGACAGAAGAGTGCAATATCTTCTAAGATGTTTTTCCTGAACTTATTTATTTCCTGAGTTGCTCATAAAATATATTATATACTACAAAAACATGGGAGAGAGTTTTGCTTTAACAAGGAAAGGACATATTTGCAGTATTTTATAACCTGTTGGTATTTACATATTGCTTCTACCTAATGCTGTAGGGCAAAACTGAATTATCAGAATAACTATAGGTAGATGCTACTTATTAATGACTAAAAAATTTTTTTCCTACATCAGTGTCTCCTGTCGATGGTCTAATATGTCACTGTTGCAATATGTTTATCTTTGTCAAACTATTGCACTCCAACACAGAGAGAGGCATTCTGATCTATAAAAAAATATTTTGATCAGTAGTAGCTAGCAGCTGCCTTTGTTCTATTTTTAAATAATTAAATAAAATATTTCAGCTGTGTTAGATCATATGCTATGCACATGTGCTACTGACAGGTCATGAAACTGAATCAAAATATAAAATTGAGGAGAGAAATCATGTCACTTAAATATTTATTTTAAATTTACTGCTACATAGATAACTGTAATATTTGGGTTTTATTCTATATCAGAATGGAAACAAACTTCGTAATGTGCAAATCCCCAACTAACAAAAATTCTGAGGTTTTTGTGAAGTATCAGTGTGACACATCTTCAAGTATGAGTATTTGGAGACAATACATGTACAAGGAGAATTTCAAGAGTAGGCTTTATTAAAATTAATTTTGATGGGTATCATACATAAAAAGATACATAAAATATGTGCTGATTATGTCATATTTCAGTGGAATGTACATGCTGCTTGACTATCTTAGCATTTGTTGTTCTGAGATTTGTTTGAGGCTTTGAATACAAATGTACAACAGTTCAGAAGTAGAAACAGCATCTGTGGGGAAACTTTTTATTTTGATTTTCAATACTTAATATAATGACACCCATATATCTGCACAACAGAAAACTGAAGTTACTGGGGTTACTACTTTTTCACTATTGTAAAGACTGTCTCAGGTCATATGAACACTAAGTAAAATTTAAGATTTCTTGTTTATTCTTAACTATATTGTTTATGAGGTTTGACAGCAGTGTTTCGAGATTATATGCAACTTAGACAATATTGTGGTACATGTAGAATGGACCTTTACTTTTCCATCTTGATCTTCAGTTAAATTCAACGTATGCCACCAGATTTCGTTCAGCTCTAATTGTTCATAAGCTTTTTGTAAACAATGCAGTAGGTTCACCACATGACCTGAGAAAAGTGAAGGTGAATGGATCATATTTGTGTTTGCAGTCAGCAGCTGAACACAAAGGTCGTGCAAATAGAACAAATGTTGTCATCTCAGGCCTAGAAATGGTACCACCCAGTTAGAGCTTTTTGCAACACTTCCATTAGAAAAAAGTACACTGTAACAGCATTTCTCAAAATCTCAGTGCTCATCAGACACCTTTCTGTAAATGCATGTGAAAACCAGAGTGAGCCGACAGATGTGTTTGTACATCTATTTGTGTGTAAACTTAGGCCACTCAAGGTAATCCTGTTAAAAGAAACATACTCTGTTCCCTTTCCATTTGAAACTCTGCTAATTTAAGAAAATCCTCTTTAATATTTTTTCAGTACAGAATAAGACCATTAAATGGTTCATATTTATTAAATTAAAATAAGTTCTTTCTTCAGTGATCCTGTAGTACGATCATACTTGCTAATTTGCTGCTGGCATCCAGGATGTCCTTGTCTTTGACCTGTTGAATCTGTTTTGGGCGGGATTGGTGGGGGTTTTTCATTTGGTTTGTTTAGTTTAAGGAGTGGTGATATAGATATCAATTTTTTCTTTTTATTTTCATTTTTTCATTGTACTATTGAAGACTGGCCTTGCAGAAACCTGAAGCTCTTTTTCTTTTTTTTTCTTTTCCACTTCTCTACTGTTTTGAGGGTTTTGTATATTTTAGCATAGATTGCTAATGGAAAAGTCTGCTTTCATATTGGTTTATTTTATCCCCCCCCCCCCCCCCAACTCACCAATAAGAATACCAATATTGCTCTTTTGAGTACAGTTCTAAAAGTACACGTAGAATGGGTATATGTGTACATACATTTGTCTATCCCTTACAAGTAAAGCCAAATCTCTTTTTATGTTCATCAGGTCTTGCTTTTAAAGTACTAATATTTTGAAAATATAACCATTCTCAAGCTAACAATGTTGGCACTATTTAAATATATTCAAGACCTTTGTGTTTTATTGGAGCAATGTAATTTACTTACGAAGAGTACATTTTGTTGTAATATATATGCTGCTATATTTTATAGGTTTCTTTCTCTATTGATGGCGTGTATTTGTGTAGTCAGTGATAGGAAGAACTTAGTATCAGCAAGCTTTATTACTGATATTCATAGCTGATAATTATATATTTCTGTTCCAATTACCACAATATGTATTTGCACAGTAAAAATATAGACATGTAAACACAGTAATAGTTCTTCATATTTCCCTTCTGGTGAACAATAGTATTTTTTGTTCTGCTGAGTATGTTAATGTGTAGAAGATATGTAAGTCACAACTAGGTGTTTAAATTATGGGTGTGAACAAATGGCAGATAGACTTAAAAAAAAAGGATGGGGGGGGTTAGAAAAAAGAAAAAAAAAAAAACAACAGACCTCTTCAGCGAGTTACCTTTTTATTTTTATAATTCTTTATGCAGGCCTTTGCTTACACAGTTTTTGCTTTTGAAATTGTTTTGGGTACGTATGTTGAGTTAGGATAGCATCAGTTTCAGGCGTCTGTTTTTGTGGGTAGAGGAGAGAGAATGGTCTGAGGTCTACTCAGGTAAAAATGATTAAAATTCTTATATATACACACATGCTTCATGCTTTTTGGCCATTTGTGAATCATGGAGCAAAGACTCATGGTTGAGGTGGGGTATGGGGGTGTGTGTGTGTGTATATGGGTGTTAGATTGTGCTGTAAACTAGGCTTTCGAATACATGTGGGTCATATTTTTGAGAGAATACTGGTCTTGCTTTGATTTTTGCACTCTTCTGTGTCTAAATTTTGCTCTACCCCACTTGCTACCTATCCATCCAAATAACTATTGCTGTTTTGTAATGCCTTTTGTTGACACCAACTTTGAAATCATTAGACAGAAGAGATAAGAATGATAAAGGAGGTATTATTACTAAGGAAACATAGCAGACCTAGTCCTGTTGCCAGTTTCATTTGACCTTGCCACTGGAGTCTCTAGTCAAAACTTGTAATTGATATCAACAATGATATTAAGAACTATGTAAGAGGAAGTTCTCATTCCCAGTAAGTTCAGGACAGGTCAAAAGCAGGCCAGCTTGGCTATTTTCTAGCAAATATTATGCCAAATATTGCTGAATTGGTATAAGTGGTCTATCTTGGTGAAAGCCATGAAGTGTAACAGTGCCAGAAGTTTTACTCAATATATAACCAACAAACATTGTTTCTTGGAATATTGATTGTAACATGAAAATGATGACAATAGGTAGGTAACTGTAACCCTAAAAATCCTTCACTGAGTGAGTGTTCATGTCCAGGAGCCAATTAGGATTTCAGGTGTTCAAAAAACCATAGAGCACTTAGAAAGACAAAATGGATAAAAAGAGAAAATGAATTCAGAAAGCTCTTAAAGCAAAAACAGTAGTTACAGATCTGGAACTGGTTAATCACTGGTGTTTGTTTCAGACATGGGAAAATAATGGTAATACCAGCACATATATACAAAGATGAAATCAAAGATCAGTGTTACACTTAGTTGTAAACAAATTGTGCTCATAAGCTTGAATATCTGCTAAAAAATAGTGGATTTTAAAGCTGAGATTAAGGGGACCACTATAGGCAAGCCTGGCACTAGACTCTGTCAAAAAAACTGCAATAGTGGTAAAACTGTGCCTGATATCCAGGTTTGTTATTTCTGGAACAACATTCTTTCTCAAAACTGTTCATGTAACTTGAAATTCTCTAGACAATTAAAAAAAATAATATTATCTATTTGTGAAAGATTTAATGAAGAGATTCATATGTGGGAAGGGTATACTTCCTGAAGTTATTGGAAAGATTTTAGAATTGTTTCAAGATCATGACTCTTTTCCACAATGAATGAGGTGAAGTTAAATTCCATTTAACATCTTATTTCCTATATAATACAGAAGAGAAGATGTGCATACTTGAGATGTGCTCTGAGAAGGAATCAGGCTCTCTGCCATGACAAGCATGACACTGGACATGCAGCAGAGCACTTAGGCAGTCCAGTCAGCAAAGTGTCTCCAAATAATGTTAGGAAAGAGAATTTAAGGAATTCAATGACATAAGATATGCAAAAGTGCAGCCTGTGCTATACAAGAATCATTAAACCCTCTTTTATACTCTTTAAATGTTTAAAGACCAAGAAGTATACAACTGGATTACTTTTTTTTAAATTAGGAATTGAAAAGACTTATGTAAAAGAGTGGTTATTGTTGCAGCCTAACTGCAGTAATATAAGTGAGTGCTATAAAAGCATATAATTGAAAATATACTCAGTAGGTAGTTATGAAACCAAGACGGGCAAACTGAAAATGGCAGATGTATACCGAGTACCAGTACTGGGGATGCTGTTACTGGAAGGGTTCCTATTTATGACTTCAGTAAACTGCTGGAGTCTGTAACTTCTGTGCTGTAACTTCTCTGTGTTTCTGCTTATTGTGCTTAAGATTCTTGAAAAGTAGAAATGTTATCCAGATATTTAATTTTAAAATTATAGTTAGAAATATGTGCCTAAAACGTCATAAAGTTACAGGTAGCATAAATGTGCTTTTCTTAAAATTGATTGTTTTCTGATAGTAATTTCTGCGTTTAACCCAAATATATCCTTGAAAGTACATATTCTTAATTACATTTCACAGTTTTACATTACACCTTTAAATGAATAAATTTATAGTTTCCTTTTTGTGCTCTCTTCTTATTCCTTAGATAATTATGCAGTTTCATAATCTGCATATGGCCTCTTTTTTTCAATTGAATAACTTTCTTCAAACAGCAAGATATTCAAATGTTGTAGCTAATATGAAAGGCTATATAATTATTGGTAACTGTCTTATGATTGGTGCATTACCAGTCTGTTTTGAATGCTTTTGATACAGGTGTGTTTTGAAAGTATTCCATTAATTTGTTTCTATAGAATTGCACTAGGGGACCTCTGAAGATGCACAGAATTATTCCACACTATTGCTTAGCTCAGTGTGAGAACTTGTCCTTCTACTTGTGCTGCTCTGTATTTTTCTGCTCCTCTTAAAAGATAGCTGACAAGAACTGTTTAAAAATAGCAGGCCAAGGGCAGGTGACAAAATGTCACACAAGCAGCACCTGGTCCACTGATAGCCTGGAGGGAGGAAAAAAACAAACCCAGATGTCACAGATATGATTCTATTTCTGAAGCTGGTCAAACAGCAGAATTTCAGCTTCAGCAAAGGAAAAGAAAAGGGCCATCCAAGCATTATGCGTTTAAATTTTACTCTAGTTTTTTCATAGCAGTTCCCTTTTTTCTATTACAAGTATTAGTTTGCAAGTATAGATTACTATATACACCTTTTCTCTTTACAAGTAATACCTGTAACCTCAGGCCCATTAATATGCTGTGAAGGAAAAGGGAATTAATGTCAATCTGGCAAGATTTCTGAAATATTTTAGCACAAGCTTGTACCAACTGAAATAATAGCAGCTTTAATGTTTCTGCAGTGCCAGATCAATGTGAAAATATGTATAGGAGAATTATGTCTGTAATTATGGAATCTGAAGTCGTTCATGAAGGTCTCTCTAAGAAGCTTTGCTCGAGGAGTTAGAAAGTAAAAATGGAAATTTTATTTATCTTCCTTCTGCCCCTGCTTCTTTCTGGAGGTGCTGTTTGCTTCGTAGTCTTACTGTGGCAACACTTTTTTCTAAAAGAATGAGAAAATTATAATGTGAAGAAAATATGTATTTGCTTTTCTTAAACTGCTTGTGACAGTTTCAGAAGTGTACTGAAACTTCATGTTGCATCTGTTCAGAAAGAATATTAATTACAGCACAGCAGTTGCTGTGACTGGAAATAGAAGACTTTAACTTATTGATAGGAACTAAAAATGTTGGAGAAGATGGGCTTTAGTTCTGCTTTGTCAAATCTTATTTGTTAAAACTTGATTTTGCAGAAGTACACAGGAACTTAATGGCTGTATTGGTTCTTCAGTATAGTGAGTGGGTCTTGAGCTCCCATATGTGAATGCCAACGTGAAGAAATGTAAACTTCCTGCTTCCTTAGCTCCCAAATTTAACCACAAATCTAGAGATACGGAGAGCATATGAAATGGATTACTACACTTGTCAGTAACTGAAGTTACTTACATTACTTAATTGAAATAAATTTTTATGAGGCTATAATGATCCTTTTATATCTTTTTCCAAACAAGGACTAATATCAATTCCAGCTTTCAAATTGTTTTGGGGGGGTTAATTAAGAAAGTCCTGTTACAAAGTTTCTTCAGGGTAAGTTTTTCATATTTCAGCTGAGTTAAATAGTATCTAAATCTAAACCTAATCTGAACAGTGGTGGAGTTGGCTCATTTTTTGCTTTGATGGTAAAGGTAGATTTCTGTGGAGTAAGCCTCCTTTGAAACTAAGTAATCTTGTGTGAATTTGTTCCGACTTCCAGTTCCTGAAGTCATCAGAGATCTTCTTAAGCCAACCTTTCAACTGATAAATCTCACTTAAGAAAATTGGTACTATTTTGCATGTCTCTGGCTTCCTGGAAATTGGCACCAGCAGAGTTCATTTGAATTTCATGGTGAACCTTCTATATATAATGGTCCCATATTATGGGTTAAGAATAAATTTTTTTCAAAGTATATACGAATGTATTCCATGAGAGCAACGCTCCCTCCAACCCATATCTTATCTCAAATAGTAAGTGACAGCAGATTCTTAGGGAAGAATACAAAAACAGGGTAAGAACTCTGCCTCCAGTGATCTGTTAACTCAAGAGCTTCTGATGCCACAGGTAGTATGGAAAATAGTGTTTTATTTTTTACCAATTAAGTGGAGTTTTTGTAATGCTGTACTTGTTATTTGAAGCCTGCTATAAATGGCATGACTGCAGCAAGGCTGAACTTTGAGGCCTTATTTTGAAAGGGTAAATGTCATACTTTCCTAGTAAAAAGTAAAGGGATATATTTAAAAATAATTATTTTATCATTTATTTTGTGATTTTTCAATATTTTAGGTACATAACACTAAAGGTACTACGGTGTTAAATACTATAAATCTGTATTCTTGGGAAGTCGTCTTCAGTGGATGGAAGATTTGGCTACCCTGACTGTTCATCCCCTTGAGCAACTTCTCATATTAATGAATTTAATTAAGCTTTGAAATAAAAACATTAAAAATAGCTTTTATTTACATTGCAGGGCGTATGGGGATTAACTTCCATCATCCAGGAACAGACAATATTATGGCTCTTAATAGTAAGTAGTTAATATCTAGTGGCTAATATTGTCATGTTGAAAATTATTTCCTACCTTTATCGTGTACATAGCTGTACAGTCAGACATAAATATGTGAAGTCATAATATTTGCATAGAAGTTTATGTGCACTCTCTTAAAATGATTTTCATAAATCAATCATCTCTGATTTCATTGGCAGAATTGGTGACTGTTTATATTAGCTTTAGAATAGCTTTATGTGTTCCACTGGAAGTTTCATAATGCCTGCTATAGATAATATTGCAAAACAATCTCTGTTGTTTCTTCTTTTGTGGGTGTGTATGTGTGTTAAATCTATAACTTTAATTTCTGGTATCTCTCGTGACATATTTCTTCTTATTGGATGAGTTGTTACAAGTTTTGCATATAATTGCCTTGACTGATGGAGTTTACTTTGTTGGTTTCCCCAAAACAATATGTAGACAAGACTAGAAAGAATGTTTAGACATCTAAGTAATGAGGAAAAAGTGTGGGGCTGAACTTCACTGAAAGATTATTGATTTGTTTGTGTTGGAAAATAAAAATAAATTAAAAAATTCCAGCCATGAACATATGCATTCAAAAAACCTGCCAAAATGGATCTGGAAGCTCTAGAGACAGCCTCGTATCTTGTAGTGGGCGTGTGTGTGGGATGGGATGTTAGGCACCAGCAGCATAATGTAGAACTGAACTATGCAAATCAAAGCATAGTTTTTGTCCATCTAATCCTAAGAAATGCTAACTATTTTGAAATGTCTGTTTTTGCTTACAATGTTGTATTAGAGGTGTTAGGATTAATTTATTAACTTCTCTAAAATTTTTTGCCTTTGCACTGTCTATAGAAGTTATACTGTGTATAGTTGAAAACTGCAGGTTTTCGTGTAGTACCAAACAGAATTAAAAAAATATTTTATAAATGTGAAGAACTGAAAATTTATAATAGACAAGATGCAAGGGTTTTAACGTTTGGCTTTAAATTCCAGCTTTTGGAACCTCTAAGACTTTGCTTGTGCTCTTTTTCTTAGTTTTACACTATTGATGATGAGGTGATATTTTGCAGAGTTTCTATTGTCATAGTTAGCATATGTGCTCCATTTTCTTATGGGGACATGAAATTATGGGAAATCAAGTAATTAACTGGGAGAAATGCTCCATTTAATTAAAGACTTAATTAAAAGAGGGAGGTGTTCATGTGGGTGTGCACTTGTGTAAATAAGTCCTACACAGGACAGTCTGCTGCTTTTTGACATGAATTCTGGTCTCAGAATGTACTTGTTCTAACATGGGCATTTCAATAAGCTGGTCACAATAGCAGGATAATTGTGAAGGTGGGAGATTATGATTGGATTTTGAGTTATTTTTTAAAATTGACATTTACAGTGGAATATATAGCAGTATTTGTTACAAAGTCTTGTAGAGATTTTTAAAAGACAGGAATGAAAAATAAATACAAAAAGCTATACTATATACTGTACTATATCAAACCAGGGCTGTTCCATTTTGGGACAACTCACTTTTATCCTGAACGGATGAATGTATTCTATTCTGATTTGTCATTGCTAGATGAATTTATTTTTTTAAAGTTGCCTCTTTAATCGATATAATATTTAAGAAAATGTTTCTTCCTGTCTAATTCCTTTGAAATTTTTACAGCAGCTATATAATCTAATTGTTTATAAAAAATAATCATCCTTTGCAGCTGTAGTCTTGGTGTACTGCTAAAATATTAGTATACCTAACTGAGGGACCTAAACAAAATATATTTATGCATTTCCAGTATTTTAAATATTATGGGTTTACTGAAATATTAGCTGTTTACAGACTTAAATAAACCTGGAATCACAAATATGCAATTTATGCAAAATAGTAGTGATTGTTCTTTTGAATGAAATCCAGTGCAAATCAAAACTCTGGATATGTTCCCATATATTTTCCCTCTCCTGCATCTCTTCTCCCTCACGTTCTTTACTAGGCAAGGTCACACCATTTTTGGCCATTACTAAAAGCCCAGAAGTTAGAATTATTGTACTGTGAAACCTGTTGGGTTTTGTTCTTAAATCTTTGAAGAGCTGAGAATAAAAGCAAGTATTCAAGTACATAAGCTTAAAAATTACTTTTTGTTATTTCAATCCTCTTTTGTATGCAGCTAAACCTGAGAAATTTAGAAGTATGTAATTCCCATGTGATCAATTACCTTTGTTATGAGGAATTATACTAAGGAAAGTTTGTCCAAGAAGAAATAGTCTTTCCTGTGCTGGAATGGTTGTGGTTTGGGTTTAAAAAATTAAAATAAGTAAAATAAAATAAAAATTCCCAGAAGATATTTCATCCCAGTAATTTTTGGAACAATTTGGAGAACTTGTGTAACTTGTTTAAATCATAATACCCACAATATCTATATATTTCTGTGAAACCAAACACTGTCTGCTGAATCTGCAAATCTAACCTTCACATTCTATTTATAGCCTTTGCTACATAAGCATTTTTCTCTTTTCTTGCGAAGATGCAGTAATAATCTTTAAGATTTATTACTCAAAGCTCAATTTCTCACTAACAGTATATGCAATGTTTTGAAGCTGGAAGACAGCATAGGCTAATGTCATCAGCAATGCAGAACTTCATGTGTTGCAGGGGAAGGGGAAGTTTTCTGAGAGTTGTTCATTTCTTTAGCTCTTTCTCATCCTTTATGGCAACACTTTCAACTGTACTTCAGCTGGTATTCTTATTTACTGATTACAGCCTTTTGAAACTAGGGATTTTCCTGACTGACTGTCTTGAGCTACTGTCTGTAACTGTTGAAAGGGATTGTTTAGTTTGAAGGAAGGTGTTGGTTGCTTAGTTGGCAGGGCTTAGTGTAGAGCATACTACCACCATTTTGTTCATCATTGTGCAAAGCAATAAATCATCATCATCTCAAAACACTGAGTTCTGAAATAATAAAATTAGTGACATGGAAGAGATTACTTTTACGTGCATAATTATGATGAATCTCTTCTTGTCGTTAATGGCATTATGCTTGTGTACATACACAAACTGTTGCACATGTGTATAAGCAAGTTTGGTTGCACATGTGTATAAGCAAGTTTATATTGTAGAGGTTCTTGAAGTTATCTTTCAGAATTAGGCTTCTATTGAACAATGCAATGTTCAAATATTCAGAGATATCTGAACATAATCCTAAAGAGCATTTAAACAAAAGGAAGATGGAAATATTTAGATTTGAAACCTTTAGCGAAGGGGAGAAGCTATAGCTTCTGTCTATACTAGCTCTAATTGAAATTTCTTGAATTGAAATAGTGTTTTTATTCAAGTAGTGATATTGGTTTGTTAACTTTTTAATAATGTCATTCATACTGAGCTAAACAGTAGGGGAATTTTTATAAACTTTCATCTACAGCACCTTATTAAATACAATTGATAATGTAATTTCTAGGGGAAATGTGGCACAAATTGAACTATTGATTTTATTTATGTAAATTCATATATGAACTTAAAGAGAAACCATCTATTGACAATACTTTCAGTACGTGTTTGCAATACTAATTAAAAGTTATGTTTACAATACGAAGCAAACCACGAAAATAAATTAATTTGCTTTGCCAAAATTAACTCAAAGGTGTCCTCCATCCCCTTCTCTTGCTTGTATTCACTCCATTTGCAGTCATACATTTCTGCAGCCGTTGCTTCTCTTTGGGGGACACTGGATGTTCTCTTGAGTTAATATGTGCACCTTTTTAATTAGCTACATAAACAGGACTGAATGATCAGCATGAATACACAGTCACCTATGTGCTAGGTAGTGAGCTATCTTTAATGCTTCTTGTGAACTCCAGAAAGCCAACAATAAGCTTTAGTGGGAGAGAAGTATAGCAGGTGAAAAAGGGAGACAGGGAATAAGTGAGGGGGTGTGATCTTTCTAAGGAAGCACTGAACTGAATTGCTGGGATCCCAAATGAACTTCTGTAAAATGAGTTTAGACTAAGGTAGTTAAACCAACAAATGAGAAAAACCTTTGGGAAATGCTGGAGTTTTGGTTTTCCTAAAACTCCTCTGTACAGTGACTTTGCACTGCATTTGGGCTTCAAATGTTCCATCTGCTTCGAATGTTCATTCTTGTCTCATATGAAAATGTGTCATTTGTAGAGGTCTGGTACTATTTGCTCTGTATCTGACTGTCTTTTATTCTTTTCTTTAGTGTCATTTAGTTCTGTTTGTTCTGAGTAAAATAATTTGCAAAATACATTAAGGCAAGGGTTTGGGGCACCTCTTTAGATGTTTGTGTGGAGATTTTGTTTTTGTTTTAATAATATAGATAATAATTATGTGGGGAAGTCATCATGCCATGACGGAAAATGTAATGGCAGCAAAAGAATTCCATTTTTTATTTTCATGCTTCTATTGGTTTTAAAATTGCCTTGTTTCCTTAAAAGCTGTTGTACTTGGCTCTTCCTATATTCTGATGTATTGTTTCAAACACATAGAGTGTTTAGATATGAAAAAGTTGCTGAAAGAGCATTTTATATTTAAATCATTTGCCAATGTTCTTGGTATACCTTGAAATGAATTGCTCTGAATAGGAGGTTTATTGAACTATTTTTGTCTTGCAAAATCATGGGTTGGCAGTTTAATTGCAAGTAAAAGCTTGGGGTTTTGTAGTGATAATATTCTGGGAAAATGTGTGGCTAAATTTTGAGAGGCATCAACCTCTTCTAATAGTTTGGTACCTGCCTATAGGAATTTGCTGAGCTCTTTAGCCCAATTGCCGAGTCAGGTTACTAATGTGTTACTAGCTTATTAACATATGAGGAATAATAGAAAGGAATAAAAGCTACTGAGAGTGCTAATAAGGTTTGTAAAACTAGACCTAATTTAGTTGTGAAGAGATCAGAGTTTATTTAACTGGAAGGAAAAAATGGTGTGAAGTGTGACATAGCAAAGGCAGCAGGGTTCATAAGAATCCCGGAGTGTGTGAATTGCTGCTTTATGCATAAGCTTGTTAAGTTTTTCAGAACCAGCTGTACAGTTAGTATTGATGCCGTCTTGGGGGCTGTGAGGTGGGCTAGCTGGTTTCTCAAAGTTCCTTCTATAACTGTTTAATTAAAAAAAAAGGGGGGGGGGGCGGGGGTAAAGGTGGGGGAGCAATAAAACATGCTTTTTCTTCTTTCTTCAGTTTTTTATATTAACATCTGCACTTTCTGAGATCTGATTTGGCTGTTACTGAAGGCAGTATCTCTTATCAGTGACTGCTAAATTCTTTTTCTAGCAGAGGAAGATTTCTTAAACTGTATTCCTTTTAATCCAACTTCGTAGCTCTTTACTACCTTCTTGTTTGTTTGGGGTTTTTTACCACTTTTCCTGCCTCATAACCTCACCAATGTGCTTTTCTTTCATCTATGTGATCCTCTCTATTATGGGTGAGTGCCATCTGTTTCTTCAGAATTTTAAGAACAGGATTTGCCAGGCTGTTCTGCAAGCATTGTGTATGATGCTAGAAGAGAGGAGATGGCAGTCCAGAATTAGGTTTGGTAGATTGGAAGCAACATGAAGGAAGTTCCTATCAGCCTGGCTGTTAGAAATGTGAGTTTTATCATTAATCTGTTTTTTAAACTAAAACAAAGCAATGAAAATGGATAAGCCTTCCCTCCTGCACAGATGCTTGGCTGCTCAGTATGTCTAAGGAAGGAAGACCTAAGCTGTTTAAACAATAGTTTTGAGTATCAAATGCAGTTCACATGTTTGATCAAGCATTTGAGGTCCAATGTGTGGGCCTTAACTGCATACAGCTTGCATGTAGATTGTATTTTTCCAATGATGGGATTCATTTGTATATGTATGTCACCGTATGCTATCAGGGAGATTGTTGTAATGCTTGCATTGCTAGCATTGGAAAAAAGTGACCCAGAATGGACTGTTGGGGCTAATATCACCAAATTATCACAGTACCCATCTGCACATCCACCCCATCTATCAGTGGAAATTGAGAACCACCTTTTGAACCACTCTTAGATGAGCAATAATTCATCCTAATCCCAAATTATTTGGATTATGGTTTTTTTCCAAAGACGTCTTTAAAAAGACTGGAGGATAGAAGTCTTGTTCTTTGTGAACAGCTTTTCTAGCCATAGAAAAAGGGGGGGAAACCCCACTATTTTCTTAAACAAGCTATTTTGTTGCATTGCTCATCATGAAAAATAACCTCTCAAACCTCAACTGCTGAAACATGCTGAAGTAAAAATAATTGCAAAAGCTATCCCTGAAAAAGTGGGATGAGTGTTCTGCAAATAACAGATTAATATATAGAAAACTTTCTTTGGAAGCAAATAGATTTCTGTGCATATAAAGCTCAGTACAAACATACTGTGGCAAGGAACCTAAAAGTTAATACAGTGAACCAAGTTTAATTCTTTGTTCTCCCAAATGTTATTCTTATTTTCCCCATACTTTTATGCACATGACTTACTGAGTTTTATCATGTCATGTTCATTTATCAGCTTGCTTCTTATCTAGATAAAATCCCCAAATTTTTATTCAAGAAATAGTATTTTTATATGCAGCAAATTCATGCTGGTTCAAGCATCGGCCTCATCTTTGTAAGCAAACTGTTCTTGTCAATCTTGACTCCTGTTTTAGTTAGCAAAAATGTCGAATTTATTCTAAATTACGTTTACATGCGTATAATTTATGTTGATTGCTACAAATTAGGTTACTCAAACTGCTTTTGCTTTAGCTACTGCCTTTCATATACCTCCAACTGTATGAAAATGCACTTTTTAAATAAAACATTCCTTACCTAGCTCTTATTCAGTGATTTCCTGCCCTCCATCCATGTTTTGACAGTTTGTTAGATAACCTTGACCATTCAGACAGAGTAGCATGGATTGAGACAGTGATCAAAGAGAAAACTTCTGATTTGCCTTGCTGGAATTGCAGTTATGATTTTTTCCACATGGGTAATTTGAGACAGGTTGGTGAATGGTAGATACTTTTAAAATCATAAAGATGTAAGTAAAATTTATGTACATTATAGCAAATTATTTGATTGAAATGAACAAAATCAAGAATGTGTCCTAAAAGAACTTTGAATATGTGGCCTGAAGTTTAAAAGAAGTCTAGTACTTTACAAAGATACAATATTCATGTGTCTCATCTCAGAATTTTATTATGACCCAAAGGAAATCTTCAAATCAGTTGATAGAAATTCTGACTATGTTGCAGGCGTTTCTTGCATCTGTGTTTCTTGTTAAATGCACACAAGTACTTGATCTCAATCTATGTATTTTAATGATAAAAATAGTTTTCTCTATTAGAATAGATTATTCTGTTCATTTGCTTTTTGTTACTGTAGCAAAATGAGTTCTTCAGTGAGTTCAAAGTGTGTGCTACGGAGATATTGTTATAGCAAAGATACATTGCATAATTGTACTTGATTCTTTCACCTTCTCTCAGTTCATTAATTCATTTTCACTGGCATTGTAATTCAATTGTAAACTTCCAGTTCTCTAACAACTTCAGAGACCTACTATTCAAAAGAAAAAGCTTGACATATTTTCCTTTCTAATCTTAGGAAATTGTTGGACAACTCAGTGTCCTGAAGCAAGTATTGTTCTGAACTGCTGACTGCTTCAAGATTACAAATGAGTTTTCCAAATTAGAAATAAGATTCTGGTACCTTATAAATCAAAGAGGTTACCAGTCTTGTCAAATAAACTTTCCTTTAGCCCTTCTAGCTCCAAAATTTCAAATCTAGAAATGTTGACTTTTTTTTTTCATAGAGATAATGCTATTTTAAGTCATTAATGTCATTTAATGCTATTTTAATGCTATATAAAGTCATTTAATGCTATTTTAAGAAGAGTCTTTAAGATTTGTTTGAAATGTGTATCTTTGATATTGTGGACACATTATTGCATGAACAAGATAAGTACCAACAGTGAAGAAAGAATGTTTTTAAAAATCTCAAAATACTTTCTAATAAGTCATCCATAAAATGTGATAATACAAATAAATGATGTCACTTATTTGTAATTACCTGATCAGACCAATTTTTAGTTATGACATGGAAAGAGTGTAGATCTAGTTCTTTTGAGTTAATGTTTTATGGATTCACAAATTTATTATTTCCTTGAAATGCTATTTGAGCCATACATAATGTGTGGATCCAATCCCATATTATAATAAAACAATGAAAAAAAAAATCAGAAAAGAAGTCTCACTGAGATCAGATGTCAGTAATTTGTAAGTCACTGTCTTATTTGGCATGTAAGATCTCATGGCTTAGACATTTTAGTTCATCTGAAATGAAGAAAAAATTTTAAGGGGTATGCTTTACCAGTAAAGATTATTTTCATGGTCCAACATGATTTAATAACATTATAATGAATGTGTTTTCAGTTTCTTAATTTTATAGAGTCCTTCCAGTAAGGAGCATCCTGCAGTTTTCAGGCTCTAGCACAAATTAATCCTGTCCATACCTCTGCTGAAATCTGTGAAGAGGATATTTCACAGCTTGTCAGTTTTATGTTGCTGTTCGAATCTAATTTAAAAGACAAGCCAACAAATTAATTTGGCAATATTATCTCCCGTGTGGACATACTGGAAGTACATCAGCTTGTCTATAGACTTAAGTCATCAGATTTTTAATAAGGTTTGATGCATTTGAAAATGTTCTCCAGAAAGCGCGCTCTCGCTAGTTATTAATTAAGCCATAATGAAACTGCTGAAAGCTCTTGACCTGCTTGATGTAGGTGAACAATACTCAAGTTTCTATACAGAACATTTTCTTGATGGTAGTGATAGTAACATGTTGAATAAATATTAGTTTGTGATTGACTGGCTTCATAAAAAAATGTGTTTTAAGAAGGTGGTGTGTTTCAGTCAAGCTTGTTAATTGTTCTACCAACTTTGTCCCTTGTGTAGCTAGCTGTCTTCCCAGGGGAACTTTTCCCCACAGTTTCTGATCCATAAAAATTGAACCCTTAACTAGACATTAGGCTGTTAGAGTGGATGCTCATTGTTTCACATGACTAACATCTGTTGTCTCCAGGAGATGAAGTAAGGTAGTTTTTGTTTTTGCAAGTTGTTTCTTAACTTCAAAGGCTTGGTTCACAGGGATATTGAACTATAAGTTATCATTACGCCTTCTTGTACTGATGTATTGTGTCAGCATTTAATTGAATCATGTCAGATGTATACGTGTCTAGGTTGAGCTTTTGTGTAGTCACCACTGATACTTGTTTTTCCCAAGTGCCACAGATTTTTATTTTCTGTTGTCTTGTAATGGAAGTGTATTGTGAACAGTGCATACTACAAGCCTTGTGAGTATAGCCAGCCCAGTTACAGGTGTGAATTGAGACCAGAATAGTAAACCAGTACAAGCCCTAAAGCATGCATAGATTTTTGTGGAAAAGTGTTCTCATGACCTTCCTATGGAATAATCCTATTCCATAGGAGTAAATTAAACCAATGACAGCATGTAACTTTGGGGTTCTAAACTTTTTGTCTTTGCAGCCTTGACTAAAGCTAATGAGGCTGATAATGAACATCAGTTTCACTGCTCTATTTCAATTTTCTCTATCCCCTTTGGAAGCTTTTTTTGTTTTGTTTGTTTGTTTTTAAGTTTGCTATGCTTTTTCCTTATTTTGTATTATCAAAAATAGCTAACTACTAGAATACAATTTTCTTTGGATCTTATGATTGTTCATTCTTATGGTTTCTCTACTGTGACTGTACTGTTACCAAGAGATTAAAGAAGCTGAAATGCTTCAGTCTGGGGAGGAGAGAAGGCTGAAAGTGAATATGATGAAGCCTTAGAAAAATCACAGGGGAATGCAACATGTTCCATAGAGCTAGAACTAATGGAGCAATTGGTGAAACTTCTGGTAGGTCCATTTAAAACCCACAAAAGGAAGTACTATTGTAGGTTAGGAACTTGCTGCCACAGGAATTTGTGGAAGAAGATAGTATCAGCAGGTTCAAAAAAACATTAGACAAATTGTTAACAAAAGGCCTTTAAGCAGGTGTTAGAAGTAGGTGAGAGTGTGCCTCCTAACATGTTTCACTCAATGACTAGGAATGCTAAGGTAATAGAAGAGAAAGATATCACTGATAGTGGCCAGTCTAACATGCTTTTTCTAGTGTCACTGCTGAAGACTGAATACTTGTCTGGATGGTTCATTGGTCTTACCCAGCAGGAGATTGCATATAAGCTCTTATAGGTATTCTAGCTGAGCTATATGGTTCATGTCTATATTTTAATATACACTAAGAATAAGTTTATAAGAATATGTTTCAGTCAAAGTCCTTTCTTTTCTGTAGGTTGTCACTTGGTTTCATCTCTTTCAAATAAGTTGCAGAACACCTGCCTTACTAATAATAATTCTCAGAAATCATTTGTGCAATTCTGGTATTTATTTACATGGTTTGCTTTTATCACACAAATTGCACAATGTCCCTTTTTGTGTTGGAACCTTCCAACACAAACAACAGGGCAAAACCAAACTTATTGCTAGCCTAAGTAGTGAGCTGAAGAATGAATGTGGTTTACTTGTTGATACACAATAAGCGATGTTCTGTTTCTGGACTGTGTTCTTAGTTTTCAGAATGTGTATTAACTGAGCAAGAGTAACTTTAAACAGCAGAATAACTTCCCTGGTCCAGGTAACTTTTTTTCTCTTGGCAACATTGTCACACTGTGGATGTTCTGGTCCTCTGCTTTTCCAGAACCATAGGCAAGAGTTGTTAGGTCACTCGTTCCTTCTGAATCTTTGAGGGCTATCTTGTGTGGATGTGTGCTTCTGTGTGTCATGCAGCTATGCTCATCTCATAAACCGTGTAATCTCAAGAGTTTTGTGGCTCTTCATAAAATTTTGCAAATGTGTCCTTACGCCACCAGTAGACCCCTTCTCCCTTGACTGCCAGATAGATGTTTGTAAAATGCAAGCATTTAAAGTTCTTTTCATCAGTTTCATATAGCTTTCTTTGAGATGCAGTTAATATTTTTGAGCATTTGAGTTGAGTGTGTTTTGATTTGTTGCAACAATGGGTAATCTTAGCTGCAGGCTTTTGGGAATTACAATAGCATTAGCACTAAATTTACTTAATTGCATTGCAAGATTTGGGGGTTGGGGAATCTGTTTTGCTTGTTTGCTAAAAGCTTAGAGTTCTGTTCTTCAACATACAGTTTCGTATTTGTAAAAACATACTCAACTTCTGGGATGAGGTGAGTTAATAGTTTCAGGAAAGTTATCAGGAAGTAAAAAAGAATGTATTTTTCCTTTGTGTTTGAGTACATGCAATCTGGGACATAATGGTTATGTAACTTTCTACCTGTCAGTTAAAGTAAGTTGCAAAGGGATGGAAAAACACTAACACAGGGGTGATCATTCTGGGAGTTGCACAACTGATCAGTGACTGCTTGCAACAATTTCACATTTTACATGGTAAAATGCACTCATTGCTTCTTAGAGCAGCTATGTTTTATTTAATACTGTAATGTTCTTTGAGGTACCTAGGAAAGAATCACTTGTGTTGAATTTTGAAACGTTTCAGGAGGTGATTTTCTGTTCAAAATGACATTCATATTTGGCACCAAAACCAATATATGGGAGTGGCTTCATTGGTGGTGTTTACTATTTTGGGAGCTCCCAGTCCCTTTTCTTTTGTCTTCTGTTGGAATTGCCCAAGAGAGAAAGTAACTTTGGATATACAACACTGGTAATTTCATTGTTTGTAGTAGTGCAATAATTTTCTTATTGGCTCCCAAATGTCTTGATTCAAGAACAATTTCTAAACTGTTTATTTTCTCAAACTGGAGGTGTTATGAAATTTACCTGATGAACCATTCCTCCTATTAAATCTGTTGTGCTCTGAACTTTGACTTATGAACAAGATGGGTATTTTTTATTAACTTGTTTCAAATGACATATTCTTATTTTGCATCCTGTGTAAACAACATAAAGTGTGTGTTGAAATTCTGAATTTGCCATGCTGAATAACTGTCAGCTTGTTGGGAAAAGTAACATTTTTAATGTAAACACTGGATAAAACTGAGTTCATTTTCGAATTGTGTGTGTGTGTGTATATATATATACACACACATAAAATATAATCAACAATGATGAGACTTCACCTTCTTTGAGTGTCTAAATGTGATGCAATGTTTTTAAATCAGCAAAAGCTGACTAGGCTGACTGTCTTCCTGTTTAAGTGGATTGCAGTATTTTCCCCCTAGCATTTATAGGCAATTGTAAATATACCTTCAGTAAAACTTTTTTATGGACATAAAGATTATGTGTATAAGTGCATATATAAGATAAAAGTAATATTATGCAGTGCAGTATAACATAGAAGTCTTATAATGCATGAATGGCAACAGGTTATTCTAAAATTTACAGAAGTCTGTGGTAGATTTCTGCCATCATGTACTGTTATCTTGTTCAGAGCCTAAATGTTTACATTAAGCATATAAAGCTTTCTTTTCTTAAAAAGAAACATAGAAGTCTATTTCAACTCATACTAAAGTAATGCTTCTTTATTTAATTTTTAGATTGGTGGCATTCTGTTTCAGAAACGTCTTTCTAATAAATTACTCTCAAAATGTGTTGATAGCTGTACCTTGATACATGCTTATTTTTTGGTGTGTGGGCATTCAGCAAGACAAGTACTTGCTACATGAGGTCTGACAGTGTTTCTTTGCCATCATAATAAGTGATGAAATACAGCTTTAGCAGTAAGTAGAAATGAGGAGGATTAATTTTATTCTTGCTGCAAAGCCAACTCTAGTATTAATTCTCCCTATCACTTGCTGTGCAAGGATCAAAATCTGTTTCAGGGCTTACCAACTACCTCACTGTGGCTGCATAGTTGTTCACATTAACAGCTTCTACTTGTCTGTTAAACAAATTGTGAAGCAGTTCATCATAGCCCTTGAAATTTTTTAATCCCCCTAATGAAATACTCACATAGTTGCTCTTTTGTGGCCTCATTGATGGTGGGAAGTGTATGGTGTCTGAGACCATGTTTCTTCAGGGCTTAAGGAAGAAGCTACTTGGGTAGAAGAGAGGTTACTAGTGCCTGTGCTGAAGGAGGTTCAGCCTTGCTCTGGGTAGCCTGGGGCCACTCAGAGGTGACAGCCAGGGGACCAGTCAGCAGATGAGTAGTTCTCACCTAGCCACAACTGTTCTGTCATGTAATTGCTGGCCAAAGAAAAGTAGGTAGGAAAAGCAGAGGGGTATGGTGGGATAACTCAGGACGTGCATTTGAAGATGGAAATAGAAAAACAGGAAGAATGGAAGGTTTTATGGTAGAGGACACTTGGGATATAGAAGATGGAGTGGGAACTAGATGAAGTGGGCTAAGGGGTGTTGTAGGGAGAGCTAAAGGAATCACACCTAAAACCTGGGAATGTAGGGCGGGACCAGAAGGCATTGTGTTAGTTTTGGAAATAAGAGATGGGGTTGGGAAGGAGGAGGAACACAAATAGTATTGCATTGAAGAGAGAAAGAAACAAAGCCTATTGTCTAAGCTCACTTTATGTTGAAAAACTCTACCTGATCCCTAGCCTTCCACATTTGATTATCTTGGAAGACCACAGATATCTTCTGTGCCAGATTGAAGTCCCTGTGTAGAAGGCACTGTTTTCCAGATTGTTTTCTGGTCTTCTAAAATTTCAGATCAAAAAATGCTGCTTTTTGCATTTCCCATTGTATCACAAAATATGCTTCTGCTCTTGGACAACATTGTGGATTTTGCTATTGATGCATGTCTCATTTAAACACTGTATTAATTCTGGTAGTTATAAAGATGTTTTGTCAATCTGTTTTTATTCATCTGAACATACTGGCTGTTGAGTTCATATTGTTTTGGTAGAATTTTAGTATTTAAAGATGGTTAATAATTTAACTTGAAATATAATCAGAAAATATGTTCTCCACAACTAGTTAATAAAATGCAAAATGAAATATTTTAATTAGGATTACTGTTGATGATGTTTACTGCGTCTTAAAACCATAATCCTAAATTATTATTTTATAGTACTGTAAGTCTGATATGCCTGATTTTTTTTTTTTTTAATACCTTTGCTATGTAGAAAACTTGCACAGCAGGTATGTTCCTTTTTTTTTTTTGCTTCTTCTTTTTTTTTTTTTTTTTTCTTCCTGGCTGTGTCATCTTCAAAGTTTTTCTCTTGTCTTGGGTTGTTTAAATTTCATCTTGCACTTTTTGAATGTCTTTTCCTTCTTTATGGTGGGAGGGGAAAAAGAGAAGAGGTAGAAGCTACATTTTCTTTGCTTTTGGAGCTAAACCTAATGACAGCTGTACCGACAATTTTCTTCTGTGTTTACATGCAGCCAGGAGCTATGGGCGGAGAAGAGGTAAAAGTATTTACTAAATGTTTTGTTTGCTGAATAGTGGGAAAAAAAATATTTAGTTCTTTAATGATAAGATAATGTTACCAATTTTAACATTATTTGGTTGATCAATTGCTTCATATAAATCAATCTCATATTCTTCATTTGCCAAACATCTCCCTTTTAATAGCAGCTTAAAGCAATGATGATTTTGAGCTGGTAACTTCAAGTGTGTTGCTATTACTAGTGAACTGGAGGATGACTGAATGTAAAGACTCTTTCATGACACGTATTTATGACTTTAAATGTGTAGTGTTCCAAAAAAAGGATTGTTTTCAGGTTTGGGATTCTTTGGTAGAAGTGCAATGTTTAACTAGTGCATTGAACATTTCAAAACCACTTTTTTCTTAGATGAAACACCTTTCATTGAATCTTGAGTATTACACTGGATTGCCTAGGTAGAACATTGTGAATACCAGTACTAATAACTGGCCTCAACAGTGAATATTGATAATAATAATTTAAAAAAATACAACATTTGAGCACATTTTAAATTTATTTCATCATAGGCAAACCTTAAAAAATAAAAGCGGACTGAAAACATTCTACAAATGTACAGAGCTGCATATGAGTTTATTCTGAGAGATTAATGAACATGGACAATAGCAAGCTCGCTGACTACCAAGAAAGCTACTAATGTAGCTTAAATTTATGTACTGTGCTGTACTTACACAGACTGTTTTTTATTGAGAAAATAACAGTGAAGATTGCAGCTTTTAACAATTAGAGTTAGGCAGTGCCATCTGCATGGAGTACTTTGGCATTAAACTTCATTTTATCTTCTTTTTCATGTATGTTCTGTGACTGCTTCCTTTTCAAAATGCAGAATTTGCATCGTTTGTGAAGAAGTTGGAGAGAAACCTAGCCATACAAGCAGGCCTATAGCGTATAATAAGTAACTTGTAGTTTGCATATATACATATGGATCGAGGTAGTAGGCTGTACAGGCTGTACTAACACAGTTTATAATATAGAATTTGAGCTGATTTTGTTCAAAGCTGACTGGTTTTAGTGTTTATTTGACAGCTAATCAAAAAAGAAAATATTTACGTTTTCTCCACAAACTTACCTTCCTATTTTTTCCTGCTTCCAGAGAACACGCTATTGTTAACAGATGTTGAAAGCATCCTAATACTTACAGTTTTTCCGTGCTCTCATGTTACTGAAACAAATTGGAAAGTATGCAGAGTATATAATATTCTATACTCTCTGTGCATGTGAACACTGTTCAATTTCATTCTAAGATTGTGGCAAGTGTTTCCAGGTTGATCAAATGGCACCAAAGTAGGGAATGAGGTGGGAATCGGTTGGACACTATTAACGTCTTGCAACTCATATTTACTTGTAGAAGTGAAATATAGTAATGTGGCGGTAATTGTGACGAATACAGCGTAGTCTGTTTTATACAAACTGAAGTGATGACAAAACGGCAAACAAGTTCTAAATGTGCTGGACTTTCAGAAATTTTTTTTACTCTATCGAAAAGCATGTTTCACTCCATAATAATTGTTTCCTATGTGAAATTCAGGCTTTTCTATAGTAACAAGTAGATTTGTGTGTGTGTGTGTGTGTGTCTTGTCATTTATGTTAGGGATTTTGTGACTTGCCTTATTCATATAATACTAAAGTCTGTGATGTTCATGCTTTTTCATTACCTTGAATTTTATAATGTTGTTTTGAGCTTTCTTAACCTTAAGAAACATGAAATTCTACAATAGTCTGTTAAAAAATTATGTGTGGTTTATCAAATATTCCCATATATCCCTATCTATTATTGTTTTTACCATTTGCATTGTGGTGATATGCAGAGTACCCAGACACGAATCTGTGTAGGGACTCATTTCATGTTTATTATACTTTGATATTTTAATTACTGTTTGATTCTGTCACTATGACAAAGCATCTTCAGTGAGAAGCGGTTTTGTCAGAAATTTCTTGGGGCTTGCCATAACCTATCAGTTCTCTACTTGATCCTCTGTTTTCTTTGAGTGAAGAGGCGAGCATTTGAGCATTTCTTTGTAGGTATCATGCTTAGAGCTGTTGAGTCATGTTCCTTTAGGTACCTTGTTTTTAACTTTTACAACCAGTTTTTCAGATATAGGTGTAAGCACAGCTATGGGAAATCAGCCCAAAATCTATTCTGCTACACTGACAACTCGGAGATGCCAGGGGAGGGGGACAGGAGTATAAAAAGAGAGCATTTAGTGATGCTTTCCCATAATACTGTCCCAGAGATTTGCCTTTGAAGGTTTCTTGAGGTGATATCTCAATATTTATTGCTTCAGAATGGGCTTTTCTCCTGTTCTTGGCCATTCCCTTTTCTGAACCTGCATAGACTTTTCAGCATCCTAAAAAGCCTGTGGCAAGGGGTTTCACAGTTTGACTTGCTTTCAGCCTTGCCATGTACTGACTGTGTTCAATGTGCTTTAGTTTCCTCTTGCTGGAAGAGACAGGGAACAATAATTCCCTATTCCTTTGTATGCTTTCCATTATTTAAAATGTATACTTCATACATTTAACTCTATACTTGACTTAACTATAAAGTTTAGATCATCTTTTGCATTTACTTAAGAGGAGTACAATGCTTGCAGACTGTCAAGCATCTGGCATAAGAGGTGATATCTTGCTTTTTAAGCTGCTGTGCATTTTTATTATTTCTTTCAGAACTCAGCATGTACTTGGCTTCCTCTCTAGACCTGTATTTCAGTTGAATACCTTGTTCTAGTATCTATTAATTTGATATGTCAAATTCCACTAATGGGTCATGATTGTTGTTTATTTTTTACAAGAAGGTAGGTTGGGGGGGTGGGAATTAAAAGATTATTTAGCTTCTTGGTAATGTCAATCTCTTACAGATATTCTCAAATCTCCTACTTTTCAATGAGTTTTCTGATTTGATGTTCTTACACAATTTTAGCCTTTCTAATTATTATTTTTCTCATGCATGTGTTCTCTTTTATGCTGAAATGCATATGTTTATATATGTGCATGACCTGTTTGTCCATTAATGGAATATTCATCAATAGTCTTTCCTGTTTTATGCTCTAAACCCATCCTTTCTGACAACCAGTTATACTAGACTTCGAAGAATAGCATCTCTCAATCCTTCTCTGATTGTGGCATTTACCCTGTTTTTTTATGTTGGTGCTTAAAAGCACAGTAGGATTTTTGCTTCAGTGGATTTTTGTATCTGTGATCTCTGTCAATGTTGTGCATTCAATATATTCTTTCTAATCAAGACTTTAGTGCCTGTTGTTCATAAAAAATCAGGCTGGTGTTCTGTGTCAGAACATCTTTCCTGGTTTTTGTTTGTTAGCTTGTTTTCCATATATAGCATTGCTCGTTCTTTTTGTAATCTGTCCCTTACTACTGGAGACCCTATTACTGATATTTTCAGTGTATACGTTTTTCTGGCTAGCGTTCCTCTGCATGTTCTGATTTTTCTCCTTGCCCCTGTTTTTATTTCCCGTGCTTCCCTGTGCTGTTAATACCAGTATGGTATTAATTCTTCCTTAGGTCTTGCTGGAAGTCAGTTTCATGTGATCCATTACCTTTGAATTTAATTATTTGCCCTGCTATTTATATTTGTAATTAATCCCCCTATAAACTGTTGTACCAATTAATTATAATTCCATCCCTGGGAGCAATACTTCATGACATGAGGGGACAATTAGCCTTTTCAGAGTTGAGATGGGGTTCCCATTTATACATCTCTACATTGCACAATTAATTTTTAACTCAGGTATAGGGAATGACTAAATTGTGAAGTTGGCATGTTCAACGGTGTTGCTTACCTACAGACTTTGCATGTTTCTTTATCTTCTGGGTTAATAAATCTGTTCTTAAGATAATGTGTGTATATTTTGGTAGTAATAGCAACAAGTTAATTGCATCAGATGATCACAAATTCTTTACTTTTCATTAACAAACTGAGTAGCAGCCATTTATGTTGCTTTTTGTTAATTCATTACTGAAAGGGTGTTTTAACACTGAGTAACAGCTTGACAGGCTGCCCTCGCTGACAACTTTTTTCTTCAAGCACAAGTTTTTTGTGTTTTTTTAATAAGATTTTAAAGACTATTTTTTTCTTGTTAGCTAAGCTTCTTGCTTCACCTATATGTTTAATATCCACAATACAAAGCTTTTCTATGTTTATTTTGCTGTTTGCCCCCCTACTCAGACTGGGCCTTCATTCACTCGAGGAGGAAGTGATGCAGCCCTTGTGGTTAGGACCCTGTAAAGCACTCTGAAGGAGGCTGTCCTGCTCTGCAGTGCAATGACTTGAGGGATCTGCTCTTTAAGATCATTCCTTCAAGATCTCTTATGGAAGATTTAAATCTCTAAGAATTGGTTTGAAATGTAAATCATACAAAGGTTCTTTCTATAGCTATGACACACAATTTCATCAGATAACTTGGTTTTCATTGCTAGCCATTTGAAAGGGTTTGTTTTAAAGTTAAATTAGGTTTATTGTCTTGTAAGGATAACATAGTCTTGGAAAAATAGAAGCAATACTAGTGAATGTTATTTGGATAACTGGACCACTTAGCTGGGTCCTTTAATGCAAATTCTGTTAAAGCAAAACAGTAAAAGGAAAAGATAATGTTTTTTTACTTAAATATTTAATTCTTCAGGAAATAGCATTAACTATAGATACTACAAAATCTGTTACAGGTCGGTCTTCACTCTTTCCTTTTGAAGATGGCTTCCTAGACGACAGTCACGGTGATCAGTCTTTATCGTCGGGTCTCAGCTCTCCAACACGCTGTCAGAATGGTGAAAGAGTGGAACGCTATTCTAGAAAGGTGTTTGTTGGAGGTCTTCCTCCTGACATTGATGAAGGTACTGTGAATAAGTTACATTGGTGAGATGTGGGAATTGGCTTTCATATAATTACTTTTAAAAGGTCAGATTTTCATAAAAACAAATCTAACTTTCCAGGTATGTCACTTGTGGCATTGTTTAAAACAAACACATGCAAATACCCCCTGCAACACCTGAGAATTTACTTGACATTCTTTTGTACTGTAGATCAGAAGAGATGGAGACAGAAATGCCTGCATAGCAGGTCTTCTATTCTGCAGTAGCAGCATGTGTTCCCACATAAAGTGGGAAAGCTGAAAAAGGGAACTTACTGGGTACTGTCACTCCTCCATAGTCTTTCCCTGTTCTTTTTAAAATATGTGGTTGACTTAATACAGTCCTTGCCAAAATAAATTGGTTTTTAATTCATCAGCTCTTATATCCAGCATATGTAGTGTTCAGCTGACAAATGTAGGGTAATTAATATGGTTACAAAATAATAACCAGCTTAGTAGGGATGGTCAGGTTTTTTTCTCAGTCTCAATCAGTATCTGCTCTACTTGCATGTGCCCCCCCACACCGACTCCCAAACCAAAATCGTGACAGTTTTTGGTGTATATTTCATATAGATGGAATCCACCACTATCTAGCTTCAACTGGCATACATAGGGAATTTGAAGATGCATTATAATGTAAAGAGAGGGATCTCTGAACCTGATCTACTAAACTGAAGCCTAAACCATGTGCAACTTGAATAAAGAAATAGTATGAGTTGCCAATCTATGGTTTACAAACAGCTCAAATGCAGTTCCCATGTCACATAATGAGTTGCAGGACTGCTGATACAGGAACTGCTGGGTAATCTGAATCCCCAGCTGTAAGAAGAAGCAGGCCATCAGGTACAACTGCTGTGAACATTGCTGGGTCACTCAGCATCAAAATACATGCCCAGCCTATCCTGCGAGGAAGTAACGGGGCCACTTGGGAGCTGTTACCCTCTTCCATGAGAGGTCTACTCCAGTAACACCTTTTTCCTTCAGCTCCTGAGATATGCAATGTGTGTTTTGTTGCTCTAGTCACTTGAAAAACGACATGCAGCTCATGGGGTCAGATAAACTGGACACATCTCAAACGGCAGTCAAAAAATTGGAAAACCACTGCATTTGTCTTCAAACTTTTCCTGATGGATTGTTGCTCTGATCTATCTAGCATCACATTAGACAGAATTTTAAACTAAATCTTTCTTTAAAGTATATAAATAAATGCATTGAGAAAAAAGATTTTTAAAAACCCCAAAACTTAAAATAATTTTTTTCTGAAGCATTTGCATGTAAAACAAAATTGTCCTATAGGATAATTTGAGATGTGTGTTCCACAGTGTTTCTAAACTGATGCTTCAAACCCAAAGGAATTTAGCAACTTAGTAATTCAAGGCAGGTTTCCAGAGGGGGCTGAGGAAGGTGAAATCCCCACAGTCGCATGACCTGAGGCAGCCTGCTTTCTAGGGCATGCTACAAGGAGTGGCCATGCTGACATGTAGCTCCTCTGTCAGTCCTGTGTGGCTGCATTTGACCCTGCTTTGTGGCTATAATTAGAAATAGACTGCAGCTGAAGCATATTCACTTCTGATAGATCATGTTTCCATTTAATCCTGCTGCAAACTTGTATTAGCAGAATGTAATATTACTTTTTTTAGACAGCCATATATAGCATAGAGGTGAAAGAATACTTAGGTATCATCGATGTACATTATTGCAGTTTTCACTGTTCCTAATAGGTGTAGAAAATAGTCTGTTTTCTTTTTTTAAAGTAAGAATTTTTACCTTGCCACTGTCAGTCTTCAGATCCTCTCTAAGGTGCCTCATTTGTTTTTTGTAGATGAGATCACTGCCAGCTTTCGTAGGTTTGGACCTCTTGTGGTGGACTGGCCTCATAAAGCTGAAAGCAAGTCATATTTTCCACCTAAAGGTAATTAGTTTAAAATACATTTATGCAGGCTGTTCTGGTAAAAGGAAACTATATCTGCAGTGTGGCAATCCATTACAAAAAAAAGATTCAACTCTTTATGATGAATTTTCTCTCTTTCAACAAGCATATTTTTTAGCAGTTGTGATCAAAAAAACATAATTCAGTGACTGAAATCTGGTCCTGTGTGTGTACTTCTTCAGCAAGCCTGGAGTCCTTGAATTGTGCCTTAATTTATACTAGGCTTACTTTAGAAGGCAAATTGCAGAAATTTCCTAGTGCTGATTCTGTTGCAGTTTGCATAGTGTAGAAACTGTAGGAATAATAGCTGGAAGTAACTGGTGGATTGGGTAGAGAAGCATGAGTCTGCTTTGTGTGTGTTCTGACCCAAGAAGCTGTGATCCTGCTCAGAACCACAAGGTCTGCATTGGGGCTCACTGGGTACTGAACTGCAGCAAAGAGCTCTGCTAAGAGAGGGCAAGCTGGCATTATGCACCGTCACAGTTTCTAGGCTGGAGCTGATTTGGTTCGAGGTGGTTTAGAGTGCGTGCACGTGGGGCAGCAAAACGCTATGCAGACCTGTTTTGTTTGAGAAAAACCAGTTTATGGGAAACCTGTTTGGGAGAGTTACTTGGCTAAATCAAATTGCTCTTATTGTATTGTAGTCTCTCCTATGATTTTGTATTATACTACATACATTCTATTCTCAGTCACGCATGTCTCTTGCATATAGCGTGGGAGTTCACTCATGACCTGAAATAGTAGCATGAAGTTATACACAGAATTTCTGATCTATATGTTAAGATTTTCTGTTCTCACTGACCCTGAAAGCTCTTAATTGCTCATTAAGGCTACTGATTATTTTGGCAGAACAATGGGCTGTTCAGTCAATGAACTAGCTAATACTACAATATTTTGATAGATATATTTTCACTGTAAAAAACCCCACAAATAAAAGCCAACTTCATTTATCTGGAAGCTTAAGTGCTGGAGGCGAGATAACTCTGTGACAAATGCTTGCCCTGTAAGCAGTATCTGGGGCACTTAAAAACAGAACAAAAACCCGTACATGCTCCCTCTTTCCTGTTCCATTCTCACAACTCAGCCTTGCTGTCAGTACTTATTATGCAACATCTGTTCTTGAATTTAAAAACAAAACTAACAAAAAATCCCCAAAGCCAGCAACAAAACACCCCAAACCTCAAAAAACCCCATGTATTCTGAAGGACAGTTGGTAAAATATGATTTTCCCTTTTTATTTTATTTTTGAAGGTCTTTAGGACCTTCTAGCTAGTGAATTCTGATTGTACCTTCACTTACAAGTTAAAAAAAAAAGTAGTAAAACCGGCTTCTCCTTGTCCCTAATATCTCCTACTACTCTCAACTTTTTTTTTTTTTGTTCTTATTAATTCAATAAGTAACTATTCATGGTACATCAATGTGGGACTTCCAATTATGATTTTGTTCTGTATCTGACAGTGGACTAGTTATGCCTTGCCAAACTTGTAAAAATGTTTTTGACTAAGATCTATTTTAGCAGAAGACAAGGGAATGCAGCCTCACTTCTATTTTTGTCATGATTCTAATACAGGAAACAGCTTTCAAAGCCCCTGCCAGTTGCCCTGAATGTCTGTCTGAAAGTGCTAAACAACAGTCAATCCCAACTGTTCCAGATTTATTTATAACTGACTTCTTAGTTATCAATCAGGGCTGCAGCATCATACGTCCTGCATTCCTGTCTTTGAGATTCACTTACAGTCATGTTAAGCTCGGTAGGTCAAATGTACTTGATTTACTGTGATCCCATACAGGGAGCATCTCCACAGAAGACCGAATGTTATTACCAGGAGTCAAAGGGTAAAGTTTGAATGTGTATTATTTATTTTTTTTTTCACAGCTTTTTGATCTACTTTATACTTATAAAGAGTACTTCTTTTCAAAAGTTATTATGGAATCATTGACAGAAGTACCACAATAAAATGTCTCCACTGCTGTTTTTCATTAAAAGTTCTTTTAGAACTAAAATAATTTTTTAAAAACTTTTTTTACTTTAAGCTGTTTTGATGCACTGAGGCATTTGTTTAAAAAAATACAGTGAAATGAAAGATATTTAAAATTATGCTTGATGCAAAATTCAGAGACATGACTTACTCAGCTGTCATACTCATGAATTCAAATGTTTTCTCTCTTCCTTTTTCTAGATATTTTCTCTTCCATGTTGCATTGCTAATCTGTAAATTCTCTGACATTTTGAATATGATTCTTTCAAATGGAAAATATGTCCAAAAAAAAAAAAAAGACAGATTAAATGATAGAGGAGAGAATGAGTTGGTGTTTGTGTGCTAGCAATCTCGAAGGAAAACAAGAAAAATGGATTGTTGGAATGCAGTGGGGATGGCGTGTTAGACTAATCTTTCTTCACATATTAATAAAGCCTGACCTCCAAGGCTTCTCCCACCTACTTGAATGTGCTCCACTAGCAGTAAAATTGAATCCTGTTCTTTCTGAAAATATGCCATCACCTCCAGACAGACTTTAGTGTCCTTTTGATGGATACTCTTTTTCATGACTCTTTCGTGCCTGTAGGGTCAGACCAGTAGGCAGTGTCTGGACTTACAGCAAAGTTCAATATTTTTTTGTTTGTTTGCTTTGATAAGCATTTAGTTAGAGGTTTGGAGCAGACAACATCAGTTGTTGATGCCATGGGTCAGCATACTTAGCTAAGTTTTACACTGGAGCCATTTTACATCATCATTTTCTGTCTTAATAGTTAGATGCAGGTGAAGACATCCCTCACAGTCCTGGCTGTATTAATACAGTCTTCCAGTATCTACTTATTGGTGTAATTTACTAAATTTGTGGAATGTTTACTATGTTGGTACAATATATGATTTCCCTATAGTCGCACTATATTAGGAGCACTTTGATATTCTTAGGCCTAGGAACAAAAGCCATGGAACTAGGAGCTATTAGCCATGGCTAATCTTATCAAGCATGAAATCTCAAAGATTAAAATAAAATGTTGCTTACAGTCTAGTGACCTCTCCCACCATCACCACCCCCCTAAGGGCTTTATCTGGTTAGCTGAGTGAGCAAGTCAGGCCATCGATGTGTAGTCAGTTCTAGCAAGCCTTATTAGCTAATTTATTAGTCAGTATGCTTGATTAGCTTAGGTGCAGTGGCATGTAAGCTGTTTTCAGGACTAACTGGAGTCCAGAAACTTTCCTGCAGTGTTGAGCTTGAACAAATGTTTTTCTGGATTTGGTATCGTGAGCAGGATGGTGTCACCACAGCTCTGCTTAGGCACAGTACCTCAGATTTAGTGCTGGACCTGATGGACGTACACAGTTGTGCGTGAAATATGCTGAACTGCAATCTCTAGCATGGTGAGTTACACAAGGCTTATTTCAGTGCAGTGCCAACATTATGATTTTGGACCTTGGGGGATCGCAGATCAATATGGATGTGTCTGCACCATATTCCTCAAGCACATCTATGCTATTTGTATTATCCAGGTTATCTTGTTTTCCCAGATATTCTAGGTTTTTGTTACCCTTACTGAGTCTTGCCTGACATCACAGAATACACGGTGAGCATGTATTTGGGAAAGCAATCTGGCTAGGTCAGTGGTTTTTGGTCATTATAACAAAACCGAAATCATCTGATAGATCAAACAGCCCTTACAGGATGCATTGGTTGCTGGTGAGTTCAATATTTATGTTGCTGAGAGAAGAGGGACCAGTGGCACTCAGCTCTTTTGTCACTGAAAGCATGTATTATGCACTTGCACAAGACAAGCTGGTAACAGCTGACAACGTGCATAAGAGGTTCGTATTTCTAGTTCTGAACATCTGTATTACTGCCTTAACATTTCTTTTTACTCCTCCAATGCATTGTAATGCTTAGCACCATGTTCTTATGCTGGTGTCATCCATGAGGTGATTTTATTGCTTTGCCTCTAAATAAGGCCAATTCATTCCCATTGCCTGAAAAGTCTTTGGATTACTTCCTTTGGCATCTGTTTGGATATGTTAGTAATGGAACTGGCAAAATTATAAATGCCATGTGTTGGTCTTGGGTAAGCAGATGCCCAGTTCGTAATGTGTTTACTTGGCTTTCACCACAGAGTTTTGGGAATTAAATGTGGTTTGTGGCTAAGTATTTTTTGAGTACCTATGAGATGTTGAGAAATAATGAAATACGCGCTGAAGAATGTTATCAAATGTAGTTACACATTACCATGACACAGTCTATTTCTCTCTGGCAAAATCCAGATAATTAATATTTTATTGAAATAGAAATTGATGGGTTTTTTACTTATTTGCTGGTCTGCTGAGTTAAGCAATGCTTCTTTTTTTTTTATTAAACAGATGGTGCCAACTGTTTCAAAAACATTCTTTTATTTTTTTTAACAGATTGCTAGCTCTTAAACAACTTTTTAAAAAGCCTTTACTGATTTTTCTTTATGGTAACTTTGTGAACTGTGATTTTTCTAGCAACCACTAAAAACTGCACAACATATTTCAAAATGACAAAAATTATGCAAAAGTCTTCCTCTGTTCCTTTCCATTTAGGAGGACTGATGTTTGGACAAAGATGAGATTTAGAGTGAGAAAATGAAGCATGGCAGAGCTTGGAGATAGGATGGGTTTGGAACAGAAGAAATGCTTTTGGCTTTACAGTTGATTCAGATGTGTGGTGCAGCAGTCTGATCCTCTTGTGTTTTCCCTGTTCTTCAGTTAGTTATTCTGTTATTTGATAAAAATAAGCACACTTGTCCCTACTGCTCCACAGGGGACACTAAGGGTGAACAACATCTCATGAAGACGAAAAAAGTGTATGCAAAGTTGCACAAAGTAACATTTTGAAGCGATTCTCATGCTCTAATTTAAAACAACTGGTGGAACAGACTGTATGAGCCTTGCTGATGATCTCTAAAGTAATGTTAGAGGGGAACACTATTGTTAGTAGTCTTCTAACTGATCTTGATTTCATAGATGAGGACCATTTGCATGGTTAATTCCATTGCCACTGCAGTGGCAACAGTAGCTTCTGCCACAGGAGCAAGAATGAACGGGTGCAAGGAGAAAGTATGGAGTCATAATTCTAATTTCATCAGCCATATTCCCAAGAAGTATCTGGTTTGTCTGAATACAATAATCTATTGTACTGAAACTAATTGCTTTGGCTTAATTGATCTAATACCATACTACCAAAGTCAGCATAAAATGCCTAGCCAATTTCTGTATTCTAAAAACTGAAGTCAGAGATCATAATATTTGCTAGAACGGAAACTGACATTCCTTACCCAGAAATATACTGTATGGCAAATAGTGATACAAGATCTTTTCTTAAACTTTTTTTACATATGTTCCAACACACATGTGCGCAGTATCAGTCTTTTACCCATTGACATCTGAGGTCATGTATATCACTTGTAGTCTCTGTGTCTTCTCACAGCAGGGCAGCATAATTCCAAATCAATGCAATTCACAAAATGTGTGGTAGGAAAATGCAGTACATACTAATCTGTGTTCTTCTGTAGCTGTGTAACAAGGTTGTTTTTGTATAGTGTCGTGGTTTAACCCCAGCCAGCAACTAAGCACCACACAGCTGTTCGCTCACTCACATTTTCTTTTAAGTTTTCAATGACTTTTGTTTAAGTCTCCCTTTTTAAAGATCGTCACACAATTTCCTGTCTTGTCCTAAATGTTTGAGGATTCTTGGTGGTATACTAATAATGGTGATTTTAGAATGTCCCTCTTGGAGACTGCTGTGCCAGTTATCAAAGAGCATTCAAGGAGCTTGCTTCATGTAAAAATCTCTGTCCCTAAAACTATGCTATTTGTCATTTCTTTTTCTAGGGGTAAACAAGAATCTGACAAAGCAAAATATAAAAATATTTTTGAGCAATCAAGCCTAAGCAGAACAAATCTGATTCTGAAGTAGCATTGCAGGATTATTCTCTCCCACTTTTCATGTTGCTTCCAACAAATGCTGTTTTCTTTCAGAATTGCTAGGTTGCTATAGATTTATTTTTTTTTTATCCCTGAAGAACCACAATTTTCTAGCATTTGTTGACTCTTCTTCAATCAGCAACTAAGGAATGACCAGGTCTTTTCAGAAGGGTCTCAGCATCCATAGTCTTCACAGGATTTGGTAGTAAATTTTTTTCTATCAGTCTTACTAGTTGATGTAATACCCATAATTACCGAATCAGCTCCTTTTCAGGACTGTTTTTGAGGTGTGGTGGTGGGGTTGGGAGGAGCAGATGTTGGGCTGCAATTACTGACAGCAGCTCTGGCTCTCAATTATTATTCTGTAATACTTGATCTTGCCACACCACATGCTTGGTAACACTCTGTAAGACATTCTCCAAAGTATAGTCGTCTCTTGTAAGATTTTATGTAATGGGACCAAATCAGGTTATTTTCTGCCTATAACACAAAAGAAGGCTGTTGTCCAAATTTAAATCTCTGTCTTATCAATAAATTTATCCCTCTTTTTTTTGGGGGGGGGGGGGGATGGTCTGTCCTCAAGAAACTGTGGTTGACTTTTAGTCTACAGGACACTTGTCTGTGTAGACTTTTTTTTTCCTTGTTTTTTTTTTGTGTCCGTCCCCCGTCCGTGTCCCCCAAGACTTCAAAGACTTCAAAGTTCTCAATATATATCTCTGATAGGCTGGAGTACATCCTCAACAGATTCTTGGTTACTCACCAGTGTCCTGGGATTTTTGGTAGTTCTTCTGTTCAGATGAATGTATTTTTAGGATCAACAGTCAAATCACATTGGATAATACGATGTCTGTGTACTGTAATAAGTTGTATGTGTACAACAGACAAATAAAGGACTAACTTTTCTGGTTTTTGAAGAAGTAATATGCATTTGGAGCTAATGTGTCATACAGGAAATAAATTCAGTAGCTCTCCTCCATCGCCTAGGTTCCTCTTTATTGCTCAAACAGATTATTTAAGCAGGAAAAGTTCTGTTGGCTCAAAAGTGAGAGTTCAAGCACTGTGATAGTCCTAGAGTAGCTTTTCCAGTGCATGTTGCTAATATGATAAATTTTACTGCCAGACTTGCTTGTTATCCACATGAAAATAAAGATTTTAGTATTTGGTTTCTGAAGACGAATACAAGTCTACAGTTTCTCATGGCTGCACTTCTAATTTGCTAGAAAAACAACTTGTTTTTATATTCTTCTTCATTAATGTGCTAGTCCCCAGAGTTTTCAGAAAAAAATTGTAAAGACAATCCTGTGTCATGTTTTCAATTTCAGCCTGGATGTGCATCTGTCAACCAGCCTCTTTCATATCTGAATCTATTGGAAAGTGGTTTATATAATTATGGGGTTAACAGCAATTAACCATGTAATTTCATTTTATAGCATTAGTAATAAATTGCTAGAAGTGTTTTGTAGTCGTAACTGTTCAGAGGCTGTTCGGAAGCTTTTGGTAGAAGCAAAATACCTTTTTTACATGACAAGTCAATATGGAAGGTATGTTGTTGTATTCAAAACTGCATTAAATTCTAGACGACTTCTGTTGGACTATGTGATTATTGGAAGAAGAAGGGATGTCTCATAACTTGGTCAGTAGTCTCATCAAAAGGCCTTGAATTTCCCACAGAAAAAAATCAGGTTTCTAAAAAATCCAGTTGATTTGTTGGTAGCAATTAAAGGAGGCTACTTTGAAAGCCTGTTATCAGGGTCTGCAGTCTATGTATCACTTTTCTATTAAATTGTATCTAATACCACTCACTTTTGCTTTGACTGAAGGGCTAGGTCACACCAGGAGAGATACTTAGACCACATCCATTGCTTCCAGCAAAGCCAGTTTTGAAGTTAATATGCATTGCATCTGTTCCTACTGATAGGTTTTTTTCATAAGCCTCCTGACTTTTTAGGAAAAACTAAAGGTCACATGTTGGAGTTGCATAATATTCTCTTCCCAGAACAGTCTTTCCGTAAATCATCTATATGCTTCTCTGTTGGTCATATGCCTGGAAGGGTTAAGATGGCAATGGGATTTCTTACACTTTACATGAACTATCTATTTTATTAGAGTACATTGAGTTAAGCCACAGTTGATATTTGAGGCTTGTCTCAAGGGGATTGCTGCTTCCAAAATCTGAAGAGCAGCTGATTGGAGTCTGGTTCATGCATCTGCTAATCACTACTCATCATCACAAGCTTTCAATCAAATGCCTAATTCAGTAGGTTCTCTTTAAATAGCAATTCCAAGCATTCACTTTCTTGACTAACTTGCAGTAAATTTGTTTGGGCAGATGCTGAAATAATTGACAAGGATTTTTTCAATAAGATTTACCTGTGTATAGTGCCCATATTTTTTTCTTTATTGTTGTGCAGGTGTTACCTCCAGTAAAGCTTCTTGAAATTCTGACTTATTTAGACTAAAAATATACCTCTGACTTAAATGGAAAATAGACAAGTGTTTGGTTAAATGATGCAGTAATCTGAAGAATTTATGGTGGCCAGAAAAAAAATAATCAAATTTCAGACAAGTTTACTGATGTGTCTTTTGGACAGAAATAGGAAATGTTACAGATAGGCCTTATTAAAGAATGCATTCTTTTATGAGTTTTAGGAATATTGTATGTACTCAGGAGTATTTTCAGGAGTATGTCTCCTATTTTTCAGGAGTATGTCTTGTGTATTCCCTAATGGATAGGCAACTGACACCAACTTACATGCAAATTGAAATTTTTTTAATTTATTGAGCAATTAATTTTAATAATTGGTTGTTATCACAGGTTCTAAATCTTAATGTTCTTAAAGATGATCTCAAAAAGAAAGGAGGAGCCCTATGAATTTATATTCTAATAATCAAAGATGAATCTTACATATCATCAGCTATCCAAATCAGGGACAGGGTTAAGTTCAGAATTTTAACTGTTTTAGCTCTTACTTCAGGAGATGCAGATCCTTTCTTAAAGAAAGCTTTGTATTTAGTGAAATGGAAGCACATAGAGCTTGATGACTGACTTCATGACGCTTCCTAAATGAGAGTACTGAGTCATACATTTTCAGGGGTGTGCATCTCTGTCATTTTTGTGGATGAGAAATAAATATATTAGACTGTGATATATGGTATAGTAATTGAGTGTACATGTATATTGTACTGCTTAGATCAAACTGAGTCACTAAGTAGCTTACACATCACACACGGCCTACTCAGGAGGTAAAAGTACAGTCTGGCATAGAGTCCCACTGGATTTGTACCTACTATGAAAGGTCTGTGTGGGGAAGAAAATATGAATTCTGATTGACAAGTCTCTTATTGATGATACATTTAAATAGTGAATGGATATTTAAGCTAAAGTGAATTACATTAAATAATTCTATGTAGCTACGGTTTATACTGAAATTTTGCATAGGATAATGGCTAGAAGACTCCTAAGCAGACTGAAAATATGTTCCTTCTACATTATTGTCACTTCATAGTATACATATGAAAGAAAATGCTGCTAATTCCGATTTGAATGACTGTCAGTTCACAGTATCTAGCTAAATTTTCTTTCAAAACCCACTAATGCCTAAGACACTAAAACAAGATTTAAGGCAGCAAAAACAGAGTGGAGAAGTGAAAGCATTACCTGGAATTTGAACATATCCAAGTACAGAAAAAGCTTTCCATCACTTATCTATGGGAAGTAACCAGACCATTTTTGTCAGATGGAAGCACTTAAATGTTTGTCTGATTCTCATTAACCACTTCTAAAGCCAAGTAGATTTTACTGTGGTTTGTGCCCCCCCGCTCCCCATCTAAATACTATTTTCATTAAATGTTGCCTTTTCTTTTGTTTTGTAAATGGAAATATATGAATTGATCTGAGTATTATGGACTCCAGGATAAAAGCAGTCCTTTGAATAGCGATATTGAGGACTTGATAATATTTTGTGCTTGTGCTATGTCTTGTTTTACTAATAATTTATGAAGCATCAAATTCTTCTTTCAAATCATGGAAATAAGTTCAAGGTGATGATTGGGGGTGGTGGTGAAGAGAGATTTTCTGTACTAGCACTGCAGTGTATTCACTGTTTCTGAGGGTCACCTAAAAAATAAGTCGTTCTCTACTCCCCCCCCCCCCAATCAGTTGTAATCATTTCATGTGTTAGAAGCTTGTGCTCTCTTTATTAATTTCTATAAGCATTGTATTTATAATATTCTGTATTCTGTTCCTAGAATCACTGCAGTGATGTGCACAATTCTACCCCTAAGATAATGATACAGTAATATAAAACTAGTGCAATATCATCCAAATATATAAATTAGCCATTTATCAAAGGTAATATCCCAAATTATACTTCTATTGTCTCAAATCGGAGGTTAGGACTGGCAATGGGAATGCATCAGGTGCTGGAATGGAAGATGCTGTGGATGCCTCTGCCCAAAGCAGTGTATATGCCTCTTGCTGATTTCAAAAGCTAGGAGCAGCTGAGAACTGCTGTCTATTGGATATCTCAGTGCTGTGGCTGGCAGTTTTTACCTACTTTATACCATGCAAATTCTGTCTAGTTTGGGGGCCTATGACGTATGTGACTACTCATTATACTGAGATAGTATAATCAGTAGTCTGTTGTATACCAATAGAAGCTGTACAGTTTTCATTTAATAAAGTGAAAAACATAATGTTTTAGAGGATTTGATAAGTCCAGTAATTTTTTTTTTGTAAAATGAACCATTCTGATCTCCCAGAAAAATGCATACTCTCACTAAGCAGAAACTTTTTTTTTTGAGAGAGAAATTTGTTCTGCAATTGTGAGTTTTGGAAAAACCTTCTATTACTAAGGAAGGTTTTTCAAGCTGCATCTTTTCTATGTAGTCAACAAAGACAAACTTGAGCAACTAGAACCTCAAAACAATCCACATGTGAGTGAACATTCAAACCAGTTATTAACCAGCAACGCACCACAGTAGTAATTGACAAATTGACTACTTGACTAAAAGTAGAAAAGTCAAAGCCTGGTACTGAAGCTCTGCATTCTGTCTCAAGAAATGTCTTACAACTTCAGTTCCTCTCTAGGCACAGTTGACTCATTGTGAAGCGCAGATTATCTGTCTGCTCACAGGAGAGTTAGAATTATACAAAATCAGGAAATATGTTGCTGGCTTAGTCTATGTAAATGACATTGGGTATCTTCTCTTTTTGGTTGAAGTTCTTTACTCTGAATGAAGTTCTTGACAACCGTCCTGAGTGTTTTGTGTATGACAGCTCTAGTAAGTGCTGTTGCCTTTCTTCTTCAAAAATAAATTTTAAGAAAAACATATCATTTAAAAATGAAAATAATTTATATTGTAAACCCCAATATCAAATTTTAATAATTAAATAACTGATTTCAGTTAAAAGTAGCCTGGATTTTTTGACTTTTGCTTTCTTCCCCTGAAAATCTTTGTTTCATTTATTTTACCTCATACTGATACTATGCATGAAATAGAAGATGAAATCAAGCACACAATTTATATTTATCTAGAATTTTTCTATGTTAATGTTGCTTGGAGTAGAATTGGAAATCGGCTTATTTGCAAAGAAGAGTAACAGGTTTTGGTCAAACTTGGAAACTGATCTCTTTTCAGCCATCTGTCCAGAGTAAAAGCAGCAGCAGCAGACCTGACCCTCTCCAGGTGATGACAATAAGCTGCTCTGCCCAGAGCAGTCACCATTTCATATTGCCCTTGAAAACCAAAATTGAAAAATTTAATTCTGAATTTAGTTGCTTTTTTGATATTCATGAATGCAAATGCCTGTTTTTTTCATGCTGCTGACCCAGTAAACTTCACAAAGATAGCTCTTGCCTCATCAAAAATTTAGTCTTTTTCATATGATTAATTCATGTGACTGCTCTTATAGCTACAATAAACCAAATTGTATGTTAAAACCTTTCTTTTATGTTTTTATACCCTTTAATTCTGATTTATAGCTGCTATAGATCATGTTGCAGTCTGAAGTCTGAAGTTTTAAAATGGCTATGACCTTTGAAAGAGGAGACAACCCTATAAATTTGCTGTTGCAATGTTTTACTCTAGTGTAGAAGTAAAACGCCAGATAAAAAGAGAGTATGCTTATAGAATATTCTTTTGGCTTTAAAAAAAAAAAAAAAAGCATTTCAGTGTTTTCTTTTTCAATACAGGTGGTAGTATTTTTCAATTTCAATACAGGTAGGAGTATTTTTACTACTGGACAAACTGAGATGGTATAGGTATACTGGGGTTATTTTCCCCATAAGCAGTGAAAGTCTTGAAGTAGTGAGGACTAGTAAAATCCCCTCTGCATCTTGACATGTTTTGGAATTGAAAGGACTTTGTAAATCTTTAGCTGTATATATTCACTATAGCACTATCAAAATGTTTTCCTTTCTATTCAGCACTGAAGTGCAAAGGAAACATTGGGATACCTCTCCCATGTCCCCGAAAGAATGCATGTCCTCATGGAGCAAGCACACATTCTGTGGGTATTGGTTTGGGATTTTTTCCATTTAAATTGAAGATGTGTGGAAAAACGCTCCATAATATTTATGACAACTCTGTTATTTGTGCTATGGTAGGATCCTTAGTAGTAAGGGTTAAAATGTTAGTTTCCATTCTTTTGGTAATCTCAGTGATGTGGACTATTTAATGGTAAAATTGGAATTAGGAAGACATACAATTTATTTTGCAGAAGCTAGTGATAGAGAACCTCAGTTTTCATTCAACTCTTCCATATGATCTGCTTGCTTGCTGACTTTTCTTATGTATCCTGTCTTCCATTTAACTATGTACACTTCATTTAATTGCTATTTAGATTAAGGATCCAATTATTTTTCAATGAAACTGAGCATATGGACTACATACCTTTAAGTAAAACCAAACAAAACCTACCCCAAAACCTGTCTGTCTTTAATGTGGCAAATGGGGAATTTCTTATGTGTCAGACTACTCAGACTTAGTCCGGTACTCATCAAAAACATGTAAAAATGAATAGGAGTCTCACTAATATGCTAAACTGTTCGCATTTCTTATACACCTTTTGTTTTTTAGAGAAAGGAATCAGCTGACAGGGTCATACACCGCCATTTAAAATTAGACTGACTAAAAGAAATTAATCTTTGCAGCCCTGACTAATACATAATTTCACTCTTCTGCAGTAGCTAAGTGAGATTACAGCCCTTTCTATTTTGAGGTTTCTTAAGTATTTAAAACCTTTGATGTTTTTTAAAAATCCAGGCATGTCACTGCAATGTTTAAAAGAAAGTCTGCATTTTTTTTTAACACCTTGGATTTTTATTTTTCAAAAAAGAGTTTAATTTTTAATAGTCATTTCATCTTTGGATTAAAAATGTGTTTTATTCATGTTCAAAGCATCTTCTAATAAGATTACTAAGGGTGACTTTGAGCAATGACCCTTTGTCATCACATTAACTGATTTAGAAATTTGGTTCACACTGTTTCTAAATCTTCCTTTGCCGTGGCTTTTACAACAAATTTATTCTAAAAGTTCCAGTAAATACAACCATAATTCAATTCAAAACTATTTTTAAAAATCCAGGAAAAAAAAATAAAGTGCTATTTATATTTCATTTTTAAAATTGTCTATTTAAATCTACTTCTTTGAGGTAGCCATCTCAACCATCTAAAACTAAAATAAAAGATGTGACACCAGAACATTAATTTTCTTTGCCAGTTTAACTCCATCTTATTTTTTACATATTAATATGAGGTAGATATATATTTTGAAATACTTTTATAAGAGATCTTTGGTGGATGGTAGATTTTATTGTAATGTTGGAGCCTATAAAAACATCAGAAAAGATATTGTCTAAACTTTAAAAAGATAGAATAAAGGAAAATGTGCTTCAAAGGTAGTTTAACTTTTTTCAAGTCTAAGTAGTCCTTCCATTTTGCATATGAAATGAATAAATGTGACTCCCCAAAGACTGTTCTGACTTGCTATGGATAAGTAAAGAGGAGGTCCTTCTCTTCATTGTTTTAGTTCTGCCACTCAACATCACTGTTATAAAACTGAGAACACATGACCCTTAGAATATGATTTCTATATCTGATTTTTTAAGTGGGCTGGATTTTGGGAGTTATGGATTTGAGGTCAATTACATAGGAAATCAAGAGATGATATGCAGACTTCTGACGTGGATATTCAAATACTCTTTGACCTTATATATAATTTTTCATTACAGTTTTTTTTCTTTATTTGAAAAGTAGCCCTGATTCTAAGAGCCAGAAATAGGTTAATCTTTCCCTATTGGTTATGTAACATTTGAATGCCAAAGTGCTGGCTTTGTACCTGAAGATGGAGCTCATGATTGATGTATTTGAACTGCAATTTATATATTGCTGTTCTTAAATGCAAGAACATAAAGAACTTATGAATTACTTTTAGTATTCGCAAGTTGAGCATAAAATGGTAAACTTCAGTTAATGTAAAGAGATGGAACTAATTCACAATTAACTGAAATGTCTAAGAAAAACTTCTGATTGAATGCAGTCCACTCTGGACTTCATTAAGTGAGAGAGCTGCGCAGCTACTCCATTAGCACCTTTCTGAAATATTCCTGTATCACTAAGTAACTAGACACTGTTCAGACAACCTTAGCATTCACAACATCAGTAATAATCACTTAAACTGAAAGGAGTGTAAAAATTCTAGTATACCAGACTTCTCTCCTACCTTCTCCCCCAAAGGCAACTTTGTGCCTAATGATGGAGCTGTACAAGAAAGGTGTTACCAGGTTTAGAAGAATAAAAGAAAGACTTTTTTTTTTTCTTTTTTTTTTTAAACATCTTTTATTCACGGATGCTCTGAAATGCAGTCTTGTCCTGGTGAGCCATGGAAGGCATGAAGTTGGATCATCTTTAACTCTGAGAAATATGTTGGTCTAGACAAGAAGATAGTCTTCTCTGATAAACTCTACCAGCTATGGCTTGCTAAGTTGAATGGTGTCTACAAGGCCCAAAAGTCTTTCTCCCTTGCCTGATACACTTGATACATGTTCTGCTCTATTAAAGGTTCATGAGTAACTCTCTTTAATTACATCGAGGAAGGATGGGCAGAACTCATGCACTTCTAGCTAAAACTCCGATATGATTGCCTGTAATTTGTACCGACATGCCAGTTTTTAACACAGAAGTATGAATATTAAGATTCTGCTATTATAAGGCAGAATTAAGCACCTTAATAAGCTTTCTATCTAGCATGTTGTTTTAAAGAGATGACTGAAGCCTTATTATAAAACATGCTTTCAGTAATACAGAAAGGTTTCTGTCATTAGAGAAGGTATGCCTATGTTGATACTAATTGAAATAGATATTTTCCACGCTGTCTAGGCTGGCAAAAATGCATTTTCAAGACTATAGCAACATTCTATGGTAGTTCCAAGTGTATCTTGCATTTCAAGTGACAACCTTGTTTCAAGCTTGTGGGACACAGTGTATATGCCAGATTTTCCAGTTTGTTCTCAGCAAGGTTAAGTGAAATTAGACCAACTGGACTTAATTATCCTTTCATGTGGAAATTGTGTCACTGTTTAGATGTCGGAATGGGACATGTACAAAGGAGCTTAGTTCTTGTACTGCTTTCCGTAAAATAATGAATCCTTGAGCTCAAGGTTGAGAAGCTCCTAGGCTGTGCTTCAGAATCCAGGGAAATTAATCTTCTCATCTTCCCTCTGCTGTACCCCTTAGAAGTTGTAGTGACTTTTCTTACAGCAAAGTATGTTGTTGCCTTTTTCCAGTGAATTGCAAAGTGCGATGTTTATTGTCAGCACTACAGTGCTGTATTATACCAACAGCTGAGAAGGAGCTGGATTGTTTCTGCTCTGCCAAGAAGCCATATATCTGTGTGTATAGAATATTCAGCTGTTGTCAGGTACCTTGCTATTTTCTGGGGCTTCAAGTATCTCACCTGTTTTACTTTGTGGAATCTGAGTCAGGAGCAGTCCCTTGACCCTTCAAACCTTTAGAACGTCTGGTCAGGTAAGAAAGGATCACTGCTGAAGTTTGTCTGCAATGTACTACCGCAGCATGCTACCACGATTCTGCTGTAGAGGATTAAAATTTTGAAATTCATCAGATCTCTTACTTCTTGGAAAGAACCCATATGCTTTAGGTCATATGATACCCATGATGCACAGAGAGGAGAACATGCTGAAGCACACGATGCTGAGGAATTTGAAGCAACTTTCAGCATCTGCTAAATAATTCAAGTTATATGGATTAATATATTTTTGTTTTGGAAACTGACCATCTTATTAATGCTACCTCACCTACTGTCTTTAAACATGAATTAAGTTTCTTTTAAACATAGATGCCCCTATAATTGACCATTCTGAATGTTAGCAGTCAACTAGCCATGCAGTAAATCTTTTTGGGGCGATTAGGCTCATCTCTCATTGCATCTAGTAGAAATAGTAACAGAAATACACAGTAGAATAGGATATAATGCCTAAAGTAGATGTTTTTGAGGATCTCTTAGGGAAGGAATACTCTTACAGTTTTATAAAGGTATAGCCAAGCGTAGCATTTAAACGCAGCTGACAGAAAATTATTTACTGTTAATTTACAGATTGGTGTGCTGTTTTTTTCTTTAAATTGTGGCTGAAGTTACTAAAAATGGTGTTTTGTTCCTGTGCAAAAAAGTTATTATTAAATTGCATCTAGTGTGAGATAATTCTTTATGCAATGCCAATTTTGGCATGTGTATTTTCCAGTTTCATTTTTTTATACTGGCATCTGAGTTCAGAGTGCATTTCCTGCTATAGTGTTCCAATCAAATGAAGTGCATCCACAGAAGCACATATTTGCTTGTATGAACAGGCAAATGCAGCTCTAAACGGTGTTACTGGGAGCAAGAGGGTAAGTCTTCAATAATAGCAATGCCTAGCACTTCCTACGGCTCATGGGAGGGAGCTGCACCTTTCTGAATTTAGGGGGTTTGCATCCCTATGCGCTTCTAGAAGATGAGTAAAAATACCTTTAACTTTGGCAAGTATCTTTCTTGTCCAAATCAGCTTCTACATGATCCTTATATTATCTGAACTTCTGTTATTTAGTTATTTTTCATTTCAGTGTAATCTGTGTTAATCTTGAATATCAAAAGTTCCTGAATAATTGGAATAAATGTTCAATCACCAGGTTTTGAAGTAATGCTGGACATTGTGTCATGCTAGTCCAGCCTGCTTACTTTTCTAGATAAACAGAAGACTGCTACTGTAAACTGTTTACCTGTCTTTCTTCAGAGGGCCCATACAGATTCTGTAGCAGGCAGGAGAATATGTTACAGTCACAGAAGTCTAGAGAAAGGAGGAGGTGTTAACTTACTAAATTTCATGGCAGGTGCTAGCCCCAGATTAGAAAACTGAATTCTTACTAACTTGGACTGCTCTGGTAATCTAGCAGCCAGAGAAAATTAACAAGTGTCTGGTTAATTTTAACTGGTTTGGGAAATTATAATCATTCCATTTACTGTACCCAAAATGGCTGTCAACTCCAGCTACCACAGATGTAACCTCTTACTGTGACCCAGAAAAACCTGAAAAAGCTTCACAGAAGAAGGAAGTAGCCCAAGCTGTTGCCCAGATTTTTGCTAAGTAATTAAGCCACAATAAACATTTTCAAATTTTCATTTTGACTTTATGCTAAGGTAATTTCCAATATTTTACTGGTTTAAAATTATAAAAGTCTGACATAGACAATTTTTTAGAGTTGAGATCTTATGCTCTGGCCAGAAGATAAATCCTAAATGTTTAAGTCTATTTAAATACATTGTAAACCATTCTTTTAAACTATGCATAAATATACATGTATTCTTATTTGGATTTCAGAGTACTGGAATGATCTGCACTGCATCTTCTGTGAATTTGCCTCACAAGGCATTTATACAAAATATGAGGCAAGGATTGGGCTGAACCATAAAGTGTGATCAGTTGGCTTTGGAGGTGTAGTTGCCATGGTATTCTTTTCCAAGTATCTAGTTCTCTGACTGGGGCTTTTTATAAGGCTGAGAGCACTGCTAAACTAAAAATACTTCAGTTTCTCTGAACTCTTTGCTCTGGTTATTGAATATAATCAGAAGGGACGGTGTGGAGTAAGGAAGATAAAACAAGTGCATGGATGGAAAATAAGCTAAAAGTGATAGTGATTGCAAGCTAATTACTTTCATGCTCAGTTAATGTAATTAGTTTTGTAAAGTCTCAAATGAAAATGTTGAAGTGTGTTTATATCTTTAGGGGACTGTTTTAAAAGAATTACATCTGCTAGAGAGGAAACCAGTGGTTTTACTCAAGAAGTATTTCACTTTTTAGTGGGACTAGTATCTTTAATCTACTCCAACTCTAGGTATGCAAGTTCCTTGTTTGCTAGCAAGAGTGATGATCAATCTATTTTGTTTTCTTGGGCAAGTCAGTCTGTCTAGATGTGTTCTGGGGTGTAATTATGTTGTTAACGCGAACTTTTTTTTCACCTCTGAAAATAAACAGCTGCATAGAATTTAATATTCTTTGAGAAGTCACACAGGACTAGAGATAGTAGGGTAAGAGGTAATTTGGTACGTAATAACTCTACCGAGGAAAACACTTTTTCAGTGTCTTAAATTTTTTTATAAATCAGAGTTGTGTAGTATTTATCTAAAAAGGACATGCCAAATAGTATTCACTCAATACTCAGTGCAAAATTAGGGTAAGTCACTACTATATTAATAGCAAATAGACTGTGTAAAGCTATGTCAGCGGTTGTCATAATTTAAATATGGTGTATCATCGTGTAGGCACTTAGTTTGTGTCAATAGTCTTAGGCAGAGAAACTCTAGCAGTCCCTGCTTAAGCTCCAGCTGCCTCTAATTGCTGCTGATTTTCTGAAAAGAGGTAGCCTGTAAGACACACAAGTGCGAAATTATAAAGGTCAAAGCCAACACGTTCACATTCAATGAGAAAACGGAGTTGTACTGATGGAGCAAAAGAGCAATGCATGCTCGATAGAAAGTCCTCTTAACTGGCAGCTGTATTCAAGTCTAGCAGTCAGTCTTTAGATGCCTTTGCTTGCTGTAGAATGTGCTGTATTAGTTTCACTTCTGACGTAGCAAAAGCATGGACTGCTTGGGTCAAATCTTCATTCAAATTTAACAACTTTAAGTAAAACTGAAGAAAGCTTTCTTGCTAGCTGCTTTCATAAGACCACTGAATGCCACACACACTTAGTTTTACTGGCTAATTTAAAGTCCTAAAATTGTGAATTAGTTGGAGGAATTTTTATTGGACTTAATTTCTTTTGAACTGCTTTATTTAAACATAAATAACAACAGCAGGTCTTTGACTCATAATAAAACACAACGCATGCCTTTCTTTTTTGCTCGTGCTTATTGTTTTTATGTGAGCATTTTTTCCATAGTTAAGTAAGCAAGCACAGAATTCTATTTATCTGTTTACCTATCCACTTTTTTGACCCTTTCTTCTAATATTTATTCATTGTATATAGTAACTAGAAACTCAGAGCCTCCATTGTAAGATGATAATCACTGACACCAACAGATACCACTGATAAATAGCTCAGATACAGTTGTTGGATAACAACCCCTTATTCACCAGTCTATATTCTCACTGCTCAAAATCATTAATTAATCAAATAAACATACCCATATGCAGCACACACTCTTGTCTCCATTCTGAAATCAATACTGTATGAGGGTATGATCTATTCAGTGAATTTAATTTATGAAAACAAACTCACAGCCTTGACAGTTATTTGTAATTTGTATATCTCACTTCTTGGGTTTGTTTTCTTTATTAAAAAAAATGCTTTATAAATTAATCTGATCTTTTTCTTTCTTATGCCTTTATTGTTTCCAAGGTTATGCCTTTCTGCTGTTCCAGGAAGAAAGCTCTGTACAAGCTCTGATAGATGCCTGTCTGGAAGAAGACGGGAAACTTTACCTGTGTGTGTCAAGTCCCACAATCAAGGATAAACCAGTAAGTAGCTTATGCCACGACACTTACTAACCCACTTGCTGTTACTCTTTTCAGTTAATAAATAAATAAAGAAATACTTACAGTTAATTGACTTGTCCATTTCCTGTTGCTGTCCTTGCTGTTACATTGAATTGACTTCTGTATCAGCGTAACATGGTTTTAACATTTTCTTCTTTCAGATAAATGCCATGTTCAATTAACTTTTATATTTGGTACTTCTGGTATCTTGCAGGAGTATGCATCCTTTTATAATGTTAGCTGTAAAACAATCAGATTATAATTTTTCCCTCTATACTGTTTGAAAGAAAAGAAAGCCTTATGCAATTAAATGAAGAAACTTAACACCCAATTAAAATCCAGATAGCTTCAAATATCTCCTGTACTTCATTAGGTTTCTTAATCATTATTTTTTCTGCATGCAATAACTAATCAATTTATAATTTAGGTCTCATTTACCTTATATAAACTGCAGTGTAAAAACAAGTAATGCAGACAGCTATAGCAGAATAGAAGACACATGGTAACCTGTTTCTATTGTTCACATCTCTAGAATTCTTCAATGCTATTCTTTTTGCGGCTATGGATACATACAAATTGGATGAAAACTACAGATGAATATGATAGGATGAAAAACATGCTGCCTCTTAAAAACACTATTAAAAAGCTTGCACAGATAAATGAACAACGAAATATTACAGCACAGTGAGTGTGCTTATGTGATTTCTAGGATCAAAAAAAATGGATGGATGAACAGCTTTATCCAAATAACTTCTGAGCAGGTTTTTTTCTGTGTAATCTAAAGATTTTTTTATCAACTGTGTTGCTTGCTGCTTAACAGAAGTGAGCATTCACACATTATAAAAAAATCATTTTGTTATCCAAGCACAGAAATTGATTTTATGCCCACTCCTATCAATGCTTTAAAATTTTGGATCACTGTATGTGACTTCAGGAAAGCCAGAAGCCCAAACTGCAACTGTAATTGCACATACATGGTAAAATGTTCTGAAAGTCCTTTCACAGATTTCTTATTAAAATGGCCATTAGGGGCAGATAATTAATGAGGTAGGAGTTTGCTATGATGAAATTTAACTCAAGCCTGGCCTCTAGAGGTGATAAATGAATTGTCCACCTTCTCTGAAACACTTAGATAAGCTATGTTCTCAAATTGTTTTGGTGCTTATACTACCAATTTACTGCTTTTGCTAAGTTAAAATTATATTTTTAATTATAGAAAGATTTGGCAGTTGTTTCTTAATTTTAATTGAGTTGTCAAGTTCCTCTACTAAAAAGAATCCTTAATACAGGTGCAAATTCGACCTTGGAACCTAAGTGACAGTGACTTTGTGATGGATGGGTCTCAGCCTTTGGATCCAAGAAAAACTATCTTTGTTGGAGGAGTTCCACGGCCCCTCCGAGCTGGTGAGTAGAAGGAAAATGTAGGCCATGTAGCAGGGGGTTCCAGATTAAGCAGAAAAGATGAGAAAAGATATATAGCATATGTAAAAGAGCAGAAAATACACCCAGTCTTTTCCAAAGATCATAGCTTACTTTCTAAGTCAGTGTCTTCCTGTCTACAAAATACAAACTGTGAACATTTTATATCTTTTAAATAGGTTACTAATTAGGATTTTCAGTAGAAACAGTTTTCCCCAAGTTTGCATAATATCCTAGAACTTGGCTAATTTTTTGTAATGTATACCATCTTAATCCTAACCCTGATTTGCTTGCTGAGATGCAGACAAGTTCCCCTTTCCTTTGACTAGAAGACAGACTTTTCCCAGCCCCCTTCCAAACCAGTTCCAACCACACCTCTATGGCTTCTCTTTCCCTTTTTATAAATCCTAACCCTAATTTTTCCATGGAGCTGTAGACAAGGCCTCTCAGCCATTGTCCAGAGAAAAAAATTTTCCCAGCCCAGGTCTCCTGATGGCCCCACTCTGTACTGAAGACCACTTTCCAGACCCACTCCTAATGTAGCTTCACCCTTAACTCTTTTTCTTCACTTTTATTTGCAGAGCCATAGACAAGACTCCTTAGCCTTTGGCCAGAAGAAAGATTATCCCAGCCCACATCTCCTGGCAGCCCCCACTTTGTTTTGAAGGTCCCCTTTTAGCACAGCTCCCAACTGTAGCTCAACACTCTTTTCTTTCTTCCTAACCCTTATATTTTTGGTGAGCCAATGACAAGGTCACAAAGCAAATTGCAACATTTCTCCTAGCTAGGTCTTTTGGCAGCCCTTGCTTCTGTTCAGTAGTCCCTCTCCATCTTCACTCCAAGTCAGCTGCATGGTTTTTCTTTTTCATCCTCTCAACCCTAATCCTAATTTTCCAGGGCTGTAGTAGACAAGGCCACTCAGTCATTGTCTGGAAGACTTCTGGATCAGGTTTCTTCTGGGTCAAGTTTCCTGGTAGCCCTCACTTTCCTTTGGCAGCCACTTTCCAGCCCACTGCAACTTCAGCTCCTCACTTTATCTTTCTCCTAATCCTGATTCTTTTGGGAAGCTGTACACAAGGTCCCCCAGCCATTGCTGACAGTAAGATTTCTCCCAGCCCAGGTTTCTTGGCAGCTTTCACTTTCCCCACGATCTTAAAATAAGGCATAATTGTAAGATGGTAATTATGTAAATAGCAACAATTAAACACTATCTGATTTCTAATTATAGCCTTTATAAAACTGTATGTTATTTGGCCTGTCATAGGTTACATTTGAAATGCATTACATTTGAAAACTGATGCCTTTAAATAGTTAACTTCTCCAAAGCAGACAAATAGTTTCCAGTTTTTCTTGTTTGCAACTTTAGAGATCTGATACAGAACTTTTTACTAAGATGTCTGAACACTGCATGGTTTCCTTGTCCTGGAATCCTGTATATTCTTTGTCTACTCTTTGGCAAGAGTAGCTTACTGGAACTACTGTTGTAAATATTTTTAAGTGTTCCTGACGTTTGTTCCGTACTGTCACTTTCGGAGATCATTACCCAAATCATGATTCCAAATCATTAGAAAGAAGAAGAAGCTACTAGTCACGACATTATGCTGATAGTTTCCCCTTACTGTTTGGAGCAAGAGTGTTATCTGGTTTGGTAGAATAAGTTTTGCTCATTGCAAATGGACAAATTAGCATATGGTCTTCCCTTAATGTGACACACACATTTATACAAATACACATGCATATTCAATTTAAAAATTGTCTCTACTCTCTGTATAATTAACTAGTGAAAATTTTGTGAGAACTATAAGGATTTAAATATTTTTTTATCTCTTTCATTTTATCTTGGATAGCTAAATTCCAACTTGCTACTGGAAGTGTTTTCACACATTAGCATTAAAAAAATGGCTGACTTGGCACGGCCTGTACAGGTCCCATTATCTTGCTTTGTGAGGGTTTGTCCCTCACCCATCTGAGAAATTTGTTTGCCTATCAACTTTTAAAGAGAGCTTGGCTTGATGGCCATACATCTTTGCACAGTTTACATGTCTCTTTTCTACTTCCTTCAGTTCTTTCCCTTAACTTTCCTCCTGTATGTTTCTTCAGCCATGCACTCAGCCTGTGTTATTTTATGAATGATATTTATAACTTCTTTAGAGTCATCCTTAGTGTCAGAAAAAGCAAAAACCATTTTAAAAGATCCACAATCAAGTTAATGTTCTACAAAAATACTAAGTTAAGTTGCACCCAAAATGTAGGCTTGATTTAAGTGTAGTAACTTCTCATGATTCACAAAGTTTTGTTTCAAATGTAAAACACTTCCTTAATGTCTTTTCAACCTTAGTAATGAGGGCAAAATACCAGATTCTAAATACAGGAATACCTTTAAGTGATCTTATATGTAAACTAGCATTAACAAGCCTGGCTGGAGCTTGGGGAGATCCTGAATACCTAACCCCAAATAGCAGAGTTTTAATTTACAATATGATAAATTCTAAAACAGTTGACCTGATACCTACTTAAACAATGTAACTCTGCAATTTTTTTTTCACACTTCAGTCACACCAAGTTTCTTTTTACAGATTCTGTTTTTTGCCTTTATGTTTTATGGTAATTTACGTAGGGTTGATTCAATCTGTTAAAACCAATGTTTGGGTTTACTGTTTTAGACTTTGGAAGACAAGTGTGCTTTTTTTAATGGAACAAACGAAACACAACACTATTGTTTATGTTAAATCTATAATATTTAACAATTGAATTCTTGCAGTTGAATTGGCAATGATTATGGACCGTTTATATGGAGGTGTCTGCTATGCTGGCATTGATACAGACCCAGAGTTGAAGTATCCAAAAGGTGCTGGCAGAGTGGCTTTCTCCAATCAGCAGAGCTATATTGCTGCTATCAGTGCTCGCTTTGTCCAGCTCCAACATAATGACATTGATAAACGGGTAAGTAAAATAGCATGGAACAGAATGGTTGTTACTCACAAAACTGTACAGAAATGAAAAACATCCTTATTTTAATATTGTGTTGGAGAACACTGTAACCTTTGTTCTTCAGATGACATTGGTTAATTATTTAAAGGCTTATTTAAGCACCTAAAGCAGAGTGAAAAAATATATCTTAAACATCTTAGATAACTGTTAAGCACTAAAACCAGAAAATATTTGGTTGTAAGCTCACTTGTTCTTGGTTTTGGTTTGAATTCTGAAGGTCAAACACCATAGAATTTCCCAGCTTCTTTCTCCTCCTTTTGTCATGGTTTGCTCCTTGTGCATCAACAGCTTTTAGTTACTGGCTACTTATATAGCTTCTGGCATTTCTGCTATTAGGCAACATATTCTCTCAGCAATGTACGTCTAGACTTGAGGTTCCTAAAACACAGGCTTATTATAATAGGTAATGCTGACCTCAAAAGTCTTGAGAATTATTTAACCAAAACCAAATGCCAATAGATGCTTGATAGGCAGGGGGGGAATGTTCAGTACATATGAAATCCTCGTTTCTAAAGGGCTTTTCAAGTATAGAGTCAAGTTAAGGTATTTACTGAAATGTAAGCTGGAGACATTAAAAGAAAACATTACTTAATTCCCAAGACTTCTTTTTTTTTTTTTCCTTTAGACCTTCTGTCTTCACCTCTTGATTACATGTAAAAATAACACCTATGTTTTTGAGGACCTGGCATCTAGAATTATTCAAAAGAACATACAGCATGCAGTGCTGCTATGTATTTTTACAATAGGGATGACTTGTTTTGTGCTTTATCTAATATAAATTGTTTCTTAAGAAGTCAGCTTGAGAGGTATTGGATGTGTCTATTATGTGCAGTATACATATAAAAACACGCAGCTGCAAAGTCTAAGCTATTTTTACTTTTTCTTTAAAAACCTAAACTGAACTTTTGGTCAGATTAGACGAGGTCATGGAGTTGTATATCCTCAAACTATTTCTCTATGGTGCTACTATACCTCATAATTTTAACTAAGACAAGGCTGTTCCTAAGTATTTCTTGTGCATTTCTGAAAAATTTTACAGAGAGGCTAAGATGATTAATTCTGCAGTCTTAATCACAGTGTTGAACCTGTTGAGATTTATATATCATCCATGTTTAAAAACTTGGGGTTTTTCCTAAGCTTTAGGATACAGTCACAAATTATGCTAGCTGATAGTTTTTTCCATCAATCAGTACTTTTCCCAGTTGGTTGATAGATAATTTAAGTTTATTTAATTATCTTTTATCTGTTTTTAAAATAGGTTTATCTGTGAGTTTGTAGAAGAATGAAGGCTCTTAATCAGTCCTTAAATATTAGTTTTTAAATCTAATAGATTGAAATCCCTGAATTGTACATCATACATTTTTTAAATTATTTCACTATTAACCAAAACAAGAAAAGGAGTGAGAGAGAGAGAATCTACTTCAGACCTGTACAATTCATGCTTTGGAAATGTGAGCAGGTGGGGATCTAGAGATGTGCTGGATATTGGACCTGCTTTTTTCCAATTTAATTTGAGACAGTGCCGTTTTATTTTACATGATAGTTCTATTTTAGTGGTAGGGCATCTGATAAGCAAAATGGCAGTTATTCAGACTTGTTCCATGCCATACTAGTAGTACAGTGTAATTTAAAAATAAATAAATAAAATTGGCAGTTCTAGCTGTTCCATAGGCTAGAAATATAATTCACTAGAAAAGCTTTACTTCAAATGACTAACATTGATTGAAATGCGATCAGGATAAGCTGAAGTAAAATTCAGCATAAAGCTTTTTTGTTTAATATATTTCTCATTTTTCAACTTAATACCTCATTCTGTGTTTCTTTAATACTGCATGTATATAAGTGTAGTTACTGGAGTCAAGTTTTCCTTGCAATATACAAATTTTGCCAGACTAGCACTTGTGCAGTTACAGCAAAATTATTTATAAGTATGTATATTTCAGTTTTTTTCTAGCTCTTTTAATGTAGTTGACTGTACTTAACCACTTTATAAATAGCATTATAGAGCCATAAGAATTACACATGCATAAGCTAATGATTTCCCCAGAATGAATAAACATTCAATTTAAATGTGTAGGCTTGATTCTTAGGAACAGACACAGAGGAGGGAACTCGCATGTTGTCAACTTCTGTAATAGTATTATTGCAAGTGCCTGGTCATGCATCAACTTGTGTTTGGTGCAAGTGCTTTAAAAGCAAAAAGAATTCCAGTCCTAAGATGTTTACAACTGAGTGTAGGATAAAAGTCAGCAGCTCTCCAGTCTATTTGTAATTGATGGCAAGGCTATAGCTGGAACAACTATGAAATCTTACTACATTTCTAGAGCTAAAAATCTTGAGATAGTGATTTTTTTCTAGCACAAGACAGAGTATTTAATTAATACAAGTGCATTTAATCTTGTTTCATTTGAATCTTCTCTTCCTTTATTAGTCTGGTCCTGCACTTTGCAGTTCACAAAAAACAAAGAAACAAAAAAACCTCTCTGGAAACCTCTGAAACTCACCAGACCTTTGAAGTTTAGAAATATAATTTTGTTCTTTATCATTTTTCTTCCTAAATGCTGCGCTCTCGCACCCTGCCCATGTAACAACTGTATTTCACATTCCTGGAGGTTTCTTAGACAGCAGCAGAATCCTTAGGGATGCTATTTTTACTGTACTTCCATCTTAGTACTTTCACATACCTAACTTTTCCAAGAAACATTGACTAGTTACCAAAGCACACCCTTCTTTCTTGAGATTTTCTAACAAGTAAAGTGGTTGGTATGAAAATTTAACTACCAGCCGCTTTGGGTTAATCCAGCATCAGTTGAAAACCTTCAGCAGAGTCGAATTAAAATATTGTTCCTTCTATTCATACTTAGAAAAACTATTTTATCTCCTTACCGTTATTTTTCTTTTTCCTGGTGCAGGTGGAAGTGAAGCCATATGTGCTGGATGATCAGATGTGTGATGAATGCCAGGGCACTCGCTGTGGTGGAAAATTTGCTCCATTCTTTTGTGCCAATGTTACCTGTTTGCAGTATTACTGTGAATACTGCTGGGCAAGCATACACTCTCGTGCTGGGCGAGAGTTCCACAAACCACTGGTAAAGGAGGGAGGTGACCGGCCCCGCCACGTCCCGTTCCGCTGGAGCTGAACCCCGGGCCTCACCCAGCAACAAGTACTGGAGTAGATAAAATCGAGTGAAAAGAGAGCGCTGCCTCAGGGCTTAGTGTTCTGGAAATCTGTGCATTCGTCCTCGACTTTAATGAAGATATGGGTCTTTTTATTACTATTATTATTATTATTTACAGTCACATTACTGAACTCAGTGTCCAGTATAATACAAACCGGCAGAGTGTAACTGTACTGATTTTGCACTTTGATTCACACAAACATCTGCTTGGTACCTTAATTTCCTACACAAGACTTGTCACTAGTGACATTATGTAGACTGCCATTCTCAATCAGCCTTCACTGGGTTGATGTGTATGTGATGAAGATTTTTTTATTATAATTATTTTTATTTTTAAACTGGAGCATGCACTTATTTTCAGAAATTTAGACTTGCCCCTAGCAGATGACTTACCAAAGGTAATATTCACAAGTAGGTGGCAGATGTAGCAAAAACTTAAAACAGATATTCAGCAATCATTAGTTTGGGTCATTTAGAGTAGTAATAACCCTTAAAGAAAATAAGCCTTTAGTTGCTCTCCATTTTGACTTGTAAGGATGATACCTCATAAGCTGGATCAGACTTTTTTCTTTTGTTTTGCTGAGGGTTTTTTTTTTTGTTTGTTTTGTTTTGTGGGTTTTCTTTTTTTTTCTTTTTTTTTTAGGTCTTTTAGTGTTATGTAAATGTATGCTGCAATAGCTTTTGCTGCTATTAAAATGGTATTACTAATACCATAATACTCTATTCAGGCTAGGGTATCAATTAAAAAATGAATATGTGATTAAAATAGTGATGGCTGCTGAAAGGAGATCAGTATAGCATACAGAAAAGCTTCCAAGGAAGGTCAATATTTTTTGACTGCATGTTTACTTAATCAGGTTGCTGCATGCAATAAATTTTATATATGTCTAATATAAAACCTGCCCACAATGCACAAATTATGAACCTACGTAGGCTACAAAATACTCAGTAACAAAAAAAAAATTGATTACTGACTGGAGGAAGGCATGCCTCAATAAATGTAATGCTTCTGAAATTAGGATCAGCCCATTACAGAATGACCTATACTACAACAAATATAAAACTAGCTGTAGGATATTCTTAAAACAAATTTGTGGATGGTAGATGAAGTACTTTGCGGTGCTCTGTTATATATCGTGCAATTTATTTTATATAGTAAAGTGATTATGTCTAGTACTGTGATCAAACTTAACTGTTAAAGCCTCTGTATCCAACATTATCACATTTTTGACAGTTCATAACAGGTACATAAACAGAAATGAGCTCTTAGTTACAATCTCTCTCCTAATGCTTGCATCATTTATGTAGCTGCAGACCTTGTCCAGAAAACCAAAGAGCTCATGCTAGCGTACATACACTACCGATTAGATAGTCTGTCAAACTAATAAACTAGGCACATTTAAGAAAGTTAGGAAAAAAAGTGGTGCTAAAGAAATGTCTGCATATTAAAGTAACATGAGATGTCTGCTCTGTGGATGTGGTGTTATCTCTCTAATCCCTGGATGTATCCTGTGAAGCTTGAATACAATTAAGACCTGCTAACACAGTGGACATTTTTTTAGCATGAACTATGGGGCTGCAGATAGCATATAAACACACTTGGTATACTAATGATTGTGAGAATGTGTACACTATTTTTTTCTTTTCCTCCTTTGTTTTTGCAGTTCTGGGGACAATCTGACTGGATATGACACCGCATAGTAGATTTAAATGTTCTGGGTTTTGTTTGTTGTGATGTCCTTGTTTGTGTCTAATTTAGTAAGTGGTTTTTCCCAATGTTTAGTTGCAAGTATTGGCTTTGAAAGGATTTTTTTTCTGTTTTTGGAAAAAAAAAAAAAAAGAAAAAATAGTTTTTTACTGGTTTAAAATGCTTATTATAGTTATCCCTTTTGAAGTTACTTCTGGGCGTTTTTGTGATATTGCTTTTCCCAGCCCAGGTGTCTTTTCTGTTTTTTTTTCATCTGTACAAGACATTTTGTTATGCACTACTTTTTGTATCTAGACAGTTTTCAACAGTCGGCTGATGATTTTTTTTAAAGAAAAAGGCATGCTTTCTGACTGACATGATCTTTTGCAATACCTCAATTTTGAAATATAGGAAAGAAAATGATATTTTCTAAGTAAGTTTATTCAGAAAAATATATATTAATTTAATTCTGCAAGAAAAATGATTTAACAGATGGGTAACTTTATTTTTTTCATGCTTATTTGAGTTTTTTTGAAAATGAAGAAGTTAGAGCTTTATAACTGTAATATTAAAGATCATAGCTAACCTACAGAAATCTACCTAATTATGTGAAAGAAGTAAACCTTTTTGAAGAAATACCCCTCTTTCATGTAGAAAAATACCCCCAGAGAGAGAGAGAGAGAGAGAGAAGCTGGAAAATTTACAATATAGCATAATGTTGGATTAAATCTAAAACAAAATCATCATAAAGAACAGGTGTAAACACAAACTCCATTTGGTGCTGAAAGTTGTGAATAGAAGGTGAAAAAATATTTTCCCTTAATTTGTATATTTATAATCAAGTGTGATTATGCACGACTGACCAGAATTGTGAGAGTTCTTCTGTTTGTATTTTTTTAAAGAGAACTTTTTTTAGTTTATTAAATTATGACATGCTCCCTTTTGTTTTGTAAATGAATGTGCCCCTGAGTTGTTAATATGTTATATTAAAAGAGGGTCCTTCAAAAAAAGTTATTTTTTAAAATATGGAGTTCTGAACTGCAACTTGACTAAGAAGCCCCTGGGTACAACAGGTCCTATTGTGGCCTTTTCTGATGTGAGACTTGAACTAGTCGATTTTTTTGAAGGCTAACCTAACCTCGACTATTTGTTGTTATGTGCAATACTGTTTGTACTGTTTGTATAAAAAAAAAGAAAAATGAAAAGAAAAAAGGCATAAATCTTTATTGCAGATTTATTTTCATTGCAGACTTTAGACATTGTGATTCACTAAAATCATTTTTCTACTGTCAAATATGTACCTTTTCTTCATGCTGGTATTTTTTCAATAGTAATGTAGCCTTTGTACTGAGACAAATTTTCATTGTTATTTTTAGAAAGATTTTTTGCTAAGAAAAAAATTAAACATATTTACATATTTTTCATTTTTATTTCGTATTTTCTTTAAGGAGTGCTTTCTCAACCATTAATATAGTTGTTTCTGGGAGAGACTTTCATATCTGGTCAATGTCATTAATATTATTTTGTATTTTTACTTGGAATAAATTAATTTTATGATGCTAATTCTTTAAAAGTTTATTTTTTTCATTTTCAGTTATTTTTGAAGCTAAAATCTTTGTAATATTGTTACTAAAGTGTCTAGTTTTTTGAAATGCAAAGCTTTATGTATTAACTTGCTGATGTGGTTTACAATAGTGTGGCAATGATGAAAATGGTTGGTTATGTAAAGTGATTGGAAAATTGTAACAAAGAATTGGGCAATAAAATGACAGAATGAAGCAGAAAAAATGTGATATTTTGAAAAGCCTTTTCCTTTATCAAAATGATTTAGGGAGATAATAGGGATGTCACAGTACCAGTTCGCTGTCTAGATTTATACACCACCAGTGTTGATGAAATACTATTGCCGTTATAAGGAACTAAATCTATTGAAACAATGGGTTTTTGACCCTGCCCATTCAGCATAATGCTCCATTACTTTTCTCGTCATGAACTCAATAAACTCTTTTCAATAGTCTTATATTGAACCTCCTAAAATATATATTCTTCATTGTATTTTGCCACCATGTTATTTATTTAATTAAATTGACCCTTTCCTGCACAACTTCCTTCCTGCATACATTTATCAGTGGCAGCATGGAGCAGACTGTAGGTACCCACATCATTTTCTAATGAAATTACCACATAGTGCTGGTAGCTGCCTAGTTAATGCAGAATAATGTATGTCCATTTCCTGGTAGCAATGCAGTAACCTATATTGCCACCATGTCTGAACATCTGGTCAGCTTCTTTGTCTTTCTCCGTTCTTCTCTGCCTCTCTTATGTCTTTGTCCTTTTTTGCTTTTATGTTGGCAACAGCAAGTGCCAATATCAGATCACCTTTCACTTCACCTCCATTTACATCACCTTTGTTTCCCTATGCAGCCAGAAGAAACCCCTTCCTGAAGCCAGTGACTCTCTGTTCTGGCACCTGAAACAATCCAGACTAAAACTGGTGTTGCGTAAAGAGGGCATACAATGACTTCCTCTAGACAAAACAATTACTTCAACAAGTTACTGATGAACTTTTAGACTAACTTATGCTAGAGTATTAGAGTGGCTCATCTGTAACTTGCAGAAAGATGTGTCCAGAGTTGGTCTATTGTGTATCCTTTGTGTGTTCAGTTCTGTAAGTAATGTATAGACTAGATCAAATAGTGAAGTAAAATTTAGACTCAAATTAGGTACTACTGGTTGGAATGTATGCAAATTGCAAACAAAGGAGATTAAGGAATGAAAAGGGAATAAAAAAATTCCTGCTAAGTGGTACAAAGTTTATGCTTATATTTCTGCCTACATGCTTGTATTTTATAGCCTGCTAGCAAGGCATGGGCTAAAACAAATTGTATTGCAAATATGCAGTTAGCAAATAACTTTGCTGATTTCACTATCTGTTAGAGTAGTAAAAAAAAAGAAAAATAAGAAAAAAAAAAAGGCGCTTAACTGGGAAAAGCTCCCATGTTAATATTTCAGTATTGTGACATCTCTACTTGCAAGGTATGAGTGAAAGATTAGTCACAGATTTGTAGAAATGTCTCTTCTGTTTAATCTGGCTTGTATGTAGTTGCTTTATGCTAGTTTGTATGATGTCAGCTAAACCCTTTTTCTTTTCCTTCCTTTTTTTTTTTTTTTAAACCAAACTTCTTAATCTCTGCTGCTATAGTGTTCTATCATACCACAGAGTATTTTATATTCATGTTAGTGACTACTCTATACCCCAAATGGGTAGCTGGTCAGAAATCACATTGGTCACATAATTCTGACACACTCAAATTTACATAAGAAAAAGTTTAGCAGTAAGTAGAAAACCAGGGTGCTAATAAAAGATAATTTGGGCTCTTTTTTTTTTTTTTTTCCTGGACGTAGTTCTGTTGGGGTATAAAGTATTAGATATTTGTAATTTTACTGTCAAAATAATGGACATAACTTTTAGAGCATTCACAGCTAAGATCTCTGTACTTGTTTTTCCAACTAATTTTAAATGTACTGTATCTTTTATTACATGTTCTCTTAGATTGTTTTTGCTAGTAATTCTAACAAGGCTTCTTCCTTTTTGGCTTGGACTAATGCTTGTATGGAACTGCAGTACTGTGACTAAACATGGAGCTCAATGCTGCTATTGCTTACAACTGCTTAAACTTTGTAGTTTGGACTTTATTTTTTTCTGTAATAACTTATTAAATATAGTTGTATGAAGTACTGATATTTGTCATCCTTTGCACATGCTAAGGAAATCTTGGGTTATGCATTATGGGAATGTAAACTAGTTACAAAACCCCCAAATCTTGTACTGGAAAACTGTTTACACTAGATAAGGTTAAGCAAATACACACCTTACATGCACACAAACTATCTTTTCTAATTATATGATAATACAAGTTTATGGTCTACTTATGTTTTCTCTCTAAAATAGAAAAGCCACCCTTGATAAGGTGTATATTATGCTAAGCCAAAGGTAAATACAAAAATAAATACTATGGAAATATTTCTGAGAATGTAGCTTTCCCCACCAAAGGTAGTACCAAGTACCTTTAAAAAAGGAAATGTTAAATTACTTTATCTGGGAAATTGCTGGCTACCTTATATTGCACTTTCTTATTAGCAGCTTAACAATGGCTACAGGCTAGAGATTCGACTGATCAGTTAAAGAAAAAAGCACCACAACACTAGTTTCTGCTGGTTTCTATTTTAAGAATAGGAGACAGTTAAAGCTTAGTGATATATCTGTTTGGAACTCAGAATACTTCCTCGAAAAAAGTGTGAATTCTGCTATGTCAGGGAAAGTGAAGACCACAAGAATAGTGCATGTTCTATGTCACTGCTTTCTTTCAATGTCTACATAAATGCAGCTCAACAACCCTGCTGGAACTATCAGCGCTAAAAATTACAGGTTGACTTCAATGTATGTGTTCCACTTACTTAAACAGGAACTGCATAGGATTACACTAGAAATTAAATGCCCTTTGGAAACTATTAAAAGCTGATGAGGTTGTGTGTGCTGACTAAGTATTGTGCATGCTCCCTTAGCGTGCAGAGCCCTGTGGCTTGTGTTATGCTGTTTTATCCTAACGTTACCGTGTGCAATAGCTCATACACATGAAAGAAGAAAGCTTGGATGCCAGAAAAGAAAGAGAATGCTCTGGTATGGACTTGTTTTCAAACTGTTAGTGAATAACCATAACTCTCAGGAGAGTGGTCTACTGACTGTTCTTCCAGAAGTGGTTTTACAAGACAGTGATCTGTAATAGGAATTCTAGTAGTAAATAAATGTATGAGAACTTGTAGGCTACTGGTTACTTCAGAGTTAAATTTGAGAAGGGAGTTCTTATAAACACCTTCCAATTAATAAGTGTTAAACTGCTTATTGTAGCTTCTCACTGTACAATGTTCCAAGTCCATCTGGACAAAATCAGTCTGGGTTTACCCCTTGCTCTATTACAGAGAACAATTGTGGGAGGAAGTGCAGCCTCTCTGGAACTTCTAATCCCCAATCCTTCCATTACTGCATTACTGATAAAGTAAGCCATGCCACTTGTAAGGTATTGATACTGACAATTTTCCTTCTCCAGCTGGTAGCAGCATTTAACTCAGACATTGCCTGCATTAAAAAAAAGGTTGCACTAATTTAATTTAAACCATTGCACTTAAATAAGTACAAAAGGCTGCATGGCGTCTTTTGCTTCTGGTTTGTACATGTTATTTTTGCTAGGCTTAAACTGAACTAAAATAGCTACCTGTATGACTATTGAAACTTGTGTATTAAACCTATTTAGGCATGCTTCTAAGCTAAACATCTTTGTCCTCAAGGCACCAAAGCAACATGTCACCCTTCACACAGACCTGCAGAAAAGCCAAAGCTTAGCTCTTAAAAGCCATAATCTGCTTCCTCGTGTTTAGCAAAAACTAAACAGCATGAGCACACAGGGAGAATTGGTGCATTCTCTCCTAGAGATCAGCCAGAGAATGGGTTTTAAAACAAGCAATGTATTTAATGTGTTTTCATAAAAATGGTACTAGCTGCTTGAAAAGCCCTTATACCACACAATTCTATTATGAACACAGGACCAAGTTGCATACAGCAGATGCACACACAAACTACGCCTGTTCAAGTGAATTTTTTTTCTCTCTCCCCAGTGGCAAGCAAGGTTTTGCAAAGTTTATCTTGGGATGACAAACTCTACCTAGAGCAACTTGAGAAGGAAACATGATTAACGTCCAGAAATCTCCCCTTTTTCTGTTTTGGAAGGAGAAATAAAATACCATCAAGTATAAAATGCCAGCAAGTCGTATGGCAGGCCCTTGGCAATAGTTAGGACACAATTCATGCTGCCTTGCTCATAGCACAGTAGCTTCCCCGTGTGGCCATGCCAGCCATTACTTGACTAGCATGATAGGCACTTGGGGCTAAAGCAGTAAAACCAGGTACCCATTTGCTACTTTTAGGTGCCTGAGTGACATTTACTTGCTACCAACTTCCTAAAATCCCCTTTGAGCTGCTGGCTAGCATTGCTTGGGCCTATGTTTTTGTGTCTTAATACCTCCAAATTGTTCAGTAACCCAAGATCTACTTAAGATTCTCAGGGTATTTCCCTGTATTTTTTTAACCTGCAGGCCTAAACACAGAAAACACTTGCAAACGTATTTATCGGACCAAGTTTCATGTAAAAGAGAACAGTAGTTTATTTCTCCTTCTCTATCCAATAGCCTGAGTGGTTAAAACACTTGGCATTTTTAAATTTTTATTATTTTCTTTTTACAAATTTCCTGCATTATGGAGCAAGGACTAAACCTTTTTGCTCTTGACTGTAGGAACTACTCTAACTATTTTGTGACACATATTTTGGTCTCCACCAAGTGAAGAAAAATGGTTTCTGGAACAGCACAAGCATCACCACTAAGGTAAATAATCAAAATGGTTGTTCATAAAATTACATGTATCAAGATAGTGCCCTCTGATTGATACACCTTTTGACTTCCTTGCCAGCTTCAACATGTACTCCTGACCCATTGAAATAAAAGTTCAAAAGAGAGAGAGAGATGGCACAATTCATATGCAAAATAATTCTGTAAAATACTGCCAAAAATCATGACAGATGCTACAACTCGTGATCTCATCTCATCTTTCCTCCAAGATCTTTGCCTTTCAAAGTTACAAAAAGGCCTCTAATCTCATTGTCAGACTACAGAGCATGGTCTGAATCAAATAAAAACCACATGAAATTCTAAGAGATGGACAAAATCTTGTTCATAATGTAACTAATCCCTCCAACTGTGCCTTGTGCATATTGCTGTGGTCAGAGCTGGCATCACAGAATCACAGCGTACACACATGTGCCAGGAATGTCCCGCTGTGCATTCTGCCTCTACTTTTCTTATTTCTGACTAGACTTGCATGCTATCTTTTGGGCTTTCCTCCAATGTCATAAATTGTCACCAGTTTATGAATGGATGAAAAACAATTGTAACATTTCTTTGCTCCATTTCCACAAGGTTTAACCTGTCACAGAGCACCAACGTAATATTGGAATGTTAGTAAGACGATGTTGCACAATGGGGAGGATTCTGCCTAACACAACCATTTGCAAGGGGTAAAATTCAGAGTAGTTATAACTTATTCTAGAAGGCAACTACATTCTCACTTAAAAGACAGTGCTAACATGACACATATTCTAGGTTGTGGGTTGTTTGTTGTTTTTTTTCCCCAATCACTACCTGTTGTATAATTTGTCACAGCTCAGAATTGGACAGTTTTACTAGTGAACATGTACATTTGTATCCCTTCATCTGCTGCTTGCAATGACAAAAGGAATATATCAACCCACGAACGAACATATAAACAAAAGCCCTTTCCCTCCCTTAAGAACTTGCTACATGTGTTACAAAATGTAAATACCTTTAGACAACAGCAACCAACATGTTACCTCTATATTAACAAGCTACTTATATGCTGAACACATTGATGTGAAATCGCTTGCTAATCAAAATAGTATGCAATATCAAAGGCCAAGAGAATGCCAAAAAGATAAGGGATAGAATATTGTTCCCACTACTTTGAAGACAGAATTCTGGTTTACAGACTTCAGTGGGATACCACTTCACCAGAAAATGTTTCAACTTTCACCCAATTCTCATCGGCTTCAGCTTTAGACAAAACATTAATGTTACTCTGGTTACTTTCTTATGTTACAGTCTATCTAAACCTGTTCTAGCTTAGGAAATGCCTAAGCATTGCTTTCTACCCACTGATGAACTTACTTAATTGAACCTAATCACCTGCAAGTGCACACTAGCGAAGGTGAGGTGAGAAGAAATGGGGAAATGTTAAGTAGTCCACTTTATCTCCATTTTAATTAATGTTTTATCTAGAAAAATTTCAGTCACTCTGCCAGAAGTAAGTAGAAGTATTTGATACCCATCATAATATAAACTCAGAAATAGTGCAGGAACCAGAAGCAAGAGCTCCTCCCTCCCAAGTGGGTGTCCAAGGCTTTCAATTAGTAAGTCATTCCTTTGTTCTGTCTTAGCCCAGAGACTCTTGATCTGTTTTATATAAACAGAACAGGAACAACAGAAAGCAAAAGCCTTCCTCCAGCTTCAGGCAGTGTAACACAAGCTAACTACTGTCATGAGCATGAAATGCTCTGTGTGATAATCCACCCTGAAAAGCAACTAAATTAGCCAATGCTAAAGCATCTTGGGTATCTCTACACCACATTTACTGTACAGGTGCCTAACTCAAGGACATGCATTATGCTCTGGCCACCATGAACAAAACAATTAGACACAGTAACACTCAGATTCACACCACCTACATAATGTGACCTTGACCCTTTTTTCCTCTTGACAGTTGAGATTTTTTTCATCTGCTGAAATGTTTACATTAGGTGCTTATGTTGTTCTATTCAAAGATGATAAATATTGATGCTTGACCACAGCAGAAAAAATATACTCTGACAAGCACTGAAAAAAAGATGTTCTACACAAAGGAAAATGACACTGAAGCCTCAAAGTGCTGAAGAACCTGCATTCTATGAGGTAAAATATGAAACAAGTGATAATGCAAACCACACACACACAACCCTAAAGAGGACAAAAAAGCAAATTCAGAGCTAGAATGTTCTAGCACTTTTCTGTCAAGAGAGTTTAAAGGCAGAGAATTACCATTACTTTATGGCCATGTAATGAAAGCACTACCCCTCACAGCACATAGGATATAAACATGACAAACCGTAATGGTCTCTTCCCAATTATAACAAAGTAGAAGTCCACAGCTGTGATTCTGGGACATATTTTCCCAATGATCAGTCAGCAATTTGGTAATGTTTTGCTCTGGAAAAATCCTTAATGTACCAGGAAATTTCAGTGCTAAAATTCTTTCAGTAATACTACTACTAGAATCACTGCCCTGAAAAATAATTTAATATAGACTATATAGCCCGAAGGCCAAAAAAACCCCTGTAGTCATGAGGAGGTATGACTTACTGAGTCTGCAAATCTTTACATCATTATATAACTCAGTAACTCTTGTATCTAACTCACTGCTGCATAATGGCTGTTGATAGCTAATCCTCAGTGAAGCTAGGTGTCGTATGAGACAAAGAAAAAGAAAAAACAAATGCTAAGACATGTGGAATCCTCTGCATTTGTCAGACTATTCACACAGAATATATAAAAAACCCTAAATCTTAAATTCACATCCATCCTATGAGTCTGGACTCCACTATACAGAGTGTATGGAGTATAGAATAAGTATATAAAGTAAGAGGAAAAGCAGCAAAGTGTGTGGGAGGATGAGTTGCTCATGCAGTTTAGCCTTTTGTTAACAGTATCTGAGACATAAAAAGGGACTGTTCATAGAAAATGTAGTTCAGTATGCCTTTAACAGAGCAACCGTGTCCCTGAACTCAAGATGCCTGCCACTGCTCTAAAGTAGGACAACAGTTCCTGTTTGGAAAAGGATTTTAAGGAACACCATTTCTGTCTTATTCTTGATTTCTTATTTCTGAATGACATATAAGGCCAGATGGGTGACTATGGCCTCTTCACTGAGGAATGACGCCAGAAATAGGACAACACTACATGAGAGTCTCCTTTTGCTCTTTTAGATACTATTAAAACTCATGCTCTCCTAACCTAATTTGAGTAGAATTTAGAACTATATTTATAGCAGCTTTTTCACTCTGGAAACTGCCTTCACTTGCAGAAATTATGTTCTCTAGTAATTAAGTTGTATATTATAAGCTGCAGTATTGCCTCTGAGCAAAACAGTTTGGGTTAAGACTGCCTGCTTTTGATCCCAATTTCCTAATTATTATGGATCAACCTCTTCACTTGTGTTTCTGTCAAATGTGAAGAGTTCATGGTGATTGGTTGTGTCAGTTCTTTTCACAGGGAAATGAAGCTGCATTCAAAATGCTGCAGGAGCTAATGCAGAGTCAGCAAGTGGCAGTGCCTTTCTATCAGAGAGTCCTCTTAAATCATGCTCTGAAGGAGGGATGTAATAGAATAGCATTAGCCAGAAGTGAACACTTCATATCAAATACTCAGACTGAATCTTTGCTCAATTCCTGAGCTAATTCCAAATACACTGTCAGATTAGAAATTTGGGAGGGGTGTTGTCCTCTGTTTTGTGATCCTTGCAGAAATAGGACTGTGAGAACAACCCGTTGGCCCCAGGAAAGGGAGTCAGTGTACTGTAGAGTCACTTAGCTGCAATATGCAAGTTCTGAAAACTTTGCCCTCTCAGCTTCCTAAAGCTCAGGCTGTACAGCTGAGCCAGAGCCCATGTGACTGTAAGTCTGCCCAGCTCCTGCTAAAATGAGCTCTCCCTGGCTATCTCCAGCACACATACTGTTCCCACAGACTGAGCCTGTCATCACCAGCTGTACCACCTGCTTGGACTCCTGGGGCCCTTCTGCAACTCCTCCTATTACCAAGTAATTTACTTGTTATAACCTCATCCTGGCAGTGGGACAAGGCAATCAGTGAAGATGCTGCTTCTCTCTGGATCTGAAGAACATGATATCCCTTCTGAGGCATCAGAAGGTGACTGATATCACCTCTCTGTCAGTTCCACTTCTCTGCTTGAGCACAGTCCCAGCCATGCTCTAGACTCTTACACACACCTCTCCTCAGACCATCTTCACTCTTAAGTATGAACAGAAGCTTTAACTGCAGGACTGCACGCCTGAGGAAAGGAGAGAGCAATGCCAGGCTGTGCTGTCTGATGCAATCCACAGAGCTATATGCTCCCATTTATTCTATAGAAGCCATGAAAATCTGTCATAAACTGCACCCCACTTCTTGCTGCTTTTCTTTGGAGATAGTTGGGCTGCACCTGGGAACAGCTGTGGATTTTCCGACAGAGAAGACACTAACTACACCTGACAGAACTCCCCAACTACTTGTGGCTTTTCCCACTGCCTGGAGAAAGAGCAGAAGATGTGAGTGTCAGCTAGGAAGTACTGGGGAGGGTGGTGCCAAAGCTACAAGGAGCTCATCTAGCCAGACAACCTCTGATGTGAAATTGCCTCCTGTACTTACAGACAAATGAAAGGCCCAAGCAGTACTGCAGGAGCTTAGGAGCTGCCTGTACTGATCAGCCAATGATCCTTCTAATTCCACATCCCATCTCAAAGAGTTACCAGTCTCAAATGCTTAAGCAGGAGGCGAAAGAAATCTTACTTTGGCAACTGTAGAATAACTTGCCCCACAGGACAATTATTCTGGAATATGTCATAAATGCCAGGAGATGAGAAAGGGTTTGATGAGTGTGTACAGCAGTGGCATGTATGGTCCATGCTGTGGAAAACCTAGCACTGAACAAGACTCTTGTAAAAAAGGGTTCATGTCCCAAAACCTCAATGGTATAGGCAATGCCAGTTTTGAAAACAGGAAAGAGTTAAATACATATTTAATGAAATAGCAAGTACGTTTACCTGATTAGCCTGGCTGGTAAACAGCAAAAGTGCAGCCTCCCAGTAAAAGCAAGTCTATTGTTGCTTTTGCCATTCTCCCATTTTGACCTGGGCCAGGCTGGACAGTCCACTCTTCAAGGGAAGGATGTGGTAAAAAGGAAGGGAAAAGCCTGCAATGCAAGGCAGTACTCTCTTCCTATTATAGGTTGATTATTCCACACCCAGGGTCATCATGGCAGGTGGCCTGGAGACATTTCCTAGTGCAAGTGAGTACAAAAAACCTCCCTCATTCATCTAGGTTAGGGTGCAGTAAAGTGAAGGATTCTTTTTTTTTTTTTTTTTTTAAATCAGGACAAGGAATAGCACCGTAGATTTAAATACATTTCCCTTACCTACAAATGTCCCAAACAGTCCTTCCTCTCCCCAAAGAGTTAAAACTGCTATATCTTCTCCTTTACAGCCCTGAACAATATTTATCTCATGTATAGCACGGAGCTGATGTAACTTCATATTCTAGTTCAACTAGTTCAAAGGAGCTTACATATTTCTTTCCCAATCCCGGTGCAAAAGCAATTCCATATCTAACACGCATCTTGGTTCTTATTCTGTACTGCCCTATTTAGGCTCTGTAAACTTCTGAACTTTGTGCCCAAGTTTATAAAAGCTCGCGTAAATTTTTTGCAACCTAGCTAATGAGTATCAGCTTTAGCAATACATATTGCTTAGCCTCTCAAAGTTAACCATAGGGTGTTTATTCCCATCAAGTTAGCTGTCCAATGCATAAATGATAGATCCTCACAGCAGATTTGCTGTCTGTGCTGACAGAGCAAAGCAGGCTACCACTTTTCTACCACAAGAGAGTAAAGCAGAAATGCTGTTAAATTTGGAGGAAGATTCCTGTGAGCCAAGATCTGAACAGCTATAGAAGCCAGAAATTCCCTGGTCAGCAATGCACTTTCAAACACAAGCCTGATTGACTGGAATTACTTATGTGCTTAAAACTACATACACACTGAATTAATTGGCCAGATCGGGGCCAATGGCTATATCTGACACAGTGAGCCAAAATATTCCCTACCCCAGTACATACCAATGTTTCTGCTGTTGAACCTGCACAAAGACCTGTACCATTAATATGTAACAAGCCCTTGACTGAAAGGCTATGACAGACCTAGTGCTAAACATCAAATTAGACTTTTGTCAACCTGGACATAGATCATATAGGTGTATTTGCAGCACATCAAAGCCAGATGTAACCTGTAAAAAAAAAAGGAGCTTGCCAGCAGTCCTTTCAGATTTTCTGGACAGCTGTGTCCATGCTTTCAAAACATACTCTGATGACACCCAAGAGAAGCAGATTGCAACTCTAACTCCTGAATGAGGACGTGAATCTCAGACTGAAAGGAATTCCTCTGGTTTGTTATCTGTTGAGCCTTTCATCTGCATTTGCTCCTGGCTGATGTAGTGACACCTCAAAAAATTATTTCTAAGAACACTGTATGCATAACTTAGAGTGCCTGCCACATAATTCAGGGCTGAGCACCACGGCACAGGGAAATAGCCCTTCATTTGCATTTGTGGCCCTTACAAGAAAGTCTCATTAATTCAGCAGTTCATTTCAGAGAAAAATCCAATATCTCCCCATTTTCAAATCAGGTAGGTAAGTGAAAATTCAGGGTTGACAGATCAAGCAGACAGACTGGAGGCAGAGAGACTGCACATAGAGTCAGGATGTTCTCTGGCATGATCCTATTTATGAACAGCGAACATGAATTCCTCCTTCTGTCAGTAGAGGAGAAATAAGTGAAACACAGAGACAGTGTCTGAGGTCACAGCTGCGAATGACTTTGAAGGTGAAATTGTTGGTGTGGAAAACCTTTAGTACTGCCTTAATCATATTTCACTGCAGGGCCAAACTGAAAAAATAAAAAAGGATGTAATTAAAAATTAAAGTCCAAAACTGTTCCTGAAAACTCCTACTCAGCTGCTGCATAACCTTGAAGCTGTATGAACTCTCTGGCTGACTAAGTTGCCTAAAGCTGCCTCTGCAGAGACCCAGAATTGCCCGTCCTGGCAAAGCAGACTAGGTCAGTATATAGTACCTGCCTGAACAGTACCAAAATCCAAAGTGCAAGTGCTTTTGTAGACCTCCATTGCACACTTACATTGCACACCACCAAGCCAGAAGCTGCACCCTCCACTTTTTCTCACAATTCATAAGAAGAGATTCAGTTATATTGACATGTTTAGGAAAAAAGAAAAACAAAAGAAAATAGATGACTGCAGGGACACACAGTGTGAATTCCAAGTGACATTCCCAGATGCTAAAGAAGGGCAAGATCTCAGATGTGCTGCTGTCCACACCGCTTCCTGTTAGCTAGCTCTAGTGAAGTTGCATTGCCAAGTACGAAAGCATCTAACTGCCCTTGACACTGTGCAGGTTCAGGATTCTCCAACTATCTATCATGTATCTAACAGCTTATACAGATGTACCTAACTTACTGGATTTATGAATTATTACCTCCATCTATATACACTGTAGGCAAGTGAACAAGGAGCCTGCCTTGAGTATCAGGAGCTCTAAAGACCTAGTACTATTTCTCAAATAATTACAACTACTAGGAATGTATTTAGTAAATTAGAAGGTGAATTAGAACAGTCCACCATGATGATACCAACAGACTATCTTAATCTGCACCACTCCCATGATGGAAATATTTTTTCTCTGATTACAGAGGACATTTTAGCAGCCACAAATCTTCTGAGTGGAAACACGCAAACCACAACTTTTGTGTTGCATCTGTGGAATAATTAGTCACACTACCTATGTTAAATGCTCCTTGTACACCAGAAGTGGGGTGGAGCAAACTGTATATACTCTACCTGTACTTAAATGTGCCCTTCTATGATTACGTTAGTCACTCTGTTAATTAAAAGCATTTTGGTGGGACTTCCTTTAGCTTTTAAAACAAAGAAATTAAAGGCCAGAGTAATTTCAACAGTGACTATCTTTGCAGGTGCTCCTCATCACAGCCTGGCACCAAATCAGTGAAAAGGAATTTCTGAGTACACTTACTTTCCACACCCGTGAGATCAGGGCTGACTTAATCAGTACATGTTCATATGCTGTGTCTTCTGCTGCTGATCATGCTTAAGAGGTTTCCACTCCCTGGATACTTAATCCTACATCTCTGCCAGAGTTCCGCCCATCTCAGCTCTTCATCTAATTACTGCAGAATGCAGTCTGACTCTATAAAAAAAGTCAAGTTAAAAAAAAAAAAAATTGAAAAAGTAGATCAACTGGCAGAACTGAGATGGCAGGAACTTCTGGGGAGAAAAAGGTTATAAAATGTAGTCAGACCAGGCATCTCTTAACTTAATTTGCCCCTCTCACTATGCCCTAAGACCAACTGCTCTTTGCAGGAACAGCAGCCTTTTTGCGGCAGGCTTTGTACATTGCTTTGCTCTTTATGCTGAGTGGGACTCTCAGGTGCTATTGTGATAAAAATAAAAAACAAAATAAGGGATGCAATGGAAGATTTATATAGTTCTTCAAAGTAAAGCCTATTTTGATTTATTTGTTTGTTTGTTTGTTTTAAAGCCTAAATATTACCACACTGTCAAGCTCCTTTCCCTTAAGGCACTTGATGGTTAAATTTTACAAGTAATCATGAGCATCTGCTTAGGGTAGGAAGTTATTTGATTTTTACTAAACCTCTCCTGGGCTTTGGGTGCTATCGAGGCATACAGGTATCAATAAAGCTAATTTGATTTTCAGCTGCATGCAATCTAACCACTCACAATCCAGGTCCTTCAGAGTCTGCCACAACTGTGCAAGTATTTTGAACATTTATGATGTCTGCAAAAATTCCCAGTCTCCTCCTTTCCAAGACAATATTAATCAGCAGATAGGCAAGAGCAGTAAAAATTCCTCTTCCTCAGGCCAGGCTATGACTTCCCATTCAAAGCTAGTGTTGCTAATTGTCTTTGAAAGTATTTATGTTTCATTTGTGTCTAAAGGCCTCAAAGTAAAGCAGAGCTTTGTTGGGCCTGGCACTGCATAAAGCAGAGACGGATTCTGTCCTGAAGTGCTTTCAGTCTCGGCGAAACAAACAGAGCACATAAAAGGAACAGAAGGACCAAAAATAACTGACTTGTCTGAGATCATACAGCAAGTCAGGAATGTGCTGGTCTCACTTGTAATAATCAATAAACTTAGCCCTTTTTTCAAAAGAAAAAACTAAGCAGTGTGATGATCTGTTTCTGCCTCTGCTCCACTGTAGAAAACATTTATTGGTGCCTATTAATTTTGACACTTGACAACTACAAGGATTTAAGAAGCTTTAATTGCTCGTTCTTTCCCACTGTAAAAAAACAAGGTTGAAAGTCTGATCCCTGTTTGGAGGGACTGGGTTAGGTAGAGAGGTTATGCTTGTTTCACTTTTAGCTGGCTCTCTACCCCAAGCACTAGATTTTATTAGGTTAATGCTTCAAAGACATGGCTATGATGTCCAATAAAGACTATGGCAGCATTCAAACAAACCTTGTACTCAGAAGAGCACAATACAAGAGGCTTCTTCTCAGAAATATCCCATTACATACACACGCATTTTCAACTGAGACTGAATTAGTCAAAACCTATTCAATGTACTTATGTTAACACTACAAACCCCTCTGGACTGCAAATCAGATTGGCAGAAGCAAGAAGAAAAGGCTCGCTCAGACATTAGGAACAATTCAGGCATCCAAGCTCACAACAGTTATGACTCAATCTGGCTTGATTTCTGGTAGGCAGATTAAAATGCATTGTTTGTACCAAATAAAGCATGAATAATAGTATCGCCTTTGTCTGCCTCTTACACTGCATGGCTGTTAGAGCTGTAGGAGGCAATCCCCCCCACTGGTGATACTCATAAAGAGACTTCACCCTCAGCTTCCTGCTCAGAAGAGATTTTATGGTGGGGCAAGGCTGGGTTCAGTGATGCAGAAGACTGTTTTAGTAGCTCTCAGCTTCTCTTTATCTTGCCAAGTCCTAGGGTCAGTATGGTGAGGTTGTTCCTATTCTTCAAGTTGCTCTGATCCAACCACTCTATCTAAGAAATGATAACAAAGTGGTGTTCTTATTAGCGCATTTGATGAATTGCATTCCAAAGGACGCAACTCTGACCCCTGCATTAACTTTTTTGTTTTGCTTTATTCTTAGAAGAGTTAACAAGGCCGATTTCCTCACGGCAGGCCAAATCAGTGTAAGAGTGCCTTATCATTTCTTTGGCTTCTGGGCAGAATACTGTCATCTTTCTGAAACAACAGGGATATTCTTAATTTACACTGAAAAGAAGCTTAATAGAAATTCGTGCGATGTAATGTAATTTGGGAGAAACAAACTCCCTTCTGTTTGTTTTGGTTCTGTATCCACTACAGTCAAAAGACGATTTTTCAAGTAACCGTGGGTTGTAGTAGCAGTTACATTACCATGACTTTTTTGCATTTTACCCACAGGAAGTTTTGCTTAACAGGCATAAACAGAGCAGTCCATGATGCAGAGACACAACTACAGTCTCTTGCATACAGAAGCACATAATATATCAGACTACAGAGAGCAGCCTGATATCCTTACACACTCTCACTCTCTCTGCTCCTTATGATACTTAATTTGCTTTGCATTGTGGCAGAGTTTCAGGGTAGAAAGGAATCCCACACAGATCCACTCATAGCCTAGTGGGTTGCATGTCTTTACACCAACATTGCTGAACAAGCATTCTAGCCAGTAAAAAGAAAAATAGAAGGGCCGGCACTGCCATTTCCCCCTGGTGCTCCACCTGTGCTCTAAAAGAAAAGGACAGCTGGTGTTATCAGGTATTCGTGCCCTGTTATGCAACCAGCAAGAGGAGCACTTATTTCTGACTCCAGCTTTGATTTAGGCAAGACAAAAAAAACAAACTACTGAGAAAGGAAAAGTTACAGGCATATGAGAAAGCAGAATTTAGATGCCTAGAAACACCAAAGCTGGTGACCTCTGCCAGCATTTCCTAGCTGAAGTTAGCTCACAGGTTTGGACCTTTGCCCTCTGCTCTAGCTAAAGGGCAAGATACAGGCTTGTAAGAGGTGAATGTTGCTGTTCCTGACTATCCGGTCTCACTATCACACTTTGTCTAGCTGTATCTTGAATTAGAACTGAGTAACTTGGTTACCTCCCAACTCCCAACAAACTCCCCGAAGTCCCACTGCTAAGTTTTTTACTATTATTCTTTTCATTTCAGTGAGCTGTGGACTACACATACCAAGGTGCTACCACATCATGGGGTGTGTAAAACCGCCTGCATATTTGTTCCTGGAACCAAACCAGCTAACTGAACTGTTGCTGTACTCACCATTGTAGAGACCTGCTCTTCCCAAGCCTTGGATCCCTCTGCCCTCCATTCCCCCTCAATACAGGAAGCTGAAAATTGTACCATCTATCACTGCATAAAATTACATCACCTCACCACACCTCTTCCTGGGACATAAAGTCTTAGACTTTCTAGCTTCCAAAGTTTTATTTTAACAGGACCCACCTACTTCTTTTTTTTTTTCTCCTACTTAGGTTTCAGAAACTCAGGCGGCAAGAATACATCACTTAGGCAATGCAGAGCGTCTCCAGCAGTAACGCAGCACAAATGGACTACTTTGGAAAACATAATTACTGGGTTGGAGTTTTCAATACATCTCTGAAAACATAATCTCTTATAATTTGAGTCCTGACTATGCCACCACCCACTAACACATAGACAGTGTCACTGAAGTGGAACTACTCTGTAGTCTCACCATGATTAACACCTGCCACAGGAGATGTGAATTCTGTAGCAGCTGTGAGCTAGCATTAGTGCAAGGTCAAGTTTTTTTTGTGATTTTGCATTTTTTTTCTTCCAGAGATGAAGAAAAATAAAAAGCCATAAGACACAGGGGAGGTGACATCTTCTTCCCACTTTTCTTTCTCTTTTCCCATTTCTCAAACAAAAGAGTCTGGGATTTTTTTTCTTCTTTCAGAATTTGCTTTTGAAACTTCAAATGCTGGTGGAAAAATTTGTTGCAATAATTTTTGGAGCAACCTCCCTTCCTGTACGTCATGTAGTCTATCTAACTACAAACTCTACATCCTGCATCACTGGGTACTTTCTAAAACATAATTCACAGTTCATGAAACATTTGCTGTAGGTCTGCAGAGTACTAGCTGATTACATGATCCCAACGCCTTTCTGCAACTCAGTAACTAACCTAAATAAATACATGAAAATACCTTCTTTTCCTGATATCACATTCCGAACAGGCAATGGCAATTCCACAAGAATTGTTATCAGTCACCCATGGGAAGCAATGAGGTAGGACTCAGCATTGCCAACTCCTAAATATTTCGGGGGACGTTTCTTGCTCCCTTCCCCCCCCAGTAAAGCTCTCTGCTAGAATTAACAAGTTTACACAAGATCCTTGAATTTCCAGCTATAAATCTGGTCCTTATATGGCCAGATGAAAGTTTGAAAACATAACATCTGACATTTTGGTGATTTTGTTAACTGCTTTAGTTTAAAACTAATGTCTGATTCTGGTGGAGGTATGTGGAAATAGCAAAGCTTTGTGTCCATGCTGTAAAAAAATCTTGTATTCACACTACAAAAAATTATTCTAGTGGGTATCTCAAGGCATTGAGCTCTTCTACTCATAGACAAATCTTGCTGCTTTTCAGCTGCTTTGAATTTCTGTAAGTGCTGATATACAAAAAGTCATGATATATAAAGCATGCATCTGAAATCTTTCAGTATGGAAGAGATCTACTTCAGTTATTGTGTCCTCAGCTTCAAATACTCCTAATTAGCAGCTGTCTCCAATCTTTTAATGAGTCTGTAACACCATTTAGTTCTGAAGCCACACGCTGTTCAGATTGCCCTTCTGATTTTAATGCGAGTTAAATTGGGGTTTAACTTTTACTCATCTCCCAAGTTTCTCTTCTGTGAATAATCCTCACAGCTCAGCAATTTGGCTGGTATTTGTTACGTGTGCCACGCTGCTAAATTCCTACTACCTGTCCTAACAAGCTCTCTGACTGGGCCAGCTGACAACTGTCTAAAAACAAAATGAAAGGGAAAACAGCAACAAACTCTCCTAAGCTTAATTGGGTGGGGTGAAAAACAGGTTACCTCATCAGCCTTTGTAATTTTCAGGGATTAATTAAAGGATAATGTTTGCTGCACAGCAGTTTATGAGGCAATAAATAGCTTTTGTAGCTGATTAAATGCCAAAGCAAAGCCGATAAAGGCATCTAATAATTGCAAAAGCCATTTAGTGCCTTGAATACATCTCTGCCACAGATGCAAGGATGCAAGTCTTACTATATGACAGATCAGCAGCAGACTAACAAAACAGAGAGGAAGCCTCCTTGCCTCTAGAGACCTCAAATAGATAAATAAATACATTTATAAGGCATGCAACTCAGCCCCAAATCCAGGTTGATCCTCACTTGTCACTAAACAGACAGAATTCAGATGAAGGTGGTGCTTTTGCTGCTCTCCGAACACTTCAACAGCACACAATCCACCTCCTTAAGCCAAACACCATCATTTTACCAGCAGGGCTGCACCTCCCCGCCTCCCAACCCCACTAGAGCACCTGGTGCTGCCCGGCTTTTCTAGCAGCAGCCGAGCAACATTGCTGTCGCTAGGGGAGAGGACTGCAGCCCAGCCCGCCTAGCCCTTGATTCTGAGGTGGGGGGTTTTTTGAAGGGGTGCCCAACGGCAAACCCGGGCGTGGGCTGCAGCGGGGGGTGCGCTTCGAGGCCGGCTCGGACTGGGCGGTGGTGGCGGCCGCCGGTGCCTCAGCGGGAGGTGAGGGGAACCGCGCCGTCCCTTTGCCGTCCCTAAGAAACGTTACGTTACCCGGCCACGCAGCCGAGCCGCCGCCGGAGGGAAGGGCCGCCGGCTTCTGGAAGGCTCGACGGGCAGGGCAGGGCGGGGCGGGCTCCGCGCGCGGCCCAACGGAAACTAACTGCTGTGCGGCCCCTCGCGCCGGTGCCGCCCGCGCCCCGTCCTGTGAGAGCTCCGGGGCGCGCTGGGGGAGAGGGCGTGTAAACGCTGAGCGAGGAGGACGAGGGAGAGAGTCGTGATTTTGACACCTTTTCTTATTTTTCTTTTGTTTTGAGTGTGAGGGATGGTGAAGGTATGAAGGCAGCCCTGGCTGCTGCATCCTCGTAGCCAGTGTTGGGCCTTGGAGTCTGTGTGTAAGGGTCGTCATTTCTCTAGGTTTCTGTGCAGATGCAAGAAGCTGTGGGGTCTTTGCAGCCATCTGCCACTTAAGCTTATTTGGACTTTCCGGCTGGCTGGTCTGTTTTCTCCTCCGGTGGTGGCACACCAGGTTCCTGTGTTGGTTGGAGCTACTTTTCCTGGTCAAGTGGGAAGAGGACAAAGCGGTGCGCTAGGCTCCCGGGGTAGATCTCTTCCACAGGGGTACTGTGGTGGCTTCAGGAGCTGTGACCACATCTATGTTGGAGGCAAAAATACTGCATAGTGGGAACTTTGGAGAAATAAACCAAACTGAGCCAGGGAAAATGGGCTGATGGCAAGTGCATCTCATGTTCCTTCCTCCTCCTTCACTTTCCTGGACCCCATGCAGCCCACGTAAACTGTCATGTTTTTTTTTTCCTTCTCATTCTTCTTGCTTTGTTTGCTGCCTAACCCTTCAGCTGATAAATAATAGGCACAGCCAAAGAGTGATGTAACTGCGAGAACACACAGTTCTGCATTTTATAAACAATAATTAACTACTGCTGGCTGCACTGGCTGTAAGAAGCCTGAAATGCTGATCACATCTTGCAGCTCTTACCAGGGCAGCAAAGAAAGAAGTATCAACTTTGAATTCTGTCACATTGTCATTTCCAGCTTGCAAATGAACTGATAATTTTAACTGATATGATGCCTAAGTGGGTGAGCATTAAATTAATGGCAAAGACACACACTGGTGGGCTGGCATTGACTGTTGGTTTGGTTAGTGTGCATGATGCTTTTTCTCTGCAGTCTCTTGAAAATGATTTGTCCTGAATATGAGTATGGACAGTATTTTGACTTTATACACAGATATGAACTTTGCTTATGTTTATATAGGTATCCAGAGCTTCCAAATTAACAGGAAATAGCACCTCAGTGCTTTTGGTTTGGTTGACAAGATTGTTGTGTTCTATGAGTGATGATACTTGGAAGATAGAGGCACCAAGGGTGAACAGTTGCGAGTATCCCAGAAGTGTTTCATGATTTGGACTGAGTGGAGATATGGGCAGCATGGAGAAATAGACCAAAATACAGGGCAGCATTTTCCTAAAGCCACACTTGTTTTGGTAGTACAGAGTCCAAAGTCAATTTTGTTCCTAAGTGAAGTAGCTCTGATTCAGAAGAGAGGCAGGAATCAGAGTGCGTTGTTTTCTGGGGGTTGATGTCTTTTTAATGTCTTCCTTCTCTGGCTATGGCAGTGGTCATGTACAATTCAGCTGACTCTTTCTCAAGCTTTGTTTACTAACTTGCAAAAGCAGTTAGACTTGAACATCTGCATTAGCTCTTCATTTCTACTTGAAGTCTCTATTTCTAGGATGCTAGGCTGTGATTGATAATTAAATTGCCCTAAGTGCAGCATGAGTCATGCGAAACAGGGTCAGAATACATAAACGTGTATCTGGAGAGAACAATATTTATTCAAAGAGAAATAACACAGAAACAGTAGCAAAAAGTGTACCACAGCTAACCCCTCAATTCACTTGCTGCCAGTATACTGATAAGTATTCCTGTTTTCTCGATGGATTATCTAAGCAGCCAGCCTGCATAAACTATGAAATGTAATTACTCTGACATATGGGAAATCTCTGGCAGGCACAGACTTGGCACGGACAGTGCAGCATCACCCTGTAAAGGCCCCTGGAACTGGAGTGTATTGGAGATGTGGCCAGCATGTTCCGATAGCTCAGCTATTTCTGAGCCTCTGACTGAACTGCAGATTAGTTCAATTTGCCGCGTTCCTGGAACAGCCCTTTGGCACAATGCAACGTATTACTCTTCCTTTCTCCTCATTTCTGCACTTCACCCTTCCCTACTTTTCCTGCAGTTTTTGTACCCGAGTCTGAATTTATGGGTTTGAAGTTGCTGCTCTCTGGATCGACTTCCTTCCCTTGTCTAAAAAGGGAAATATGTTTTCCTTTAGTATGTGGAATTTTCCTCTTACAACTTAGCAAATCCTGACCTGAATTTTACTTCAAAAGAAAATACTGCAGGTCATCATCTGTAAGAGCATATGTTTGTTGATTACTTGCTAAATTAACGACAGACACCCAACACTGAGTTAGCTATCCACATCATAGAGCTAAGAAAATAGCACAAGTTTTGAGTGTGTGACTTTTTTAAGGTTTGGGGGAGGGAAAGGAAAAGATATCCTAACAAAGTTCCTCAATCCATGTCTGAGTTCCCTAGTGTTATCTGGTGTTAATTGCTTTGTTTCTTCAGCTACTCCTTTCTTCCATTTAAGGTATTAAAGATTTGGCATAGTTTAGCATTAGAGTTTGTATAGTCTTTCACATATTTATATACTAAAATGGATTTAAGTGGCAACTTTTTGTCGATGTAAATTCAGTCTTAGCCCTGTTTGTGTAAGCAGCAGATCTACTAATTTTTGCATAGAATCTTGGACTGTTTATCTGCGCAGAAGCTTCAAATTCTGAAAAACACCCTCCCATCCCATTCAGCTGTATGTTCCTCTAGTTTATTTTAATGACAGAGCAGTGGTGCACCAGTCTTGAGAATTATGGTAGTGTGTGAGGAGTGACACGTTCAAAGTGATGATGGTTGAGGGTGGCACCTCACTCAGCTGGCATGGCAATGTTAGCACTTGGAGAGGCAATTGGAGTCTCTGAACTGGATGGGCTCTAGTTGATAAGAGAAAAATCTATCAGAATCTATAGAAACTACAGTCCTTGCCATATTGCAGCTTAAATCTTTCTCCTGAAAGCTCCAACAGTAGTATCTGAAATGTATCTTTTTTTATAGTTGTCTTCCATTTTCTTGGAAGTGTAATTTTCAAACCTGAACTTGGTGGCTGGTATACTTGTTCGTTAATCAGAACATGAGCATCATTCCTGACTTTATGAAGGAGTGAGCAAGTAACCTCATTGTGTGATGGTGGGTATTCTTACATGGGCATAGTGAAAGCACCCTACCCTTATCTGTGATTACAACATCTGTGCCTGGAAAGCTCTAGGTAAAAGTTGAACTTCATGTGGCTCCCTTGTGCAAGTACCTTATGACCACATGCAGTCCCTCCTTAACCTTCTTTTTTTAATAAGATCAGTATTTCATTTTCTTATTTTGCACAGTACGATCCTAAGCCTTTCGTACAGCTTTTACTGCTCAGAATTCAAACCTTTCTCTGAAGATGGCTTTTTTTCCCCCCACTGACTGCTTCTGGTGCTAATCATTATAGTGCCTGAGTATCTCACTATCTCAGTTTTAGAAGTCCCTTGTGAGACGAAGAGGTGATATTTCTCCTTAAGCCTTGGCCCTCCTCTGTAAATGTAGTAAAAAGACAAATCTACTAAACTCCAGTTCCTGACTTAAGGTACCAGAGACCTATTTTTATACTGACTACTCTGAGAATTCACAAATCACTGTTCCAAAAGACTTCAGCTTTTAAGTGATGGGCCTCCTGGTCTTAACTCCTTCCAACCAGTGCCAATAGAGACCTTAATTTTACTGAAATAGCGTTTCATGAGATGTACTGCACTTTCTTGAAAACTCACTTAAATTGAAAAAGAAAGTACTAAATCTATTTAAAATATGTTTGCACAGCTCTACTGATAGGTGAAGCAGAAGATTTTTAAGTGTTTGAAATGTTGATGTTCATGTGTGCTGGTCTGTGCAGATGCAATGCTGGCTGGGTACAACTTAAATGGACGTGTAAAGTTGCAAGTTTGAATCCCTGTGTCTACAAGAAGTTCATAAAAATGGCTTAACTTTAGCAAAGAACAACTATTGAGAGTTAACTCTGTTGTCTTGCAGATCTATTGCAGTTTAGCATTAAACAAACAAGATCCCAATGGGCCTAGTACACTTACTGGGAAAGACAAAAATCAACCTCCTGAGCCAATAAAACAGAACTGGGTTTTTCAACAGAAATAAAAGCTAAATGATATGTCTTAGGTCACCCAGTCTAGCTCTTGTCCATACAGGGTTGTTCCCTAGAATGGATAGCTCTTGTTCTTGGGGTTTGTTTGGTTGGGTTTTTTTTGTTTGGTTGGGTTTTTTTAAATAATAAAAAAAAGACAACGCACATTTTCTCTTTTACCTGAAAACAAGTGTTCCAAAGCACAGCATATCTCAGCAGCAAGAGCATTTTCTGGTCAGTAAGCAAGTCTTTTTAGGATGGGCTACATACCTTAAGCCCATGTAACTTCATTTTTCTTGTTGAGGTTGTGTGTCTTGGTAATCTTTGTTCAGCTTCACTCATATTTAACTCTTCTTTAGTATTTCTATAGGAAGTAAATTCCCTTTTAAACCCTTTGTTGTGCATTCGTTGTGGAGGGAATACAAATAAAATGTGAAGACATGTCATTTCAAGGTTCCAGTAGTATACCTTGCAAATAAATGCACAGTTGTGTGTAATAAAAAAAAAAATAACCCAAAACAGTTCTCCGCAGTAAGAGCTGGAAGCCTGTGCATTTGTGGAATTCATCATAGATCATCAGGTGCAAGTTTTTGATATAAAACTTAATTTACAGAAGCATTTGCACTATAGAAGCACCTTTTTCTCACCCTGAACAAGGGTAAATACAGTTCATAGTTTCCTCCTTGCACAGGACTACTGTGACTGAACAGTTATAAACATCAAAACTTAAGCAACTTAACGTAGCATTTAAACAATATTAAAATGCTGAGTAGAGTACTAAAACATTTTGCTTTCCTAAGCTGTTCCTAAGATTTTGATTGCTTTAGGCACGTGCAGTTGTTAATCCCAAGGCACTAAGATGGTAACCAAGCTCTTATTAACTGCTAAATTTTGGACAATATAGTAATAAAGAAAAGGGACAGTGCTACAGAGATGGAGATCCTTCCCTACTTCAAGAGGCTGGTGAGGAAGGTCATTAAAAAAACCCAACCTTGTTCAACATAGTATATTTAGCTGTTGACCAAGAAAAAAAAGATACATAGGTGCTTGCCACAACCTTCTGCTCTCCATGTTAAATTAGACATACCTTACTGTGAGAAATAGAAGAAAATTAAGTTTTTGTTATTGTTTATTGCATAAGGTTTATGAATGGAGAGGACTGAAATCCTGCTCTAAATCTGTGGATTGCCATTTTGGTTTTTGAGATGTGCTCACTGTTTTAGTACTTGCCCTCCCCCAGTGCCACCATCATACCAGCAGAAAGCTCTGCTTGTGCATGCACGCAGCAGAAGGAAGAAATGCATCTCCCCCTTGTGTCACACCCAAGATCACTGTGAGTTATGTCAGTGTGAAGTTAGAGCTCCTGCTGCTGTATGGCCCTTGCAGGAGCACCTCCCAGTAGAGTGGCACCCCTGTACTGGAGAGGATAGTTTTGTCAGTCTCACACACCAATCGGGAATTTCCTTTGTTGGGCAGAATCCCCCATTTCATTAGGGTTTGATTCTGGTATTGGCTGCTGTAGTAGTAACTAAAGCTTGATTCCTGAACAGTGAGTTAGCCTTAAATATAAAGCGTAACTAACTGAACAGATACTGCCAAAGCTCCTGTTTGGAGGAGAATACTGAAGAACTAGTGAAGTCACTAGAAAATAAGCAGCCAACTATTACAGTGTCTAACACAAAATCAAAGGTCCTGTCTTTTACTAGGACACTGAAAGAATTTAGATGAATAATCATCTCTATAAGAATGCTTATACTCAGCTGCCCTTGAAGTAACTTGCTTAAATGTGATTTAAAATGTGAATTAACTTTTACTATAAAGCATCTCCCTGCTTGGCTTAGATTAAAGAAAAAACTGCAGCTTCCAAGCTTTTGATTACAAAGCAACTTATCACCAGCCACAAGTCAGGTATTACAGCATCACAGAATCATTTAGGTTGGAAAATACCTTCAAGATCATTGAGTCCATCCAACCATCAACCATGCCCACGAAACCATGTCCTGAAGTACCTTGTCTATGTGCTTTCTGAATACCTCCCAGGGATGGTGACTCAACCACTTCCCTGGGCAGCCTGTTCCAATGTCTGACAAACCTCTCAGTAAAGAACTTTTTCCTAATATCCAACCTAAACGTCCCCTGCCGCAACTTCAGGCTGTTTCCTCTTGTCCTGTCTCCAACCACGTGACAGAAGAGACCAGCACCCACCTCACTACAACCTCCTTTCAGGTAGTTGTAGAGAGCGATAAGGTCTCCCCTCAGCCTCCTTTTCTTCAGACTAAACAACCCCAGCTCCCTCAGCTGCTCCTCATAAGACTCATGCTCCAGGCCCCTCACCAGCTTTCTTGCCCTTGTTTGGACACACTCCAGCACCTCAATATCTTTCCTGTAGTGAGGGGAAGCTTGCCCTATGCCAAAGCTATTTAACACTGCATGCCTAGCTGTATTTAACACTACATTATTTGCCAATTGTAAGTTAATAAAATCTTATATATATGAACATGTTTTCATCCTGGAAGTTTTCCACAGTTCCTAACATGGCTTAAATTGCCCTACTTCTGCTTGAATTAAGACTTACTTCGAAGGATGTGCTTGCTCATCACCTTAGTAACCTGCAGAACCATGGGATGGTAGTAAAGTGGGGGATACCGCTAATGGTAAGGGTAAGCATTTGTCTTTAAATCTAGCAGTTTTAAGGTAAAATATAAGCTTTCTACAGATAATGGGCATTTAGTACAAAGGACTAAGAAAAAAGACTAAATTTGAACTAATTTGAGTTAAACCAAATACCTTGGGTCTTTAGTGTAATTTTCATTTCACAGCAGGCTTGAAATAAACCTCCAAAAGCATTAGGGAGCAGGATAAAAAACCCTGCCCACAAAAGTTCTAACTACATTCACAGGAAGAAAGCAGCTTCCTGCTTAAATGGATTCCAAAGGTGATATGCATGGAGGAGGACAGACTTGTCAGACTGATTTCTTAGTTTAACAAACATTTCAGAAGGCATGTTTATGCAGACTTGGTGCATGTTTGCAGAAGATAGTTTTCCATTTAGTTTCAAGTAAATTTCAAGGAGTCTTAAAGGTTGGTTGAAAAGCACCATTATGTATACAATTGTTTCAAAGCAGTTCTTCTAGCCTTGACTGTGGTCACCAGGAAGAGGGACTTAGTGTTCACAAATTAGCAAGCTTTGAATCTAGGACTACATCATTAATTTGGAGGTCTGGCTTTGGTGACTATTGGTGTTCTTTTGATGCCATTAAATAATTAAGATAGACTAGTAATTCAGTGCAAGTTACACACAATGCATCAAGCTTTGGGCATGCATGGTTCTACTCATGGGTCATGTTTTTGGGGCCTGCAATGACTGAACATGCTGTGAGTTCACAGGTTGGGCTATCTCTTCGTTAGCAAGTAGTACACTGCAGTAGGGGCAGAGCTGTAGAGCAAAATGTTTGGTACTGAGAACCTGACATCCCTGCTCTATCTTTGAAGTTTTTATTTGAGCCTAGAAATAAAAAAGCTTTTCTATTTCAGCCCAAACCCTGGTCTGATCCAGCTGAATACCCATTAAACAGGTCAAAGGCAGTTAGAGGCATTCCAAGTGCATATTTCTTGCTTGAATTTTGCTGTAAGTGAATCCAGTTTGTGCACCGAGAACACTGCACTAACAAGACAGATCACGGTAAATGGTCTGCCAGCTTAGAAGGCATAGAAAAGCTATTAGTCAAATATTAAGGTAACTAAAAATGGTTTTTATATACTTAGTGCAGTGTTCCTGCTCGTTTCCGTTTTGAAAGTGTTAATTCACAGAACACTTAAGACCAGTCAGTATGTATAATAATCTGGAAAATTATTCTAGGTTCCACTCCCCCACCATTTTCCAGGTGCAGGAGTCTTTTTGATGTCATATCCAAGAGAGCCATCACTAAGAGTATTATGGTTGCATAGCAACCTCAATGTGATGACTGGTTTAAAGCAGTCCTTTGCTGTGCATTTCTTCTCCAACACAAGCCAGTCTCCTACCACTGCAACTAATAAAACTCAAAGAAAAACATATTTAGTCATAAAACACTGCATAAGAGGTTTCTTTATTCAAACATCTTGTTATTTCTAGGCACTATCACCAGTTTACTGCACCAAGTTATCTTGAAGTACGCAGTATTCCAGAACTTTAAATTTCTCTGCAGACAGACACCAAGCCCCATCTTGTCTGTCCCCCTGCTTGGATTATGAGTTGAAAGCACAACAGAAAAATTCTATGTATGAAGGTAGAACTGAAGTAATTTAACACTAGTAATCCAACTGTAACTTCCAAATGCATTAGTTTTTTACCTAGTCAGCTACAGTGAAAGTCTTCTCTACAGAAAAAAAACCCTAAACATGAACATACACAACATACAAGTTATATATTCCCAGTTTTATTTATTTTCATGGAATGCTAATTTAGTTACAATATGTCAGTTCATAACTACTGAAATGTGACATTAATTCATCTCCAATGCTGCAGAACAGTCTTGATTTATATATATTGTTTTAAAACAATCTTATTTTACATAGTTGAGGTCTCTGGTGGTTTTTAAGCTCTGATGCTTAAGCACACAGCAAGCTACAAACCTTAGGTTTTATATTTATACATATATTCTGTGTATTCAGACAACTGCTGTAAGTTATCTATAATTTAATATTTATAAAAAGTGCATATACTGGTACATATGCACATCTAGAAACACACTTTTACTACTGCCTCCCTTTTATAAAAAGCTGTGTAACATACAGCCATATTATTCTCACTCACTGCTATTAAAGTCTTTTACTAGCTTTGTTACACAATTTCAACTATTCAATTCCCTCAAACTGAATGTAGGTATTTCTATGTATATTTCCTCCTAAAGAAAAAAGTCCTCCCTATTCCTTTAAGAAGCTTTAAATCATGCATCAGTTTAGTAAACAGTCACTTTAGCATGGATTTTAGAATCCTAGACAGTGTAAAATCTACTTCTGGAAAATGTCTGTCTGTATATTTAATTTCTTCTTTTAGTTACAAAAAATATATAGGATTGAAACATACTGAATACATGCATCTCTCAAAGTGGCTATATTCTAGCCTTATAGATAAATTAAAAAAGTACACCCTTGCTAACAGGATGCAAACATGGCCTCAAATAGGCCATTACCTGTATTTAATATAGCTCATTACATTAAAAAGTTCAAGTCAGCTGTTCTCTCAAGATGGTGTCAAAAGACTGAAGAGCATAATATATTTATACTCAATATACAAAGGTGGGTGCACATACCTAGTGCCCTTTGATTATTCAATACTTTCAAGGCTTCTAGGCTTTGCCTCTGGTGATACAAGTCCTGAAATGATCTGAATGAAAGTTTAAGTTGAAAATTGTTTTTTAATATACCCTAAAAGCAAGTTGTGTTTAAAAGAAAAACATACACTGAACAACCTGAAGTACTCACTGAAACAACTGTACAAAACTATTATAGATACAGAAAGAAATAATGGTGGACTTGACTTCAAACAGAAGTAACACTTGCTTAACACATGTAAAAACTTGCTTTGTTTTATTCTTCTACCAAGTAAGAGTTTGCAGCCGTTCAGAACAAGTAAAATTCAAACCACCTCACAATGTTTAAAGTTTTTATACAGTGCAAACGTTTAAGACAGAGTAACTCCCCAGTGAAACAGGTGACACTACTCAGTGCCAGTCTTTTGAAGATTCTTCTTTCAATAAGTCTATTTACACATTAAGCTAAAGGTTCACTATATATGAAGTTTGCTGAATATCAGCAGAAAAATACGTGAACTAGCAGCAGTTGTATTACGAACATATGATGGTTACTTTAATGAATGCATAAAGTTTTCAAGACTGTATTCAGTGTCATACTGTTCTTGATCCCACAGTTCTCCAAGGTTTTCGAGTACTGATTTCATTGATGCTTTCCCAGAAGAGGTAGAGGTATCTGCTTTTTCAGTTTTTCCATCCTTCTCAAAAGAAAATAGATCAATTAATATACAGAACAATGTTTTCAGAATTTATTAAATTCTTCCAAATCTGATGATACTTTTGGGAAAACACCCCTTCTCCTCTTTTTCAGAGAGCTGCGTACTATTCATCATTCCAACTTCCAAGTGTTCATCTGATTAAATTTTACATTTCAAAGCAAAGTTTTTCCCTGAGCTTACTCTATTTTTGGTAGGTATTTGTAAAAATCGTTCTTTACCTTGTCAAGAGTGAACAGATCAAGAAGCTGTTCTGTTCCCATGCTCTGTAGGCTTGTGTTTTCTTGGCTGATCACTGTATTTGCAATATTCATTTTGAACTTTTGAAGACCCATGATCTTCTCCTCCAGAGTTCCCCTGGTTATCAGGCGATACACATTAACAACACGTTTCTGAAAGAAAAAAGCATACTTAGCTAAAAAATACCATCTTAGGTATACAAGAAAGCATAACCTTTTAGTATTCAACATGGACAGTCTAAAAGCAGTTTGGCTTGGAGTTACCCTTTAGTGATTGTACTCAGTAAGTCTGACTGATGTTAGATGAAAAGAATGAGAGCATGCCAGCAGAGTAGAGGCACATGCAATTGCATCTGTACTCAGGAAGTTAATAATTCACTGCTTTTTACAGCTGTAGGTGGAGACTAACAGCATTCACTCTTTCCCTGTCCAGGTGTCAGAGGAGGACAACACCGTGGGGCTTTTCTTCAGTTCTTTGTCTCAGTTGCATCTCTTCCTCCACTCAAGGGCAATTCTCCCTGGCCTCTCCTCAGCAGCTCAGGAAGCACAGACAAGAAGGCATACCAAGTTCAAGATAGGATAAGAAAGTATACACTTCAACATCTGGCATATTTGCAAGAAAGCAGTATCAATGGAAGCATGGTACAAACTCCCAGACATCACTTTCATTATGTGCTACAACTTTACCGAAATTTGAAGGAGTTCAGCAAGGGGAAAAAACTTAGGGGTAATTAAGAGTTTTTCACCTGCCCAATGCGATGTGCCCGATCCATGGCTTGCAGATCTCTCATTGGGTTCCAGTCATGTTCCACAAATACTACTGTATCAGCCCCTGTTAAGTTAAGTCCCAATCCACCAACGTGAGTGGTGAGCAAAAGAACATCTATAGATGGGTCATTATTAAACCTGCATACAAAAAAGTTAAGCATGGTAAATTTCATTTAAATAATGAATTTATGAATCTCAACTTCGAGGCAGACAAAAGAACAGTTTTGTACCAAATAAATACTATAGCTCATTACAGTTGGCCTTATATTGGTTATGAAGGGATATGCTTACCGTGAAACAATGGAATGCCTCTGACCAGCAGGTATGCTGCCATCTAGTCGCAAGTAAGTAACTGAAGGTAACTGAGGTCTGAGAAGGTCATGCTCCACTATATCCAGCATGCTTTTAAGTTGACAGAAGATAAGTACTCTGTGCTGGGCCACAACAGCTTCTGTACCACTTTCTGAAGATCCACCATTCCCCAAACCACAGTCTAGCAGCAGCTTAAAGTAAAAGAGCATTAAAGTGTATCATCAAAATGACAGTAGATCTCAGGTAAATATTGACATTGATAGACTATCAAAAGTAGAAATAAGAGAAAGAATAAACTACAGAAGGAAGTCTGTAAAGAACAGTCACTTAAATGACATAATGCAAAGTTTGGCTTCCCTGTCAAAGTATGAAAAATTTAAGAGTTGACAGAATAGTAATTTTCTTCATTTTGCTTTACTTACAGTAGAATTTAAGTATGTAATGCAATCTAACTTTATCAAGCTAATAGTCTCCTGTATATTAAATAGGAAAAAAGTTTTTCTGTAACAACAGAGACAGGAGTAAGACACAGAATAAAAAATAAGTTTTGGACAAGGTAGCAAAAATTATGTAATCATCACCTTGAAGCAAGCTTGTGCTCCCCCCCCCCGAATTAACAGGAAAAATAGGACATATGCCTAAAAAACCCCTTGTACTCTATTTCATGTGCTATTTAACTAGGAGTTTTAAGATCAGTTTTCATATTGATGAACTCATAAACAAGACTTGCTAAGTTGTAACATCAGTAGAGACACATATAGGAAATATAAGGCACAACATGCAAGTCTACTTACTTGTTTTAAAGCAGACAGCTTAGGTGCATGTTGGATATCTCGAAGGGATGAATTATGAGCTGCAAGTTGCTCTGTAATTCTTTTATATTCTGGATGTTGGGTTGTTAACACTAATGCTGGATGGTTGCACAGCTTCCGTAAGTATTGCAATGCCTTTATTTAGGAAATGAAGTGCAAAGAAATGGTTAGCAACAACATAGTTACAGAAAAAGGATGAACAGAATTGATTGTAAGTATAGGGGCCACTCAGCCACATTCCACAATTTGGACTTTAGCTTGTATTTTCATTAAAATGAAGCTGCACATTTATATTAAGAAAGCCTGTATTTCAGCCTGTATCCAATAACTGTTAGGTGCATAATGACCTTGATTCCTGTTCCAGGAACAGTGCAAAGACTACCATTTCCCCCACCTTCATGTGAGTGTACAGTATAGTAGATGGATTTGGGAGCTGTGCAGAGAATTATTTTTTCCAAGTAGCTAAGACTTAATCTGCAATTCCATAAATTCTTCATAATTTCAGACCTAACCGTAAGGAAACTTTTTTGTCCATGGCTTAGAATCTTACTTTTGTAGTGTAACAACTGATGAGATCAAAATTAGTTCCCTCTTGTTGTGAGGTTTTGCACTTTTGGTAACTAGTTTTTAATTGAGGATAGTATCCCAGACCCACAAAATAGCTGAACACCAGTTGAACTGAACACATTAAAAAATTAAGACAGTTTTATATGACTTAAGACACAAAACCATAATTTAAGCATAATAGCTATACATCACATTCCATGCAATCTGATCCAAAATCTCAGTATTTCACTTAATACATTTGTGGCTATATGATCCAAGTTAACCATTTTGATTTTCATTTTTTATTAAACCCCAAAATAGTTACCAGAAATAAATGAACTAGGTAGTAAAAATTACTGAAGAAATCTATACCTGAAACACATGACCTGTAGCTTTAAGCTTTGGTTTTTCAGTTTCTTCGTTCAGTGAAATTGAAGAAACTGTTTCATCAATATCACATTTGGCACGAGACTTGGCAAAATCTTCATAAAGCTGAACCTGTAGACCAGGCCCCAGACAAGAGAATGAGTATGTCTTCCCAGACAGAAGATGAACAGTCATTTTTAGAATTTAGTTCTGAATTATCATAAATCAAGAAAGCTATTTTATATGTAGCACAAAATCAACGTTAACAGTGGCATCTCTCACAATCTATTTTCTTTCAGCTTGGAAAGTACTCTTTAAAAAAATCCATAGATGCCTAGAAGTTGTTCTTGTAGAACAATGCCAGAAATTAAGCTAAAGAAACAAGTCCATTGCAACTGGACTGAAATTAGTTTTTAAACACATACTAGAAAAACTTTTTAGTCCTGTCGTCCCAGACAATGTCAGAGCTGACATCAGATTGACCCAGGAATATGGAAGTGTTTCCTCTGTGGTCTTAACTGTGCTGAAAAAACTAAGCTTCCAGCCACTTTTTAAGCATACCTGTAGAGGACTGAGAATACAATAATAATCTTGAATAATTTTGGGTGGAAGATCTTGCAGTACATCCTCTTTCATTCTCCTTAGTAGGAACGGCAGCACTTGGCGGTGCAGTGCTTCCATTGCAAGAACGCCTAGTGAAGGCAACAGAAGCAGTACTTTAAATTTTATTTTTTTTTCCCCCAGAACATTCAGCCCCCACCCCAATCTCTTATGTTGGAACTGACTACACTTTCTCTTTTCATTAGCAGTTCTCATTTAAAGGAAGAAAACAAGAAAACCAAGACTTAACATTTGATCCTTACCAGCCTCTTGTTCTCGACTGGAGCTTCGGGCATCTCTACTTGCCAGTATTGGTTTGCCATAACGAGCTGCAAATTGGCGTTCAGTACCCAAAAATCCTGGCATAAGGAAGTCAAACAACGACCACAACTCTAAAACGTTGTTCTGAGCATAAAAAAAAAAATTGTTAAATTATTTTCAAGAGTAATGAATTGTTACAAGTTATCAGAAGCATTTCCATACATATTTAACACTGCCTGTAAAACACTACAAACATAAAACACTTCAACATACTTTTGAGCTCCTGGAACTTGGTGGCTCTTTCATCAATCTATCATCAACCTAAGTTACAGGAAGACCTGTACATGCACTTTAACATACAAATGGACTTTCTACTGTGCCTGATGTCTTAAGCCACACCCTGAGTTTTTTTGGACAACAAAACCCAGGAGACTCCAATGGTCTTAGTCCTGGATGAGACACATACTCCACAGTCAAGTCATTAGGACAAAGCCTAAAATCTGGAGTTCAAGTTGAGTTTCTTGCTATTTCACTAGAGACATAAGGAAATGCTCTCTCCCCTTCCCTGTCTGCTACTTAAAGAACACATGGTAAAGAAAGTCTTGTTGCCAACTTTTGAGCCCCCTTAGTACCATGGATCCTGCACCCGTTTCCCCTGTACATGGGTATACTAGGAAAGGAAAAAGATATAGTTTCAAGCATTTAGCAATGAAAGGCTTTTCTTACAATGTATACTTTGAACAAGATAACTCTGATAAAAAGCATAAAGACTCCAAAATAGATCTCTTTTGCTTGCTTTCTACTACTCAACCAAGTTCTCAGCAAAAAAGCAGTTACCTGGATTGGTGTCCCAGAAAGAATTATCCTGTAATTGGCAGTCAGCTGTTTTACTGCTTTTGACAGCTTTGTTTTTCCATTTTTTATTACATGGCCTTCATCAAGAATGCAGTAATTAAACTTAATATTTCTAGAAAAGAAGAACATAGACTTAAGTAGCATTTAAAATTCTAAGCTATTAAAAACCTCAGAAAACAAACCAATTCTTACCTGAAGAAGTCAATGTCATTTCTTACAACATCATATGAAGCCACTATGAGATTGTGTCTTTTCACCTGGTGTTGTAATCTTAAGAAGAAAAGATGAGATCATAACTAAAGTGTTCTTTACATGTATTATTTCAGCCTTTAAAGATACCATCACAAGTTTTACCATGCCCATAAACTGGCATGAAGTATACTTCAGTAGTAGTAAAGCAAATTGCAAAATTCTGTGTGGTATTTTACTCTACCCAAGTTATTAATGCAAAATACATTACCTTGCTCTCTCAGTAGGAGGTCCTGTATAGTGCAAAGGATTAAGATATTCTTTTGAGCAAAATTTGCCCACTTCATCCACCCAGTGTCCTGTGAGTGTAGGAGGGCACACCACCAAGGAGGGAAGAGGAACACTGTCCACCAGTTTTGTTCTTGCATATTCCTGAGCCCTTTAAGAATATCAAAGCAAGTTTGAAAAAATTGTTTTTCACAGAATAGTTGAGGTTGGAGGGGACCTCTAGAGGTCATCTAGTCCAACACTCCTGCTCAAGCAGAGCCACCTACAGCCAGTTGTCCAGGACTATGTCCAGAATCATTACCATAGATAAAACCTATCATTAAAGCCTTTAAGATAACATGTTATTTGTTTAAGCTTACCTGAGGCAATGATCACCTGCAAGAATGCAAATGGATTGTAGAGTTTTTCCTAAGCCCATGTCATCACAAAGAATTCCATGAAGTTTGTATTTATTGAGAAATGCCAGCCAGTTCACTCCATCCTGAAATCAGAAAATAAGAAGAGTACCTCAAAAGAAAAACTGGCTTTTGACTAGTTAAGCTTCAGTTCAAACATCTGTATGTTCTATCATCCGTTATTGCCAAAATATGAGCTTGTTTCCTACCATGAATACATCCACTACAGCCCATTCACTCAAAGCAGGCGGGAATAAAGGGAGAAACATAAGCAGCCAAACAGTACTACAAGGCCTAGCTTTGCAGTAGTGGGCTGCCAAAGTCAGCTTAAGCAAAACACAACAGCCCATTGGCCATTCCATGAGAAAAATGGCAGGATCCAGAGAAGTGGGGGGCAACCCACCATTAAAAGAAAAACAGTACAAATGGCATGCATTACTTAATTTGTTCTTCCTTACCCAAGAGACCAAGATACACACCACACAGCTAAAAACAAAGAACCGAAAAAACCCACAAGCAAAAAAATCCAGCACCCAAACAACTCCTATCCTTCCATAAAACTGTATCAGACTGGAACCTATTGCTCTCTTCAAATAAGAATATAAGCTGTTACCTGCTGATATTTTCTGAGCTCTGCTTTGATTGGTACTGGAATTTTATAGTTTTCCAGTTTTTTTCCATCCAATAATTGTTCCAGAAAGTGACGTTCTTTAGCTTTCATTCGGATTAATTCTTCAGACATGTTTGGTGGATCTGGTATACCAGCCTAAGATAATATTTTTAAAGCAGTAATGTAAGGGCTACAGTACTTAGTTCTCACACAGACAATAAGAAATAAAATCTCATACCAGCTTAGACATTTATAAACAGATGGCAAAGATCTGCAGTCTTCTCAATTGTGCAAGTCCAAAATCAGTGCTATACTTGTTTGATTCTTTGCAGATCAACTCATCCAGGGTTGTAGGGTGCAAAAGACAAATTCTGCCCCAAAGGACACTGAAAAAGCTTGATACAGTTGCACAGAAGAGGGGAAATCCTGGTCATGCTTCTAAGATTTTACGAAGACTGAGCTATTCTACCTCTAACCAGAGAGTCTATCTGTCTGGCTAGAGAATCCTTTGACACCCATTTCTCCTTAGCCACAATCTACCACCCAAAGTTAGATGGATTCTTCTCCTATTGTTGTGGTTTAACCCCAGCCAGCAACTAAGCACCACGCAGCCTCTCACTCGCTCCCCCCCATCCAGTGGGATGAGGGAGAAAATCGGGAAAAGAAGTAAAACTCGTGGGTTGAAATAAGAATGGTTTAATAGAACAGAAAAGAAACTAATAATGATAATAACACTAATAAAATGACAACAGCAGTAATAAAAGGATTGGAATGTACAAATGATGTGCAGTGCAATTGCTCACCACCCACCGAGACCCAGCTAGTCCCCGAGCGGCGATTCCCTGCCCCCAATTCCCAGTTCCTATACTAGATGTGACATCCCATGGTATGGAATACACAGTTGGCCAGTTTGGGTCAGCTGCTCTGGCTCTGTCCTGTGACAACTTCTTGTGCCCCTCCAGCTTACTCGCTGGCTGGGCATGAGAAGCTGAAAAATCCTTGACTATAGTCTAAACACTACTTAGCAACAACTGAAAACATCAGCGTTATCAGCATTCTTCGCATACTGAACTCAAAACTTAGCACTGTACCAGCTACTAGGAAGACAGTTAACTATCCCAGCTGAAACCAGGACACCTATGGATGTTAGTAGAATTAGATCTAAAGTGATACTGAAATCCATAGGATGAATTCAAGCAGTTAGAAACCATTGGGAAAAAGAAAAACCTAAACCTCTCCAGGTTTGCAGCAGCAGACCTTGGCTTCCCAGGTAATTCCCATACTAGGCTGGAAGCCCAAAGAAACTATCCAGGGACCAAATAGGTTCATTCTTGCTTGCCAATAATATACAGTAGTAAAAGAAGCACTAATATTTTCCATCATCACATCTGTCATCCCAGTGTTCTGGGCTACATCCATCTTTAGTTACCTTTACTTCAAAACCCAAGTTATTAATCACTTAGGCTAAGAAGAAAAACTATCACATAATTCTACCATGTATGTGGTTAATAAGGAAGGGGGGAAACTAACCCAGATTTCAGATGTTAGAAGTGCTCCAATAAGATATTTAAGTACATACATACACACAGACAACTGCCAGCTTGTTCAAACTGCTCTTCCTACCCTCCCTTTTAAAAGAACATCTGAAATGTGAATACTATGCCAGTTGACTTGGTTCAAGTATATTGTCAACTTGCAGCATGACTGCTTATCAATAAAACAGGACAGATTAAGTTGAACCATTTATCTTACAATCCTTCTCCCAGTCATATTTTTTGTTTTTATGGTTGAAAGAATAATGAAATTGAGAATAAAGATACAGGAAACTGAGCATAGCTAAGTTCTCACAACTCATTTATTGCTATTGCTTCTAATTCCTCACAGGTGGAAACCAACACAAAAATATAGATTAGAAACTCCATGCTAATTCAGACCTTTATCACTTTCTCATCCAGCAGCTGAATTCAGGTCTTGCATTTTAGGCAGCATATAAATGCCAGCAATAAACACAAAAGACTAGACAGACTTTTTGTTTTGTTACAGAACTGTAAGTCATGCTTCAGGGTCATGAAATTGAAAGAGTAGAAAGTTTTTGTTTTAATAATACCACTATAACTAATGAAAACTGTAAGGGTTTGTCTTATAAGACGTCTGCAAGACTACCCTAAAGTCTTCCCATTTAAATAAGTAAAACTGTATCCATAAAACACCACTCCATAAGTTTTTTCAAACAAATCATGTGTGAAACTTTGTCTATGAAAACTTGGTAATAAGGTTATTTCAATCTCCAGAAAGTATTCCTTAACAAAGTATTTCCCCATGAAACAACTATTTCCCTAGTCCCTATCAGTCTACCCCCTCTACTCTTTCCACTGAGGTGACTCCAAACCCCCTCTACAGTTATCAATTTAAATTCCTTGTTTAGCCTAACATTTAAAATTGCTAGCATTCAAAAGACTGTCCCACAACAGTACTGGTATTTTCTCTCATTATTAAGCTACTTCACTCCCAGTTTGCATATTTTTAAGTTTGCATATTTAATAGTTCAATATCTGATACTGAACTTCCTTAACTGGAAAGGGAAGTCCTTAAGGGAGTGCTTGAGTTACTACAGAAAAGAAACATGAACTGATCATGCATATGTACGCAATTAATAAAACAAGTAGTCTTGTTTTAAGAGATGCTCACTAATTTCTATTAAAATAGCTTTAAAAAGCAAATCTAAGCTACATGTATTCCATAGGACTGTATTTAGATGCATATGAAGGGCACTGGTGTAAGTGGCCTTGGAATGAACAGCAGCGTGCCAGGAATTAATTTCTACTTTGCTCACTTTCAACTTTTTCAACATTTCGGTGCAAGCATCTAGGAAGTGCTCCATTTAAGGCAGATTGCTAATTATCAGATCCTAAGGTTCTATTATGCTAAATTAAAAAAATGAGATAATAAAAGATACTAAACCCATTAAATGAACTTTTTTTTCCCCCATTAGAAACATGCAAACAAATTCTGAACTGTCTTCTATTACCATCTGGTGGTGGAAATAGGTGAGAAGCCTTGTAGTCCCTAAAGTGCAATATTAGAAAGTGTCGGAGGTATGCAAGTTGTAGTAGGAATGAGAAACTGAAGCAAATCTGTACTGATTAAACACTACTGGATCACAAAACACATATTATTTTGTCCAAAGCTGTAGGGTGGGGCTTTTTGATTTTAAGAACTAGGAATAAGTAACTGTACTTATCTCCACACTATTTCTACTACTGCTATTTCATTTTTTCCTTTGAAATCAGTATTGCTTTTCTATGCATTTCTCTTGACCACATACATAACACCACACATAGGAGAGAACACATACAACTAACACTTTTGAGCCAAAACTAGCAACAGCAGCATTATACACAATTAATGAATATACACTTTAACTTCATGTACACAGTTGAAATGAGTTTCTTATGAAGAGAAATTTTACTTTAACATTAATTTAGAAAATTATTAACAGAGGGTCCAGTTTTACTCATTTTACATTATAAAGGATGCATCTTCAATTACCTGTTACAAACTCAACATCTATAAAAACAGTTACTTATTCAGCATTTAACAAGCCAGAAGCTTGAACTTTGTGGCTGGTGAAGAAGTGGATACAGCACAGTTCACGTACTTAGTATACTTACAACTTGAGCTTACCTCAAGAGGCATTAGTCTAATCAGTGTTGCAAAGCACTGAGTAGCCATAAAGCGTACACTGTTTGTCTGATCACTCATTCTACCCAGAACTGGAACCACTAGAAGAACGATGTATGGAACAATACCAACATCCAGCTGCTCCATTACACCTGAATCAGTTATTAAGGAAATCAGTTTTACCAGTTCAGGATTGTCTAACATGAATATATACCTGGCAGATTTCACACTCAAGAGGTAAAAGTCATTAACACATTACATTCAGATGAACAAGATTTCTACTAACAAAGCAACAGAGGGGGAGGAGGCCTGGTCTACCCAGTTAAATTTAGCCCAGTGAATTCCATGGTTTGAGAAGCTGAATTACCTCCACCAAAACTTAATTTGATAGATGAAATGAAGGCAATAGGAATGAAAGTTTCTTCTATTTCTTGTCTACAGGAGGAAAACAGCTTAAAGTTTTATTTCAATCCTCCTCCCATTTTTTTTCAGGCAACAGTTTTTGTTCCTCCAAATCATGCAACTGCAGAGAAGTTTCTGCATTTTTGAATACTCAAGCAAGGATACATGCAAGTGCTTCAATTGCACCTTCTTGTTTGGTGTTGTCATCTATTGCTCCCAACCATGGCAGAACTTTCTCTAGGAAGATATTCATTGTTTCCATGGTAGCTATTTTGCTCATAACACCTACACAACGAGCAGCCATGTGTCTCACCGCAGTGCTGGGATGTTGAAGGCACATATAAAGATGAGGCAAATGCTGTATTAACTAAATAGCAGAAGAAGATGGGGGCAAAAGTTAATATAAATCATAAAGAAATTACTGAATTATTTTGAAGTAAACAGTCTTTAAGCCATTGTTGCCTCCCAAAGACTGCTTGAAATGGCTCCTTCACAAGATCTAATTGTTTAGAACTGAAAATTGTTTCAGAAGACAGACAATTGAACTTTGAACAAGTATTACTACCCATATACAGTTAAAATTCAGAGTAACAGAATCGTCAGGGTTTTAGTCAAAATGAAAATTAAAGAAACCCTTGATAATTAAGGAAGTGTTTCACACTGCAAAAATACAGTACTAAGTACTCAGAACTTTTCACTGAAAAAGAATTATTACTTAAATACAGATACATAGATTGAAGAATTCCTTCCAGCTAACAAATTTGTCCTAGATTCATCCCATTACATTTAGGCAGATTAATCATCCATGTTGGGAGTCTTATTAACTCTGTGTGACAAGACAGACACCCAGAAGGAAACTCACATCTTCCCAAGGGGAAGCACAAACAACATATTTATGTCAGATATCTTAAACAGATGGTCAGGTTTTTCCTAGTGTGGAAGTCCCTAAATATTAGCTTTGATGAACCAATTCCACCCTTTTTGAATTCCTATGATTTTTTTTTTTTGAGACCTGTATATAGTATTATCACCCTCAAAACCAATCTACACATTAACTACATACCATATGTATGTATATAAACATATGAAATACACATATGAAATACATCATATGCTAAATTCACTCAAAATCACAATAGATAAACAATGCCATGTGTTCCATATGAATCCTCTCCATCTACTCAGAATTTTACAACCATTCCTTATACCCATCCTTTCCCATCATATCCTTTCCAGAAAAAGTTCTGGCCTACTTATTCCTTGCATGGGAGCCTTTTCACGTATTTTATCATCCTGTTGCCCTCCTCTACACCACCTCTTCCAATGCTACTACATTTATTCTGAAATATAGTACTGCAAATAGGCTAGAACTGAAAATTGTGTTCAGATGTAAGCATAATGACAAATTCCTTGTTCCGTTCCTTTCTTAAGTTTTTTTTTTTTAAACCAGTATTTTACATTCAGATGGTATTTTCACAGAACTACCCTAACTCCAGGATCTCTCTCCTCAGTAGAAATAGCCAGTTCAGAGCCTACTGCTGCATCTAAAATGTTAAGTCTTTTACATTGAATGGTGGGTAAAAAGAAATAATTAAAAAACCCCATCAAATGCAGTCTACTTAGGTGCAAACTGAAGTTTCCCATAATTTTTGCATTCCCTGTACAGGGAGCCCTTCTGACAACCTTAAGCCTGTTACACAGTAGTCAGGCAGTAAACTGTGCAGTCTTTATTACTACCATTTTTCCCCCTACTCTGGCCACACAAACTACATATCAGTCTATTAGAAGTCAACCCATTTCAGTCAGCCACATAATGCGGCATAACAACATTTTTTTTCTGTACTTTAATAACAAAGAGAAGGCATCATATTAGCAGTCTGTTCTCCAGGTTTAGGAAATCTGGAATTAGAAAAAGCAGAATTGAGACACTAACTTCAATGTGACACAATAGCATAATTATTATCATAACTCAAACTTTAGACACAATCTTGTTTGGGCATCTCATCCAGAAAAGGATAGGCCGAGGCTAAATTGTATGTAGGTGTTTACTTTTGTGGTTTATTCTACAACCTGCATAAACAAATACAGAATTTAACATCCTATAGGACACAGGGAAAAAACAACTTTAAAACATAACAGCTTAACTGCTGAAGACAGAAGGCTATGTCTTCCATTTATCAAGACTAGGATACAGGACTTGGAGAACAGGCAGACTAGCAAGTGAATAAACACACCATTTGAGCAAAACTAGAAAAACATCTAAAAAGAAACCTTACAAAACAAGGACTTAAAACAGCAGCAATGAACAGACTGAATTGCTTCATACAAAAGCTGCTTTGGAATATGATTACCAGAGGATGTAGCTGAGTATCCATTGAAGCTGCTGTTGTTTCAAAAACCTGCAAAGAATTTACTAGCTCCTGGGCAGGAGCATCTCCTTTTTCTAGTAAGGACTTTCGGTCTGTAAAAAGCAGAAAAGGTGTCCAGGTTAAGACTGACATAATGCCCCCAGCCTACCAGCCCCCCATCTTAAATCAGAAGTGTAATTACCAAAATTATTTATGTGAATGTTGTTCCTTAATGAACCAACCATAGCATCCCAGAGATGTGGCAAACCCGTTGCCATTTCAGCACCAAAATGTTTAGCTATAGTAGATAAGGCAAATTCAGCTCCTCTTCTCTGTACAACATAAGGTTTCTGAGCCTAGAATTAAACAAAGTTGTGAAGACAGATACATTTAACAAAAAAAAGTTATTTTCAGGGAGGCTCCCATTGTTATATAGGCATTCAATTCTGATTGTGTTCATAGCTACCTACAACAGATTTACAAAGAAGAAAAGCCATCAGCAAGTTATTTACCTTCTTTATACAGGTAAAAAATTGAAAATATTTCATAGCAGATTATTTGAATCCTATGAATTTGGGGATTTGGCTTTTGCTGACACAGGACCATTTCAGCAAGAGGCTTTCCAACTGTTTCCAGTTCAAGAACCTCGGATATCACCAATATAGGGACACCAAGAACAGTAACATGCTAGCAAAACTTCCCAAAAAACAATACTTGATTTGTTAAGCCCTTTCCCTTGTTCCCACCCTCTTCAGAAAGTAGAATTGATAAAAATCACTTTAACAATTAAGAGCAAAAATCCACAACACTCTTTAGGAATCACAGTCCTAACTAGGATCTTAAAACATACTGAAGTTTCATATGAATAAAAGAGTAACAAAAAATTCTAGTGTTTCAAGTGTGGAAGTCACATGTACATCCTAAAGCCAGTCATATTTCAAATACTGTTTTTAATGCTTCAGAGCTTCCATTGTGCATCAAGATGACCAACACTAACATGGGTAATGGGACACAATCACAGCACAGTTTATGGAAATCCATTTGCATAGATTTATATCGAGTTATTCATATTCTGTACTAAAATGTAAAATATTTCAGGAGTTAGTTTCCTTAATGACACACTGAAGATTTAAAACATCACTATCAATGAACATACGTTGCTTGCATCAAAATTTTACATCAACTCAGTTCTCTCACAAAAAGTTCCCAGATATCTGTATTATAATACTATAAACTCCAGAGAATTCAAAGTAATGGAAGGGAGGGGTGGATGTGCAAGTTGCAAATGCCAGTCCTTGAAATTTACCTCATCAAGTTCAGTAGGAATGCTTCCACTACTGCCAGTGGGGAGATCTGCAATTGGGGCTTTTGGAGCTTTCGGAGTAGGACCTCGCCGACTTGTGATGGCAAAAGCAGCTTTCTGATGCCTGTACAATGTAATTATTCCCCTGTGCTTAGTAACTGTATGATGCATCCCGTCTTTATCAGAGTTGGGCCCTGAAGGAAAAAAAGAGAACAGGTGACAACAACTTAAGCTGCAGTTTAAAACACAGGAAGTGATGGCTACCTACAAGTCATCTGCAGATTTCAGTGTGCTTTAAAATAAAAAAAACAAAACCAAAAAACTGTCATCATCCTCAAGGATGGAAAAATTTAAGTATAGAGTTACTCTGTTAAGAGCACATTACAGACGTGGCATGAAAAATCTAAATGCGCAAACTGCCACGTAAATTGTTATTCATCAAGAAACACAGGTAACAAAACTTCAGTCAAATATAGAAAGTTTGCACAAGTTTTTTTTTATATAAAGCAACACATTATGTTCTAAAGTTTAAACAAACTTACATTGTGTCCTTTACAAACAGTTCAAGACTTCTATCATGATACAACAGCAGATGCCATCAGTATCTTTGGATTTGTTGATGTTTCTATTTGTGCTAATCAGCTTAATTTTTAATCAGATATGAATGTTATTCTACTCAAAGATGAAGGAGGACACATTAATTAAGAAAAAGTAAAATATAAAACAGTCAAACCTTAAAAGCAGATTAGAATCTTGCAGAGTATTAAGTTCTTAATTTGTGTTATTTATTCGATCCATACATTTTTAGCAAGGTACAGTCATTTTAAAAAAATCCATGACCATAGCATGCACAGGATTATTTGTTCATTTCCAACACTGTCCTCATCTTTTTTTAATCTTACTATTAGCCTATGGAACATAACACAAGCCAGACTTTTTTCTAACAGGCTACTCTTATTTCCATACTTAATTTCAATTAAAAGCTTCATAAGGTATGTAAATGAAACGTGATAAGTGGATAATCGCTGAGTAACAGTAAATAACTGAAAATTGGAACTAAGGTCTTTTATACGTACATTTTCTGAAAACTCTACACATCATTAGTTGCACACAGTGTGTAGTTTAAGATACCTAAATTAAATAATTACTAATCAACAAAGGCTCAGTTGCTGGCATTTAGAAACACTGAAAACAAGACTTACTCAAGTACTCATTTTAACTGTTCAGAGACAAGCACAGACATTTTAAGAATCTTGGCAGTCTTAGATGTCATACCTTTTGAGTTTTCATGGCTACTCTGAGGCTGTGCAGGACATGCTGCTAGTGGGGTAAGATGTGGATCCACACAGAGGGAGTTGCAGAGATTTTTTATAATCTTTGAGTTGGGACAAGGAGACCTTGTTGTACACTGCTGAAGCAACTTTGCTATAGATGAAGCCACATAGTTTTGTACTAGTGTATTCTCCTCCTTTTTGATAGCTTCCATTAAGGGTTTTATAACAGGATTTAGTTTTTCTGGAAGTTGCTGCAAGTTCACAACTGCACATGCAGTAAATGTATGGACTCGCAGATGCAACACTTGCCATTCTTGATTTGTTTCTGTAACAGTCATTTGGACTTGTTGTCGTTTACTGTCCAACTGTTGTAGAATTTTAGGACTCAAAGTAAAGGATGATGTAACTTCGTTGAAAACAGAAGTAACCTAATAAAAAAGAAGAGTTACAAACCTGTTTCATTTACTGTAAAATGGGATATCCTCTGAAAACTATGGTTTTCATGGTAGAACATGAGTCACTTCACCATCAATTATTCTATTGTATGAGTATTATCATCTCAATTTTTCCAGCAAATAGTAGGAAATACTCCAAAATGTAATTGCTGGAATCTTGAACTGCAGCTAAATAGCTAAATCAGGCATATTATGAACATTTCAAGTCTAGACTCCCAAAGAGGAGTTTACATACTCCTCCAAATTTCAACTGTCCTGTATCTGCCATACATATCCACAAATTCTGGTAATACATAAGCACGTGACAGATAAGCAAAGGAGAATGTTATGAATACAAGAGGCCAGAAAGGATGTGCAAGGTCCCATGCATGAAGAAGTTGTTTCTAAGCTTATTTTCTTTTGAGGAAAAAGACTAGGATGAAAATCTAAGGAAAAAAATCAGCACAACACAGTAGTTGGAGAACTGGCATATCCTCCGCCAGTCACAACTGGCTGACTACTGTTGCTTAAATCTTTCACAGGAAACAGATTAAAAGCAATGTGGAACATGGAAATGATAGGACAGTTAGGCTCTTAAGTACAGGAAAGATGACAGCTGTTGAGAAGGTTAGTCTGAGGGGGGCTTTTTGTCATTTTTGCCTTTTACTTTTAAATGTTCAGGTCAAGTCTTTCAAGTATCAGACTTGTACTGCTTCATTCTGTAGATACCTCAAGTTCTATTTCACATGACCTTGATGAGTGGAATGACCAAAGGATGCAAGAAATAAGAATAGCAAGAAGGAGCACAGGGTTTTTCCATCTGATGTACAAAGACCCCATACTACAATGCAGAGTAGGTTTGGTGTCTGTATTTCAAGGAAACTTGAAGAGTTGAAAAGGGTGCAGAAGACAGCCATAGAAAATAGCAAATAGTTGTGGAATGAGTCTTCTAATCCAGAATGGAAGTCTTCTGGAAAAACATGCATTGGTCAAGCAGTCCTGTTACTAGACTGAAGAGTAAAATGTTGAGATATATGAAAACTCCTGTACTTCACAGACTATGAGCTCACATGATTCTGTTTGGCTTTACCTTGGGAATTTATTCATTTTAGATAATAGCTATAATCAGACTGGGTGCCAAAAGCCCATATACACTATCATCTATAACTTTAAAGATATGTTGAGATTTCCAAGTTAAGCTACTGCATATTACTACATAAATACTACCCTCTGAGAATTTTAAGATCCATCATACTACAGTCATCATGGCCATAATCATTGTGCTGGGTTTGGCTGGGGCAGAGTTAATTTTCTTCATATTAGCTATTACGGGGCTGTGTTTTGGATTCGTGCTGGAAACTGTTGTAAATTCAGGGATGGTTTTTGTTACTGTTGAGCAGGGATTACACAGAGTCGAGGTCTTTTCTGCTTCTTACCCCACCAGTGAGGAGATTGGGGGTGCACAATTAGTTGGGAGGGGACACAGCTGGGACAGCTGACCCCAACTGACCAGAGGGATATTCCAGACCATATGACATTATGCTCAGCAATATAAATCTTGAAGGAGGAAGGGGCAGACATTTGGAATTACGGTATTTGTCTTCCCACATAACCATTACAGACAATGGAGCCCTGCTTTCCTGCAGATGGCTGAACACCTGCCTGCCCATGGGAAGTGGTGAATAAATTCCTTGTTTTGCTTTGCTTGCATGCACAGCTTTTGCTTTACCTATTAAACCACCTTTATCTCAACCCACAACTTTTCTCACTTTTACCCTTCTGATTCTCTCTCCCATCCCACCGAGGGGGAGTGAGCAAGCAGCTGTGTGGTGCTTAGTTGCCAGCTGGGGTTAAACCATGACAATCACACAAACTTAAACCTTCTCTTATTCTTCCCCTTATCCTCAGCATCCCAGTTGCTCACACGAAACATCCAGGTTCCTAATCCCACTGCTCCCCCATCCCAAGCTGCACCACATCCATCACCTTTCCTTCAACCCCCAAATCTACACAACCCTTCCAACCTCAGTCCCCTTTTATTTTGCAGGCTCTCAAGTCCACAAGCTCTTCATTTACATCCTACCTCATCTGTCCATACTCATCTTTTTCTCTGCTTACGAGGCCAGTCTGGGGTTAAAAGAATAACCTTTTAGTTTGTTGTCCCAACACAGAAATCATAGAATCATTTAGGTTGGAAAAGACCCTTAAGATCATCAAGTCCAACTTTTAACCTAGTACTGTCAAGTCCACCACTAAACCATGTCCTTAAGTACCACATCCATACATCTTTTTAAATACCTCCAGGGATGGTGACTCCACCACTTCCCTGGGCAGCCTGTTCCAATGCTTGACAACCCTTTCAGTGAAGAAATTTTCCTAATATCCAATCTAAACCTCCCCTGGCACAACTTGAGTCCGTTTCCTCTTATCCTATCGCTTGTTACTTAGGAGAAGATACCAACACCCACCTCACTACAACCTCTGTTCAGGTAGTTGTAGAGAGCGATCGAGGCCTTCCCTGAGTCTTCTTTTCTCCAGGCTAAACAACCCCAGTTCCATCAGCTTCTCCTCATAAGACTTGTGCTCTAGACCCTTCACCAGCTTTGTTGCTCTTCTTTGGACATGCTCCAGCACCTCAATGTCTTTCTTGTAGTGAGTGGCCCAAACCTGAACACAGTACTCAAGGTACAGCCTCGCCAGTGCCAAGTACGGGCGGACGATTAGTTCCCTAGTCCTGCTGGCCACACTATTTCTGCTCTATTTTTGCTTACAGAGCTTTTCATGTCAAGAGCTACTTTCTGTTAGCACATCTAACACTGATGTTTTCTGACTGAAAAAGACAAAACAATTGAGCAGCCAGGAAAAGAAAAAACCCACTTTTAAAACACATGATTGGGGGGTCAGGCAGAGAAGGTCTAGAATCTACAGTTTATTTACTAGTCTTTTGAGAGTGGCAGGTTCCTGCCTGCTTTGTTTTCTTCTGTGTAGATTTCAACAGTGAATCTACACCTGGAATCAGAACACTCAATTTTTTCTCCTGTTCAGTATGTACCTTGCATTCTACTCAATGTTTGGCATAGTCTGTAAACACCACAGGGAAGTGGTATCTATTACATATCTCATGTCAAAGGATGCATAAAGTCACCACATTATTTCTGAAAGTTATTGTCTGTGTAATAATTCTGCTGAAGATATATTTCAAGACAAGAATAGATTTGAACGGCAGGCATGCCTCTACTTACCAGCTCATTAGCTTGATCTATTGTAAATACACTGCAGTTTACTCTGTTTCCAATGTCAATGTGTGCATCAGCTAACAAGGAGATGAGTTGTTTACATTCATTCTGCATTCGTGTAAAAGGAACAGCAATTTCATCATAATAGAGATGTTCAGAAAGAACCCCAAGTAAACGAGGTTGCACACAAATGGCCACAGTTCTACACTCCTATAACAGGAAAAGACATGATTTGTATTTGAGTAATCACAATCTTTTGTTTGGTTTTGGGCACTAAACAGAGCAATCTAGCTACAAAAATCCAGTTTCCAGAGGCACCATTAACATTTGTAACCTGTATTATTAAAGATTATAAACAAAATCTTCAGTCTGCCACTAGAACAGAAGTGATAGCGAACACAGGGAAAACAGTCATGTTAAAAGGAATCACTGACCTTAGATAACATGCGTCTTGAGACTAGACGTATTTGTAGAATAAATGTGAACATATTTACTGATTCATAGTTCTGACAGTTGGCATTTAGCTACCAAGTAACATATTCCTCCATTGTCTAACAATCAAGATTTTAGTATTTAGATGTATAAATACCATTTTAGCTTATCAACTGAAATTTTATTTCAAGCTAAGTAGCAGACAAGCTGTGGATTAAGATAGTAAGTAAAATTTATTTTTGCTACAGAAACATCCTACCTTTTGCAAGGCTGCCCACTCACAGATTACTAATGCAACACTAATCCTCTGCAAGGCAGATTTAGAATTCAAGTGGAAGAGCAATAGCTGAGCTAATGATTCAGCTGGCTTTATTTCTTGAGTAACAGTATTTACACCTGGGTCACAAATGCAGCAACAAAGTGCTCCCAGCAACCTGACAAAAGGAGAAAGAACAGTCATTTCAGTGTTAATTACTCTGCAATTAGCAATTCAAAATCAAAATGCCAAAAAAGTCTAAATAATTAGATTGACAAAAACACTATATAATGAAAAAGATAAATTGCTTTAAAGTATTTGTTCAGATTTCCAGTAAACTGACTTTGCTGCCATCATCCGAGCTCGCATGACAACATAATCCCTGGTTGCTGGATCTTCTGCAATGCTGTCTGCTCCAGCAATATATTCCTGAATCACTTCCTTATTCTGGGTTTGACCTTGACGCAGTTTAGCACCTGCCTTTTCCTATGGAATAAAGTTGGGATAGGTTGAAAGTAAATGTGTTTGTAATAAAAAAAGATGAATTCATATTCCATAACATTTCCAATACCCATCATATCCTGCAGAAGTTGGACTACGCGAGAATGTTTCTTGGATAAACAGACTTTGTAAAGTAGTTAATCATTGTAAATCACCTCTCCACTAATAGTATTCTATAGTCCTATTAAATGTATGATATGGTTCCTTCACTATAATATTAAAACTAATACTCAACATATAGCTGATAAACTGAGCCCACACAGAGGAAAAAGAAAAGCTTTTTCAGCACATTTTCAGAAATAACATAATGCTTTTAGACTTAACACCGTCCTGCAAACAGATGGTTTTAGAACCATGATGGTTGTGGAACCATGTAAATAAAAACTATAAAGCATTCACAGGGAGTGTGCTATGTGACAGAACTTTGAACTCTCATGGAAAACCTGACAAGAACTATTATGCTCTACAGACTTGAGGTTTGTGAGATAGGCTACATTTGGAGTTGCAGAAAGGCACCATCACTCCCCTTTAGCACCTTTAGAACATGTCTTTATATACAGCTGATCAGTTTCCTACTCTCCCCAGAACAGTTAGTGAGGTCACATTTCACTTACTTTTGATCTGGTTTTTACTTCTAGCAACATGTTTAAGTCAATGGGCAAATGAGATGGCTGCATCATTAAGCAGAGCCAGGCTCCCATCCACGGACAAGCAGCTGCAACCACATACTGTACAGACGCCTTGTTTAACAGTTCCAGCCATACCTTGGGAAAGAACCATAGTGGAAATCACAAATTTCTATGTGGTCTATGTAAGATCACATACATGCTGATAAACTGTAGAAACCATCCTGTTCTTCACTCTATAGTAAAGGATCACATAGACTAACTACAAAATAATTAACACAAACACACTATTCTTTATCTGCACAAAAGTGCAGAGGATACAAAAGAATAGGGTATGCAAACACTATGTATCTAGGTCATGAGTCATGCAAATACCTTGTGAATAAGATCCAGAATTTCTTGGTTGCTTTCTAAGATACAAAATTGAAATATGTGCCTCAACATGTCTTGCAGAATTGGAGTCAGCCATGTTGAAGAGCTCTGAAACAAGGATATTGTATGATCAAGCAGATTCCAATGTGTATCCCCGTAAAACACTAATAACTTTAATTCTTACCTGGTCTTGCGTAGACAGCAGTGTGAATAATGTTTCCAGTGCTGCTTTTCGCACAGAAGATATTGTATGATGCAAGAACGGCCACACACGTGGGACCAAAACTGTGAGTGATTGCTGAATACTAGTACATGAAGGGAAGATGTAGAGGCAGTGACGGGGGAAAAAAACAGACACACAGAGCTAAGTTAATTTTGCTTATCCTCAGTTACAGTTTTATCCAAAAGAAAGCTTTTTAAAAAAGAAAAGTATTATTGCATATGCTTGGTGATTTTAAATGAAAGATCAAGTTACTACAGCTTAAACATTTAAAATAGTTCAAATCAGTAACTTTTTTCAGGAAAATACTGTTTTTTCTTACTGGTATAAAGAACTAATCTATTCAAGCACATATTTTTACCATGTTGTTTCCTGCATTATATTTTGGGCTTTGTTCAACTATTTAGAAAAAAGGGGGTTTTTTAGTTATGTTTTGAATTTATTATTAGGCATTTATGAGTTTAGAAATAATTAAAAACAAACTTGGATCTTTTGTGCATGAACTTGCACATCAACTGATGCAAGTAGTACATGCTGAATTAAAGATGGCATTAGTGAAAAAACTTTATTCTTCATTTTGGATTTGGGCAAAAACCAGCTTCAGCAGTGACAATCATATAGGATGAGAAAGGTACGACGTAGAAAGCGTCTACCTTGAGTGCAGATGCTGTGAGTTTACTATGTATATTACGAAAAATGTTAACATACTAACACGCAATTCCTTTAATTTGACAGAGTCCCAAACAGAGGAACTAGGCATTGTCTTCAGTCACAGAATTACTGATTGTACTATTGATGTGCATTTGCAAGATTGTAACTTTCTTTAGAACTGTTCCAATAGCAAAGTTCCACAGACACATGCACATGTTTTAATGTACATATTTTGCTCTCTTATTTGGAGTTTGTCAACAAGGAGCAGACAAACAAGGAGTCTGTGGCCAGGACCACCATATATGAGTGTAGCTGATAGCCTTTACTATTTTAATATTTGCCCAAGATGAATGCAGAGAGAGGGGACAAAAAAGTCACATACAAACAACATCTAGTACCTTTTAAGTATTTTGTTGCCTTTTACTAATGTAATGAAAATAGAAGCACTGTCCTAACCTTCACTTTAAGGAAAAGGAAGAGTAAAATTAAAATAGTGATTTAAATTAAACATCTCCTTGGCATATGATTTGAAAGTAACTTTGATTATTCCAATTTGAAAATAACTGGACAGTCAAACCTGCAATACTGAAGCAATACTAATTAAAAAGTTACCTGCATTTGCGGACCTGAGGATAAGTCAGAAGGGAAGAAAGAAGGATCATGATACTGTTTGTGGAAGCTGTCAAGTCATCCAACTCCAGAAGCGCATCCCACAAGGTATTAAGAATAAAAGGCACCTACACAAATAAGCAGAAGAGGTTATTGTAACAAAAAAAGGAAAAAAGGAAAATCCAAGTGCTGTCTCTAAGCATTATTTTCTTCACTCAGACCAAAAGTGAACTTTTCAATCAGAATTGATGGAAAACAATTCAGTCACCTTCTGAGATTGAAGTTGAACCAGGCTTTCCACTACTGGTACTAATGATGCTGCAGCAACAGCTCTGACATCATCATCTAGATCCTGGAGACCTTCAATTATTGCAGGCAACACTTTAGGCAGTAAAGTGTTGATCATGTCCTGCCAAAAAAGATCAAATGCATTTTAAACTTAAAAAGCATATAATGCCCCAACAACTAAGATTACTCTAAGTGTCTGGATAAACCTGTTTGCTATATAAAACAGAAGCTACAGGTCCAAGACTATAATCTAAATATTGTAAGTTACCATTCATGAAGTAAAACCTAAGTTATAAATTTGAATGAGCTGTAACTCAGCTCAGTTTTGGTGTAAACAAAGCTCAGTGTTTGTAGAATAGTACCATGAATAGACTAAACCTCTTCCAGCACTCAGCTCTTGTTAACCTCACACATTAAAGTATCATCAAAACCAGGCAAGCATAGCCTCCATTTATAATGTTTTGTGCAAGTAACTTACCAAGTTACAACAGTACAAGTTTGCTATACACTTGCAGATTTCTGCAGACAATATAAAAATGCAGTCACATCTTATAACCCACGCTTGCTTTATCATACCTATGTACTGTTCAGCCACACCTTCTACTTTTAGCAGAGCTTTTTGTTCCAAAGCTCTATTTGTCATGAGGGTTATTACCTGACGTACTGCCAAAGCATACTTTATTCCTAGAAGACCACCATGTCTCACTTCCCACTGTTCCTGTGTAAGCAGCTTCAGGAGAACATCCACAGTTTTATGAACTCCAGTCTCATTCATATGTTTCAATACTACTCCCAAAGTCTGAGCACAAGTCTCACGTACTGGTGCTACCACCTAGGATAAATGATAGAACAGGTTCTAAGTCAAATTTCATACAGAAGAAACCCATATGCTTAGAGTCAGATGACCAAAACTGCTATACAACAAGGTGAAATTTATGTATCAATTAGTTTGTAATGCGTATCTGTGAGCAGTTATAACAGGTCTATGCAGTAGCATGGTACAAAGCATAGCTGATCTACCTGTTCACTCAGAGACAACTTACTTCATCTGAAACAAAGTCTCCAAATCTGTCTAATGCAAACACACAAAGAAGTCTAATAACCAAGTCTTCTAGCCACTCCTGATGCTGCTGAATCATCTGTAAAAAGAGACAAATTGAACACCTTGACTATATTTATTCATAAATGATTTCTGATATGCTTGCTTTAGCTAAAATTTATGAGATATGACAACATGTTTAAATTGAGTGAATATAGTCATCTTGCACAGATAGTCAAGGTAAAATAGCCAGCACTAATTCCGCTCACCTAGCTTATTACAAACATCATAATTTATTTTTTAAAAAAAAACACATAGTACCTTTATCAAAAGGCTAGAGAGCACCTTGTAAGGTACACAAATAATTTTATCCCTACACAGCACATAAAGGTAAGGTCATTCAGATAATCTATACTGACTAATGTCAACATGTCCTAGGCAAGTGTCACGGTTTAAGCCCAGCTGACAACAAAGCACCATGAGGCTGCTTGCTCACTCCTCCCCTCCCAGTGGGATGGGGAGGAGGAAATTTAAGCAAAAGCTAATGGGCTGACACAAGGATGGGGAGGGATCAGTCACCAATTATCACCACAAGCAAAGAACAGACTCAACTTGGGGAAAGAACCAAAATCAATTTAAGTTACTTCCAATGAAATCAAAACAGGATAATAGGAAGTAAAACTAGATTTTGTAACAGCTTCCCCACACCTCTCCCTTCTTCCCAGGCTCAACTCCACTCCCAATTTTCTCTGCCTTCCCCCCTCCAGTGGCACAGGGGGATGGGGAATGGGGGTTCGGGTCAATTCATCACACATTGTCTCTGCCACTCCTTCCTCCTCAGGGGCAGGACTCCTCACTCGTCCCCTGCTCCATCGTGGGGTCCCTCCCATGGGAGACGGTCCTCCACTAACTTCTCCAACGTGGGTCCTTCCCACGGGCTGCAGTTCTTCACGAACTGCTCCAGTGTGGGTCCTTTTCATGGGCTCCAGTCCTTCAGGCACAGACTGGTCCAGCACAGGCTTTCCCATGGAGTCACGGCCATCTTTAGGCACAACCAGCTTCTCTGGCATGAGGTCCTCCAAAGGCTGCAGGTGGCCATCTTCTCCACCGTTCACCTCCACGGGCTGCAGGGGGACAGCCTGCCGTCTCACCATGGGCTGCAGCGGCCATGGTGCCTCCTCCCCCTCCTTCACTGAGCTTGGTGTCTGCAGAGGGGTTTCTCTCACATTCCACTCCCCTGTCTGCTGCAGGTTTCCCTTCTTAAATCTGTTCTCCCAGAGGCACTACCACCATCACTGATGGGCTTGGCCTTGGCCAGAGGCAGGTCCAACTTGGAGCCAGGCAAGCTTCTAGCAGCTTCTCCCAGGAGCCACCCCTGGAGCCCCCTCCCCCACTACAAAAACCCCACCACACAAACCAAAACCAGAAAGTTGATTAATCATGTTTGAAGAATATTTACAAATAAACATGCACTATGAAGCAGTACTTCACTGTGGGAGACCCAGTGAAAGGAACTTCCTTTTCAACCACATCTCCTCCAGGTTTAACAATACAATTTCGACCAAGCTTGTCTTGAAGCTCTGGCTTCTGTTTATTAGAGACCCAATAGCTCAGTAGCTGAATCCCAGAGCAGAAGCCCCATAAAAGCAACTGCTCAGACATCATCTGTCTCATCTCCACTATTTGCCTACTAGATCACCACTTCCCTTGAAAACTATCATTTTAATGAATAAAACTTCCATCATATTATGGATTTGATATTCCCATACATGTGAAAGAATGCCTATAGCATGCACAGAAGCCTTTGAAGCTAGCACGGACTACGCATACTCTTTCCATAAATAGTTAAGAAACTGTTTAAAGTATCTTATTATTGCAGCGTGTGTTAATACTACCCCACAATCTCCATGGAACAAATACTACTCCATATGGAAGCAAGAAGAGATAGCAGCTTTGGCTTTCCCTATACACAAAATACGCTGAAGTAGTTTGATTTACATTTGATAAGTGTATCTCCTCATTATTCAACACTCTAAACCACAAGCTCTCCCAGCTACTTTTACAGCAGGGAAGTCAGTATGAATCTGGATGAGATTTGCTATTAGTAAACAAGCTACTACTGTGGGATATTTAAAAAAAGTGTTTTCCTTTTAGATAGACTCTTTAAATACTTTTTCTCATAATAACAAAGCAAGCTGATCAATAGGGTCACCTTACTATTTAAGTGACTAGAATCATATGGTCTGAGACAATTCACTAAAGTTACATAATTAACTTGTCAATTCTGTTTCAGCACAGCCTTACCATGACCTGAAAACAGTATTTTCTAGTATGGAAGCTAGTGTTTAGTAACTTTACACTCAGTCTACATATTAATGGCTACTTATACAGTAGTATTGTTTTCTGCACAGCCCTTTTAAAAAGAATGTAAACTTTTCATCAGCTTATACAGTGATTTCATCCAAATCATTTTGATCAGACACATCTCATGGTTTATATTCCTCCAGATGACACACCTCCTGCATAGAAGTCTGTTTTCTAAACTTCATTTAAGTAACATGTTAAGTCTACATGACTGAAAACGTACCTCCTCCAAAGAGCTATCTCCCATTTTACCACCACTTTTACCATGAGCTTTAAGTATCTCTCTCAGTCCAGTACCTGCACCATGTCGAACCTAGAAAAGTGAAATAAAAAGTAAATTTTTAAATGTTTAGGAACAGAACATAAAAATATCACTGCATAACTGAAACAATACTTTTTTATTCTTAATAGAGATGTTTCAAGTGCTGCAAAGTTACTGGTACTTAAGACTTGTGGGAAAGGGTAGTATTTTATTAGATCAAATCATATACTTAAATACTTATCTGCCTGAAACCAACCTGGTTTTTTTTTAAGTATTTGCCAGCTTATGGACAGAAGTAATTAAGAACTGTTTCTATTTTCTAACACAGAAGATATTGTTACCATATTTGCAGTAATGTAGCCAAAGACAGTTTTCATTTAGTTTTACCTCTCTGTAAGACACTAGTTTTCAAAGAAAGAGCAACTAGAAGATATTACTGTTTTTAGTAAGTTTATAAGCTAAAGAAAAGCAGTACTCTTGTATTTCTTCAACACTTTATATTTCTCTTTACATTATGTATTTCTATTATTTTTATTGAAACTATTATTTTTTAAACAGAGTTTGGATTCCCACTGAATACTTTGGGGTCTGCAAAACAAATTTCTGAGAATTACTGTCCTGCATAGCTTACAAATCTGCCTTGCTTGGGTAAATATTAAAAAAAAAGTGAACAAGTGATATGGGAAAGCAATTTATAGCCACTTTATGTTCCCAAACATGAACAGCTGAACACACTAGGAAGAGTTTTGGAAATGACAGAATACCAGTAGAAAGATATGCTACAGGCACACCTGTTCCTCATATTTTTGATATGTAACTGAACTAGTAATTGGCTAAACAAGAAAAGCCCACTCAATAGATACACAGGAAGTTGCAAAAGCAAAGTTCTGAAACAGGTTTTCATTAAGAGGTCTTTACATAGGTTAGAGCAGAACTTTCTCCTTTTCTTTTTTTAAAGGGCATTTTATACACATGCTTGTTGCTAGCAGAAAAAAAGATTGTATTTCATTTCATGATAGTAACAACTAGAACCAAGTAGTTGGTAGGTTCTCCCTTAATCAGAGTATCTTAGATGAAACGCAAGCATACATGTGCCCATATGTACAGCTCAATGGTTGTTGATAAAATCTATAAGCAAGCCAATAAAAATCAGCCAGAGCACCTAGTCTTAGAATCTTAATTGTTCACAATACACCAATCATTTGTCTATTTGGTCCAAGGCTGCTTATGAGCTAGTTTTTACAAGCCAAAAGAGGAAGACTTCGCTAGTTAACTTCTCAGCTTCTGCAAACACAAAACAGCAAGACAGACAAACGTATAAAGGAAACAGCAGTAGTAGGATTCATCTTGCCCGATTTCAGCTGCCTAAAAGCTAGGCAAGCAGTCTGAACTAGTCATCCAGGCTGCCTTTGCAAGAATATGCCAGAGGACCATTTTATAAACATGTACGTTGAGGTAGTTTAACCTGTTTGTCATCCAGAACATACTGTAATAATGATTCTGTATTGATCGACTTCCTGAATTAAGATGCATGCGCCCTATATCAAATGTACTGAGAAAGCTATGAGAATGTCTGCATTCCAGGAGACAAGTCAACTTTGGCTTCAAATGCAAACAGCCTGCTTTCAAATAAGGTGAGGCTTATTAGCTCAGATGCAGTGATGTGCCACACAAATATTATCCTTTTTCTGGGCCTAAAATAATTGTGCTAGTTACATATGATCTATCTCTGTGTTTCCAAGTTTGAGGTCAGTATGGGCAGAGCCAAATTGCTATTACTGAAACTGTGCTACAGATATACCTAAGTATGTTACAGTTGGTGTTAACATTTACTCTTTCAAAAGATCAACATTTTTATAAGTTAGTTGACAACAGTTATTTCCATGTTCTGCTCAAGGAAGGAAGACCATTGTCAGCTACTTCATATTTTTGCTTAGAATTGATATCAAAGTTTGTGGAAAACAGTATAAGGACTAAATAAAAGCAGGAGCAGAACAGGGTTTGAATCTTGAAAAGTTGTCTAGGCAATAAAAAAATATAGTTTTTCTAGTTGGTATTTACTATCATTCTGAAAAAAGTTAAAAGTTCATTTTTATAAAGAGAACAACTAATGATTTGTAGCCTACCCCCTATTACCAAAGGATCTTTCCCCCTCCTTTTCTACTAGCTTAGCATTAGACAAACATGCCACTGTTGTCAGCAAGACTCACATGATATTCCTCAAACTCTTGATGAATCCAAGCCTGTTTTAATTGCTTAGTCTTTTTGACCATCAATTCATGTGCTTTTGTTTTGCTTGTATTTCAATACTTCCAGAATTCTCACTTATCACTGCTTTCCATACCTTTCCCACTCTCCACTTGAGTATACATTACACATCTGTTTTCATTTCCCCTTTAAACAATTCTTAAAAAACACTTGCTCTCTAAAAGCAGATTTGACTTGGCTATGTAATCCGTTTTTATGATTCATGTAATTTTTGATATCTAGCAAAATGTTCTTAAGACCTACACATAAATTTTTTGTGCTTCTGTTGAAGCCTTTCTTTAAATCTATAGTTACACCTTAGATACTGGATATACATCTTACCTCCCAAGAAGGGTTAAAGAGATCATTGCACACCTCTTCACAAAAGCTTTCCAGAGGCCATTCATTTGCCTAAATTCATAAAAAATTAAGTACAAGATTAAAAGAGATCAGGTGAACACTTTTTATATTGTATTCCACTTAGGTGAAAATAACAAAGACCTCCAAAAGCTTAAGTATTTTGATTTGTCACTGGACAGAATTAAAAAAAACAACCAGCTTTTTTCCACACTTTAGAAACTTTGCTGATTGGCACTGGATCTTTTAAAAAGCTTATAAAGTTTGTCTGTTAGTAGGGTAACCTCTTCTCTATGGTAATTAATTTTGCTGTTCTGGAATTCAGCCTCCCTCTAGGAACCACACTAATGCAGAAAATTAAGCAGAGTTTCTTATACTCCCCAGTGATTCTTTAAATTTATGAACTTTGCCTTTAAACAACATAATAGGTAAGTTTCAATTTGAAGTTACACTACATAATCAAATTGGGTCAATTTGACCAGTAATAAACACCACCCTTTTCAAAACACATTCCATGTTTTTGAAAACAAGAAGCATATCCACTAATCCCAAAATTTCCACAAGGAAACTGACATGGCTGTGGAAAGGAAATTATGATACTAATATTAAGTTCACACCATCACAAACACAAAGCATTTGAAAGGCTAGCAACCAGCAGCTATTCAGCTTGCAGTTATCATTAATCTCTCAAATTCATTTTCCAATCGTTGTTTTGCAAATAAGAATTTAATTACTAACCTATGTCTGGAAAAATCTTTTTGCAGAATACAGACTAATCAAGATAAAGTCTCTTCAAATAAATGTCTATGTACCATCTGTATTCTGGTAAAGCATTTCTTAAAATTTTTCAGCTTTTCAGTCTATTGAAACAAATGCAAGTTTTTCTAAGACTAAGGTAATTGTTTAACTCTTCAACTACTAATGATAGAACTTAATCCTAAATTAAGCCTAATTAAAGTAAGGGAAAGATTAAATAAAGTGTACATGAATATTTAGATCAAATTATTTATGGCCCAGTGTAATCCTATCATCTGTTTAGCACAGTTTTACAGTTTAATAACCAAGTCTGACACCTGCAATCCACATACTCAGGTTCATTTGGGTCAAACTGCTACTGATGGATTACATGTGGTTTTTTCCTCAATGCTATATACAGTTTGAAGCTCATTTGCTTCACTACATATAAAAGTAAGCTGGCAACAGCATTCTTTACTCCACTTCTCTTAATGCTAAAATAACTAAAGAATTTGGGAGCATAAAGGAGTTTTGGTTTACATTACTCTAAGAAACTGGATGATCACTCCTGCTAACAGCAGAACAATACATCATACCTCTTCTGGAGCATTTTCTACCAATGTTTTTGAGTCTGTGGCAGGCTGGTTGATGACAACATTTGCAACTTTTCTTCTCTTTTCTTCTGGTTCCCCATCAGTGCTATCGTTGCTGAGAAAGAACAAGTATAAGTTTATGAACTGAAAGTATGCTTTAGGGGAAGTAATTACTTCTACAACTGAAGTTTTCAGATAAAGTGTGACAAGAATACAAAACAAAGAGGCTTAACACTGTGAAATATGCAAAATAGTTAAGTTTGTGTAAAAAGTTCAGTGAGGAGACAGTAGAATGCTGTCCCAAATTGGCAATCCTTTTCAACCCTTCGGAAGAAATACATTCTTAATTAAAATTGAAGGAAGAATTTTGTTTACTGCTTGTTATAAACACAGTAGATACAATATATCACTATAAACTACAGTGAGGATACAGTGAGGAACACAGCATGCATCAGAAAGTTATATCTGAAATTTGTAGTTAATGCTTATCTTCTTAAATCCCCCATTTTCATGAACTATTCTCAAGCTGTATTTAATAACAGGAACAAACCACAAATTTTAACTGTGGCATCCCATTACTTCAAGATCCCTCTGAAGCTAGGTCCTTAACAAAGCTCTACTGGGAATAAGTACGGCATGCAAGCATTTTATCATCAGCACAATTAGCACATAAAAGACTAAGATGCAAAGACTGTAGAAAGTTTTTCAACACATAAATCAAATCACAATCCCAGCTTAACTGACATAAAAGCAAACCAGTTCACTATTATACCTCTTCTCATTAGCTTCCACTGCATCTCTGGATCTTTGCTTTGCAAATAGCTTAGCCATTCTTTTGGCTTTATTCTTTTGTCTACTGCTCATACCAGCTCGAAATTCTGAGTCAATTAACTCAGCAGCCTGAAGAGTCTGAAAGAGAAGTCATTCATTGTCAGCTCTTACAATGAAGGTCCCAAAAAATCCTCAAACTCACATTGCTCTCAACTTCCCCAACCCTCCATCGTTTCAAACTCAGAGCAGCAGTTTGACATCAAATAATACTAATATGCAACTATGGGGCATAAGAATTCAGGAAGCCAAAGCATACCATATTAGACATTGATCAGACTCAAAATATAAGTATTATAACTGCAGAAGCACAAATAAAGCAAACCCACTGTATTATTCCTTGCAGTCAAACAGCCCGAGGTTTTACCTACAGGTTGTTTGTTTACTAGTGAAACTGAAGAAGGAGAATAGTCCAGATCTTCATCATTGAACAGATCTTCAGTATTCATCCCAATTGCAGCACCCATATCTAAGCCAAGTTTCTTTTGTAACAGTTTCCTCTGTCGTGCTATCCTCTCTTTAGGATCAATTTCACCTTAAAAAAAGTTTTTAAAAAAGGGAACATGTGTCAGATTTCCAACCAGATGTATTATTGAAGATTTGCTCAATGAAACAACACAAGAAGGCCAGGAGTTACAGAATTAAGTTGTACTTGGCTAATACATCAATACAATCTTTTAAACCAAATCACACTGATTCCTAGGAAGACTTTTGCTGCTGCTGGAGCTATACTAGTACTTAAACTGTGATCAATTTTTAAGCAGAAAATAGCTCATTATTCATTAAATTCACAAAACTAAACTACATGGTCTACAGAAGTAATAAAACAAGTTTTCCCCGAATTTTTAGGAAAGTACACTTTGAAAGGAGCACATTAGCACATTAAAAAATAAATCCAGCAACTGATTCAAGAACTAGTGCTTTTTTTATTGAGCACATGCATCCTTGTGGGATCTGTTGATTTTGGCAGTCTGGTGGGTTTTGTTTCTTTTTTTCTTTAAAGGTTTCTTTTTCTCCTAAACTTTATCTTCTGTTGGAAAACACAGACCTAAGAATTAACAACCACCAACAAAATCCATCAAATTATATTCAATCCAATATCCTATATTGAGCTAGGCTGACTCTGAACCTGTTTTCTTGAAAAATATTCTTCCTTGTAAAATGCATTAGACCCAGGTGTCTCCTTTCCTTCTAACCAAACTAACTCCTGACAGCAATGTAGACTGAAGCATAAGCGTCATTTTCCTAGGGTGCTGGAGTCTGTTAATCTTATCCTCAAGCTTCATAGGTCAAGCAAGGCTCATTTAAGAAGTTAATAGAAGCTACCTCAAAAACACTGTGAAGCTCCAACACTTCAATTACTGAACACCTAGACTTTGGGAGCACCCCCATTTACATAAAAAATAGAAGATTTTGGTTCCTGAGTAGAATAAACCCTCCAAGTAAACCAAAACTTGTAGCTTGTAGGGCTGTCAGACTTCACTCTTTTTACATGTGCGGTATGGAAACAAGTCAGGAGACTGGGGGTTTTTTTGTCAAATATCTGCACATAAACTTGTAAGTAGGTGACCAATATTGGCAGAATTTTGGAGTATACACCAGGTTGAGCAGTAATTAGTTAATCATATCTATACCAATAAACCTTTTCTTTTTAAATTGCATTTAACCAACAAGCAAAAAAATACAAACAACTTCTATTCTGTAGAAAATATTATCCCTTTCACAAGTTCATTTTAGGAAAAAGTGTCAAAGACTGGTAATTCCAAAGATTATTTAACTTGCTTTACCTCCATTCACATTGGCTACTTATTTGAAAAGGAAAGCTGCTACAAAATGCAGAAGAGAAAGCAGCCTTTGTACATTTTCCCACCAGTTAAAAAAGCAGCAACTAAAGCTATTTTTAGTTTAATTTTCTTTTTTATTACTTTATTTATTTTCAATCATAAAATTATTTACATGCAATCATACTACACTGGTATAAATATCAGACTTCTATGAACTGAAGTGTCCTATTCCATCTATGCGATTTCTGAACAGGTAGCATTTAAAAAGAGATGAAACTTGTACAACACCTTATTAACCTAGCATAAAAGATGGCAGACAAAATAGCAGCAAGGCTTAACAGACAGGATGCTGCTGAAGTGTAAGGAGCCATATGTTCTGTTCCTTGCTGAGCTAGCGAACTTCTGTGTACACTGCACAGACCGCATCACACACAGGGAACAAGTCAATCAGGGCTATGCAGTCAGAGCATATTCTTATCTATAGCATCATTTCATCTGGTGCTGAAACTGGAAGATGGACTGGAATTAGAGCAGGAAAGTACAGTAATAGCAAAAAAACAAATCTTGAAGTAATTCAATGCTATTTGTCCTGGTTTCAGCTGGGATAGAGTTAATTTTCTTCCTAGTAGCTGGTATAGCGTTACATCTTCAATTCAGTACAAGAAGAATGCTGATAACACACCGATGTTTTCAGTTGTTGCTAAGTAGTGTTTAGACTAAGTCAAGGATTTTTTCAGCTTCTTGTGCCCAACCAGCAAGAAGGCTGGAGGGGCACAAGAAGTTGGGAGGGGACACAGCCAGGACAGCTGACCCAAACTGGCCAAAGGGGTATTCCACACCATGTGATATCATGCCCAGTACATTAAACTGGGGGGGGAGCTGCCATGGGGGGGGGGGGGGGGGAAATCGCTGCTCAGGAACTGGCCATTGGTCAGCAAGTGGTGAGCAATTGCATTGTGCATCACTTGTTTTGTATATTCCAATCCTTTTATTATTATTGCCATTTTATTATTATTATTCTTAGTTTCTCCCTTTCTGTTCTATTAAACTGTTCTTATCTCAACCCACGAGTTTTACCTTTTTCTGCATGGTGCTTAGCTGCTGGCTGGCATTAAACCATGACACCATTACACTGATGTAAATCAACTCTCAGTTAAAAAGTTGCAGAAAGGTATCAGACAAGTAATTTCAAACAAAAGACATCACACAGGCACTGATATTTACCTTCCAACTTTGACAGTTTTATGCCAGTATTTTTCATGTAATCTTACTATACTTGAAACCTTCAAGCTTTTAAATAAGCCACATCCTACTGCTATATTTGGTAACTGTTTTAATGAAGAACAAGTGGTGGTAGTTCCTGCACCTCTTAAAAAGAGTCTACAGAAATTCTACAGAAGCCTTTAATATTGCTTTTTCTGCTCCCACTTCTGGTTTCCACTCTGCTCTTCCCCCCATACACATACTAATTCTGATAAAAGAAAAAACCAAAACAATATACACCCCCTAAAAAATTAAGAAAGATAATACAAACCAGTTATGTTGGGGGATATTTTATTCCATTATTTCCTACCATTCTGAGAAACCATGGACAACTAGACTCATAATACTGCTTTTTCAAATCAGTTAAGTTTTCTTGTCTGCAAGTAAAATATAAAGATATACCTGATTTATCATCTTGGACTTCAAATTCTGCACCAGCAGATCCAAGAAGAGATGCACCATGTTTTAACAACCGACATATATCAAATCTGTCAAAACGCAACCGATCTGTTGAAGGTGAGTCTTCCATAGGACTTTCTGAGCCTGGTTCTAGACAGGACATTGAAAATAATAAGGACAATGTGATGAAATTCTCATTCAAAGTTCTAACAGAAGATTAAGCAAGAGAAAGAGGAAGAAATTATTTCTTTCCTCCAAATGAATCATCAGACATACAGCATTTTGATTCAAAGCGTAAAGGCTCTGTTTCATAGACAGACTGAAAAAGCTCACTTGTCACACTTTCTGATTAGAAAAGAATTTTAATGTTTTTCCCTTGATAAATTTAGCTTTTTAAAATCCTGGACATTGACATACCACTAGGTCTTCTCTGCACACATATGGCCAACTTGCAGTTTGAACTGCATATGGCTCACAAATAGTTCAAACAATTATCATGCCAACACTACATCATATCACTAACAGTCAAGCATCCCTGGTATGGACACTGGAGAGTGGTCTTAACAGGTATGGGAGAAAGTCAGCTACCAAAGACTGCTGAAGACTAGTTATCGGCTCTTCTCAAATCCAGTGGCAGGTACAGTGCAGTTCAATACTGATATAGAAGAGATTTGTTCCTCACAAGATGTCTTATTTCTTGGTTATGAATTCACTTCCAAACTATCCCCTCCCCTCAAGATTAGTTTGTTTTGTTGCTCCTAGTCATGTGCAGCTTAGCATTCAAAAAGACTGGCCATATTCCTACATGATCCAGCATGCTCGCATCCTGAATTGCAACCAGCAGTATAAATACAACTGCTGCCTACAAGAAATACAGCATTTAGTTTGGTGTGTTCCATGTCACTCACACATATTTATGAAAGCTTGTTCATTTACAGTAGAACAAATCTAAGTGCACACAGAACACTATAAACACCACCCACATTTCTTCAGACCTGAAGAAAAAGTTAACATTTCATTACACATATACAAAAAGAAAAGTGATTTATAGCAAGCCTAAGAACCTAAATGCAACCAGACTACTGTAAAATGTGTATTTGACTACTACATCAAACATTTTAAATTAAAGAAACAAATGTCTGCATAGCCAGTTAGCCCTGTTAAATGGTACCTTTTTCTCAAACACCCATAATTACCTTTTCAATTTCATATCTGATAGGCAGATATGCAAGAACTGGACAACACATGTAACCCATCATTCAAAACAGCTGCTGTACTCAAAGACTGACAGGTTGCCCAATTTCCATGTACAAAAGGAGTGCTGTAAGTAATTCTTGGAACTAGACTGGTGAAATTAACTTCTATCCTTGGTAAGAGAGTAGAGTCTATAAATAAGGTTATTAAGTAAAAACTTAGTAACCCTCTCATTAACCTGATTATCAATGTCTTTAAAGAGCCCCAACAAGTGGATAGAGAGGATCCAGTGGACATAATATATTCAAAAGTTTTTGGCAAGGTTTCATATAAAAAATTGAAGGAACTAGGTTACCACAGAATTGGAGAAAACATCCTTTTGCACAGTGAAAGCTGGTTAAAGACATAAAAGTTAGCTTTGGAGTCCTTCAGGGATCACCGATCAGGGATCCTTCAGGGATCAATTCTATCAGTCTTCAGCAATAGGAAGGAGATTTCACTACACACTCTTCTCCAAGCATGTAGATGATACAGCTCTTTTGGGTAACCAAAAGTCACAATGGCACTAAGGAATCCAAGAAGGTCTCTCAGAACAGACTAATGGGCAAAGAGGCAGATACGGTGCAAAATGAAGAACCTAAACCATGCCTACACAACACCAAATTGAGAACTGGCAGTTAACATACAACAAAGATCTTGGAGGCACTTCTGACAGTTTTCTGTATTCACCAGCTTATTGGGCAGTGACAGCCAAAATAGCGAAGTACTGGCCATCGTCAGAAAGGGCACTGAGAACAAGACAGAGTGCATCATTTTGCCACCATGTATAAATATCAGTACTCAAGAGAGATGGAGGTACATTGTGTGCAGTTCTGTGCATCTCAAGGAGTACATGAGTAAGAAAAAGCACAGAGAAGGACAAAAAGTTATCTAAAAGAAAAAGCAGCTGTCTTGTGAGGAAAGACTGAAGAGACTGCAGCTCTTCAATCTGGAGAAAAATTGCTGGAAGAGAGCAAATATGATGGTTTACAAAAATCATAAAGGCAGTGGATAAGGTAAATGCAGAACTTGCTTGTCAAATTCTATAGCAACAGAAGGCACTGAATGAAACAAATATGAGATCACCTCAAAACAGATAGGAGCTTTCTTCTTGTTGTTTTGGTGGTGTTTCATTTTTGTTGGTTTTTTTTTTTTTCTTTTTAAAAAAACAGTGAATTTCCAGAACCTATGCCACATAAGGTTGTGACCATAGAGAGTGCCAACAGGTTTAGACAAAATCACTGACAATAGGTCTGTAATTTGACAATAAAAGTAACTAACATCCTTAACATGACAATTTCAGAAGCAAAGTGACTACAAACAAAACAGACTTCAGCAAGCTGCCATTTCACCTCCCTCAGAAAGGTGCTTTGAGCAAGGGAACAGAGAAGAAAAGAGTGTCTGCAAAATATCATTACAAAGTTGATTGGTTAAAAGTTTTGCCATTTTACTTGTTATTATTCCTTTTATTTATAAAAGCTTTATGAGGGTACAGAGCACAAGCACAGGAATCTTAGAAGAAACAAAGGTCAGGTACATCATTGTAATTGAGTATGAACATCTAAAGCCAGAGAGGTTTACTACAGTCCATGCATATAAAAAAGTCTATGCTTACAAAAAACAGGATAACACATTTGCCTTGAAAAGCCTCATATGACAGTTTGCATCAAACAATGAATTCTACATAATTCATTTAAGCAGCACCTTGTTTTGATCTTGGAGTTGGATTCCACTCAGGTACATTTTTCACTATTGCTTCAACAGCCTGCCCAGCTGCAATACGAGTATCCCAATTCGTACTTCTTAAATACACTAACACCTTTAAGGAGAGATTAATAAATAAATATTTGCATAAATGTACTTTCAGAAAATCCACCAGCTGTTATGCTCTATTAAAACACACTTACTTTTAACACTATGGATTAAGACAACATTCAAAACAACAAAAACAAAGGACAAGAAAACAAAGAAATGCAAGCAGCCTTCTCCATATTGCTCACTGCTTAGCAGAACTCTTGCTGTAGCCAGACATTAAGAATTTATAAGATGTATTTAGCCCCATCAGTCAAATTCAACCTTGATTTCCTCCAGGTACTGAACAAGGCTTAAGACTTTTTTTTTTTGCTTTCTAAAAGGAAGTGTTCAAAAGAGATTAATAGACCTTAAAATTCTGAAGTCATTTAGCTCAAGAAGAGGGACAACACAGGTCACTTGAAGCAACATATGCTCTTCTGAACTAATTTACTACTGTGTCTCAAATCTGGAAAAACTATTTCTTTCTCTGAAAGTGGTTTGATATTCATGATTGCTTGGCCACTCTGTTGATACCATCAATTGTGGTGAGGGCACCTGTTCAATAAGAACAGAATTGAGGTCACTCAGCCATCTCCAGCTGTCAGATACAGACTATTTTTGGTGGTTTTACTAGACTTGGCCAGATTGAAGTCTCAAACTAATGGAAATATCTTTCCATTTTTCATCCCTTTTAAAGACAAGCAACCTCCTATATTTTTCATGCTGTATCTCACAAGTAACAATCTTTAAAGGCAGGAGCAGAAATTTTTATAAGGCAGTAGACCTTCTCTTTATAGAAGAAAATCTGAACTTAGAGCAAACATTGAATATCAATACTGAATGCAAAGTGAAACCTCACTTACGTAACCATTCCACAGGCTGACAAAACAGCAGGCTTAATGGAAGTAGTCTCCTAATTTTCTTGAGTCTCCAATTTCTGGAGAACACAAGACTACTATGCTTTTTCTTCTTCTCACGGAACTCATGCCCCTTTAAACTAGTTTTATTCTCACCATTAAAGTACTGAAAGAAAAATGCTTACTTTAGATAAGAGATTATTCAGTTCATGAGGATGCAATTTCACTACTTCCCCAAGTTGCTGTGCAGCTGCTTTTCTTGTTACTGGTGTTGTACCGGTGTCCAGTAAAATAAAGAGACGATCAAGCCTAAATATGATTGACAAAAACCAAAAATGTTATGCTATTCATAGTTCAGCTGCCCATTTCTATTAATATTTTCCCACATTTTTCAGTTTATCTAATGCAAACGGAAGAAATGTTTGCCTGAAGACTATTAACTGAGAGTGACAAATGTACTTTTTTCTAATAGTAAGCATAGTCGTTCTAAAAGCACATAATTTTGTAAGCAAAAAAGAGAAATTGTTAAAAAGTTTAAAAAAGTCTGCAGTTACAATAAAAAATTAAATTGTTCCTTTTGTTCTGTGAGAGAACATTTTCAATCTTGAAAAATAAATACTGTTAAGTTATAAATTATCTTCATCAAAGTCTGAATAGAGAAAGCAAAGGGCTCAACTGCTCGTATTGTGCATTATAATTTCTTTTGAAGACATAGCCTGTGATCTATAATATCAAACTCTTCTTTTCCAGGTTATCACAATTTTTTACTTTTCACATATTTTCCCCCTACTACCTGAAATATATAAGGCCAAACCTATTGTAGTATTTCAAATAATCCAATACCTCTGGCCTTCCCAGGAAATACAACAATTTAACCAGAAGATCTGTTTTCATAGTAACTCTGTATTTAGTGAAAGAGACCCCGATCACATATTTTCAGAATAGCTAGCTTACTTCTTGTTTAGAGTTGCTCAATGAGAAAGTGATCATATAAAAAAGGCACATAAAAATAGAGACTACCTAGATAGTCAAATCAATGATGGAAGTAACAAATGTTCAATATCCCTTCCACTATATATAAGTGGGACAGAACTCTCTTTACAGGGTGCCTAGTTTATCCGTTAGTTATTGGGCAGTACGAGGTAATTACAGAATGCGAGTCTAGAATGTGTCCACATAGAGCAATCAGAATTGTCCCTTATAGCCTTAATCATAAAAATACTCCTCCAAATATTGCAACAATATGAAGCTGGAATTTACACAGCAGTGAAGCTCAGCTAGATCAGCCTAACAAAATAAGGATACAGGTACCCTGAACAACTCCACTTCCTCATAAACATGTACCCTAGGTTTAAGTAAATACAGGAAAGAACAAGTGTTTTGCCTGTTAGTCTGTTGCTACCAATTACATTTCACCAAAACTGCCTTTAACATTAGTTCAATCATTTAAAAAACACCCCCCCGCCCTTTCCAACATCACTGGATTTTGTATTTTCTGACACACTTACACTACGCTTACTCCTGAAAATATCTTATGTGTCACAACACACTAGAAACAGCAGTGCTACAGAGCCAAGGCAGTAATGTCACAGAAATACAGTTCCAAAACCCAAATGCTCTCACAACTGGAGGTACTAGATTAAATATCCATTAAAGAGAAATTCTAACTGAAAGTATTTAAAATCATTCTAGTATTTTAGACACTTCTGATACTTGCCAGCTTTGAAATAATTGTCTTACTACTAAAATAGGTGAGCCCATTTCAATTTCTGTAGATAAAACTGGAGTTTCAATTGCTGTGATTAGTAGTTGGTAAATTGTTTTAAAGTTACATAAAAATGAAAAACCAAACATACCTAAATCAGCAGTTTTGTGTGATTAGACAGTCAAGGAGGAAAGCAAAAGCTTTACAGATCTAACTCCTCCAAATCACTGATAGTGGACTAGTCAGGAGGAACATACCAAATAGTTATTCACCAGTATTTTTTCCTTAGTACAATTGACAGTAATAACCCAACCTGATTTGCAGCACTCAGTATTATTCAGTAAAAAATATGCTAGCTTGCAGAGCAACCACAGCTTGCTCCAACTTGTTTGTTCTCTCATTCTTAAACTCACCCCTTTCATTCTTCATCTCTTTATGAAACTTCAGTGTTCCATACTCAAGCAGTTTGCCATTTAGCACCACCCACTCCTTTAACTATCAAAGTATCTTTTTTTTCATCTCCAAAGTCGAGCAGAATGTGCAACTTAAACCACTTCCTCAGCTAGAACTCTTCATGTGTCAAAAAAGGAGGAAACCACTATGACTGCCTACCCTCAAAAAAAAATTAAGTTTAATTCCAATCTTGGTTACAACAAATATCTTCTTTCCTAAACCCTACAACTTGCTGAAGCTGTATTACCTACAAAACACAGTTGTTTGTTGGGGTTTTATTACCCTGCAGTATGCTTGGTTTGTAATTTGTGATTTTAAATTGTAATATGCTTAACTTGGATACAACACAAAATAAAACAACAACAAAAAAATCTTTCTATTGTCTCACATCACTATAGGAAGGTTTCAACATTCAAGCCAAGCAAAATAAATGGAAACAGGATTAGCAAATACAGGTAACAACATCTGACTAACAGTACTGGTCATGCTAACCATTCTTTCTTTCCCTGCCCCAGACTTCCCTGACATACAGTTCCCAAACAGTTACTATTTGGAGGTATTAAGAGTCGTAAGTTTTGGTTGTTGCTACAGAAGAGTATGGCAGAACCTGAATTCTCCTGCTCTAGTTGTAAGGGTAGCACTGAGAAAGTTGCCACTGATCAGCATTGCTTTTTTTTTTAATTAAAGTTTTCATTCTTAGTTTCATTAAAAATGAAAAAATACTAAAAATTCTAAATTAATTTTGAGGACTTGCAGTTTGGAAAGAAATTTCCTAAGTCTTACAGGGTTTTCATTCTGAGAACAAACTAACAGTCTCTAAATTAGTTCTTAAAGCCAAAGTGAACAAAGAATTTCCTAAGGGCATGTGGTTCTCTGCCTCATGCTAGCCTGCTATAAGCACAGCTCTGTGTGGCTCACATCATTCACGAATTTAAAACAGAACTCCGAATCAGTGTGTAGAGTGAAATGCCCTATAATGTAGATGTAGATAAAAATAATTATTTTATGAAAGAGTTCAACACAGGCTGTCAGAAAAGTTGTTCTAAGCGTATGGAAGACATAAGCAAACAAGAGAAATACATGGAGTACTTAAGGGAAGAAAAATTTAAAAAATAAAACCAAAGAGATTTATGGACTGTTTTGAAAAATCTAAATACCAACAAATGCTAAAAATGAAATATATCTCTAAAACTACTTCTCTTGCACATTAACTGCTGTAATCAGAGCTTAAAAACAAAGTCCTTCACTTTTAACTCATAAGCAATTTAGATAATCCTGACTGTCATCTTCTGATCCCGAGTCAACTACATCTCATAGATAGGAAAGCAACCATACACCACTTCTATGTGAATTCATGCCACATGAGCTCATTACAAAGCACTAACTTGTTCAAAGAGGTAGATACCTTTTTCTTCTCAGTTGATAAATGAGATTTTCTAATCCCTGCTGAAGTTTATCACCAAGACAGAACTTGGGACCAGCAATTCAGAGTTCTTATGAACAGCATTACATACAATTTTTTTTCCTCTAAGAAATATCACAAGCTTTTACACTGACACAGAGTTCATTAGAAATGTTTCTGACACAAAGACATCAATTCAGGTGCTTAAGAACAGGCATCTAGTACCATTGAGACACTTCAGAATGTGTCATCCACATGGGGTCAGCAGACATGACACAGGATGCAGGCGATCCTTGTCGTTCTGAAGTGGCAAGGACGCATTATACCATCTAAACTGGCATCAGAGACCTAGATTAGGCAAGTGAATCCTCCCCACATAAATATTCCAAGTCAAACCCAGAGCATTTCAAAGCACACTAGTTTTGAAAAGACTAAAGCTTGAATTCTTACTTTCAGAATAGAACCACCTGAGAGATACTCAAGAATAATCAGTAGGTCTGTGATCAGGATATCAACTGGAACAGCCATCCCAAGTTGGACCAGACTCTTCCACCACTAGACTACTACCACTCAAACAATTTTATATAACAATCCTAAAAAAATTACTAAATTAATACTTAGAGAAAGAATGGAGGCAAGAAGAATTCTAACAGTAAACAATTTAATTTGCATTACTATTAATCAGAATAGCAAGGTTGGCCGTCATAAGGGGGAACATCATCCGTCTAATCAACACTTATGCAGAATAATTATGCATACAGGCTTAGTTAACTAAAGGGAGGGTTGTGAATAAAAGTACATAAAAATGATTATTGACCCCCAGTCACTAAACATTATCACAGCAAAGACTACAAATAAAAAAATTACAAAGGACAAACATAGCAACTACTTTCAAAAGAGCCACAACAACTAACCCAGCAGCACTCTCCAGGTAGCATGGTGATTCCACGTTCTAGTCACTGCTTTCCAATCAGTTTTGCATATTCAGCATTAAACTAAGTTAGACATGACTGTACCCAGGCACAGTAGGCAAATGTTGCAACAAATGACCTGTTCTGTTCTTCATACTCATCTTCAGTTCTTTGCTGCCTAAAGGTATGTCTCCGAACAGAGGGCTGATCTCCATTTGAAGGGACAGTTATCATAATATTTAAAGTGAACCTTATGGCACTCCTGTGGAAACGGGATGATGTAGATTAGAAAGCCCTTCAGCTACAGAGACATGAGAGAGCTAGAAGCAGGATAGTTAATGACCAGGTCAAGATACAGAGGTTACCAACAGGACCTCCAAAATGTTTCCAAAAAAAAGACATATGCAGCTGAATTGTCTAAAGATCCTGATCACCCCAGTGTAAGCATTCTGACTGGATTGGGTCCCCACAAGACTTCAGATGGGGAAACTCCCAATTTGTTGATTTCAATGAGTTGAGGCTTGAATGGGACAGTGAACTGATCACTGCTGCAACTGATCACTGCTGCCAATGAAGTGATCTGTTTGGACTCTACATCTCTGTGTGCACCAGTATGTTTAACTGGCCAGGAAGCAGCCTCTGACAGTAAAGGCCAACTGGTACAGAACAACTCATAACTCTCCTAACATATCCCCCAACCCATTAAATTGTGTGACTGTACAAAAAACATTAGTGGCATAGTCCCTGGAACACTCTAATGTCAACCTCTGCCTGGAGCTCTTTAGAAAACTGCTAGCTAGCACCCATCAGAAGGCAAGGGAATACTCTTAGGAGTTTACGGTTTAAATTGCATTTCAACACTGGTAGCTTCCTCCCAGCCACTATTTCTTAGTACAGAAATAGCCCAGAAACCTAGAAAACATCACTAAATTAAAATTTAGACATAACAAAGGTTGACACTCACTGTGAAATTCAACCTAAGTTCTAATGGAGATGCCTTAGATTTTCTTGTTGACCTGATAATCCTTTGGTGGTGTTTCATCATTTGGTCAAATATCAGCTTGGTCAGCTTCACAGCTCAAAAAACTCAAGCCCCTACTAAAGCACACATAAACTGTTAAATAATCAAGTAAACAACTTTCCAATATACAATCAGCAAGCAAGAGAAAAATCACTAAACTGAATTCAGAACAAAAGTGTTATGATACGCTAAGAATGGATTGTGATTTTACTTCTCATAGGTGGAGACTGTGGAGTAAATAGTTATGAAGGTGGGGCTGTGGACAATAGAGAAATCTTATTGTTTCCTACAGAGCAGTGGAAGGGACACCTGGAATGAAACAAGATCTCCGTGACCACACTGGTCACAGTATTATACACTGCATATGGAAGCCAACCGAATGCTAAAATTAGTATAATTAATTCCATACTGAATATATATTTCATGCAATATATATGATCCATAGCATTAGGCTGCACAAGCCTTATTTGTAAACTATTACATATGTATCTACATCCAACAATACAGCCCAAAAACGTATGACCAATTACATTACAAAAATAGAGAAACAGGCAATTAAAACAGCTGTAAAGACATACTAATACAAGAAACATTATCAAGTTATATAGGGAACACCTTGGTGAGAATTCAAGTTTTAGCTGCTGAAGCAGGTTAGAATTCTTATCAGAATGCAATTCTGACTTTCAACTTTCATTTCAGTCTGTTAGGTGTCTGAGAAATTTTACAGCTCTATCTCATTTGGGCAGTAGTGCACATGCTACTTCTGCTTCTCCCCTCCCCATGACTGTGTCAACACTGCCTCCCACAAACAGCAACAGGAAAGGCAGTCCACTGTTCTGGTCTTGGAGCTAATCTCTATCAACAAGAGAAGAGTTACACTATTTTTCCCTCCTTTTGAGTCAGAACTCCTGTAATCACATTGGTTCTAAAGTGCCTACCTATTCTTATGGTACAGGATATGTCTTTAGTAGTGAAAACATACTTCTTGTTCAGTTTAATTCTTGCTTTTCATGCAAGAGCAGCCATGAAGCAACAGCTTCCAAAGAAGCTAGAAGCCAGATTAGTTCTTTAGGAAGTTTGTGATAACCCCAGGAGAACATTTCTAAAAGGTACATAAGACCCATAAAAGATATTCCGGATAATTTTGTTACCTCGTGAGAACTTCAACCTCCCAATGGTGAGAATTTCAACCTCCCAATGATGCAGTATTAAACGTGAAATGTTACGCAAGTAGTGTTGCCAGCCAGCGCAGCCATTTGTTCTTGGGATGTCACAGCCCTACACTTCAAAGCCAAGAGCAACACTTATTTTCCAGGAGCTTTAGTCTCATAACCTTCTGACATTTTAAAATAAAAACTAGGTTCCTAATCTACATATTACCAGTTATATACAAATCCAAGTAAATGAAAACCATTGAAAACTCTAGAAACTAGTACTAAACTTACAGGGACCTAATCAAGAATGGCTTGCAAGAGCAAGCAAGTTTTTGTTCCTTAAGGAAGTGTCTTGAAAATACACTGAAGAGATTGTCATTAAGGTATTTCAGGGTGAACTTGAAGATTATACCTACGAAAATAATTTATTCTTAATGCATCATACCAGCTTCATACATTTCATAACACTTTAAAAGCATATTTGTTCTTCATACTTTGAGGGCCCTCAAAACTACAAGAATACCATTAACAGCCTTGGTGTTGGAATAATGATACATGACATGCCTTTGAACACATTAAAAGAAACTGGAAAAATGTTTTACTAGATATTGAAAGGGACTATCAATACTTCATCATCTACTGAAACTCAATCATCCTGAGTAACCTATGAGCCTTGTCACTTTCCATAAATTGGCAGCATTACTTTTTCATCTAAACTATCTCAAAAGATCACTAGCGAGCCATTGTATTTATTCACTCGGATCATACACTTTGTAGGAATGAAGCTGAAGCAAAACTTTTCACTTCCTTTTTTCCTTCTCAGTTCCACTATCAAGACTTTTTTTTCATTATTAGCTATGCAAACATTATACTACTTCCTATACACTTTTAAGACCAGAGACAGGAGATAAAGCCTATCAAATTTGCTTGCGCATTCACAGAAAGAACATCAACATTCCCACCCACCTATACATACTTTTGGAGGATGGTGTTTATTAGTTAGTCTTTTCAGCATAAAACTACCAAAGAGATGAGCGTATACAAAGCAACTACTCTGCAACATCTTTTGGTATGAAGTATCTACTGTTCTGCTTTAAGGTCTGTTTTCTAGTGTATCATCACAGAAGTGTTATATAAAAGCAGGTCTTCAGTCTGTGTAACAGCAGAATCTAGTAAAACAAGCATGTATACGTATAATGCAGAATAACATATCAGAATCTCTTTTGTCCACAAATTACAAGTAAGTGACAATTATTTTTAAGACAACCTTATTAAAAGCAAAGCTGCAAATTCTCAATCTAAGTTTGAAATATTTCAAAGCATTCTCTGTATTTGTTTAGATCTTCCTGAACAAAGTAGGGTTTTGAGAAAGGTTTTCAGTTGGCCTAACAGCAGAAACTAAGCTTTACCAGGAGAACAACCACTGTTTTGAGAATGTGAAAATACCACTCGCCCCACCTCCAAAAATATTATTTTTTTAAATATGATTCCAATACAGAACTAGCCCTAATGAAGTTTTTTGTTACTATCAGTGTTTGGTATGCACTCAGCAAAGACTACAGCCCTTGTTGAAAGATTCATTTGAATCAACTTCTCCCTCACTCTCCACGCCTGTATAGTTAGAATAATTCAACAGTGAATATTGGTCCTTCAAAAATATAAAATGTAACTAGCTACCTAGAGGAAAAGTGCATATCTCTACAATTAAATGGAACTGGTACAGAAGCTGGAAGTACAACCTTTAGAGAAACATGTAGTATATAAGTGTACAAAACAATTATTTGTAATATGTCTGAAAGGAAAGGACCTTAGAAATTCAATGTTCTAAAGTAAAAGATGAAGACAAGATTTCTTTTATTTACAAAAGCAGCACTGACATTATGTCATCAGTGTTCCTATGGTCCAGCAACCAATAGGTTCATTTATCAAGAGCTGCTGTGTAACTTCAAAGCGGTATGGATAGGTTTTGCTATATCTATTAAAAAACATTCATAAGGCCAAATTTACACAGTATCACTTCCTACAATTATAGAAACATTGGAGTTTGCCAGGAGTAACCAAGATGTTGCAGCAATCTAAACTGTGTAATTATTTTACCTAACACACATGTGGAATTGAAAAAATTCTATACCAACTTACAAGTATTACAGCACCTTTATTAAAGTTCTATACCTTATATTCAGCTTGTGTAACTTTTTGATCTTAAAACTGTACTCTGAAGCAATGTATCACACGTGACATTATCAACACACCAACTTTTTCAGTGCTCCACACTGAAACACAGAATGATCCTTATCCAAACCAGAATTTTTTTCCTGTCAGTTACCATACCAAACAGGTGTTAACTAAATCTTTGCATAGAGCACTACTGCTTTTCAATAAAGCCATGTGGTTTTACAGAAATACAGAAACACTGGTAACTGAATTTGAAACCAATCTTTACAGTAGACACAACCTTAGCATACAGCTGAAAAGCTGTATCTTGATATTCCAGTTAGCCCCCATCTCACATGTACGTTAGCACAGTTATTTAAGCAGACTGCCCCAGACCTAATGTAATTAGAATATTATTCTATTTAACATGATGGCTTACAGTAGTATTTCCATGTACATAGTAGTCTTGTTACTACTATGCAAACCTTACTACTTCCAGATTCTTATGGACAGCTTTGGAAAAAACCACCCCACCTGATATATAACAAGTTGATTAAAAAAAAAAGAGTAGAGTAAGATAAAGGGATAGCCTGTAGAAACTACAAAGCTCAAACTAGAAGACTTACTACTAAAAGTCTTAAAAAATATATTGCTGGTATGAATTTTGATTAATAATGGATTTCCATTATAAATGTGCACACTTTTACTTTTCTACATAGAGCTGTAAACTTACTCATACACAGCTTCAGAAACAGCATTTACTTTTATTATAGCACTTCAGAAGTACAGAGACTACCAACACGTGACTTGAAGTTAATCTATCACAAGGTTAATTTGGATTTACAGTTTCCTTCCAACTATCCTGTTAGGAAGCTTAACATGCCCATTTCACACAAAAAAAGATGGCAAGAATTTGTGCTCAGCGTTTTTTATAAAACAGCTCTATTAAGACATACCTCTGTATCTTTGAATACTTTAAACGCTGGCACACCCCAGCGCACATGTGTGTAAGCAGATACTACCCAACATCTTGAGGCAGAGCCAGAACACGCTAGTCACTTTTCTCCACGGAAGCCTGTTTTATTTCGGTTACTTTACAACTAAGGGCTCTGAAAGGCAAAACGGTTTCCTACCAGTTTTTGAGACTCGGTATCGCTATGCCCTATTCCCTAGCAGTTTAACCCGAGGAAGGACTGGCCAACGAAACGAAGGTGTCGAATTCAGGAGGACGCCCCAGGCAGAGTCCCTGCGGCCTGAGGAAGGGAGGGGGCTTCCCTGTGCGCCGGGCACGGGAGTTACCCCAGGCCAGGAAGCAAACCCAGGCGCCGGAGCACGCAGCCACCCCCAAACCCCACCGAGGCGGCCCACGCCGCCGAGGAGCGCTGGAGGGCCCCGGCGAGGCCTCCCCAGGCGAGAGGAGGCGGAAACCGGGCACCCCCTTCACCCCCGTACCCCCCGAAGCCAGGCCACACGGTGGGCCGGGGACTCGGGGCCGCCGCCGCCGGCCCTCCTTCCCCCACCCTTCCCAGCTCCTACCGACCTGGAGACGGCCATGGCCGCCCGGAGCTGGGCCTCGCGGGAGGCGAGCGGCGGGACAGCAGGCCGGGGGGGGGCCGGCGCCGCTCTCCCAGGGAGGAGGGCGCAGGGCCTAGCTCGGGCCTCTCGGGCGCCGCACCCGGCCTCGGCCCCGGCCCCGCCGGTGATCCGCGGGGAGCGGCTGAGCGCGGCTGTGGCCGGCAGCGGTCAGAGTTTCGCTCCCCCCGGCGGGGCAGCAGCGGCGCGGGCGGGAGCGGTGCACAGCCCTCGAAGCGCGACCTAAAGCTTCTATTCCCCCATCGCCAGGGCGAAGCCCAATGCCTGGTTTTATATGAGCAGCCATCTTGTATTTATTCCCTTCCTCCATGATAGCCGCTTCCTGATTGGCAAGACCGCCCGGTCGCAGCCAATAGAGAGAGCGCTTCTAAGAGCAAGGAGGGCGGGCGCACGCAGCTCCCGGACTGAGCAGGACCGGCCATGGAGCCTGCCGAGCCGGCTGCGGGGGGGGGCGCCGGCCTCCGGGACGTACCAATCTGCACGCGTTGGGGGGGGGGGCTCAAAGGAGAGCGCCCCAGTCCCGCACCCTGAGGGGAGTAGAGAGGCACCAGAACGCGAAGTAAACGCGTCTCCTTGCCAGTCTACCGGGCGCTAGCCCTTCTCCCCCGCCAGCGTGGCGGGAGAGGGCGGCGGGGAACTCGGCGAGCTCACGCCGCCCTCCCCACTCGCCGAGGAGCGCTGCCCCTCGGCTTACGCCCGGTGCTGCGGCGCGGACGCTCGGCCGGCGGAGACTACGGCTCCCGGCGTGCAGCGCGCTTAGCGCCGCGCCCCCAGCCCGGGGAGGCAGTCCCGGCGCCGGCGGGGGCCGGGTTCGGCCTGGCCGAGCGGGCGGTAGTTCCCGTTCTCAGTCCTCCTCGCTGCGCCGCTGCCTCGGCCCACCCCCCTTCCATGGGGAGACGGGCGCTCGGGGCCGGCGGTGGCCTCACCGCGGGTCACTTCGGTTACTCGCAAGGGTTTATTAACCGGCACCAGCCCCCCACCCCCAAGGCAGCAAGGGGGCATCTGAGCCGCCGCTCCCCGCGGCGCGGCCCGGTCACCGACCGCGTTTCTTTCCGCTTCCTTCTTCAGTGGGGCAGCCCGCCCGTCCTCCCGGCCCGGCTGGGCTGCGGGCGGCCTGTAGGGCAGAACGGGGCTTAAAAGTTCGCCAGGCTGGCAGGCGGCGGTCCCTTCCGCCCTGCGCGTACCCTGGGCGGCTGGCCGCAGGGCCCCCTCGCTGTTGGGGAATGAGGCCAAGCTTTCCAAGCGCATGCCGTCGGCTTCGATCGGATCCAGCGAAACGCAGATTAAGAAGTCGGCCTTCGACTAACCATTTAAATTAACGATCCCAGACAGGGACGTAAGTGTAGCTGACGTATGTAACCTCTCATGTGATCAGTTGAAAAAAGAGCCACAGACTTTTCTTTCCTGTAAGTGATGCATAAACTTCCATAAATACATGAATTTGCATAATACTGTATGGTAAAGTTTTTTCTAAGGCCCATTGTGCGTGTTTCACACCAAACCTTTCTACAGGAATTTATTTCTGCTTGCCCCAGCCTTTCTACTGGTTTCCCTTTCCCTGCAGTAGTTCACTCTTCAGGTACAGGTTCGCTTGTTCATTCCTCGCTAACACGTGCATATCCCAAATGGACACACTAATGCCATTTGCACGTTCGCTGTCTTTTTACAGGCCTGTAAACAAGACACCGGTACGTAATACCTCAATCTACCCTTACCTGTGCAGGCCCAGCCTATACTTGAGTCCTCTAGAAAGGTTTGCCTCTTCCTGTCTGTTCCCTCTCCTGTTGGAGCTGGCGTTACAGTGGCAACCAAACACCGAGCGATATGAGTCAGCCCAAGGCCGCTGCGCCGCACAATGTGGCCAGAGCAAACCACTGACTTACTTAATTTTCAGTGGTAGAGACAGTTTTTGTCACAGTGCCACACTCAATGACCTTTTCCCTGTCATGGCTCTGATGTAGTAACTACCTTTAGATAGCTCAATATGCCTCCTGTAGCAGAATCCACAAAAAAATACAGTGGGTGTAGTTGGAAGCCAAGAGCCTCTTACTGAAGTACTCCAAAATTACGCACACCTTCCTTTCTGCCACCGTGTGTTGCAGGTGCATCTGCCCAGGTCCCTGACCCACCATGGTCCGAGGCACATGTTTACTCCTGTCCCATGCGTGTACATGTTTTCACATGGTGGGGTGCCTGCTGTTTAGCCCCGTGATGGGGAGGAACGGCAGGGAGTTGTGGTAGGGAGCAGCAAGGAGCAGGCTGAGGGTGAGTGGATATATTTTTTTTGCATGTTCAATGCTGTTGACACGGATGTATAGCAAACACCCCTGACAATACTTCTGCAGTTGTTTAGGCAGGAATCAGCGTTCATCCTGTCCTGCTGTAGGCGTTATTGAAATGACCCTCAGGTGCTATTTCCAATTCTAACACCCTATTTCCTCTAAGCTTCCCTAAAAACATTTTGTGCATTGTTTTAATAGCAGTCAAGGCAGAGGGCACATCAAACATGCAATAAAATTTGTTGAGCAGCTCCATAGGGGTTATCCTACCTGATAAAAATAAGTGCAGGGAAAATATTGGTCGTGGGTCTTATGCACTGAGTACTTGCTGAAATGGTGATAAACTGCAGTCCAAGCAAAACAAACTGCAAAAGACAGAAAGAATGATATGTTATTTACCTATAGTAGGCATTCTGGACTAAACCACAATTCATTCAAGTTTCACACCATGTGTTTTTGTATTTTGATGCGATGTTTATGTAAAGCACGCCGTTACTTAACTATTCACCTGTATCTTCTGCTCATTCCTTTTCTTACACCCTTTGAAAACCGATTCTTCTTTGTCCGTGCATCTGTTCACCTGCTCCATAAGTCATACCAATCCTTTTTGCACACCCGTTTTCTTTTGACCCATTTTTCAAGGAGTAGCCATGCATTTTCTTTTTGCATATATTGAAAGAATCCCCCGTGCAAATCTGCTGTGTGCCAGTATACTCTCTCAAACCTTTTCCTAAATTAGATAATAATTTCCAGTCAGTTGGTATGTTATGATCATCACTTCCTGCACTGATCTCAGTTATTTTTGTTTTCCTCTTCCTGCCAACTGTGTCCACCTGTGAACTTTTATTGCTTAGCCTCAGACTCATAGCGACTGCAGCTTTCTTATTTGCTATGTATGTCTGCAGAGCCTAGGGAAAAAATGGTGCAGTCTGCAAGTGCTACAGCTGTGCAAATAGTAGATGACAGAGGCACAGTTTTCCTGGTGGAATCCTTCCTGATTAGACCTGACATACCGTGATCTTCTACATGTTCTAGTCTTGAAGTTTTATTTTTCCAGTTAGTTTTTTGTGTCCTGAAGGTTTGTAGATTTGTATTGCTTAGGATCACACCAGCCTCTCTGTAGCTGTAGGTATAACATTTGATACCTCCTAGTCTGGTAAAGAAGATTATTTTCATAATAGTTTGCACATATGTTATTGGCTGTATTATTAGATTTCTAAATTCCCTTGGAAATCTTGTCTGAAGAGAAATGAGTCTTAGAAGCTTGTCCCTGCTTAGCAGTGTGCTCAGACATCTTCTCTGCTGGTGTCTTAATCACTATCATTATTTTGATTATTCAGGGAAAAATTGCTCTGAGATAAATTTATGTATTATGACCTCATGCAGGTAAATTGTGCAGGTTCTTTGCAATGTGTATTTTTTACTGATGCTTTCTGTTCTGAGGTCTGCAAACTAACCAGTTACCTTGTAGGCTATTTCTAATGTACTTTAAAAATCTTATTTACTTTTATATATTTAAGTGTTTCTTTTTCAAGTATTATTTAATCTTCCTAGTTTTTATTTTACATTTTATCTCTGTAGGTTAGGCCCCTTTTTACTGGTGTCACTGAAATCAGATTTCTGACTGCTTAAGGATTTTTTTTTTTTTAATAATCTCTTGTTTCTTGCTAATTAATACTTTTTAATGCTATTCTGCTTATTTTTTATTTAAAGGCGTATTTATTTTTAATCATCCAAGCTTCACTAGTTTCCATGCCAACTCTCATGCTTTTAATTGTCTCATTTTTACTCCAAGGAAATTTTTGACTAGCTGCGTAACCTTCTTGAAAGTCTCCTTAAAAAATTGCAACTTGTACATGGTCTTCCTTTTAAGTTCTTCACCATAAGTGATGGTGGCTGGAGGCTGGGTGCTGACTGATAGCTTTCGTAGTACAAAAAGCACCTCAGAGATAGCAATGAAATGCTGTATTCTGAGAGACAAATCAGGGCTAAGGCACTGCCACCCACAACACTGATTAGAAACATTTGTGAAAAAAAGTTTGCTGGGCTCCAGTTTCTCAACATCAAACAGGATTGTAATAATAACCAGTTAGTGAAAATCACCAACATCTAAAAGGTTCCAAATGTCACCAGAGCTATATAATTAGCTCATTAGATTTCATTACCTCTGATCATATTTAACATTGTACTTTCATGACAATTTTCCTGAATGAGAGGCTCCTGATATGACAAATATAGAGAGAAAACTTGTGATTCTCTTTTGTGATCTTCTGTTCCCAGGGATTTTATCTCATGAGATTGCATGGACTTGTTCGGAAGCAGTGCTCCTTGCCCATTTCCATTATAAACAGATATCCTGTACAACTAATCAACCTTGTTGTACAAGGTTGTACAACAACCTTGTTTTTGTTAACCATGGTCTGTAATTTCTCTAGCATTTAGTTTCACGATCTCAAACTTCTCATTTTCTAACTCAGTTCTACTTTCCACCCTATTTTATAAAGGATGAAGACTTAAATTACTGATATTCTTTGGACACGCTTTATGTATAAAAACTGGAAGTTTCTTAGTTTTGTCTAGCTGTTATCTGTGCCTCTGATTTAAATAAATATTTTATAGTTTGGGTAGTTTATTGTTCCTGGGGCATGTTTTTTAGGAAATGGTATAATCTATCCATTTCATACAGTTGTTCTTTTTTTCCAAGCAAACTCTTATGTTTACATTAACATTTGCCCTCTTTTCACCTCTCTCTGCAGGGTGTTATTGGTAACTACACCACTTTCTGTGTCAAGTAAGTGACTAAAGTACATGTGCATTGACTAAATCTCACTTATGAACTCTGAAGTATTAGGAGATTAACAATAGTAACTCACATGGACAATTGCATCTTTATACCTGATCTCTCACTGACATTTAGGAGAGCACAGATCTCCATTTATATAGAAAAATTTATATATTTGTTTAAAATGCACATAGATATACATACATATATGAAAAATAAATTCGGTATTTCATATCCAGAAAGAAAAATGAAGGGGAGTAAAGCTCCTGTCAGGTATCTAAGTGGGCTTCTTTGGATCAAGGTAACAGGTGAAAATGAGCCACAGTTAGAGACAAAGAGAAGTGGAAATAATGAGGTCAAACTTTTCCTGTAAATCAGTAGGTCTTTCTACATAGACCTGTGGAAAAACACAACATGAAAATAACATGAGAGAAACAAGCAGAGACCTTTTATTAAGTTCTTCTATTATTTAAGCTTGTGTGGCTCTTAAGTTTTTTTTCTTTATTTAATTTCAGTAGTCAGATTGTTCTTTTTTCATGAGCTAAGGCAAGAGGGATATTAGCCTGTGCAGTAAAAAAAAAAAAAAAAAAAAAAAAAAGAGCATATAATTCCAGTGTGCACAAACTGAATACAAAGAGCATAAATAGAAAAGCACCTCTGTCATCAGGGACATAAGGATTCAGAAACACACTATAATGCTGAATAAACAGGGCCAGAGGTTTCACATCTAGTCCAGCTCTTTCCAAAAGCTGTTGCTTTTCAAAGATAGAAAAGAAAGCTAATCTGTGGCCATCATCACAAGTTCTGCTACAGTTAATGAGTTTAAATTAGATTTAAAAACAAGTCTGGTGAACATATCCTTTGCTCGCTCTCTATTTTATTATAACTACTATATTAAATGATAGAAAACAATGTTTTTCTTTTATTTTAATTTGTAAACACTGTTTCTCAGAATATATTTTAGGCCTACTAAAGATTTCTGGTGTGTAACTTTTTAAAATCAGAATTTACCATTCACCGGAATTGCTATTAAATAGCTCCAACATGATGCAGATACCAGGATATGGTGGTCCCATTTTTCATTTGGGGTGTGCAATGTGCTCATTATACAGACAACAATGAATCAGCTGTAGCATTCCCTTTGCAATACCAGTTTATACTTTCTTTCTTCTATTGACTATGTGCATCCCAACGATGGATTGAGATGTGATTAACATATCAACAATAGCTTGTACTCTCTTATCTTCTCTTTAAAGGGTTAATTTTGCTGTATAGACTTCTGCTTGGTAATATAACTTGCTATACTTGGTAGTATAACAGAGAGAAGTGAAAACTACTATCTGTTAGGAGAGGAGCCCTGAAGAACTGCACGAGGATCATCCTCATCTGTGTCAACTTTTAAGTTTATCTGTCTTGGGGGCTCTTTCACCTTCCTTTGTGGTACATTCAGTCCTGCATGTTCCTCATAAAGGAGAAAATGTCTCCTGCTTTCAGTATGACTCTGCATTGACTTGCTTGTTGTACTTCTTACAGAGGCAGTTACTTCAGATTTGGTTTTTACACTTTAATTCATAACCGTAAGTTTTGTGTGATGGGTACAGTAATAGCAACATTATAGTGTGTTTTGATACTGTCCTGGAAGCGTGCAGTAAGACAGGTATGTATTTGTAATAAAAAAAATGGATGTGATTCTCAGATTCCACAAATGATGGGATTCCTGATAACCAGTAAAAACCTAGCTTGTTTTCAATGTATGAAACAGATTTGTGGAGTAGTTTCTTACTTGTCTGAAATTCTCGTTGGATTTTGGAGGGAATATCTTCAGGATATTATACTACACGTAGACTAGATTTAAAGCTTAAAAAGAGGCCTTAATTAGTTTTAAGCTCCCACATGACTTTATTGCGGGATTAGAGGTCTGAGTGCTCCTGTATTTTTTTGATAACTGTTATTTACATCAGCATGGTGCTCACACAGAGCCACAGGCACGGCTTAGAAGACCCAGATAAGAAATTGCCAGGAACTCCTCCTCCAGCATGTGTCCTCTTTTTATACCCAGTGATCTTTCACCAGCTTTTCACACATGCATCTTTTGCACATTTTTTCCCTCACACTGATAACTCTCTCCTGTTGACATTTTAATTTTTATTTTCCCTCCTCCTTACTTTTTCTCTTTTAAAATATTTTTTTTACCTGTACTCCCCCACCCCCCATTGTCTTCTCATGTCAGAAGGAAGGAGAACCAAGTTGCCTCCTCACCTGGTTCCTTTTTGTCATCTGTTTTTTCTGACTCCCCACAAGAAGAAGAAAGGGAACTATAGGTTTGGTAATTGCTGTCCACTGGAACCAGCAAAGCACGGTTTGCTGACAACTGGAGCACGTAGGAGTCAGCCTGGAGAGGAAGCAAACACTAGTGGTTGATAACAGCATGGAAACTATTGCTTTTTGTTTGCACACACATTTTAAATAAACTGCTGTTCACAGTGGCCAGGGATTCACATCCCCTTGCTGAACCCCAGTCGGGGAATACATTCCTTCTTTCCCCAGCACGGAGCAGATTCTAAACCACAAATGATCTTTGGGGGTCTGCATTTCTGGATGCCTCAACGCAAGACATCTTAAGAAGGAACTGATTTTCAGAAGCTCGTGCTCAGGTCATTCAACTGCTGGTCCTAGCACACTTGTAGTAGTAATGCACCCAAAATTTGAATTGTAACACATCACTGATCACTCCTGCACACGAAAAAAAAGCCTGCAGCTTGCTAGCAGTTACTTTAGATGCAAATAAACAGGAAAGGATCCCAATTGTACTTGAGGCTCCTTGTAGGTCATTTACCTTTGGCCCCAGATGAGAGAAAAATACTCACATGCAAACATCTCTAGCCCCTTTTAAGATAACTCTTTATTCTTCACACACAAAACTAAATTAGCTGTACATGTGGGGCAGATTTCTACGTATGAGTTTAGTTGTATCCCTGTGTTCTAGTTTTCTGCTGGAGCTGACCTCTGTTTTTCCCAAGTCCTTCTTGGGAGTCAGCCTTCTGCATAGAGCTCATCTGAACTTTCTCCCAGCACTTCCCAGGAACCACCTGAACATTTCCTAACTCAGTATGATCATACCTCAAGGCGAGCTGGCCCCATGTCTTCACCACTTGATAAAAATCAGGCCTCCAATTAAATCATGACTTCAGGGCAGTAACAAAAAAAGTTTACTGTGAGTTCAGAGTTCAATAGTTACATGTATTAAAACCCTTACAACTCCTTCAAATACTTTTGTGCTACCCCTGGATTTTCTGTATCCTTGTGTTTTTCTTCAAGATTTCACACTCAGGGCGGTGGGAAACCAACACTGTCCATCCAAGTCTTGCTTTTTATTGCTCTGTGGTAGAACAACAGGTATTTCTAGGTTTGCTGAGAACATACACAAAAGAGGCCAGCAAGATTTTATGACATTTTCGTAGAACTGTGAAATAAATAAGAGAAAAAGTGTTGGGGTATTTTTGTGTGATTTTTTTTTTTTTTTGAGTGCCACTGTAATACAATATTCAGTTAAAAAACAAGAAGCATTTTATTTCATTTAATTTCATTCTCCACCATGTGGATCAATTAGTAATTGAATACTACAGATGCGAATATGCAGTGATGACTCAGCTGGGGCATTTGAGATAAATGTCAGTAACAGTTTGTGAGGTATTATGTGGGCTTAGCTCTGCCTAATTCCATTAGGAACAATAGGGTGGAAAGCCTTATCCTACATTCTAAAAAAACCCCCCAAACAAAACCCCCAAAAATACAAACAGAAGTTTGGCTATTTTCATATAGTCATCTCAAGGCCATTTGTGGAAATACCATGTCTATTAATTATGCTTGAGAAAAAAAAGCAACATAGTTACAAAAGTGATGTTTATTTAGTCAGATAACAGGAATTATACCATCTGACTGTTTGTATCTAAACCCTCAAAGGGTTCTGCAAGAACTGACCAAGGAATGGTAACAGCTAGTGCTGATCCTAACTCCTTATGCCACATTTCTCTTTGCCCTGAGCTTTCCAGTGCACGAGCTTTTCAGCTCTCCAGGGAGTCCTAGTACCCCCAGTCCAAAGTAACGAAGGACTGACTGTAGGGTCACTTCTATCCTAAAAAACATAATTCAAACCCCAAAACCAAAATATGAAGGGCAAATGTTTGCTCTTTATTCACTTTATGAATACTGTATATATAGTATAAAAAAAACACCCCAAATGCTTGTAATACCAGTCCCTAATTCTTAGCTTCCTGCTGGAGAATACCAGGGTTTTTTTGTTGTTGTTTTTATAAAGAATCTGGCAATATAGTAGCCCATGTTGCAGATCCTCCTGGCCTCCAAAATAAAGATGGCTAGATAAAAAGTCTCAGCTTACCCCTCACTTAAAAAGACAAGTGAAGGAAATGCCTTTTCTTAACATTTAGTGCTCAGTTCCACAACCTGAGACCACATGAATGAGGCTCACTATCAGAGATGTAATGGCAAATACAACTGGCTAGCTGCTGTGAAAATGAGAAAACTATTTACTTTGTACAATGAACAAAGCCAAAGTTGTTCTACCAGTTGCAAAGGCAATGAAGCATTTGCAGTCTGAATTTATATCCACAGAATCCTTTTATTTTGGGAACCTTCTGCAAGTTACAAAACGAGAGGAGTAGCCAGATGTTCCACACTTTTCAAATCTAGTCCTTATTTAGTAGTCATGGAACCATGAATTCAGAAAATCTGGGGTTTATGCTGCTGCTAAAAGGCAAAAAAGCTCTGTGGGTTCTGCCTATGAACACAGGGTTTTTTTGCAGTTTTCTAGTATATACCTACACCCTCTTTCTTTACAGCTATGCTGCTTTTGAGGCAGTTTCTTAACTGCATGACTTAAAGTATCTAGCATTCATTTTAATTATTTGTTTTAATATCATAGTCTAGCTTTATCCTTATTTACTGTGATGCCTTTTAAGAATATTAATTTATGAAAATGTAATAATAATGAAAAATGTAATTTTTAAAATTTACATAAGTATTACATTAATACTGCTTTCCATCCTATGAACTAAGATTTCTTTATCCACAGTAGGAGCTTTTGGTGCTACTGTACTCCTGGCATGAATTTAGTTACTGTTTGTTGCATCACCTTCTCGAGACCCACTGAAGTGGCAGTTCAGAGGACACCGTTCAATACACGACTCTTAAAAGTAACTTACCTGAAGAGGTTATTCTTCTATTCTGATTACATTACTTTGCTGTGCTGTAAAAAGAAACTAGTAAAAAATAGAACTGCAGGGTAAGACAGGTTTGACTGACAAACAAGGAGGTATAAGTATATAAGCACCTGTGATCTTGGCCAGTTGAGACAGGCAAGCTGATGATATATGAGCTACCTCATTTGGATGTGCTGCTGAGAAAATTCTGAAATTTACTTACACTGGGCTATTTGGAAACATATTACTTATGGGATCAGGAAAAAATATACAATCAGGATGGGATATTCAGATTACTGAAAAGCAAGTTTGACATTTAGAGTATTCAAATTCCATTTGCTTCCACATTCTTAGCAACCTGGAAAAAATTCTGCTATGAAAAAAGAGTGCAACTAGGTTAGTTCAGTTGATAGTACAGAAACCCTGGAATTAAACTGCAATGCTGCAGAGATTGTTAGCAATAATTCAAACTGGTATTTTCAAATTAAAGGATGAATTGGATATAACTTTGCTTCATTAATTTCATAGTATTTTTTCTATAATCTCAATGCTAGTCTACCTGATAGTGCAGTATTTTATTATGACTTTTGCATCCGGAAATTACATACATTTTAAAGAAATGTAAAACAAAAGACACAACTACAATCACTCAGAAAGTTGTTTGTTTTAAAGTACAGGGTTCCAATTTCACTAAGGGAAGGACTACTTTAATTCCATGTGTACTGAGACCTTGTCTCCAACTACACTTAACAAATACATCCTAATAAATTTAAAGAACCAAACATCAGTAGAAGCTAATCTTACAATAGAGACCAGTTCTTTACTACTGAAATTTGCATTTTCCTAATTTGTTAAAAAAAAAAAATGGTCCTCATACAAAGTAAAATGGTAAAAGTTAAGTCTAAGCTGAGCAAACATTGTCCTTTTTATTCAGTTCCAGTTGTAGCGGTCTCTTGGAGGTAAATCATAATGTGTTCTCTCTTCCTCTTCAGGTCCATAATCTAATGGCAGACCATAATTGTAATCAACTGTTAGAACCGGTAATCTTTTGCTTTTTTCCATCTCTCTGGTAGTTTCACCTTGAAAAGGTTTTCGTTCATAGTCTATTGAACTATCTTCTTGGTGTACAGATGAAGATGGATGCATTGTTCGTGAAGAATATGGTGCAAATCTGTTTTTTCCTCTATTAAATTCATCTGAGGGATGCATTCTCCTATTGTCTTCAGGACAATTTGGTCGATTACTGTAAGAAGAACAAATATGAACAGTGAAACCCTTAGAAATAAAACAGTTGATTTATTGTTGGTGGTCACCGTTAGAAATTAAACTTCTGTAACCTTGAAAGAAAATTCAGACCCTCATTCTTGTTTTTACGCCCTAAAATTAAAATCCTCTCTACTGGATGTTGTGAACTTGTTTATATTAGTTTTTCAATTCTAGTGATTAAAATTACAGCTCTTTATAGTAAGTAATTCTACTAGAAGATGTTGTTTTTCAAGTGCTGTTTCTAATTAAAATTCCACGTTTACCAAGGGTTTCTTTACCTAGAGACCATTTTTGCTCCTAAGCCCATGTTTTCACTTCTGTGAATAATATGTAATAGTAGCTCTCTAGTACATAGTCTGAACAGACTTCAGATTTATAGCTCCAAATATTTTAATTATTAATTCTTCTGCAATAGAAGAATCACTCTCCTACAAAATATATATGGAAGGATCTAAAAATGCATATGCGATATATATACTTTTTGGTTTGGATTCTCTTTACTCTTAAGTACCTTCCTTACTTTGTAAAATAAAGTGGTGTATAAAGCCAATTCAGAACAATCTTCATAATTTTAAAATCTTCTCCCTCACTGAGCCATAGATTAATTTAGACTGGAAAGAATCTCTAGAAGTACCTAGGGCCACCTGCTCAAAGTAGGTCTAATTAGATGAGTTTGTGCAGGGGCCATGTCCAGCTGAGTTCTGGGTATCTCAAAGGATGGGGATGTCACAGCTGCTCTGGGCAATCTGTTTCAGTGGCTGACCATCCCTCACAGTAAAACTCATTAGCTTGTTGTAGACAGCAATTAAGCATTAAATACAGCATCCATATTTTGCTTTTTTGCTTACTAACAATAGCTTTTCATATTTTGTAGTACATTAGCTTGAACTGTGCTTGTCATGTCAATGACTTATGTCAGGGATTCTCAGACCATTTCATAATCACACTCAATATAGATGGACCACAAATTAGTCACATTATTTACTCAGTGTTCAGATTCAACGGTTTAAACTGGATTTAAGCAAAAAAATTAACATAAATTTTTACACTGTGCAGTTAATTTGTATTTTTTAGCTGGGAAACTGGGGGAATAACAGTATAAACCTAAGTCAGAAAACAATATATGAAATCTGATATTTACCTATAACTTCTGTTAAAGTCATCATTATCAGACCCATAATCTCTGTGAAGTGAAGGAGATGAGGAGAAATTATGTTCTGGTACATTTTCATGGGAAGAAAAGGATTGACTTCTGCAAATAACCGAAAGAATTGCACGTTAAGAAGAGTACCAATGGTTGTAAGCTTTTGAAAAATATGCATTTATCAAATGAAATAAAAATATTTTTGCTTTTAATTAAAATGTACTTACAATTTTAATAAAAACTGTCTTAATTGTATTAATTTAACACCTCAAAATGATATCCTTCATTGTAATGAAATCCTGTTTCAGCTGTACAATGGAAGAAATTAAATGGAACTTTACTAGCCCAACAAATATCTGAAATACGTTCTGAAATATTAAAAATCTTTTGAAATACTATGTCAGAATCCAACAGGTTTACTAATAAGTGATATTTGTGTTTTGGAGAATATGATGCAAGTTCAGAAGCACAGGGATTTCTAACAAATTATTAATTTGTGGAATAAACAAATGCAAGTCAAACTTCCTTGTAGCATTACTGTTTATCTCCATTTGGCCAAGGGCATAAATAAAATTTCATATCCTCTTCTGTCTTAAGGATTGCTTTTTAAATATAAGTTTCTATACAAAACAAAGTGGAACAAAGGGTTTTGCTTCAAGCTGACTCTAAAATGGTAAAGGAAAAACATAAGCTTTAAAGAAGCACAACCTTCTAATTTAGGAAACATTGGCTTTCAAAGCTGCAACACTCCAACTTACATCAAACCATTCCGTAAGTCAAAATAAAACCAGTTAATTAACCGATCACTTATATGTGATTTTAAAAGGATGATTCATTGATTTCAAATTAATTTATTTTAAAAAAATAATTAATTTGAAATTTAATTTTAAAATACTGAGATTTACACTTCTATTCTCTACTTCTGGTCTTACAGCTCAAGGATGCTTTACCTGTCTGAACACCATTCACGTGGCAAGTCATTGTGCCCTGGATGATCATGAAAAGGTCTTGGCCTTTGCCCATGCCCTTTACTAACATAATCAAAATCTTTTAACTGAGTCTGTTCCTGTAAGTCATCATAAGGCTGATGGTCATGAAAAGGTCTGCGCCTCTGTCCAGGACCCATATTATCATAATCTTTTAGTTGCATCTCTGTTTGTAAGTCATTACGAGGCTGGTGATCATTGAAAGGTCTCAACCTCTGCCCACGACCCCTATTAACAAATTCAAAATCTTCCAACTGCATCTGTGGCTGTAAGTCATTGTGTGACTGATAGTCATGGAAAGATCTTAGTCTTTGGCCAGGACCTTTGTTGACACAATCTAAGTCTTTCAACTGCATCTGAGTCTGGAATTCATCATGAGATTGGTGGTCATGGAACGGTCTTCGTCTCTGGCCACGGCCCCTGCTACCAAAATCAAAATCTTTTGACTGCCTGTCTTCCTGCAAATCATTATGAGATGAATGGTCAGGAAAAGATCTCTGCCTTTGTCCACGGCCTCTGTTAAATTCAGTGTCCCTCGATTGTCTCTCTGCCTGTAAATCATCATGAAACTGGTGTCCACGAAAAGGTCTCAACCTTTGTCCAGGTCCCTTGTTACTGAAGTCTAGGTCCTTCAGCTGCATGTCTTCTTGATAATCATCATAAAACTGGTGATCAGGAAAGGGTCTTCGCCTCTGTCCTGGTCCCCTATTGTAGTCCCAATTTCTCATCTGCATTGGTGCTCTTAAATCGTCCTGAGTCTGATGGTCATGAAATGGTCTTCGTCTTTGTCCAGGTCCCTTACTGATGAAATCAAAATCTCTCAACTGTATCTGTCCTTGCAAATCATTGTGAGAGTGGTCATCATAAATTCTTAATCTTTTCCCAGACCTGTAAAGAAGTTTTTATCTTAAAAAGAACATCATACTGATAAGTGCTACAAGTCATTAATGAAAACAAGTTTTTTTAACCAAGAATTGATATGAAAGATGTTGCATATATATATATAGGTATCAAAGCTACCAAGAATCCAAACTGTAAGACTATAAAACTTTCAATGTCATAGTAGAAGCTGTGGCAAACATTCAATTGTAATTCTCTAGCACTTGTTAAATGGGCAAACCCAGTGATTCCAAATTAATTAAAAATAATTACAGATTACTTTAGAATAATAAAGAAGGACAGGCAAAGTAAAACTCTAAACTTTACCAAGTCAACTGATTACTTACGGACTTCTAATAGCACACATTCCCTTTCCTTGCCTTATCTTTTCACTGTTTCATCAAATTCTGTAAATATATTTTGCATGAGTAGGCTATATTCATAAAATCTTTTTTAAATTAGAGTATCTATAGTATTTTCAATAATAAACAATTATCTTTCCCCCGTGTGTTTTTTTTGGCTTTTAATTCCATGTTTCAGCGTATTACCCCTGAAAATCTTCATTTGGGAACCGCTCTACAGGTCCTTCCATTGCATGTGGTGGGGGAATAATATCTTCATCTGAATCCCATACATCCATTCCAAGGTTACTAAGAAGAATAAAAACACCTCACATAAGCTTTCTTTTTTAAAACATACTATTGAAAGAGAAAAAAACCCACATAAAATTTTTTAGTTCAGAATGATAGAAATTTGTGTATGTTAAGTTAAATTTACAAACATTCATAACTTAGCAAATTTTAATCTTGTAAATGTATTTGGGGAAGGGCTGCAGGGAAAGCAAAGAGAATACCTAAACTTCATAAACTTGGAACAACATCCTAAATGATGTGAGATAAGCACCATACCTATTAAAAAAATTTGACATGGGACTAACTTAATCACGCACAGACTACAAAACAACAATAGCAGTAAAACAAAGGGCATTAAATTAAACTAAAAAGATGAAAATCAGTCAGGTATTAATTTTAAATCAATTTACTGCTACAAGATATTATTAGCACAAATAATTTAGGAAGTTGTAAAGGTTAGCTATTCTTAGGTGAGTATGATAAGCATTAAATTCTTACACACCAGGGATACAACTACTATGAATGGAAGAGTTGAGAGTAATCTTCCCCTTCCCCATACTTCATTCCCAAAACTGTTCTACCATTTTTTAAAAAAATATCTGCTTCTACCATGCCAACAACAGCAGGCAGATCATAGAGCTTATAAAGCTTGTTTGCAGGAGCTTCTTTCGGCTTAAAATGAGAGAAAACAGACTCAATACACTTGTCACAGTATGATAAAATCACACCAATGTTTAATAGTATTTGTCAGATTAAAAAAACTTTTGAACAATATAAATTCAAGAGAAGACAGAAGTACACTGCATTTCATGTTATTTGTATCAGAAGTCTTAAAATATATATGTAGTTGTATATTAAACGTTTAAGAGGGGGTTAACTTTGGCTTATGACTAGAAGTGAACTTTTAAAAATACCAGCAGACATACTGGAAAATCTTAAGCATACAACTAAAAGCTTTGTTTACCTTCTCATTGGTTGTGTTCTGAGATCTGTGAGATATACAAGACCATCCATGCGATGACCCCTAGCATCACCAAAAGCTAAAGAAAAAAAAGATACAAGTCTAATGAAATGTGCTCAAACTGAGCCACAAAAATGTGAAAGGCAAGTTTCTGTTCACCATGAGATGCTGAATTTGAAACAATTCTAACTTGATATTAAATACTTCAGCAAGCTGGCATCATTGCAGCATTATTTTTTTTAAACAACTGAAACTCCTAGCAGTAGCAACCTATGACTGAAAATCCTTCAAAGCAAAAGGAAAAAAAAATATTTTAGGCAGCTGAAGCATACTCCTACTATGCTGTCAATTTTCTAATGCTCAAGTCTTGCCTGGAATAGAATGAAGCCAAATAAAGTCTTCTATGGAAGCCAGCACATGAAATAACTCTAAAGATACTAAAATAGAATTGTAGTATTTGTGAATACAATTGTAGTAATTGTGAATTACAGCCCAACATGTGCCTTAGTTCAAACTATATACATACCTTGGATTGCTGCCTCTGGATCCCAGCCTTCAACGTCTATAAGATATCTAAAGAAAAATACGATTATATTATTGTCCCAAAGGGATGACAGATTAATATAAAGACACTCTCTTTTGAGAACAATGATTGCTGTTTTTTATACAACTCTTACCTACATATAAGGTAGCCAGTTCTATTAATTCCATTAGTACAGTGAACGCCAATGAGTTTCTCTATCAAAAAGAAAAACACAGTCTTTAATAGTTCAGAAACTGAAATTACTAATAAATAAGTGCAAAGACAAGAAAAAAAAAAGCTGTAGTTTTCTAGCAAAATAATGATAAATAATGTTTGCTATTTACAAAATTATACTGTCATGCCTGTAAAAGAACAGACTTTGTCCTTTTCATGCTGGATCTCTAGCAGCAGTTAGCTCACTACTTCCAAACCTGTGAAGACTGAGATTAGCTCTGCAGAATATAGGAAAAAAGAAAGAGGAGTGATGACGGGGAAAGTGGCTGGCTTTCCTGTTACTGTTACTGCAGTAACAGGATAAAAAGAATAAAATATGGTTTTGAAAGTAAATCTAAACAAGCAAATGTAAAATTGAGGAACTTTCAGATTCTCGTAAAACTTATAAAAAGGAGAAAATACACATAATGCACCTATTGTCTAGGAGTATGAAATACATGGAGAAAAGAAGCACCAGTAATCTCTAGAGGAATCATGTCTTTTTTGGAAAGGTTATACTAATCAGCTAAAGGCTAAAAAAGCAGAATAACTTACTATTACTAGGGTGTTTCAAATGAGGTACTTCCAACAGAAATAGGGAAACACTAATATGGTCATGCAAGGCACTGATAAAACCTCATCCAGGCTATCCCATACAATTCTACTTACCCATATTCAGTGAAAAAAAAATAATCAAATTGAAGTATGTACAGAACGGGCTACTATGATGGTCACAAAATAAGTTTTTGAGAAGGGACCTAGGAAGCTTTTTTTATTTAATCTGTAAAACCAAATCTGAGATACTGAATATAACAACAGGGATGGAGAACAACCGTACTTAAGGGCAAAGTTGGCATAAGAATAAATGTATATTAAGTGATTGAGAGTTTTAGGCTAGATTTTAAAAGAGAAATTTTAATCATCAGAAGAACAAAGTTGTGGCAGAGACAAATTACTGACAGACAGTCTTTGAAATGGGACTTTGAATAATTTTTGAATGAGATAAAATACAACTTTGTCACAGAACAGGACAGTTGCATTGCCGTATAAGTTTATTACAAGTTGGTGTCCTAACAATTCAGACACTAAAAGACCCCCAACTTTTCAAAAATTATTTCTAAGAAGAATCCTGAGAAATTTTAGGGGTAATCTAAAACAGAGGGCGAGTTATAATGAGTAAGTTAACATAAAAATTAAAGTTCTCCCGACTCTGAAGTTACATAAGCCCTGCCAAAATGGTCTTACTAGCTGAAAGTGCAGGTCTTCATCCAGTAACAAATTAGGAATTGATTCTCTCAATTCTGAGAATCAGAAATAATTACATTAAAATACAGACTATATTCTTTGTCACACCAAAAATCACTACATCAAAACCAGAAGAAAACTAATAATCTCCAAATAATTTCCCTAAGCCAAAACAGAGCAAGGGCAGAATTTACACACTAAATTCCCAAGCAAGGACAAAGGCTTCTTCTTATACCTTTTAATTTTCCCAGCACTTCTAAATCAGGCTCTCATACCTGAGATTTAGGCCAGAGCTCTTTCACAAAACAGAGCTGACCATCCACAGCAAAACCATGGTTATGCTCTACAGCAAAAACTGTAGGCACTTGGGCAGTTAATATCTCTACTTTCTCACAGAAAATGCCAAAGTAACCACAGCAAGTAGCACGAAAAAGCTTGAAAGAATGGTCCTCCAATATTGGATAGAGAAACAGTTAAAGACAAACTGCCTACTAAGAATCACTAGCAAAAAAAGTGAGAAGGCAAAAGCTGCAAACAGTCTGTGGCAAAATACACGCAAATTTATTTCCGCAAAAAGTACCTTATACCATCTCAGCAAGAACTGTACTATTGCATAAACACTAAAACAGCAGCAGAGCCACACTGTTGAAACATTGACACTGTGTCTGTAATATGATTTTTAGGAATTGCTAGGATGTGAGGGCAATAATGGACTTGTAAATCAAAAAACTGCCACGCCACACTAAACAGACTTAAGCTGCTCACATGTATCAGTGCCTAGTGACATCAGAGAAATGCTGTGCTATTTAGAACATCCATAAAGGGCTGGCAGCTACAATACTAAGCTGATGGTAGACAATTTGGGTCGGACAGATGAAAGTCTTGTTGAAGTTACTTTGACACATAATGCAAATACAATACTATTAGGAAGGGCATTTAAGTTACTATTCATTTTTTTAAAATACATGTTTTGAATATGAAAATATATGTATTGATTCACATAATGTATCTTATCATGATAATAATAAAGTGGAAAGTGCTACGGAAAGCACTGAGATCCCTGGTGTCAAAAATATCTATTTAAATTAACAAATGATACAGTTAGCGCTGAAATAAAATTTTTCAATTTTTACAGCATAAGATGCTGATATTTACCATTTCCCGCATTTTCCCACAGGAATTTTCTGACCCATTTTTTGAACTGCAGGATAGTAGCATTATCGGGGACTTCAAGTCCAACAGTATACAGTTTCTTGTACTGCACGCTTTTAGGTAAATCCTAGCAACAAGAAGAAAGACAAAAATGGTAAAAATTATTGAAGTCTTGCATCAATGAAAAACCTTAAGCAGTATCTAACATAATGCCAATGTAAAACAGTAGTTCAAATCTTTGAGTAGAAACTGAAAACAATCTTGACACAATTCTATAGAGATACACTCTCAGAAACTACCATTTACATTTCTACTTTAAAGACCTGATCTCAAAGAAATTTCAACTTATCTCTGCTAATAAGAAAGCACATTAACTAGAGAGCAGATTCTTGTAATTCCATTCTAACCCATTTTACAATTATTAGCAATATTTGTCCCTCCCACCCACAATCATATATGTACTCATACATTCACCCCGCTAAAGCTTACACAGCCCATGTAAATTCAAAGATTAGCATTCAGTTATAACATTGCTATTTATTCTCCTTTTCAACAGGAGGCTGATTAGTCACAATTGTTTGGACCATGCTGGTAAAAATTTTGAAATTGATGAAGTAGTTTTAAAATGTACACTTTCTTAGTGGATTCCACTGAAGATCAGTAAAAAAAGGACCCTAGGAATAAATGAGAACATCTTCAGGACACAGGCTGTAAGTCTTCTGCATCTTGTCTGCACTCTGGCACTGAAGTTTTTACCCACTACTCTGAGTCACCACAATACAAATAAGCCACAAATAGAACCAGCTGGGAGGAGGAGTTACTTCCTCTGTGATAAAACATTTAGTTTCTATCAGAGACACAAAATAAGTCTAGGTGGCTCACTTGTCTATCCCAATTCAAGGTAAGCAAATCTGTAAATACTGTAAAACAAAGGTTGCAGTAACTATTTTATTTTGTTATTATGCTTATATTACCTTAACTTCATAGTATCGTGTGGTATATGTTAAATCAATAATTAATCCAAGCTCCACATTTAGGGCTTTCATTGCAGCAATCAGGTCTTTTGGTGTAAATTTCTGGGTTGGGGTAAGCCTCTGGTTAATTGCCTACAATGAAAATGGAAAAGAAAGATCTTCTTTTTAAGTTCTAACAAAAAGGCATTTGTAATATTCAGCTGTTTTAATTAGGACTAGGAAACATCAGTATTCAAAAAGGGAATGTTTACAGTATCAGAACCATATCCATTTATTATATTGATAAAAGGAACCAAATAAAAAGAAAGCAAGAATTTGTTGTGTGTTCCTATTCAGATGAAAATGCAAGAAAAGTGTGAGAATTTCCACTTGTACAATGTTAACATTATTAAAATAAGCACTAATTTGACAGACATGAAAATCCTGCAAAATGCAGCATTGTATATACTGATTTTTAAGTAAGTAAACATCAGCAAAAAGCAAGCCACCCCAATCCACTTTCCCCCAAACATAGTTCATCCTGCACAGTAATCAAAAAATTAACAGTGCATTTCAAATAAAACATTAAAAATGTGATACAAGAGTTAATTTCTTCTTAAAGGTTTTAACTTTCTCCTCACAAATGTTGTGCAGACATTTTTATCCCTGCTCCATCTCTTGGCAGAGTGGACTTGCATGTCATTTAGCACTGGGAAATATTACATGAGACTAAAATATGGTGACTAAAAAAGCTGCATGTTGGTGGGTAATGAATAATTGATTTCATTTGACAGAAACAGTGGGAAAAATGTTTACTCACCCTTTTGTAGCTGTGTTTTTTTAAAATGTGTTCTTCACTCTAGGTATGAAAATGCCTCATATACACAAGACTGGATTTTCCCTGAACAGTGTTCTTGTCCACTGTGAAAGCCTTTTGACACAGTCTCAGCCACAACCAGTAAAGACAGCGGCAAAAGATGCAGCAGCCTCAACCACCTCTCAGTGCCTTTGTCAACAAGAATTCAGACTGGACTCAGAATTAATGGAAAGGAAGGCAGCCACAGACCACATACCCCTTGGAACCACAGATGCTATAGGGTAACTAACCATTCCTTCTTTTGACTGTATGGATTATAATCTAAGATACTAGCAAGCACTCATCTTGTGTCTGGAAACAGAGACAGGAAACCAAATGAAGAATAAACAGCAGGACAGTCCTAGCAAAGCTGGTATGTGATTAGGAAGCATGAGCTCAAAAGAGTTGGGTAGAAAGCATATAGAAATATTCAGCCCTGTGTATTTCAGATACTGGTGCACTGTTGAAAAAAACACCGGAGGTTGCTGAGGTTCAAACAAAATCAACACGAGTCAGTTATCTCACTGCTATTCAGCAGTAACTTTTAGTAAAATCTGAAACTGAACTTACTAACTTTGATGTGACAACGGTGAATCTGCAAAAGTTCTGTGGTAGAATGTTAAAGAATTTTTCCTTTTACTATGTGAAGTCACCCAAACTTTACAAAAATAAGGTATCTCTAAGCATATTGCTTGACTGAGTGAACAGTTAAATGTGTTATGGAAGACTATGTTTTGAAAGACTATTTGGAATTTTCTGAAAAACTGCTGAGTATTCAGTAGTTTAGGTGTTTAATTGGGCTTTGAGAATGTGAGAAATCTATGTCAATTCTAAAACCCTTCTAATGGCACGGGCAAGAACTTGCCAAGCCCTTACTATACTACAGTGTTACTGTTAGCGTTACAATGGAGAGGAAGGACAGAAAATCCTTTGAAGTAAATCCATGATTAAGAAAGCCTTTACTAGCAGCACACCTTCTGCTAAAACAATAAGCCTTGAGTCTTGAAACACTGAAAATACATTTTCTCCCTTGGGGTGAAATCACCAATCATCAATTTCCTAATCGGTAGCAAAGAAGGAAACTGCTGCATATTTAAGAAGTCTATTCCACCAATTTATTAACAGGACTTCTGACAGACTATGACCAATCAGGTCTTCAGCATTTCTGGACAGATCTACCAACCTCCACCATCTTTCCAAAGACATCACAGTTCAGCCAGTTATGCATTTTATGTGTATTCTGCCACAAACTTCATGAGCTTCAAGCACACATTCTCTGGCAGACTTGTCATTTCTCTATCTTGCATAGTTGACACTGAACAAACTGAAGGGACAGAAATGTTACAGATTTTGCTTTCTTGAGTACCAGACTTCATATCTGGCCAAGTTCAAAGACAGCTTCACAGAACAGGGATCTATGCCGCAGTGAGATCAGTAGGACTGGAAGTGAACAACACACATCAAGTGCCTAATTGCAATATATTGCTATAAATGTTCTCTAAGAATGTCTGCCCTTTTTATAACCTCCGGGAGGGGGCTCCTTCCAGACTATCACAGAAGCTACAGGGAAAGAGTAAATTTAGCAACAAAGTATCTTCCTCTGAAATCTGGAGTGACAGGGACTGGAAATACATGCGCTGAACAAATCCTGCCTAGAATAGCGTATCTATGCAAAAAATTGGTGCTGGATCAAGTGGAATTACAGAAGCTGATGCAAAAAATCCTCTCTCAAATACCCCAATAGCAAAGAAACTAATTATAAATCTACTGAATTTTATATTTACTGCTAGATCTGTCCACTGGCGGTCTTGGTAGAAAGACACATGACTATTGTACCATCCATCAGTACCATGGAGAACATGACCAATGTCAAGTAAGAGATCCTTGGTGTCAAAGGAATCAAACCATTACAGCACATCTGTAAAAGCAGCTGCAGGAAGCAAACCCTGGAAGTGTTCCACTTCAGTCATTGCTGATAAAAGCGAACTGAATGGTGACTGAAAACATAATGGGCACTAGTATACCCAAAGAACCAAATTTTTTGTATATGAATACTAGAGTGCAATCTGTAAACAACAGCTTAGATGGAATATTTACTCTTAACTGCTACGGATATGTCCAGCCACTGAACTTTAAAAGAGCTTAGAAACTTTTATTTCCTGTGTATCTGAAGCAAAGACTTGTCAGAGTTAATTTATACAGCCTTTGTGTTAATCTATACAGAAGGGCAAATTTGCTCTGTGCCTCAATCCACCAAAGAACTGAACAGTCCGAAAAAGACAGCCTCCACAGTTATTGTCACAAAGAATTAAAAGATTTCAGTGTATTTAATAGATTAAAAAGGCACACCATATTAGTAAGAATCTAAAGGAAGTACTAACACATTAATAAAAGAAATCTATGAAGACTTCTTTTTTAAACATACTGCATTCCTCCAGATCACTGAAGCTTTTTGCTTACGAAATTGGTAATGTGAATCTGTAATTTCAAAAGTACTGCAGTGGCTGGTATCATTTAATGGGTGCTTGATTTTTGTAAAATTGTATTTTGGCTTACGTTGCCTAGATTGCTATTCATATCATAACCCCTTCCGTATGATTTTCTTACAACAGACATGAAAAGCCAAATGAATTTGGCCACTTAATAGTGATCAAATGAATTGCGCTGACTGATTAGAGATTTTATGATTTTTAAAAGATAAATAAAAAGAGTAACACCAAATAAAAACTTTAAAAGAAAGAGAAAAAACATAGCATGTTATGTACAAAAGCCACTACTAGATGACTGGAAGAGCTAAATCTGAAAAAATTATTTTTTCATAGAACTTTCCTGAAGTTTGCATGAATATTCATGCTATTCTTCATTACTTTTGCACTGTATCTAACTGAGCTAATCTGTAGTTACTTTTTATACATACCCCTTTTAAAGGTACTTTGAATGCAATAAATCTAGTTCCTGGTATAGGCTGTCCAACTGGTGTCAAACTCCGCCATCTGTAATGAAACAAATATTTATTTTTAAATATTTTCAAATTATATGATTCAACAGAAGACACCTGCAGCCTCACATAAAACTTAAAAAAAAAATTAATATATTATTTACTCTTAGGATTAAAACCTTGGTAATACAAAACATATACAAATTATGCTCCTTTGAAATTATAATAAAATTTATTACAAAATATGTGAAATACCTTCCAAATATCTGGCAAATCCGGTGCCACATTTCACATACCTTGCATGTAACAGTTATTTCAAACTTCTCCAAGCAAAAATATATGATAGTTACCTTTTTTTCTATGATGGGCCATGCAGCTACTAGCATAATATATTAAGATTTAGATTTCCAAACAGCAGGATCCAAGTTACTAAAATTCCTTCACCACATAAGCAAGCATTTGTAACTGATATGCATGAGTTTGAAAAAATGACCAATTAAATCCTGATATACAAGTAAAATCTTTTTAAAAATCCATCTTCCATTAGTAACCTGCCTGTTTCACCAAGAAACTAAGATCTTTTTAGAATAACTATAAAAATTTGTTATTATATATTTGAATAAAATTAATAGAGCAGCATTATTTTGGGATAAAAGAAACAGGGAGTTGCCTAAAGGATGCTGGAAGAATATCAACAGAATATTGCTACAGCACTGATCAGGGCAGAATCTTATTTAGCACACTACACAGCTTAAACAAAGACACTTTTATTGTTTGTAAGTCTGAAGTCAGGAGCCATAATAAAATGAATCTTTATTCTCCATAGAGCACCACCACAAAGAAAATACTTCTTAGAGGTAACGTGCATGACTGTTGTTATCATACAGTAGAATTATGTCCCCAACTCTGCAATTATTCCATGATGTGGTTTCAAGGTATCATCAGGACATTTGAAAACAGTCTTTTTCCTTCCTTCTTCAACTTCCAAAAAATGTCTCCCCTCAAAATCACAGGATAGCATTTACAAACAAGTAGCACCAATACAAAGCAAAGCAGATGGGTAAGGTTCAACAGGTAAAATATTATAGTTGGTGGAAATTTTTCAATGTGGTTGAAAAAAATACCCTTAAAAAAGTTATCGTATGCTCACATCAATCATTTAATTGACAATGAAATGCAAAGTTTACTTTCATTAAAAATTCAAAGCTTCTAGATTTTGCAAATGTATTTACTTTGTAATATGCTTTTTTTCCAAAGAAACACTCTTGATTGCACTTTCTCTTGGTACTTTGAAAAATACCGAGAATATCCCATCACACCAAAACTTTGCAAAAGTCACCTACTAACATGAAGATTTGTTACAACACTCAAAATACTAGTAATTCCAAAACCACAAAGAACTGGTATTCACAAATTCTACATTGTACTGAAAAAAACCTCTTGATGCATCACATTTCAGAGATTTCATTTTTTTTTTAAAGTATGAAAAGCTTTATCTGAAGAGGAAAACAAGTTAATCAGCAGATCAATTTTACCTTCAAAGAGGTAACTTCCTAAATTTAGGCCTTTTATGTCTTCTCCTCATATGAGGACAAATTGCCTCTACAACCTCAGAAGATGCAGCTGGATGACTTGAAATCTACATAGCCTTTTTGCATTTTCAGCTAATACCTCAACTATTAAAATACAAAACATTTTCATAAGATTCTTTAACACTGGTGTCCATTCACTCACAATTTTCTGAATTAATATTTAAGATAATGTCTCCCTTTAAGGGGAGCATCCAACAGCTTCTAGATTGCTGATTTCCATAAAATCACGTCATTTATGAAATAAACTGAATATTCCATTTTAAAATATTCTAACCACTGAGTATTTTACATTTTTCACAATTCCCATATGGGACCATAACAATCTAGATGTTGGCTGGTAAAACTCTCAATGTATCCAAAATACCCTTGTCATAGTATATAAATAACAACATTACCATTCATAGATGCTTGGAAGTAACAAAGGAAACACTTACAGCATGGTGACTGAAACATAATTGATAACTAAAAAATCATGTAACAATCTACTACATCAATCTCTTTAGCGCTAACTTTATCTTTTTCGTCTTCATCATGAGCTAAAGAAGAGACTGAGGCTCACAATGTAGACATACAGATGCTTAGTTTAATGGATAAATGAAATAACAAAGGGGTAGCAGTAACTCATCATTATGAAGGCTGCTGCAAACAGCTGTCACATACAAGACATACAAAGTCAGAATGTATAAGGGCAAGCTAGATATTAAATCACCGAGCGGTGTTTGCAGTAAAACCTTTTACTAAATTCAAAATTATTGCAGGAACTTTGTACCTCATAATTGCAATGAGGGAAGAAACAGTTTCCTACTTCATATATTCCCTCAGCTTAGGATAGTTGCATGCAGGGGAAAAAAAGAGTACGTTCTCAATCACCAGAGTTTGAAAAGCATTGCTCAAAAAATTACATATTGTGTATTATAGAAGAAAAGTGTTCTAACTTTAGAAGTCTTCCTAAGTGAATTTTCAAGTTCGTAAACTTTGGAGTCTGGTAGTTGTACACTAGTTGTAAAATATGAAAACAAAAATCTGAGACTACATTCCATTTATTCTAGTTTAAGATGGATAAATTGTATATGAAGCAATAAAGATCACGGTGTAAATGGACTGAAAATAATACTGAAACTAACAAACCCCACACCTTAATGAAATATCTTAGTTGCAAGAAGTGCTCAGTTAAAAAACAGTTAAACAAAATCTACAGGAAAACTGTGAAATCCACCCTGTGCATAGTTTAATTTTATCTCATTCACTTCATCTTAGAAAGGCACTAAATGCTGTGAATCTTATTTAGAGGTATATTTAATGGAACTACAGTTAAGATTAATGACAAAGTCAGGTTTAATAACACCTCCTGCCTCTTGCTAATTTTAGTAACTCTGGAAATTACATGTCTTTATTTAAAACAAGGAAATACTCTTCCTGCTTTTGCTCTTAGACTTCCAAATAGAATTAGAAAATGGGCTGTACCTAGAGATATAGAAACTAGTGCAGCAAATGCAGTCAGAGATAAAACAAAAAAGAACACAGTATTTTTTCTTTCAACCTAGTTCAATTACTCTCGGATGTTACCTCCACCAATAAAATGTACAGAACGCTTTACAAAAGCTGGATTTAATCTGACAGCCAGCCATATTCACATATACATGCTTAGAAACATTCTGAAGGAAGGCAGAAGTAAAAAATCCCAACCACGAAAGACCAATTACCTTACATAGTAAGACAATTTAAAAAATGTGATAAATTGGAAATTAACCTGCTTTCTCTTGGAAAACTATGAGTGGAAATCTACCATGATTATCATAAATACAAGCAATTAGGAGCCAATAAGAAATTATGAAAAAAAGGCTTAAAAATCTTATTTTCTTTAATTAGCAACGTAAAAAAGGCTTTGTAAAAAATTCTGAACTTTTTTCAGATTAAGGGATTGACAGAACAATGTACCAGGATTACACAGTTTGTTGTCAGACATTAATAAACGGGGTTTTATTCTCCTGTATTTAAAGCCATTTAAATCCTCCCAGAAAAAAAATCTGCAAAACCAGCAAGAAACTCAAAAGCTGCTGACAGCTCTATGGTCGAAAATGAGCAGAAGGCACTCTTCATCAAAAAATATAAAGGGTATGTGTTCCATGTTATCTTTAAAATGGTATTTAAAAAGGAAATTTCAGCATACTGCTGCAGAACTAAAAATTATCTCAAATTAAAAACAGCAGACTGAAATTAAGCAAAGATTGGCTAAGGAAATAAATTCACATTTGTTCTGTTGTTGACAAAGGAATATAGTTGGGAATTATAGGTGATGGAGACTAGAGAAAGTAAAACTCTTACAGAAGAAGTCTAGATAAAGGCAGAAATGACCAAAGAAAAGTGAGCTGCAGGTGGTCACATAAACAGGAGTTACAGGAGCAAAGACATAAATAAGCATTTTAACAAGCATGAATGAGAATTGTGAAACATGATTTGTATCCTGCTTGAACGTAAGTGGAAGGAAGAAAGCCAGGAGTCAAAGGTGTTATCACAAGACTTGGCACCATCATCATTCCTGTATCAATGACTAAATGGTAATAGAGGCTTGAGTGAAAAACAAGCTGGACATGAAGTAGCTGAAAAGATGGCAGGAAGAACATCCTGAAAGAGGCAGCGGTATCTTACTGAGACACAGACATGAAATTTATTTCTATGCCTAGAAATAAATCTAGGCATTTGCATCACAGAGGTGATAGCTCTGGCCATGGAACTGATGGCATTCACATTAGAAAGATGTTGTGGTAAGAATCTAAAATGCAATCATGTAAATTCAGAGAAACACTGCAGCTTCCCAACACAAATAATAGTCAAAAGACGACATATCCAGGAAGAAACTGAAGTCTGAGAACTCCTGTGCAAAACACAATGGTTGTCAAATTTCAGACAATCTAGGTCAGCATACATTAAAGCAAACTATCATCTTAAAATCTGCGAGATTTCTGGTTCTTTCACAAAATCCTTCAGAATTTCAAGAACTGTGTAAAAAGAACTGCAAATCAAACTCTTAAAGTTTGCATCAAAATAGATATGACAGGCTTTTATGGGCCCAATATAGTAATTAAAATTTTTCTGAACTCTAAACTATCCAAAGCCACAAACCCCCAGAATTTGCATGTTCACACAGAAAAGTAATTAAGAGAGAACAGCACTTAAACAAAAAGTGACATATTGCGCACACATGATACATTTTCAATTACAGCTTTATTTTTCTAAGTTTTCAAACAGGTAAACAGTCCGTGGACTACATGCAGATCAAGACCTGAAAGTCAACAAAACATGTAAATTAACCAATTATTTAACTGTTAGCTTTCACAGTTCTCACTTCCCATCATGTTTTGTCTTCATCACTCCCCAACTCCCATCAATTATCTTGAAACACAGGCAGAATTTTGCCTGCCATTCTAAACAAAAGAATCACGTCTTGGTTGAGAAAAAGTGTTAAAATCAAACTAAAAAAAATCATCCTACTTTCCCTCTGAAATTTCTGTGATGCTTGAATGGCTTCCAGTTAAATAAACAAATAAAATTATTACTGATACTACAGACTCTAGTTAGCTAATCTGTTAGAGGTTTTTAAGTCTAGTTTACATGACAATACATTACCCTGCTCATCCATTTTAATTTAAATAAAAAGCAAGCATATTTTATTGTCTTTGTCTTTAAACTAAAAATTTCAGAGATATTTAATAAAACAGAAGAGAAACTAGCTTCATGCATCTTAGTAAAAGTTTGCAAGATATGTGATCTAGATTAACCCAAGAATCTAGCAGCAATATGCTTTGTAACAGCAGCAACCAGTGAAATGGCCTCTGTTCAAGGACAGAATAAAAAAATAAACAGCAACAAAAACTTAGAAAAACACTTTTAAAAAACAATCAGCTCCAAGACCACTCAACTGTGGATCACCAACAGGGCCTGCATTGCAGTGTCCAGCTTCAAGTGGGATAACAGAAGACATTATAGAAATGCCCATGATGGAAGACAAGCTTACAGCAAATTTGAGTAAGGCAAAATTTAGTATTCATTCTGCAGCCTCTTTAGTTAAGCTCAAAGGCATGTTGAACGCCAAAATAATAATCCAAGCAAAGAACATTATAACGCTATATTTTGCATAAATCTTGCTATTAAAAACCAAAAAAAAAGTGATAGTGAAGATGTTTATGTAAGTTTTTAAACATACAAAACTACATATCAATGAACTGCAAAACACAGCACAGATTGTAACTATCAGTCATATATGTAATTATTCAACACAATTTTGAAATCTAGTAAAGAAAACTTTATTCAGTTGATATGAGCATAATTTGTGGTTGTTTTAAGTAAATCTTACTATGAGTCAGTTCTAAAACTTTGAAAATTATACTGGAAATTATAACTACTATATACCCTTAACAGAAATGTTAAAACTAAAATATGATAGAACTGTGTTCCACACCTGGCTCTACTGGAAGTTTTAACTGAAGCAGATAAAATATGCAGCTGTATGTAATTAATTCATACTCGATCATTTAAACAGATGGATACCTTACTACTTATTTTCCTCTGTGATATTTTTAAAGAAAAATAGTTTGTTTCATGTACATTTTTAATGGCAAGCTAGACAAGAGAGCTACTGTATAATTCATAGGTACAATATGATAGAACTACTGATTTAGAAATTATTTGAAAGTTTCATGTCTTTAGTTTGTCAGATCTCAGTGACAGAGTTATATAAAAATATAGAGCACAGCAAACTGTCAACAGATACAAGTTGTTTATGGCAAACAGTTAGAACTTGTTGGTCTTTCTGAAGCCTAAATCCCCTTTAGATTGCCTATGAAACTGATGCTTACAATAGTATACGCTAAAAAAAAACAACAAAAACCCAAAAAAACACCTCTATACTGTAATACCTCTACAGAGTAATTATGGTATTTTATACCTTAAATATAAAAGTAAGCAAGCTCTCTTATCTTACATTTCCACATGTGTAACATTAAGTTCAGCAATAATGTGTTCCAGTATTCTAGAGTAAAAGAATTAGTATGGAACTCAAGTCATCAATTCAGAATGATTTTCATCTAATAGTTAAAAATCAGTGTTAGTAAACCACTGTAAATAGGTATACATTAATCAAAAGCTGCAGTGGGTGGAGAAGTAAGTTCAGCGAGCAATATCTGAAGCTATGCTTAACAATTCAAAGCTTTCAAGTTTTGGAGCCCCTCAGGAGCATCAATTATTATGAAGCAGTTACACATTTAGAACTTCTGGAAAAGTGAATTCCAAAACACTTAAAAAGGGTAATTATTCTAACTGAAGAGAAACTCAAGTCTGAAGTTCTGTCAACTGTAGCAAGATCACTTAGAAAATACTACTTGGAACCTCTTCTTTTTTTGGCTACTGATTCTGCATGATATAGACACAGCTTTATTTTCTGAGTGGCTTCCATACCTCTAAAGACACCAGATTCAATACTATCCTGCTGAAGCAAAGATAGCTGTAAAAAGACCATGACATGCTGTCAAGACGGAACACATACTGAACAGGTCAAAAATGGAAGGGAGGGAATATAGGTCTTAATCATCTGTTACTAAATAGACTTTTCACTTTGCTTTTCTTCAACCCCTGTAAGTGGGACACAAATAAGTCATCGCTTGTAAAAAAATAGTGTGGATGTAAAGCATGGGAAAGAAGTTTCCTTACCATGTCAGTAAGTAATTGCATAGCTTTGTACTTGTGGTGTATTTTAACACTAGATGTGAGCCTTCAACTCTTATAGCAATGTTATCATTACTCAGGTATTATAAGAAGTAATTTCTCTACATCCCACGTTTTTAAATGCAAATGTTCTATGCCTGATGGTCTGAAGCACTTTTACTTTACAAATAAACTCTCACCTTATGGTAACCCTTCTCTCCCATCCACCCTTGAACAGGCACAACCAGTTATGCCATAGTCTTTAACATTCCTGCCTAAATGAAAATGCTGATGCTTTTAAGTATGCCTGGAAACAATTCAGTTAAACAAGTATGTTTATAGTGCATAGGCAGAAATAATTCAGCTTTGTCCTTATACTAAAAAGATCCCACTCCTGGTATTTTTTTTTATACCATTTAAGGGAAACATGCAAGAAGGTGACATTTCTGCAGGTGCTTTTCAGAACAGAATCTAAGTTTATGAAATTATACCCATAGTAGGATTTTGGATGCTGAATCACAAACATGTATAAATCTGTAAAAACATCATAGTATTTTATGACTGTTATGTAACTTGAACTCCTTCTACTGGCTGGTTCTCCACTAAAACATCATAGTATACAACTACTGAAGGACAATACTATTTCAGACACTGTGAAGAACCAGAACTTGACTCTGTGGTGGAAATGGCAGTGGAAGGGGTCACCTGAATCCCCTTTTTATACTGATGTCTCACTTTGTTACAGCATCACTTCTCCAGCACTACTTTCTAGGATTGAGACTACAATGGATACTGTAAACCTTAGCTCTGCTCCAAGACATTAGTGGGAAAAGGGGGAAATGCTTTCACTATGAAGGAATACAAGAAGTCTTATTACTTTCAGTCCACCTCCTCCTCTCACTGCTGGAGAAGATGGTGCAAACAGCATCAGATCAAACATTCCAGGCTAGGGCTGAGTGACAGGGACGCAAGAACATGAGTGGGCCAAGAAGAATAAGGTACAAGTCCAGCAGTGCAGAGCCAGCGGCAACACTGGCAATTTATACCACTTTAATATTACTTTAGGTGCCGGGTACACTCAAAGTGTTGATATCTAGCAAGGTTGTGCAGTGCTATAGCACAATCCTTACATAACGGGAACTTTAATTATGCTGCAGACACACTATTGTAAAAGGTGATAGTAATTAGCTGATGAGGTAAAAAAAAAATTCTTGTTTCTTGTTTAGTTGCACTATTCCTAGCTACTTATAACTTAATCGAAACCTCAAATTTATTGTATTGCTTTAATTAGCATAATGGAATTTGGATTAAAAGTGTTAAGAACTCTATAAAGAATTGAGGCAGTAACAGAAAGACAATCTTAGAAATGTCTGTATGTAGTGTGACTTTCTTTTTTTTTTTGTCTACCAGTGTTTCTCTTGCAATATCATTAAAAACAGAACAGTTACTGTTAGATTTATTGCTATTACAATACTGTGATATGATTTAGGTTGTACTTCCTTAGTATGCTACCATCTGGACTGGTCCTTACACTACAGTGTACTACAATCTCACTTCTGCCAACAACTATTTCTGCAGCCAGTAAACTGTACATGCAGGATCATCTAGGTTAAAATTAGTTTTCCTTAAGTCCTCTTCCAGGGTTCACTGCTATTTTTTCCTGGTGTACTAAACTAATTCACAGCGAAGAATTACAACAGGCTGTGCTAACACAAGGATTGTCAATATACAGCTGCATGAGATTGGGACACTGACAGTTCCTTAAACTCCTTTACTGTCAAACCCCTAATACTGTGGGTATCTTGCCCAATTTGTTAATAGCATCAAAAAGTATGTGAAGCTGAAAGCACTTCAGTTTCTAAACTTTGTCAGATCATAACACTAACTTTATATCCAATTACTCCACAGCAGATGTTTCTCTCCTTCAAAGATACACAGGTATTAGTTTCCAATCATAGAAGCCAAAAGTACAGTCCACTGCTTCTCCATACTTAAGAGAAGAAATGCATGTAACCTGAAAGCTGCTCCAGTTCAAATGCAAGGGGGAAAAAGAACAGAGAAATGAGCACCCAGTTCTCAAAGTTTTAGTTATAATTTCCAAGTATGGAGAAAACACGGAGGGTTGTTACTCCAAGCTTTCTGCATTACTGCTTGCAAACCTAACCCACTTTAGCTCAATTTTGTCCAACTTTTAACTGAAATGTCATAGAAACTTTCAGAGAAAGACATGCTTAAGTAGCTTTTCTTAAATTTTATTCTGATTTTAATCCCTGAGTTTGTCAGCTATGAAAGAAACGTCAGCATTTCTTGAGGTTATTTTAAAAATTTTGTTCACATTTTGTTTCTATTTATTGCTTTTAGGCCAACATATTTTGCAGGGAATCATGCTTTTTGTATTTTATTGTTCCTCCTAAGAATGTTCTTAATAAACTTACTTAACACTTCCTGTGAGACCAGGATAATGCCAACCTTTCCTCAAATAATGTACAAACTGTAAGTTATTGTCCCATTACAGTGTGCCTTTATATCTCAGCACACCCTCCAAACCAATAAGTTTATACTGATGTCAGCAGTAACACGTGGGTTAAACTTTTACACTTGGACTTCCTTTTTTTTTTCCCCCTCCAGTACAGCTGGAGAATAGAACTGTGTCTGTTTTAAGGTCCCCACGTGCACTCCCAATCAAGTCATTGGAAAGCCTGGATAGTGCATCTGTTTTTTTAAATTATTATCTTTGCAGATAAAATTTTTTTGTTGTCCTGTTGTTAAAAACAAAAATGCAGGATGTTTCTGGACCTGAATCCATGAAAATACTCCTTGATCACATGCATGCAACCACCTGCTCCCATCTTATTAGCTCTTCTTCCACTCCTGGTAGCAAACATCTGAGCAGTCAGAAGGATGGACTACTCTCCCATTCCCCAGTAAGTATTCACCTGGGGATAAGGTTAGGAAGAAGGGACTGTGTTTGGCTGATGAAGAAGTGTTCACAGACAGGTTGGAGCATTATACTCACCTGGGGGATGAAGGGCTGGGTTGTTCCTGTCTTGGAGAAGATACCTACCTTACCTGGCTGTAGGTGGTGAAGATGCTTGTGGCAAAGAAAGCGCCTGGGGCAGTCAGCGCCCCTTCTCTGTGGGCAGGACTGTGCCCGCTCCTGCCTCTTGCTTAGTGTGAGGGATACTTACCCATCGGGGATAGTATTCTTCTTTACCATGCTGAAAGCAGGAGCAGGCAGAGCAGGAGACAGCGGTGAAAGTGGGCACTGCAGCAAAGGAGAGAGAACCGCGCAGTTAACACGGTGCTAATCTCTTTCTCCATCAGCGGGCCTTTTCACAGGGCTGACTCTCAAAATAAACCAAGCAGTCGGCTGGGGCTTGAAGCCATCCTGAACAAGTTCTGCAGCTTGCAAGCTAGCCTATTTTCTCCAGTGCTACAGTACAAAAGGGAAAGACAACAACTCACCTCTCCTCTCCAGGAGATCAAAAGAAACAGAGAGGAGAGGCAGCACGTTTCTCTCTAACTCTAGCAGCAGCGCTGCAGGGATGAAGGTCTTCCTGGCAGCCCCTTCCGTCCCTCTCCTGTGGCTCGGAGCAGTCAGTTCTGCCCTGGTGCTCCCACAGCTAGAACTCTGGTCTCAACGAGAAGACACTCCAGGCAGCTGCAAGAGGCGATGCCGGCACCTCAGCAAGGGAAGAACCATCACCTGCCCCACTCTAACCTAGACGGGTCCGATCCCGCTAGATCCTGGGCACCGTCAGCGCCCGCCGATCTCAGTGGGACCAGGGCAGGGAGGAGTGGGGCGAGGGGAGCTCCCCCCCTCCGCGGGGGGCCCATGTCCGCCGCTCCAGAGAAGACGCTTGAGGCTGACGTGAGGCTCCCTCCTCAAAGCCGCATGTCCCCGCGAACGCAGGTAGCCGCGGGCACGACCGGCCCCGAGGCCGGCTCGGAGCGCTCTCTTAGCGGGCGGCGGCTGAGCTCGGGGGAGGAAAAACGAAAAAAAAAAAAAAAAAAAAGAGAGACCGGGGCGGGAAGGGGGGGGGGAGCGGGGGGGGAGCAGGGAAGGTCGCGGTCCGACTGCGGGGGGCCGGGCAGTCGGCTGTCGGAGGAGGGGGTGGGGTGGGCTGTGCGGAGAAGGGCGCGGGCCGCAGCAGGAGTCGGTAACAGGGAAGGGCCCGGGCGCCGGCAGGGCGGGGAAGACCGGGGCTGCGGGCGGCCCGTACCCTGACAGGATTTCCCTTGCAGAGGAAGGTTGTTGCGAGACAGAACGTTCCCGAAAGGGTCTCAACTGCGCCTGCGCGGCCGCCGGCCAGCTTGCTGGGACAGGGGGAAATGCGCCTGCTCCACTGGAGCCGGGCCGGGGGGCGCCGAGAGCGCGTGCGCGGCGGCCGGCGGCCGGTGAACCGGGGGAGCCTCTCCTAAGGGTGCGACGAGCTGCCGGCCAATAGGACGTGGGGGGGGGGGGGGGGGGGGTGTGTGTGCCCGTGCGCGTGCGCGGCAAGCCCGTGGGTGAAGGGGCAAGCCCCGGGGCGCATGCGTGCCTGGCAGGGCGTAGGGAGGGGCTGGGGCGCATGCGCGGCGGCTGGTGGCGCGAAGTTGTGTCAGGCGCCGTTTCGGGTGGAGGAGCGTTTGCGGTTTCGGTGGCGGGGGCGCGGCTGTTGCGGCGGCTGGTGAGGGGTCCTTCGGCTCCGTGCTGGGTGGGTGAAGAGAGGCGGGTATGGTTGGTTGTTTTTTTTTCTCGGCTGGAGGTTTCGTCTCAGGTGCAGCCCTGGAATTCGGGCTCGGCGGCCCGGTCGAGCTGCTGAGCGAGCCGTGGCCGAAGCTCAGCGGGGCTGTGGAGACTTGAAGGGGTCTGTGAGGGCGAAGCGCACGGAGCGGGCGGGTCGGGAAGGGTATACTGGCTTCGTCTTGCATCGACAGATGCACTACGGCTCCGTTCACGCCTTTCCTCTCGGAAGAGATGCCAGCTCCTGCGCTCGGGGCCACTTTGGACTCTTTCTCACTGTGTTTTCTTTGTTGGTTTGTTTTTTGTTTTTGTTTTTTTTTTTTGACTGAGTCTGTCTGCAGATTGTTCTCCTGTGCCATGTCTGCTGCCTCTGGCTTGCAGCAGTATGCTGTTTGCGTTTTGCTGTTCGAAATGTGGATAGGTGAGAGGGCATGGCCTCCTCTTTTTAGAACGGAAGGCAGGTGGTGGGGTGAAGGAGAGGTAATCGGTGACCCAGTCCTGGATCACTTATTTTAATGTGCAGTTTGTGGTATTAAACTTTAATTTTAATTTTCAGGCTGACGTTTAAGTCGTTTCTGAAATTCCTTCAAGTGTTTGTCATTTAAAAAAAATAAAGTAGTTGATAACTTCTAGTGTATTAATGTGCAAATGCTGTGAAATAACAGCCTTTGTGTGTTTCCCATTCTCTATATGAGACAGAAGTTGTCAGTGTTAAATTTCAGAATAGATGTTCTTTACCACATAAGTGATAAGCCTGTTTACTAATTACAGAGCTGTAATTTAGTTTGAAATTATTGTGCTGGGATTGGAGAAACAGGACAACTTTATTTCCATTTGCCAAGACAGTAAGCTTTTAACATTTCTAAGACTAGAATATTACAGATTTCAGCATTTTTTTGTGTTTGGTTTTCCTTCAGTTAATGTACTGGAGAAAAAAACCCCAACTATAACTCCTGAATATACATTAGTGCCTTATTGCTTCTTTCACTTTCACTCCTTTATTGTACACTTTAAAGCAATGTTTAGATAACTTTTTGTTCACTCTGCTGAATTGAATGTGCTCTGAAGCAGTGCTCTTTTTTCCATTATACGTGCTACAACTTGCTTGGTTTTAAATGCTGATACTTAAAACACATGGATCCTGATCGGAAACAAATGAAAAGTCTTCAGATGAAATACTTCTAAAAATGCCAGATTTCATATTTTTGTTCACGCTACTGTAAAGTAAGAACTAGAAAAATACACAGCAAATGTGTGAGTTCCATAAGTTCATATTTTTGTTCGTGCTACTGTAAAGTAAGAACTAGAAAAATACACAGCAAATGTGTGAGTTCCAGAAGTGTTCTGTTTTGCCAGCAATCTTCACTTTCTGCCTTTTTTTCCACATTTGTGTAAGAAATGTTTCACAACTGATCTCACTAAATGAGTGGAATGAGCACAGAAGGTGTCTAGTTAGTGCTTTAGAGCTGAGAGTTCAGATTAGAAAGAGGGTTTGTAATCTTTTTAAAATGTGTAAGAACAGAAATAGCTTCATTTTTTTTTAAACCAAAAAGCAACAGCTCCCCAGGTGCCCCCAAAACTCAGTTTGAAACTGAAAGATTGTGACATAGTTCCATGTAGAACCTCTAGTCTTAACTAAATCCACTTGATATGTGCAGGAAAACGGTTCTTCAGTACCTGATCATGCATTCAGTGAGGTGTTATTAGCTTAACCAAGTAACTATACCCTAAATTTTCTGTGAGAGCAGTCATGTTCATTTTCATTCTCTTTGCTTAAGAGCTGTCTGAACACGCCTGTGCAGTTTATTTTGAGAGAATGGGGACAGCTATTGTGCAGTATTTCATCACTTGGCTTTCTGCACTACTATTTTGTGATATTGTAGCATTTGGCTTACAAGAACCCTGAAGCATTCAGTATAGAGTGGAGTGGGCCATAGCGTGCCTTCACTGCTTTTAGAGAAAAGTGCGATGTAGGAAAATGGCTTGAACTGCTTCTATGAAGACATTTGTGTTGTAACTGCACTGGAAAAAGAAATGTACTGAAGAGGTTATTGAATTCGTATCTGCTAAGAGTAAAGTAGTGTTTTTTTAGAAAATTAAACTGTCATTCTATCTTTTAATAAGTTGGATAGTTGTTGGGTTCTGTAGAGCATTTGTTTCTTGGAAGTAACTGTTGATTTGCATGCTTACCACAACACAATTGTTGAAAAGTTTATTGTTGTGAAATCTAATCAGTAGGAGTACAAGAGGTTTTCCTAAGTTTTTTTGTTTCTATTTCTGAGTATGAAACTTATCTGCAGTCTGAGAATAGTAAAATGCAGATTGTCTTGGGTTTTCTTCAGGTTTTTGAGTGAGTGTTGTGAAAGCTACTCATAGTTTAGCCATTAAGTATAACATAGCCGTCAATGTTTCATGAGTTCATGCAATGATAGTGCTATGCTGTCTTTTTCACTTTGAGAAATGGACAAAAAAAATTCCTGTGTCTTCAAGAAAGAAAATGTAAAACCTGTAGTCCTAAAATATTTTAATTTGAGGGAAAGCCAAAGACCACAGTGTAACTCTCAACTGTTTAGAAGAATTTTGTGGAATCATGAGGTGCTCTTGTTAAGAGAGGGCCATAAATTCTTGAAATTCTCATTCTTGAAATTCTTCATCTTTGAAGAATAGTTGAATTTGACTTTCTTATGCTTAACTATGAAGTATTCTTTCTGAAACCTAATACTTTAAATGATAACTTATATCAGTTGTTTAGTGTCCTCTTTATTTTGCTAGAAAACATGATTGTCAGTAAGGTCCTTCTAAGCAAGGTATGATGTAGCGAAGGTAATCACGTCATTGCCTAATAAGTTACAAAGACAACATCAGAGGAAGAAGTTTTAGAACCTATAGTAAGGTTTAAGTAAAATAATCTTTATAGCCCTAGATTAAGAAGGCTTGACATATTTGGTCTGGTATCTAATTTTTAACAAAGAAAATACCTGTTTTCTCATTTCTGTCTCTTCTGAATATTTTGCACAGCATACTTCCAGAGGTTGCCCCATCAGGTTAGAGCGAGTACAGCAGGCAAACAGGTAATTAGCAGTCATTTAGCCAGGTAGTGCAAACAAGGAAAGGCAGATGGTCATCAGAACTTCTCAGCTCCACAGTTTAAGTAGGATGTCAGTAGGATTGATTTCAGGGACTTCTGAGCTGTTACCTTGTGTATTATAGCAATTTATTACCAACTTTATTGCAGTCCTGTTCTAGTGATGTGTATTCTATAAACCGTAAGCATACAATCCATCTCTACAACACTATTTTTAATTAGCCAGAAAGAAGAAATAATCTTGGGAGAAAAAAATCCAACCTTTAAAGGACAGAGTTTTAAAAAAAAAGTGGCTTTGTTAATGTTACACTTTAATAGAGTATAACCGAATGTCACTGTATTGAAAGGCAAAAATACTTCATCATTGTAATTTCTCAGGTAATTAAGATGCTGCGATTCCTGTATGTAGTTTTGGAATGCCTTATTATATGTCAGTATGAATAACAGCAGTTACATGAATAGTACAAATAACCAGTGATGCTCTTCTCTAGTAGTTACACGGTTTTAACACATCTAGAGAAGAAAATCTATTAATGGTCTTATAAAATTGGCTTTAAGCCTAATTTACTAAAACAATAGTATTGCTATTTTCTCAACAAAGTGTATTTATTACTGTTAGAACTATCCTCTAAGGACCTGAAGTTTTAAAAATTTGTATTTTGTAAGAAAATACTTTTGGACCCTTTCAAAATAACATTTTCTTCAAAGTGAAGGTCATTGGATTTTTGTTTTAAACAAGCTTTCTTCAATTGTTAATGCTAAATTTTCTGTTTCTTTTGAATTTGAGTCATATTTGGATTACAGTAACACTTTTTTGTTTGTAAATTTGTAAAATGGCATTATTTTAGACAATAACAAGAATATTTTTAGTCTAAACTTTGAATAGCTTTGATTACTGTCTGAACCTGAAGAAATGGTTGCTCAATTCTGTTGTTGCATTATTTTTATGTTTGTTTCATAGTGTGTGTGTGGGAAAGCGTGTTATTTTTCAGCATCAGTCCCTTTATATCTTAGGTTGCTCAATTGAATTGATTTAAATCTATATTAAAAGTTACAATACAAGCAAGCTTTCTGCTGTATTTTCATCTCTCTGGAGGTGGAGAATCCACTTCCTCCTCTTAATTTATACCCATATTTAATCACGAAAGTATTTTACTTATAGTTTGTATTCAGTTTCTTGGCCTTATTTCTCTTTCTTTACAAGAGTAGTCATTGTGGACATGGTAGGTTCTTTAGTGTGCTTAAGAAGATTGAAATATGATTTGAATACTACATAATTTATTACATTTCTCAAATCTCTCTGTAAGAAACTTTTCCAGCCTTTTAATAATTATTTTGCAGCTTTTTACTACATTGTTTCTTGTTTTCCTCTGTCGTGTTTTAAAATATGGACCCTAAGTTGTATTAGTGTTGGTTTGGTCAGTACTATATAGATGTGCAATTCCTCTGCACTCTTAAATTGTTACTGTTTCTACAACCAAAGATTATACCTGCTCTTTTTGCTCCACATTTACATGGAATTTTATCTGCAGTTTGATTCTCCCTCCCCCCCCCCCCCCCCCCAACTTCTAGTGAATTTTTTACAGTGGCTACTTTCTCAGGATACCTTCTGTAAGTATGAGGTACATTTCTTGCATAGTGCAGCTTTGTTACCAAAAAGTACCTTATATGAGTGTATGTGGCTTGAAGAATATGCATTGCCTTAGTTCTGTCAGAATTTACCATTCTGTTGCCTGTACAGTTTTCTTTGAGATTTTGTATTTTTCTGTATTTGTTTGAAAAAAAAAAAAAAAAAAAGGTGTTAGTCTGTGCAGTAAGCCTTTTCATCTGTAGGTCACAAAAGCTCTCTAAGTTCAGGTGAGGTTCTCCTTATCACTCAACCCTATTTAGATGCAGTTTTCTGGTAGGTAGTAGCACTAAATGTACTTTGAAGTTATGGGGCATTCCTAAAGCTTGTGCTTTTCTTCACTGTCACTTCAGTGTAGTGTCAGATATCATAGCAGCATGGATTAAATAGAGTATCTCCTTCACAGCTAGAGCTAATGTCAAATTCTTTTCTCATTAGATGTTTCAAAATAGACCATCTTCTCAGTCAAGTAATGGAGATTTAAAAAACCAGGTAATCATATTACTTGCTTATGCTAATTTATTTTTCTTTTTAGTGTCCCTGAAATTTCATTGTGTGGTGCTGTTTGGTTTGCTTAGCTTTTCCTGTGTACTCCTACACACTACTCTGAGTTGTCATCAGTGGGCAACAGCCAGAATGGTTGTCAGTACTCAAAGCGTGTTTTGAAAACTTAAACCATGATTTACAGTGAAAGAGCTGTTGTAATGTTGGTCCTCATAATTTGTTTATTTATATGTTTTGACATCTACTTGAAACTGTATCATTTAACATGGATCATGTACATAAAATATTTTAAGCAAATATTTTGAGTTTGTTCTTCTTTGCTCTGTTGTATCTTACTTCCTCGAAGACTTTCTTCACTCTTGTCCTAGACTAAGTGCTATCATAGAGCAGTTTTGAGATGCCTCGTTTATGAAGCTTACAAATATACTTTTCATATGCTGCTTCTGATGCTTTTTTGTATTGGATTATTCCTTTTGGCTTTCAATAGAAACTGATGAATTCATACCAGTTCATTTTATTTTGCCTATTTCTTTTAGTATGACCACTTTTTTGATCTCCTGTATAGTTATTAAACAGCAGGTGAGCACTTACGTTTTTAATTGAATCATTCTTTGAAGTTGTGGAGTCTTTATTATTTTTAGTCACAGAAGAGTCTTTGGGATGTAAATGAAAATTGAAAAGTACAAAATATGAAACTCGGTTAATAGCAATGCTGGTATAAATCTGTAATAGCTCTTACTTTGTTTTTGAATGTAAGAAGTGTGTATTTGCATCTGTGTAGCTGATGAGAGCAGAGTCCCTTTTGAGAAGGGAAAACCTGCATCGAGTGATTTGACTTGGGTTTTTTCAAAGAAATATGTGTGTCTTAGAGGGATGTTTGTATGCAGCTTGATTATATTGTTAGATTGAAGGAAGCTCAAGTACTCACAGCTGAGCTGTGCTGTAAACCAATTATCTTCTAAAAGGTAACTTTGACATTTGGGACAAATTTAAAACAGCTGTCTGAACAGTAGCTGTGTTCTCTTTTTAATGGTACAGTGTGATACTAGGTAATATTCCTGATTAATGTTAAATACTGATTTGAAAGTGATAGGTTCTTTACAGCATTTTACTGGTTATTAATATCTCTTCCTGTATTGTGATTGTGAACTAAGAAGCCTGGTATTTTTTTACGAATATAAGAATAAGTCAGAAACAATGCAGATCAAAAAAAAGTCCTTATTTTCATTCTATAAAGTGCTGGTCTCCATTCAGAAACACCTTCCCCCTTTGCAATCTGCTCTGAAACACAGATTTAAGCTGTAACCACCAGAGGGAGCAAATTGCATGGTCGGGACTTCACTAAAAATGTCTTCAGTTGTCAGTTGTATGCTAGGAACTAGCCCATAGCTAATTCACACTCCCGATTTTTTGTATCAGAAAATAATCCATCTGGAAGTTAACAATATATGGTAAATCTCAAATATCGGAAACATTTGACATTTTAGTTTATTAATATTTATATTCCCTAATAAAAATGTGACAGCAGTTGGTCAAACAGTTAACATAGAAGAAAAAATTATATGGGATTTACACTTTATTTTAAAGCATTGAATGTTTTGCCTGATTTGTTTTTCATAGTTTACTGAAGACATTGAGTATGTTGGTAGACCACAAATAGAACTTGTAAATTAGAACCTACAGGAAGGTAGTACAATAAAAATACTTATTTACATATTTCCTGCTATTGTGCAGCAAAACTTAAGCAGTCAGCTAGAAGTCTGTTAATTTTTATTTTTACATGCTTACATTGAATAGTCCCATTGAACTTGGTGGCAATTCCCATGATTTAAGGTAGAGGTTTCTGAATTTAATTTCCTCATATTCACTCATCAGCAGTAATACTAGCTCCAGATGGTATATGAGGCCTTATTTCTGAGGAGGGATTCTTCCAAACCTCTGTAAATACTTTCATTTCCTTAAATGAGAAACCCATGCTGGTGTCTTTCCCATCCCCATCACCTCAGCCTCAACTTTCCACCTACCTGAACAGTGTCAGTACAGTGGCTGGAAAATAGAAGGTGGACACAAGCTCTATTACCATGTACAGAAGGAAGCTGCCATGAAGCATGATGAACATGACTCTTTTAGTCATATGGTTTAGTTTTAGGTAGTCCTGTGAGGAGCAGGGAGTTGGATTCTGATCCTTATGGGTCCCTTCCCTTGAGACATTCTGTGATTCCATGAACAGAAGTGGCCCATGTGGAGATACTTACTGTTTGGTTTAAGTTTGTACCTTCATACAAGCAGGATTATGAGCTGCACAGGCGTGCCACTTTGAAGTGGTATGTATGTCACATGTGCAACTGTTGCAGACAGACTTATTTATTTCTGTACCCTGTGTTTCAAGAATTCTTGAGCTACAACATTGACCAGAGGGAATAGGAAGAAACTTCAGGTGTGTGGGGGGAAGTATTTATTTACACTTCGGGTATCTTCAGTGTCAAAGCACAGAACAAAATACTGGGTTAAATTAAAAAAATTGAGATACATCTGTGTTTTCTTATCTCAATTCACCTAGCATCAGTTCTGTGAATATAATAGATTTGAGGATGTGTGTTGTTCTGCTGCTTTAGTCTTGCTTCAGCATGAAATTATTTGAAAAGTGTAATCTGAGTATCCGTGATAGTTCAACACTAGCTTGTATAAAAAGTATTTTAAGTCTTGTCAAACCTGAATTTCAAAACTGTGTTGGAGATATTTGATTTATATTGGCCTTGCTAATTAACAGGCAATGCTTGTTAAACATTTGGAAGTTGTTAATTGCGAATTTATCATTCAAATCTGAAGTTACACTATAGAATTTAAACTGGAGAGGTGTTTCGGTGATATCAATCTTGCTTTCTTTCAAGTGAATGGTTCTTTCAGATGCATGAAAATCATATGTTAATTTAGCCACTTTAAATGGTATCTCCTTGTTTAGATTATAGCAGATTATAATAAAGAAGGGCAAGAATGCTTTATGGCTAGTGTTTGAAACCAACTGATCATCCCTGCAGTTGTCTATTTCTCCTGCAGATGGAGCATTTTGTAAGTAGTAGTGCCATAGTAGAGAATAATTGATGTCATGTTGGACAGGGTTGTTAAGTTGTTAAACAGAGGAGGACTCACTGTTTTGTAAAGGAAAGTTTAAGCTTTAAATAGTTTGAATTTGTAAGTCAAAACTTGGCAGAGGTAATTTTTCTGATACTTTCTGGTGTTGCATTGAATTTTGTGGGAATGTGGTGAGGAGGAGATGTTCCTTCCCTTTTCTTAGAGTTATTTATCAGACAAGGTCTGCCAAACTGAAGTCTGAGCAGGAGGAACAGAGAACATCTTCCACTGCACTGAGTTCCATGCTGTCATAGTTAGGCTTCTGTCTTTTGGCAGTTTAAAACCAATAAAGATGCAGTTGCGCTACTATCCAGCCCCTACTGTGACTGCATTTAAACATACTTCTAGATTATTTTTTTGACAAATTTTTATGGCATTTGTGCTCAGTTGTCTTAAAATGTCTTAAATTAAAGTCATTTTTCAAAGTGAATGGTCTAACAAAACCAGACCCAATGTATACTAAACCTTCAGATATAAGTTAAAACTGCAATTAAAAAAAAATTAGGCTTTACTTGGATTGTGTAATGTACTTTCAGTTAGTTAAGAGTTCTGTAGAACCTTCTTGTCAGTTACTTTGTAGGATTTTTTTATTCCAGGTTATTAAAACAGAGTGCTACAAAAAGTAGGAGAAAATTTGGAAACAAGCAGAGTAAGCAGAAGGACTGTAGATGACTACAAATGGCAAATAAGATAGTATAACTTTGAAAATAATCAAGCTTACCACATCTAGAATATATTACTTTCAACTTTAATTTTTCTTTTAAGACTGTATGTATGTTTTCAGTCTGATTTTTTTATAAATACTTACAGCTAAATACACTGAGAACTTATACAAGGTTGCAGATTTTCTTCACTTAATTTAAAATAAATAATCCTATATGAAATTGCTAAACTTTGTGTGACATTCTCAGTATAACTCTCATTTTACAAGTATTTACTGTACGTGCAGTATAGTATAACTTTTTCCCACAGTAAAGAAAGAGGGAAAGGGGGAGTAACAGCACCCACAGTTGTCTGACCATTTTGCTTGGATGTTGTACCTTGTAGTGTAATGGATTATTTGTTTTATTGTTGGATGCTGATAGTTTGCTCAGTATGAAACTGGAGAAAATACTCATGCACCCAAAAAAGTAAATTCTTAACTGATAAAATGGTACAATTCAAACATACACAGCTATACAACAGATAATCATGTGAGTTTGTAGATAAGTATTCTAGCATGGAAGCAGCCTCTTTCAAGTATGTATCTCAGAAATATCACTCAAAGCACGAATCTGTGAAATGCAAATTCATTGTACAGTATACATTTATTCAAACAATTGTTTGCGTGAGCATCTATAGATGCTTATGACTGAGATCAGAAACAATGTGTTTGCAAATGGTCTTCTGTGAAGTGTTACCACTTGTTCAAATTTTTGTAGTTTCAGGTGCATGTTTTATATTACTTGGAGTACAGATGTATCACTTCTAGTAAAAGTAGTTGATATATATACTGACTAGAAATGTTTCTTTTGTTTGGAACTTTTTCCCCTCAGATGCATTTGGAACTCAGAAAAAAGCAAGAAGCTAGGTTCCTATCACTGCTATTACAGCTGGAGAGTGTGAGCTAGGGAATATTGCAGTATCTGGTGAGAAGGTGAATAAGAACATGAAGCAAAGTTTGTTTACGGTCCTAAGCTATGCAAAGTGATAAAAGTCAAAAAACAAACTTGACAATTGCAGATTTGCATGACTAAGGAAGAAAATGGTAGATGGCATAGAGGAAACAATAATTCTGGCTCCTTGTGCACAGTGGTAGCTTATGACCTAGTAAAAGTCTCTCAAGTTTTGAAACTTTACAGTTACATTAGACGTGATGACATCAGATCAGTGCTCAGTGGTGGTCAGAGAAGAAGTGAGTGCTATGAATTACTAGGAATGGAATAGGGAATAGAAGAGAATATTGTTATGCCACTTAATAAACCTAGACTGCCCCATCTTTTTGAATAGTATTGTGGTTCTGCCCCCATCTCAAAGATGGAAAACTTTGCTGAAAAACAAAAAAGAAGAATACTGAGATGAATTTAAAGTTATGTTCTTATATAAGGAATTGCAGTTGAATGTGCCAGCATATGCTGACCTGGAATGGAGATGGTTCAGAAGGGGAAGGAACATGGTGAATGTCTATAAAAACATTAATTGAATGCAGAAGATGAATGTGCAGAACTGTTCCCTTTTTCTTCAAACAGAAAGGTTAGACAGGCATTGCTAGATGAACTGTCAGGGACAAGTTTGTACCAAACAGAAGGAGAGAGTCCTTCCCAGAGTAGAAGACCATATTCCAGAATATTGTTAGGTCTAAAAATTTATACAAGTTCAAAAGGGTACTGGATAAACTAATGGAAGAAATCTGTTATGAACTGTTGCACATAAAGGTACTAAATTTTAACAGGTACATGAAATACAGACTACCTAATGCTGAAAGAGTACTTAAAGTATCATTTACTTGTTCTGCAGATGTATTTTATTGTCTTTATTGGAGACTGAATAAAGCCTAATAGACCTGTAGTCTGACCCATTTTTATTAATTTTTTTTTTGAGCTACTCTGTTCCTTATGCTGTGTCATAAGACACAAAATGGCAGTGCTATTAACTGGAAAATCTGATCTAGCATACATGATGTGCATTTAGAGTGACATTTCTATACCTTGCTGTATACTTAATGATACCACTCTAACATCTGGAAGAACAAGTTTTCCTTAGGATATATATTTACTTTACTGAGATCAGTAAGGAAACTTGTATGTATTTAGGTGTATCAAATATATTATGAAAAAAATATATGAATGGTTACTCACTTGTATTATGTCAGTAGTTGAAGTATGTTTGTGGAACTTAGTAGGACAAGTAGATGTCCTGGTCCTGCTGTAGCTGCACTGTGACCCTGTTTTAGTTTCTCTTAAGTGCATGTTCACATACAATCTTGTCTTCACAATTCCTCCACTTATAGAGCAAATCAAGGATTACAGTGCCCCCTACAGCAACTGTGCTTTTTTTTTTTTTAACCGGGTCAAGCTACATACAGATACTTGCCAAGTATCCTACTTGAAAGCTTGGACCGGTAATAAACAGTGGTTCAGAAAAGCTTTTAAAAACTTTTCTGACTTCTTTATTTCTTGGCTTCTAGGTTAGGCCTACTTATAAATTCAGTCTTCTGGCTGACTTTCTTCCCTGCTGCTCAGACACTCTTCATCCATCCTGCAGCTATTTGTTTCTGTTTCCTGACTAAATATCTTTCTCTCACTTCCTCTAGCTCCTGTGGATTATAAACCATGTGCTTGAGCATAGAATAACTAGAAATGAAGTCCACAGTTCAGGATTTATGCCTTGTTCTTTCTGCTTTGGTAAAGAGGACTACTACAATTTACCTTGCCCATTTTTCTGCATCTTTACTTCCTTTGGAATTAAGTTGTGGTAGTATACAAAGTAATCATCTAATGTAAGGGTTCTTGGGTAGTCCAAGATCCTTTAGAGCAGCACTTACTCTTGAGTTAATGTGTACTTTATTGTTATCATGTTACAGACTGGAGAATCTTTATAAATCATAAAGATTAACAAGTAATTTAGGAAAATGCCACTTTTGGTGTTTTTTGCAGTCAGTGTACCCTATCATGTTGTTGTGTAATGAAAAGGAAGTAATTACCTGTGTAAGTTAGTTTCAACTAATAACTTGTCTTATAGAAGGGGTTAATTTGTCCATCAGATTATGAATGAATAGCAAAAGGAATGTTGGATCCATTCCAGAGCCATCCTAAAGTGTGTGGTTTACGTGATTCTGATTCTGCAATTATACAGAAATTTGTGGGCAAAAAGAAATGGCAAAGCATTCCTGTACTACTTAGTTTGTTCTGCACTTTGTTATCTACAACAAAAGGTGTGAACTGAGGAGAAGAAACAAAGTTCAGAAGCTACAAGTATTTTATAAAAATATTTTAAAATGGAAAGCCAGTCTCTAGAACATCAGTGTCTTCCTTACAGTTAAATTTTAAAGTGATAACTGATATTCATCAGATATTCAGCATTTGGGTATCAAATTGATCTGAATCTTAAGATACAGTTATCTAATTTACTTTCTCTGTATCTGTGCCATGTATTATCCTGTTGTAACTCTCTTTAAGGTTCAGAGAGATACTATTGCTTGTAGGGAGGCTGACATCAGTCCTCAAGAATTGAAAACATAAGAGATTCGATAAATAACTGAATGCCAGTAGTGTGATTAGTTCAACTGATACAAATCTTACTTAAAATATCACTTCAGTTACAAACCTGGTTGATAAATTTAATTAAATATATTTTAAGAATAGTAATGTGTTACTACCAGATAATAGTTCGGTAAAAATTATGTACAGTATCCGTAATCATACATTAAATGTATCAAGTTTTGGATAAAAATTAGACCTTAAGATAACTGTCACTAAATGAATGAATTGTTACCACACAGAATCACTCTTAGTGAAATCAATAATAAGCCTGAATATCTTTCAATAATCTGAAATTTCAGTATTTTTTTCCAAAGTCATCTGAAAGTGATCTAAAATCATTGCTGAGAAAAATCTGCTGCCAGATAATAGCACTCATACATAACAGTGCAGATCTTTTCATGACTCAGTTATGCAAATGTGCATTTGCAGCCACTAAAAAGTTATTAATGCTTAAAAAATGGGTGGGGTATATCTACAAAATATAACTGTGTTCTGGACAGTGACTTTGAAAATAATTTAGAGGTCAAATAACTGTAATGCCAGGGTAAAACTGGCTAATGCTGTAACTGGTACATCTTTCTGCTCTTTTGTACTCAAATGGCTTAGTGGTACTTCATTACTTATGAGGTATTACTGGAATAATTACACGTAAGGTTGTGAAGTGCCCAGATGCTATGAAAATTGTCACCAGACAAGGTGGGCCAAAATTCTTAGCCCTTACTCATAATGATGTTAAAAGCCAAGATGTATTGAAACAGGAAGAGCTTAGCTGTGATCTGCAAGTTAAACTTGCAAATTGAGACATTGGAAGTATTCAGTTACTAACATGCATGTTGTGCAAATTCATTGTGTTTTCTTGTGTTGTAATTTAAAGATATGATCTGCAGCTTAGGTGGGCCTATTAAGCTAATTTTGAACTTCATAGCCCCAGTACTGAAGGCAGTATCCTTTCAGTATAGAATTCCATGAATGTTATCCCCCTTAGTATTTACTAGATGACTTCATCCTTTAGAGATCATGCTGAAGCCCAAGTTAATAGGGCTACACTTTTGTAAGTATCCAATGGCATTAAGTTAAGTTAACTTGCCTGAATTCCTACAAATCACTTCAGTTTTTGATTGCTTTGTAGTCTGGAAAGATGTGATGGATTAATTTCTAAGGTGTATGTAGCCTTCTTTGATTTACTTCTTATAAACTTCTGAACCAAATACAAAGGAATATTAAATATTATCCAGCCCCGTGATAGGAACAGTTAGATTGTTAGACCACTAATATGTATTAGTGTAAGGATTTTGCTTGGAAATTCCTCAGTCTATCAGAATCACAGACACTTTGTGGTTTCTCTTGTTCAGGCCATAAAGGATTTTTCTCCTCTGAGTTTCTTAATTGTAACAGGGGTAGATAAGTATTTTTTTTTCCTTCCTGTTTCCTCTTTTCTCTCCATTATAAAACAGAGAATCCATTTGAGAACACTTCTAGAATAACGTGTACAATTCCAGTTGCCTGTGTTCAAGAAGGATGAGCACAGAACAGAACTGGTGCACCAGAATGCTGGGTATTGCTGGTTGTGAGGACAACTCTTCTGAGCAGAAACTAAGATCTGGGAGCAATTATGGTCAGAGGGATTTACAGAGAAGGTTGAGGTGGCTTCAACTTTCTGTTCCCATCTTTACCATTGCTTATTGAAGCACATGCTTCTAGACATGTGATGGGAACAGATATGTAGCTCTTCTGCAGTCACTCTAAGTGGAGCTCTTCTGTAGTCACTCTATTTAAGAAGACAAACCCAGAAAAGGAAAGACTGATTTAAATTAAAAGACAGCATTGGTGTAAGAACAAATGTCCATAAATATGTTTAAGTTCACAGACATGACTTGCGAGCTTTAAACTTTGTCAGACTAAGGTTTCAGAGCAATTTGATGAAAGGGTTCATATGACATACTTGCTTATGATAATAAGGTATTGGACTTAATGACCTGGGGATTTTCTGCAGCACAATGTTTTTATATGAGAAGTTGTTTCAAGATTTTTATAACAGATTTCAGTCCAAGTCACTTCCCTTGCCTCATGGAGTTCTGTAGTAGTCTGTGGTTGTTAAGGCTCTGCTTTTTCCTCCTAGGGTTTCTTATGGAGACCTGTAAGGATTGTGGAGATTGCTAATTTTTTTCTTAAAGTTTTTAAGAAAATTATTTGAAGTGAAAGTAACAAGCTTTGTAGTAGAAGTGCCCAAGTCCATGACTGTACCATTTCTGTATTAAGTTTTGTTACAGTAATAGCTTAAAAGAAGCAGATGAAGTCTGGGTTGGGTTCTGAACACCACTCTCTTTATCCTGAAAGGAGACACCAAGGGGTATGTCTTTTCCCTCCTGCAAAAATAATCCTCTCTGAACTCTGATCTGACAGGCTGCCAATACTGACATCTACCTGTTCTTGTTAAGTATCTGTTTCTGAATTGTATGTTTTCTGGAGGTTTGAGAGGATTGAGTTTTCCCCCTCCATTAACTCTAAATTCAAGAAAGCATCCTCCTTCTGGAAAATACTTAAGCACATGCTTATCAGCTGTTCAGATGTTAAAATGCAGGTGAGGTGCTGTGCCTGTGAGGTAGCTAAGTGTAAATTTTGTTTGAAAGCCATGTAGTTGCTATGGTCAATTAAAATTAAGTGGAAGTTTTGCTTCACTTGGAGGGGAAAGAGGGTGACCTTCAAATAATTAAAAAAGATATATACATGCCCAATTTTATTGAATGGCTTTTTTTCTTCTGTCAACAAATTCTGACTTAGATGTACCTACCGTTCTAAAGGAAAAAGAGAAACTACATCCTTTGATGCCAGGCAAACTCATGCATGCTTTATCATGGGCAGCTGATGAAGGAAGTGCTTTCCTGTAGCACCTGTTTCTCAGCTGATAAATTCTGCTTGATGCAGGTGGTAATGAACTGTATATTTTTAAGGTTTATCGGGATTCTCATCTGTTAGGATTTCAGATGTTCAGAACTGTGGGAAATGTTTGTATGATGGTTTAGGGTTTCTTAGTGCTTCCTGGTTGGTTTGGGTTTTTTTTAATAGCTGTAATATTAAAGCAGATAACCTGATTAATCTGTCAGAATTGGAAATGTGTTCTAAAATTTGTATACATTATAAGAAATTTCTGATGCAATAAACATTTGTTCCTTTAAATGTTCTGCAATTAATGCTAGATTGTTTTATTTTTATGTGCCAGGAAATATAAATGCCGAAATAGCTACTGGAATTGGGTGGCTCAGTAACTCATAAACTTACTGAATGAGTCAAAGCAGTTGAGCTTGATCCCAGGTATCCTGAGTATTCAAGTATGATGGTATTCCTATATGATGGAATTGATTTTGGTAATGTTTAGCAGATTTTGATAGCACATTTTTTACATGTTTACTAGAAGAAAATATATATTGTCCGTACTGTGTTAGGAGATGGGGTACTTTTAGATACTATTAATATTTTTCATGCAAGTTTCTTGGCTTCAAGATTACAAATAACAGGGACTGAGTTAAGGCTAATTGTGTTTTTAAAAAGTTTAATAGATAAAAGCAAAGCATGGAAACAAACTTAGTTTACCATAGTTATTCAAAAACCCAGTGCAGAACTGTTGCCTGAGATTAGGTCTTGTACCAGAATAATAAAACCAAGCTGAGAAAGCTGTATCTCTTGTTGCACAGATACCTTGTGCATGCTCAGTAACTCTGAGATGTTCTGGATGCATTAGGTTTATTGCATGTATGCAGATTAACTCGAGAGAATACAGGCTGTAATTCTGATGTGCGGGCCGTATGTTGGATTTACACTGCATATCCTGTATGGTTCATCTACTTGTGCTCTGTACATCTGGTGTATCTAGTAACTAATGGGGATAGTAGGTATCTGATAATCCAGTGAAAAGATAAAAATTAAGTGAAATTATTTTGCAAGAAACATCTTTAATTTACAGTACTACTCATTCGAAAAGGACAGTTGAAAAATTCACTCCAGTAAAAAAAGTATGGATTTGTTTACAACCAAAAGACATTGCAATTTGGCCTGATAAATAGTTTCTGCTCAGATAAGCCACAGACTTAGCATATGCTTATGCCGTTAGTGCTAGTCAGAAAGATGTACTATCAGAAGTCTTGATGAAATTTGTGCAAAGACTGTGAAGGTTAATTAAAAAAAAAAAGTTATTTTGAAATCAAGACAGTTTGTAAAATCCTCCAGCCTTGCCCTTGCATTCTCTCACACTATGCAGAATCTAAGGAACAAACCATTCCAAAATACTTTTGTCTTGAAAAGTTGCAAGAAGAATTTAACATTGTTACTGAAGAAGATATTAAAAACTGTAAATGCTTCCAGCTGTTGCAATTTACAAGTTTAGGTAGTTAAACTTCTGCTATTTTTAAGTACTTCCTATTTATAGGGAGATGTTACATGCAGTATTTCAGGAATTTAGTATTTCAGATAAAGTCTTTCTTTTAATCTATATGTGACAAATTGTATGAACTTTAATCTCTGACTTTCTTAATATTTTCTGAATCCAGCTTTTGTGTTCCCTTATATGTTTATGTAGCAGAGAATTTAGTTCATTATCATCTTAAGTGCTGATTTATATCTATGTATGCTACCTCCTTTATTTCCTACTTTTAACACATTTGGATTAATTGTAATTAGAAGCATATTACATGTATTAGTTAACAGTACAAAGTATGTGATCCAAATCCAATGAAATTTATTGTAGCTTGCAAAATTTTACTCATAGGTATTAGGACTAGGTACTATGATATTTTGAACAAAAGAAACTTTCTGTCAACTTGTCCTCAAAGTGAAGCTCTGATGAAAAAAACTTTAAAATGTAGTTGAAAACTAACATTTTGATTAGATACTGCATCTAGTATGTGGATTTTTGTAGACTGGAAGACTTCTCATACATTCCTTATGTACAGGACTGTATATACCATGAAACATTGTGAGCCCTTATGCTGAGTTGCCATAATTTATCATGAGAGATGAAGCTCTGAGGCAGAGCAAGAGTCAGCAAAGGCAATAGCACTAAAGAATAATGGACATTATTCCCTTAAAATGTTTCTGGTTTGGAAAAATTCTGTGTTCTCTAAAGTGTTGAATTTTTCAGCTACAGTTAGAAATTTCCCAAGAAACCTGACATTCTCTGAAATACTTTTGCTGTTGAAATTCTGGGTTGACTTTCTTCAACAAGCCAACTGATACCAACTTCTGTCTTTCCCTTCATTAAAAGTCTTATAGCTCCTCTTCAGTTAGTCATTTTAAGAATTGGATATCATGATGGAATATCCATCACGCCCCTAGAAGAGTTGGCCTAACAATTAATTACTCACAATGTTTTATTTCTGTCATGTACATACAGTTTAAATTTATCAAGATTCAACTTCCTGAAATTGTTCTTTGGTATGCCCATATCTGCTCGTTTAGGACCCCATACTAGATATGTTCTTGTGCAGACACTGATAGGCTGTTGGTAACACTCTCTGTATTTACAATGTTAAACTGACTTTCTTCAGTCTGTGTTTAGAATGCAAGTTTTCTTGTAAATTTTTCTTGCAACTCTTTCTGAAGCTTTCCCATTCATTAAATTAATAAATTAGGGGTACTTTTTTTTAATAAATATTTTCATAGCACTCTGTCTTTATGCCAAGATGAGCAATGAAATTCTTGGTTCTTAAACTCTTTTCATGCAGAGGATGGGTGTATTCTGGGAGTTACTAGCTTGTGAGGTCCATTTTTATGGAGATTATCTGTAGAGTTTCTTGCTAGTGTTTATGGTTTTTCTTTATTGTTGCCCTTAGGGCCAGAAAAAAATTGTCTGGATTCCCAAGTCATTCAGTGAACTTAAATGGAATTAAAACCTATGATAATGACTAGTATAAACAACTGACACAAATACTGATAATGAGGTGTAAACAACTGACATAAAATATATGGATAATGAGGTATCTGCTATTTCCATTCTCAAACCCGTTGTAGCATGGTGGCCTTTGGAAAAATCATTTCCTGAGTAACTACTTCCAGTTATTATAGCCATTATAAAATTATTTTAGACCTTTCTTGTAAGCTTATATATCTACATATGTGCTGCCCTATCAGTGACAGCTGTGCACAGGGCTATTCATTGGATGCTTACATGAAGAGCTGTAGATTTTTAAAATTCTAGGAATTTCAAAGAAATGTATAATTGCATGCGCAGATGCCAGAAGAAGCAGTTAGCCGAGTTGCCTACTCATCTATTGAATATCTTAAGTAAACTGCCAGGTAGAAGAGGGAGCTGAAAGGTATCAGTAGGTGGCAGAAAAGCACTAGTATAAGGAAGAAAGGTGTTGCTTTACCTGTGTAACCAGAACCTGACATCTCTTGCCTTTAAACTTTTGATCTTCTTTCTCTTCTTTGAGCTCCAGACCCCTTGTCAAGACTTCTGTCTTGATTGTTTTCTGTCTTGATAACATTTTCCTATATTGCCATGTTACTGTTCTTCAGTTAGTTCAAAATCTGCCATCAGAGGGAACTTTTCAGATACTTTGATGCAAATTAGGCAGCTTCTCTTTCTGTGATGCTCAGGGAAGATTGAGAGCTGGTGAAAGGAGAAAGTGTTCACAACACTCTGAGAACCCTTAATCTGGTACAGGAGTTCCTCTAGGATACTGCAGCTATAATTTGGAATAGTTATTTTGCTGTTCTGTGGGTTTTTTTTCCTAGAGGCCATTTTTGTATCAGTTTGAAAAGGTGAACTCTGAGCTTAGGACTCTTGAGTCTTTGATCTGCACAGCACTGCCTTCCATCTAGCAGTGCTTATTAGTTCAAAGCACAATGCTATATGAAAATGATGTAACTGATTTCCATGGGCTTTGGCAATGATGTACTGCATCAACACTATGCTGCATCATGAGCTAATAAAACCACCTAGATCCAAGCTAGCATATGAGGAACCAGTTCTGGTATCTACATCTGCAGCACTGTTAGTTGTTACTTGTTCAGTCTGCCAACAAATAGTTTTAGCTTTGTGTTCTCAATTATATCATCTTTGCATTTTAATAGGACGTGTCATAAGAGTTGCAATGGCCGCTCGTGAGAACAAGTGGCTTGGATTAATTACAATTCTGTTCTCAGCTCCTCTGGAGCAATTTAAGGTAATATAAAATATTCCCATGGTATTCACAAAACTCCATAGGAGGTTTTGTTGTTATAAAAGCAAGGTGATAAGATTTTTAAATTTTCAGAGTGATGATGTTCTATGGTGTCCAGTAGTACATACTATAACAACAACTGCAATGGGTATTATTGTTTGTGAGTACTATTTGTGTGTCTGTATGTCTTAGAGCTGATGTGAAGACAGCCCCCTGCTTTGCTACCGTGATTCCAAAATAGCCTTTTCCCAAAACCTTTTAAGGAAATGTTACTTTTGTCTGATCTGTGACTACAATGAAAGGTAGGGGCTCATTTCCTTCATGATGAGGAGAGCAAGAAGGCCTGAAATGAAGTTTGTCTGAGCAACACAAAGAGTTTAGAGAAGAATAGAAAGTTGTCACAATATTTAGATTATTCTATTCAAGCTCCAGACTCCGCATTCAGCCAATACTGATACCTATCATGAGAACATACACAGTAGGAAGTTTGGGAGAAGAGAGTGAATTAAGGGGTATTTAGAATATAGCTGTGTTTGCAATAAAATTTTTAATTGGCTATTTTACAGATTCTTCTTGTTTAAATTACCTTTTTAAATTTGAATAGGTCCATGGAAAGTGAATTGCAGAATACTGGAGGTCTTGACATCAAAGAACAGAATCATAGAATCATGTAGGTTGGAAAAGACCCTTAAGATTGAATCCAACCATAAACCTAACACTATTAAGGCAATGTCATTTTAGTTCCTTAGATTTTAATGTTTAAGTGCATCATTCCAAGATTTCTCTTCCAATTCTCTGAGACTAGAAGACTAGCAAAAGACTATTTCCCCAGAGAATTTGTCACAGGATGTATCCTCCTGGGAGAAGTCCACTACTTCTCTTCAAGGTTGGTGTCCTTTTCCAGAACTTAGTGAGTAGAATCCTTTGAGGAAGAGATAAACCAGTATTTCCTTGAATTAAATGGATTTAATACCTTAAATACCATGTCTTATACTGTATTAAAGTGATTTTTTTTTTGTAATACAGGCCTGTGAGCAAAAATACATAATTGTAGTGCATTTCATGTGACTATACCACAAGTTTTACTTGGATACACCTTGAATAAGACATTTATTTCCTACAGAAGTGTGTGATGGACAGAATTGTAATCATAATACAATTTTTAACTCTTGTTGCAACAATCAAACCTCAACTATCATCCACTGAAAATAGTTGAAAATGATTTAAATTGAATATCAGTTTAGTAGGTATGTTTATTCATTAAGAATTGCAAAATAGGATGGATTAATGCCTTGGAGCACACAATATTATTTACCTACATGATTTTCCTCTGTAGTCAGTCTTTGAAGTTACAAATCAAAGTAATTTGTATCTTCTAATTTAAGGGATACTAAAAATAAACAGTTCTTCAAAGAGCATGTATTTTTAAAAGAAATGTAAAACATAATTTCCAAACAGAAGAAATAATAACTTGTGGTTTTAACAGTGAAGGAAGAAGAGTTTTAGTAATGAACTGTATTAAAGGTGCTGAATCTGCCACAAGAGCAATTGGATGTTTATCTTAAGTAAGTATGAGTTTATTTTTTAGCATCCAGTAAAAAAACCCCAGAATTTGTGAAATTAGTCTTTGACTCACAATTTAACACTGTAATTGATAACTTGCTGGTTAGTGGCTATGGAAGGTAATCCAGTAGAGTGTAATTTTTATCATAATTCCTATAGATGTGTTTTAAATAATGACGATTGTCATTCATTCACTACTATTTATTACATGCATACTCAATTTACATATATTTTAATTTTTGTAGTTCCTTTTTTCTTGACTTGTATCTTTAATACTTTATGGATCAAACACACTGGATGAAATAATATTTAGAAGACATCAGAAGTAAAAATTGCATCATAAATAATGTAAATGAGGTGGGAGATTACTGAAACAATCTGCTTTAAGTTCATTTAAATCCTTGCAGAATAATTATTTGATTTACAGAGAGGAAAAAAGTAAAATCTTTAATTGCTAGCTAAATACAGACTATATGATTTCCTGTGATAGTCAAACCTGTGTATGGAAATAAGCATATAATAATCAGTTCCAGGAGAGTTTTCAAGCTGAATTATGCAAACCCTGGCAACTGTTTCCTCAAAGACCTCTAGAGGAAGTGTGGGGCAGAGGAAGAAAGGAATTCTCTTAAAAACACACAAAGTTTTTGTATCTAGGAGAGAAACAGTATTACAGAGAGGGGACAGAATTTCTGGTAAACAGTTTATTCCTTATACTTTTGCATATAGTATTCCATCAGTTTGGCTGTAGGAAGTAAGAACAACATGCAGTACTCTTGTGTAAATGTTTTCTGTGTATTTGGGAAAAAAGCATGGGTGCTTTTGGGAATGTCTGTTTTAGAAGCAAATCTTCAATGCAATAAATGTTTCCACATTTTTACTTCTGTGCCTAAGAAAAGCATACAGCATATGAAATGCTTAGCAGAATCAAATATACATCTATTATACCATAGAATTTTATTGAAAAGTAACTGCTTTACTGTATCAAGTCTAGGAAGGTCCTCTGCTTTCTACATTTAGTCACATCCACTAAGTGGAAGGTGCAAGAAATCCTGTCATAGATACTTATTGACTAACTTGCATTAACAGATATTTCTTCCTTAGCTCCATTAGTATTTGGCTTAAATCCTGAATGATTTCATTAGCTACGTAAATGCTTAATCTCTTGAAAATCCTGCTAAGCTCTTGCCCTCATTGAAAGCTGTGATAATTCGTTGTAGTTAATTTTGTATTTAAATACATTGCCTTTCAGTTCCACTAAATGTTCCTTGTGTTTGTTTTGGTGTTTTTTAAATAATGGAGAGATGAATAAGAACACCAATTTTAGCCCATCTGTCCTATTATTTTGCACCTCTCTGCTGTTTGCTCCTACTAGATTCTTCTTTAAGCAATAGCAATTTTTTCAGTTTGTCAGTGCAGTCACTGCAATGGTATGCGAGGTAAAATTAAATACTAATGAAAGTTGATGCATTTAATCCCATTTTTTCAACATACAGTATTTATAAGACAGCATTATTCTTTTGACATATGAAAGACTTTGATCTATTCAGAGTTGTCCTGCACCTTTTTCAAAGGAAAGAGAACAATTTGTAAAAGGTTGCAGAAGAAAGTGCTGCTTTAAATCTATGTTTTATAGTCTTACTGCAAATATGTAAGAAAGCTAAATAGCCTTTTAACTTTCTTTTCTGCTGGAAGAGTACATCAATGCTGATACCTGTTTTGTGGTGATACAGGAGAAAAAATGGCATTTGTACTAACTCTGGAAAAATTCTTTTGGAATCTCTTAATGGGGCTGTATGATATGTTACAAGCAGTTCGATACATTTTTATCCTCCCCCGAATGTTAACTGCTTTGTCAACAGGGAGAATGTAAGAATGTGGAGTTAAATCAGCAGGGAGATAGAATGGTTTCCTGTGAAATATAAAACAGTGCATGTACTAACATAAATATAAACAGGGAATGGCTTATGGAAACAAACAAAACGGGCAGCATTCTCCAAGAGAAAGTGGTGATGGAAGTGCTTCCAAGCTACTTTTGTGTTTTCACAGTCTAGTTGATTGAGGAAGTAGGAAAAGTTCTTGATGTATCTTAGCCTTTGTGGTATCTCCCAGGTGTAGTGCTGCATGCTTGCTAACTTTTTATCAACTCGTTCTCCTAAGTCTTAGGAGACTTTACAAGTAATTTTCAAAACAGGCTTAGAACCATCTCTGTATTGAGGGAGGATCCCTTTAGAGCACATAATCTGAACCTGGGTATAGAAGGCCGATAGGAACTTTTCTACTAGTAAAGAACCTGTTCTCCAGTAGGATCTTATCCTATTTTCACATCTGTCATTCAACAGTCTTTTGGATGCATGGCTACACAGCCACTCCATCTGTCAATGAAGATAGCCTTCTAGGTATTCATAATCTCTGCTAGAAGAGTATGGAATATCCAAATCCTTGGAGATTGTCCTTATTGCGCCACAGTGGACAAGCACTAAGATAAGATACAAACACTGAGATATGATGCAAGGCCAGAAGCATAGAACTGCTCTCCAAAATACAGGCACTTTCCCTGGAAACTCAGTCTTGGTGGCATTTCAGAAGAATTTCTCCATCTCTGGAGCTCTGCAGTGATGCCATCTGGAGTGCCATTTACCCTCCTGCAAAATCTATGCATCTAAATGTACTGCAGAGCTTGGCAAAACATTACTGTTGTCAGTGTTTTAAAAACAAAAAACAACTAGAAAACTCTTCTCTATGTAACATAGCTGATAGGTGGTTGGAATGTAAATGTGCATATAGTTGACCTCTGTAGAAAAGGGTAAAGCAGAACACCATTTTGCAAAATCTTTCACAACGTTGTGCTGAAACAGGCAGATTGTGAATCTGCCCTTCTTTTCTGCTGTGAATTCCCATTAATAAATCTGTAGGTCAAACTGAAAGGAGGGTAAGTCTTAAAAGTACCCAGTCTGATGGGCTCGAGTATTGGAACATCCATAGCGTATCTGTGCCAATGTGCCCATACACATACAATAGTTTTCAGTAACTTCTATTTAATTGTTTTCATTTTCTGAAAATTTCTAAGTAACGCTTTACATCTCTATCTTTGTTTTCTTAAATATGATAAAGATACCTAGATACCTGAAGATGCATAGAAAAAGGTGTTTAAGGAGAAAAGAATTCTTGCCAAGTAAGAGCTTGGTTACCAGGTAAACGATTGAGTCCATAAAATGTAATTTTAAAACTTCATTTAAACTACAAGCATTGCACATATAGTAAAGCTTCTTTTATATAGTAGAAGGTCTTAACTGCAGAGTGGTTATTGATAAAGACACAATTTTTCTTTCTCTTAATCCTTCCAAGTTGCAGTTACAGCTGTAATACTACCCCCCCCCCCCCCCCAGCTATCTCATACCTTATCCAGATGCCATGCATGCATTTGCAGTTAGTAATTGAAGCTGTATATCAAACTGGCACTCATTTTTCAGAAATTCCCAGCAAATAATTTTTTCTTGGTGTGTATTTTCATTCATATCCAAATAATATTTTCTTTTTGTGGGTCTCCTTAGTTTCTCTGATCAATCATGAGTAAGTATCCTTTAGTTAAATTATGTTTGAAAACAAAGTTACTGTTACTTATCTCTCATGGAATAAGATAAGAGACTAGAATATTTCAGTTGGAAGGGTCCTTACAACAATCATGTAGCTAAGGAATGAAAAGTAGGAAGTGAAGCTTTTGGTTGCAAAATGTAGCAAGACCGAGACACATCTTTTTAGTACCACAAGAAATAAGCCAGTGTGTTAATGTTATAGGAAGATTCTAACTATATGTTATCTGTGGAATAAACTATAAATTGGTATTCTAATGGCTGTAAATCTCCTGGTATTAACAACTGATTAGTGTGAAAAAATTCCTACAGAATATATAGCCTTAGAGTGGTCGTTTAAATGATGCATAGAGGATGGAAAAAGCATACTTTGAGAGCTTTAATAGGTTTTTCTATGGAAGTGGTCTTTTATCTGGCTCTTTCAGGACAGTAAATTCAAATGTTCAGAGAAAAGCAAGTTGTATTACTAAACAGTTTAAGCATGCATATCCCAGCTAATAGGTATAATAATTTAACTGACTTGTGCTGATGAATATGAACATTGTATACTAAATCTCAGGTTTACAGTTGTAACACCTGTAAGCCTTCATTAAGTCTCCCTTCTTTTCTTGGTAGGACTGGCAGCAGAAGCCCACAGCCCTTGGATGCACTGAGAATTTTTAAAACCTGGAGCTACCTTCTATATAGTTACCTTTAAGTATTCAGTTATAAGGTGGGGGGTTTTTGAGTCTTTAGTAGCAAATGCTTTTCTTTGTCAGAATGCATGTCTTGTTTATTAAATGTTATGTAATAAATTTCTATAACTTTACAGGGAAAGAGCAAAATGTATAATGTAAACTTCACAAATGTACGTGCTTGTGCCATAATATCTAAAATATCATTGTTATGGGGACTAAAAGTAACTGTATATTTTGTTAGTGCTACTTGGTGTTTTAAAAAATTGCTGTTGACACCCTTGTAATAAAATAAGACTAACTGGGCACTTCTGTTCAGTCAGATACGGCCTTAGCTACTCAAGAATATATAAGCCAAAAAGTAATGTAGCATCCTCCTTTAATAATTTATTAGCTCTACATACTGAATGGTCACAGGAATAAAAGTCTCTTAGCACTATTAGAGTTGCAAAAAATCTTCTGGTGATGGGCCAGTCATTGAAATGTTAACTTGAAATTTCATCTTTTAAGCTAAATTTGCAATGCTGGAAGAATATAAATATCCTCACATTTAATGTAGATAGTGAACCTGGGTCATGGGAAGCAGAGATAAAGCTTTTCTTGTTATGTACAAACACAGAAAGCTTCAGTCTTGCAATTTAAAATCTGAAATCGAGACTTCTTACTGAAATATTGAAAAGTAGCTGGCAGTCCTTGTAGTTGTTATGAGACTCCTAAAGATCATCAGTAGTTCTTATTTTGTAATTACAGTAAAAAAAATTTGAGATTTCAAGGAGACAGTCTAGACAGACTTGACTTTTCCTGCCCTAAGGGTGAGGACAAAACTTTCCAGATCAAAGTATCCATGTAATATGCATGCCACCATCATCCTGGAGCACTGCCCTTGTTCCTTAGTGGGACAGAGTAGAGCTTGCTCTTGTCTCTAGGCCCTCTAGAAGGGTTTATTCCTAAATGGATGGGTGCAAGCTAACAGAGACATCAAAATTTCATTTTCTAACTTCAGAGGAATTAAATTCTATGTAACCTACTTAATTTTTGAAGCTTTAGCCATAATCATCTAGCCTTGTTACAAATGTAAAATGTGCACATTATTAGGAAGAACTAGAATTTCTTTAGTAAGGAGCAGTCATCAGAAATTGTAAGCATCCAAAAATATTTCTGCTAGGATGCATCACATGATTTTTTTGCTGCCTTTGGCATAATTGAGCCTTCACAGCTATTGTAAATAACCTCTTGACAAAAGGCTATTGCCACATCTTCTCCTAAATGAGCTGTAGTATTGTAAGTATGAGATGACCAGTATTGCTTTTCTAAATGAGAACACAATGAATTCAACCCCTGCTCTTGAACTACTACAGTTCTTTTGTTCTTGATTTCTTTGTTACAGCTGTGCACTAGATACATTGTTGAAGTGTACAATGTTCAGCATTTGCTGTGGGTGCAATTAGTTTTAAAGCACCTTCCTGCATGATTTCCTTCCTTTTTTTTTTTTTTCTTTAATTGTAAAGTCAGAGTGTTCCTGAAGCTTATTATAGTGTCACAGAAAGGGTGGGGAGAAAGAAGAAAGTCCTTACATCTTCAGCCCATACACAGGGACAATGTAAGACAGATTAGGGTCAGTTTACATATTTAACACCCCACCCCCAAGCATAATACACACTGGAGCCTTCTTACGCAAAACTAGTTTTATTTTTAAAAATAAGTTGAATGCATAGCACTCACAAAGATTCCATTGGTTTGGACATTTTGCATTTAGGAGCACCATTCTCATTTATGCCATAAAAAACACATTTTGGTTCTAATAGTAAGAACAGTGTATTTTTAATGTACACTGGTAAAGCCCTTTTAAATAATATATTGAAACTGTTCAGTGTACATTTTCTCTGTAGTCATTATGCAGCTGTAGTGTCAGAAAAAACTCAGACTAAGTAATAAATTAAAAACAAACAGCATGTAGTGGATCTTTTTACAGTTGATCTAATGTCTTAAAATTGTGAAAAAAAATACCCTATTAAATGTAAATTTGCAGTATTAACTAACTGAATAAGCCCCCCGCCCATTATAATTCCAGTGTTAAGTATTAGTTAAATTTTTATATATCAAACGCCTATTGGATAAATTTACTAATACCCCAAAAAAGAAGAGCCTATACTGCTGTGTCACAAATAAAGATGACAAGTTAGCTGATTTAAAGATTTTACAGAAAAAAATGCTACAGGCATCTGCTGTTATTTCAAGTCATGGTCTATTACAAGACTGTACATTCATAGCATCAGAGGTAGTTAGAGCACTGAGGACTTGGATAGAGCATTGCAACAAAATGAAACCAGCAGAAAGAAGTCCACTTCCCTCCTAAATGAGTAACAATGCTGAATAAAAAGCATGGCATCTTATGAGGTGGAAAGTCTCTACTTAACACGGCTCTCAGACATGGGGAAATATTCATTAAGAGATAAAGAGAGGAGAGGAAAAAAAACCCCACAACAAACGAACTTGCACTTAAGAGTTGACTGCATTATGCCCAATTCTCTAGCATAAAGCAGAGAGGGTTGTCTCTTTCATTTATGCTCCTACCCCTCTTGACTTGCACATGTATGCTACAAAAGCCCACAAAAAAAATTTGGGATTTATGAAGAAAAACCAAAACAAGAGAAACAGGATTTCTTCTCCTCAACAATAAATAGGTTTTTGTAGCACGTTATCATTCAGCCCCAAAAAGAATGAGCACAGCTGTCCTCCCTCCATTCTGAATATTATGGTAAGGTCCCCTCTCCTATGATAAAGCCTTCACCTTAATATTGATACTATATCTTAATTGCCCCTGCTTTCAAAACAGTCTCTGTAAGATTCACAATACTTCAGCGTCATTAGATGGTATACAATTTTAAGTGCTGCCACTAAGACAGGAGAAGGTGGCAAAAGAACAAATAAACAAAAAAAGCCTTAAGCTCACATACTATAGAGATATTTTAAAGTAGTAAGAATCCTGTCATCCATACCTCTTCCTCCCATATTCTACCACAGGAGAAAGTCAGGTATATTGTATTAAAAAAAAAAACAACACAAACAACCTCCCTTAATATCTCTACCACCATTTTCATCCAAGAGCTGGATGAGTGAAACTTTCTACCCTCAGATTATCCACTCCACAGGAGATAGTGTAATTCCATAAAGTTATGTAATTAGCACCTTAATTGTGATAAAGCAGTTCACTCTGCAATATATTTTTGATCCACCCATTTAGAAGAGTAAATCTCTGCATTTTCTTCTGGAATACCCAAACAGTAGAAGAAAAAGTTGCCCCACTATTACCTGAGAATTTCCCTCCACTATAAGCCTGACAGAACTGGATTTCTGTAAGCATTTAACTGTACTTTTTGTATGAGTGATACTGTCAGTACAACTGGAGGATGCTTTCTGTTGTTTAATATATGTGTGTTCGTGTGTGTACACAGAGGAATCGCAGCCACTGTAGTAGTTCTGGTACAGTACAAGTTCTGAAAGCTGAAACTTTCTCTTTTCCTCAGTTACTGCATACCACAGTGCTGGGCAGTAGTTCACATCTACATTCTGTGAACACCAGCATATCCCTTTGGTACTCTGCATATGGATGCCCTGAAGAAAAGCCACTCCACTTGCTATAGTCTCTTCCTTTTCTACCTTCCTCCCTCAAGTTATACCCAATTAAGTGTACAAACCAGCAGCACAGAGTAATGAGTAGAAATTTCCCTGAGTTAGTATGAAAGAGTTACTTTAAACATAAAAAAAGATAGGAAGGAGAAAAGAAGTAAAAACATAGTGTCTATCCTGTGAGGTACAAAACATAGAAACTAGCCAAAATACCAGTTAACTCAAATGCCTTAGCCTAAAGCAAATATCCAACACAAGTGCTGAAAAAGGGGCAAGAGTATGGAGTTAGCCAGCTGCGATTTGTTTCTTCCTGTGGTCCCCATGTATCTGGAGAAGTCTGGCATTCAATGGATTCTTAAGTTTCAGTAAATTTAAAATAAGTGTTAATACTGTATGGTGGTATGACATAAATGTCTTCAAAATAATACTGCATATCTCCTTCATTGAAAGGTAAGTCTGTAGTTAGTCCACAGCTATTTTTCTTTCGACTAGTATTTCAAAGATGTGCGTTAGAAGCACAAAGTATTCTGAGTACCAGATTAAGAACCTATTACCCCCCAGGTATACACATTCTTTTTAAAGGGTGTTCTGTGTGCTTATTTTTTGCAGTCTGTATTTGAGCTATGGTACTGGTTGCCAATCCAGTTGCTTTTTTCTGGAAAGACACTTTCTTTATTCAGTTTGTTGCCCTCAAACTTATTTGAGGTTTAACAAAAAAACAAAACAAATCCCCTCAACACAACTTCCCACCCCAAACAAGCAAGCACAAAACGATTTTGTACTTATCACCTCTCAAAGCAGGGAGTAATACAGGAATATCGTCCATTCACTTGGTAACTCCGGTTGTAGGAGACACTTACACATGGCTTCACTTCTAGCGGAACAGCTAGTGACATTGCAGCACCAGTCTGTACATGGCCTCGAGCCTGAACACTAGACTGTAAGGCAGCAGGGCAAGTCTGAGGTGGGTAAGATGCTGTATGATTAGATGATAATATCTGTTGACAGTTTTGCTGCTGTGATGTCTGATGGTGATACTGTAATGAAGATTGATGGGCTTGGAGATACTGTGGTATGTGCTGTTGAGCATTAGCCTGCTGGGGAGTTGGAGCTGGGGTCTGAAATACAGTATGCTGGGCAGACTGAGTATGTTGTCCTTTTTGCTTGTTTGCTTCCTTCACATCATTATCATGCGCACTAAAAACAAGATAGACAGAGTACATGAAGATATAGAGTACATGAAAATAGATGTTGAAATAATTTAAACTTTTGGGTTAACTTTTAAGAGCACTCTAAAAATTGGTGCAATTACCTGAAAGCTTCCAAAGCTTTTTTTTTAAAAAAAAAAAAAAAAAAGAGTTTTAGCCTACCTTTTAAAATCATCTAAGGTTTTAAAATTTGTTTCTTTAGGATACTGTTTCTTTTCAACATTTCACTTCATTGCATAGCAATACCAAATGCAGATAAAAGCCAAGTACAATACAAATAATACAGCAGTATCTAAAATTACCAGTGCAATAAAGTCTGCTAGTATACTGCAATAAAGTGCCAGATTACCAGAACCTGAAATTTAAACTTACTTGCTGCTGCTACCTCATTTAAATTGGGTAACAGAGTATAGGGTTTTTAAAGACATGATATCAGAGGGGATTTAAAGATCTACATTACAGTACTTGAAGATCATATGTATATTGATATTGGACCCTGTTCTGGGGAGTGGAAATGCATTTTTTTTTTTTTCATCTCACCTTTTTTCTATCCTACCCACTACTTAAATTAGAGACTTTAGCTCACCTGAATTCCCTTTGATTTACACCTGTCTGAAATGTATTTAGACATACTCTTTTTCTTGCTCATATGCTGAGGTTAAGCAGGTGCCACCTACACACTTCAGTCAGGGCTAAAAATCATCCAAGTTTTTTGGTACTGCCTATACAGGGCAGATCTCTTTAAGACAGTTGGGGTTCAAGCCCTCACCAGTTTTTCTTCAAAGATTGCTAACTTTTTATGGTGCACTGCAAAGATGACTGAAAGGCTTCGTGTCATGTGTCCCGCCCCCACCAGTTTTCCAAAGCAATAGTGAAAACACTTTTGCAACAGCATTTGCATGCTTTAGGTACTACTCCTTTCATTACACACGTTAGTGAAGCCAAGAGAGGCCATCAGGGGTAATAATGTCACACTTATAAGGAAGATGTCAAGATGTCATTCTTCCAGATACAGCTGTTTCCGTGCTTCTGCACAGCACAACTGCAGTTAGATCTGGGCAAGAGCAAACTTCTGTAGGAGGAAAGAGGTTAAGGTGGGCATAGGTTTTGATCTTAAGGTTCAGAATAAAAGAACTGCTTGTGTAACATCCCATGGCAGTAGAGGTTCACGTGGCATTTGTTGGCATTTTTATCTCGTGTCAGCTGTATCTCTCCACTGTAGTGCAAAAATGGATACAGCAAAAACAGATACAACCTCCTGGTTATTTCCTTCCCCCCAAAGTTGGCCACTCAAACAGTCTGCATGTTTGATCCATAATCTGTTTGGAGCATCCCTTGAACTTCCAAGGCATACAGTCTTCAGAGTAAGTAGGAGCTCCTATGCCTTTGATACTCTTCACTATCTCTTGCTCTCTAAGCTGACTACAGAGATTGGGAATAAGCTATTTAACCAGAAGATGTTCAGTAGAAACGCAAGGCTGAGGTTTGTTTGTTGAAGGAACAGGAAAGAGGTTACATCTGATAATGCTTTCTTTTTTTTGGAATGAACAAAACAGTTACTACCTAACATTACCTAATACCTAGGTATTTTTAGAATAGAAAAATGGAAATTCAAAAAGAAATTTACTTTCACTGCTAACAGCAATTAAGCATACCAACAGATGCAGAAATGGGCTTTAAAAAAAGCTGCTGCTGCTAACTTACATTAGTAGTCGCTCAATACATGGTGCTAGGAAATCCCAGGAGTATGCAGTAAGATGATGCAGTCGGGTAGGCCATGTTGGTGAGAGACGCAAGATAATCCTTGATGAAGCTACACATGCAGTAGCAACTAAAGAAGGGGCATAATTTAAAAATGCATGATCTAGAAAGAAGAAATAAGAAAAAGATTCATTTCAGTTGGACATTGTCTGTCAAGACAACAAAGTACTCATTACCTGAAATATGTGACTCACCTTGCAGTGATACTTCCAGAAAGTAATCAGCATATTTTGCCATATATAACTTAGTCTTCTCTAAGCAAACCATTGGCCAGCCATCATGAAGATCAGTCTCATGGACAGCAATAGAAAGATAATAGTCGATGAAATGAGCAGCAGTTGGGAGGCACAAATTCCACTGAAATGTTTCTAGCAACAACAATTCCATATGAAGCAAATTCTGTTTTGTTAGTACCAAATTCATGTTAGTCATACAACCCAAGCTGTTCAACTGTTCAAGTTTGGGAACACTGTCTTCCTTTTCTTCAAATTTACCTTCAGGTGAACAGAAAGAGGAGGGAAAAAAAGGTTCAGCACAAGTGAACTATAAAACAGATTGTATCTAATGTTTGTGTTGGTCATATTTCAATTCTACTATGTCAAACAAGCTCGAGACTTTCCTGCAGATGCAAAGCTCAAATGGAAGATACCATCAGAGACAAAAAGGGGTATGTACTATAAAGGGCTAAATTTCAGCAGATAATGTCAAACACCGTGTAGGATATTGTGCAGTGCCATGTTTCCTTTTGGTTTTCCTGCCCGGGCACAGAGAAGCTGGTTACCAAGAGCAGAAGCTGTATTAGGACATCACTGGTCCTGTATATGCAAGTTTTTGTCACCAGATTATTGTATAATGTCTCCCCATCATCATTGAAATACCACTGTGATGTGACTTGGCATACAAAACACCACAGCATTTGGCTTTAATCACCCTCTTGCCCCCACACACCCTTTTTGTTTCTAAAACTCTGTAGACTATAGCTAGAGCTCTAGCCAACATGGCTGCTTTTAATGCCTGTTACGGTAGGTACGGTTTTAGATTTGATAGCTGGTAAGCTGCCACAGCAGTTCAAACAAGTGGATTTCAACATTGTGCATCTGAAAACACACACTGCCGTATATACTGCTTCAACTTTTAATGCTGCTAGTAGCTTCAGCTTTCCTTGGACTTCAACTTGTCTGGCCTGTGTTTTTAGCCTGAAAAAAGATTGTGTATGTAGAAAACCCATTAATAAGAGAAACAAGTGTCACATTTCCATAGTTTGCCATATGGTTGTGCTATTTCAATTTCATTGCAAATTCTTTCCATCTTACACTCTCTAGTCAGTGCTACACAATATGTTGTAAATGCACACTTTTAGAGAGTTTTGCAGTACTGAACATTTGCCTTTTTTTCCAACAGTGGAGGTACTCATGCAGGACTTAATCCAACACCACTCCCAGTCTGTTAGTTTTTGTTTCCCATACTCTAGTCGTTACAGAAATAAAAGCTTCAGGAGTCACATAATTTCCTCTTATTGCTGCTATAACCTTATCAGATATATCACAGTGTGACTTGTTCAACTTATTACGCCACTGATTAAACTGCTTGTTTAAGCCACACAGGGCAAAAGTTTAAAATAGCATTTTGGTTTGTGCTTTCTGAACCAATTCATACACTGCTTCTCACAAGAGCAAGTACACCAGGCTTTCGGAGCTCTACTTGCAGCTTGTAAGGAAAGATAGCAGAGGTGATTTAAAAAAAAAAAAAAAACAACTAAAAAAATTATAATTCTCTTCAGAACATTAATTTAATTTGAAAATCTGGCATTAGTTCAAAGCCAATCCATTTTCCTAAATGGATTACACTGGTTTCTGAGGCAAGGTTTTCATACTCAGCACCTCATCCTTTGCCAAGAGAAGACTGCTGGCTGGTGGCAGCCAGTCAAAATTTACCCCCAGAAGAACCTGAAATAACCCTTTTCTTGTTTAACTGTTCTGCTGAATAGCTGTATTGGTGGAGACAGGGGATTCAATGAAAGGAAGCAGTATACCAAAAATAGCCAAAACCTCAGCGCTCTGGTTTTCTTGAGAAGAGGACCTAGAGCTACAATGTGATATACCTTATTTGAGAAAATGAAAATAGATTCAGAGAAACAGATCCACAGAAACTGACCTGTTTCTCTAAATCTTTTGGTTTAAGAACAAGTGCCAGCAGGTATCCCAGCAAACTACATCCATATTTCTTTGGGGACATCTAAAAGGGGTCCACAAATATCGAAAGATGGATACACACCACAAGAATCTAGCCAAGGTCAACATAAGCAGCACTGTTCATAATGAGCGTTTGTAATTACTCCTGTCTTCAGACTGCTGTGCCTTCACCGATGTGTTTTACCAGCATTACATTTCGTACGTGATGATACAGGATTTATGTTAGCCTCAGTTTGCTTGAAGTACATTGCAATTTATGAAATCTGAAGTATTGCAGAACCGCACAGCACCATCAGCAGGGTGCAGTGCACTCTACATATGGTTTATTTCATTTCTTCCTTTATCAGAGGTATGCAAATTTCTCATTTCCAGCACTGGATGTACCTATTTTGAGATGTCCTCAGAAAGACAGTCTTTCTATTCCTACAATACAGCTCTGAAAGTTCACTTTAGAATAATTTGTTTCCCAGCATAAACATTAGTTTTTAATTGCAGTTTGTTTTTTCTCCCCTCAGTTCCATCAGGTGCCAACAGAAGTCAAAACAAGAGTCTAAAGAAAGGCTCTACCAACTGGGCCAAACTGATACACACTAATCTGCCTGTCTTTTATAACCTCTTTGTTTCCCCTATCTGCTATATCCCATCAAGACACGCCTTGTATTTGGCAGTAGAACCTATATTGCTCTAGTTAAAGTTTGGTGCTACATACTTACTTGCTAAAAGTAAACAGGAAAGAGCAACCACATGCAGCTGCTGTATAGATATGTCATAACGATCCATAAAGAGGTCCAACAGATACACAGCTAGATGTCGTGCAGCAGGACAGAGTCTGAACCGATTGCTCACAATGGCAATCAGATCTGCAAAGTATCTTCTCAGATGTAACTGGGGAGATTGGCCTTTGTAGGAGGGCAGCTTCAGCTCCTAGATGGACAGCAGCATGTAATTTTATTAAAACCATCATTTAGTTTGAATTGGTATCAGATTACTATAGCTGATACTCTCAAATTTATCTTGGAATTTTTGAAGGATTTCTCCCCTCTTCCTTCTGTTCCCATCATTTCAGCATCCCTTTTCACTGAACAAAATCTATTTGTTGTATTACAGAAAAACTAAGAAATAATTTGGTTCTGCACAACGTTAGTATAATAATTTAAAATTTAACATCCTTCAATTGGGCAATCGGCTAGAGTGACTTTAGCTAGCTTTTACCATTTCTGTTGTATTACCTCTACTGCAAAGTCTGTACCTCCCAGCAGGGAAACAGCAAGAGTGTGTGAGTACTCCTCAGCTGCTTCAATGCAAAGTCCAATAGCTTAACTCAACTCCCTCCTGCTACAGCTCAATCTGAGCAATCAGACTTTGTACTGAAGTGTTTGCATGTTCCAGTGGTGCCAAGATCTCTGGCAGGTGCCTTCAGAAGGGTGCTAACAGCCAGCTGAAGGTAGCAACCTTAGGAAGGGGAATGGGGTGTGCGTTGTGTCAACATTTGCTGCATGCATATGTTTAAACCCTGACTTAATCTGATCTGATTGATGTTGCACTGACACTGATTACAGTGTGCTCTCAGGCATTTAGTTACGCATACATAAACCTCACGCAGTCTCAAGATTTGGCGGGGGGGACGGGACGGGGACGGACCCCACAAAACAAAAGCCCTACCAACACCACAGATGAGAAAAATCTGTGGCATGATCTGTTTTGAATACAAAATTTGGACTAGTAGAAAGAACGCTCCCCAGGCTCCTGCCTAGTAGCTAGTACCTCCTCTTGTACACAGCAGAACAGCAGTGCTGTCTTCTGTTGTCATGGATAAATTTAGAAGTTAGATTGTGCAGCTTCTTACTGTGTGTAAGTAGGATTTTGAGTACGATAACATCAAGTTGGAATGGAGTTTCCCAAAACTTTCAAAGTTTTAGGGTCAACTGAAAGTTCTGAAACATGCTACTGAAGTGGAAAAAGAAATGCAAACAAACCAACAACCCCCCCCTACCCGACCTCCTAAGCTTTAGAATTCATCTTTCACAACACTAACTTAGTAATGGTAACTTTGGTAGTAAATAAATTATCCTCTCCTTCTCTTGTGTTTCCCCCCTGCCCGTGCCAAAAAAAGAAGTTACTTTAGCGATCACACCTTCAAGAAAGGTAATCCACTCATCAAGCACTATCAGGCAGCAAAAGTACATTTTTAGTAGGTTCAGTCACTGTAAACTGATTTATTCCGATTACTTTATTATGAACGCGGCCCCAAAGAGCAACTTCGACTTAGTCAAAGCAACTTCAAAGCAGCATTGCCTAGACCCTCTACTATTCTTTCTGCACCTAGCGTTTGGCTGGGTGGTTTGGGGGCTGGTTTTCTCTGCGACAACAGCATCGCAATGCTTTCTGCAGAGTTTAAACCTGGACCCGCTTGCGCGCACACAGACACCCAGAGAAGAACCAAGCGCACCGTGACCCCTTTGCCTTCCTAAAGCGCGGAGAGAGAGCGGTCTGCTCACCCAGACAAACTGTCAAGACCGAGGACAAGCAGCCCGAGCAGTGACCGAGTGAGGGGAAGACACCGAGCCTTCCGAGGTTCGGAAAGCCGCGCTCCACCGACACCCCGCCGGGCCGAGCCCGCCCAGCGGCGGCGGCCGCCTCCCAGGCGCTTTCCAGCCCGCTTCAAGCCGCCGCGCCGCCTCCCCCTGCGGCCGGCCGGCTCCGGCTGCGGGAGCCCTCACAAAGGCGCCGGGGCCGCCAGCCCTCCGCTCCCCCCCGCGGCGCGGGGCCGGCAGCGGCCTCCCCACCCCCCCTCCCTCCCTCCCTCCGTCATCCTCCCCCCGGGGCTTCCCGCCGCCCCCCCCCCCCCGCAGACCGACCCGCCGGGCTACCTTGTAGCGAAGCGCTTGGTGGATGTCGGCAGCCAGCTGTCCTGTCCACCACTGCGCCTCCAGCTCCATCGGCGGGGCGGCGCGGCGCGGCAGCCGGGGCCTGGGCAGAGGGGAGGAAGCGGCGCTGGCTGAGCGCGGGCGGGGCGGGACGGGACGGGCAGCGCCACCGTCGCCCCCTCCTCGCTCGCCCCCGGTTAAACGCGATCAGCTGCCGCCCGCGCCGCGGGGCCCCCCCCGGCCCCCCGGCCCAGCTGGCCGCCATGCGGGGCACAAGTGAGGCTCGTTAAGCCGCCCCCTCCCGCCGCGGGGGACGCGGCCGGGCGAGCGGGGAGCGCGGAGGAGCCCGGCGGCCGCGGCCCCCGGGGGGGAGGGCGATCGCGCCCCGACGAGGGCCGGCGGCGCTCCCCCCTCCCAAGCCGCCACTCACCCTACGCAGCGGCGCGGCTGGCGGCCGCGGCGGGGCCTGGCCCGGGGCACCTGAGCGCGGCGCGGCGTCCCGAGGGCTCCCCCGCCATCACGCGGCGCCGCCCGCCTCGCCCATTGTTAAAGGGCCGAGCGGGGCCGGCGTGTGTACAAAGCCAGGCAGCGCCCGCACGCGGCCCCCCGCCCGCCAATCGCCGGCCGCCTTACAGCGCGGCCCGCCCGCCGGGCGCCAATCAGGGCGCGGCGCTCTCGGGGCACGCCGCTGAGCTTTGGGCTTCGGGCTTTGGGCCCGCGGAGCTGCCGTAGCCGCCCCGATAAAGGCCCGGGGCGGAGGAGGGGGCGGAGCGCCGCTGCGGCGGGAGGGGGAGGGGGCGGGGGCGGGCGCCGCCTCGCGCGGAAGCGCCGCTGGAAGCGGGGTCCCGGCCTCAGCCTCGGCGCCTCAGCCTCGGCCTTTCGCGGGGACCCCGGGCGTGGTGCAGCCCTTACCGGGGGCTGCGGGGGCCGTGGGGCCTTCCCGCCGGGTGTCTCGGGAGAGCCGGGTTAACGGGGCTCTCCCCGGCCAGGGCGTGGTGGCGCTTACCCTCCTGAGCGTCTGATTGCGCCTTTTCCCTTTCTTTTTTTTCCTCTTCTCCCTCCCCCCCCCCCGGCTCTTTCGCTTTTTGGCTCAGCCGTGCGCGAGGTTTTTAACAGGCGGAGTGGTTGTGTCAGGAGCTGTGTGGTTTGGCTCTCCTCCACTTCGGACACGTTTTCCCTTCGGCTCTGCAGGACATACACCTTTTGGGCTACAAAAGCTACGAGGCTCAAGTATTTGATTTGTTTTGTGGGGGAGCTCTTGTTCGCTGCTAGTTAAATTCCAGGGAGAAGGTTTGGAATAGCATGCATCCTCCTTTCGAGTAGCCTGTGCTGCTCACCTGGGTGCAGGGGCCTCTGCATCCCGACAGAGGATTACTGAAAGGAGCTCCCACTTGTGCTTCTGGTTTAGCAGTAGGTGCTGTGCACCTGTTTTGTATTCAGAAGGCCTTTTTCTAGATGCTTTTCCACTTGTTGGTAATACCCTGCTACAGAGAACTTACAAAATAATACTTGGTGCTTTATAGTGGTTTACATCTTTGAATCTCCAAACAACTAACTAATGAGAATGTAAAACCTAGTACAACAAGCAATGCAAAGCGATGAAGAAGACATGCTTTGGGTGCAATTTATGTCGAGGGAGTATATTTAATTTTTTCATTCCTACCCATGTTCAGACATGATTTTTTTTTTTTTAATTAAAATGGAAACCAGCTTCTCGACATAACCAGTTTAATGACTCTGTAGCCATGGCTGTAAAAGCCTGTGCCTCTAAACATGCATGTCTAACTGTAATGCGTAGTCTTATGGACTGCAGTGGTCCGTTTCATCTGAGGTGTGCTCATAGATGGAAGCCCTTGTTTTTGAGGACATGTTTCTTGGGCAGATCTCATTTATGACAGATTTCTTTATATAATGCTACGTAGTTTTCTGAAGAAAAAAACAACTGGAAAAATGGTAGTATTTTTTGTGCACGCATATGTAATTGAGAAAATACTTTATTGAGATCGAGATCTAGGGTCTATTGACAAAGCAGCATTTTGTTGTTCTGATGACGGCCTTTTGTCTCATTTCTATACATTGTTCTATAGGCAAGTGCATGCTCAAGCTAATTTTGATAGTTGGAGATACACTGTTTTAAAATTATTTATTCTTGAAGAAAGGTAATACCAAATTTTTTATTTCAAGGGTAAGATCAGACTCAAAAGCAGATACCCAATAGTGACATTGTAATTCACAACACCTTTATGGCCTTCAAAAATGTGTTGCCTGCTTGAAGAGGAGAAAGCTAATAAACACCAACATGCTAAAAACTTGTTACAATGGGCCCAAACAGGAAAGTGATGTTTCTACTTTCACGTATTGGGAGAAGTTACTATTAGCGTTGCTGCCTCCCCTAGAGCTTTTTTTAACCACCACGTGGATTAGTCTGTTGCTGAACTGTTAAGTGGGGGGTGGGGGGTTGAGTGGGTAGATACTTGCTGGCTTATTTCTCAGATGTGTTTGACTTGGATAGGAAACATCATCCCGATAAAGCTATATACTCTGAGAGCTGTTTCATTTATATGTAATAACCGAGAAAAAACAATGATGTCATAGTTGCTTCCACACCACAAAGATGTCCTAGCTGTGGCACTGCCTGTTTCAGATCCCTGTAATGCTTCTTTGTTTGCCTTTTCCCAAGTTGCTTTGCACCCATTACAACCTATTTTAATTGAGTTGTTGATCTTGTGAACAGTTACATGTGTATCTGCTTTTCATGCAATCAAAAGATAGGTTTGGAAAGAGCCTCATCATCCTGCCCAAGGGCATGATTGCTCCTGGCATGCATTTTTCTGATCTTGGAGACATCCAGAAAATCATCCTATTGAAAAAGATGAAGCACTTCTGTACAGCCACGTTGTTCTCTGCAGGAAGCATACATCTCAGCTAACATCTTAGCCCTGACTGGAAGAATTGAGAACAGTCTTGGAGGCTCCAAACTGAGGCTGGTTGCTTTCAGAGTCGAGTTTGCAAGATCACGGTTTAGGGATTTAAATGGTAGTGGGAGTGGCACAACTGTAATGAGAATAGGTTAATACAGCTTCTTTGCATGTTTTATGATCAGTCCTAAAAGTAATAACCAGTGGTATTTTTTTTTTTAAACCAGTGCAGATTTTATCTACTTTTGATGGTCAAGGCTGTGTATAGTGCTTTAGGTATTCCCCGTGTGAAAGTCAGGACAGAATCAAAACAAGCTTGGTAAGTCCTCAGAATAAGCAGAAGATAATAAAGATTGCTTTCAGTGGCAGTAGTTAGGTTTGCATTAGCAAGAAACTGGAAGTGCGAAGTTTTCCACTTATGTGTAGTATACAGAACCTGAGAGAAAGAAAGCAGAACTAAATGTTATGAAACCATTTTGAAATGGGTATGACCCATTTCTGTGAATGACCATGAATCACCTAGGCAAATACATGTGTCTCAAGGGGGAAATGAGATTGGCTGTGAGAGCTGCTGTCTGTGCTTTGAGAAGGTGCCAGGTAGCAAGAAACACCGTTATTCTTGGAACTCCCCAAGAAAAATTATGACCCTGAACTACATCCAAAACAGGCTGGAATGTAACCTGTGAAATCTGGACTAAAATGCTTGTAACATTTTTGTGGAACCTTCTAAAAAGGATGCTGCTGAAGTCTTACAATTTATGGACCTGTAATTCACAGGTTATAGTCCTAACACAGTTTCAGGCATGGTGGGTGAGCTGACTTCTCTTTGTAGTTACTGGGAGGCTAGATCTGTATCTCAGGAGTTGATGCATGTATTTATATGTTTAAGCTGCTTTTTTCTCCCCTAATATTTTGGTGGTTCTTCTTGGCCTGTGAAAAAAGACATGTGGCTTTTAAAATACAAATGAAGAACTTGTAGGTAATTGCCAAGTACAGCAAATACTCTGATCTTGAGAACCACCATCTCTCTACATTAGAAACGTTTTCCTCCTCCTATACAGTTTCTGGTATATTGTGTTAGTGTTAATGGTGTGTTGACCACAGAGTACAACAGTTCCTGAAGACTGACACATTGTTTTACTTCTGTGCCTATTGTCATAAGATACATCTTTGAAGTTCGGATTTGTCTTGACTGGCAGAATTAGATGAATCAGTCACTCCAGCTACATAAGCAGGGTCCAGGACAGAAACTGAATTCTGGGGTGACATTGCACTGAGAGAAATGTTTAAATAACAGCTCAATTACCATGTTAAATGTTGTTTTGTTTATTGGTTCTTGCTTTTGTTTTGATGCTCCTTGGTTGTTCTCAGCTGAATAAAGAGACAGTAATTCTGTAAAAGGCATTTTTGAAGGACTGCATTTTTGGAGTTATAATGTAAAAGAATCTTAGTTTTGTAGAACCGAGCATTATTTGGAAAAAAAAAAAAAAGTTCAAACTTAGTTCCTGTGTTTCTAAGGGTTGAGAAAGTTAGCTCTGCTTTTGTTACTGTACTTGTTGATCTCATTTTCAAACAAAGGCTCATCTGATGACATTTGTAGCAGTAATATTTCAAAGGCATTTAATTAAAGGGAATGAATCACTCTAAAGACAGGACTGTAACCGCTCACAGACCTCTTTTGCAGCATGGTGGCAGATGAAATGTGGCATGTTGGTAAAAAAAGAGTCCTAACACTTTATAAGCATTAGTGAGGATGGTCTCCTACTGAAAGTACTCCAGGGTTGTATTTGTAAATGCCTGTATTGAATGTTAAAGGTACTCTGTGGGTAAGATTTTCAAAGTTGTCTGGGGATTTGGATTTCCAGAAGAGCTACTAAAATGTGATTATTAGATTTGAACTTAGCTGGTAAATATCCTTTGGAACTGTTGACTTTAGTTGTTAATATGGCTATTAAGAGAGAAAGCATCTGAGAATGCTCTGGCCTGAACGATACATGCTTTTCACAAAGCATTTTAGTAAACAACTTGGCTTTAAGTGTTTTCCCATCCTCTGGGAAGATATAATAAAAATGTGTGCCCATGAATATTTTATGTGGCATTAGGATAAATGTATATGTTTTTGATAAAGTATTGGATGAAGGAAATGGTCATGTAAGTGGAAGAGTGTTGGTGGATATAATTTGTACTGAGAGGTTCTTCTTTTCTGTACGTCCCACTCTCAGTTTAGGAAATAACTTTGTCAGTAACTGAAAAGACTGGAGGAATTTTGCATCTAAAGCATATATACTTCCTGCTTGGAAGGCTTCAGCTCATTTGACTGGAATTTAGGAAAGGTTATTTGTCGTGTAGTTAGCTCAGGGATGGAGGCATAGAGTAGTTTGTGATACGTTGTTGTTCCTCTCAAACATGTTCTGATTTTAGTTTTGTCCACAGAATCTAAGTGGGGCAAAGTGGCCTGTTCCTTTTCATTTCAAACTTAAGGTCCAACAAAGAAGATTTTTCTTTTCTTTCTTTTTTTTTTTTTTTAAATATAATAGCCAGGGCTGCCAAATTAGGAGCCAGCCCAGGCAAAGTACCACAAAGTTGATGCTTTTGTCTGCTAGTGGTTGCCAAGGAGGACAGCTGCATGCAGCTGTGGGCTCACATCCACAGGCAGACTTGGTATTTGCGATGCTTGCTGGAGTACTTGACTAGTAGGTTTTCAGCTCTGTAGCCAGGTGCAAGTGGAAGACTTCATACTTCCAGTTTTTGCTAATGAAAATCCAACTGCTACTACTGAAAGTAACTATTCCTATCCTCTGTTTGTTCGGAGGACTTACTGAGCTTGTTTCGAACCTGTTCTGATTTACATGCACAGGGGTAAGGCAGGGATGTGTAGAGCACTGTACTTCCTTTTAGGTAAGGGAAGGGTGCTATTAGGTCCTTCTGAAGCTGTCTCTGGGCTGAACAAGCCCAGATCACTCAGACTCTCTCTTCAAAGGGCAAGTGCTGCAGTCCCCAGTCATCTTGGTGGCCAGCTGATGAGTTTGCTCCAGTTACTCAATGTCTTTGTTGTACTGGGAGGGGGTCCCAACGCTGGATGCAGTATTCTAGATGTGGTCCAATGAGTGCTAAGTAGAGGGTAATAATCACTTCTTTTGATTTACTTGCTATGGTCCTGTTAATGCAGGCCAGATGCTGTTCGCCTTCTTCAGTGCCAGGGCGTACTGTTGGCTCATGTTCACCTTGCTACTGCGGGAGACCTCAGCTTCCCTGTAGCACGGGCTGGTCTATGTTGCACTCTCTTCCAGGATGTTTGCGAGGGTCGCTGCATGGTTTACTCTGTGTCCACAAGGCAAAAATATAGAAGTGAAGAATGATAAATTTCAGCAGACTTGGGGCTGGGGTAAATCCTGCCAAACCCTCCAGGGTTTAGGAGTTGTTTCAAGTACTGTGCTCCTTGGTCCGTAATTTAGAAGTGCTGCACCTTGTTCGGTTGTGTCGGTAGTGATGAGCTTGTGGTCTGGTGTTGCAGTATGTAGGAATATTGTATCCTAATCTCATCATAGATCACAATGAGATCTGCAACCTGGTTCTGCAACAGTGTCTGACGGATGTGGCCGATTCCACGTCTGATAGAGCGCAGGGGCTCCTAATGTAATCTTTGTGTCTCACTATGCGGAAAGAATTTGAGATTTTTATGTTCGGGACACATTTTACTGCCAGGCACGTGGTCATATGTTGAAGGAGCTGATTAACTATATCATATCTGGTTAGTGTATGGATGTACCTTTCTCAAGCCTCATGGACAGACCCTTCACTTCTGTTTCCTAATACCTTCTTATGCTATTCAGTGCATAATTATCTAGTCACAACGTATCTAGTTGAGACATGTTTTAATAGACATGAGTCAGTACTCTTTATTTTCATTCATTGCATTGTGACTCATTACAGTCACTTCATTATTAAAAACACAGAAACATACTTCCATTTGGATATCATTAAAAGCACTGTGATGACTGGTTTAAAAAGTGTGTTAAATGAACAATCCAGTTGAAAGGATATCCGGATGGAAGAGTAAAATGAACACAAACTATTTGGTTTCACAGCTCATTGCCAGTGGTACTCCCATCTGAAACAGTGAGCCCCATTTCGTGTTAAGGTCTCTGTTTTGGACTGTTTGATGAACACATATGCAGACTTGCATAAAAGCTGAGTCCTAAACAGGTAGTTAGCGCCTCATGGGAGGAAGGGTTCAGTGGTAAGTATTTTTTTTGTCTAAATTAACCAGCACTGGCTGTTTCTCTAACAACAAGAAAAGAGACAGTATGAAGATAGGTTCTGCTCTAGGAAGAAAAGGGCAATCTACATCACCATCCCTCTGTAAGAGACAAGAGGAACTGGTGAGACATTGCTCATTCTGCACCTTAACCAACCTCAGACTTGGAGAAAAAGTGCTCTCAAGTGTCAGCATGCACCTGAGACAGGGCTCTATTTAGTGGCTTTCCACATTGTGTTGCTGTGATCATGTGCACAATTTCTAATAAAGTCCTATGTTTGTTTTCCTGTCCCATTTGGGATTACCTTGAGGATAATGTGTAAGAACCATCTCTTTTGAGCTGTTGGGAAAATGGAGTCATGTTTGCTTAGCGTTTTGGGTAAGAAACTGTGCATATGAAAAAACAATATAAATCTCGGTCTGAAATTAGAAATATCAATATGGTAAATAAACAGTATCTGTGAAACACTCATACATTACCATATTTTAAATTTGTACAAGATGGTCTTTGGCAAGAAAACAAACTAGCACTTCATGTTTCTCCTCTCACTAATAGCCTAAGTCTTAAGAAATGCCAGCTTGTGTTTTTCTTAAGTGGTGGTCCAACAATTTCAAAACAGATGGCAAAAGTAAGTCTTTGTGCTTGAGTCATTGCTTTGCTTAGTATGTGACTGTGATTAGGGTAGGTATTGCTTGTAAGAAATAATTTGATTGATCCTGCTGGGTGTTTGTTTTGTGGAAGTTTGTTACATTTTGTAATTTATTCTTTGATTGAAAATGCTTGTAGAATTCTTTTGAGTTTATCATCTGCAGTTTGCAATTTACTGTGTTACTTAGCTATAAAAGCTAAGTGGTGTTATCGTTGGTTCCTGGTTGTTTTTTATAAATAACCACAAGAATTAAATTGAACTGAGTTCTGATCCTCTTTTAAAAGTTTTATGAACATAAACAGTCCCATTTAACGTTAACCTGTTGCATGCGTCTGTGTGTTTACATGCTCAAGACTTTTTTTGTGTCTATGTGGCACTGGAGAGGAGCAAGAGCTCTAGACTGCAGAAGGTGAAGGGAAATGCATCTTAGTAATGTTGGGGTGACTATGGTCTGCAGGTGATTGATCAGGGAGGGGGGCATACAGTGGGATGGAGTTGAAGAGCAGAAGCAGGTGATTAATAGGAGTCACCATGAACTGATAAGTCCTCAGAGACTAATGTTCAGACCAGTGCTCAAACACTGATATGTTTGGTTGGGGTCACCATAGAAAAGTTGGCTTTTCAAACAACATCAGGTTTTCATTGCTAGATCAACATGTGTGTTAGACCACAGGGGCTAAATATGGAGAAAAAAAAAAAGTCAGATTAGACTGACTTTTTTCCAACAGTTAGGTTTTACTGCCTGACCATGTTTATTAAAGATTTCAGATAAGCATTTCCATGGTGATGATCTAAAAAAAACCCAACAAAACCACACCACATTTTACTTACATTTAAATTATTAATTTTCTTATGAAAATCAGAGGTATAATGCTGCAGACACAGAGCCACTGATGCTGGAAGCAATTTGGCTTGTGGTTTAACAAAATATTAAGTTCAACTTTGGGACTCCTACAAGTGGCTTAAAAATGTGTTGCTGCATGACCCAAAGCTTTGATCTGGCATAAAGTTTCTTTGATAGTTCAGCTTTGTTTAAAACATTTAATTGGGTTATGCTTGTGCTGGTTATATCAACAATTGTCTCTTAGTGCTGCAGGTACTTTATACAAGAACAGGAATCACCTGTCCTCTGACAGCCAACATAAAGCTCACATAAAATTATAAAGCCAGTATAAGCTCTGTAGTTTATACTCTTACTATTTTAATCACATCAAAATATGTTCTGCATGGATCTGGTACAGATCAATTTCTACTGCTCGTTGATCCAACAGCACATACATCTGGTACTAGTGCCTATGGAAGCCTGGTCTTACCTATGGGTAAGACGGTTTGTGTCCTCTGTGTTTCTGAGTTTCACTTCCTTGTTCTGTGAGCAAGTTAGCTGTGGCCCAAGTAACCGAGTGACAGTCATGCCATGCAATCACTCGATGCAAATAATCCTGCAAATCTAACTTGTCTAGATGCTTCAATTGAAATCAAATGAGTAACATGAGATCAGGTGGCAGGCTTTGTCTTAAAGAGTACATAAGATGGAGTAACCGTTAATGTAGTTACTGGAAACAAAAAGACAATGAAGGCTTTCTTTTTTTTTTTTTTTTTTTTTTTTTTTTACCATCAGTGGAAGAGACTGAAAGCTGAAATTATCTTAAAAAGATTGAGTGACATCCTTCTTGCTCAACTTTGTGGAGCTGTAATACAGATTGACTGAATTCAGAGTAAAAACACAGGAGAAATAATGAAACAATTTACTCTTTTTTACTTCTAAGTTCAGATTAGATCATACTGAATATTATTTCATGGCCTTTCTCTTGTGTTTTGTGAGTACCTCCCAGAGCTGAAATATACATTTTTGGCTGATTAATGGTCTGCAGTTAAATGAGGGAAAGCAGTGAAATATTCTGAGGTTGTAGATCACAAAGTGAATTGGCAGAGCTCTCCAGTATAGCTACAACATCCTTCTCATGACAGGAGAAACATTATTTCACTGTCCCCATCCCCTTTGACTGGAATTTTGCGTTTCCCATGAAACTTCAGTCATGATGTAAAATTTAATAATAGCAATGTACTTTTCACTTAAGACATACTTCAGGCAGAGAAAATGAGGGAGCAAGCCAGCAACATATCAGAGAAATCTCCATGGATCTGTAATACTCCATGGATCATGAAGCAGGGAAAGTGGATACATGGATGTAGGGGAAGTTATATGTGTATATATACACATGCATATATATGTGACAGGGCATGCATCTGTTTTCAACTCTTCAAATTTGGATTATTTGCAAGATAAAACTGTATAAGTGTATCGAGATTATAGTGTCATGGAATCATTGCTGTTTTATTTAACTGCATCATGAGGAGCAGCTAAATGAGCTGAGCAGTATTGCAGAAGAACACAGCATTTGTCCTGCCTTCCTATTTTTATCTTCTTCCTGAAATAGAGGAATAAATGGCATAATTCCAACAAGGATTTTCTCATGAACACCTAAACTACTTAACTACGAGCCTGATACGGAGAGAAAATGTCAATTTGGAAAATGTGGTGTAATGTAGCTTATTTTTCAAGTCATTTAGAAAGAGTTGTCAGGAGTAAGATTCTGGGGTAATTACCCATGTCTGTCAGGGGCCCGCCCTGGAAGCATTGCTTAACTTTGACCTGCTTCCAACCCGCTTGGGAAACAGCCAGGTTGTTCTGTGGAATTAATAAAACATTCAAAGGCTGTATTAACATAATTTAAACATATCATAAGCATATCGTCACCAAGTTTTAATTGAGGGCTCCCCATAATCCAGGCTTTTAAATCTGATGCTAGTTACCACAACAGTTTGGTTCTGTTCCCACTGAAGTCAGTTGGAGTTTTGATACTGAGAAATTATTGGTTTTAAGTTGTCAAAATCTGTACTGAATTACTGAATAATTTATTACTTTCAGTGCCACGTGCACCAGAAACAGTTCTGGTACCATTCCTGTTTCCAGCTGTAGGAATAGCTGTGATCTGAGTGAGTAGCACTCTATCTCACAGAACCTATTTACCTGGGATATTAATGATGTGATTGAGGAAAATAAATTCCTTCAGAAGCAGAAGACTGAATGGTTATGTATACATGCTATGTGGAGGGTCTAGAGACTATACTAATTGCCTGAACAGTCACTGAGCCTGCCCCACTTGACGTCGGAATAGAAGCTCTTTGGAAGCCCAAAGGATGCTGCTTGACTCAGTGTGGCTTATGGCTTAGCATGACTTTAGTGCATCTTACATTCTCGGTATGTTCCCAAACACCGTCACACTAACTGCCTGCAGGCTTTTTGCAATATGAAGCAGATGGATTTAGGAGGACGCCATGCTCCTGGCTACTTTGAGGACCAGTATTTAGGAAGAGCATAGATATGGCCTGCTGTGAGAACTGTTGTGATTTCTGCTTGTGAAACCCTGGCTGAGAATGATGGAGACACTGGGCTGAAATTTGCTTAACTTGCCATGGCCCTTTTCCTGATAATGTTTCTGTTTATAGAGCTGTCATATCTAGTACTGCTACTTGCCTTCTAATTCTCCAGTAGTAGTATCTACTGACGATGCTTTTTCAGTAGCATTCACAGGATGTCTTGGTTTAAACAGAAGAAGGAAACAATTAATTAAAAACAACAAACAAACCCCAAGCCCTCTTCCTAACTCTCTTTACCCACTGCTACAGGTTTATTCCTACTAACAGAACCTTTTGAGGTGTATATCTAGAATTATATTCTATCTCAAAGTCTAGCCATGTTCACATATGTTAAAAGAATGCATTGATTATTGTTAGTAAAAATATCTGGGTAAATGAACATGTGCATGTAATAGTTTCAAATAAATGAAGATGTTACATTCAGAAACGAAAGTCACTCAGTCTTAGAGTAATTTTGTAATGAGAATAAGGGGAGAGCAGCAAAAGCAGGCAGGTTTTGCTTCACAGCAATTTCATGTTGACTGCCACATGCCCACAAATTGAAGACAAAATTTTGTATGCTTCTTAGGCATTTAAGATCCAAGGCTCAGCTTGGAGTTGCTGAGTAGAAAGTTATGACAGATAATAAGTAATTTGCAATAACAGTCTGTGTAGGCTCTTGACAATACAATGTGATTTGAAACTGCTTGCCCCAGTGTAAAAGAAAAGCCAGGTACCTTCTATGTGCTGTGGACAAAAACATAATGGGGCAGTTGCTTGAGGAAGCCTATCAGGTTTGCTTGTGTGCAAAGTATTTTGAAGTACATCACATGAAACAGGGTTACAATATACACAGTACTATTTTCAAAGAAATGGAATAGATTAAGTATTCCCAAATTGAAAGCAATTTCAACTCTGAGAATGCATTACAGTGCCTTAGATTCAGGATCATCTTCATATATGAGTGAATGTGTAGATTCTTGAATCTTGTGTCATTCTAGCTACAGAACCTTCCTGACATTCATGGACATCTTGAGCGTGCCGTTGTGATTAGTCACTTCAGCTAAAGGATGCTGGGGAATTTTCTGTTTTTTTTAAATTTATCTAGTAGATGCATTAGCCATCTGTAATCTTGATACTCCTTCGCATGTGTTGAAATTGTATCCTGTGTGCATCTTTTAATCTGTGGAAGCCAGGAATACTTTACTGAACATACCTTCTACAAGTTGTCAGGATTATTTTGAGGTCTTGTTTGTTTGGGATTCTTCAAAGCAAATTGAAGGAAGGCAAGAATATATGTTCATTGCTATTATTCTTATATCCAATACTAGCCAGAATACCCAGAGCAGTTTTCATCTCCAAGCATTTTAAAGACATCTTTTTTCCTTATTGACAAATTATCATCTTCAACTGCTAGATAAATTAAACCAAGGTGGAAAGTTGAGGCAGCTGCCTGAGACCAGGGAGAACTGGTACCATATTCAGTATTAGCACTTAGAAATTTCAGTTCTTTTTTGTTGCTGTTGTTTTGAAAATAGTGTGTGACTCAGATACCTACTAAATTAAAAATTGCTGACTCTTGGTCTCAGTGGTTTGGCCTCTCCCCAAATAATTGAATAGGCTGGATGAGGATCACTGAATCATGTCTAGTCTGGCAGGAATGACTGTGTAAGAACTGCCAGCATGTAAGTGGAGAGGTTGTGGGATGCTCTGGAGACTAACATCTTGGTCACATTAAAGCTTTTAATGGTCACGGGTCAGGGAGACTCCTCTGGAGGTGGGTGAGCCCATTGTCAGACCCAAGGCCGTGGGGCTGCCACAGAAAACTTGTATCTGCATTCCAGGCAAAGTGCAGGCAGCCACCATACTAACCCAGGGAAAGCTGGCAGGGTAGATAAAGAGGCTTATTTTTAACACTTAAGCTATGTGCACAAATATTTGATTTTGCTAGGTAATGAATCATGTCTTCGCTTGAGAAGGCTGGTATCACTGTAAACCTCTGTTGGCTCCAGCACACTTATTCTGGAAAGTCTCCTGTGTTGCCTAGATTGACTGGGATCTAGTGAAGGGCCGTGGTGAGAAACCAGTGCTGATACCAATGATTCAGGTTTAGAGTGATGCAGCCTGTGACTAAGTAGCTGCACTCCCACGTGGACTGCCACAGCCGCAGGAAGCACAATGCAAGGCACTGCTCTCAGGCTTGTGTCAGCTCTGCCTTCCAGGTTTGTACGTGTACATTTTTTTCTGTGCTCTTCCCCATGGATCCAGCTCAGTTCCCCTGAAACACAATGGCAAAATCCTTTGCAACTTCCCTGGGTGCCCTGCTGATTTGAACCACACAGTTCAACTGGTAACAGTATGTGCTGGTTTTGGCTGGGGCAGAGTTAATTTTCTTCATAGTAGCTGGGTATGGGGCTATGTTTTGGATCTGTGCTGGAAACGGTGTTGGTAACACAGGGATGTTTCAGTTACTGCTGAGCAGTGCTTACCCAGAGCCAAGGGCTTTTCTGCTCCTCACCCCACCCCACCAGCGAGGAGGCTGGGGGGCACAAGGAGTTGGGAGGGGACACAGCGGGGACAGCTGACCCCAACTGACCAGAGGGATATTCCAGACCATATGACACCATGCTCAGCAATATAAAGCTTGAAGAAGGAGGAAGGAGCAGACATTTGGAGTGATGGTGTTTGTCTTCCCAAGTAACTGTTACGCACGATGGAGCCCTGCTGTCCTGGAGATGGCTGAACACCTGCCTGCCCATGGGAAGTACTGAATGAATTTGTTGTTTTGCTTTGCTTGCATGTACGGCTTTTGCTTTCCCTATTAGACTGTCTTTATCTCCACCCATGAGTTTTCTCACTTTTACTCTTCTGATTCTCACCCCCATCCCACCAGGGGAAGTGAGTGAGTGGCTGCATAGTGCTTAGCTTCTGGCTGGGGTTAAACCACGACACAGTAAGTGACAAGCCGGTGGCTTAGAGCTCCCTTGACTGTGCATGTCTGCAGAGCAGAAGGCATACGTATTTGTGTGTGTATGTGTGTGTGAAATTGGGTATGCGTACTGTGAAATGGTGCCAATTAGCAGCAGAGCAATCAGACAAAGAGCTTTTGTTGCTATCTCCTCTTGAGGAGCTTGTTGTGATCAATACGTAATCACTGTGAGAAAGAAGCAGAAGATCCAATGTTCCATATATATATGTATGTATATATTTTTTTTCATTAGTAGCAGTTGGATATCTTTCCTGGGTGTAATTAAACTTAAGTTGGATGATATAAAAAAAAATAAAAATCAATCAACATTAATAACATCCAGTTTTGTTTATTCATGTAACCATCCTCATTTAAGTGTTTTTAGTTTTCCCTTCAGTGCCTGAAAAGGAAGACATGAATACTGGGGGAGAAAGGGATGAAAATGTATGGAAAAAAAAGAAAGAGAAACCTGTCAAGTATAAGCATTCTTACTTTGCATATTGAAGTCTTCGGCCTTGGGGTTTAAGGAGCTGGAAATGAGGCAGAGCTGAGTGTAGCACCGGAGCCTATGCTCAGCTGATGGGTATGTTAAGTTGGTGCAACTGGATGTGTACTACAACCCTGTAATTTGTAGTAGACGAAGCTCAGCCTGAGACCTGCTTGGATACGTGCTAGTGTCTCAGAACTCGCGCTCCTATTCTAGTTTGCCAGCTCGGCAGGGATGTCTAGGAATAAATAGATTTGGAAACAGCATTGCTTTTTTTACCTCTAGAGGGACCACCAGGATCAGAGATGAAGCCTGCCACCGGCTGGCAATCAGCCCAGGACACTCCTCTTCCTTACCTGCTCTGTCTCCAGGCCTTACCGGATCAATAGTAATGAAATAGTGAAAGGAGAGGAACGGAGGGAAGGGGAATTTTGACAGAGATGACACCTGCAGCCTGCGAGCGCGGGGCTGCGTTCAGGGCGGTGAGAAACCCCTCCGCACGCTACTCGGATGTCTCCTGCACCGTCCCCTCTTCTTCCTCCCCGAGAGGACCGCGTAGGCAGAGGATTGTAGCCATGCGTTAGCGTTATTACTCTCTATCATTTGTAGCTGTGGTTCAAACCACTTTGAACCACTGTCCCTCTCCAGTCTGGCCTCTTCCACCGCAGTCAGGGCAGAATGAGCCCTCAGAACACGGGGGGTTACGTGATGTCTGGACGCCCCTGTAGCATTCTTGTCTCTGTGTCTCTGCATTAAGTAGTTGCGCTGTGAAATTTCTGCTGTGATCAGTTAGGGTAGGAAACTTGGCACTTTCACTAAAAATGAGAAATCACTCACTGCCTTCTTGTTCAGCATAAATCAAGGTGAACGTGGGCTCCTTGTTACTGTATCTCCAAACTAGTCTGAACTTGCTCTTCAGTATGATTACACTCTTTCAAGCAAAATTCTGCATGATTTCCTCCTACTTGTTGCCAAATGCATCTCCATGATCCTTCTGATTTATTTACTTTTGATAAGTACTTACAGTGAAATGGTTTGACTACATTTTCAGCTTTTTGATCTTAAACATCTACAAATTGGGGAGAAAAGCTTTAGGTATGCAAATATATTTATATAGATACAACATAGAAAAGATCCATACAAAACCACTGTGTAGCCAGTTAAAAGATTAAGTTGAGTAAAATTTGTGATAAGCGGAGTTCTTGCTCTTCAGCTCAGAGCTCCAGGTCATGGTTGGATGACCATGCAGTGCACCATTTTCTTAATTATGTTGCTCTGTCCTGACTGTTGACATAGCTGTGTTCTACCTAAGATGACTTAGTGTTCTAGTCACTGATATTTGGACAGTTGAAACTTCTGTTTTCTCATCATCTGGAAAGCCTGGATCTTTCTTTAAGTTTACATTGAAATACGTATCTGCAAGCCCTTATGATAGTCTGTTGACTGTAGCCTCTCTGCAGCAGATTGGAACAGTGAGGGACACTCTGGAAAAATGGAAGAAAATGTTTACAGTTCTTCTACACCAGCTCTCAGGGACAAACTCTTGAAAGAACTGAAGAAGAATAGCCTTGTTATTAAGGTGTTAGACTCATAAGCCGATGGTTTGGATTTATGTGCGAGCTTTTCAAGATACCACTTATCTGTCCATGGGCTGGTCATTTACACTCTCTGAGGCTCCATTTACCGTCACTGCAATGAAAATAATAATACTTATTTTCTGCTGTCTACTTAGGCAGGCTTTCAGGGTACTGATTGTCTAATGCTTTGCAGAGCTCTGAGTACTGCTAAACCTTGAGCTGGTGTAACACTGCGGACATTGCTGTGCTCACTGGTCAGCCCTGCTCTGCTTTATGTGCTTCTGCTGTGCCTCTGGAGGAGAATGGAAAGACAGGAGGGAAGGTGACTTTCTGGCATGTTTTTATTCCCATCTCCTCTCACTGGACATCTGTTTGTAGAGCAACAGCCTAATGTAGCAACTGAGCAGCTGCCTGCAGGGGACCGAATACCACTTGGTGGCTGCAAAATGGATGACCAGAAACAAACCAACTGCAAAACATGCCAGACCCATATTAAGTTCAGGAGACTTCCCAGCTATAGATTTTGTTGTGTAAGTAACAAAGACCCACAGGTGCTCCAACATCTGTAGGTCTAGATAGTGAAGTTCATGTGCTTTCACAGGCATGGCTCACATCCCTGGGAAAACCCTCTCTTGGGGGTCTTTTAGGGGAATGGGCTGTGTCTCCCTGGGGCTTGATCAGACACATCTCAGCTCTTCTCCAGAGGAAAGCCTCAGAGAGGGAGACGGGGGGACAGTCACATGAAGTAAGGGGATGGCTGTGGTTGCAGGAGAGAGTTGGCATCACCACCAGTTTGCCTACTTTGAGATTTCTATTTGAGCAATAAACTGAAAGAGAGAATTGCATCCAGATTGGCTGCTGCAGTGCCAGTCCTTTTTGAGCAGATAACCGGGCAAGCACTTTACAGGTACTGAAGACCTTCTTTTTCAGAGTGCTAACAGTAGTTATTCAGTGTTCAGGAAAACTAGGCTAATGGTTCATTCCTTCCTTCTCCAACCTTCTCGTTTAACAGCCATTTTGTTTTTCTGTGAGTCTTAGATAATAACAAGGCAGTTTTGGCTCCTTTGCTCCTTCTGCTTGTTGGAGCTCTTTTTGCAGTGGCTACCATGATCATGAAGTACCTGCTTTTCTTCAAGGTAGAAGCTGGAGACCAAAAATCCTGCTCAGTGATTATTTGGTGATGGTGGGAGGATTTCATGCAATCCTCTAAGAACAGGAGGCTTTAATCTGCTAACAAAATCCCACCAAGAATTAAAGTATTGTACTTAGATGTCTGTGTGTTTATCATAATTCACTACAAGACTTTAAAAGTTTCACTTAAATAAACACACAGGGAGAACCAAAGAAATTAGTCTGTTTTAGAAGTACAGAATGGTAGTTGTCTTGCAACAATAAGCCAGTTTCAAGCGACAGGGATTATTTAGCACAATTTCCTGTGTATTAAGTAAACGGGAAGAAAAAGACCATGATGAGTAAGGAAAGAAAACATAGTAGGTGCATAGATGATTGAAGAGCAGCTGAGGCTTTTTTCTGATAGTGAACTCAGATTATATGAAGAAATACAGACTTTGGGAAGGCAAGTGCAAAGCTTCCTCGCACTTCAGAAAATCTTGCTACAGAAGCACATTGAAAGATCCTTTCGTAGCCCATTTCATAGGGTGCTCACTTTTATTGCTTTTCACAAAAGGATATTAATGTTTCCATAGTTATTTTCTTCCAATGATTCGCTTTCATCTTCTTCAGTACTGGCTGCTTTCAATTCATAGTTCCAATGCAAATATGCTTCATGGCAAAATATTTTCTTTAAGTGTTATGGTCTCTCTTCATCTGCAAATCCAAGCCCTATATGCAGCAATGAATTGGTCTGCTGCCAGTTAATCTTTAGTATCTGTACTGAATCTGAATCTACCCAGGGTAAAAGCTTGTTTGTCCCCTGCCAGTTTGGAGAGAGCCTCCTCTTTCCCTCTCCCGCCTTGGACAGATGCCTTTGAAAGGACCTGGGGAACAGTCCTCTCTTCTGGCAAGATGTTTTGCAGCACTAACAAAGAGCAGGAGGTTTCAAAAAAGAACCTCTCCTATTTTGTCTGCCTCCAAAACCATTCATTTGAACTGTAGTATTGAATTGCCTGAAATAATCTTGCAAGGCAACTTATAGAAAAAGAACTGCATTTAAGGAATTGGGCTCTTCTGCCATGGCACAGGTCTGTTCTTGACCCTCTGGGAATCTGTGCATTACACATGGGGCAGAGAAATGCTGAACAACTGGTATTTTCTGGTTGGTGTAGCTGCCTATCCAGTTAGCTGAGAATGGCTAGCAAGTTTCAAGCTGGCCAAAATTTTTTTTGACTTTTCTTTTTTTGGAGAAGTTCTTCCACAGAACATAGGCCATCCTGCTGGTCTGTCTTGCTGTTTCCAACAGTGAGTAATGCAACTTAGCTTTTTTTGCATGGCTGGGTGGTTGCTGTTGCTTTCCAGTAAGCAACGCCATCATGGAATGAGATTTGTTTTCCAGGAAGTCTTTGAAATCAGTTAATTCCTTCTGTGAAATATTCAGCTCTCACTTTAATTTCTTCAGATCATAACGCTCAAGGGACTTATTTTTGCAAGCATCTATAGTCTTCCCCCAGCTCATTTATAGGAACAGCTCAAGGTTTTCTTTCTTGAAAACAGCCTCATCCCTTGCCCACACTACCTTTTTACGTTCCTACAGCTTGCTTATAGTCAGGGTGTTGCAGGTTGTCACTCTTAGGAGAAGATAGTGGTGATGAAGGTTGCTGTTTGTTTTTTTTTTTCCTGGTGCCATCCTGTTCTTGCATCCTGTAGATATAGAGTAACCAAACAGCAGGAAGCAGTTTCATGGCAACCACACTCTTTTTCTGTCTCTCTTTTGAGGATTATGCAAAAAGAAAGTGGCAGAAAAATTGCAGAGACAGTCGTGTGTAATGGCTTTGCTGTTCTCTTGGAGTACTCCTTGGTATTTCTCCTGTTTTTATCTCTCTTAATCATATCCTGCTATATAAACCAGTCTTTCACCTCCCCCACCTTTTTCAAACCCTTGGAAAACCCCACAGACAGCATTACTGTCCATTTTCCCTGTGATCTTTTATGGGGCCAGTGTTTTTCCATTGTTTCAACTATTTTTAAACAAAGGGACATTACGCTCATTTAGCTGAGAGCAATGTGTGTATCATAACCAGCAGCTTCAGAATGGTGTTGCGACTGTCATTGGCAACACATCAAAATAGAATGGGTTTCAGGGATGCCAAAATAACCTGTTCTATTGCCCAACAGGAACAATCTTCATTATCGTGCACTGAATTTGTTACCTGCATTGCTGAACGTGCAACTCATCCAAGCTTTTACTTGTGTGAGTCAACTTCTACACTCTTGGAAGCTTCTACAGAATTATGTTCTGAATCAATTATATGCTCACAAGATGTGATTTTGCATGGCTGCTGCAAAGGAAAAACATGTAGGTGCTTTTGATTACTTTGAATTTTATTTGCTCTCATATTTAATGTTACAGTCTTGTAATCTTTCAGGCAGCATGCCCAGACAATTTTTTTTTTTTTTTTTTTTTTTAATTTCCTTGTTACAGAACACTGCGTAGAGGTTAATTTTCCTGCAGGGGTTTCTGAACTCTAAAATGTCAAAATCACTTCTCACAAGAACTGCCTATTTTATGTTGATCTTCCATCTTCAGTGCTTCTGCCGCTCTGCTCTGGATACACAGACCTCGTTAGAAGGATTAGGGAATCCTTAATGTATGCAGTTTTTTGCTGTACCTCCTTTTTTAAATGGTTCAGTTAATTTTCCTGTACAATGAAGTGCTTCTGTGTTTTTTCCGTTTTGGTTTAGTTGTTGTTGTTTTTTTTTTTAATTTAGAATGCAAATACAAAGGTACCTGAAAACTTGGTTCCCCCATCCAAGGTAAGAAAACCTGTTGCCTCTGTGAAGAAGTCCCTCCATGTTACATGCCATGAAGTCTCCCATAATTTATTATTCTTCTAAGAAGGTTGACCTTAACTTCTTAGAAAAGGAATGTGATGAACCTTCTATCCACAGGTTGTGTTGTAGCTACTCTTTTAACCTTCTAAAAGGATCCTTACTCCCTCTGCCTCTGAAACTGGGAGCAACCTTGATCTGGCTGCCCCATATGTCACATCACCATCCTCAGACCCCTCTTTCTTCTTCCTCTGCAGAAATGTTACAAGAATGAGCATACTTACCTCAACTGTTCCTTGGCTTCTCTCAGAGAAATGTCCATTAGATATTTAGAGTTTATCTGAATCTTGCAGGTCTCAAACACCTGATATGTCTGTTGCTGGTATGCTGTGTTTTCTTAGTGTCTTACTTTCCTTCTGCTCTTCCTGTCCCACCAAATTCAGAGAAGGACGCAACACTGATTTCTAGAGGATTTAGCTGGCAGATTGAGAAATGCAGCATAGACTGCTCCAGAGTGAAGGATAAATGGTTCTCGCAGTTTTGAAACAGGTTAAGGGGAATGGTAACTATCAATATCAGCCAGCCTGCAGAGGTGCAGTGGCTTGTCTCAGGGATTTGTAGAGCTGAGAGTTTGAGACTCTGAACCACACTCATAACTCATAAAAATCTACAGTTGTGCACACCATTTTGTCTGCGATAAATATGCTTCTATAATCCTGAGTTTTCACTGCCTTTCACCTTCTACAGTTGTTAACACTGGTAATAAAAATGCATGCATGTACATCAACACCTTTAAATTACTTTGTACTCTTTATACTTGCTCTGGGATGAATTTAATCTGGTATATCTATTATCCTGTAAAGCAAATGTCTGCCTGATATTAGATTACATTATGTTTTGCTGATTTTCCTTTTCACAAAAAGGAGAGAATTTAGGGGAAGTTACTGTAATTTCATGTCCGTTTTTGTCCAGTATGCAAAAGTAGACTTGGCCCAGTGACTGTGGCACTGAGATCTATAGCTTTTAAAGGTATGTAAATGCTTTATTTCCAGTAAAATAAATGGGTCACAGTCTGAAGCAGTCTGATAATACTTAATATTCAGACTTCAGGCATTCACACATTTACTTCCTGCTGTTAACCCTTGGTTACTGCTTTTTTCCTGGAGGGTTTCACCTCCAAAACTGAGGTCCCAGAACACACTGACACAAATGAGTGTCGGTGGTCAGGCCTAGTGGTTCAGCCACATGGACAGTAACCCCAGTGGCAGGGGGTGCTTAAACGCTTCCAGTTAACTTTGCAAGTGGAGTAAAATTTCACCCTACTTTTTAAATTTAGATTTTGGACAGGTTCACAAGCCACATTTCAATTTTGTTATTTATTGTTTGTAACAGAAAGGGGCCATGGGAAGTTACGTCACGTCACAGAGAAGGAAGCCATTATGCTGGGTACTATATAGATACAGGCTGAGAAGAGGGTTTGAAGAGTTACAGTACATTTAATTTTCCATTTGCTTGTCACTAATTTGAATTATATAGTTACAAAATGCCTTAAATCTGTAGAAGCCAACTTTTCAAGGGAAAGTAAGAGGAACTCTGCAGCCTAAAGTTTGCCCTTTCTCTTATACAAAGTTAATGAACCCAACGAAAATATATTTTCCATAGAGGAAGCTACGTTTAGTTGATGTTTCCTGCTGACCCTGTTTTCACATTGTTCCTAGTGCTGTTGTGCTTCTTTTCCATCTGTTGCCTGCAGACTCCCCACTTTACTTAGGTTTCCGGGTCAGTTCTTCCCCCCCAACCTGCCATTTTTTTAACAATTACACTGAAAGCAGTGGTCAAAACTTGAAAGTGAAATAATGTTTTTTGGGGAAAAAATGGAAGCAGTGAGCTATAGTCTGGCTGAGAAACTCCAGAGGCCCAGCTCTCTGGATGACAAAGTAACTAGGAGGATAAGGAGAGAATGTTAGTTGTCATTAAAAAGTCTGTTTTCCAGGTTTGAGGGCAGGTTTAGTCTCAGGGGCAACATCCAATTTCCATAATAAGTCCTAAATGCAGCTGGGAACAGATCTCAGAGGAGTAACATGCATGTCCCTTTTCCCCAGTTATATCGGAGTAAGTGGGGGCTAGGTGAGAATGTCACCAAGCTGATATGTTAGCTTTGACCTGCCCAAGAGTTACACTTCTGAAACATAAATTACCACTTTACTAAGTCAGTTTTTTTGCTTTTCTGTGAAACATATCATGGCTCCTGTGAAAGTGTATGAGAATTTTTATTATTTAGAGTTACTAGGTGGTATTTCCAGTGCTGGAGAAACAGAGTAGAAGAAACATGGCTAGAAATGTGGATCTGGAGAAGGAAAGTCATAATTTGAATATCCTGTTGTCTTCCCCCTTTCTCATAGTATCAAGCACATAGGTGACTCATCACAGAAGATCTGCGTGCCTCACTACTGCTCACTGCTATCACCCATCAACTATCACTCTCTATTTCACCTATGATTTTTTTATTTATTCAGTAACTAATTTTCTACAGTTACTTTTTTCCCCCCTCAGTGTCCCTTATATACTGGTGGAACATCTAACAATTCCCTGAGATTCCCACACTGCCTTTCAAACAATGGCTCTGTACCATCTCTGGTCAGCAGAGCCAAGCAACCGGCATGTTCTGATTTCAGCTTACTCCCCTGAACTCCTTCACTGTTACATTTCACTTCCACATCCACTATTTTTCCCTGTTATGTTTTGTCACAGACTTAGGCTAAGTGTTCAGGGACAGGGACCAGCTTTTTGTTAGGTCCACAAGGCTTATAGGAATGCTTACTGATTCAGTACTGCAATAAAAATAATAAGCATTAAGTAATAGAATATTTGTAATCATAATAACAGAAAAGTACAGAACTGAAGAGGATCCAACAAAAAAAGCAAAAGAAAAAAGTGGAAACTCAAGAAGCAGAATAAACAAAAAAAGGACACTGAAACGAAGAAAAAAATCCAAGAGAAAAATGTAAACAGGAACAGATGGGAAGTAACAAAATAATATGGTAGAGAAATTTTGCAGAAGATATGAGAGGGGGAGAAAGAGCAAGAGAAATGCCTGAACATGGGACCAACAAAAGAATAAAGAGTTCTGGCACTTCCTATTCAGACAAAATTTTCTGCTACGTTTCCTGCAAAAGGTTAGGAATCTGGCTTTGAACTCTTCATACAGAAAAAATTAACGAACTTCAGCTGAGGAAGGTAAATGCATCTCATAAGCATTGTTAACCTTTGGGGAACCTTTAGCATTATTATTAGAAAAAAAATCTATTTGTTTCTAGGTATATGTTTATAGACTTAGCATATTAATTACTTTAAAAATGTATTTGAGCCTGCAAAGTCAAGTTTGCTGGAGATACTGAATAAAAACCAAATTATCAAAGACAAGAGGTTCTGTTGAAGAGTTGTAGAAAGATCTTATGCTATCGTCAAGTGATTAAATGGTGAATGAAATTCATGTCGATATGGGTAAAGGTAATGCACATGGCAAAAAACAATCTCAGCTTTAAATACACTCTGATGGATACTGAACTAGCTGATACTGTTCAGGAACTTCCACAGAAAAGCCCATAAAAGTGTAAACTCAATGCTGAGTAGCCACTAAAATGGAGACAGAATTTAGGAATTATTAGGAAAATACTAAAAAAAGAAATGAGATAACATAGTTTTGCTGGTAGATGTTCTTGGTGTTCTCACATCTTGTACTGGATGCCGTTCAGTTCTCCCCTCTCAGAGAAGAGCAGAGAATAGTGATAAGTATGGTTGAATATATGCAATGGTTTGAATATGAAGAACAATTAAATAGACCATGATATTTCTGCATAGATAAAAGACAGATTGGTGAAGAATATAACAACATGAGTGGCACAGGAGAAGAACAGAAAAAGATTGCTTGCTGTCCCTTCTCATCCAACAGCTAGGTGACATCAAATAAAATAAAACTTTCTCCCATTCAAAACTAGTACATTCAAAACAGACATAAGGAGTCACTTTTTTCCATAACCTCTAGTTAGGCTGGGAAACATGATGTCATGTTAGATGCAAAAAAATTATCCAGTTTCAAACAGCAATTGGAGAAATTAATGCAATAAAAAAAGTCATTAGGAGTTATAACATGCAAGGATACCACCATGAGCTGGTGGTAAGCTACAGATCCTTAGATGCTGGGATTTTCTGGGGAAGCATCTTCCTCCCTTCCTCTGGTCTGCGCTCCTCCCTGCAAACTTACTCGGCCAATGTTGGAGATACTGGGTTCGGTGGTCCTTTAATCTAACTGATTATTACTGTTTTTATATTCTCACATTTTCAGCACAGCCTTTATGATACAGTCTTTACTTGTTTACATCACCTCTGTCAAGGGTGTGCAGGCAGATGGACAGTGGTTTGCACTAGGTGATTGGGTGCATTCGGAACGTAAAGTCAATCTGCTGGAAAATAAACATACCAACGGCCCCAGGAGTGTGTAACCCAGAGGGATGTTACAAGATTTGGTGGTCAATATAGACCTGCCTGAGGAACAGGTGGTGGAGAGGGACCAGATCTGGTGTTGCCAGCCAGTGAGAGGAGGAGTCTATTCTACCTCTCTTCAAACGCCCCTATATATTGAGGTGAGGGAGACGTGGCATGTGCCACCAGTGCCAAAGCCATCTCTCTACAGGGCTGATTACCGCTGCAGAGCGGCTTGTTGTGTGCAGGCTGTATGGCCTCTCAAGGGACACAGCGGTCCTGGCAGCAGCAGGAGTTCGGGCTGCAGCTACCCTCACTCTTCACCTGTAATTCGGGCTGACGGCATGAGGAACTGCTGGCACTACAGGTGGGGAAAGGGGGGAGTGGTGGGCCAACCCAAGGCTAAACTAGCAATACAGTAACAGACAGAATACCAGAATACCAGACAGAAGGTGTGAACGGGGAGTGTGGGGAATTCCCCGCAAGTGAAAATTTTCAAAGACAGTGGCAGGGATGTGCTGGCAGAGGCTGCAGTTCTCAAGTAAGGATGTAAGGTCAGCAAAATCGAGTAAAACAGTGTGGGTTGCTTATTTATGGTGGTGGTGGGGAAGGAATATAAAATAAAGCAGAAAGGGCTGTTGTGGGGTCCCTCTTGAGCCGCCCCGTGCCTGATCAATGCAGCCTGGAGCAGGACAGAGCACACAACCCCAGCAGACTTGCTTTTCTCCTGCGGGATTCCCACCTCGCTCAATGCACAGGAAGAACAGCGTTTGCTTACTGAATAGCTATTCATTACATTGTTTCTTTCTCATTGTTCTGCATGAAGCTTGTACCTATCTATACCTTCCTTGTTCAATGCAGTCTAGTTAGACCCCTTTTGAAAAGATAAGTATCAATTTTCTCACGAGTGTGTGATGGTTACAAGGATATCTGTCTCTTTTAGTAATACTTGCCTTCACAAAATCTCTTTGAGGCAAGTGCTGTCTTCTCCTTACAGAAGTGGATTTAGGGCATGAGGAGAATAAAACTGGAATTAGTGTCGGGTGCTCAGTTTAAGAAAACTGGAAGGTAATTCTTCAGAGAATCCAGCATGATACTTCACTACGTATGACAGTCTTTCACATTGGTGCAGGTAGCAGATCCAGCTGCTGTGTACTTCTGCACATTGGGACTGTAAGCGGCTTTTATTCAAAAAAAAGAGGCACTGAAATTCTGAACAGATTTAAAATAGTGTTTCAGTGGCCTGGTCAGCATACCAGGGAACCTCTAGAAAAGGCAAGGACAGAACTGTATTCTGCAGCATACCATGCAGCTGCATTAACTGTGCAAAGCTGTTCTGACTATTGCAGTAATCCCCCGTCCTGCCCACTTCATGTTTCCTGGCTCACAGACAATGCTGTCCCTCACTACACAGCCCAGTTCAAATCCATAGTGAGTTGTTCTCTGAACCTGGAGCAAGGGCTGCATCACTGGCTATGTGCACAGAGAAGCTAAATTAAAGGTTTCAGGGGCAACTTTAGTTCCATTATTCTTTAAGTTTTTGACCTAGTAACTCTTTTAAAAACATAATATCCCAGTTTTATTAAAAATTCCCCAGAGGAATGATTCTATCAGCTAGCAACATATTGACTCGCTTGTGTCATCAACTTGTAGTTTCAGTCTCACACACAAACTCTTTGCTGTGTCTCAGACACCCCCCTCTCCTCGTTCCCTCAGTTTGTTCACAATACCCATTTGTCATGGTTTAACCCCAGCCGGCAACTAAGCACCACGCAGCTGCTCCCTCACCTCCCTCACAGTGGGATGGGGGAGAGGATCAGAAGTGTAAAAGTGAGAAAACTTGTGGGTGGAGATAAAGACAGTTTGATAGGGAAAGCAAAAGCCGTACATGCAAGCAAAGCAAAACAACAAATTCATTCAGTACTTCCCATGGGCAGGCAGGTGTTCAGCCATCTCCAGGACAGCAGGGCTCCATCACGTGCAATGGTTACTTAGGAAGACAAACGCCATCACTCCAAACGTTCCCCCTTTCTTCTTCTTCACCCAGCTTTATCTGCTAGGCAATGATGCCATATGGTCTGGAATATCCCTCTGGTCAGTTGGGGTCAGCTGTCCCAGCTGTGTCCCCTCCCAACTCCTTGCGCCCCCCAGCCTCCTCGCTGGTGGGGTGGTGTAAAAAGCAGAAAAGCCCTTGGCTCTGTGTAAGCACTGCTCAGCAATAACTAAAACATCCCTGAATTATCAACACTGTTTCCAGCACAAATCCCAAACGTAGCCCCACACTAGCTACTATGAAGAAATTTAACTCTTATCTCAGCTGAAACCAGCACACCATTCCAGTTACCTCTCCACCCTCAGGTTCCTGCCAGTATTTCCTCTCTTTCTCATATTCTTCAACTCTGATTTCTTGTCTCAGTACCTTTGCATCAGTAATTTGTCTACCCACAATGCCTCATCACACAAATCATCTCTTCTGCCCTTAGGTTGTGGTTCCCCCCATGCATTTTCCTCAACAATTCCCAATCCTAGTTTGTCTCTGCCACCAGTAGCTCCTAACAAAATCTCTTTGCCAAGCCAGTCCCTCCTCTTCTTTTGCATCTTTCTTGCCATACCCTTTGTCCTGAACTTGGTTCTTCCTTGATATGTACTTCTCCAAAGCATTTACAAAATCTTTATTTTTCCATTCAGCCTTCATTTTACAAAGTTAAACAAGATGTTCACTGTTAAATGCTGGTGTCAGTGTAAGAGGGAAAGGTTATAATTCATCATGAGCAAAATTAGACTGGGAACTAGAAGGCTTCTGGTTTTCCATGGAGTGAAACAGTCTTTCAGAGAGAAGTGAAAAGAGGTATCCTTGACTGTTTTCACCTGTAGCTCTAAGGAAGTTCAGGGATAACAGTATCTTTGGAATTTTAGCTTTTAATCTCTAATAAGTTTCTACTGAGCATATATAAAAATAGATATTGCATAATCTTATAAATTATTCATCTTTAGGAGACTATTGATCATGAAGGCAATAGAAGTATCCTTGACACAAAAACCATCTCTCTGCCAAATTTCAAGCTGCTGCCTCAGACAAGAGAAGGAGGAGATATCTTTGTCAAAAATGTGCCAATATATGTATTTTTAATGTAAGGAAAACAATCTTTTTTTTCTTTTTAGCTTTGTTCAGGCTTGCAGAACTACAGAATTGGTGAGGTTGGAAGGGAGCCCTGGAGATCGTCTAGTCCAACCAGACTTGTTTTGCTGAACTTCATGAGATTCCTGTCTGCCCATTCCTCCAGTCTGTTGAGGTGTCTCTGAATGGCAGCACAACCAACTGGTGTATCAACCACTCCTCCCAATTTGAATGGCTTGCAGACTTGCTGAGGGTGCACTCTGCCCCATCATCCAAGTCTTTAATGAAAAGGTTAAACAATACTGGACCCTTTACTGACCCCTGAGGTCCTGCACTAGTGACTGGACTTCATGCCACTCACAGCAAGGCTCTGCACCTCTGAGCAGTTCAGTTTTAAACTCACCTCATTGTCCACTTATCTGGGCCACACTTCATCAGTTTGTCTGTGAAGATGTTATGGGAGACAGTGTTGAAAGCCTGTACTAAAGTCAAGATAATCAACATCCACATCATCCTAGAAGACCATCAGGTTGTTCAGCCATGATTTCTGCTGACTGCTCTCAATCACTTTCTTGTCCATCATATGTTTCAAATGGTTTTTCCGGATTATTTGCTCCATCACCTTCCCAGGGATTGAGGTGAGGCTGACTGGCCTGCAGCTCCACTGATTCTCCTTCTTGCCCTTCTTAAAGATGAGCGACAGGAACCCCCCAGTTCCCATGACCTTTCAAAAGTGGCCTCATAATGACTTTAGCCAGCTCCCTCACCACTCATAGGGTGCATCCCATCAGGTTCCACGGACTGTATGTCCGGTTTGTTTAAATGTTCCCTAACCTGATCCTCATTTCTGACTGAATTTTTGCAAGACATTCAGCCAAAGACTGAAGCCTTCACATGAAACGTAGTTTCTCAAATTGCAACCAATTGAAATCTGGTGCTTTGGATGGAAGATGCCTTGTAACAAGTGATGTTATCAGTATACGACGTGTGTGTTTGCATGTGCCTTAGTGTTATTAACCCATTAAAGATGGTATTCAGCCCATGTACCTTTAGCTATATAATGGTTAAATATGTAATTAAGAAATAGTTGTTTACATTCCCTCTATAGTTAATGGAGAAAGACAGGTATCTCCAGTTGACTCATCCCATTTATTTTGGATCAATTCTACCCTTGGTGTCCTAGGGAATGACAATTTAGTATCTTTTAATTCTCTAAATCATATACCATGTCTTTAAGGGTGAAGTCTACCCAATTAAACTTCAAACACAAAATACTCTTTGGTTTTAATGAGAACAAGATTTCAGTATCCATATATAATTTTTCTAGCTGCATTGCCAAAAGCTAAAATTCTTTCTTGCTTTGATCAGCGACATGGATTAAGAATCAGGCACAAGTTTTTTTCTGAGAGTTTCTCAGTCAGGTGTAGAACAAGGTGGGAAAGTATGAATCTGAAAGGTGGAATAAATGTTATCACAACTTAACAGACAGCAGTTGCACCTTTTCTGACACAGACAATGTAGTGCCTACAAAACATCAGAATTTGCTGCGAACTAGATGGTGACAATGGGACACTGAAGAGCAGTCCACCAAGTCCACCTAGAAGATGGACTAAAGTTTGGTTTATCTGCTTGGATACATTTTGCTGGCACTTCCACACCACTGCAGAAATGTGAGATTTCCCCCCTGTTCCTGCAGAGATCCTGTGTTTGTAGCTGTTCCCCAGGTCTCTCAGGAAGCAGTAGGAATGTGCCAGCACATTTCCCATCTAAGAAGATGCAATGCTGGGGGCCAAACCTTGAGATGATACGTGCTTTCCTGCAGAGCTGATCCTTGCAAAACCCAGCTAATCTGAGTGGTCCTGGCATTAGAGGAAAGAATTGATGAGGCATGAGCTGTACCAACTCCAGAAAAAAATCTTATCAGACAGTGGACATCTGGACATCATTTCTTCCCTACTTTTTCTTTGCTGGTATACTATTTTCAGCTGCATTATGTCTCCCACATCATATGTTTGTCACATGTTGGCTAAACTGACCATCTGAGGACTTACACGGTCCTACATGATCCCTTACAGAGAGGGCTAAAAGAAGTTATACAGGTGCATTTAGCTTTTGGTTTAGTAGACAAATAAGCACTACCAACAAGACTGCACTCAAGGGCAGGTGAATGTGTCTCCATGGCTCTGCTGGAAAATAAATTGGTTGTAAAATAATAGAACAATAAATGATAGCTTTGCAGCAAATCAGCAGTTATTTGTCAAAAATCCCTACCCTCCCTCCCCCACAAGGCTAAAAGGGGCATGGATTCTCACACAGAGGAGTTTCAAAGAAATTTTTGTGGGAAAGATAGTGCATATTTCCCTACTATTCTGAATAAACAAAGAAACAAACATACTGATTGAGGACCACAATAGAAACAAAATAATGGACATTTTACTTAAGCCTGCACATCATAGCTTCTTCACTTTTTGATAATTCTGAAATACTGCATTAGTTATTATACTGTATGTGGTGGGTTGACCCTAGCTAGATGCCAGGTGCCCACCAAAGCCATTCTATCACTCCCCCCTCCTCAGCTGGACAGGGGAGAGAAAATATAACAAAGAGCTTGTGGGTCGAGATAAGGACAGGAGAGATCACTCACCAATTACCGTCATGGGCAAAACAGACTCAACTTGGGGAAAATTAACTCGCTTTATTACAAATCAACCAGAGTAGGGTAATGAGAAATACAACCAAATCTCAGAACACCTTCCCTTCACCCCTCCCTTCTTCCCAGGCACAACTTCACTCCCGGATTCTCTACACCCACCCACCCACCCACCCACCCCCAGCAGCAGAGGGGGATGGGGATGGGGTTTTACAGTCAACACACATTATTTTCTGCTGCTTCATCCTCCTCAGGGGGAGGACTCCTCACACTCTTCCCTGGCTGCAGCGTGGGGTCCCACCCACGGGAGACGGTCCTCCATGAACTTCTCCAACATGGGCCATTCCCACGGGCTGCAGTTCTTCACAAACTGTTCCCGCATGGGTCCCTTCCACAGGGTGCAGTCCTTCAGGAGCACACTGCTCCAGTGTGGGTCCCCTGCGGGGTCACAAGTCCTGCCAGAAAACCTGCTCCAATGTGGGCTCCTCTCCACAGATCCACAGGTCCTGCCAGGAGCCTGCTCCAGCGCGGGCTTCCCACGGGGTCACAGCCTCCTTCGGGAACCCACCTTCTCCGGCGTGGGGTCCTCCCCGGGCTGCAGGTGGAGATCTGCTCCACCGTGGGCCTCCCTGGACTGCAGGGGGACAGCCTGCCTCACTGGGGTCTTCCCCACGGGCTGCTGGGGAATCTCTGCTCCGGCGCCTGGAGCATCTCCTCCCCCACCTTCTTCACTGACCTGGGGGTCTGCAGGGGTGTTTCGCTCACACGTTCTCACTCCTCTCTCCGGCTGCCGTTTTCCGTCTGTCCCAACTTTTTTCCCTTCTTAAAAATGTAATCACAGAGGCATTACCACTATCGCTGATTGGCTTGGCCTTGGCCAGCAGCGGGTCCATCTTGGAGCCGGGTGGCATTGGCTCTGTCGGACACAGGGGAAGCTTCCAGCAGCTTCTCACAGAAGCCACCCCTGTAACCCCCCCCCCAGCTACCAAAACTTTGCCACACAAAGCCAATACACTGTACTATATTAGCTACTGTTCTAATTACATATAGAGAACTATTTTCCCTTTTGTAGGAAATATAGAAGATCTTATATGATAACATGGTGCTAGTTTATTATCTGGGTTTTCAAATTACTCCCATGGTGATGTTTTAGGTATTTAATGTTCTTTTATTGATACCTGCGTGAAACCATGTCTGAACTGTATATAATACCAGTCATATGTGAGCACACCCTTCTTCTCACTGTCCTCCCTTCAGCGAACCTTGAGGTGTGAGGATTATGTGGGATTGTATCATTTTATTGCTGAAGTGACTAAAGGCTGAGCCTTTATTCACCATGCCCTGTGTTCTTGCTTTTCTTTTTTTTTTTTTGCTTTTTTTTTTTTTAATAAATAATACAACAAATGTTGACAGAAGAAAATTTAGGCTCAGTTCAGGAAGATCCCATAATTGCATGAAAGGAATCTGGAATACACTTGACATGAGGAATTTCTTTGATGATATAAAGTTACTGGCATAGGATCATTGGCAGGTGTGTTTGGGGTGAATGTGGCCAAAATGGTACTTCACCTTAGGGACTACCAATTCTTGGACTTGCCTTTTCCAGTTGCATAGAACCGATCCCATATTAAAGAACTGCAGGTAGTTCATCATGGATGCAGCTGAGAGTCTGGCCCTATAAATCTAATCTTTCTAATCAGATAATCTGATAAATTTCCTTGCTGGAAGTGCAGGAGAATGATGGATGGAAGGGAACAGCTGGAATCCTTTTAAAGTCTAATTGCCTCATGTGTGCCATTATTTTCATTTATGATACAGCCAACAACTGGACAGGACGTGTAGTGCGTAGGCCACCTTTTAACATCAGTTTAGACCTGCCAGGAAAGGGGAGTCATTATTTCTTGACTGTATTTATGTGCATAGCAATAATGCAAGCCTGCTCACCATTATTCTAACATTGCTAATTGGGAGAAGTTCAGCAGACGTGCCTGGTATTCTCTGAGGTCCAGCTGGTATCCAATTTCCAGCAGAGTTTGCTGAGAAACATGAAGGTCAAGTAACTTCCCCAAGGTTACACCGTAAGTGGCTCAGCTGGGATTAGGACCCAGATTGTCCTTGCTCCTAATCTTTTGCCTTATTAATCACTGTTGTCTCTTTCTACAGATACCTAACGAGTTCATATATGTAGATTTGCAAACACAATGTTATAGGCAAACTCACTTAATTCGGGGGAATAGATTTCATGAGAAGGCAGATAATGAAATAGCATTAGCACAGCTAACTCGTAACTGAAATGGAAAATAATTAAGGGTGGATTTTGCTTATGGGAGCTATGATTTTAATGGCAACGTTGTATTTCTCTTCTTGATCTCTTATTTCTCCAAACTGTGCATAACTGGCCACTCTCCCTTATCAACTGTCAGTACATATGCTATCGAGTATCATGATATTTCCTGAACTTTTTGGAGTCTGTATTTACCTTTATTATAACTCAAAGAAATTGGCTGACTGGCAATGCAGAAACAAGGTGGCTGGGACATGGTTTATTTGTCCTTTTGTAAAACTCTGAGATGCAAATACTGTATCGTTTAGGATTATAAAATTGTTAGAATGTAGTTGTTTTACTCATCTCTTGTGTTGGATGGGGTACTCCATCTTTAAGAGGAACACCATTAACAGAGTTTTTAGTTAGGATGAGAAAACCTCCTGGTTTTCCATATGTCTAACTGAAAACCATGGTCAGTATTATGGAGCATGAAAGAGTTTATAGTGCCAGCTGGTTTTAATTAAAGGCTTAGTTTCCCCAACACAAAGACACTTCATTACAAACCAACAAACATGTTCACACCAATAGTCTGCTCTGTTTCTGTAAACAGGAATGGGTACAATGCACAGGTCTGGAGAACTGCTTGGAAAACCTCGTGGGGCACAGAACTAAAATAATAGCTAACACATCTCACATGGATTAAGGAGCCAGAAAAACAAAAAAGTCTTTATTTAGCCTGTGGTTAAACTATGACAACATAGTGTAACTGATCTCCTGCCATTAGGCAGTGAAATCCAAAGCCACGGGGCACAATTAAAAGGCAACCTGGCACCTGCTGTCCCCAACACATTTTTTGAAATAGCTAGAAAGAGACTATGTGTCTTATCAAGGGCTTGAGGATAGTACATGAAGGGTTTTCTGTTGTACGTTCCTAGTTCAAATTTAGCCCAGTACTATATGGCCTGGACTCCTATACAAAGGAAGTTTGATCTCTGTCTTTATTCTTCAAAAGTTACCCCTTGATATTAAAAATTTCAGCAAAAGTGCCAAAGATGAATGAATATGGAAGTGGGACTCATCTGCAGTGTGATTACAGATGATTAAATGCAATGACATAGTTGTGGGGCTACTCAGAGAAACTTCTGCTGTGCTGCTGCCTTTGCCAGGCCTGAAGTGCAGCAGAGGATCCACTAGCTAAAGACTGAAAATGCAAGATGACGCAAAATTTAAGAATTGTTGAATACAATAAACCAACAGATTATCAGATTTTAGTCTAAGAATAATGCTTTAAAAACCATTTGAAACCTCATAGGGACCCAATGAAACAGATTAAAACTGGATAAAACTGGAAAGGAGAGATTTCTGTCAATGTCTAACTTGATACCATGATGAGATATTGGATCAGCTGGAGACTTTTTCAGAGCAATTTCTAGAAGACACAGCTAAAATTCAGCATGTGGTGATATAACAAATGTACAAAAAAAGTACAAAGGTATCTGAGTAAAAGAAAATTATTTAGTCAGACTCTACTTTCCCATTAGATTCAAGGTTGGTAGGGTTTTCGTTAGGAGAGGTTTATCAGCAGTGACTGGAATGGAAGTTATCATTGTTCAAGCAGCAGGGAGGAAACAAGTCGTGTCCAATTCTGCACAGAGATATTTCTACAATTTCCACAGAATTCAACAGGAAGCAAACACTCATACCTGAATGTTGTTTACTTCTCCCATTAGATTTTGGGTTGAAGAGTGTGTATGTATATATCTAAGTTTAAAATGAGGGAAGTCACATTGATATTAATGAGAAAAACATGTTGTATTAGAAATGCCACCCAGTTCTTGAAAAAGAAACTCAAGAATTTCCTAATAGATATCAAAGACAGTACAAAGCTGTTGGTCTGTAGAGTAAGACAAATAAATACTTTAAGCTAACATAATAGCATTCATTGCAGAACAAATTAATCTTATAAAGAACTAATTCTTTTAGGACCTTCATGAGTGTACGCCTTCTGATGGATAAACTAAGACAGAGAGGTTAAATGACCTGACCTGAAGTGTGCAGGTATGGACATGTGCTCCTAGGTGGTAAAAATGTATGAAAGGGTCTACTGACAGATACTCAAAACTACTAGAAATGCAAAAATGGACAGAAGTTATGGTGTTATAGAACATATAATGCCATATCTTATGTTATGACATGGAACAACTTGGTGATTTTAAATAATTCAGTTTGTGTATCTCTACTTTCTGAAACTGAAATTAGCACTTGCCTTGCTAAAGAAAACAAGACCAGTACTCAGGATGTATTTTGTAATGTTGTATCAGGAAGACAGTATGTGCAATGGTGCGTGGTTTCTAGTTTGTTTGCCACCAAGAGTAAAATCTTCCCCATTTTGAGAAAGGTTTGATGACTGTCTTGTTTTCTCAGCATCTCTGCATTAGCAGATTAATGTAATTTGCTTTGATTCAAACTTTTCTGGGTTTGCCAGTCCCTCTTGTCTCATCTGGGCAATTGTATTCCAGCTCACTGCTCACATGTTGCCTCACTACTGATAAAAAGGGTGTTGGGGTCCTTCATTAGTATCTGCTGATGAGGAAGATGTTCATGTCATGCAACTAATACTGGTAGCTCAGCTGTCTGTCACTGAAAGCTGCAAAGTCAGGATGTCTCCCACAATCAGTTCTGCCATCTTTCTCTTAGTCATCTGGCCATAAATAGTTTTCCAAAAGGTTATGGCCTCACCTCTGAGCCAGGTGATTGCTGTAACCTGCCTTGATGTATGGGAGATGGGACAGGATGTTATGGGTGACTTAATGCCTTTTAGTTGTAATTCTCTAGATTCTTGCTCTTGGAGTGTTGGTTCCTGCCTAAAATCCTGATCCAATTTTCTGCTTTCTAGACCTTGTCCTAGTTCCTCTTCCTACTGAGTGCTAGTTCCTAATCCTGTCCTTGATCTGTTCAGCCTTGGTTCCTGCCTCTTGCCTCTTTCTTTTCCAGCCCTGGTTTCTGCTTTAAGTTAGCTTGCCTGATATTGCTTCAGCTGTGACTGCTCCCGATGCTGAAGATACTTGTGTACATTGAGACTAAAATTACAATGAGCCAAATCTGATCTTCATTTAACCATGCAAACTTTAAGTTTTCATGAGATTAAAACATACTCTAAGAACAGTGGTGTTAGTATTGTCTGATCAAGAAATATATATGTAGAAATTCTAGTTCTGGTACCCAGGCAAGCTGCTTATGAAGGTGAATCTCATCTTTGAGCAGGTTATTATTACTAATTGAGTTACATGTGGTACAGCCATAAACACAGTGACAAACTTTTTAAAAATTTTGTACCATCTGCTGTCTGGCACCACTCCCCCATGCCCAAATGATAATAATTAAAAAGTCTCTTACTTCATATAATGGGAAGGCAGAAAGATGCTTCCCCCCACAAGTTTCAGAAGAAGTAACTTCTAAGAACATTCCCTCACTCGTACTACTGACTTCTTGTATGCAAGTGATCAGAAATTGTATTTGAAAAAGCTATGCTGAGTACAAGTGTATGTAGGATATCCAGTTATAGCAGGACCTCTTAACTGGATGTGTCCATCTGGTGGGTGTAATAAAATAATTAACTAGGGGAATTGATGTATGGAGTCTATTTAGCAGAGCAGCATCTGGCCAAATGCAGATTCCAACAGAGCTGTAGAAGAGGAGGGCAAATGCTGCTATTTTCCCAGCTTGCTCTCCCAGTGCACAGCAATCTGAGGCTTACAGTCATCTTGATTCAGAAATTGTACCTTTCATTTTAATAATTTGATTTTTCTTTTGTGAATTTGCCTCCTAGCTTTTCAAATTCAGGTAAATTCTTGGTATCCTTCACTTCTTGTGAGAGTATCTTCCTTGATTTAACATCTAATTGCACATAGCACCCCATTTGTTTGTTTTGAACTGGACTCTTGATAACTTAATTTTATGCCCTCTAATTCCTTTAGCATAAGAAATGGTGAGCAGTCACCCTTTGCTCACCTCCTTCATATCACTTTATTGTATAATCTCTTAAGCTATTCCTTCTCATGGCTGAAAAGTCTGAGTTTCTTCATTCTTGTACTAAAGTGATTCCATGCACTGGGGTTCCTGCTTTGTAACTCTCCTGGTTTTGTGATATACAGATTGAGAAAGGGAAGCCAGAACTGAATATAGTGCGGAAGATACATTCATAGCAAGCATTTATGCAGCAGCACTGTGGTGTTTACGGTTTTGTTCTCTACTGCTTTTCTACTGGTTCTTAACATTCTATTTGCTTTTACGATTATTACTGAGCATCCAGACACTGTTTTCATATCAATGTCTATCACATCTCAAAGATACTTTTTCTGGGTGGTATTAGCCATTTTGGAGCCCATCATTTTCAGTACAATATTACTATTGCTTTTCCTGATATTGTACTGAATTTCATCTTCCAGTTTACTGCCCAGTTCTTCAGCATCATGAACACTGTCTACAGGTCTTTGCAGAAAATTGTGACTTGAAAAACTTACTGTCATCATCAGAGTTTGGCATGGTGCTATTTCACCCTTCTGCCCCATGAATATACTGAGCAGTGCAGGCTTTAATAGAGAATTTTGTGGGACTTTCTGGTAACTTCCAAGAAAATAAACTTTAAATTCCAAAATACTATACAATAAATCTATATATTCATGTATTCTATGCTTTCTTTAGAGTTTCTATCAGTTAGCTCTGTATGGACGTAAGACTTAGTAACTAATAGCTCTTTGGTTCATCTCATAAAGCCTGTAAAAAAATTGGGTCCCATATGCCATCTTCTATTCTTTTGGCACCACATCAGTTTTAAGTGAAAAGTTACACCTCAGACATAATTGTGCAGCCATTTCATTCTTTATTCCATCAGAACTCCTGGCTCTGGTCTTACTGACTTTGCTACTGTTCATTTTGTTGCTCTAAAACCTTTTCTACTGACACTTTGAGACAATTTAAGACAGTCTTTCACACATATTCCATAAAGAAGAGTTCTAATGCAGAAACCTCCACAAGTCTGTTCTTACTGATGCAGATAATTAATTTTGCTTTTCTCCCGTGGTTTGATTGTCTGAGTGCTTCTTTCATACCTTGCTCATCTATTGGCTGTACAGATCTTCTGAAAGATTTCCTGTTTCTGATATTTTTCTTATGACATGGGCTAAATCACTCCTTATTTATAGCAGATAAAATTCTGAATCACTCTGTGGCTTTTAGTAACAGTAAGTAAAACTTAATCTCATGTATTTGTCTATTTCAGCATTTAATATATTTATTAAATATATACTTTATAAAATGTAATTAATTGATATTTATTATTTATTTATTTCCTGGCTTGTCTGTAATGAGATTATAAACCATATTCTTATGTACTGCTTGGCAGCTACAGCTACTACTTCGTATTGCCAGAACAGCTCAAATGATTATCTGTTTTTCCAGAAGACAGCAAGTTCTGAATATGTTCATGAAAAGTATGTAAAAAAATATGTCCGTCTTTGTGGTACAACTGGGTGGGCAATATCACAGGCAGCAGAGGCTGGAAATCCATGGACAAAGGAAACGGGGACTAAACATACTTAGATGAAGGAAAATTATGTTTAGGAATTGACAGACCTTACTTAGCCTTGGTAAGCAAACTGCCTAGGAGGACAGTCTTTGAACTAAAAGCAAAAAAAAAAAAAAGAATTGAGATGCCTCTGCTATTTCTTTTAAGAATATCTGGTTCATAGGAGTTAAGAAAGATCTGTTGTGACACCAACAGAAAGCCTGTGTCAAGTAATCTTACTGCTAGATGGTTGTTTCAAATCCTTGTAATGACCTGTGAATAGAAAGTGTGATCTTACAGATAAACAACGTAGTATAAATGGAGGGTTCAAAGAAAATACATCTCTTCTATTCTGTTCCATATCAGTTCACTCATTAAAGATGCTAACTTGACTTTCTGTGTTACTCTTTTTCACTGATGTATTCTTACATAAAAGCTTTTTGGTGGGGCCTTTTGAGTTCATTCTTCAAATCTATCATTTCCATGCTTACAAAAAGCTCCAAATTGTACTTGTCACTAAAATAAATAATACGTTAGCTAGGGAGAGTTCATTTCTTTTGCAGTGTACTTGAAACAATGCTTATATGAATGAGCTGCTTCATGACTGTAAGAGAAATGCCATGTTTCTTTCTCTAAAATAAAACATCAGTACACTGTGAAAATAAGATAATTGCCTTTTAACAAGAAACCGTTTCCTGATACGCTAGATTATTGGCTTTGATGATCAAAGTATTTCACAATGTCTGGTTGCCTATACATCACTGTCAGTGAGGTAAAATAAACACCTTAATTTTGACTCTGTAATTTTTATGGTAAATAGCCTGGGTTTGTTGCATTAGTTAAAACAGTAGGAAAGCATAATGGTAAGGCTTCCTTTTCACTATATATTATCTTATAAACATAGAAGTATTAAAGCTGACACCTAATGGTATCATTATTAATATCAGAACATCACTGAAGTCTCGCTATGTCTTTACCTGCACTTATACAGTAATATTGCAATAGTGAAAGAAGTCAATAATTCAGCTTTCTTTGTGGATTTCACAGTGCCAATCAGTCTTGGAGCTATCTAAACCATAATTGTTAAAACTGCAGGAACAAAAGTTCAAATGAAAACAACTACAGCATTGGTAACACCTGTAGAAAGAGAAACTAATTTAACTTCATATTAGAATGACCAAAAAATGGAAGAGAACCAAGACTAAAAGTTGTCATAGATCAAAGAACTTTTTGAGATTTGGCTTTTTTTTCCTACACATAGCAACAAATGTGAATAACCCACAAGTGTGAGAACCTAACTGAAATAATGTTTTCACTTTCAGCCAGGCATTTCCACCTTGTAATCCAAATATGGAACACACTAGCAGTAACACTTCATTATTGTTTCTAACTCAGAAAGGAGCTCTTTCACATCTGTGACTGAATTCAGTGACTTCAGGCAAATGCATGAGCAACTTCACATTGAAAAGAAGTGGTTTTCTTTAAAAAACGAAGAGTTCCTCAGCTTCATTTGGTCATCTGTGCTTGGTATTTGCTTTAGCATAGACTTTTGAAAATTGAATTATCTTTTTTTTTTTTTTTTTTGAGTATTTCTCCTTAAGTCAGCCCCAATTATTTGGTGTGCATTCATTTCTGATATAAGTAATTTTTGTCAGTCCAGCAGATTATGCAATAAATCGATCCAATCCATGCCACTATCCATAAATAAGCTGGATATCTAAATGAAATCCATGAGACACCCATGTATTTGAGAAAAGCATTGAGTTTTCAATTTTAAAACATCACATATACAGAACTAATAGCAACAATAATAAAAATCGCATTATGAAGGCTACTTATTTGCACTTAATTGCCCTACCAGTTTATAACAGACTAACTCTAACGACACATGTAATATGAAGTCCTGTCATTTTTTGCTATTTCAGATGCCCAGAATAATGTGATGTAATGCACACTGGGACAGTACAAATACTTCTAAAGCTTCAAAATATGACACACCTTACATATGTTTCTGGAGACAATAGCCAATGCTCAGGAAAAAAAAAAATGACTGCAGATGTCAGAGCAATTTTTGGGGGTGAAAAGTAAAAACTGCTGTGGCATATTTCATGTTTCACAGAACATAGACTGACTTGTGGTTGAACATCTTTTCACAGATCTCACATAGTAAAGTGCACCAAATTCAATTTATCTTCTGAAAAAGAATGAAAGACTGGAGTATTATGTGGATTCAGTCCTTAAAAATTAAGAATTTGGGAATTTAATAGTGATGTGTACATATTGCGCCTATCCAGATGCATCATGTATGATCTCTGTCTTCACGAAAAAGAATACAAAAATATTCTAGTCTTCATGCAGCATTCATTGATCCTTGAAATAGAACTGTGTGTGATGCTGCTTTAAAGAAATCATATTCTACGGAAGACATAAAATACTTAAAAATATCTAAGTTTGCATTCATGTGCTCTGTCACAATTCATGTCTGATGCCACATGAGGTTCAACTGCCAGCATCAGGATACTCAGTAAACAAGTGTGCTCTCCAGTTCTGTGCACTTGCTTCTGAGTCACGTGAGAAGACTTTGGTCTTACTTGGGTTTCCTTGATGGCTTTCAGTCTAGTTTCTACTCTGAGCATGGTAGGATGGTGGTTATTCAATTCATTGGTGCTCTCTTCAGTGGTGAGCGTGTGGATTCAAAAAGACCTTTGAGGCAGCCTCTCATGTCATAGTTTATAAGGGGTTCCTAGTCCTCCTTCAAAATGGGAAGGTTGTAGACTATTAGAAATTTTGTGGAACGTTTTTGCAGATCCTGACTCTCATGACTAAAGAACTCTTTCATGAATTTTGGGAGAAGCTACTATACAAAGTCAATCTTTTTGGTGGGTTTGCCCATTGTTGTCATTTTTCATTGGATTGCCACCTTTCTTTTTTCCATATATTCCTATACAAATCTTAATCCCAAAATGCATTTATTGTTAGAATTGTGTGTTTTGATGTCATCTTTTTGGATTCCTCCCATGCTACAAAGTATCTCAATGTATATGATAAATTAGATGTTAGCCTTTCTTCCTTCTTTCTCTTGTTAGTGTTATCTCACAGTTTTTCTTTTTCTCTCTTGTGCTTGACATCCATGTGTGTTCTAAATTTGAATTATGAAATGATAAAATACAGATAAAATATTTGTTTCATTCTTTATATGCAAATTTGTTGGGATGAATAGTTGACAATATGATATAGATTTTAATTTCAGATTAGGAATGCTAGCATTCTAACACAAATTTGATACTGTACCTGCTTGTTAGACTGATGATTTTCATGGATAATTCTTTTCTGTTATCTTTTCTGACTTTAGGGCTGCAGCCAGAACTATGCTGTTTCTATTTTTTTTCTTCAGTTGTAGTTAGTTTTCAGATCCTCCAAACCACTATGGGTACATATTGTACACAATCTCCACTTGTGACCATTTAGAAAAATGCAATGAATTAGAAGCCAGAAGAAGAATTTGAAGATTTGCATGCAAACCAGTATATTTCTCTGCTTGCTTTTGGCACAGATTGATTCATTTGGGTGTAGTAGAACCATCAGTGATATAATTCTATTCCTGAAGATATTCTTCAGGGCCAAAAGACCCACCCAAAATGGCTTCTATTCATTTTCTTTTACAGTCCAGGACACAAGGGAAATAAGTGATGTCAGTTTGAATGAGGAATTAAAAATATGTTCATGTTTAATGGATCCTTATTACATGCACATACACAAAGACAGCAACATTCCTCCTTGTTCTTAATTTTAATCATGAGTAAAAAGTGTATTTTTTAAACTTTGTTGCAACTAGTAAGATGTGACAAGGTTTCTAGAGAAAAATTTAGCTGAATTGCTCAGTTAAATCGCTCATGAGTTAGTTTAAGCTTTTTCCTTTGAGAACCTAAAACTTCCTCCTCTTTGCTTTTGATTTTTGAATGCTATTTCGTAAGTGGAGAGAAGCTTTCTTTTTCAAAGACCTCTTCATTCACAATTCATCTTTACAGTCTATTTCTGCCATGGGCACTTGCCCTTTTTTTGGCCATGGTGTAGTCTGGGTAAATTTATATAGTTTAGCATCAAGAGTATTTTACGCAGAAATGCTGCTGAATAGTCATCTGAATAGTTGTACAATATGATTCTGCAATCCGATTTTAGCAAAAATGTAGACTAAGTAAAGCTGTATGTCGGTTAATGCCTAGGTCATAGTGACACTGCTTGATTTAGGATGACCGTTAATCAGTAGCTTTGTTGTGTAGGCCTGGTTACTTTTTATAAACGATGCGTGCTTTGCTAACGACTGTACCCTTGAAGAGGAACTAAAGACTGATAAAAAGGAAACATCCTGCCCCAAAAGACGTGGAAAGCTGGATGATTGCCAAAGCAGCATGAACTAGGGGAAAAGTAAAGGCGTCAGGGGGAGATTGCTACCACCAACTCAATTCAAGACCTAAAAGACTTGCCTCATCAAACCTGTAAGGAGCATGCGTACCAATTTACATAGCAAGCAAGACTAATTTAAATATAACTAGCCAACAACAGAAGGGATGGTGATTACTAACCAATGACCGTAAATTCAGGCAATTTTTTCCTAATCATGTAACAGAATAAATACATGATAGTTCTTTGGTGTGGTGTGCTAGCTTTGTGGAACTATCACCTAGCACCCATCTCTGCGCAGACATGAATTTAATAAATATCTCTTCTCTGTGTGCGAGACTGGCTTATTGCACACCGGGTACCGAACTCTGCTTTTGGGACAACAACGGTACATCTGAATTTCCTACTTCACCTGTGCCTTCATACTCTTTGGCGATCTTACTTTTGGTCATCTTCCACATGCATGAAAACATCACAAATGTAAAGAGCACGCTCCTACTAACAAGTGTAGTTTATCCCTCTTCTAAGCAGCAACGATAATGTGTCTTTAACAAGGCAAACGCGTAATTTGTGGTGATTTTCAGCTGCGATTTTTGTGTTATTTTAAGCATATAAAACCACATCAACCCATCTAATCCACGTATAATGTTCTGACAGCTTTCCTTGCTGTCATCTCTCCAGATATCCCCTACACAACGGCCCAGCGCATCCTTGTCAAGGGTGGCCCACGAAGAGCCTAGGCGAGGGCCTTTCCTTCTGGGTGTTTCATGACGGGGCACCAGCTCTCGCTGCCCAGTGCCATTGACGGCCACGGGACCGCGCACAGCCTCGGACGGAGGGAAGCACAAAACCATTGAAGGGTAACGATGGGCCGTGCGGCCAGGCAGGACCTCTGGCCCTGCCATGGGGCCAAGGCCCACCGGGGCCGCACAGCGGGGCCGGCCGGCGGGAGGCCCTCGGCCGGCGGGAGGCCGCGGCGGCCCCGGGGAAGGGGTGCGGGAGGCCTGAGCCCTCCCGCCGGGTGGCCCGGCATAGCGCTTCCCCCCCGCCCCCATCCCAGCAGGAGGAGGAGGAGGAGGAGGAGGAGGAGGAGGAGGAAGGCAGCGGGGGCTGCCCGTGCCGCCGCCTCGCGGGGCCGCCGCCCGTCGCGCCTGCGGGGCGGTGGCGCCCCACCCCTCCCCCCACCCGAGCACTCCCCCGCCCTGGGCCTCGTCGGCCGCCGTCCGTCTCTCCAGGTGAACGCGTATCCCTCCGCCGCGGCCGCCCCCACCGTCGGGCTCGCAGCCCTACAGTCCCCGGATGGAAACTGTTATGGCCGCCAACAGCGACTCGCCGGGCTATGGAGAGCGGCGAGGTAACTCCGCGAGGGGCGCCGGCCGGGGAAGGGGGGGGGGAGGTGTCCCCGCGCGGTGCGGGAGGGCGCGGTCCGGCGCGGGCTGCGGCGGAGAGAGGCGGGCAGGCGGCGCGACACCGCGGCAGGGCAGGAGGCCGCCCGGTGGTACGGCTGAGCCGTTAAGTAGTGCGCGCCCCCCACCCCCTCCGGCCCGCGGGGCTGCCGGGGCTGGCGGCGGGGCGGCCGGGGCCCGCGGGCAGCGGCCCGGTCCGCGGCGGGGAGCGGGCGAGAATGCCTCGTGGCTGGCGTCGGACCCGCTTTTGGCGCCGTATCCCTCCGCCGGGCTACGCGAGGTCGGGCGAGGCGGTGCGGGCGGCGCGGCGCCCCCCCCTCCCCCGGGGCCGTGCGGTCGCCCCGGCCCGGCGGGGCGGGGGCGGCGCTGCCCGGTGGGGCTGCCCGGGGAGCCGGGTGGGTCCCGCGGAGGAGCTGAGGAGGGGGAGGCGCGCCCCGCTCGCCCCCCCCTCGCCCCCACCCCGATTTCGGGGAGCGTCCGGCGCTGCCGCCGCGGCCGGGTGGAGCTCGCGGCGCGGCCCGGCCCGGCCCTGGGGCGGCGACGGCAGCCCCGGGGGCTCCCCCGCCCGTCCGGCGTCACCGACCGCTTCGTGTTTTGGTCCCTGCTCCTGCTGCCTCCTCGTCCCGGGGACGGGAGGGGGACAGCCCCGCGCCCTGGCCCTGCTCCTCGCCCTGTGGGACCGCCGCTCGTTGACGGCGGGGCCGGCGGCCCCCGGCGGGGAGGCGGACGGGGGGCGTCCCCCCGACATCGCAGGAGCGGGCTGAGGAAGCGGCTGTCCGCAGGTACGTTAGCGGTGGCCGTGTTGTCGCTGGAGCGTTCAGCTGCTGTTCTCGTAAATGGCAAGTTTGCTGCGGAGCATGGGTGTCTGCGTTTGTGTTTGTCAGCTTGGGGAGTGATTTAGTAATGTTGTTTTATATTTTGTTTTTACAAAAGCAGCCTTTTGCTGTGTCAGGTAGATTGTATCTGACCGCCAGAAGCTCTAGCTCTATGGGTTCCTGAAGATCTAGCTCTCTTAAGTTCCTGCATGTGCCTGGATCTTTGTAGAGACGAAGGCACTACTCTGAATTTGCAGACATACGTAGGATGGGACCAAGCGTGGAAAATACAGCAGCATGGGGTTGTTTTTTAGTAACATCTAAATGACTGTAAACAATTTTTAAAGAAATCTTGAAAATACTACCTGCCTGGAAATGTACTTTGCATTTATGGTTACTTGTTCTAAATGGAAAAACTGTAAAAGGTACCTAATTTAGGAGTGTCTTACTCCTGTTTGTCATTTATCACTAGATTAAAGCATATAGCCAAAACTTTTTTTTTTCTCCATGCGTACTTTTTGTAAACAAAATACTGACATATTGGATCATTTTTAGGGGAAGAAAATTGAGACTTAGAGCCTCAAGTGGTTACTTATGCTTGTGCCTAGTGTAGTGTTTTGTGTTTTTCTTTTTTTTTTTTTTTTTTTTTTAATGGGAGTTAACTGTGGTGTATGCTTAGGTATTTTCAGGGTTTGTATTCATTATATCTGCTTTATAATCTACTTAATTGTTTCAAATATTATGAATGTAACATTCCACTTCCCTTCCAGACTTTTGCAAAATTTCTAGAAAATTATAATTAGGTCTTTGCTGTAGAATTTATTAAAATTTTTACTTAACAAAAGATAAGCATCTTTTGAGTTCAAGTTAAAATTTGATGGACTGAGGTACCGGTTACTTCTTTATGCCTTGTTTTTAAGTTATCATATGTTTATGGTTACCAGTTACACATGCCTGAGATGTAGTGACAAAGCTAAGGTTAAAATAGGCCTTGTTAGGAGGAGTTTGCTAGTGATTTTTAATCCCACTTGTTAATTTAGAATTTGCATTGTATTTGATGGTGTTATTTGGGAGAGAGTTACAATTTTTCTGTCTTAAATGTGTTAAAAATACGTATAATGTAAAATTGTGAAGGATTTGTGCTTTTCAGCTTATTCCTTCAGTTACAGCTTGCATTTACACCTTTTAAAATACCTTTTCTTTTGTTTCCAGACCTTTTTGCAGTATTCCTCCTGACTGTGGCCTTTTCTGAGTCTTACATATTTACCTCTTCTATGTGTGTGGAAAAACGTTGAAAAGGCTGTTGAAGAATTGAACTCAAGTCTTTTCTTCATGTGTAAGTCTGACTTCTTGTTTGGTAATGTACATTTAAAGATCCTTGGAATTTTTTTTTTTTGTTACTAGTTGGCTGTTTCTAGTAAATATTTTTATTTGTCGTTCTGCAGGTGCTTGTCAATAGTACATGCTACCCAATAATAACAAGGTTAAATTGTAATTTGTGTGGTTAATTAGTTAAAGGAGATTTCAAATCAGGTTTGCATATCCCCAACTGAGACTCTTTGCCAAACATAAATGTTTTATCCAGTTAGCAAAATGTTGCCCAACTGAGGACAATGTTGGCCCCATGTTAAAAGTCTGAGGCTTGTTCCCTGCAGCATAGTTTACCCACTTTGGATTTTTATAGTGTTGATTGCATACATATTTCAGCTGTTAGTATTTGACAGTGTAACATTTGAATCTGAATGATAGGCAGCTACCATCAGGATGATGTATTGCATCATGCAACCTGTGATCGTTATGTGTTGCATCTGTGTATTAATAAAGTTCTTCAAGCTAACAAGTCCAAGTCATTTTTAGTTACTTCTTCTTTATGTGGGAGTTCAGCTTGCTCCTGTTCAAATAAGGGATTTGAGCCATGGACAAGAGAAAGTGTTATAATACGGTACTCTCTTGGTGAAAATGGAGTGTAATGTAGGTGAGTTGTTCTCTTCTGAAGGCTCAAAGTGGAGTAATATCCCTTGTATTAATCTTCTCTGTGGAAGATGGGAAATGTATCATTGAGTTTAAAAATAAAAATCCTGTACCTAAAGTGTTTTAGTTTGGAAAGACTCCCAAGGAGGGAGTGTGTGTGCCCATGTCTGTGATATGTAGGTTTTTTTGGTTTATTTGAATGTCAAATGTATAGTTGAAATCTTCCAGGTGTCATAGCTGAAGAACACAGTTAATTGAATTTATTTGATATTGGAGTCTGTATAAAATGTCAAAGTCTGTTTTGCTTATTATTGTCAAGAATTGTGCAGAAATGCTAATATCTTTTCCAAAGGAATGCAATAAAGCATATGCTTTAAAAAAAAAAAAAAAAGCTTTTCTTGCTATGTGATACCGAACATTGCCTTGAAAATTTTTCAGTCTCCATTTTCTTTGTCAGGAATTTACATGTGTGATGCTAGATACTTCCTTCTCACAGGACTATAGGAAAATATTTGCAAGACAGTGGTGATGCTTATGATGGCCTGGAGCTCTAGAAGCAGTTCTTGAACTTCATCACAATGAGGGAGGGGATGTGATCATTCTTCCAGTTTGAATGTGAATAAAGAGGATGATGTAATGAGTTCCAAGTCTGTTGCTTCAGGGTGGGCAGGAGAACAGTGGAGAGAGCTGCTGATCAGATTTCAGCTAACACTTCACTAACTTTTGCTAGTAAAGAAGAAAGTGATGCTGTGACTTCTACTACAGAAAAGTTTTTAGTAAAAAGTGTTATAGAGTAGTGAAGAAACAGTTCTTCATTTTCAGTTTCACTTTTTGAAATTCAAGTTATTTTCGCTGCTATTCCATTTCTGTTGATTTTATGCTGACATATGGGAGTGTTGTTTCAGCATACACTTGAGCTGCTATAAATTGTCAGTGCAGTCTGTTATAGAAACACTGATATTAAGTCTGTAGCAAGACAATGATGCTGACCATACCTGTTTCAGCCTCTTAATCCATAGAGGAGTACTGTTGTCAGTCATGCACTTGCTCTGAAAAGATTAACCTATGCCCAGGAACATATGGCGAGGAAACGGAGGTAACATTATATTTGTTGACTACTTCAGACTTGTGTGATACTGAAGGTAGGCATGTGAAAAATTCATTGTAGAGGAGTGTGGTGGTTTTTTTGGTGTTGATAAGGGTAATGTCTCCATTAGTGAAGTATATCTTTTGTCAGACTTCGATTTTTTTTTTCTTTTCTTTTTAAGAACAATAGTTAGCTACCAATAGAGTAGCAGACTTGAGTAACAAAAGTATCAACTCCTGCTGAATTTGACTTGTTTTTAGTACTTCAGCTAGGTTCAGCTAGTGATCCATGTCACAGAGGAGCTACTGTGTTTATATTTGCTTGAAATCCTGAATAATAAATGCTAGCTTCATCTTACAAAAGCAGCTCTTGGGATTTCTCATGCTTACAGACTGTCCTGGTGGGAGAAAACCAAAATTTGATGGCATGGAATTTCAATGTTTTTATTTTTCAGTACGTGTTGTTCTTTAAAGTTTTTTTTTTTTTTCAAGAATTATGTACATTTTGTGGGGAAAAAAACCCCAAACAGCAAACCACCAACCCCCCCAACACAACACAACCAAACAAGAAAAGCTTACAGTATAATGTCTAATTTTTTTTCCTCATCTTTTTTCTCTCAAATGCTATTATAAAAATCAACAACTTCCAAGACTGGCATTTATTTATTAATGAATTTTAATGGGTGTCCTAATTGCATTAGTTTAAAAAGTAATATTTACTTTGTTTTCTAATTTCAGGAGAATAAAATGGGGAAGTTCTAGAACCTTGAGAATAACTCGGTGCAGTAGTCTTGTTTGCTGCAGGAACTAAGACTAATCTCAAGAATTCACTTAAAGAAAAGGAAAACCTAAAATCATGCCATCTGAAAAGGAACAGGTTTTTTCTGATAAAAAGCAAATTAATTTGTTAAAACACAATGCTGCAAAGAATTTTTCTACAGATACTACTTTGGCAAAAGCACTGGTGAATGATCCTTTAAGTATGATGACTCAACCAGCAATTTTAGATGTCAATGTCTTGTACGAACTAAAAAATGTGAAAATTGATTTACCCAAGGTGAACATTCCAAATGAAGTATTAATGAAACATGAAGTTGATAGATTTAGAAAACTCTTTCAGTGTAAACAGCAAACTGCAAGGAAGTCCTTAAGTCTAGAGAAAATAAACAGAAGCAATCCCAATTGTTCAGAGGGAAGCCACTTGCAAAATAAACCAGAAGTGCAATTTGAAGAAGGGTTGAAAACTACAGCAAAGATACTGAATTTCACTTGTACCAAGTGCAAAGATAACATTAGATACAGCCCAAATGATCTACAGAAACATTTTCAGCTGTTACACTATGGCGAGTTGCCTTTGTATCCTTGTGAGATGTGTAACTTCTCGGCTAATGACTTTCAGTCATTTAAACAGCATAGACGCACCCATCGTAGCACTTTAGTAAAATGTGAGCTCTGTAATGATGAACATATGTATACTTTGTTGGATTTGACAAAACACTTCACATCAAAGCATTGTATAAATGGTCACTTTCAATGTGAAAAATGTGGGTTTTCTACCCAGGATGTGGGCACATTTGTTCAGCACATTCATAGACATAATGAGGTTCCATACAAATGTGGAAAATGCCATCACGTAAGCTTTACAAAAGAGGAGTTCCAGAAACATATTCTTGTTCATACCAGTATGTTTCCTTTTGGTTGTCATTACTGCAGTTACAGCACACCACGGAAAGATTATCTTTTAAAACATATCATAGCTTTGCATAGAGACCACTTATATGCAAAAGAAAAACTGGAAAAGGAGAAATGTGAAAAAAGTATAGTGAAGACTCCAGCAGGACTGAAGCTTGTGTTAAGAAGGTATAAAATGGGAGCATCGAAGAAAGCTCTCTGGAGACGGAAAAAAATAAGCAGTGGAAGTGACAAAACTGGAGAAAAAAATGCACAAGTGCTAAGAAGTGTGAATAAGATGCAAACAAAAGCTGAGGACCTGAACCAGTGTATGAAAGATGTGGAAGCAAATGAAGAAACAGATCAAGTTATATATACAGAAAAGCATAATTTCATGGGTGGAATGCTCTCTGCTACTACTGCACAATACAATAAAGCAGATGATGGAACAAGTTATGGCCTGGGATTATTGAAAAATGCTGTTCATGGGCCAACGGTATTGATGGTCAAAAACAATAAAATATCTGTTCCAGCAAATTACAGTGCTAAATTTATGGGATTTAAAATGGTCGATGGAAAACAACATATTGTGATAAAATTGTTGCCTACAAGTAAGCAAAACATACATTTGTTGGGTCAGAAAGCCGATCCTATTAAAGATGGTTCTACAACTCCTTTGCTACAGACTGCTGATCCCTGTGGCTTCTCTTCAGGTGCTGTACCATGTGTAACTGATCAGTCAACCTTAAAGAACAATTCTGTTCACCCATTAACCTCCCCTCCATTTTCTTGTTCTGCTCCTCATTCAGGAAAAACAAAAGTGGAAAAACAAAATAACTCCTTACTTTATGGTAGGAGCGTTTCTCAAACTGTAGCACCTTCTAATGTAGCTGTAGGAAAAAGTTCGAATTATTTGCCAATGAAGTTGGGCTCAACTGTACCTCCATGTGATGAGGTGACAAAAGTTGGAACTCGAAGTAGTATCTCATGGGGAAGCTATAGTCCTCCAAGTCATCCTCAGGTATTACCACCCACTATTACAAATACGCTTCACTATGACCCTATGAAAATGCCCTTCTTACCTGACCTGAAAATACAAAATGGTGGCCTGAATAATAGTAATGGAACTAATAATCTCTATTATTCAACTTCAGTGGATTCTTCTAATGAAGGGTTGCTGTCTTTCCACAACTATTCCAAAATGGACACTTCCGATAACCCATGTAGCATTTGGATGTCAACAGATGACAGATACAAAGAATTTATATCTAGCAAAACTGTTTCTTTTCAAAACAGTAGGAGAAGTGAATCTGCATCTTCATATTCAGAGTTGATGAAAAGCTTAAAACCAGATAAAGTTATATCGGCCCAATCAAATATTAATAAAACTTATGGACATGTAAACACTAAAAATAACTCTGTGTCTTCTAAAAGCCAATCTAAATGTGTTGTTGGCAGTGAGTGTTTTACAGAGGACCAGCATAATGGTCAGCAGTATTTGGATGCTAACATACATCAAGGCTTTGAGAACGTAGCTGAGAAATTCCACGAAAATGCCTCTGATTGCGTTAACTCAGTCTTAATGCCTAAAATCACATCTGTTTTCTCATTGCAGAGTGAACAAGCAGCTAATTATTTATCACCTGAAATAAACCAGTTACTGCAAGATGTGTTAAAAGTGAAAGCAACTGCTCAGCACGAATCCCACAGCAAGTCAAATAACTGCATAAAACTTCACTCTGACAAGCTGCTTTCTGGTCACGAGACAGGGAATAAAGCTTTTACACATTTAAAAAGCTCTGCAACTGCATGTGGTTTTCAGAGGCCTCCTTCTAATGTAGACTTTCATTTATATAAAAGAGAGTTGAACGCAAGATGTAGCACAAACGAAGGTATACGTTGTAGGAGAGAAAGGCAGACACCCAGGACATCATTTGATTCACAGGGAATAGATAAAGTATCCAGAACTCCGGGTGTTGGTACGTTGCTAAAAACTCATTCAGATGCAATCATAACACAGCAGTTAGTAAAAGATAAACTACTGTCTATAACCCCAAATCCTAGCAGCTTTTCACCAGTTCTTCCGGAACAGAAGAAAACCCTTTTAGTTCAGCCCCCTCCATCAGGATTTTTTGTTCCTTTGCACCTTGCTAACCAGCCCAGACTACAGGTGGTTTCAGGAAAATCTCTTCCATCAACCAGTTCGTCAGATGGGCACGTGACTAAAGGTGTACCTGCATCTTTTGTTTTAAATAAAGGACCTGGAATGATTTTCACTTTTAGCAGGGCAATTGGAACAGTTGCAAATGTCCCTAGTGATAATTCTCAGGTTTTAGGGAGAGTTGCATCTAAAGAATATGGTAAAATAACCATACCAGCTTCAAAAGTGGAGGGGAAAAACGACAGTTTCAGAAGCTTAAGAAGTTCCTGTAATAGCAGAGCATGTAGTACAGCAAATGACTCATTGAATAGCGTGCCATTCAAAGGTCCTCTTGTAATTACAAACTCATCGGAGTCATCCGTGAATGGAATTTCTTCTGTGAAGGTGTTATCAGAGCATCAGGATGCTGTCTTTGGTTCCTTAGAGTCAGTAAACCAACAGGAAACTAAACAGAAACAACATGTTTATGCACTTTTGCCTGATGGACAGCAGGCAGTTTTTCTGAAATGTATGACACCAAACAAGCCTGCAGTTCATAAACATAGTGTTTTTCAGGATAATGCTCATTATCAAAATTGTCAACCAAAGAAAACTGGAGCCATGCAACAAAAGCTTTTGCTGAAAATTAAGACTTCTACTTCAGATACACTGGCTGACACCACTCAGTCAGTAAGCAACTCAGTGCGCTCACTACACTTGGATAACTTGCAGTCCCTTACTCCTGCAATAGCACAGAAACAAACTAATCTTACTTCTAATGATGCCTTAATCTTACCAGGTAAGTTAATGCCAGCAAATGCCTCTTTGGCAAGCTATAATCCAGCATGTTGTGTTCCTTCTGTAGAACCTGTTTATTCTACTAAGTCTGCAGGGACACAGTTGCAAAAAGGTTCTATTGAGAGTATGAAAGTAATAACTGCTAACAACAGGAATAACTTTGGTAGTCAGAAGTCCACATGGAGCACCCAAAACAGAACCACGAAAGTAAAACGTCGTTTAAAACAAACTGGGTCTAAAAGTTCAGAAACTGTGGGTGTGCAAAGAAACAAGAATTTAAAACGGAAAAGTAAGGATAATTGCCCAGAACCTCCAAGAAAGAAAGTAACGTTGCACAGAAAGTGTAAGGAAAAGAATCAAGCTGAAGTTGTTAATGAATCAGGTGGCCCTTACAAACCAAGGGCATCAAAAGAAACCGTGAGGACTTTGAAATTACTTCCTTTTAATTCTAAACAGCTTGTAAAATGCCCTCGGAGAAATCAACCAGTTGTTGTGCTTAACCATCCTGATGCCGATGTTCCAGAAGTTGTAAATGTAATGAAAACCATTGCTAAATTTAAGGGACATGTTCTTAAGGTTTCATTGTCAAAAAGAACTATCGAAGCACTTCTGCAGCCAGCCTTCTGCCATCCTTTCGACATAACTACTGATGATCTTTCTCAGAAGAGGCACAGGACAATAAAACCTATTAGCCCCGTAAAAGAAAGATTTGTCTTAAAATTAACACTGAAAAAGACTAGCAAAAACAATTACCAGATTGTGAAAACTACCTCTGATAATACCTTGAAAGCTAAGTTTAGCTGCTGGTTTTGCGGTAGAATATTTGACAATCAGGATAATTGGGTAGGACATGGACAGAGGCATCTGATGGAGGCTACTCGAGATTGGAATTCATTAACGTAATGATGACCAGTGAAGAAAATAACACTTAAATATCATACAGTACAGTTTTTTAAAAAGAGAATCAATTTAATGAGGATACACAAGTAATTTTGTTTTGTATTTCAGTATTGTAACTGAAGTTTAAAAATGATGCAAAGTGCTTGTGTTTTAAAGCGAAGAGCAGATTCTCTGTTGCCATCAAGTTTGAGATAGATCAAGGAGCTTTATGGTTTAGATAACTTGTAACTAACTGCAAATACAATTCCATAAAAATATATATTATTTTTTGTTACTACTATCATGTCCTATATTTTTATTCAATAGAATGAGTCTTCAGGGCTTTTGTTCTGTACATACTGAAGAAAACCTAAACATGTAAATATTTTTATACTTTTCAATTATTTGGTATAATCCTTGCACAGAAATTACCCCCCCTCCTCATTTTTCAGTTCTGTGCATGCACTACTAAAAGCAATTTTTACAACGTTTTCAACTACACACAGCTGTTATCCTGAGATTTTTGTTATTTTCACTTGTTAGCTCTTGATTTTGTTTTTCAGGGATTGAACACTATTGTTAGCAAGTGCCTAAAAGATGTGAAGCAGTTTACATTATGTCAACTGTGTAACCATAGGCCCATATAGGGCCATTTCCCCAATAGTTTCATTTAAACAAAGCCATATGTGAATGCTTTAAGCTATATTGCTATGCACATGACACTTGTACTATTTCTGTGCAGTTTGTCTACTTTCTTAGTGAAGTATTTTTCATATAAATTAATAAAACATGTTACGATTGTGTTAATACGGTGAGCCTGAGAATGGAATCAGTTGAAAATATACAGTATATATATTCATAATGTATATGATGTTTAAGAATGGTGAACATTCCTAATCTGTATTGACTCTGTCACTATTAAATTTGCTATAACTTGTATTTACAGAATATGACTGTGAGCATTTATAGAAAATATTTCTATTTTTTTTAATAGTATGACTGCCACAAACCCTATAGGAAGGCCAGGATATGGTGAAGTGCAAAGCACCATTTCAGGCCTGTAACTGCATTATAGTTTTTTTCCAGGTGGATGTAATTTGTCCCCATAATGACTAAATAGTATTTTCTACCATTGCTTATTCAGATGGACTGCCTTTTAGGGTACATGGTGTTTGGCAAAACCAAGGCTTGAGTTACTTGTCCGTCATTTTATCCGCCAGTTGGGTAATATTCTTAGGAGCCTGCTTGTTTCCCACTTACAGTTTTAAGGATAACAGTGAAGGGAGGATATGCTTCACATTTCTTAATGTTTATGTGAGGGTATGTAAACAAAAGACTGTATCTTATCCATAGTGACTGAGAGTATACAAATGAAAGTCCCTATTATCCACAGTAATTACTGTGTTTAGAGGCTTTGTCCTCCAGAATGTTAATGAACCTGGAGGCTAGATCCAGTCTTCAGTGGGAGTGCCTTTACCATATGGCACCTTTAGTCTAAGTACTGGAAGATTACATCTTAGGTGTGTAAGTCAGCTTCCCAAAGTATTGATGGAAAGACTGTCAAAATTGAGTGCTGGACTTGGAGAGGACTGGGGCATTTAAGTTTCTGAGGTTTTAGATTGTATGCAAGCCCAGGGGTAGTTCTCTGACTATTTCCATGAGGCAAAAGTGAAGCTTGACTTACTACCAATGAAACAATGGAAGTCTTTCACGGATGTCACAGGGATGTCACCAGTAACAGAATTTGACTTATGTTTTAAAAAGTGTTATAATGAAAATGATTTAAAAAAAAAAATACTTCAGTAGCTAGATATGTTTTTCTTTCTTACTGTGTCTGTTTGCAGAAAGATGCACACTAGCCTTGTAGCTGGTGAGTTATTTATGGGAGTCAACTGAAGTACCCGAGACAGTCAAGGCAGCATAGTTTGGGTGAATTAATATACAGTTGGTGTGTGCTCTGTATCAAAATTGGATCATTTTGTGCTGCACGATGGGCTTGAGCTCTGACATTAATTTGGCTGGGAACTTTGAAGAAGACCAGTGTAGTGGTGAGGAAGTGTGTTGGAAAGAAACAGCATTAGGAAAAGACAAAAATGTGTTAAGCTTTTTTTGACTGAAGGATCTGTTGGCTGCCTGAGCTTGCTCTCCTATAAATCCTGAAACTGAACCCCTGAGTTCTGGACATTGCCATTGCCTCCTTTGGCAGAAATATCTGTGAAGTTTGTTGCTAAAACTGACTCGGTGCTACTTCACCAAGGATGACCAATTTTTGTTAACAGTTACTTAGCTCTGAGGTGGAAGTTCTGCTGTAGAGTTAGGGTTTTTCTCTATATTGATGAATCATGAGAGTGACAACTGTCACTAGAATTTTTTTCCATCCAGCTTGTTTTCCTGTGAATTGGGTAACATTAAACAATACTGTGAAAAAGAACATTGTAAAGCTAGGAAATGTTGAAATAAGCTTGCTTTATACAATCTTAATTCATTGTCATGTGTCACTTTATCCATGGACATCCATCTCATTCAGTGCAGAGAACTGTTGCTATCTCTTGAGCAGTGATTTAATATTTTGTTTCCCCACCCTTAATTATGATGATGTATTATTTACACACATAGCTCAAGTACTGTTCGGAATATATATAATTAATTTTTTTCTTATGAGCTTTCCATAATGCTTTGTTTGAGGTCCTAAGAGTTTGGCACTTCTGCAGATTGGATTTCAAAGTATCTCAAGTGAGACTTCAGTGAAATTAAGATCACAGTTAATGATCATCAGGAGAAAGTTTGGCTTAAGCAGTCTCGCCAGCATTGCAGTGGATGGTGCAGTAGAAGGTGCAGGGACAATATACAGTTCTTCAGTGAAATGCTCAACTGCTTTAACAAGACAAGGCTACCTTTTTACTGTCTGACTCCTGCAATGTTTGTTTGCGCATTTCTCAGCATCTTCAGTGAATGGGAAAGGTATCTTACAAATATCTTACAAACCAGTCTTTCATTACACAGCTATGATTTATCCCTGAAGTATTGTGTCAACCAAGTGAAACACATAAATCCATATGGAAAAATAGTCAATGATCATACATTTAATGCTTGTATTGTAATGGATATATGTGATGTGACAAATTAAGGTTGCACAGGTAACCTGATCTGAAGAGTGTCTTGATTTTGAGTGCTTGAGTTTGCAACCATAACATTTTAAGATAGCCTGTAACATTGTGCATATAGCAAGGTAAGAAGACCTTAACTTGGTTATAGTGTTTTGGACATACAGAAATAGGTGCAAGTGCAGAGTCTGCAAGTGTTTGTACAGTATTTGTGTGTTTGTGTAAAGTGGCCTAAAATCTAGCCCACTGTATATTCTTTGCAAGATGTGTATTCATTGGTAAGTCATGGTTTCTTTTTCTCAGTAATTTTGATGTTTTAACAAAAAAACTTATGTTCAGTATTTGTTCCAGGGCTGTTGTCATGTGAGACATGTTTTTTTAACAACACTTCCTAAGAATCTCTGCCTGCTGCTGGTGGTTTAGATTGAATGAGGAATGTAAAGGAGGAATGTAGTTCTGTAACTTGCATGTCTGAACACTTGGATTTTTGAGAATGCAAGTTCTTACTCCTTTCATGGAACAATGTTGTCAGGAATGATGTGCAGTACTCATTGTACTCTCCTTTCTGTATCAGGTAGGCAGACAACACTTCTGCTCCTTTGTACATTAGTAAATACGATACTTTGTCCTGAGTTCTCAGACAAAAAATTTACTTCATTTTAAAGCCAATATTTTAATTCTACTTTTACATCTTCCTTTGTTTTTTTTCCTAGCTATTCAGTTAATTACATGGAAGAGAAATTAGCTAACAATATCCAAGAAATATGGGGGGAGAGGTGTGTTCCTGTGTCTGTCAGAGGTCAGACTTGACATACCTGCTACCTGGTGGAAAGACCCGACAGCATTAACTAGCAGCAGCTGCTGGCACTGCAACAGTTGTAAGAGAAAAGTTTCAGGTTGATTCAATATATAATCAATAGCATCACGATTTTTAACACAGCATGCTCCATCCTGAGTACTAATTTATTTTATATCCTTGCAAAATGCAAAATTAGCACTCAGGATGGAGCATGCTGTGTTAAAAATCCTGATGCTATTGATTCAGCAGTCAATACAGAATCTAGGAAATGGTCACTTGGTGCAATCCTATACCTGAAACTTGCTCAAACCTTTCTCTTCTCCAGCTAAAACTGTGTTTCAAAATACGTCTACACCACAGTCTGCCTAAGCTATAAAAGATCTGGCTTGGGTAAGGAAAGCAGAGTTACTAGTCTGCTTGCTTTCTTCCTCTATAAAACTGTGAGTATAGTAAAATAGGTGACCATGTACTGGTGGGTTTGTCATCCTGTCCTGTTCTCCCCCCCGCCACCTTATTTTGTGCCTAGGATGTTTACCTCTCAGGATGAGTGGATTATTTTATGGAAGGTGGTGTTGCCTACTACATCCCTGCCTCATTTTTGTTGTCAAAACTGTAAGGTACCCCTGTAATGATGTAGAACGTGACTAAAAAGAAAGGAAGGGTTTGAGGATGAAAGCAGTTGAATCTAGAGCATATTCGTTATTTGTGGATCAGCCACAAAGTTAGGCATAGCGCTGAGGACTTAAGAGCTGAGGGGCAGGAGCAGCAGTGCTTTGAGCATGGAAAGGGCTCACTATTGCTAATTACCTTAAAAACCTGATACTTAGTCTCTCATATGAAAGTCTGTAGGTACACCTGAGTTTCACTTTTTCATGCCTTTTTCCCCCCAATTCTAGAATGATGGTGATACTACACATCTAACTCAGAAAGCAGTATTTGAAGAACCCAGACACTTTTGTGAGGACCCAATATATAAAGGTTAACAAGAAATAGTGTTGTTAAGAACAAAGTTTAAATGCTCTGCAGGACATGAGTGAATAAGGCAAGGACTCTACATGCATGCAAAGAAAGCTAAATATTGAGTGGCTGCTTTTTCACACACTGTTTTCCATTGTGAGTATTGCTTGAAACAGGAACCTTCTAAAGTGATGTTTCGCGTAACTAAATAATATCAGAGTACCCATATGGGAGTAAATTAAGCTTGCAGAGACTAATAACTTTTGTTAATTTTGAGGCCTTGGCAATCTTAATGTTCTAAACATTACACTAGTACTAAGTGTAGTATTAGTATAATACTAATTAATGCCAACTGAACAATATACTAAATGTAGCATTTATGTAGTACTGTGAACAGTCTGTCAGAGGCAGGCTTGTGTGAAGTCTGTATACGTTGTTTCTTAGTTGCAGGTGTCTCATTTGCTTCACATCTGGGGTCTTATCTGTTGCTAGGGAAGAAAATAAGACCTAGCATAGTAGGTAGCTAGGTGCTGAGCATCTTTGTCATGTTAGTAAGCACTTCTTCCTAGAAGACAGGTGCATTACTTGTAGAAGTAATTGATCAAAACCACAAGGAAGTAGTTGCAGAATACAGCTACAACATAGCTCTAAGTGACTTGCTGAGCCTTTGCAAGTCTTGGCTCAATCTTGCCTTAAATGCCTTGCACATAATCCTAGCGAACAGTGCCTAATCTGGAACAAAAAGAACAAAGCAGGTATGTATGGAGTGTCAATTTTGGAAAATAGTTTGAAGATGGAAGAGTTGTCAGGCCAAGTGAAATCAAACACCTTCTAGAACTAATTGACAACTGTTCCTAAAAGTTTTTCATTGGTGCAATTTATACATTCATCAATTTAATTTTCACCACTTTAACCTTTATAGAAATTACTTTGTTCACAATAATACAATAAGTAAACCACTGCTAGAACAGGCTTGAAAAAAGAAAGGTGTGGGTTTTTTTTTTTTTTTTGCATGTGTGTGTCTGTAAACTAATTCTGCAAGAATTGAGTGGGTGGTTGGTTTAGCAATGTGCCTGGGTCACCAATGGTAGGCAATCTGAAGACAAAAGATTTGAGAGCTGTTAAGCCAAATATATACGCTGAAGCTGTAAAAAGTGATAGTTTTTATAACAACAGAACTTGTGAAGAAGCACATATATACATTAAAATATCATTGATAGCAAATTGATGCTTTCTCGCTGGAAGGATGCTAAGAAATGTGATCCAGAATGTCTCCATATGCTGTTGACTTTACAATATTTTTAATTTTATTTGTACATTTGAAAACACAAACAAAAATATTAATGAAACAGAGTAAAGCCAAGGAAAAGGACAATACATGTCCATTAATTTAAAACACTCAAGACAGCTTTATTGCCACTAAACACATGAAGTACAGTCCTAGTTTGAGCTTGTACACAGCAGTACATTAGGTTGAGTTGCTCTAACTTCTGGGGCTGTGCACTTCACAAAGAAATTGCTGAAAGCTGTGATACATGGTAAAGGTAACAAATGGAAAGACTAGATCACTGTGGGTATTATTTTTTTTTTTAAAGTGAAAATGTCCTACAGGAAATCTGTCTTCAAATAGCAGTCAAAGGACCGGGCTGTGGTATGCAGTTCTTCATGTGACTTTGAATACCCGTCTTGTCACAGATGGAAGCCACAGACAAGGGTGTATCTGCTTTGGCTTCTCGTGTTAAATATGAGTGCTTTTCTGATAGAGGTGACATGGGGTTGAACTTGATGAACTGCATCTCTTGCTACTCAGTAGGTGCTCCTAAAGTGTATTTTCTATCATTTTGGATTTTCTTCTTTTAATACCTGATCCACATGTATTGGGATGTTGAAAGAAATGATTAGAAGTCTTCATTTAAGCAGTTTAGTTTGATTAAGAAACTCTTACAATGTGTTTCAGTTTCGTCGAGTCTTTTGTGTTGTTTTGGCTGTCAATTAGAACCAGGGAGGTGTGCTGATGATTCTCTACTATTTCAGCAACACTGTCAAAGCGCTGGATAGAGAAAACAAACATTAATTAGTGCTGGCTTCCTTTAATGCTCTAATATTGTCAGTAATCACTGCATCATCTTTTTCTCTTCTCCCACCAAGGGAGTGGAGCTATGACTCTTAGCAAGGAAGATGCTCTGCCTTTTAGTAAGAGCACTGATCCTGCTCTTTGTCCTGATTCTAGTCATAAACAGATTACATTTTGGACAATAGAAGATACTATGGCCACTAGCTGTCTCATCTTATGGTCCTTTCCATTTGTCATTGCCACCTGCACAAACTGAACCACAGAGGTTCCTACATGGCATATAAACCGATGCCGCTTTTAGTTTACCTTAATATATATACATCAGGCTGCAGACTGTGGCAGTTCTATCCAGAATCTGCTAGGTCTGTTGCTTTTCCTTTTGGTCTTTGGTTAAATACAGATTTTGGACTATCTTTCTCTTTTTCTCCTGAGGTCATTTTTGACCCTTTGTTGTAGGCCAGATGAGTTCCAAGCTATTATTTATTCTGTAACCTCAAAACTGTTGCCTGGGAGGCAGATAATTAGGCTAAGGCAAGCCTACTTTCACATCCTTGAAAAGCCTACTCTGTGCAGTGATAACAGTTTTTATTGGTGTTTGGGTTCCAAGTTTCTGTTTTGCCATCAGAGTAATTATCTGTGTGGTATAATAGCTAGCCAGTGATTTTTGCACTCTAGAAGTAGAGTTTAACATTTTCTTTATGTGAAAATAGGATTAAAAGTACTATCATTCTCATTTTTGATAGAGGTTTTTGTGTGGGTTTTTTTTGTTGTTTTTTTTTTTTTTAATTTTTGTTTGGGGGGTTTGGGGTTGTTTTTTTATTTTTCCTTTTTTTTTTTTTGAGGATGGCTGTCTTCCTTTATGATTTTCCAAGAAAGTTAACTGGAGTCTTAGGTAGAAGGTGAACAGAGGACTATAAACAGCTGGAGAATTTATCTAGCAGCTGCAGCTCTGATCTAATAATTTTTCAAAACAGTTCTATGAGTATGTTTTAAACTTGATCTATGGTTTTAATTACAGTATGCAGGAGCTGATGGTACACTGGTTTCTCTAGCTTGATACATCAGTCGTTATATGCAGTATACTTTTATCTTGATTCGTGAAGAATCCTTTTGGTCATAGTGCAATACATCTTAATCCTTGCTTATTAAAGGTATATAACTGAAAACTGTTAGGAAAAAAAACCCATGTCATCTCACCTCTTCACCACTTTTTTCTCTGCCCAGTGCATACTGTCTTGTTGATTCAATAAATCGTATAGGAATGTTGTATACTCTTCTGTTGTAAAACACAACCAGTGTGTATGGTTGCCGTGAATCCTGTCCAGAACTCTTTCGTATTAGAAAAGATCCATCCTAAAGAGAGAAAAGTAGTAAGCTTATTCAGCTTATTTTTTTCCAACAACTTACTTTGGTTTTAGCTTAACATTTTCATCTATATTAGCATTAAACCCTTTTCTCCCATTAGAAAAACTGTACAGCAGGAGCTGACAAGTAGCATGTATTCCTGCTGTGTAACAGTAGCTTACAAAGGTGACATTTAAGAGTCACCTTTGCTGCTGTCTTGTTCTCTCTCAACCAGAGAAAGAAAGAATAAACACACAGCGGCAGCAGTCTGTTGGGGTCCACAGATTATTAGGAAATGAAGTTACCATCAGTGGCAGTAGGTAGGCAAGAAGGCAGTGAGAGGTGGAGATACTGTTTCTCCAGAGCTGCAAAAAGCACTCTGATAAAGACGAGCACCTAGAGCTACTGTAGCCCAGTGCTTACTAGTTAGCAGTAGCCTACACTGGTGATAACCCCAGTGCTCTGCCCCTTTAGCCTACTTTGTGGAGTTAGGCAAGAGTAGAAATTTATTTGATGCTGAGGACGCAACTCTACGTGTTACTGTTCCCTTCTGTGACACTAGCTTTCATACACAGAATAGCTGAGAGAACTCAAATTCTCTAAACACCTAAATGCATATCAAAATGCTTAGCAGCATCAGCAGCTGTTTTTACATGAGCCATTGGACAGCGGTGGAGGTAATTTAAAAGTCATGGGGCTTTGCCTTCCATTTTAATGGATGCGTGTGAGCTATCAGATCTTCCTCTCTAATCTGTAATAGCTTTCTCTGCAGTGCACCAGGCTTTGAGTTATACTAATGCAACTTTGTCTTGGTGTGGAAACCATAGTTAAATAGTTTCACCACAATAACTTCATGTTTGACAGTATTTGCATGGCACAGTATTGTGACCTGTTCAGAATACAACTGATATTCTTAGAATATTTCTGATTGTCTTTTGATTTTTTTATTTGAAGTTTTTTCTTAAATTAGACATTGTTTACAAGTGTCCTACCTTGTTTGATCGGTACAATGCATCTTCTGCTGTTTTCCTATCACAGGTAGCAGCGTACCATGCTTTACTATAAACACCAGCATCCTAGAAAGAAAGAAACAGTGTTTCACCTGTAAAATAATAATGATAAAGAATATGGCCTATAGGGGAGTTACTACTAAATAATGACAGCTGCGAGGAACTCAAATGCAGAACACTTTAGAAAACACAGAATTTAGAAAATTCTTTGCCAGGAGCTCACAAATTTGTTGGATAGAGGAAGGACAAAGAAAAACTAGTGTGGCAAAACAGTGGTAACAGATGTGTGATAGAAGGCTGATACATGACAGAAGAAAGAAAGAAAAATACCCTGAGGAAAGTAGTCAGGTTCAACTGGATGATAGTTTTGTATTTTTAAAGCAGGAAGCTATTCTAGTAGTTTAAAGAGGGTATCCAAGAAATGTTGAGGAATAAAATTGACCATTAACAATTTAAATGCTGCTCAGCTGTGGGCTAGCCAATTAAATGTCCAGATTTGGTAGGCACCTAAGCTTTGGGAATGAAGTTTCCCCATATACTTAATGCTTAATACTTATTTGCGAATGTCCTGGTTTTAGCTGGGATAGAGTTAACTGTCTTCCTAGTAGCTGGTACAGTGCTATGTTTTGAGTCTGAATATATCCTTACATTTGAAACAGTGCTCTTATCTAAAAGGCATAAACCCATGTTTACTGTGGAAAAGAATTACATCTGTGACAGAATGCAAGAGCAGCTTATATCTCTTGGGTGCCTCATTTCTGTATGTTATCCCCTGTGAACACCTCACAGAGATCATCCTTCCTCCCTCCATTCTGTTAAATGCTTGGCAGTGTTCTGTACAGTAAATGAGCTTAACCTGTTCTTCCAGTGGAAAACATGGGACAAAGGACTTCATGAATGGTGGCACAGGTGCAGACCTGAAGATACAAGGTAGAAAGATTGGCACCCTAAAGATAGGTGAATTCTGTTTTAGAAGATAAAAGCTCTCATAGCAAAGGAGGTGCAAAGATAAAAAGATGTGAGGAGGTGATGGCAGTTGGGAGTGAGTGGTACAAGTTTATAATTTGAGTAAGAAGTGGTAGAAAACTGTAGTAAGATGATGCAGGATTGAGTGTACATTTGGGAACAGGAGTGGAGTTTAGGGGAAAGGTATGCGGGATTTTAGAGAAGTATGAAAAGAAATGATACTCAAGAGAAGGCCAGTATCGGGGATTAGAAGCAACATGAAACCTATGTATTATCAGTCTTCAATAGCTAGAAGATTAACTAGTAGGTTATAAAACCAGCCATCATAAAAAGTGAGCTCTTATTGAGGAGGTTGATGCAAAAGCTAACTCAATTGAGTGGGAAGGCTACAGAAATAGTGCTGAGAGTATTTCCTAAGGAATACTTGCTGGGTATTAACATTCCTAGATATATGAACCGTTTTGCTCCAACTTTATAGTAACAAGCTTACTGATAAAATTCATTTTCACACAAGCCTTGTCACCTCCGTACAAAACAGATTAAAGATGAAGGTGCACATTATGGCTGAGCTGGTCTAGCTGGCTTATTGCAGCCAAAAAGGGAATGTCTTGCCTTTTATCTTGTGCTCATTTCGTTGCTCCTCTGATCCCACAGTGAGATAATTCACTTCATTGATCTCGCAGAAAAAAATCTGTTACCTTTTTTGTTTTGTCTTGTGTTTGACTGCCAGGTTGGTTTTCAGTCAGTTTAATGAGTTGGCTCAGCCCACCGCAGGATCAGAGAAACAGCAGAGAAGCCTGTGGCTGGGAGGGGAGTTGACAGTGAGGAGAAAGCAGAGCCTCCATTTTGGGGGCCTTGCACTAAATTCTTAGATTGGCTCAAGCCATAACATATAACCTGACCTCCAAAGTTCTTCCATGTATTCCTCCAGTCACTCTATTCATTGGAAAAAGATAGGATGAGAGGAATTGCAAGTATGCAAGGTACTCTGCCACTTAGAGAATGAGTCTAGTAAACCAATCTTTGTTCAACAGAACAACTAATCAACTGCGCCCAGACTGTTCTTCTAGCATTATCTGTGGCCTATAATCTGGAAGCAGAGAGCTGCTGCCAAAGTTTGGATGGGAACCAAACAAATAATGAACCTTGTAAGCATGAATCATGTCTGCAAGCACCTGTATTGTGCAGGATGCTACAGCAAATGATACCACTGTACATAAATAGTGGGAAAACAACACTAACTTTTTTCTTTTTTTTTTTAATACAAAATGGATGTTTTATTAAGCTCTGGTTTTGCCCATGGCTATTACATAAAAGCTACAAATGTAATTGCTACAAGCTGTTTATTTAGTGTCTGCTGGATTGTTTATTTGAAAGCAATAAATTTTTATTTTTATAATAAATATCCAGTATGACATACTGTTAAAATTTTTCCAGAACTTCTAAGTCCTTTATGTTCTTCACTGTTGTATTATCTTTGTCATGTCAGGCTTTAGAACATTTAATGTTATTGGCTCCGCATAATAGAGCCTTTGTTTTGCACTCAACAGAACTATTTTTACCTTGTTTGTGACTACTGGGCTAGTAAGAATGGCTTTCTGCATTTTGCAGTCTCCCTTCATCCAAAATGAGAGTAAGGAGAATAGCACTGAAATGAAAATAACTTTGCATTTGCTTACATTATTCAAAACTTAATGTTGCAACAGAATACAAAAAAAAAATTGGTCATAAACCTGACAGCATTAACTCTAATGAGAAGAGGTCTGTTTAAAAGTAACAGAAAGGAGTAGGACTTGAGAGAGACTAAAACACATAGCGGGAGGCATCACTATCCTCTGAGAGAGGCAGCAGTGACTTTCTTCTCTGTTCTTAAAACTTTGCTGACACCCCAAACCGCAATAAATAGGGCAATGATCGTAAAAGTGATTCTGCCCTCTGCATCCTGCTGTGTTGGGCCAGTCAGCAGAGCATCCCTGTTTCCTCCTACAAATTTCTGGGATTTCTTGGCACATCACATCAGTGCAGGCTAATGCTGCAGATAGCTTGGTACACATTATTATCTTTCAGGACACAGTATGTACAGCTATAAGTTAGAAAAAAGGAGGCATTTAAAAACTCTTTATAGCCATCTATATCAAAGACTGTACTTAAATACATCACCACAGATTTCCTTGTTTGAAATGATGTCAAAGTATTACGAACTGGGGTCAGAAGACCTGAAACTAAGAAGCTTTTTCGGGTTTTGTTTAAAGTTACTGGTAGAGTGCCAAGGTTTGGTATAATGCTGTTTACATACTTTGCTACAGTTTGTTAAAGGTCTCCTATGCTGTATGTTCTTAAGCATTTTTTTGTATGAAAGCTAACATTCATATTATTTGTGCTACAGAAAATCTTCACTGCAAAAGGGGATGTGGATGCCCTCCACAAAAGGAGCACGATTTTTATTTAGAAAGGGGATAGGGGTGGAAATACTACTTTAAAGTAAAGGATAAGAAGATTTCTGTAATGTGAATTTAGCTAATGTTATACCTGGTCTGCAGTACTTGAAATAGATGAAATGCTGCTGTGAGGGGAAGTACCCAGAGAACGATTTGCAGCTTCCGGCACTTCTAGAAAAGAAAAAGAACAATATGTATAAGTTTTCAAAGTATGTTTGTTATGCTGCAAGAAATTGATTTGTTACAAGGACTTTGGAAGATCTGGAAATGCTTGACATTTGGTATCACTCAGGAAAGCTATCTACTGTAAATGGATGGGCTCTATCTAAGAGCCTGGGACACTTGCCTGCTCAAAAGAGGAGCCTTGCTTATAAAGAGAGAAACAGTTTGGTTAATAACAGTTTGCTTAACAACTTGGTTAACAGCCAGAGCTGGAGTTAAAATGTACAAAACCACCACCACCTAAGTGAATCAATGTCGCAATAGATAAAGAAAATGCAGGAACACAATGCAAAAAGCACTCAGCCCAGTATGAGAAGTAGTCATATAGGTCAGGGAGTCAGGAAAACACATGTAGCTCAGAGATCATTTTTCACTGATTTAGTCTAACTGAAATGTTTGTATATGTGTGCAAGAGGTCTAGGCAGCTAAATAGGGAAACAGAAGTAGTTGGAAAGATTATGAAGCTTAATTATAATTGTAATAACCAAGCATAGTAGAAAATAGCTATTGGGGCTGAAATACAGATGTCAAAGAGTTTAAGAAATTAGAAGGGAAATGGTTAAGTAGTGTTACATAGTAATATGATATGATAGAAATATGGTAAATAAGAATAGATAATTGTTTTCTGGTAAAACAATTGGTTTTCTGGTAAAACTATCTTGGTCAAAGATAGTACAAGTGTCTGCTTTAGGTACCTGTGATCAGTTGGGTACAGATCAATATCATTATACTAGAGAAGATGACTGTAGAAAGTTGAGTGGTAGTTATTCTGTTATTATGGGAAGGTTTATTTCCTATTTTAGCTATTTGGGGGAAAAAATGCTAGTAGGATTGTTAGCACTCACCTATTCCTGGACATGATACTTTGCAGACTGCTTTATCAAATCTTCACTAATATAATTCTAATTTAGACTTTGGTTTCAGAAAGCAGTAAGAATGTTAGAAAGGAGGTCATACAGTGACTTAATTAAAAATTCAATTGGACTGGAGAGCTCCAGACATCTGCATGAAGTAGGTTTAGAACTTCTTTTGTAGTAAAAGATGCAACTGTCTGGAAGTGGCAATCAAGTCCAGGGGAGACATTGCAAGAAGCAGTTCCAGCTCTCAATGAGTAAGTAATCACCTGAAGAAGGCTATTCAATATTAAGAATTTTGTTTTTTATGTCAAATTTTGACTGACTGGCTGCAAAAGCTACAGCTGAAAAGTATGTTGTATGAATAAAGTACGAATTGCCAGAAGTCAGGCTGAATTAGACTTTACAAAAGAAAACTAAAATAAATAGTAAGAGATTCCTTAGCTGTGTAAAAAGAAAGAGAAACGGGGCTGTCTGCAGTAAGAATTTTATTGATCTTAAAGATAATCTAGGTACTAAACCAACAGTAGTTCTGGTACAGAAACAGAAATTTCCATAACCAAATTGGAAGCAAAACTCAAATAGCTTAGTACAATTGGACTGGTGGGCTCAGATAATCTTTATCCCAGAAATTTTAAGAACTGGCACATGAAACTGCAGGACTAGTAACAAGTATTTTAAATAAATTTCAAGTCAGGGCGGTACCATATGATTAAAGAATACCAAACATAACTGCTATATTTAAAGTGGAAAAAGTGACCTCAGCAACTGCAGACTCCACAGAACACAAGGTCCTAGGAGAGAATTTGAAGGAAAGAAAGAACATGAAGATTTGGAGGTAAAGGTAAACTAGCAAGAGAAAGTCTGAAATTAACCCAAGCAGATGAAGTGTTATAGCTCTTTCATTAAATAAGAGTGCTACAAAGAGGCAATATGGTAGTATACTTACTCTGGACTTCAGTAGAGCATTTGATAGTGTGCCATATGGGAAATTAGTACTTTTTATGAAGATAAAAGTTAGCACTAGGCTTGTACGGTGACAAGGAAGAGATGGCAGGTTATGCTGAAGGGACATTAGTGATTGGGACCAATTGTATCTGTGATTAAGTTGTTATTGGACCTGGCACAGAATAAGAGTGTGTTAAAGTTTACTAATCAGAGCATCATTTAGCACCAGATGACCTCAAAGAATAGTTATACTTTAGTAAGAAATTATGCTACAAGTTGAAACATGTCAGTTGGGCAACAGGAGCAAACTTAAGAGCATCAGCCTATTGCATGACTATAACCCATTATTACACTTCCACAGCATAGGAGATGTAATTGCAACATACATCAAGCAAACATTTGCAGGAAATAGAGAGAAGTACTAGTAACAGCATATAAGCTTAAGCTACACCGCACGCAGATTTCTATGTGCATCATCCATTTACAGTACGAAAGATATGTTCAGACTGAAATACAGGCAGAAAAGGGCTTGTAGGAAGGTCAGACAAGTGTCTGCTAACAAGGGACTAGAAAAATATTAGCTCTAATTTACACTTCTGTGCAGAGAGTTCATATTACCTAATTTGTTTTTAGATGTGAACTGAAACAAAGTCCCTCTTTGAAAGTGTTACTTACGGAAGAGCTTTAATGTTTGCCATTATAAAAATACCTTTTTTTTTTTTTCCCTGTAGAGAAAAAATTGCTGGATGCAATAATAATCTGTCTGGCTTCTGGTAACAGAAGCCTGGAACAGCCCAGAAATGTCATATTTAGGGTTATTCTGTGGCAAGGAAGATTGATGGAATCTTTATGATGGGAACTGGCTCAAACTGCCTTTGGTAGAATTTTCAGTAGTCACAAATGGGAACAAAGCACCCAGTTTCCATCGATTTATACAACAACCCTGACATACTCCCTTAATTTTACTAGCTGAGCTAAGGCCCTGGATACATGATCGCCTGTTTGAATGCATTACAGACAAATGTTAATGACAAACTAATGAATATGCATGCATCTTGAAATAATCTTAATTCAAATATTAATTTGAAATTACAAGTTAATCACATTATAATTCAAAATCTGAATTATACTTACTTGGCAGAATTGAGGACTTTTGGAGCAAAGGCCTGAAATAAATATCAAGAGATTACAGAAAGGTCTGAGGAGATCTAACCAGTTCTGAAAATATTAAAGTTGTGTATTTGAAGCATGCAGCGGTAGAATGCATTCCATCTTACCCATTTGTCCTTTGAGAAATAAGGGCCAGATACTGGTATTTTAAAAAAATCATATCCTACTAGTACTGACAAGTAGAAATTTAAACATCTGGTTTAAGTCTCCATCACCTAATTAGAGATTATATCCTCCCATGCTTTTTGGTGGTGGTTGTAGTATTTGGATACATTTGCCATGTTTTATTTTTTGCTACTGTAAGCCTTCAAGAAACGACTTTCAAAAAGCAACAGAAGGCTACAGAGAAAACAGTGCTCCTCTTTGAAATTCTCACAGCTGTGTTCAGACCGAGCAGTAAGAGCTGGTGCATTGAAATACTCAAAACATGATGAAAAGGGATTTTACTTTTGGGCACCACTTGGAAGGGGTGGAAGCGGAAGCTCTTGGCTGGAACCTCGTCGTCGTTCTGCTGCTGTAGGTTTTTCTGTAGTTTGGGAAAACAAATTGTAGAGTCAAGATTTCTTCAGAAATATATTGTCCCAGATAAGAGAGTCCCAGTCATTGAAGGAGAGCTGCTTTTATTATTAGGACTTTTGGGGTTTTTCCTTTCATGGGCAGCTTGCCATCCTGCTGCTTGCTTTATTAGCTAGTGGCATACCACCAAATTTCTAGGCAAATAGCTGCACTGTGAATGCCTGTAGGAGCTCAGTGGGACACTTGCCTTCTGAAAGGCAAGCTGCATGACACGGGGGAGGATGCTGGGGCAGGCTGCCTACAAGAGCTCAGCCGGAGGAGGTGCGGCTGGCTGGCTGCATCTTACCCTTGTGTTAGAGAGCAGCTCCTGCTGAGCTTTTGCCTGGAAGAGATCCTGCCTTGCACAGAGGCAGGACGCATTTTCTGCCTGTGCGAGGGACTGGCTCTTGCCAGGAGTCCACTCTGCGTGAGGTGGTTCTGGCTGAGTTCAGAATGATGCGCTCATGCTTTGCCTCCCTTTCCCCTTCTCCACTTTGAGGACTATATGGCATGTTGCTGGTCCATTTTGTCGTTCGTTGCCCTGCCAGTAACCTCAGTAGTTTTACTGTGACTGCTTTTAGAGAACAATGATATTTGCTGCAGCTAAGGCTGGCCAGATCCAGTTCGAAACTGCTAAAACCAACCCCCCCTCAAAACCTAGAATAAATTGAATGTGTTGGTGTTTCATGTTTTTAATAAAAAGAAAATTAAATTCTGATCAATGTCAACTTTTTCACAGTAGTGGTGATTATTTACCTTCATTTGCAGTTAAGGTCTCTCTGGAAGGTAAACATGGTTTCTGCAATAAAACAGAAGGAAACCAAATATTAAATGGCATGTCACTTGTACAGCAAGCGTTTATCTTTTTATACTTTTGCGAACCAGTTTACATTCAGAATTGACAGCATCCTGGAGGGATTAGGAGGTAGGGACATGGCCACCCTGTGAAGAGCCTCTAGTTGTATGACCCTGAAGCTTGGGATTTTGCAAAGTAGATTTGGAAAGAATCACAGTTTGGGTATTTGAATAGATGGACAAAAGTAAAAATCTAGAGATGTGTGCCTTTTTTTTTTTTTTTTTTTAACTCCCATCAGTAAATTTAGGGTGTAACAAATGGTTCATTCTTATCTCAAGTTCAAAAATGAAGAGTCCATCCCAAATACTTGTGAATCAAAATTTGAATATTTTCATCTTTGTCAAGCTATGCTCACAAATGTCTGAGCACATTTCTTTTTACCAAAAGTTAAACTGTCAGTTTAGCTCACAGTAAAAACTCACCCAACCTTTCAGTTTCAATTTTTTTTTTTTCATTTTGAAACAATGATGATAAATTGTCAGTTTTGAAACATTTTTCAAATGAATGTCTTTCAAAGTTTCAACCAGTTCTCTCACTTTCTCCCACAAGAGGTTATGGGATATTTTTGTAATGATGAAACATTTACTGGTAAAAATGACAAATGGTAAAAATGACCAGACAAATTCTGGTAAAATCCCACATCTTTCTTGAGCTATCGCTCTTACAGTAAGTCCGTGTTCCCCATATGCAGCCCTGTATTTTTTAGGGAATACTTCTCAATAGCCTGTGTTCCTATGAATTTCTCATTTTATTCAGTTCTTGCACTGTGTTTATTGTTACATCCTAAAGTATTAAATCCAAACATCCCTTTAATCAAATATTTTTCTCACTGCTTTCTCACTGCTGCCTATTTCAGATAATGGCACCCAAATATTTCCTTTCTCTATAACTCCTCCCTATTCTTTTTATGCATTTATGTTATACCCAAACTCATGATAAAATTAAGTTTTACAATAAATTAAAAATCACCTGTAAAATTATCATTTGATTATGCAATTACAAGTCAACTTACTGGTGAATTTACCGCATTAGAAGTTTTCTTTCTGCAGTTTGGAGGAAAAAGAAAAAAAAGGAGTATGTTACTTAACAGGTACATGAATTCATTTAGCAACTAAGCATCAGGTTCATCGATTCCCAAGATGCTTCTGGCCAAGATGGGATGCATGTCCTTATTGGATAGCTGTAGCAGTTGGGCAGGGGTGGGGGGGGGGAATGGGGAAAGACACTATAGAAAGAATAAAGGTATTAGATGCAATATAGGTACTCCAGAAAGGTACTTATGATAAGCAAGGAAGCTACACTCTGTCCAATACTTAAGAGGACAACTTGGACAGAGCAAAAAAGATTTAACAAAACCCACAACTTTCTGCATTTATAGACATGCACATGCTATTGCTGCAGCATGTCACTAAATTAAGCAAGCCAGCCAGCTTCTGCCATCAGTGGCAGGCAGTGAAGGGCAATGCCACTGGCATACCAACAGTATTCCTCCAGAAATAATGAAATAATAGCTTGCCTTTACCTAGTCAGGATATGTTTCATGAACAGCAATAAAAATTGCTCCTGAATTCTGACTGCCATAGGCAAAGATAGGAGTTAGCTCCTAATACACCTATTAGCCTCATCCCCATCAAATTAGTAGTTTTATTATTTTTTTACTCACAGGCCCCTTGGTAACGGAGATGGAGCTGCTCCAATGGGAAGTCTGGATTCTTGTGTGTTACTGAAGCTATGATCTAGAGATGCAAACAACGTATTTAGTATTAGCTGTATCTGAACAGTGGATTTTCCTCACTGCCATTTCAGTGTTAACGTAATAAAAAAGTAAAAAAATATCCATTGGTTTAATTTTTATCTTAACATGTTTTCACTCTGATTATACCAGAAAACAGTTCAGTAACATTTCTTGCCTGTTGCTGACTGTTACAGATAAAATTTACACTGACAATCTCCACTACATGCTATAGTAAGGTAAACAGTGACATACTGACAATGAATCCCTCCCATATTGCCATGTTTTCAGTACAGAATACTTACTTTCGCCATTATTGTTTGCTTCATGGTCCTGTAATGGAAAAATACATTAGATTTGATAAGAAGCAATTAAAAAAGGAATTATTATTAAATAAATAGTCCAGTCTTGGTAATCTGTAGTAATGTTTAAAGAAATATTTGTACAGAATGCATATAATATCCAGAATACTTTTCATCAGCTTTTATGACAGCGTTTGAAAAATTTTAGCCAACGTCAGTCTGATTTCGAACATTCCAATAGCCTTGAAATTGCTTGTAGTATTGAGAAAACTGGCCCTGAATTTTACAGCAAGACCTTTTGGTTCATGTTTCACTTCTGAGCTGGGAAGCAGAAATTTTGCAGCAGATTTGAATATAATAATAAACACATCTTCCATCGAACGAAGGATACCGAGTAGACTATCTTCACCATGCTAGAATTGAAGCAATCCAACTCATTTCCTGGCTTCTTTTGGAGATGCTTTTGTTTGGCTCCCACTTCTTGCCTTTTAGGGAATTGGACTCCCATATAATAAGTACCTTTCAAAGAGGCACCAGTTATTAATTTGTCCGTCTTCATCCACCAGGTTAATGGCTTTTCACTAACGTTGGTCACAGATGCATCCATTCTCTGGTTGGAGAGGTGTAATCCATCATCCAACAGTTGAGGGAGTAAGATGTGGAGAACTTTTTCTCCCAGTGAGCCCAGGCTTTTGAGAGGAACAAGGGTTACGGTTCTGTTAACATGATCACTGCTGGTTAATGTTGAGAATGGACTGAATGAAGGAGCACTTAACAGATGTTTCAGTTACTGTTTTGCTTTGTCAGTGTGCATAGTCAGGGGTGAAAAGGCATGGCACACCACTAGACAGACATGATGCCCATTACCATGTTTTTCTTTAAAACTGTAAGGGCTGGCCACTTACACAACAAGCAAAGAGAGAAAAGTTTGGACTACGCTGGGTAACTCTTTCCTAGGCTGACTTTTGTGCCAAAGTGGGTAACTCCTGGGTACCCAGGAGCTGAATACAGCCATAGTACAGATGAGTGTTTGGGAGCTCCATCCTTGGTGCTGTAACTAACTCAGTGTGTGGCCTCAGCAAAACAATAGTCTCTCTTGATTCTCTGCAAAGCTAGGTCGATAGCCATCTCGGAGGTAACTGAGAATGAATTAATGGAGAGGTTTCAGCTGCAATATGGCACTCAAGTCTGTTCTGAAGCAGGAGTATTCTTGATAGTGCTGATCAGAGTGGAATTTCTGTCTAACGTTCTCCCATCAGGATTTTTTTCCTAATCTTATATTGGTAGGAAAAGCTGAGAAATCAAACCATTTCATAAAAGAGAAATCCTGAACTTGGCACCACTCAGGAATTGTTCAGCGTCTTGCAGGATACAGATATAAATTGGAAGAATCTTGTGATGAGGTGGAAGGGCAAATAAAACGCTGCTGCTGTTGTATGTAGAGGTGTGCAACACCCCCCCCCCCCTAATATTTGGTGTATCTAGAAATAAAGGATCAAAAGCGAGACCATAAGATATTCTTATACCACCTGCATTATGTTACTATAACATCTAATGCTATGGTATGACCCCAAATCCCTAAGTTTAAGTGTTGAATTTCTCTATGTAGTTATTGGTAGACTGGTTATTTCTTAAGGACAATTCAGAGCATTGGGCTGGGACAGAGTTTGATGCACACAGCTTTTGGCACAGATGCTGATGCAGTTACTGTCATCCTCTTTCTTGGTAGTTTGCTCTTCACATGTACCCCTTCTGCTGGCACAACTGTTAGTAGAGCTATGGTGCAGAACAATTTATGGAACTAATCTAGCTGAAAAAGAACCTTTTATGCATTTGCTTTTGCCCATTTTCTGCAGTTAGACAAGTTTCCAAGTAGTTGGCTTCAGAAAACCTTTGTTCCAGCACAGTGGAAGGGACAGACTGGGGACAAGAGTAGAGGAAGAGGAGGAATGACTTAAACACAGCCTTAGGAACCCAAAGCTTGTAATTACTCCTTCATGGACTGCATTTTCTAGTGATACTGGTTACTCAGACTAGCCAGTGTGACATTTTAGAAGTATTCAATTTTCAGAAAGTATCATTCATCCCCTGAGAGGAATGAGGCTCAAGAAAGATGCTTCAGATTGGGCAAAATCACCCATTGCTACTGAAAGTAAGGTTCCTGGAGTTCAACTGGTATTTTTTAGTATAAGAAATTATTTTTGTGGACCGAGACCTATATCCCTTAAAACATTTGAACTTTTTCTTGGATCAATGCAGATGTCCAATGTACCTCTTTTGTCCAAAAGATTAATAGCCACAATTGCAATATTAGATCAATCTGACATTCAGAGTAATCTGCTTCTGTTATTTAATCCAGATAATAAAAAGCATCTATTTATATATATAAAACACAGAACAGCCTAAGTTTAACACATTCTTTTATAGTGGCACATTAATTACTTACTGCTTTTGGATGAAGACGATTTCTGGGAAGAGGCAAAATATTTCTGGAAAATATACACAATAAGTTAAGATGAGTAGGGTTTACTTATTTAATTGCTTGGCTTAGACAAGCATTTCAAGATCTAGAGAGGAGGTCTGCAGTAAATGGATTTAATTGCAGCTGTGCACTGCTGCAGTGGTTGTGGTGATGCTGTACCCTTAGTGTGGAACTACTCTAGAAGAGCTTCTGTCCTGGACCTCAGGTCCCCTGCAGCTGTGCCCAAGACCTCACTGAACACCGTTAACACACACAGCGTTGTGGATGCCACCTGCTCTTCCTAGTGCATACGGCCTATTTTGTAGTGTGATGTCCTAGATACGAGACAGTGGTTACAAAGCAGATTCCTACACTTCTGGGGACAAAGAGTGAAATAGGCTGCATACTCAAGTCTCCTTTGCCTCTAACTCCAGAGACTTGGAATATAAATCCTAGATTGACTGTGTCCAGTTTCTCTACAAGCAATCCTGTGACCCATCCCCTGCAAAAACATTCCATTTGCAAGGTGCAGAGGTGGGTAATAGGACTTTAAACTGGCTTGCAGAGATGTTTTACCACTGCGCTGGATCCTTAAAGGAGTATTCCAGATAACAGTACCCATTTGGCAAACTGGCTTGAATACTTAAGTTCACAAGGAAATAAGAACTTTAAATTCTCACCTTGTCCAACATCCCTAGCTGTTTTTGTGTCCTGATAACTGCTTATTGTCTGAAGGCTACACAATACAGATGAAGAAATTTTGTCTCTGCTAGTATTTCCTATTGATATAAGCTGCTGTTGACTCACCTGGAAGTATCCAGCTTAGGTGACTCTCTGGTCATGCTGTGCACGTGGGAGTGCTCGGTATTCTGAGCAGGCGTAGACAGAAGTGGCTTAGTGAACCTAGTAATAAAACATAGATTAAAAAGGAAAATTATACATAACAGTAGTGAATAGAAAGGCAACCTCTCTTTCTTGTCTCCTACCCCCTCAAAATTCTAGAAAGTACCCTTAAGAGGTATTTCCTTTTAATATGTGTTATGTTTGGGTTATTGAAATTAACACAGAAATGGACGACAGGCTTTGTGTAGAGAGAGAATTACTGTATCTTCTAGAGAGACAATTATCAAACATACAGTATCTAGATGAGAAAACATATTTTCTGACAAGTTTTAAATAATGCACAAACATTCATAGCAATGGGTTACCTGGTTACTGGTGGTGGTGATGGTTTTTCCTGCAAGAGACAATGCGCTGAATTATTTGGTCACTTTTTGATTTCATAAAATACATTTGTATGATCCTATTTATGTTATCATAGCCATATCTTATCTTTGCATTATTTCTAGTTAATTATAGTAGTTATTTCTAGTAGAACTCTGCCTGGTAATCTGCACTAGGATGGGAAAGGCAAGAAGTCACCACCAGTAAATCTGTGAAGCCCTGAGCACACTGGTTTGGCCATATGTCATGTCACTACCAGCAAGTGGAAAGAAAATTACTGTGTCAGAACTGTCATTGCTCCTTTGCTGCAGTTCTGCTTCTGGAAAACATTCCCTTAGGCTGCCGCTTCCCAGACCGGATCACTATCGCACAGGACTGGGAAACTTCAGCCCCTTCCCATTTACTCTATTCTGCAGACCTTTGGCAGCTTTTCTGTGAAGGAAGCGTCAGAAAGTTTTAAGTGCAGACAGAGATTTGTTCCCATTTTCCCCCTTTGAAAGACTGATCATCTTTTTTTACAATCACATTTGTGCCCTGCCTGAGGGCAGTGCGAGTCAAACTACAGAAAGGCTTTACCTCTTCTTCAGGAACCTCGTAGACTTCTATAAGACAGAGAGGAAAAAAATATGTTCTTTGGTTAGCAAAAATATACTGTCAGTTACCAGAAAAAAAACTGATCAGAATTTGTATCAGTTGTACTTCGGCCTCTAGAGAAATAACTTGGAGAATCTGCTCAGAGCTTGATTCTGCCTCCAAAACCCTGGGGTAGCTATACCCCTGGTCATCTAGTGGGAACTTCAGGAAAAGTCCCAGTAGGTCTGATAAACAGTCACTGTATTAATGAACGTTGCTCCCCACCCCCCCCCCCAGCCTCCCCGCAAAGAAAGATGAATGCTTGTGTTGTGCAAACCTAGGGCAGTTTGGAAAAGATGTGTTATTACACCTGTGGTAGCATTTAGCCTTTCCTTGACTCTTAGGGAGAAGAGATCAGGTGAATCATAAATACAAGCTAGCTCATTTGCATGGCCAGCATCCATCCCTGAGCTCTGTCCCACAGGTGTATTTTAATGCACAGATATTAAAAGCCAAAACCACCAGCATCCTTATGTATGTCCAGTTTCTTCAATGAAAATTGAATCATATATTTCAACAAATTTCATGGCAGGCTTCATGGCTTTTATTGCACTGAAAAGGGTCCAAGTTCCCACCAGGGGGAGATGTTTTATTTTTTTAGTAACACCTGTCAGGAGCTGGTTGTTGCTCGACACTGATTTATAGAAAGGCTAAGATAGAAAAAGGCATTTTAAGATGTCTGAAAAGTAACTCACAAAATCTTAAGTCATTCAGAAAAAAAACCACTTTTGTAGTTTACAATGCAAAAGCTAAACACATTGCTAATGAATATGCAAAGACCTTTAAAGAACTGTGTGATCAGCCTGCAAAAGTTACATTCCAAGCAATTAATGAGATGATGAGGATGCAAAACAACTCAGAGTTAGCACAGCTAAGGAAGATTAAGCAAGTATATCTGCACTTACAAAAGCAAATAGGATTCCTGTTATTTGCTTCTGCTTTTGTTTCTTTTTCCAAATAAATTGCTCTTTATAGAACTTAAATGTAAACACTGTTATCACAGGACATGCAAAACATCAGCCTATACAGAATTTCTTTAAGGTTGAATCTTGATGTGGTTTTAAACTATTGAGTCTTGATTCCTATAGTGAAATGGGATTACTAACGTACTGAGTCCTGTAATTGTTCTTGCTGTATCAATCCATTTGTGTTCCTCCACTACAGCAAAAGACTAAAAATAAATTAGTTTGGGGCAAATGACTTGTTCTAGTTTTATTCATGTTCAATACAGACTTACTATTCAAGCTAGGCAAACCAACGGCCACAACATAGAAAAACCTAAAGGGAAACTTATTTTTGTTTTACTGAAGTATGTAATATGGTTTGTGTTGTGAATACACCAAGTGAAATTTAATATTCCTCAGTCTTAGATTATTTTAACAGTGATACAAACTTCACATACCTTGCATATCAGAAGTAAGAGAAGGCTTTGGAGAATTAGTGGGGGCTGACTTTGTTGTCTTCGTAAATCTGTTCACAGAAGCTAAAAACATATTTTATTCATATACATATATACTTGTGCATGTGTGTGTATATACACACATATATTTATATATACACATATATGTATTAAAAACTAACAAAGTAGCATTTTTACAATAAGAACAAATACTAAGGTGGTCCAAATGATATCCTTTTTGTGTAACCTTGAACAAACCAAGTGAGGCAGAAAGCAACTCTAATTTTAAAAGGGAAACATTATTCAGTGTTCATGCCTTGCTGAATAGGTTTGATATGGTCAGTAATGTCAGAGAGCAGACCTACATACCCTTCTCTGTTTACTTTTCACCTTTGGACTTTGGTAGTTTCACTCTCCAGCTAAATATACTTCAAATAGTGAGGTGAAAAAGAGAAATGAATCAAAGTCTGTCTTTATCTACTGAAAAATCTAAAAAGGCTTGTTCTTCTCTTGAGGCACTTCAGCAAACAAAGGATTTTAATGCTATGGCTTCCTTGGATGAGGAGGGAGATGACATACCACGAAAAGCTTCCTGGCTGTACAAGGGCTGGACTTTGAAACAGCTGAGTGAGAGAGGCTGGAATTAAACATGGCTTTCAATAGAGTTAAAAATAATTTTCCTTGCCCTTGTCATGGGCCAAAGGAGCTGACTGCCTTTTTTCAGGTGGAGTTCTCTTTAGTAGTTGTACCTGCACTCTTTGAACCCTAGAAATAGGCATTAATTTGATCCATTTTTTTCCACTGTTGTTTCTAACAAGGCAATCATTATTAGCTTAAATGACTAAAACTCACGTCTTGTAGGTAGTGACATACTGCTTTCTGTGGGTTCAATATAGTTATCGTCGTCATTGTCCACTGGCACAATGTAATTATCCTATGAGAAACACAGGACAAAAATCTACCAGTTAAACCTCCATCATATCAACAAACTGCTGGGATTGAAGCCCTGGCAGCAGTTTACACTAGTTGCCATTTCACAGTGACTGCTATTTCAGACATTTATCATCCTACGTGGATGGGATTCCCCAAGACTGAAAACCCTTTACCAAATTACTCCAGTTCTAGACTGGTGGATAAAAGCCCTCCCTTGCCTTTGGTCCTGGGGTAGCCTTTGAGATTGCCCTTTCCCCCGCAGCTTGTTATGAATGAGGAGAAACTATTCTGTGGTCTAAAGAGCCTCCTTGATACTTGAAGTAGGCAGATATCCCCTAGGAATCGGCATGGTACTTGCAGGTCACTGCTTGTGATGTACAAAATGATATGGTACTATACAGACTAAGAAAGGGACCAGGCCGCAGCATTGCTGTGTAGTCCATCTTATGACTGGCGCAGGGTCATCAGTCATTTAAACTGTCAAAACAAGTATACCTATAAACATTACCTCATCATCACTACACTCCTTAGGCTTCGGTGGTACTTTTGGTTTTGCAGCAGGAGGCGGCAGTGGCAGGGATGGCACGGATGGTTTCTTTGGTCTGGACATGGCCGGACTGGCCGTACTTGGGAGAGGTTTGTGGATGGGAGGAAGCTGCTGGTGACTGGTGCGGTTGTCTTTCAATACGGAAGAAAACAGTTTTAGTAAGAATTACACATTAGCCTCTGGACCATCTTCTACTACCTGTGCAAACAAGTCTTTACTGTGGCTGCAGCTCAGGTCAAAAGGCAGACCTGAGCGTATGCTGGTCCCGATGCTGAGACTTATGTGCAAACTGGTCCTATTTGATCATCTAGGGTAGCAACATAATCCTCTGTATCAGGCTGCAGAGGGTGCTTAGACACTGAGTGTTGTATGAACAACTGTTTAACTCCTTAGGGAAAAGGTGGTGGCTGGGTGGTATAGTCCATTAGTTAGTATATCCTGTGCTAGTATGAACTTTGGTGTTAGGAAGTGAGAAAAAACATATCTGACACATGAAAAAAAGACAACTGTTACACAGCACCAAGGGTGGGACTGAAACAGAAATTATGCCAGGTCCTTTGGGGTGTCATTTTTAAAACTCCTCCCCTTTTCAAAGAACACGTAGGTGAAGTGCTGAGGAACTTCTATGAGTACATATGTGGCATTTTAGCACTTTGATGATTATTCTATAACCAGTAACAGTCTTGTATCATACAAAACCGAAAACAGGCATCGTGCCAATGTTTCTTTTCCCCATGGCTCAAATCTTCATCTAACTGAAGCTAACTTCCATTTACTTCAGTGCAATCTGTCCATGGTTGAAAAGAATCAAAACAAGAAGAAAAAATTGCTTTTATGCTGGACTGATGTAAATAAAATCTTAATCCTGTCCCGTTTTTCAGGATATTTATCCTCCAATCTTGAAGGACAATATGGAGTCAATATTCGGGCTGCTTTGTCCTCTGTTTTACTGCTTTTGGAATAATGATTTGAGATACAGAAAAGATTAAGAAGGAACCTGTCTAGTCTTATGTGCTTAATCTTCAATACGAATTCCTGCATTAAAATATGTGGATGAATCTGGGGCCAAGTTAGTGATATCTCCCATACCTTTGCTTGAATTTTGTAGTTAGTACATGTCTATCAAAGCCTCTGTGACACATTATATTTAAATTCTAAACATCACTACCAGCAATAGTAACCTGTTTGATGCTGTAATAACAAATCATAACCCTGAAAGCTGAAGAGCTGATTGTCAGATTTAAAAGCAAACCCTTGAGGAAAGGACAGGTTAGTCCATTTGAGGCCACTTCCCTTCTGGTACTGATAAATAAGCGATTATCAAGCTGACATAGTCAACTATTCCATAACTACCTGCGTATTCACCCCTAGAAATAGGGAATACGGAGGGAATCTTCTTCTTCTCCTGCTCACTTGGAGGCGGCTCATAGCTGTCATCAGGATTCTCTTCACTTGGGACCACATACATCTCAGAGTCAGAGTGGTCATCTGGATTTTCATAATCACTGTCCTGGAAAGACAGAACTTGCCATTTCTAGTCTCATAGCATACTTACGGCTTCATAGCAGTGTATGGCACAAATATCCTTGCAGGAGTACAATTAACTAAATTACAAGAGCGTATCAAAAGGACACATTATGCTCCACTTTTACTGCTCCCCCTCTAAACAAATTGGCAGTCCTGCCTGCCTCCCCTTCTGCTCCTCCCCAGAGCTCCCTGCTCCCTGTCTCCTTGCTATCTCCAAGGAGCCCTTCCACACCAACAGCTCAGTCTTCAAATTATGGACCAACAGCTTGTTTCCCTTCACAGGACAGTTCTTTCCTAGTTCCAGCTGTGACTCTTGATGTGTCCTGTCACTTCCTCTCCTATTAAAAGGGTACTCGGGATCCAACTCCAGAAGGAAACCAGTCACTTCAGGCTGATAGTTGTACCATTACTTTACACGGCTGATGACCATGACTTGCTTCATTCTAGTATTCTCTAAAATCTTACCGGAAGTTTTTCATTTTTTAAGAAGTGGTTTCCCCTCCTCACCCCTCCCATCTTCCCTCCCCTAAATAAAAGATCTTACTGGTTTCTGAAATTATTGTTCAGTTTGAGAAGTCGCTCAAATTGATGCCATGCGCTTACTTATCCAAAAAGCTTAGCATGCATGGCTACCACTGACAGTGCTTCTGAATGTACTTCTAAGTTGAATGGAGAAAAAATTGAGGTAGCTAAAAATCAGTGGCTACTTGTAAATAACGCTGATGTAAAAAACAAGACAACATTTCAGTAGTATTAAGTTCAACCACAAGTAGATGATTCAAAAATAAACTGCTATTATTATTATTATTGCTTGTGCTCACTTGTTGCTACAGTAACCTCCTACTAACCCAAAATATGTACTTACAAAATCATCTGACCATTGTTCCTCTTCGTTGCCTGCATGTTCTAAACCAAACATTAGAATTATTTAAGGATATGGAATAGCGAACATAAATGTTTATCTTAGATTTTTTTTTCAATCCATACTTATCATATTCAGTTAAAAAAAAAAAGAGTAGTCAAAATTTCCTAAACAGGTCAGAGCAACACATCTGACTGAATAGTAAATTAAATGCCTGCTTGCTTGTTTTTTAAATTGTTTCCAACAGCTCCGAAAAGCATTAGAAAATGGCAAGCTGCACATGGTCTGAACAGCAGAGCATGCCCTTTATCCAGAGTGTCCTTCCAACACATCTCATTTTTAAGTAGGACTAACAATTTCTACACAACAGAACTATCGCTGACCTCTGGGCCTTGCACTTTGTTGTTTCTTGGTTAAAGCTCCAGGACAGCACACAAATTACAAGAGTTTACGTTAAACATTGAAAAATTATCTGATAAATTGCAAACGCCATCCTCTTTGCTTCAGTTTTCATGTTGTTGTTTCCTTAACGAGATGGCTGTTAACTTGTAAAATTGGCATGACCTAGTTTGTGGGCAGTGGTGTATAAGTAAGTATAGTTCTACCTCTAAGATAATTCATGACATCATTGTTGCATTAATAGTATTAAGATTCTGAATCTGTGATGATCCATTTGTTCAATTTTTTCCCCATTTACTTTCACATCACATTTTCTGGCAGAGAGGGACTGGATGTGAATTCTCCATTTTTAGAGCAGCCTACATGCAGAACCCTGGTAAATACTGAATTTGAAGGAGTAGTTACTTGCTACTCTTTCTTCATACTAGGACAACTTGCCATGTTTTGCTTGCCTCTCATTTCAGATGGGTGAGCTACCTTCAGAGTTGTTGATAATGGTATCCTGTCCTCTCATTAAAAACAAATTATGACGAAATGTATAGCTGAAATACTGTTAGGTGTATAGGTATCAAACATACACAGACATGCAGTTTAAATTTACATTAATACAGCCATACCTGAAGCATAATCCCTTTGTGGTAGACTTGGTGGAGGTTTTTTTTTTAGCCTGTAAACAATAATTATTACATTTATGATCTAGTAAATAACATTCACTAGAAGGGAGCATTAGCCAGACACATAAAAAAGCTGATAACAAAAGATACCTGCAGCTAAAGAAATACAGATTACCATCACAGATGCTTAGCAAATAGCTGCAGGAGAATGCTTTGAAAAGCTAGAAACAGATAAGTTAGAATCTAATCTGAGATGATTTTTTTTTTTTCCTAAAAACATAGTTTGAAAGAACAGCTTCCTTGCCCACCCACCCTCCTCTTCATTTCCAATGCAGAAACAAGTAACATAGGGGTCAGAGATAAATGCACATCTACCTGAAGATGACAATCTGTTCAGGCTCACAGAGGCTTTGGTAAGACTATGGCATAAGAAAGTGGTGTAGCACTCTCCAGTCATATTTTTATAACTATCATTTTGCATGCACTTTATTTTCTGATTATGGTTTAAATGTATACCAGGTCAGTCAGGGCCAGATTCTGTTTCCACTTACTATTGTTTTATGATGTTATGCCCCCTTTTTGGTAAATACTGTTATAATAGCATTTGTAATACGCAGTGAATCAAAAGATAATTCATAGAGATACTGAAAGGACTATATGTATGTATATGTATGTGCATATATATATTTAGCAAACAGGAGTATATATATGTGTATAAACATATGTATGTGTGTACTTCTTTACATACATATATGTGTATATATATGTATGCTCCTGCTTACTAAATTGCAGTTGTCCAGAGAAGACACTGAATTACAGTCAGTTGATATATCAATTATCTCATTACCCTGTTAAAAAAAAAAAAGAGAAGAATTTGGGTTTAAAGTCAAAACTAATGGTGCATATGTGATATCAGAGGCCAGACTGATGCATCTGAAGAGAAAAAAATCCTTTGCTTTTTGTAGCCATAAAACATGAACACAATTTACATTAAAATGACTCTTCAAAGTGACTTTTGAACATTGTCTGACAGCTTCCCTGTAGCACTGATGAGGCCTCTCCATGGACCTGAACCTTTTTCCACTGAACTGACTGATTCACTCATTCTTTAATTAGGTCCCAACAAATTCATTTGCAAATAAGGAAAATATTTACAAAGAAATTGTCCACAAAGAATTTAAAATGTTTCTTATGATCTCTGAGCAATAGTGATGTCTACAAATTTTGCTTTACCACAGGAATTTGACACTCGGTATTTTGGTCCTGAGCATGCTGCTTTAGGCGTCATGGTTCAGGTACCAAGGTAACTCAGGGTGGTGGCATGCTGGCACCAACACATCAATTTACAAACTTTTCCCATCTATTTTGAGAAATGCTTTGACTACATTTGAGTTGAATTCCTGGAATTCTGTTCAGATAGAAAAAAAAGGCACTTGCATGAATCAATGAATAAATAGTACAGGCATTGCTAAAGCTCAAAAAAACCCCACCAAAAAAACCAAACCAAAACCAACCTAGCCATATTATTTTTGAAGTGTTTGCCTGCTTTGTTTGTTACTAACAATACTAATGATGTATAGCTGCCTCCTCCGAGCCTTTAACTTCTTGGAGCATAATATAACTTAGTGTACAAACAGTAAACTAAAAAGCATTCTCAACAGCCCTGCTGTTGTCTTCTGTCCAGGTTAGCACATGCATGTTAGAAGAAAAACCCGGGGCCACTGCCAGGGTAGATCTTGGGTCTTAGGGAGGATAGACCAAAATCTATTAATGTACTTTGCAACATGTCTATCGTGAGTTGTTCAGAGATGGTGGAAACTTGGAAAATAGTGGAACTGAGGCAATAGTAAGAGGCTGCCTGGGTCACAGTGTAAAGTATGTGGCTTAAGCCACATTATACATTTCCAAGCTGCTAGGCAGAAGACTTCAACACTTTGTCCCAGGCCCCATAAATCCTGGCAGTGGCCCTGGCAGAAAATGTAAATACGTTATAACAAAAGCATACGAAGCACAGAACAGAGGTCTGTGTCCAAGCAGCCTATCATGCCATTGTGCAGCTCTGAAATAGCATACCGATCCCAAGTATCTTTCCCAGTTTTGCAAATTAAGGCCACTTGTTCATTTTGGAACCTGAGTATCAATAGAAGAAAAGAAATAATGTTTCTGTCACAGAGCTGAAACAGTTCATGGCCATATCTGTATTTGCTAGAATCATTTCAAATATGTTATTTATTCTAAAATTCAAATCCACTTAAAGAAATAATTCTCACTGTACTGGTAGGATTTACTGAGTACCAAAACTGAAATGCAGACTCTTTTGCAGCAATCGGAGCTTTGCTTTGCAAGAGCCAGAACTTTACCCAATGTGCAAACCCCAACGCAAGCTCAAAAGATATAACCCCTATGCCAAGGAGTGGTTACCTAGTTATTTCAGATTCTGATGTAATTATCCACATAGGTGCTTGCAGAGTGACAACTGACTCCGTCCTGTTCCCCTGAAGTTAATGAGGGGACTGAAAGAATCAAATGCCATCCAACTGAGCATACATATTTAAGTGGAAGACAGAATGATTTCCTAAAATATCTTTTAACAGAGATATATAAAATTATAGCAAATGCAATTTCCAAGTAAAATATTCTAGTGCTACTCCACTCTGGACTTAAGTTACAGGTGGTGAAGTATCTCTGTGTTAGCTGTGATAGAACACAATTAAATAATTCAAGTTTCCATTTACTTTAATGCAACTAGTATTTTTCTAAAAGTTAATAGAAAATAAGTAAATTTCTAGATATTTTGAAATATCCCTAAGAAATTTCAGTTCTAAAGGACTCAATAAAATCCAAGTACATTTTTGAAAGTATGTTTACAGGTTTTAAAAGCAACATAACACAACACATCTTACTATATACATTTTAGCTTCAACAAATAACCAGATAGCATTTGAGACATTTCACATAATGTGGTCTAGATGCTGCTCACACAAGGACAGAATGCACTATGCAGAGATTCATAATTACTTCCAGGAGAATAAACTATTTCATTTTAAAACCCAACACATTCTGAGATTTCCCCTCTATAGCATGCTGAGGCTGATCCAACAAAACATTTAGGCATGCGCTTAACTTTTGTCACATAAGGAATCCTGCAGGGATTGCAAATATTAATCACATGCTTTGAGTTCATCGCAAATTTTTGTGTTTTCCTGCACTAAACAGAATTTTTAAATAAACTGCAGCTGAGGTCTGGGTTTTCTGCTCTAGCAATGCTTGCTTTTACAGGCTACACCGCGAAAAGTAACAACATGTACATAGTAGCAGCCCTTTATGTGTAGCACTTAGTTCTTGCACTAATGCGTTTCCTCACTAGTGTTTCTGCTCACTCCCCCAGCATTTAAGATATGCCTAAAAACTCTTTGTTTTCAAGACTCCTTCACTTTTTCTGTTGTTAACTCTGTACAAAGTCCACTCCCTTCTTGGGAACCATTTTAACTTAATAGGTTTTACAAAAATTATATTAACATCTTTACAGAGTTGAGTATTTATAGTATGCATTACTCCTAAGTGCACTAGATCATCACACTTGTAATTAAAAGATAAATTAATTGAACTTTGCCAAAAAGTTTTTCAGAGTTCCAAACAGGTGCAATCCAGATGACACATGAACTTTTCCTGAGCTATATTCTCATGGAATAGTTTGTTATGGCTTTGGAAGTATCTGGCACAAAATAAAATTAACTTTTTTTTTTTTTAGTGTTGTTACTACTCTTTCACACATTTTCTTTACAATGTGCTGTGGCAGTGAAATGGTATATAGCTGTGATTTATTTATCTTCACTCGATGAAATATTGGTACATTAATAAAAATCCTGACACTCAAAACATTCTATTCAGCTATACATTGAAATTCATGTTTCGTCAGAATACAGTTAAAATTAGGTATTATATTTCTCCCTGGTTTCTTCTTCCAAGTGTGGTACAGCTTGATTTTTAATACTTTTCTCTTGTTGTTTTGTCCATAAAATACCACTTTTCCTTTTGCCAAGGGTTTGATCATGGATGCCTTCTAGTTGCATCTGTGCAGGTTGACACAACTCCATTTTTCTGCCTGAAGTTACTACCTAAGTTATAAATGGTATAGAAAAACGGACCAGACAAATCTGAAGTAAAAACTTACCCAACTAAAAAGCTGGGTAAAGCAGATGAGATGAAGATGCATCTTCTTTCCATTTTTCAGGTCATGTGGCAAACGTGATTTCAAGAAATGGACATATTTGGATTGTGTGCAGTTAGACAAAGCACTACCAACTGCATGATTTCTGCTGGCTTTGCAAAGGAAGTTTTGATAGGATGCGATATTGCAACAAGGTGAGTAACCTGAACTTCTAGTTTCTTGTTCAACACAGTAGGTCAGCACGTACCAGAACTTTAGGGTGAAATCCTGACTTCGCTGTATAGGCAGTATGACTTTTAGCATTTAACTTCAGTGGAGCTAGGATTCCACTGAACAAAGCCTAGAAGCTTAAAGCTTATGATTTACAGATGAGTGCTATGTCTTTACAGTGTGTTTCAAGCATAGGCAACCATCCTGCAGAGCAAAACCTATGATTTCTCTCTTACTTCCCTGTTCTGTATTACCAAGGATGTGAATATGAAAAAATGCCCCCAGCAATCATTGTTTATACAACGTTGGCTGTACCAATTGCTTCTACACCCGAGTACATAATTCTCTTTGACATCATGATCTGCACAGCAGCTGGGACTCCAGTATTGTAAACAGTTTTGCATGTGATTAAGGGCAAGCAGGTGAATGCTATCCTGCAGTGGGCAATATTTTTACAGTCAGAAAATTTTAAGTCAGTATGGGGAATAAACAACAAGAACTTTTAAGCAACGAAGAAACAATCTGTAGTTTTCTTTACTGTTCACCACCACTGTTCAGGACTTCCTTCTGCAGACCTTTAAGACACACTTGGATGGTAGACATATCCCTCCCCACCTGCACCCCGCAGATGAACTAGAATGGAGAGCAAGACACTTGATGCAAGAACTTATCTTACTTTTCTGCATAATCAAGAGCCAATCCAGATTTTAGAAGTGTCTTAACAAATACTGGTAATATGTCAAATGTATTTCATCAGTATTTGATCATTCTTTCAGTTTCAGTAACAGGGGCTTACAGTATACGTGTGTGACAACTTTAGGTTTGGGATAAGCAAGTACACTAGCTGACTTCTCTAAAATTATTTCTACTTATAATAGGTTTGAATTTGAGTCAAAACGATGTTTTTCCAGCATACAGATAAATTCCAAAACTGTGCTACATAAAGCCAATTTTTTTAATACAATTTTTCCTGCTGCAGTCATGTTTAGATCCTTGACATTTAATAAAATAATGCTGTAACTAAAATGGAGGAAGCGATCAACTGGATAACCACATTTTTTAGAAAAAGCATCTAAATATCAAACAAAAAGCCCCCAAAGGGCACATTCAGAGGAATACAGCCAATTCTAATTCTGCAAAGCTTGGCATCTCTTGTACATATCCTTATCAGTGTTGTCAGCTCATGCTTTTATTGCAAGCCTCATTATGTGCTGGGTTCAAAATTTGAGTTCTTAAGTCATGTGCAAATGTGAGAGTTTTTTCTTCAATTTTTTAAAAACATAAGAGTAAGTTTCTGATCTTCATCATTGCAGAAGAGACTAGTATAACTCAGATGAACCATAAAAGTATCAGGAAGATTATTATATGTATTTTTTTCCTACATCTCAATTTGTATTCTTATAGCTGGGGGAGGTGAAACATGAGCCTCATGCTGCAGTCATACATTAAGAGAGTTTTTATGAGCCTGCTCTTTTTTGTGGCTTTTTTTTTTTAATCTTGAGAGAATCAAAGAATTGCAGTGTTACAGCAGCAATCTTCTATCTGACATTTAATGATGGCACCTCTGACCTTCCCAGCTTCAGTTACATTTAGTTCTTGTTATTTTTCCCTTTTCTGTCCTTCTCCTCTTACTCTCAAGGAAGGATACACAGTCAGAGCAATGCTGATTAAGAGCAGAATTCATGTCCAGGCAACTATGGGAGACAATTTGTTGCTTCAAATTGTAAACTTGAGATGCTTCTATTGTTTCTGCCATCTGCTTTCCTCTCCGAGACATTTGAACTGGACCCACTGCAACATTAACTTAAACTACTACTGTGAAGTAGGAAGCCACCCTTTATTAAAAGGCGGCAAAACCAACAAAAACCAATCCTCCCCACACCACCCCCCAAAACCCACCAACAGCCCTGACAGCTTAGAAGCTCTTCCCTGTGAGCAAGTACTAGGTGAAACCATGAGGTTTTTTGCAGACATATCTCTGAACACAGTGGTCTGTTTACATACACACTGTGTTAAAAACAAACACATAGATTAAATTAAAGATCCAAGTACTTGAAAGAGGGGCATTTTAGGGAAAAATTTGCCTTTGTGCTTATGTGGAAGTAACAAGTACATATACCACATGACTATGATTTACTGTGAATTGCAGCAGTGCTAGAGTGAAAGAGGATGAGTAAAGGGAAAACAGCAATCTCAAGAATTTATCTAATATATCAGGTGTTACCATCAGAGCCTGCTTAAGGTTGTGGACAGAAACACAATAATAGAGGCCACAAAGGAGGTCTCACAGCCTAAGGTTACTCCTCCCGCCTGTGCAACAGGAGAGCCAGGTGGTTGCTGCTGCTCCTAGAAGTGTATCCCCCTCCTCTGCCAGGGATGGTGGCTGCCCCACAAACACCAGCCCTGCCTGGGCTGGCAGCAGGAGCAATAAGTGAGCCAGCCAGCTTTCCAGAGCTCTTTCATAGCCTAACCAGGCAAAGCCCTACTGCTTCTCCCACCAGCCTACTGATCGCTTCATTAGCTTTTGTTAAAACCATACTTTTCCTTTTCCTTGAATCGAGCCATCACGGTCGCTCTATAAGAACAATTTTAAACAATGTCTGTATGTGCCTTTTATGTACAAGAGCTGTATTTCTAGAATATAATATGATCATCCTGGAAACACTGCAGATACTGTGTACTAATTAAAAGTACTTAGTACTTTTGTCATCAATGACCCATGTAAAGAAAGACATCTGAATGAGAAAATCGCATCCAAATGGAAGTTCAATGCAAATGAGCTATTGCATTAAGAAAAAGAAAAAGTGTGCTAAATAGCTAATTGGTTTAAATAGATGTTTGACTGGAAACAGTGAATAGTGTATTCACTTGACAAGGATGCAGAATTACTGGAATTTCTTTCTATGTATAAATACACATGAATATTTTATGACACTCTCATGCATGTGACATCAATATGCATGCTGTTCAGCACTTCTTAATGGAATAAGGATGTTGGGTAATGCTGGGGTTTGTTTTATGGGACTGAAATATAGGAGGACTTGACATTTTTGTGGGAATTCTAACTATGATGTTTGACCAGTTGGTTCAAGGTAGAGCTCAAATGAAAACTTAATTGCAGCAGGTAGCCTAAACGGTGGCCTGAGGAGAAAGGCACACACTGAAACAACAAGCGATGATGATTCCCAAAGAATACGTAAGAAAAATGCATTTTACCCAAATACTGTTTTTTAGGGCTACAAACACTGTCTCCTGTTGGGCACCAGTTCTGCAACTACTATGTGATACTCTTAATACTAATGACAATTCTGCATGTTGCAGTCTGGACTGAGGCTCTTTACATATGCTGAAGTACATCCCTCTAGAATAACATGGTCCCATCACTGAAGTACTATACACTATGCTATCAGTCTGAACTTCCCCATATTGATAAAACTATGATTGGCATTTCAAACTTACTTTTTGAACTTGTTTATTATCCCACTTTCGTTTTTCTTGATGTCATGCACCATCTTTTGAAGCTTCCTGTAAGATATTAAACAAAGCCAGAATTAAAATTACCATGTGGTTGAACGCCCATTTATATAAATTAAGAAAAATACAGGAAATGCATTTCCAGTAACATTTTACACATCAGAAATGCTAAATATATGTTCAATAAGTAGTTTAGTTGCTAAATAATTCCTGTATGAAGTTTTCCTCCCTTTTTAACAGAGCTCTTTGGCATGATTTGTGTTATCCTTCTCCTTAATACAATTAAGTGTAGTTTAAACAATCGATTTAAGAGTAAGTGCCTCAGAAAATAACACCATTGCCTAAATTAATAGTTTAGAATATTTCAGTGTTAACATTTTGTTCAGAACTGACTTTACAACACTCCACAGCTATAATGGCAATGCCCTCTGCTTTCTGACCTTATAGGAGTAATTTTATCAGTGGCCAGTTTACCTCATTCGCATAGTGTTTGCAGTTATAATACAAGGGTGAAAATGATACACTCCCAGGCCCAGGCCATCTGAGAAACCATTAGAGTTATCTGTGACTCTTGGCTGTAAAAACTCTTGATCTCAGGACTCTAGTTACATAGACTGGTATCTGGAATCATAGGTTATTTTTATTCGTCAGCTGCACTGACCTCATTAAAATTTTACTGGTTATCAAGGCAATTTAAGTTGAATATCTTATTTTTCACTCAGCAAGTATCATTTAGAATCCCACCTTCCTTCTCATTTAAAAAAACACACTACTAAAATCAAGTCAACATCAGGAACACGGATACAACTTCCTGCAAAAGACTGATTTTATAGTGAAACCTGCTGGAAGTTTGAACATACTAGAAACTTCTATAGAATGCATATATACGTTTAGTTTTTTCACGCAGTCTATGTTCTTCCTGTTTACCTAAACTAAGTATCTTTTATTAGACCTAAGCTGAAGTTTTTATCACAACCAATAAAGGAAAGCAATGATTTTTTTCAAAAAAGGGCTTAAAAATTTTGCCTTCCACTCTTTGTTGTAAGTTGTCTGTCATTCCACATTTTAGTCTTGCCTACCTCGTCCCTGATGCACAATCAGGCTACCAAAAGACTCTTGGAAGCTTTGCTTACAAAGAGAAGTAAAAACATCAAAGCATTCTTTCCCTTTTTTAAAGCTTTCTTTAAACTTGAATCCTTATTATTCAGAAGGTTGAGTAATGCATAAAGCTTCACTAAAAAACCCTATCTTCCAGCTTCGTCATTAGTAATTACTGCTGTCTCTAAAGAATTAAAATAGCTTTTTCAGATTAAATTGGAATTAGATGAGAATTAGCTAAACAAGGATTATGAAATAAGTGCACCAACATGATGTGATTATTTGTCTGCAGTCTGTGGTTCAGGCTGAGCAGACATGTGGCCACTCAAGGCATCAGGTAGCGGTTGAGTATCAGGCTTATACTGAAAGGGACCTTCCTACCTCTGCTACTGATTTTAGAGTCATTGTGGTAGTTAGTGACAATTAATTCCACTTTATGAGACTTGCTTAAAAAGAACAGTTAAATAACTGAGTACTCATAAGTTTCTGGAATCCTGAAATAACAAAGCTTAATTTTAGTCTTAATAATGTTTATTAACAGAACAGAAAAATCTGATCCTTTCATTATGTCAGCTGGAATTGAAGGATATTCCATGTTTTCAGCAGCCCTGTAATACAACAACGTGAAATATTCTGCTCTGACAGGGTATGTCATGGGTCTGATACCTACTAGAGCCTAAATCTTTGCCCAGTCTTACTTAAAAAAACAACTCAACTTATTCTTTTTAGGTTCTCAACTCAGCAAAAAAAAAATAAAAATCACGAGATCAACTGACAAATAATTCACAAGCACATCTTTAATTTTTGCTCAAAATTCATACTATTGATTTACAGCAAAAGGATATAGTGTCACCAGCTGATACAAAAAAATAAATTACTTACAGGTGACAGAAACAGGGGCACAGCAAAACGTTTCGAGATTTCCTGCAACAATGCACTACATCTAGAAGAATAGCTTGGATTATTATCTAAAATAAGCAGATACATTAAAGCTGCAAATCTGGGGTGAAGATCTCAGAAGAACTTCTGCTTTTCTGGGGGGGTTTGTGGTTTGTTTTTTTTCCTAATAGATTCAGCTTCTGGTTATGCTTGAAACATCACAAATAGCCACGTTCTGCAGTTTACTGGTTCTGTCTTGTGCCCCAGCTGGCACTTGGCAGTGTCTATAAATGAAAAGTAATGAGGAATGAAAAGAATGAGGGGAGAATTAAATGGTTTAGTTCTAGTTTGGGGAGAATGGTTGTTTGCAAGTGTTTGTGTCCTTTTCATAAAAGGCTTTCCAGCCTTTAATTAGAAATGCATGTAAGCATCAGTTATTTTTCTTCCTGTATTCATTGTTTGTTAAAGATAGGACCCCCCCCCCCCAAGAGCTGAATATTGCTTATTGCTCATCTCTGACATTAATATATCTTCACTATAGCAAAATTATGGCTTTATTTTGAAACAAGGTGTTTCATTTTTCACGTGACCGATTTTATTTTATATTGTCACTTTGGTCTCTAAAAAAATGCGCGCACACACAGACACAAATAAAACCCACCCCAAAATTCATAACTACGAGTACCCAGAACAGTTTGCTTTTCATTTGATCATATTTAGGTGAATTGGTTAGACTATCACAGGTGTTCCATGTGCACTGAATAAGGCTATAGTTTAAAAGAGCATTTTAATACATATTTCCATTTTTTTTTAAAAAGATGCATTTAAATTAGAAATAATCACATGTGCCGCTACTGGTGTGATCAATTATTTTTCTCATGCAGATGGACTGAAATCAGAACATTCCTATTTTTGCATAATCAAATTTCCTAAACATCTCTGCCTCTTCTTCCTCATTCTTTTTCTGGAGCTATTTCATTTTCTAATTACGAATTGTGATAAATTAGGGAGTAGCTAATATGCATTTGTGTGATTTTTTTAAGGTATGTAGCTCTTGCAGGAACTGCTGGAATACTTAGTTTGTTGCCTCTGGACAACTCAACTTGTATCAAGCCTGTGCAAGTAAGCAGATAACCAGAGCGCTCTATAGTGGTAAGTGTAGGAAGTCATCAGGCATGGATGACTTCCAGTTCAAGTGGAATCCCCTTTGACCCGTGAAGTTGGACAAGCTGCAAAAACCAGTCTGTCCAGTTAGCTAGAGGCTGAGATTTCTTGAGGTGCCAGCCAATATAATAGGCTATAACTGACAAGTTTTACAAAGAGCTGCCTGACTTGTCATTTTAGAGAGACAGTAGAAAACATGAGAGGCAGATAGCAAAGCCTATAGCAAGAGGATTCTCCAGATCTTAAGGGTCTCAAACCCAATCCCAAAGACCATTCCAGAGCAATGAGGAAAGTGAAGCACAAAAGGCAACAGTTTACCTGGATCTGCTTATCTGACTAGCTCTCAAATTTTTTTCTAGCTCTCAAATACTTTACTTCAGACAATACTCTAAGTAAAGAGGTTCACTGTGGGAGAAACTTACCAGAGCAGCAGCCCTGAGGGTATCTGGGAAATGGAGGCTACCATGGCCCAGTGTAGACAGCCCTTGCTTCAGGTACATAACTACAACCTTCTTTCTTCACAACACATCTGAGTCACGACCTTGTTACCAACTAATGTTTATTCTCTAGTTTTTCTCTTGGGATGAACAGATACTAGAAACATTCAAGGACCTCAATCAGCTAATACTGTAAATGCAAATAATAAGTAATGCTAGTTTTACTTTGCATTGCATGTAATTAAAGATAATTAAGAGGTCAAACTTAAGGGTTGTCTCTTAACTACAAGCACCAACTCTTCATTCAACTTGGTTGAGAGCTGTTTATGTAAAAGTCAGGCTTGCAGATAAAGGTGCCGTCTTTGTCACTGTTACTCTCTGAAAAAACTTCAGCAATAGATAGGTATTTTGAGATCTGGTTTGTGACAGGTATAGACTGGATGGGACCCTTTGATCAGCAACTCACTGCACACAGGATAGATTTTCAAACTTCTGCGGATGGAAGCCTTGGCTCTAGGTGCTTCTAAAAAGTCTGAGGTTTGTTACAAAAACATTAGACTGTTCAATGAATCCTAAAAGGAAACACCTTTTAGCCCCGTATTGCTATTTTTCATATCTTGTCAATTTTGACCTCCAGCAATTCAGGATTATCAGATGTACTGACAGAGGGGTCACTAGCTGCGATACCCACGTAAAGGAAGGTGGAAGGGTTTACCATTGCAAATACAATATACGCTGAAAGAAGGATTTGCTCTGTCATAAAATACCTAGCTGTGCTGAAGGACTGCAGAGCTGCCTTGAGATAAAACAACTGAAACAAAACCACCTTCTCTTTGATCTGGTCACAGCTCAGCGTATGCAGAAGGTATGTCAAGCGAAGGGCAATGGGTGGGCCTGGCCTGTGACACATCCCCACTCAAACATCAGCTGGAAGCTTCTGGCTCTTTTGCATACAAGGTGTCCCACAAAAGCTTTCCAAAGTTAATTTTTTTTTTTTTTAAAAGAGAAAAATATAAATAACATGAAGAAAAATAAAGCGAGTAATAAGCTTTCAACTCAAACGCAAGATGAGGTACAGAGTCCTCGGACTTGAGAAAGAGGAGTCTGTCTTAATTTCAGACAGATCTGTGTAGTAAGGAATTCTCCCACCACTTAGACTAATTTTTGAGAAATTGTATTTATCACTATTATAAATCTGTGAAGACATTTACAAATATGTATTATGTAGATATGTATATTGTGGCTCAGAGCGGTTGGCATGCATGGCTCCTCAGTGGCCACAGCCTCCCCCCGCTCCCGGGAACAGAGAGGGGTCTCCTGCGTACACACGAACGGCACGGTTCACCCACTTGTGCGCACAGCGAATCCAGCACTTTGGACCTTCGGTGTGCACATGGGTTGTCAGTATTTTAGCTGTACAGCTGCCTATGTCGGGTGGCGAGTGACAGCCTGTAGCGAGTGACATCCCTCTGCTGTAAGAATACATTACATGGTCTCCAGGGTGGGGGGACTGGGCATGGTTGCTTCAGTGCCTCTGGCTGTGAGCACAGATGGGTGCCCTTGCAGTTGGGAGTGGTGCTGATAGTGGTTTTGGAAACAGGGCTGACTGCAGCGTCAGTAGGGAGTGGTGGCAAAACAAAAACCAGTTTTAAATGAATCGCAGGAAGTTTTCTGTATTACAAGCATACTTATTTGTGTTTATCTGGAGGATTAGAATTACGCCTCCTTAAATTTCTGGTGCTTATAGGACTGTCTGAATTATCTGTTTTGCCCCTTGAAAAATCCCCATCTGCGCTCACGGACCAGTTTCTTTAGTTAAAAAAGAGCAGAACTTCGAACAGGATATATTCAGACAGGTCTGCAAGGGAAGCTTTGCAAGCAACATTGACACATTCAATATTAAGTGACCCACGCATTCCTCCTCCTCTTCCTAACATCAGTTAAATCTTTAACTGATGAAGTTGAATTATTTCAGAATAGTAGTAATAATTAAAAATAAAATCATCACACTGTAAGTCAGTTTGCACTCCAGTTCCAGTTCTTATACCTTTTTGGGTACATCTGTTTCTCACTGACAGGGCACCCTGTAGTTCTGTGCCTAGAAACTCCCATTTTCTGCAGATATTACTACCTCCATTCACTTAAAGTTACATGTAGCCCTCATTTTTGTCTTCAGAAAGGCGGCATAACAGATGACCCCCCCACCCCAAAAAAGTAGTTATTTCTTGTCTTTCAGGCAAATTCAAATGCTTAGCATTGGAATCCTAGGATAGGATTTAGTAAGTACAAATTTAGACTCAAATAAAAAACATACCCCCGAACCCCCCACCTGCTTCAGCTATAAAGTTTTACAGAAAAGAACCACAAAAAAGAACACAGAAAGCAAGGAAGACTACAATGGAATTTGGAAAATAAAAGCCGAGTTATTAGAAGATAAAAACCCCAAAACTTAAAGAGCAGAAAATTAAAAATTACTACAGCTACTTCTTATTTCAAAAAACCACATTAAAACATGGAACTAAAGAAGGACCAGCATGCCCAGCCCCCTCCTTTACTGCTTCTCACAGCACAGTTATTCCACCACCTTCTCCCCAGCTGGTCTTTATTTTGTGTTTCTATTAGCCTTTAGTTTTATAAACAGGTGTGCAGGTGACCAAATTAAGTGAGTTATTGTTTCTGGACAAAAGGGAATACTCCTGCTTGCTGGGGGGGGGGGGAACCTGCTCACCTAGAAGGGGATTTTTAGAAGTACCACTTGAGATTTTGAAAAGCTTGAAGCTCTTATCTGGATCTATCTTCTCAAACTAAATTAACAAACAAGAAAAGTACCACCTTTCTTACTCCCATTAACACAGTGCTCCTGACACAATCGTTGTGGAAGAACATGGATCTCAGCGAACTGGGTGTCTTCATAAGATGTATTTTCATATTACTTGCCAGTTTTGAACCTCTAAACCAACCCAATTATATAAAACAACTCTACCCCCTTCCACCTCCCTTCTAGTTGCTCAGTAGAAAGCAAAAGGAAATTCCCAAATAAAGAAAGCATCTATTTCCTCTCAGGTGCTTCAGATCTCCACATGCACACACCCATATATCATACACTACCTGGAACAGCGAGAATGGAATTCCCCTGCAAGGAAATGCAGGTTGGCATCAGCTGGCTGGGTGGGAGCTGGTGTTTTCAATGGCTGTTACATGTGTGTAATGCATAAACACATAGCTGAATTCTTGAGGCACAGTCAGATAAACCGCTTCAGCTGCTGGTCTAAGATAGGGGCTTACTGCCCCTCATCCACTCTGGGGACTTATCGCAGGCCACCCCCTGCAGTGCCTTTCACGGAGCTGGAGGTGGTAACCTGTGACACCAAACCATCAGTTCAAGGCACTGAGCCTTTGATCTTTATCTGTAAAGCTGTATCAAAGCTGTGAAGAAAAGTTGAAAGAGGCTTGCTTATGGGGAGAAGTCAATTACAGATACCTATCTGAGAGGAAGAAGGAACAACGAGTTGTCTTCTGCTGTGTTTATGAGATGCGCAAGAGGAAATGCCTATAAATAGTTTTGTTTTGTCAAGAGTGTGGATTTTTTTTTTTAAAGTCTTAATAACATCCTATTCTGCTCACTTTTCAATCATCCACTATTTTGTCTAGAGGCAAACCCCATAATTAGAGGTGTGTGTTTACATGGTACACACAGAAAGGCTAAATATTGATTATACTTTTCATCTGCATATGCCCTCTACGTAATCTTCACAAAGCAGCTGTCGATCTCTCTTATATTAGTAAGTACTGACATAGATTGAGCAAATGAAAATCTGTAGCATGTAAAGGCATAATACATCTTTGACACAAATCAGCCCTAACATGAAATTGAATAGTATAATTACTTTGAGGTGACTGGGAATTCTGTGCATTGAAAGAACCTATGCAGATTTATCGGTGGGGCTGAGACAACTAAAGCACTATCAATGACACCAACTGCTTGGTGCAACTGCTTCCTCATTTTAGATCAAGGCTGAGGCTTGTTTTGAGTATATATGGACAGTATATTAATACCAAAGATGTCACATGTTTAGGTCATACAGTATTTTTTTTTGCAATTACCATTTCCTTCTATTTAGCCGAGAAGAACAGTTAGACCTGGTTCCTGTTACCTTTCCTACTGCTATTGGGGACTTCACAGCTGTTTTTGAATATCAGAAAGGAGTGATGGCCAGGCACTTTTTAGTACAACTTTTGAAAATATAGCTATTTAATAACAGCTGAAGGCATTTCAGGTTTGGACACCTTTTCCCTCCTATCCAGCTTGCTCTTTCCTCTATCCCAACTCTGTAATAGTGATACTACAAGTAGTACAGAAAGTAATTAGCTCTTATGATATACTAAGTGAGTATTGCGTGTCATTTCTTGACACAAAAAGTTAAAAGATATTTTCTGTTCTGTAACTGACCTGCTGCGTTCTGAGTCTTTTTGGTTAACTGATCCCTTTTATGCACCATCTGTCTGGATATGAGCTTATGCATTAAAACAAACAAACAAAAAAAACCCCACAGAAGCTACATTAACAAGGCTTACTCCATTTTTCTGAAAGGTCTGCAAGCAGCAGAAGGAAACTAAACGTATTGGGTTACTCTAAAATACAGTTCCAGTTAAAACTGAGCACTGTACCTCTCTGAAGGACTAGTACCCTACAGCCTGGTAGGTGAAGGAGAGCAAGGACAGAAATTTAAATGAGTAAAGTGGTTTCTATATCTCACCAAAAAGAGGAAGTACAAAGTCATTGCAGGGAAGTGAATAAAGACAGGACTTGGTACAGACCTAGAAAATTACCACCTCTCAGTGGTAACATTACTTTTAGTCACAATTCTACAAGCATTTTTTTTGAAAGGCAAGATAACATTTCTGTCATTCCTGCAGGCATGTACATTGAAAGACTACTACAGGCACATGAAAGTGAATGAAAAAGAAAACTGAGTGAATTGAACACAGAAAGATGAAGGCTTAATTTTGATTTGGTGTTCCAACAGAGTGAGTTTTTCTTGGTTTGCTCCTCTTTTACCCCTTCCACAAATTTCAAATCTGCCATTTTAGTTCTGGTCACCTATTGAAGGACATTGAAAAAGTCTATGTGTAACTATGTAATGGGCTTGGTCAAGATTTAGCCAGATGTTTAAGTACCTTAAAGTTAGGTAAGTACTTAAATTTTGTGTTAAGGTCTTGCTAACGTGGGCACAGAAGCACTGACACGAGATGAGTAAATTTACTTAATCATCTAAGTGCAGTCTTCATCAGTGTCTTTGTGTCATTTAAGATTGCTGCTAAAATAAAGTTCTAATTTAGTGATTTTAATCCAGTAAGTTCATAGACTGTGAAAGGATTAAAAAATTGGTGTGTTTTTTCATTGGGCTGGAAAACTTTGTGGGCTCAATAGCTTGAAGGCAAGGTGCTGTGCCCACTAGGGAAAAGGGAGGCTTTTCTAAACAGCCTCTTAACTCTTCCCCTTAAACCAAAAGTGCATTTATATGCATAATGGTCTGCATTTGCTCTACCAAATAGTGCTCTGACAGTCAAATAAAACAGAGCAGAGCTTCTAGATATGGCATTAAGCTTTAAACACTCCCATTAGTCTACTCCTAGAGACAAAATAACCCCAGATATCTTAATGCTGCCCAATATTTGCAAGTCAGTTCCAAGGCAGCTTTTATGTATGTAGGTTCTAGATACACTAAGTAGATGTAAGAAGTTGAGAAGCACTAATTTTAGGATTGTTATAAATTTGCATTGCTTTCTGTAGAGCCAAAATTTGTCTTAAAAATTTACTGCATTATTGGTTCTGTTCATACTTGCTCAGCATGAGTAAGAGTACAGGAAAAACACCGTAAGTAGACTTTCAGCATGTTTTTTAAACTGTCCTTTGCGACCCAGTACTTCCTTTTCCTTTCTCTGACAAGATTTTTCCCCTCTTCCAGTCAGTTTCTCTACAGGAATACCCAAGTTGGAAGGAGACAGGAACTCTCTCTTGTTCCTCTCTAAAGCATAACTTCTTGACTTTCAGTTTTTTTCTTACCCATTAGCAACCGAAACGTAGCAACTAATTTCCTCTTTCTATTTTTTCTAAAGTCATGTAATGCTTATAGCAAAAATTGCAGATGTCGTATTTTATGCCTTTAGCACTACATTCACTTTAGCTGAAGTGATTATCACCTGTTTAGAATCAAAATGATAGGGGCACAGGATAATGGACACATTTTTTGACACATCTGATTAAGACTAACAAACACTGCTGTACTTGGGCTGAAAGTGTTTTCACTTGAGCTACAGAAGCATATCCACCACAGATGTGGGATAGCACTGGCAGGGATCTAGTAGAGGCTACTCATGGACCTGTTTTGTTTATTTTGTTCTGAAGTCTATCAAATTTTAGAACTTTGGAGAAGTATTTTGGTCCCTAGGGTTATATGGCCACTTTAATGGAGCCCACATGGGCTACCACTGAAAGGGGAAATTCACTCTTCTCTGCCCTCGGTGCTTACCCAGCTATGATGAATCATGGAACTTCCAGCTGGGAAACTAGCTTCTTTTTTCTTTTGCCAATTTAGATACCAGCAGGATCAGATCCAGCTTTATCACATGGTCGTGGGAACCCTAGTGCCAGCGTGAGGGCAGAGACGAGTGGCAGGGCAAGCAGGGGCATTGGGAGGGTGGAACAAAGAGACCTACTCTTTTGGCAGCAGCTCAGACTTATGCCAAGTTAAACTGGCCATGTAACTACAGCTTCAGTAGCACTTAGCTGCCTCTGCTTCTTGCAGGGATGCCTATAGTGTCTATATTTTAAGACATGAAGGAATCATTTAGCCATGTAGTATGGCCACTTGTATTAATAGCCTACTTCACCCAGTTGCGCTTGCATTAAGCTTGAAAAATACTCATGTTTTTCATATTATTGCCTCAGGATCCATTATTTTAATTCTTTCTAAAGTATTTACTGTGTAGCATATAATTAATATTGAGGTCATAAACCTGTAGCATTGAACATCTGGCTTTGCTTACATCTGGAAAATGACCTTGTCCAAAACACATATACTAACAGATTAGGATAAAGATGCTAACAGAATTTCAAAGCTTCTTTTACCCCTCAGTCATTTACTATGACTGTCACAAAACAAACTTACTTACACAGTATGTAAAGTCCTTTCACAGTCTACCAAAAATCAAAGATGGTTCCCTACCGCCAAATGAGAATACTGTCACATTATTTTCCATCAGTTTTCCAATTCTGTTGTCTGCTGAGCACGTAAAACCAGTGATATTTGCTTTCTAAAAGAAATATTTGCTTATCTATCATATTGTAACATGCTTTAGGGTATTTAGACTATAAAAGATGTTATATAAAACTAAAATCACTCCTCTAATGCAGCAATCATTTTAAAAACCACATAAAACATGTAAGGAAAAACCCCTATGTAGTAAGTAGATATGTTCTTTCTTTTCTAATGATGAGGGACTTTATAAATCACCTGCAAAATGTGATTTAGCCATCTGAAGATGGCTGAAAATTACTTGTAACTGATTCCTGCAGGCAAGCTCCACCTATGAAAGAAGTAGTGTTGAGGCATTTCCATTCAATACATCAAATAGAGTGGGTCACAAATTTCCCTCATTGCAGGGTGCATAGAGTAATGTGCTACAGTGCAGAATCCAAGTTTCATCCTGAACTGTACTGGTCCAAACTAAAAGGAAACATTCAAATTTTTTAAATGTCAAAAATTTCAGTTAATGTAACATTGTGAATATTTAAGTAAAATGATCTGAACTGTACAAGTTGTCATTTTTTTCAGTTTCTCTTCTGCAGATAATTGAAATCTTATTTTTTCCTCTAGGTTTGGTCACAATGCTGGAACTGCCTGCAGTGTTGAAACTCCAGATTTCACTCATGCTTTAAACAGAAAGCAAAAACAATGGAATTCTTAGGGTATTTAAAAATGCTCCAGTTATATCTTGTCTGGCCTGTTACAACCCTGAAGATGGTTTTTGATCAGGTTAAATGGTTTTCTGAAACTAAATTCACCAAAAGCAGAAGTAAAACTTGATTCCATTACTCTTCATGAACTTTTTCAACTGTTGACTTATAAGAGCTGGCCCTCCAGAGACTATCAGACAGGTCTAGGAAAGATAACCAAATTGCAGAAGCATTTTCCAAGGTGAGGAAGGAGGCCACTAAAAACAATACTTATTTTCAAATAAAGGGGTATTTATAGCAATTTCTACCAATGTGGGAACTCTTTCTCCCCCTCTTGATAATCTAATGTTGTTTTCCAACACTGTTATGGCTGACACAAGCCATAATGGTGTGGAAGGCTTTTTTGCAACATTTTACGATTGTCACATTTGCCTTCCAAAAGAAAAGCATCTATCACATTATAATGTAGCGTGCATTATGTAGGTTTTGAATGATTCTGTAAAACACAAAACTGTTTTGTTCTGGGATCAACATATCACTGGGTACCTGCAGTGTCATATTATGATTTAATACCTAGCTTTCTGCACAGCTGTATGGGGTATAGTTTTAAACTAATAGTGAAAAATGGTTATACCAAGTTTGCTGGCATGTTTTATTTTTTCCATGGCCAAGAAAATTAATTTATTGGTTTATTTGCTTGGCTACTGGCCTTTTATTATTTGACTTAAAAAAAAAAAAAGAGGCAAATCTTTAGATCCAATTTCTATTACTAGCTTCTGCTGAATAACTGACAGTCACAGGCATAAGACTGTCATTTGTGATTGCCATAGCTGGCAAATGCTCTTACTGTAGACAGTTATTCTGGCAACACTACAATATCACTAGAAGACATTATTTTATTTGGAAGAGTGTATGTATGAGGCAGTGGTGGAATAAGCTATGGCAGCGACTGAACAACTTGGCCAGCACAAGTAGAATGAAACTATAGGTACTATATAAGCATGGATGATCTTGTGAACAGACTATACTCTTACACTGCTACCTATATACAGAGATTAAACCAAGGCTTTTCACCATAGTTTCAATATTACACTGCATAATTTTATCCACATTGCCATATTTTCATTTAAAACACAGATAGATCACAGTCACACTTAAACACACTTTTCTATAAAGAGCATCATAGGCAGGAAATTCTGTATGAGAATAATTTACTATGTGGCAATTAGGTTAAAAAAAGTGGGGTTTTTTTAGGGCAGCTTGGACATTGGTCTAGGCAGGATGACATAGCTGGAAAGAAGGATGATAAGCAAGAAAAAAAACTTTAAAGGGACTGTCAGAATGAAATGCTTGTGCAGAGCAGAGAGGAAGAGAGAAAGGAGGACAAATACAAACGGAGTGGAGGCTCTGCTATGCTGAAGCAAGGTCAGAGGGAAAAGCAACAGGAGGATTTGACTGGAGAAGTCACATTGGGGGCAAAAGAAGGGATTTTTACAGCGGTATTTGGGGAAGTTTGCATTTCGTATCTCATTCCATTCCAAAGTCCAGAGGTGAGGGAGGTTCATGAGCTGTTTAAGCTGACAGAAAGCTAGAGGAAATAGAGTTTATACAGCCTTATCATTTAATCACAGTCCCACGCTTTGTATGGCAAACTGGACCTAACAATCCTACAGAAAGAACTTACATTTGTACTTATCAGCAGGGCGAATGTAGCTGGCAACCTCCTTTACCCCCATGCCTGTGAAATTCAACTTTAAAGACTGCATACCACTGGCACTGTGATTTCATGTGACCTTACATTCAGCCTACATTTTGTTGGACTAAAATGCGGGTGTGCCACAAAATCTGCTGTTGTGACAAAGTGTTACCGTGCAGTGGAAAGTTGTCAGGAGAAACTGGAAGCTGAGACAGAAGGCTGCTGGAGGTGGCAATGGGTGGGTGGTATCCCAGAAGACCTTCATAGCTGTTCTGTCCTTAGGGCCTGAGGGTGGAGGCAGATTAGACTTCTGCTTGAGAGAGCAGAACAGAGCAGGTAGAAGAGCAGAAGCAAGGGGGCCATGACTTGTGAAGAAGAAACAGCAATGAGCAGCTTAGAAGGGGTTGGTCTGGAAAAATCTCATATGTGGAACAGTTCTGATTTGAGCCTTTGAGACCACTGAGCAGTGTACAAGTAACTGGGCACTTGCATAGCCTTTCTTCTAAAGTCTATGTAACTAAAAAGGCGAAAAGATGTTAAAGTTGGACATGGACTTTGGTGCCCGGTTCTGTCATGGGGAGCATTCTCTAGCTCACTTTGAAACTCCACTTTCTTTCCTCCTTGAGTTTATTTTTGTTCTTTTGTCTTGGTCAAGTCCATTGATGCAATAAACTGCGTTAAAATTCGACTTGAAAAAACAGATGAAGTTTCTGTTTGCTACAATTAACTATTAACAGGAATTAGTAGAACTACTGTAATAAAATATTTTCTTACAGCACAAAGCTAATGTTTAAATATTCCCCATTCATTTTCTCGAAAAGTAAATATTCCCTATAATAAAACATCCTATACATAGAAGGTATCAGTTTACAGTTAAATATCTTTTCACTCCCAAGTGAATTAATTTTCTGTTTACATACATTCAAGAGGAAACAATACCAGAAAATCCTTTGGTAAAGAAAAGCCCTAGTAGATACAGTCAAACTGTCTCTATCAGTAGAAAATTAGTGAAGCCATAAATACCTTCAAATTTGATAGGCAACTAACAGACATTCAGGCCTTAAGGAAACCCCTCTTGATTTCAACAGAATTAGGACTTAAACCCACCTGTTTAGCAAGAGATGTTAAAACAAAATATTGCAAATAAACTGACACACTTGTCCCACCCGAGAAAACAAGTAAATTGCTTTTTTTTTCCACTTGTTTTTCATTTGGGAGTTATGGTTGGAGATAGTGAATTCATGGGTTTTTTTGGGGGGGAAGAATGGCTGCAAATTAATGAAGTCATCAGAAATTAACATGATACTGTGCTCTTGGAAAAGTCTGTCTGCAATCTGGAAGCTGTTGGCTGCATGACCTTAAGCAAGTGAAAGCATGTGGTACACTTCTGGTTTGTGCCATGGTTTGCCTGTCACTGCAGTGGTGATGGTACTGATGCCTTTGAAAACGACTTTGTGATACAGAGCTGAAGACTGCTATGAGCAGAGGGTCATTATTAAGGTTTGTGGTCATAAAAAAAATGCAGGAAGTTTGAAGAGATACTATAGCAGAGTCATATATATAGCAGCTAGAAATTATTTAAAGAACAGAAATCATAGGCTATAGTCTAAGGAAGTTGAACCCCAAAAGAGTCTGCAAGTTTAGTGCTGTATCTTTTGAGTTGCTAACTTCCTGTTACCTTTGCCACCTACCATCTACCCATCTATACATTTGCAGCATAATTTTTTTTTTTTCCCTGAAGTTCAGGCTGAAATCAAGGCATACGACAGCCTGCTATGGCCGCATGGCTATTGCTCATGTATTCACTCTACAGTTTAGAAAACCATTCAAAGTACCAAAGTATTGTATGCACCACATAAATTAATTCATCTCAGGGTAAATAACCAAGCCTTGGAATTAATTTTTCCTGACAATATGGAAGCAATTTGAACACAATGTACTCCGAGGGAACGCTTGTATAATAATGCGCATACCTTATAACAAACACTATATGAAAATAATACTGGAATTCCATGAAGTTCCAGCATTCCTATCCAACTGATAGTAAAGTTAATGGAGTGACTTAACTGCAAACAACGTCCACCACAGCATAATAGTTAAAGAGGCACATGAGAACACTTACAGTTCTTACTGTTGTAATAAACAAACAAATAGAATATGTTAAGAATTCAGATCTGACATAAGACTCGCTAATGCAACAGAAAGCTAGGTCTGGTATGCTCAAACACACCCATGGAGAATAGATTAGCTTCGCAAAACCACATAATATCTAGTTTTTCAGGTCTACACTTAAAAAAATCAAAAGCTGTACTCTGACTCAACAGCAGCGCTACTTTAATTTTTGCTGCTACAAAGCAAAAAATTTTAAGAAAGCTGTCTTTAGAAAAATGTGAACTATAATTACACCAATCGAAACTATGTTTGGTAGGAACATTTCTTGCCATTGTCTCTTGGCATATGGATGAAGGTAGGTTTTTCAAGTAACCATTTCGTTCACGTAACATTCAGTGCAAACTCTGAACCATCTATGTGTCTTCCACGCAGATAGGAGGCTACATCAGGAAGTCAACTGCACTGCCAACAAGTCACATAGTGCAAAGGGGTATTCAGCTGTATCAAAGAAGGAAGAAAAGGCTGCTCCCATGTTATGCTGATCTCTTCCTATATTTACACATCTGTCCTAAATTTACACTATGAATATGTACTCATAGAAAGTTCTGCCTTAAATTTTAAAATTTCTGATACTGTAGTAAGACCGTGTAGCCAAATACCCAGGTTTCTGCCAAAGGACATATTTCGACATGCTGAAATTGAAGCATGCGTGCACTTCCACTGCATATAGTGAGGACACTCACACATTTGAGAAATGAGTGCTCTTACATTCCTTGCACAACTACGTTGAATTGGCCATGAGGAGGAGAGAAATAGCTTTTGATACTTCAAGATAATACAGGAAAGCAGAGCTACCTCCTTCTCTTCCTTATTTTACAATAATATTAAAACTTTGGACAAGAGGAAGAGTGTCAGCCAGTGTAAAGATGCAGCAGGGGTGTGATGGCTGCCTTTCTGGTTTAGGGCTTTTGAATTGGTTCACAAACAAGTTGTGGACCGTTATAACCCTCACATGTAGACACCCTCTGTATACTTGAAAGTAATTCTACTTCAATCATTTGCAAAGGTGCAGAAGACACATCCCAGCTACAATTTTATCACTGCAGAGAGCGTGTGTTTTATTTCTTTATGTACCAGCAACTGTCTTGACGGCATCAAACTTTCCATGCCATCACTCAGCTTATTATCTTGAGATAGCTAGTTCAGACCAACATTGAGCACTTGACACCATTTAGACCATTTTAAGGTGATAAATTGCCAACAAAGAGGAAATTCATTGTCTTCTTCCCCCTGTCCATTGAACCTTCCACAGAGTTCTTGCCTGTGCTGTAAGATGCAGTCTGCGAGGCTCTTATTAGGTGTGCCTGGCTGAGGAATATAAAGGTCATTGGAGCTCTTCAAGTAGACTCCCTCCTAATATTTCAACAGTATGGAAAGAGTAGACATCAAGAAATACTATTCCATCAAAATTAGCTTTACAAGGGATTATTCTGATTTGCATGAAGGCTTCTGAGGAGGGGCCGAGAAACTTGACAATTGTTTATAAATTAGTATTGAGTGCTTGAGTTATTTTATGAAAAAATATTTTTCAGTATTCCTTATTTTTCAGGGGAAGAAAAAGTTTCTATGCTACTTTAATCTGAAGCAGGACTTCTTTTAACTATTCAGAAATAAGAAAAAAAAGTCACGATGAAAGAGCCTTGAGGTACCAACTCCACCAGCACACCAATCGAGTCACACTAAAAATACTTCAGTAATGGTCAGCTTCTGCTTTTTTCTTCTCAAACCCTGTATTTAACATCGTTCTGCTTCACTTCGGAACGTTTGCCGGTTTCCAGCTCCCTCTATTCCACCAGTTCTTTCGAAGATCAGGAAATATTACAGAACTTAACTGCAAAAGCCATCTTCACAGGTCACTCCGATTAAACCACGAAGCCATTAATTAGCTTTTTCTAATTCGCACAAGGCTCATACATCTTAGTGAGTCAAAGACTGTTTTCTTACAGACACTCCAAAAACATCCTTCTTTTCACTGCAGATGAAGCAGACGCACGTTTTGCTTTGAAATCTGCGTCCCATTAACTGCTCCAGACCCGCGTTTACCTTCCGCCCTTCCCCGCACCGCCCCGGCGACCGGCGGTGACCCCGTTTTACTCCCGCACTTCTGCCAACTTCCTTGTGCCTCCGAGTCTCCCAGTCCCGCCTCGCTCCCCTGCGGAGAGCGGCCCCCCGTCCTCCCGCCGTGCCCGCAGGACCCCCGCGGCCCCGCTCCCCACTCGCGGAGGAGCCCCGCGAGCGGAGCAGACCCTACCTCAGCTTCTCCCCGGCCGGCACGGTCAGCTTGTTCAGTCTGTCCATGCTCCGCGCTGCGCCGGCACCCGCCGCCGGGACACGCCGCGCTCCTCCCCGCCCGGCACCTGCCGGCGCGGCCGCTTCCTCCCGCCGGGCTGGGCTGGGGTCAGCTCCCTGCCGGAGCCGCGACGCGGAGCGCGGCGGAAACTCGTCTGCCAACGCTGCCTCCCCCGGGTTACATCCCGCCCGCTGCCGTGCCGGTAGTTGAAGCCTCCGTCCGTCCGTCCGTCCCAGCCGCAGGCACTCAGCAGAGGAGGGACCCGGTGCTCGGGGCGCCCGGCCCGGCCCCGCCCCCTGCGGCCCGGCCCGGCCCGGCCCGGCCCGGCCCGGCGGCGCGCACAGGTGTTTGCGGAACCGGGCGCCCAGGTGGAGCCTTTGGAAATGGAAGCGTCAAGGCCTCGCTAACGCCCTCCGCCCTTTTTCGGAGTGCCTTAGGGAAGCCCTGGCTTGGCCTTTGAGAAAGACGAGCCGGCAGTTCGGATCCCCCGGTTTTACAGCGAACCGGTTAGGTTTCGGGGAGCTTCAGTGGGCTGTGGCAGGGCCAGGTAACCCTCTCAGCGGCGTGCCCAGCCCCAGGTGACTTTGCAGGCTGCGGGGACCGAGGCGAGCTCCCCGCTCCCCTTTCGTCCCTGCTCCGCTGCGCTTCCCGGCCAGGATGTGCCAGGTAGCAACCTGCTGCCGTGGGCACGTTCCCTCCCCAGAGGTTCTCCAGCAAAGCTAGAGGAAACCGTCCTGTTATCCCCATCCTTCTGAATACAACTGTAAGGGAAAAAAAAGGTTTCCTCACCCTGTTTCTTAAACTAAGGCAGGAGCAATCCCTGATCCTTCCAGTGACACAGGGCGAGGCCGTTCCCACCCAAGAGCTAAGCAGCCGATCTGTGTTTTATGGCTCTGATACCTCTGAGCCTGGGATTTTTTGGCTTAGTCTTGGGCTCAACCATTTTTTCCTCTTTAAAGATGAACTTTACAGGCAGCTGGTTGCTTCTGAGGGGCAATGTAAGCAGATATTCGTGTTCAGCCTTTATCCTGAAGTGCTGATGAACTTGAATTCTGCACCTTTGGAGGATGACTGCTGTCACTCTCTTTCTGTATCTTTGGCCTGTCTGCAGCTTAGTTTATAAGCTAAGTCTGCTCTAGGCAGGAAACCTACTCGTTCTTTTTTAAAAAATGTACAACTGCATCATGTTAATATGTTTGGATAAGTACAATATGTTTTGAGGACACCTGATGTTATTTCTTAGGGAGATTCTCATTGCCACTTAGGCTAGATTTTCACATGGATATGTCTTCTCCCCAGATCGTACTGACTACAGTTTTCTCTTGTGAAAATGTAGGAGCAAACCAGACTTTCCTGGTTAGTGCAGAAGACTCTGGGGAAACAGCCTGCCACGAGATTCATGTCTTTGGTAACAGTACTGCTCTGATCTTGGCATGGCTGACTTTTTTGTTTCTCTGAGCTTTCAACAGGGCAATCACTTGATATTTGCATACAGTATTTCTCTAGGGAGGGCCCATAGTGAACAGATTGCCCCTTTTGGGGTATCTTAGTAAGTTTGGGGGCTTTAAGGAATAACCTAATAATGTTGAATGTCGTTTACTACACAAAACTTTGGAATTCCACCTTGCAATGTATCTGTTTATGAACTGGATGCTTTTGCTGGTTTACTCCCTAAAAGTTATTTTTGAAAATTAAATTAATTTTGAATTAGTTAAAATTAACACTCTGGCAATGTGAAGAAGTGGGCATAAATAAATTGCAGCATCGCTTTGCTTTTTGCTTATATAATCTTCCCGCTCTATCTAAGCATGTATCAGAATACGGGATTTGCTCGGTAGGCTCATGCAGTGATTTCTCTTACACAACGGCTGCCTCTTGCCTGACTGTCACAGAAATCCCAGACCTTTTCCCTTTGAGATCTTTGGTGGCAGCCTGTCATTTGCACTGCCGTGCTGGTTTCGCCTTGTTTCTTCCTGACTCAACAGTTTACAGGTTTAGTTTTAATGCTCTGCGGTGCCCGGCGCGGAGAGCTTTCACGCCTGTCCTCGCAGCGCTGTCGCCTCGCTGCTCCCGACGAGGGGCTGCTGCTGCTGCCCTGTGCTCAGGGCAGTCCCCGAGTCCCCTGCGCTCAGGCCTTGGTGACAGCGCGGCTCACGCAGGATCTCTCACCCCTGTGATCTGCTGGCCCACGTGCTTGCGTAGCTGTGCAGCGAAATGGGCTGGGGAAGGAGTCCGCTACAAACAATCGAGCAAAAAGTCACAAAAAAGGGGGGGGGGGTTTAGCTGCGTCGGTTCCTTGATTTGATTCGGCACACGGGTGTTTGTGAGGGTGCAGCGCGGGCTGAGAGGAATAAGGTATGCGGCTGCTTAGACTGGTACTGCTGCCAAGAAGTTACTCCCGATAAAGTCTCCATTGCACAAGACCTGTTCATGAGATTTTGTGCTGTGAGGCCTGTCCACTGGTCATACCTCAGCCTGCTTCCTTCTTCCATGCACACAGGCGGCCCAATACGCAGTCCTGCTTCACTTCAGTATCTACGAGCGTTACTCACCACCCCATCTCCAGGGGCCCAGGCTGGAGGCGGGGGCCAGGCCCTCACTAACCCCCACTCCAGGAAACACCCTGCCTTCCTCTGCAGGACCCCGGGAGAGCCTGGAGGGGGTGGCAGGTTTGAGACACGCAGCGAACATATTGTCGTGCTATTTTTGTGGTTGTAACCCCAGCAACTGTCCTTCTTTGACCGAATATGCTCATTTGGAGAATGCCAAAGAGGAACTGGGATTTTTCTTACCGCGTGGGTGGCATTTTGACCATAGCGAGGGTTAACACGAAACCCTCCTCCCCAGCCACAAGTGCCATTCTTGGCAAAGGGGCGTTTGTTTCGAGGGATGCCTGTGCCACCTCCACGCTCCCTGGCACATCTGGGGCCAACGAGGACAGTGTGGGACGCACGGTCACCAGCTGGCAAGTGCTGCTGCCCACTGAGACATGGCCTGGCAGCCTGGACCAGCCTGCACTGCCCAGCTGAGGGACAGGTCCCAGGGGTGTGGGGCATAACGGTGTCCCAGGAGAATATATCTTGGCGTCTTGGATGAGGCTTTATGCAGAGCTGTTCCCACAGTACTGGTCTTCTGAAGCAACATCATTCAAGCCCTTTACCTAGATGGTATTTTCTTATCTAATGTTTTAAGAACCTGCATTCACACAGACTCTGCCATTTTTGTGATTACATAGATAGCCACTAACTTTTTTTTCCCTGCATATGGCTACAAAAGATACAGGATAAATTCCTGGCACCGTTACTTAACATGGGTAATGCAGGATTTGCCGGTAAATTCCCTTGGCCAGAAGGTTCACGGAATATACATGCTTTTTGTATTTTTTTATTTTTGATGCTCAAAATGCCATTGAAATTTTGGAAAAGACCTTCTAAATGCTTGGACAGATTTTCTAAATGCCACTGACTGTTGCAACATAATTTCCTCATCACTGCAAGTGTTGTGGCTTAGTCTGGGTTTGTCTCTCTGATCCTCTCCCAATATGACTGTGTAATTCTCCTTTTATGCTCAAAAATAGCAAGATTTTAAAAAGCAACTTATTTATCTTGTATGTTCAGAAACTGAAATTATTTTTTACCCCCTCTACTATTTTCTGCTGTTTATTTCTCACCATCTCATTCCTTGTCCATGCTGCCTCACACTGACAGTGTGTTTGGTTTCTGTTTAAGAGCTGTGAGGTCATCAAGGCATGGTCAAAACCAGACTCGGTGGAACAAACTCTGAGACTGTGAGTATCCTACCTTCATTTGGTCAAAATTTGCTGTGAATTGCCAGATATTTCCTGTTTACTCAGGGCTGCAGTTTTCTATACCCTATTGTTAAGATAATTTATGGTTTGACTTTACTCCTCTGAGTAGATAGAAAACTCCTGTAGCACAAAACCAAGGGATCAGAAGACCCGTCTGAAGCATTTTGGTCCTTGGTAAGTGGTGTTCCTCGATCAGAAGAAGCATCTTCATACAGAGCCAGTCATTGTAGAGAAACCATTAGGCAAAATCCAGAGTTTGACTGCTATCACTGAAAAGGCTGATAGTTTTTCTTGGCTGAAGTTTTCTCTTGGTGACTGCTTTTTCTTATTTCCACTGAAATTAATGCTGTCTAGTTTAATACCTTCCAGTACATGATTTGTATGGTTTGGGCTTGCCAGGAATTCCTGCTGAAGCTACTGATATCGCTACTATTCATATTACAGTGTTAAATTTTATATAAAATACCAGCTGTCCATATCTTCCTTTTAAATTCGTAAGCTTTGATGCTAACACCTTTTTATGGAGACCATTCATGCCATTGTGTTAATGTAGGTTACGGATTATGACTAGGCTTAGTCTAGGGAACCTAGGGGCCTGTTTGAGTTCCCGATCTGGGTTGGCAGCCAAAGGCACATCCTGACTGCATAGTGGTGTGAGGCTCAGTGATGCAACAGCCTCTGCCCATAGCCTTCTCTGCATGACAAGAAAACCCAAGGTATGTGTCCCAGGCAGCAGCTGTGGCACACAGGAGAGATGGGCAATCAAGCTGCAGGGAAGAGTGTGAAACGTCCAGGCCAGTGTATAGGTACAGCCTTGGCCCTCAGTTGCCATTTCTGGACTCCTAGGATTTCACATAGTTGAAATAAAAAGCAGAGAATTGTAAACTGTATCATGTAGCATAAAAATTTAGAATGAGAAGGTGAATAAAAAGAACTGCAAATGGATTAGTTGAAAACATCACTTTACAGTAAATCTTTTTAATGTTGGGGTTTTTTTTATTTATTTTTAATGCTTTGAGGAGACAGTGCTGCATCAAAGATCTCAATGAACTATGCATGAGTATTTCAAGAGGAAGCTATTTTTTACAGATTACATTAATGCTCATAGATACAGTCTAGTGCCTTCAATGTATATAAAACAGCTGAGAAACCTGATTTGAAGTAAGCAATTGATTTGATAACAAGGTTTCAATTTTATTCATAACAAGACCATATAAGACTTACTTTTTCTCTCAGTCATGCTAGAAAACCCATTTCTTAACCCCTTCTTAATTAGCATGATTTTCTCTCCAACATTAATTAGAGAAGGTTGTGCCAAAATTTTTTCTTAAAAGTACTCAGGAGTCAAGGGTGCAACTGTTCTTTATAGGAAAGAATTCTTCACGTGGATTTCATGTACAACCTGTCTTGCCAAGTAGCTAGTGTGGTTTTTCATTTTGACTTTCCCACTTCCAGGCAATGTGGGGAACCACAAGATGTTGAAGATTTTACTCTTTAAAAGACAGTTTTGTGAGCTTTTGCTTGGCTTTTCCTTCAGGAAGTCCTTACAAAAGAGCAGCAATGTAAGATCTCCTGAGCAACATGTAAAAAGATTGAAAATTCACTTAAAAATTTCTGTCTGATTTTACTGTCTTGAGGTCATAGTATTTCACCTAGCTCAGAGGTACTTCTCCCCGCCGATACCTACACACTGTCTTAAATCTCTCTCAGACTCTGACAATTGCTTCAAAGAGAGTATTTATTCATACATAAAGGTCTCTTTAAAATTTGAGTCTACTGCTTGAGCTCTGACTTCGTGCTACTGCTGGTATAGCACTAAAGGTGAGAGCTCCAACCATGGAAGCAGTGTAATGTGGATGCAAATGTAGCCAGTCAGTAGCAGGAATTTGGCTTGATCAGTCTGTGTTCACATGAAAGTCAGTAAATGATTGCTACAGTTCTGTTTTTCAAGGCTGTGGAAGCTTAGTGAAAATAGCCCAAATTTATACCACCTACGTCTGAATTGGAAAACAGCCCAAACTCACACCACCTGAATCTGAACTGGATTCTGTAGCCATGTTGCAGGCTTGAATTTTTCCTAAAGGCCTGCTATTTTGAAGTATGTTGTATGTATTTGATCTCTTCTGCTTTCAGAATATCTGTAGGAAGATGTGCCAGCAATGTGCTGTGGGGATGAAGAGCGGAGGGGAAATGGAGGGTTAGCAGTAGACGATCACATGCTGCGAATGCAAATTTGTGGGACTTGGTGCCAGGCCAAAAGAGCACTCAAACTCTATTGTTTAAACTGTGTCAATTTAGACATAGTTTTGGTTCCCCTTGATTTCTATTTCGGTTGATAAACTGCCTACTTAACTTGCCGTTCAGTGTCCCATAGCTGGTATTTGGAAACCATGAGATTATGGAACATGATTTCTCATGACATTCTCTGTTATTTACTACTTACTGATTGCTATAAACAGGTGAAACACTGCTGCTTCATGTTTAAAATAATACATCTCTGTTTTTTCCAAGCAGTGCTCTCAAACTAACTCTCAGATTAACTGGTCTGCCTGAATGGATTTTTTCCATTTTCAGGGTGCATATAAGCTGTTTTAAACTAGAAGACACTACTTGTACAGAAGAAGTTACATGTGGGCATTTAGTTGTGTCTTAGCAGATAAGAGGAAGGTACTCTTCTGTCCCAAGTATTTTTAAATAATACTAATTTTCAGAAGTTTTAATCTTGTCACTGTGGGTCAAATGGCTTAATGCCACAGTGTTAATTTTGGAAGACTCCTAGCAACTGCCCTAGAAATCGTAAAGCTTTAATCTGTTATCACTTTGGATACTAAATAGCACATTCAAAATTGTTCATATAGTAATAGTAGTAGGAGATGGATTTGAAAGTGCAACTCCAAATTTAATTGAACGGGATTTGGGTTTGTCTTTAGGCTCACTGGAGGAAACATGCTGTATGTGTAGGCATGTACTCTGGAGTAGGCAAAGATGCAAAACCAGTACATTTAGTAGGATTTTCTCATTACGGGTCTTCTGAGCAAACTCATTTTAGCACCTGTGGAGAAAATGTGTCTTATTTCTCTGGGGACAAATGCACTGTGTAAAAAGCTGCACTTCTGCTTTTCAGTTTTACTGTCACCTGTTCCACATGCACACAGAAACATCAAGTTTGCTCTTTCAGACAGACTGATTATTTAATGTTAAACTGAAAGCGTTTGAGGTCAGATTGCCTTGGAGGCAGTGACCCATGTTGAAGCCAACTGACAGCTACAGTGACTCTGAAGAACAGTGCTGCTGCTCGGTCTGCAAACCTTATCCCCTTCCAGCAGTCAAGAGCGACTGCAACAGAGATGCTCGTAACTGGCCAGTTTTAATCTAGCTCTGATCCTAACGATGGAAGGGAGGGCGTAGGGGCACGGGCTTCTTTGCAGACTGGCAAGCCACTCTTGTTTCTGACTTTTCTCTGGGGCTTGTATACCCTGCTCTCATTCCTCCTCGTCTCTTACTGCAACTGGATTAAACCTTGGGCTGCTTTGCTTCCCTTCCGTCCTCCTGTTTGCGGTGTGGATTTACGCTGGAGGGTACCCAAGAGGCCTTAGCGAGAGTGCTTAGCGGAGTGGGTCATTTGGCCCTGGCACTGAGAATGAGACTTGCAGCGGGCAGAGGAGGATGGGGGAGAAGCGTCTTGTGTCCGTCATTTCTGCATGTGCCTACTGAGCATCAGTCAGAACTGTCAGACATAGGTAGTGAATGGTCTAAATATGCTTGTGTCCCTGCTGACAAAATCGCTGTGTATATTCACACAGATAAAAGGTTGCACAAAGTTTTCAAATTTCAAAATGGAAGGGATGTCCTAAAATGAGGTTATTTTTGTATAGCACTGGTACTGTTTACACATATCACGATGCCTTCAGTACCTGGAAAAAATGCTGAAAAACCAATAGTTTTAAATCACTTCTTTCCTGCACTGGCCTGTAATACATACAGCCAAGGAAAAGGGTTGGTGCGTCTTTTCTCTGGCACAAATGGGTAATCTGCACTGCTTCACTGACCATAATAATGGCCGCTTGAGCATTTTCCTGTTGCTGCTTAGGAACAGGAAAAATACTTTTGTCTGTAGTCAAAAGGTGTTTCCACCTTCTTAAGACTGCTCTCTTCTGTTTCTCGGATAACTGGAATTGCTTAACACTATGTTCTGGGAGCAGAAATGTCACCAAACAGAAAAAGTGCCCAAAGTCTTTCTCAGCCAAAAGTATAGTGGATTTGAAATACTGCCTTCAAAAAAGACAGTGAAGTGATCAAGAAGATGGGGGACTTTCTAAAGAAAGAAATTATATTATTAAATTAAAAAGTAGCAAATTACTATTTGAAATAATAACATTTTATGACCAAAGGCTGTGAAATGAGATAAACAGTTTCATGGGATGCTCTCTTCTGTGGAGAAAAATTGCTCAGACTTGTAACTATAGCCATGAAATTTTTCTGTTGTCTAAGAATGCAAATTTTGTGAATTGTTGCAAAGAATATGTTTACGCAGTTGGTAACTTTAATTGCATTAAGACTACAAAACTGTAGCAGATGAATAGGAGTGCCACACTATATCAGAGTGGGTTATTATTTTTATATATCCTATTTGGAAGAATTTATTGCTGTAGTACAGCATTTAAAAGAGTTATTTCATAAATTTGTGGTCATAAAAGCTTGCATCTTTTACTCTCATAGTATATTGGAAGAAAAAAGTCTACATTTAGTATCAAACACTGGGTTTCAGAATAACTGTTTCTACTTCTTTTTGTCATCCCTTCAGATTTAAAATATAAAGGGAACTCGGGGAGAAGGGAAACAAGAAAGAAAGTTTGATAGAAGTCTACATGTAAACAAAGACTTATATGTAAATTTGAATATTCATTGTATTCCAGCAGCACATAGTAATCTTATTCATAAACGATTATCCCTTTTCATTATAAGTTGTTCTAATAGAGAAGAAGAAAGTCACTGCATTGTGGAAGTTACAGTCGAAAATATTTTGGGATTAAAGAAAGTTTCTGACTGGTAGTTTATCAATAATATACATAGATGATAGTCTTACGAGATTTTTGATTTCTGGACACTACTGGATTTTACCAACATCTGCAGCATGGACTTGGGTACTTAAACATTCTCTGTGTTGTAGAGATCTGCCTGGGGTTATGTAATACATTTGAAGTTGTCCTGTTATTGCCACAACAAGTTTGAGTCAGGAATATCTTTATAAACAGACTGATGAGTGAAGACCAGATTGCTATGTACTATTTGTAATTTGAAACTGTTAATAAGGTATATATTATTTGTATAGCTTTTGCTATAAAATGTTCATATTAGTTAGCAAATAGGAAGACAATAGTGATACAATGGAGTCTTCCAGGGAGAAATTATTGGTTTTTAAGGCATCTTTTCCTTGAGGGTTGTGATTTTTTTCAAGCTTAAACCTTTCTCGAGGTTGGTTAACTTTCATCATTCTGTTCACAGGAGAATTTCCCCTTTTATGAAAAAGACTCCTCAAAGTATCATGAGGTTTTAAAGAAATGATAGATTTCTATTATTGTTTGTATTCCTGGTGGAACTGATATCACCAACACTTGCTGAATCAAAGTTCACAGTGTAAATTTATTTGTTTCAATATGGTCCATTGGGGTATTATACCAGCTCAGCAAGTGACAGACTGTTCATACACATATACATATGGAGGCACCCACCCACACTCATTTGCTCATTCTTATCTTCCTTAGGCACCTGATGCGGGCTAATGTCACAAATGTCATATGAATTAGACCTTTGAGCTGACCCAGGATTGCTTTACTTTAAGTAAGCCAATACTCAAGAATATTAGAATAGAAAAAAATGCTGTAATAAAGGAGCAAAATTTTGAGCTTCTTATAGAAAAAATTTTAAGCCTGCCTAAGGTATCTGCTGGAGCTACACCATGGGGCTGCATTTCAAAATGTTCTTCGTGTATTGGTTGTGAATGAACAACACTTTGAATCTGCACAGAAAGTGGGGCTTTCCCGGAAACTGGTGTTCCATCCTGTGGACTCTGCTACGCGCATGATAGGTATAGATACATACTGATATGCTGGGTTTGATTTAGGCTGGTTCTGGGCCATTTACATCTTTAATCCTGAAGAATTTATTCCCATTATTCATTGCGGTAAACAAAGGATCTGATAGTATATTCACCTTGATGATGGCAGACGAGTGTTGCTGAAAAGACATCATCTGTAAGGGCTCTGGTCTGTGAACTGAAATTAGCTACATTTGTTATTTTTCAGTGTTTTCTTAGAGCCGCTTTTTGGTTTGGTTTGTTGTTTTTGTTGGTTTTTGTTTTTTTTAGGTAAAGCTAAAGCCCAATAAAGTATCAATATGAAGGAGGTATATCATACATGTTTAGTACTGCTTTTGGTTAAAAGCTGAAATTGTTGAAATGTTGGGTTTATCTGTAATTTTCAATAAATCCCTGAAAAGGGATTAGCTGGCAGAGAATACCTGTAAGACTGTACATGTGAATCATACTTCTGTTTCTTTAATCAGACAAAATAATGGCAGGAAGTATGTGAATTTGGAATTTTTTTTTTCAGAGTATATTTAAATCTATCTATTTGTGGTCTATATGTGGACAAAACCCATCTAGTTATGAATAATTTCTTAAACATTATTTGTATCAGTATTGTAAAATGAATATAGCTGGTAGTTCATGCTGGCATTTCAAGCAATACAAACAATGCTTTTACTTCTGTGATCTTGAACTGTAACATCTATTCATTAAAGCAACAGCATGGATATGCCTTATATTCCTGTGTATTTCTTCAGAATATTATTGCTTGAGCCAGAGGAATAAAGATAAGGAGGATATATACTGATAAAGGTAATTAATTAGATCAGGCAGATCAGGGATTTAGAAAAGGATCTGATTGCTTTTATGAAATGTATGGTAAGGGAAATTAACTGAAATGGTAAGATATTTTTAGGTTATTCTCTGTATTCTGAGAGCTTTGTGAAATAATAAAAAGCCATGAAACTGGGCAGTGAGGAACTAAATAGGAGAAATGACAGAGCTGTGGTAGCAGGTGTCTGGGGAAACTGAAGTGCCAGAACTGTGAAGAAGAAACTGAGACTTAATGCTCTGTCAAGGATATCATTGGAGAGTACCTAAAATGTGCAATGGCAGTGAGTGGAGGAGAATGGAAAACAGGAAAGCTAGTATAAGAACTGTGAAATACATAAAATCTCTTTTTTTCCCCCCTCAGAACTCTTGACTATTAGGAAAAGCAGGAGATTGTCAGACTTTGAAAAATCAGGCACGGCTTGTGGAAGAATAAAAGAAAATATTTTTTTAAAACAGATCGGGCAATACTCTTCCATTGTAAACAGCAGTCTCAGCCCAGCCCAGGACAGCTTTGGGCAGGGAGACTGAACTACCTGCCTACTTTGGAGAATGTCCTTTCATCCCTCTGTCCTCCAGCAGGTTGATAAAATAAGCTGCGAGAGGTGGTCTGATTAGTCCTAAACTGTAACATGCTGCAGAGAAGCTGCATAGACTGCTGTTAGCGTGCCGAGATTGGCCATAGTCTGGCCTGAAAACACTTCACCTCTTCAAGAGTTCAGAGCATAGCTGAATTTTACTTCTAAGAATTGTAAATAAACATCAAGACTGTAAAGTCAAAGTGTGTTCACACTGTGCAGTAGAGCACAGTGCCAGCGCTGGTGAACAACTGAGCAGTCTCTGGAACAGGACGTAGCAGAGCTGCACCTTGAGACAAGGCATTTCAGATCACGTGCAGCATCCAGTAGTTCAGCAGCTTTCCTGCTTCTGGCAGCTGAGCAGCTCCTGTGCTTGCTGCTAGCTCCTCAGTCCCTACACTGCAACCACTGCAAGTGTACAGATGCTCTGAAGCACTGAAAATTAGAGAAAGCTGCCATGGAAGTTGCCTGTGACTCTTAATTTCATAGATATGTGCATTATGATACTGTCTGTATTTAGGTGGTTACATATATCTCTCCAGAGAGGCTCTCTGATGCTCTGAATCATGTGCTGATGAGGGTTAATACCATCTGTCATGTAGATATGCACAAGTACCATCATGCCAGTGTCTGTGGTGTTACTAAGGAAGTCCTACATTCCTCACATTGGTGTTGCTCTTGGAAAGGGAGTTTATGAGGAAGGTGCTAGTAAAGAGAATTGCTGAATGCCGTTTCTGCGTTTGTTTGGGGCAAATCTTTGAAATATATATTTTTGGCAAGTTTGGTAATTCTATGGCTGGCCACCTGTAGCTGTGCAGGCTGTTGGGTTTCAGGTCTTGAATTCTGTTGCACAAAGTGCTGCTGTGGCATTCCTACCAACTGCACTTCGTCTTTTGCCAGGCCAGCTGCGCTGAACAGCCTCTCCTGAAGCTGTTTCAAGTGACTGGTTGCTACAGCACCAACTGTCTGGCTTGCAGCTGCAACAGGCTCTCCTGCCATGGTCCCTTAACTTCTCCTTGCAGCTCATCTTGTAACTCCTCTACCCTGCTTGTCCAGCTGACCCCATTTTTAAGCACCGCAGTTTTCATGGCTTAGTATCTTATCTCAACCATTTAAGTGCTCTCTTCTCATTTCTGAATTCAAGAAAGTCCGTATGAAAGGGTTTAATACTTTCCTTCATTATCTTAGAAATACTGCATAGACCACCTGCCATCACAGCACAAACGTATCAACTAATGAATGAAGCTCTGCATGCTTATACAAAAGCAAAAAGAGGTTAAGATTTCACTCGTTTTCACAGAGGCTAGTCTAAAGCGAGAAGAATGAAACGTCTCTCCTGCAGAGAGCATAAATATGTGTTGATAACACACTGTAAATTAAATATTGTATTTCTTTCAAAAACTGAGAGGACTCCAGTTTGGAGACTTGGAGCAAAATGAGCCAAGACATCTGCTCTGTTTTCTGCCCAGTGTGTACTTGAGCTGGGGCACATGTGGAATTCTGCTAAAATGAGATTATAAATTAATAGTCCTTCACACTTCATTGCTTGAATGAGCCAGAAGTTATTTTCTTCTGAGTTTTGAGTCCCAGGTGCAGCACTTTCTGACTAGCAAATATGGTTTTCTAAAAGGGAAGAAAGACCAGTGAATCAAAACTACAACCTCTTCTCTGTGGTCTGAGTACAGCCATGTAATAGAGAAAAGGAAAGCACATCAGCTGACAGGGTGGAGGAAAAAGATCCTGTCCAGACATATGATGATGGTGAAGAACCGGTTTGTGATTTGGGCAACAGCTCCCATTTCTGGTTCTGCTTCTGGCTTAGTGTACAAACATAAGCAGGTCATTTGGGTCTGTGTCTTAAAAAGGTGACTTGTTTCTTTGATTTTTGGTACCCAATGTAGGTTGCTCTGCAACTGATATTCTATTGCTATTTAGGCTGGTCTAGAGTACTAACAAAGATAAAAGTTTCTACTTTCACTAAAACTTGGGGAGATTAAACTGACTGTTACATACCTGGCTCTCCCTACAGCTGGACCAGCATATGCTTTTTTCTCAGAGGCTGATCCACTCTTGCTCTTCAAAGAGGGTTAATAGAAATCTAGTATTTTTTTAGCACTAGTGTGTCACACTGTTATCAAAAAAAGTTTGTGATTTATCTTGCTTAATGTCCCTAAAAATAAGCATAGTTTTTCCAATATTAAAGAAACACTTCTATAATTACACTGTTACCCCCCCCCTCCCCCCCCCCCCCCCCCCCCCCGCAATGGCATTCCATAGATGGCTGAGCATGGTAGGGTACCATGAAAGGAGATTGAGCAAGGCTGACCAGTTCTAAAATTTTCTAATCTAGAAGTTGTCCTGAACAGGCTCCAGAACAGAGTGTGATGGAAAATCATGGGGCTGAAGAAGAGGAGGAGACTCTGGAGACAGTTCTAGGCTTGTACCAATGTATATATATTACATATACAGACATAAGCCAGCTAATACTGCAACCTCTGTGCCTCTCTGTATTTTCCTGACTGGGATAGGGAGGAAAAAATGTGCCATGGAAGATACTCAGACAACCTGAAACTGGTTTCCATTGCAGGCATCAAGGGTGTTGGGAAGAAAAATTGGGATTTCCTCTGACATCATCATATCCTATCAGTTCTTTGGTGACCTCCAGATAATATCAACTGGTTTTTCAACTGTTTGAGAACGGGATTATTTTCAGTAAGAAAGGATGGGGAAAAGGACAACATTCTTTTTTTTTCATTGGAGTTTCTGGATGCAATTTTCATTAAAAAGGAAAAAACCCGCCAACTCTGACAATGTATCTGTAACCCTGAGGCATTCCTCATCATTGCAATAGTGATAATTCAGTCTAACAGTAGTATGTGCATAAAGAAAGCCTTTTGTTGTATATTCTTTCTACTCGGCCCAGGGGCAGGAATACAGTCCACGGAACCACAAGAACTAAAACACTGCCAAGTTAGTTTCCACTTTAATCACAGCTGCAATACTGTAACATGATAACATCTGAACTGCCATCATTGCTCTTTGGAAAGTAGTAAGACCCCAGCAAATATCTGCATATCGGAACTTGATCAGAAAATACAGACTTGTATATTTGGTGTATTTTTGTATATTTTCAACCTTTGAGAGAACTGTATTGCTACTATTTGTACTATCTTTTTCAAAGACTGGATGCTGTTTTATTTACAGTCTCTAGTGACTTCCAATGGTTCTTGTATACAGGTGTCTGTTTCCTCTCTACAAGCTCTGCCAAATGTAGTTTCTAGCTACATCTTTATTTTTGGTAACAAAGACAGCCTTGTAATCATGGTTATTTCCTGTCAACTTCACTTAGTATTTTTATACAACTGCAGTTGAAGAAATTGTTTAGTGAGAAAGGCCACTGAAGTAGGGGCTTTTTAGACATTGTATTTGTTTAAAATATCCTTCATTTAAAATTTTAAGGAGTGCTGCAAGACAAGTAAGGCTGTTGCTTAAGTACTGCATCTCTGAGTTTGTCTTAATTGTGAACTATAAGCAGATGGTGGGCTGACAGGAGACAAGTCGCTCATGATCTAAAAGCCATACTGCACAGGACTGAACATAAGGTGATATACATTGCTCTTCAGCTGAACATATTGCTAGCTTGAATGTCTTCTATATTAGGTTAGTTTTCATGCCACCTAGAACACCGTTAATGTAATGCCACATTGCATCTCCGTGTCCAGTTTAGGAAGAGAGTTTGTTTGAAAATGTCTTCTGTGTGGTCGCAGTTGTAGGAGAATGTGATGTGCAGAAATAGTTTCTCCTTTGTGCAATTTTCTTTACGCATTATTTTCGGTATAAAGCAATGCATAAAATACAAATTCACTGTTTCTCTATGGAAAAGTATCAGATACTATTGGACTTAAATAGTGGACAGCATATTTTGCCAAGATAGACTATCATAAATTTTTGACAGATCTCAAAAATATGGCAAAGCTTGGTTAGAAGATTGGATTGGATTTCCTTAGTACTAGGAAAGGTGCCCAGTTATAGATTCATAGTATTGGAATGTGTCTGTGTTCACCTGACTAGGTACTTCTTTTGACATGGAGCTGAGATGGGGAAGGTGCTCTGATTAAACTGTGGTCTCAGGTTCAGATCCTTGCGGTCTATGGTGGTGCCACAAGGCTTTTAAGTTCCATTCTTTCATTGTTAAGCTTTGGCAAAACACTTCAAAAATTATTTCAGAATACCAGTTTTGCCTGGCTTTAGATTTAAGATAGTATGGTGAACAGTCTAGTTACAAGAGCAGAAGTGAGCTTCCTAGAAGAACTTGGAACACAATATGCTCCAGAGCTGTGAGGGGGTCTTTCCTCCTTCTCAAGTAACTGGTGTCATTGCAAAAGTCTCGATTGCTCATGGCAGGATGGAAGAGAAACTGATGTAATGCAAGTGTCTGTTGCCCCCTTTCTGCTGCAGGAGTGTGATATCCTCTGCTGCTGTAAAAGGAGGCAAGATGGTGTTACTTTGCTGAGCAAATATTTCCTAGATCCTCCTCTGAACAGGAGAATATCCAGAATTAATTCTAATCAGCAGGCAATGGCTGCCTCTGTAAATATTTGATGCCTGAGTAGACTTTTGTCATAGCCTTTCTATGCTAAAAATGAGGAAATAATATATAAAAATGTGATTTAAAGTCAAATTCAGATAATTTTGGTTTTTCTTTTGGAGCGTATATAGCAACCAAGCATGTGTCCTGTAGTATGTTTCTGTGACACTAGAGTGGTTATGTAGTGGAAACCTCTTTTAGTCTCAGGTATCATTTTTGTTGGGAGGTCACTGTATGAAGAGGTATCTTCTGAATTTGCAGCCCTGGCCTCTTCCAGTTTTGTGAATAAGTGGAGACTTTGAAAGTGGCATTTAAAGTACATCAAAAACTAAGGAAAGCAAGGAACCAAATCTACATGTTTAGACATAAAACATTCAGCCTGAGTCAGCACTGGTATTTAAATGATATAGCCTAATTAAAAATCCATTATGGTATATCCCCAGAAGAGGGGAAAACCTTTCCTGCTTACTAAGTATTGGCATAAAACTCATCTGCCACCTTTGGTTTTTCAGCTTGGAGCTTTCTCTGGAGTGGAGAAAGTCCAAATGCATGTTGTCACAAGGTTTCTGTACTGCTGCATCTTGCTTAAAGAGAAAGCAAAAGCTCTTTGTCTGTATTATTTCTTAAGGAAACAGCCTAATTCTCATAGAAATCTCACTGATTATTTTAATTAGGGTTTGTCTTTGGTTAGGCAAAGTAATCCACTGAAATAAAAATATAGGGGCAAGAAAGAAAAATATTTCAAAGTGAAACTGAAAGTATCATGTTGCACATGCTACATTTATTTATTGACTACATTTATTTATTAAGAATAAATTTAATAATAATGCCTATGTAATCACACCCTCTAGACAGGATTAGAAAATTCTCTCCATGTGAAATTTGAATGTCATTGTAGTCTGTTAGAAGTCTACTGATTTATTTCTTGACTTCTCTTTTATTCTTAATTTTAACTATTGTCTTAATGTTGATGCCTTCAATTTTCCTGTCTTTTTAATAAGTAAAAATATAACAGAAGAAAATGTATTATGCATGCAAGTGTTTGAGACAATGATTCTCACTAGAAGCATAGACAATGAGTTAAAATGCATTGAAGTGTCTGACTAAATTGTTGAGAAAAGATGGGTGTAAATCTCTGTCACCAGCAGACTAAAAATCATTTTGCCAGCAGAGGTCTGTTTTGAACCATTGTCCTCCTTTGTTGCCTGCAAGCGTGGGGTGGCCCCTGACAGCTGAGAGGGCTGTCTGGCAGCTGCAGAGATGGCAGTATTGGCCACTGCTTGGCCAGTAATCTCCACAATATTCAGATGTCCCCAATGCATGGAACTCCTGTGGCCCGGTGGCCTCACAGCTGGTGAATGGGACCTTGGGAAGCAAGTTACAGCTTTCAACTGCAGTGCAGCTGTACACTTTTCCATACTATTTCAAGTAAAGACATTGCAATTCCTGATGCTTTTCCATTATAGCAACCCTGTGAGATAGGGAAATACTTATTTCCACACTGCAGGTGGGAAAGGAAGCAGGGAACGCTAACATAATTTAGCTGAGTTTACTTAGGCAAAGCAAGGTCTCAAATCCACATTTATGAAATCCAGGTTGTGTGATTATTGGACACCATCACCCTGAAAGATTTTGCTTTGCGAACTCTCTCCTGACCCAGCTACAAAGGGGCTAAGAAGGGATCCAGGCCTTTGCACCTGGTGTATGGAGAACTTGCCTGTGGATTTACATGTTGATGGCTGTGAAAAAGCTGAAAAGTGAATTTTCCACATTAGGTTGTTTACCTTCCTTAATGAAGAAATAAAAGAAAAAATTTGAGGGGGGTGGGGGAACGGGGACAAAAAAGGAGTTGAAGTTTCTAGTTCTTGCAGTTTGAATTATGCAAGTGCAGACATTTCAAGTGGAACATCTCAGAATTGCAAAGGTACTTTCCTGATATGTAACATCTCTTACAATTGAGAATTTATCTATATGTCTCAGGAAAAGACAGCTCCTTTGATTGGAAGGCAAGGATGAAAAATTTCAGTCTGGCCTTATTAAAAATTGTGAACAAATGAAAGAAAAGATGTTAGAAACTAATCTAGAAATCAGTCTTAATTACAGAACACTTACTTGATTTATGAATAGCAAATTTTTCTGAATATACTATAAATTCCTGGTAAAATAAACTAGTAACATTTTCACAGCAGTGAAAATTGGTAGATGTTTATTTCAAGAAAAGGAGATCAAACGCTGCCCACACCATAATTAAACAAAGCCTGTAATTATGTGTTCCTTATCACAGCTCACTTATTATCCAGGATCTTCCATAATTACATGTTGCTATACAGAAATGGTAAACTCAAGACTTGACATCTCATACCTGATTTGCAGGTGAAGATTCTCATTTACCTAGCAATGCAACGTAGCCAGAAAAGGCTTCTGAATTTGTACATACGATAGGGAGCTCTGATTTTGTGGTGAAAGATTCCAGTCCTGATTTTGGAAAACAGTCCCCAGAGCTCATGAGTTGAGAGCAAAATTTATTCTGAGTTTGATTTGGGATGAATTTCTAATCACATTAGCTATAAAGAAGGCCTTCTAATTTCACAGTCCCTGGGAAAGTGAAACTTGAGTAAGCTGAAAGCATTGTGAAACGACTTCTGCATAAACCTCTGATACTGTAAGTCTTGGACTATCTGTACTGAGGTGACTGAGCTGTAATTACATTTCTTTCTCAAGATGTGCTTCCAAATTATGGATGTTTATAACTGAGTTATAGCTTATATGCCGGTTTTGCTGAATACAGTTATAACTACCAATCTTATTTGCACTGCTTATTAAAATGTTAAGTACAGATAGCAAGACAGCATGTTTGGAAAGCACTTAAGTTCGAGTATTCTGAAATATCTGTGCTCTCTTAAAGAGTGCTCCTGAATGTAGTATGATGTTCTACATAGTGTTCTTCCTGGCATAAATTTTAGCACTGAAAAAATGAGCCCATGACTGTAATCAGTGGGTGTTTGAGATTTCTCCAATGGGAAGTATCTAGAGAGTGCTGTTGTACTGCCATTCTTGAGAGTGACCTTGTTCAAGTGTTTTGGGTGACCCCAGGCTTTCAGGGTGAGAGTATATCAACTGAGTCTGCTGTCCAGAGTGAAAAATGCAATGGTGCTTCTGCAGGAGGAACGGCTTTAAGCAAAGGTCAAGGTTTCAACATCAGGACTGTTGAAAACATATAAACCTGCAAAAGCAGTTTGTTGCACAACCCTGGCAGCCAGCTCCAGAGAGCATTGGACTAGTGCCTCAGTAGTCTGATGTCCCGTGTTTGAAAGCAGCACCTCTCTTCTGTTACTGTTTTGGGAAGTGGGGAAGGAATCTTTCACTATTGCATTTCATGGATAGGATAGGACACTAGCAGAGCACCCTGATAATTTCACTACTATATTCAGTAGCTTTTCAGAAGCAACCTAGGTAGACCTGTGGCTTTAAGTGTTGATGAGAACTAGTTTACATCAGGCTGTCATTAGGCTGTCAAAGCCAATGCTAATTGAAATAACAGAGTATAATAAGTGTCTTCATGAAAAGTGTAGTGCAAAACCCGTTTATTTCAGAGTATCAAAATGGAATTACTATGACAAACTCTTCCCAGAGAAAACATTTTGTCTTTTTTGCCCCTGTTATCTTTTCCCCTTAAAGAACAGGTAGAGTATTGACTAGAGGGAAAGAGCCTTCCATTGAGTTAGCGGAGATATTTGGTGCAGAAGTCAGGGAAGCATACCCATGCATGGCTGCAGATTGCTCCTGTAGTACATCTGTGATGGGATTTCCTAGCAGAATGTAGAATAACTGTGTCTTTTAGTTCACAGAGCATTTACAGCCTTCTAGGCTCAAAATCTTTCTTATGGAAAAGAGCACTGTATTGCACTAGTGAGACCTAGAATGGGAAAGGCAAAGAGCCTTTGACAGTGGCACATCAGGGGACCTAGCTTCTGTCTAATGAAGCCCCAGGAAGAAACTTTCATAATAGGCAGAGACCTGAAGCACAGGCCACTGCCAAGAGAAACACAGGATTTTGGTCTCACCTTGTCTGGAGATTACTATTTTTCTGGTTATCTATCCTTAGTGGTTTGGTCCATTGGGGATTACCTGCTGTAAGAACAGACTTGAACAGGCCTGTTCATCTGGCTTAGGTGGATCAATGTGGACCTTTCCCAGTTAAAACAGGCAAACTGTTCAAGTGCTAGAAACTCAGGCAATTTTTGCAACAGCAAGTAGTAAGATGCAAGAGCCAAAGATTTTAGAGTGAAGGTTAGTGGTAGGGATGTGATCCACACTATGCATTTCAGGAGTTTTGTTGCTTTGGACTTGATCTACCTTGGTCTTTTGCCTTGTATTTGACAACAGAATTCATATTACAAAACACCATTGTTATTCCAATACACAGTTTGAGAATCCAAAGCTTGAACGCCCACATCAGTAGAAGCCCAGCTGTTGGTCTCAGTTCAGTAGATTTCTGTTTGCCCCAATATTGTAGTAGATCAGATTCATGTATATCATAGAAAGAGAGGTCACACCCTTGGTTAACTTTATATTCATGCTCTCTACATTTTCTCTCAAAATGATGTCCCAATAGACTTAATTACTTTGCAAGAAAGTCCTTTGATATTTTCCTTACTCATCTAGTTAATTATTAAAACAAACCAGAAGAATATTAACTTATTGTCTCATCAAATTATTATCAATAAGAATAGGATTTTAATGGGTAAATATGCCTCCATGTTCCTCCAGTTCCTTACCAATAGAATGGGATTCAAAAAAGAATTCTGGTTTTGTAAATAGATACAATTTCCAGGTAGGGAAAAAACCCCCCACATGGAATAGTAACAACCATTAGGTGAAGTAGAGCAACTCAATTGACCGAACTCTTCTTGGTTTCATTGGGTTATAGAGAAAACTCCCTGTTATTATTTCTGTGCAGTAATACAAGAGAAATAATATACTTGAACATTAAGGATATCCTTCTAAATGAAGTTCATTTGTCACAAATTACATGAAGGTATTTACTGTGTTATACCTGTATTTGCTTACTCAGAATTCTATTTAAATTACTTTTAACATAGCACTTTGTTAATCTGATCACTTAAATTGATCCCTAAACAGCAGATGAACCAATTCGGAAAATTTAGCCTCATACCCTATCTAAGTAAAGAAGTTGACCCTGTACTTTTTTACCTAACATTAAGATTGTCCCTGTGTGTTCTGAAGAAGAATATCACCCAGCAGCTGGTGCAGAAAAAACCTTCTTGTCAGCTGATTTGAACCACAGTTTTTGTAAACCTTCCAGGATCCTAATCCTGAGGAAGTTCCACCCCCATCAATTAATGCCCTTCACATGAGCAAGTTTCAATTCTCATTTTTCCTTATACATTAACAGAGAGACTGTCAGAGTATAACAGAGTATTAGTCATCTAATGGGGAAGCAGAAAATAATGAGAAACTTACGGCTGGTGCATTATTTTGAATCGGCTCAGCTCATAATCTGATATATTCTGAAAAGAGAGAAAACAGGGTTTTTATTTTAAATAAAGATCAATTCAATCAAGACCAATCCATTAAGTGAACTAAGCAAAGACCTAAAAATTAGGTTTTAGTTTTGTAGCTACATGGTTGTCTCATCTTGGTTAATGCTTAACTTTTTATTACTGGCCTGTTGTAACATTTCTGGAAAGCTGGTAGCACACACTATGCTGTTAAACTGGAATTTAACCAGGCATGTAGCAGATTAAATTATGCTGGTTAATGAATCATTCAAAAAGCGATAAGCAAGCCATTTGATATGGTCTCTTTTCAGCTCTATCAGAATTTTTATTTTTATTTTTTTTTAACTGAAATCAGCAGATTAGTATAACAATGGCTGAGTGGAAGATTAACAGTGGCTGGGAGACTACTAAATCCCAGTTTGGCCTGTCCTTGTGCTGGACTTCTGCATGACTTCTCAACGCATGAAAAACAAGGGATGAAAAAGAAATAGTATTTTTAGTGTGCCACCTTGGCACATACAGTGCCCATTCTAGTGCTGCACAAGCTAATTCAGGTACTGGAAATGATTTAGCCAAATCAGTTCAATAATTTGTGTAGCTCCATATACCTTTCACCTCAACGTGTCCAAGAGTCCATGCACTGCACTAAAGCAGCAGAAGTACTTCTGATGTTCAAGCTACCATGCAGCTTGCAGCCAAACTTCTTAAGTCAGAGTTTTAGGCTAGTCTAAATTAAACATTTTTTAATCTATGTATTTTCCTTTAGTGCAAAATTTCCAGTAAAATCTCTGGACTGTACCCAGGCCAAGTGTGTGATTGCATGGTTTCAGTCCGGAAACCTGCTAATGCTAAAATGCCCTCTTTCTCAGCATAGATTTCAACACGGGATAGGTCAGGCTGAAAACATGTCCATTTAATAGATGCAATTCTAACCATCCTTCTATTTTTGTGTCAGAAAGAGGAAATTCATTTGCTTGTTTCTGAGACTTCCTAGGCACACCTATAATGGATGTGAAATGTCTGAAACAGATACTTTCCAGTGACTTCAGTGATACTGAATTCATTGTAATGATTGATGTTCCTCCAGCTCTATCTGTTTTTCTGAATAACGCCCCAGCCATCAGTCCCATTCCAAACCGTTTTGCCTTTTCTTTCACCATCTCATCAGCATGATAGATCAGTTGGTATCAGGCATACAAAATAAGACACTAGTAACAAGTGCATGAGACAAGGAGATCAAGTAGAGAACATGTAAGATCTCAGAGAAAACCTATTTCCTCAGTCTGTATTTAAATTCAAGTGAACCTCTGCATTTTTTAAAAGTTCTTTGATATATTTGTTGTGAAAATATGCCATTTCAGACACTAGAGAACCCCCTACATTTAATACTTAGCCTGTAATTATACTGTAACAAAAAGCAGCTGCATATCTACACGTAGTGCGTATGGTAATTAGCAGATGATCTAGCAGATCTAGAAATCACCAAATTCCTGAGGAAATTTAAGACTATATTGAGCTGTCTGATTGACATACAGGCCCATCTGGGCTCGTTCAGACTCTGTCAGCTGTTATGATGATTCACCAAATTGCCTCTGCAGATCAATGATCACCAATATTTGGGCCATTTCCTCCCCTGTTATTGCACCCTCTAAATAAGGGGAGGAAACGGCTATGCTTTTTGTGGTAAGGATTTGATTTTTGTTCACTCCCTTTTCTTTGCAAAACAGACTATTTAAACCCTTTCTTGAGTGTATTAGGATTGCTGAGGTATAATTGCTTGGTGATTGCAGCCAAATAGCTTGTGTAATTCTCACTACCCTTCCAAGCTGATGTTTGCTGGAACGTGCTGCTTAAGCAGCGCTCTGCCGTAGGCAGCTCTTTCCACACAAGCAAGTGCTGTGGGTATGGTCAGATCAAGCACTTTTTAAACTAGTAGTTGAGCTTGGTAGAGGAGGAAGTGATGGATCTAAGCACTTCCTCTACTGGTGAATGTCTTGTATAGAGGGTTTTAACCTGATTCCTTTTTTTTCTGAGACAGCCTTCAATAAGGGGATTAAGCTATGAGCCTCCATGAAGTTTGAGGAGACTGGCATCTAGAGGTCCAGTTGAAAGCTATCTTTTCTTATTTTATATGTTTGGATTTTGTTTTTTTTTGTTTGTTTGTTTGGGTTTCCCCCCCCCCCCCCCTTCAGTAAATTGCACCATTGACTGCAGCTAAGAGCTGCTGCTGCATTTTAGCAACAAAATTCTGGTCTTAGGAAAGAGCATAAAAATATCTTGCAAACTCAACATTTTTGAAATTACATGGTAGCTTCTGTAAGAAGATGACTAATTCTTCCAGGTTTTAATCATCCATTGCTCCTGATGTTACTTACAATATATATTGTTAGTGATTCATATTGGCATGAATGGAATATATTGCAAATGGATATGTGTGGTAAAGAAGAAGTTAAAGTAGTTTCTTTCCTGGAAGGATATGAGTTGCCAAATATACAATAAGGAACTAAAGGGACAGATTGGAATGTTAGGGGTTTTTGTATTTACAGTTTCATGTTAGAGTGCAATTTAGAAAGCGTATAAAAATTATGTTCTCTTCAAACCTGCTATTGATTTCCTCTTTTCTACTGGCTGCTTCATTCACTCAGTAGGTCGCTTAGCTCAGTAGAGTAACCAAAACTCTTAGCTTGCAGATCAAGCCAACCAGCTTTGTTCTGCAGATAGCATCATGGAAAGGGGGAAATGCTGCAGTGGTGCAAATGTTTGAGGTGTGTCTCTTGCTCCTTTACTCGCAGAAGCATGTCTTGGATCTGAGTCTATCCTGCTGTAGCTGCTTGCCAGCATGGGTGCTGACAAAGGGGAAGCCTTACATCAAAAGCAGAGAAGCTAAATTTCTGTACAGTCTGGAGCTGCAGACCTGTAAGTAGGTTTTATGCATTTTTGGCCGGAAAAGTTTGGACTGACTCATGCACGCGGACTGTGCAGTACATGCCCAGTGAACTGGCACATCTGAGGTGCTCTGGTTCTCTGCATGTGCTTCGCAGGTGGCCAGTGCGTGTGCGTGTGTCTTACATGCCTTGGCTGGGTGGGACTTATGGCATTTTGCAGACTTGGGGACATGCAGAGGATGGTTGGTAGGTGGATAAGGGGAAGCCAGCATGCAAGTGGAGTCCTGGTTTGAGGAAACTGAGTAAGTGTGGTAGGAAGGTAACGGGAATGGGGCTCTCACATGGGATAAAATGTTGTAACACAGTGTGTAGCATATATGGCACCATCACCTGCCCCAGGTTTAGCCCTTCTCTGAGGAAGGCATCTAAGTCATAAACATGGCTGTCAGAAGTCACAGGACCTGACGTGTTTTGCCCTCCAAATTTGCTCTGGAGTGTTTTTTTCACACTTTCACAGTTCCTAGCTGAGGTTGTGCTAAGGTGTATTTTTCATAGAGTTAGTCTCAAAAAAGTTTTCAGATGTCTTTGAAGAAGGTTGTTGATACAGTTGATTGTATGATACAGTATTTTCAACTATATTTTGAAGTTCATAGAAGCACATCTCTTTCCTGTTCCTTACTCTTTAGACCCTTCTTGTAGGTAAGCACCTGTATAAGATGGATATGGCTGCAGGTGCAAATAATACTTTGAACAATCCAGGAGAGCTGTGAAGGATCAGTAGGAGTCTGAAAAGGTCAAATTTTGATGTGAATGAGGATAAGGGGATTCCTTTGAGTTTATGATAAACAAACATACTGTGTTGCTAGATAAGCTGTCAATATCTGGGCAGTAAAGCTGCATGTAAGGTGACAGTCTTGTCATTACCTTACAATAATGCTGAGTTACATTCTGTAGCGTTGCCAGTTCTGAGCATGGACCAGTTTGGAGAGGTTTGCTGTGAAATGAGTTTGTTACTTTTTGTGTGTATGCATTTGAATAGAATATCACATAATGAATTTGACTTCCTCCTAATTTTCTTCGATTTTTGGGAGGGGGAGTAAATACCCAGACTTACTTGATGTAAAGCAATTTCATGTTGTTATGGCAAAGTAAATGCATAATATATTATAGAAGCTCTGTATTCAGTATGACCAACTTAATATTAAGACCTGTTTATGTTCATGGAATCTGGTATTGACAGGATTGGGAGGAATCAACAGCTATGTTTTTCACTTCTGAGAGAAATTTGGAGTGTAAATAAAAATGATCTACCTTTAGGCAGTCAATATGAGTAAAAAAAACTGAAAAAAATCACTGAATGTAATAAGCCATGTTAATGATATCACCTATTAACTGGCATAGTAGGCTATCTGTAATTAGAGAAGATAATGGCATTTCTTAGTAAAAAAGTCCTTATGGAATATTAAAATGTCTTTATGGAATAAGATCTCAGTGCTGGTCTCTAGAAATACAACCTGAGCTATAGACTTTTGCCAGTGATATCTGGCAAAAACTGTCAGAGTGTCTCAGTCTGAATAAATCACAGAATAAATGCAAAGTGGAAAATTTTTAGGTCTTTTTTTTTTCTTAGATAAAGGAGAACTGTGCCCCACCGGGGGCAGAAAAGAAGAAGGTAAATAAAATGTGGAATCCTTAAAATTAAAGGTCAGTCCAGAAAGAATGTCATCATAAAGAAATATGTTTCTGTTGTGAATGGAGAATTACTATTTTTAAGGTATTTATCCATTTTAAGTGTATAAAACTGACATCTAGCGGTAGCAAGAGTACTTTGTGTGCAAAGTGGCATTATAGTGAGACCAGTTTGCATAGCAGATTAACAGGTTCTAACTATATTACATACTAAAATTGGAATTCCCTGTACTTTAGCCTAACTCAAATCCTGTTTTGTTGTGTTACAGAGCCTTTCAAATTAAATTTTGCTCCTTTTAGTAATATGACACTTATGTAATGCAAGCTGGTGGTGTCTGATCATCTTTGTGAATGCATGGACTCCTGCTAGAGAAGTGTCATCCTGAAAAACAGTTTCATTAGAGAGGAAAAGGTTGGAAGAGGCATTAGGATTAAAATATTCCCATCCAAAAAGCTGAGGATAAGGATTAAAGAATCTCAGCAGGGCCATTGAGGAAATCGTTCAGCAGCTACCAATTTTAGACCTGTTATGAATAAACAGGAGAAGTAAGACTTCAGAGCTGTGATACATGTCTCAGGTGTGACATTACTCAGAAGTGTAAGTTTCTCTGGGAGGGGAAGCAGGACTTTATGGCCAAAACTGAGATGTCACATGAATTCAGGCAAGACGTGTGGGGTCTGAATCAATAGAGCATATAGGCATGTGCTTAAATCATTCCCACTGAAGGCAAGAGGATATATTCATTTGCTGGGGTCTGTGCTTAACTGTTTTGCTGGGTCGTGGTTGATATCCTCATTTCTCATTCATAATTTTATTCAAATAGCATTTAAAAAAATATTTTTCTATTTTCTCCCACATTTTGTCTAGCTTATTCTGATTTAGCATCTTTGAAGAAAAAACCCTTGCTAAAACTCTGTGTGATACCTACCCCAGTGAGGCTTTAATTCAGCTTTGCCTCCAATGCTATTATATACATAATGGATAAATTACTAATAAAGAGGAAAAAAGAGCAAAGTTATGCAGAAATGAAATAATTAATGATTTAAAAAATTATTTAAAAATATGGCCTAGGGGTGCCATATCTATAGTCAAAGGATGCAATTTAAAATGAACATAAGAAAATTTAAAAGCACCATTCAAATCTGTCTTCCAGATAATAAAATGAAAGAGATCAGCAACAGAAGGCTGGGTGAAGACAGAGACAAATCCAAAGGAAGAAGGAAAGGAAATGTGTTTCAGTAAAAGTATAATTAGAAGTGGGCAAAAATAAGAAAAAGAAATAAATCTTAGTTTATGTTTCCAGGGTTGGCAGTTTGTGGCAAGAATTGTCCAACTATATTGGTCAATTTTTGGTTGTAAATGTTTATTTTACAGTCTCCTCAGTTCATAATAACTGTTTCAAATATCTCAGAGGTAAAAAATGTTGGTAGCATAATTCTAGTCAAACATAGCTCCGTGCAGTTTCGAGGCTAAGGTGAATCATGCTATGCTGCCTCTATCATTCCATCTCTGTTACTTTCAAAACACAGTGAATCATATTTCTTGAACACAAATGTTGATATTCTGCAATGAAACTAAAGTCACAGTTATAGAAGTAGTGTAAGAAACAGCTGCTCTCATTTCGGATAGGCGAGCCTACTGCTTTAATGTGAAAGCAGAGATGAGCAGCAATCCTGTTCGCTGCAGAGCTGCTCTGTAAGGACAAGATTAGTTGTTAACAGTTGTGCCAGCCAGAGCTGGGCGATGCAGTCTTATCTATCCTGAAGCTGGTAATCCAGTGCAGGTGCTTAACAGTTCCAATATACTTTTGACCTTTCAGGTCTGAGTGTGGGAGCGGCTGCAATGACACAGAGGCCGATTGCTACGTGCAGTCGCTCTGGCTTTGTCTGCACACACCAGGGCTTCTCCTTGCTGTTTGGACACTGATGCTTTTCCAAAGTAATGAAAGCATAAGGATAAGCCATGCTGGAAGTGCCAGAATTGTTGATATACATGGTATTGCTAAGATTTCACAGCAGCCATCTCTGCATTTGGCTTATGTAAGACCTCACATAGTACATACAACTGAAGTTGTGTTGGTAGCAGTGTTAGTAGCAAGGGAATATATTCAGGAAATGCACGGTGTAAATAGGACTGTTGGGGATGGGTTTCTTGGTCCACAGTGAATTTGTCAGCCTTTGGGAAGTGCTGCTGGTATTTGGTCCTCAGGCATGGTTCTAGTGAAACAAAACTGCTCATCTAATGTTGTGTTACCAAGAACTGTGTTCAACACATTATGGGAGTTCGAGATCTAGATGTCTATCATGCTGGAAGGAACAGTAGACTATTTTACATTTTTAGGACAATCAGGATTACTTTAGCACCGTTGATGGAGATCTGTTTGTAGTATTGCTGCTCTATCATTTCAAGTGAAAACCAAGTTTTTCAATGAATGATTTGATTAGGTTTAATATGCATTGAACTACTGTATGGTTTTGCCAGAACTCCAAGGCTGAGAGTCTGTACTGGATACCCTTCTGCATTTATTTAACTGTTGAGATGCTAGAAACTTGTTTTTTCTTTGAAAGATATTTTCCTGCAGTAGTAGCTCAGTGAATCCCTGTGGCTTACATTATTTTGAGGAAACTGCCTTTTGCAGTAGTACCTAAAGTGCACACATTTAAGGTTAACCAGTTTTGCTTTGAAAGAGCTCCAATGAAAGATTAAAGTAGTTGATCCTCTGTTCTCATATAAGTTATGAGTGGCTTTGCCTATGATTTGTTTATGACCTAGGGTTTCCAGCCCATTCTATACCCCAGGAGCTGCTTGCTCACACTTGGCTATCCCAGACTTTTTTGAACCTGTCTTCTTCAATCTCACATGCTGAATAAATGCTCCCCTCCTTGAAAGCTGCCTGCAGAAATAGCCTTGGTCTAAGACGGTAAAGCTTGATCTGCAACATAAATCTGTCTTTTAGTGCATGCAATGGGAAAGTTCATGTTATTTTTCCTAGAACTTGGGTGTCCCCATTAGTCTTAGGCTGACCTGATGGAGACATGGGAGGTTTCCAAGGTTCTTTAAAAAATTATATTGTCTTCCTCCCTGACAGTGTAATGCTCTGTGGGCTCAGCTCTGTATTTGCATGTCCTTATTGAAAGGACACTTACTGGAACACAGAAAATAAAACCACTTCCCATATCTTTATGGTAACGCACTGCTATATGCTTAAGCAAATTAAAATGGGTTTTAGTGTTTGAAAAATGAAACAAGTCACCACATACAGAAATAACAATTATGACCACTAGAAATTTAGCCACAGCAAAAACCAGCAGAGCCTGCTGCTGATATGAGCTGCAAGATTAGAAGCTTGATCTGTTTTTTTTTTTTTTTTTAGAAAAGAGAATTCAGAAGAGCCAGCTGAAAGTCTTTAGCAGAACCATTTCTCTCTAAAAATGCTTCATTATTTAAAACAGATTGTTTTGCAGGACTCCTTTCACTTCATCAATGATTAAGAATGTATAAAAAATTTTGGCAAAGCTGAATCAATTTATTTTGATGTTTTTAATATAAGGTAAAAGGCCCAAATGAGCCATGCCAGTGCTACTGCTTTAGTGGTTCCAAAATATTTTATTTTTACTTTTATGGGAAACTTGCAACTATTCATTCTGATTCAGAATAAAGGGAAGTATTGAAGTGTTAGAAGTTCCATTTTTGGCCACATCCAAGAATTAATGGCCTGGAAAATATTTCTAGTCTGTAGTCAAGATACCAGTGACCCAAGATCTCCAAGAAACAGGACATGCTGCAGGAATGTCCTCAGCACAGGGCTCTGCTGGAAGCAGAACTGGTGCTTTAGGAACTGACCTTTCCCCAGGACTCAGACCAAGGTGGGAATGCACTAGGCTGTTGACCAGTTTTGGACACACTTCAATAGTGACATCTAACAGGATTTACACTGTCAGCTTCTTTTAATACTCTTGCCCTTTGACAGGGCTGAACCGCATCTGAGGCCAGCTGCTGCTTCCAGCTACCCAAGTCCCCTTCCAATAACTGCATGCAGGTGATTTGAGTCAAGTGGTGACCCTCTGTGTCTAGCTTATTAAAACAACACTGTTGTGAAAACAAGGCTCTCCCTTGGTTGTGTGGTTATGTGCAATTTCTTTCTAGTTCATCTTTTCCTACCTAAACAATCTGGGTTTGCTACCTCGTATATCCTTAAGTGAGCAGACCTCTCCACCACGGCCCACGTACCAGCTGGGAGTATGGGGGCTCTTCCAGGATCCTCCCTACCTCTGACAGAGTCTCTTGCCCCTAGATAACCCAAGCAAGTTTTAGTTTAATTGCCTCATAGCCTATTTCTGGGGGGAATGTTTGATAAAACGCAGCTAGCATGGAGCCCTTCTGGTGCTGTCTCCCTGATGCCAGCAAGGTGCCACCAGGCAGGGCTGGGGGGAAGCTCTGCGAGGCACCTGAATGTCCCAGTGGCTTGTGACTGCTACAGGGCCAGTCCTGCTCCCTCCCTTCTCCCTCAACTCCTGTCATGCAGGAATGTCTCCCATCCCTGTGCTGACTCTGGTGCTTCTCTGACCTTTTTGTGAGTTGAACCAGCTGCAAACAAAACAAGGGAATTCCCTTGAACCAAGGGAAGCTTCTGGCTAGAAAGGGGAGGAGGTGGGAGTGTGTGTGTGTGGACAAAACTGTTGGTGAGGAGAGCCACCCTGTCCCTGGCAGCAGCCTCTTCAGTTGCCTGGGATTGCGTGAAGTTTCTTACCAAAGCTGTGTTTTTCACAGCTGCTGTAAACCTCCTGGAAAGGTGTATGCTCTGGGCACTGCACTTCCTCTGCCTCCTCCATCCTGTCACCAGCAGTTGTGAGGTGAGCTGGATTAGGGAAGGGGTCTGGCTGAAAAATATCCAGATGGAAACATTTTTTTGGTATGGTTAAAACCTTGATGCACTGCCTTTGTGGCCAAGTGAGACCTAGTGCTAGCAAAAGTGTGTGTGTGGGGAATGAGAACACGTGGCAAAGGTGGGAGGAGGAGCATTGCCCCTTTTACCTGGGTATGAAACTGTCCCTTGAGTTAATCTAATTTGCTTATTGACGAAATTGAGGGAGGCAGGGGCTAAAATGATTGTGGTGTGGCATTTTCAGATTTTGAACCTTGACTTAGTAGGAGGAGTACTGTCCAGGAATGGCAGCAAAGGCTGCCTCAGTGGAAGATGCTCTGTGCACTGCATTGAAAAACAAAAGTTCTCTCTCTTTTCTGGGTATTAAGAATTTCCATCCTGCTCTTGTGAGGGGAGCTGAAAATGACAACAGGAAATAACACAGCAGGAATCAATTCTTAGGTCACTGATAGGTGAGACTGGCAAGGACCCTTGTTCCTTGGGGAAAGTTAAGCCATAATCCTACTTAAATGCTGCTATACAGGACAAATAATTGAATAGAGAGACTCCGCAGGTGTGTCAGGCTCTTGGGAGCAATGGGATCAATTCTGGAGAATCCCAGAAAGTGGGGGACTTTGGGCCTTCATCTCTCCCCTGCTGGCCAAGGGCCTGGGAACTGTGCAGAAGTGCTCCCTGCTGACACTGCCTGCAGAAGCAGCTGCATTCCGCCTTCCTGCATCTGGACAAAAACAATAATTATAACAAGAAGTGCTGGGAAATAGCTGAGCCTGAAAAGGCTGTACAGAAGGAGTATGAGAATCATCTCACCTCTCAGAGCAAATATATAGCAGAAGTGGTCAGCAATCTTAAAACTGCAACAGCAGTCTTAAAAGCAAAACCTGTACGAGAGAGTATTCTTGAAATGTGAGCGTATTCTTGAAAGATTAAGAAGGATCATATACATAATTGTAAGCACATTAAATTTCATCAAGGGAACTAGTAGCAGCTAATCTTAATGATAAGAATAAATGCCCTTGCTGAATCAGAAGCCCAATGTGACTTTGTACATGCCTGGCAGCTCCAAGTGTTCCAATGGCTGGCCACCTTCTGTTTGGAAATAAATCACATGATAAGCTCTTTGCACATTTACATTGAAGTAACAATTTTATATGCCCACCCAGAAATGTGCTGAGCTACATAACTTCGAATGTACCCCCTGGATAGTGGGATAGATTTGCTGTACCTTCATTGATACTGGTTTATATTCTTGAGGTAGTGCTTTAGTTCCACTGTTTAGCTTCATTTTAATAATCACAATGGTTATAGCTATCTGGTATAGATACTCTTTAATTCATACAGTCACAAAAATGTTATGTATGTGTATCTGTAGGCATCTTGAAAATGAGCAGTTGATTTTCTTTAATCGTGTTATCTCAGCCACAGTAAGCAATGTCACTAATAGTGGGTAATCACAGAGTCCGTCAGCAAGATCATGACTCCTGCGTTTCACTGGCTGAAATAACTTTGTGAAAAGATAGACTTTAAGGTGCTGGCAGGTCATTGCAAGTAGGAGAAGGAACACCATATGCAGCTGTGGTAATTTAGGTAAGCAGCAGTATTGTCAAGATTCAATACAATGAAGATCCTTTACTGCAAAGTATACGCGCTAGATCTAAAGTTGTAAGAACTCAGCCTTCATGACTGTTTTGTGTTGTAGAGACCAGCTGCCAGTACTGCATGTGGCACTGGCTCAAACAGAAGCAGCCATTTCTGCCACTGGAGAAAGGCACGTGTAATTGTTTATGGCAGTAGATATCTTCATTCAAAGCATGAACCTCATCTGTGTTGGGTCACAGCATGGTGAGTGTGGATGAGGACTTCTAAGACGGGGTGGAAGACACGTATAGTATGGAGTGGTGACCTCTCTTCTGCTCTGTGATGCTGTGCAGAGTGCTGCTTAGTGGTTTATGGCCAGGGCAGCCCCAAATCATGAGAGCTACCTCTTGAAGGGGCAGAGCCAGACTAGTACAGTATTAATCAATGCTTACCATTGACACAAAAGGCTTTAGAAATTTTCTTGTAAGTACTTGGCTACAAAGAGGTTAAGGATATTTGATTTAAACATCTACTTTTTTTTCCCCAATTTAGAAATTTGACAGACAGCCTGTAAATATAACAGTCCCTCCCCTACACCCCAACATCCCCTGCCTTTCTGGGATGCCATTAGATTTGTTAGTGTGCTTAAATGGTTTAATTAAAATCTTTTCTGGTCCAATGCAATCAAAAATATCTTCTGTCAGTGCAACATGTCTGATGCTAATGATGCTTCTGGATGATAGATCATTGTGGAGAGAGCTATGAAGGTAGAGAAACTTAATTTTAGAAGTTTGATTTCCTTTTACTTTAGTTATCATGAGCTGAACAGAGAATGCCAGTTAGAAAGAAACAAAGGAAAAAGTGCTTTGAAAGTTTCTCATCTCCTTTGTTCTTATATGGAAATTTAACAGTATAATGACCCATTTATCAAGCGATGTATATCTATCCAGTACATGTTAAAGTATTAGTTGAATTTCAGTAGGAAAAAGGAGATCGAGTTTAGGATACAGGACTCACTGGGTTAAATAAAGTTGCTGGTGTTTGTGTGCATACATGTTTCTCTGCAGAATACCGGTATGTAAACGATACAGTATTGTTTTTTCTATTTCTGTATTGCTGCTTGGTCTTTATACACAAATATTTATTTATTTGGATTTCATGCTGGATCTGAATACTTATTCAAGGTCCTGGGGCAGCCAGTGTGTACCTCATTCCCTTCCCTCTCAGCACGATGAGTCTTCAAAAATGTAAATATCAGTCTTTTCTGTTTGATGCTTGATGTTAGCCAATATCTACTTAGGAAGTTCTCAAAGCTTCTAAGTATTCAGACTCTATAATCCTGCTGTTAGAATGTTCTGCGTTGATTTTATAGCATTAGATGCTGTTCAGGAATGGATCTGAAACAGACTTCCTTTTGGCTCTTTCTTGAAGTGACCCAAGTTACTTGTGAATAAGGCAATTAAAAAGTGGGTTATAAAAATGGTGCCAAATGTCATTGAAATTACTGTTCCACTATGTGTAAGCATAATTGAATCTCTTTTAGAAAAAAACGTTTCTACCAATTTTTTAAATTTAAATTACAGTAGTTAGCAAGTGTGGTTCTTGTAGTGATGAAATAGTAGGATATATATTTAAAATATCTAAAAAGAAATATCTTTGTTTCAAGGCTTTACAAGTCAATGACCCAACATGTTGTTGACAAACAAGATTAAATGCTTACAAGAAATGCCAGATTTCCACTGAGAAACAGACACTGTTTTGTTTCCTGGCAGTTCATGAAACATTAACATTTGAATTTCAGTTTGGTACCATCTGACTGTTTTGGAGCAGTATATGTTTAAATCCATTAGTGAGCTTGTGCAGAGTTTAGAGTGGGAGGAGAAAGGAAAAGCAGCATGTTTGGGGTTTTTTTTTGAGAAAAGTTGAGCTTTGAAAGCTACTGAAAGTTTTGGAATGTTAGAAGACAAGCCAGCTGAGAAACATTAATGGGCAAAGAGCAAGAGAAGAGGTCAAAACTCTACATGCAAATGTCCTTTCACATCCTAGAAATTTCTGAAGATTCACACGGCTTCAAAAATAAGCTAATTCCAGGGATACAATACACATATTTGGAACCAGTTCTAATATTAGTCTGTCATTATAATGGTATCTGAAAGCCAGTGATAATTATACTAGCACAAGAGAGACATTAATTTTATTAGTCTCCCAACCCCACGTGCCTTGTGTGTGGTAGTAGCTTCTTTTTAGGAAGAAGTCACTGTTTGTTGGCTTCTTTTTCACTCCCTTTCTCACCCTCCAACCATTAACTAATTCTGAAATTTAACTTACAGTGAATATTTCCATTTTTGCTTACATGCCATTTAAAATGCTTTAATCAAGGTTTTAAACCAATTTATAGTGCAGAGTGACTGTCATGTACTATGGTCTACATGCAGAAGCAAACTAGAAATTGAATTAACATTAAGCACTAATATAAAAATCTTATGCTGCTCTCTGAATGATTTGATGGATTTGTGAAAGTCAAGAGGCAAAAATGGACAATGACCATATCTTATATAACAGCCATCCTTATGACTGGGCACATATGCTTGTAAAACAGGAAAAGAACACAAAAATAGAAAAACATTTGAATTTTGATATGGGTCAACTAATTAAATGTCAAATGTTGACAAATTTTGTATATATATTAGAAGTTAATCCACCACTGTGTTAAAAGGTTTGTAATGGGTTCCATATCAATGTGAATCAAGTTCTTTTTTTAAGTGACCCCAGGCAAAATAAAATAACTATTGGATGAAAGCAGTCAATTTTGATTACATAAGTTTCCTTCATATTTCAATAAATGTTGTAAGTACTATTTTTCAGCATGGCTTTCCACATTCACTGTAGTGACTAAAGCTACTAGCAATGATCATATCATTTCAATTAAAGGATACAACTACTTGTAGCTATTTCTGGTGCAACTGAAATGTAAAAATGTAAAAAACCATCTCCTTAATAAATTAAGATGGCCACATAATGGGTGTTGTTGCTAAATCTGTATTTTATTTTCACTTACTTTTCTCAATATTGGAGCGGAGGGAAGAACAGGTTTTAAACTTCAGACATGCTGACTTAGAAAACAACATCCATTTAGAAATTTCTCCTTATAAATTAATGATATAACACATAATGGTGTGCACCTCCTAGATAAATCAAAACAAAAGTATTGTATTTCTACTCCAGAAAAATAAAGCATTAAGTAATAAAAGTCCATTTTCTTTTCCTTTAGTGGTCTCTAACTCTACTGCTTTTTACATGTGACTGTAATTACCCAACCATGTAATATACCTGCATAGTATGACCACATGCCTTCTATTGTTTTTCCTCATTTTCTTGTATTGCATCACCTGCCAAGTAAAAGACCCTGGCTTTTCACATTATAACATGTTTGTAAAATGAATACTGCTTCCCACTGTTATCTGTATGTGAGAGAGTGAATCTGCAGCTCATTCAGATGTGTATGTGAGCACACACATGTTCAGATGATGGATGTTGGGATAGTTGTTGGCCTTCTGACTGATGGCCATGCTTATGTGGAGTGTCTGTGGATCTGGGTACCATTTAGCATGACAAAAGTGGTTCTATTTGGCTTTAGCTGATTAAAATTCATATCCAAGATTTCATGAATATGAGTTACTTCAAACTGAAGCTCAACAAAGGCAAAATCATATTCAAGAAATTCTTGGCCTTGGAACCATATTTCATGTTATGTTGTGGAAATCCAGCTATTGTCTGCAAATGTCAGATTATACCCCTTTTAGCTGTGCTGCCCAAATAGGTATTTATCCCATTTAGAACCAATGTGGTGGCTTGTGTTATGATGAAAAACATAGGAAAACATAAAAAAACCCAACCCTCCTATGACCTAGTTGTTGAGTTCCTCAGTTTCTTATGTTCCTGAATTTATTCATGAGCACAGTCACAAAAGTCCTTGAAGACCCAACAGAAAATGTAGTGCTACGCTGTAAAGTTCAAGAATACTTAATTGGACAGGGAAAAGGAAGAAACGATAACACCATAAAAAATGCATGGTACAGTTCTAAAAAAGACTGAAATTTTGTTGGTAGAGGACTTTCTGTTGGGAAAGTGTATATGCTATGACCAAATATAACTCTGGGCTTTGGGGACGATACCCTCATTCTTACAGATTTTATTTGCTTTTCTTCCTATAGCCTCTTTAAAATTCAGTGCTGTGTTTGTACAGATGCATTTCAGATACTCTGTGAACCAGCTGAATCAAAAGTATTCAGGTTAAGTTTTTCAGGTAGGTTGGTTTGTTCCAGTGAAGAGTCTCTTTCACTTACAACATGATGCTGGCACATATAGACATTTCTTTAATCTGCTTTTTATATACTACAGGACCCAGACAATCTAACGCACAAATGACGTGTTGCATTTCCCTCTTCACAGGAAACTAGGGATTCAGGGCAAATGTCAATATTTTCCTTGGGTAGTTCTGAGCAAGTGAAATAAGTTGTCAGCTATCAATATCAAATATACAGTTGTAATCTAGTGTCTGTATTTTTTTTTTAACAGAAAAATTGCACAACCTGTATAGTTATTTGTTTCTATCTTATCCCACATTCAGATAGTTAAGCTCCCTGCCTACTGGTATTATGCTGATCAGATGTTGCTTTAGTATACTGGGACTTTTAAGTAAGTTTAATAGAAAATCAAGTTTTTACTCCATCAGGGTCATACCATGACAAATCAAACCCAAGCATTTGTAAGGTTTTAATAGTTTTCAGTCTTATGCTTTTCAAGGACTATGTTGCAATGGATGCAGACAACACCTTTTAAAAATGTAGATGGCATTCAAGTAGCAAGGGGCAAAATAGTTAAATGGTTAAGTGAAAAAGCCCAGCTACACAGGAACAGTGGAGGAAATAAAAAGAAAAGCACAGAAACAAAAGACAAGCATTCTATGGCAGATCTCAAGAGTATCAATTAACAATTTAAAATATCTTTCATAAGAATTTTGTGCCTATTTGTTCACTAATGCAAACTCAAATAGTGCAGGTAATAGTACCTACAGGAAACTAAGTACCCTACAAGTAGGAGCCGTGCTTCTGCATTTGCCACACTAATGTGAATTTTTGATAGATTTCACCTTTCAGTATTCCAGAGGCCTAAAATACATGAGATGATTGAAATTCTTATTCCTCTAAGCACTAGTTTTGTGGGACCTTTGGGAATTCTAATTTCTTTCCAGCACGCCTCTTTCTGAGTACCAGTGTGTGATGTGGTTTTCCAGCAATGTAACCCAAACTTCAAGCCAGATTCCCTAATGCTAAGTCTGTGCTTATGCACAGAATTGGCACTGGGAAAACTCACTAATGAAAGATCTCTGCAATTGCATTTGTATGTGAGGGGTTTTTTTGTTTGGTTTGGTTGGGTTTTTTTGTTGTTTTGTTTTGTTTTTTAATGTGGGCAAATTCCATGATTTTTTAGGCATGGAAAGATAAATATTTAATAGTGTCCTCTGAGCCCTTCTAGGAATGGCTGCAAGCTTTCGTTGCTTTTAACAGCATGTTGAAAACTGACAGGTTGTGCAAGCCGTCTGCTGATTTTAAATTAAAGAAAATATTACATTGAAATTTAGCAGTCACTACATTTGCAGCAATCTATAGGTTTGCTGTTCCTGTTTTGTTTGCTTCCTCCCCCCTGCCCCCCCAGCATTATGCTTATTCTGAGCAGATGGCATCATGTAAAACAGGATGGCTTCATTTTACTAAGGGAAACCCCTTGACACTTGGTAACTTGGTCTTTATCTGCCTCTGTGTTTCTTGTTTCTATAAATTTGCATTGCAGACTTCATGGATTTTCATTTTATCTGTGTTAAGCCTTTTAGTAAAGCCATAACAGCTCAGTCAGCATTAGCAAAATGTGCTCAGGTTATTGTAGGTTATATCAAGCTCTTAGGCTACAAGCATGTCTACCTGAAAAATTTGCCAGCAGAACCATCCTGGTATAATCATCTGGATGTAACACCCCTGTGAATGTCTTGTTGGGAATAACAGTGTACTTCTTTGCTTTAGTTTATGTCACTTTACATTTAGTAGCTTTATAGTAGCAGTATTCTGACAGGTTTAGAAGTTGTTTCAAAACAAGCGTACTTCTTTCTTTGCTCTTTTGGGAAATTAAAGTTGCTTTAATTTATTTATTTTTTAATAATTCTTTCTAGCCATATTTCAATTCTGCAGTCAGGACTCCAATTAGTTCTGCTTTGATTCATCAGGAATAGCAGCTCAAAATGTATCTTCCTGGAAATGTAGCTCATTTTGGCACTAGCATCACCCACTGGCCTGAGTAGCATGTTAATATTTGGGGCCTTTCCAGGTTCCCTCTGTCTGGAATAGAAACTTACGCTAAAGCCAGCTATATTATTTAATGCAATCCTGTATTCTCATAGAAAATTTATGAAGTCCGTACTTCCTGAACCCAGTGGAAATAAACAACTTAAAACTTCAGACTCTTCCTGGCCTGTTCCCGGGGAGCCCTTTCTCCCTGCTATACTGCCTGGTTCTCACAGGATTTCCTTGTTTTCAGTAGAATTGTATGCATTCACCATCCCAAATCCAACAGAGCTCTAAGAGTTGTCCCTTTCTTGGAAAAACTCCTTTACAACATCGATTTTTAACCTTGTTCATGCTTTCTCATGAGAATCAATAATATTCAGCTGGTTTTAGTCTTTGCTGCAGAAAGAAGTATTTCCCCAGAAACCTTCAGAAATATCTTTCGGGCTAAGAGCACTATGGTCCCCCTCATCAACAAGACAGTTGAATCGGTGCGAGTGGATTATACTGGGGAACTCCTGGTTTAATTAGGCTGAGATTGCGTCTACTTTGAATTTATTGTCAACTTCTTTTCAGTTTCATGATGTTAAGGAATGACAGAGTTATGAGTTTGGTCTGGTCAGTGTGGTCCAGACATGTATGACCTATTGTTTTCACTGCTGTATTTCTGTTACATGATTTCTAGATTTCCAGTATTTCTTCTATTCTTAAAAAAATATACTACTCAGGGTAACTCTATGGCCATTACAGATTGATGTTGTAAGAGTAAATTTTCTTATAAATTAAAATTTCTAATAATAAAAAAGATTCCTGAGAAAGAAATTGGACCCAAAAATGAACATAAATTCTTTCAGTTTCCCTCATTGTATCAAGGATATATGTGAGATGTTGTATAGGTATGAGACCAGCAAAATCAAATGGGCTTAGGCTTTCCCTTCCTGTGGACACACTGTTACCTCCTGATTAATTTTCAGCTTTGCTTTCATGTCTCTTGTACCTGCAATTTTTAATGTAACACACCCTTTCACAGAACCAGCATAGGCTCTGTTGATAAAATGGCTTGTACACATAAATGCTGTGGATGTACAGTAGGAGCAAAAGAGATTTTTTTCTTTTTGAATTCTCTAATCTTTCAGTCATTTTGGGTTCATAGAAAACAGTATTTACAGAAGGAAATGCTATTTGCAGATTGATTAGTGTTCCCACCCATTAGTTCAGGTCTTTCTCATTCTTCTGTGAAAACGGTCTTTTAATTTTTAAAAGCCAAGTGCTCCTGCAAAGCTTGCATTCCTGAGCTTCATTTTCTGCCAGAAAGGTAGAGTGCCCATCTTATAAATGTGGCCTTGTCTAAATCTGTATCTCTGGGAAATTCCCACTGATTGTTCCAGTTTAGTTCTTCATTAGAAAATCATGAAGTATAACTTCCTCAAATGCTTCCCCAAGCCACAGTCAGCTAATGCTTTCGAACTGCTGTGTGTCTTGACTGACATTCAGACAAACATAGACAAAACTGCCTGTAATCTTCTAGTTCGGTAGCTTTGCATTGCTGGAGCTGCAGCTATCAGTATGTCATGACAAATTTGGTCCACTCACATATGCACATATAAGTATAAGTAATTTTAATAAGAAAATTATGTGTTGGGAGAAGGTAAAACCTGCTCTCTTCTCTGCTTGAGATATTTTGCTGACTTCCTGTGGGACTTGCTCACTGAAACTTATAATTACTTCATTAAATAATCTTTATGTAACTTACAATATGCCTTTGCCTACCGATGATTTTTCTGTCTTTGTTTTTTGTAAGATCAGTCTTGATAAACAATAATAAACTGAACTCGGCACTTTAGTATCAGTTTCCCACATTCACCTGCCTCTTCAAGGATAAAATAAAGAGTGGAGAATTAGGACTTTATAGCCTTGTATTGGGAACAGCTAATATGGAAGTTGGAGGACTAAACTGTGACATTTTAGGGACTCTAGAAGATTTCTGAAATGTTCAGCAGCTGGTATTTAACAATGGGACAGTGATTATAGTTCCTGACTAGATTTTTAAAAATGACTAATGATTTTAGGCATTAGTGTTGTGAAGTTGCAACTTGCATGCATTGTAAAAGCTCCTGATTTTTGAGGAAGGAAAGAGTACAAAAGCACCCAAAATGAAGAATCTTCAAATCACAAATTGTCTCTAAAGACCATTTCCTAAAATTATTTCAGAGGGGGTGCATTTATATAACTAGGATGGTTGAAGAAAGCAGAAACAGGAGGAAGTTCACAACTGGAAGGCCTGAGACTGTGTGGAGTTTTTCTGTTTTTCAGCTCAGTGCTTAAAAAAATCAACGTTGGAAACTATGACACAATGGCTTAAAAATTTCCACAACTTCTCACGTTCTTTTTCATGTTCCTTGAATTTGAAAGGTCCACAAATCTTGAAGAATATTTTTAATAACATTTAAAACTATCAGTAAACTTTAAGAACAAAGAATTCTTCATCAAAAGATATTCTTTTAATCCATTTTTAATGTAATTATGACTAATTTGACATTTAGAATTTGATTGGATTGTTGTTTGCCAGAGCTTAAAGACTGGAAAGCAGACAAGCACTTCCCATCATTCACAGCTACTGCATAAACCAAACAAATTTATGTTAACATCATTTCTGGCAGCAGCATTTGAAATACAAACAGAAATGTTCTTCTGTCTCAGAAAAAAATAAGGGGCTACTCCTGCAATGAATACTTTTGCACCGGCTCAGCATTTTGTACTACAGGATCACATTCCTAGATCATGGTGTTAGTCAGTTTTATTAAATGGCTTTTGAGATATTTGAAAATACTTAGCAGGAAGATAATTCAGAATTATTGGATAAAAATCCAGTTTCTAAGCTAACGTTCATGGGAATCTGGTGATAATAATGTTTGACTTTGTATCTTAGCCTAATATTTTCTTTTAAGTGTTTTCTTCACTAATATTAATATATTTTGAAATTAATAGCTAAAATACCTTTGTTCTTATGTGTCAGATAATGATGCATAACTTCACGGTGCCCTAGATTTCTGAAATTATATCTACATTCAGTAACCTATCTTCATATTTATCTTCTGGGGTTTTTTTTTGGTTTTTTTGAAGAATAAGGATAAATATGCAAATTTTGCTTTTACTTTACAGATGCCTTATGCTTTGTTGAGGATACATGAATATGTGGTGCCCTTGTACCTTACTACTTAATTGAAGATGGTTGATAAGCAGCAGATGCGCTAAACTGTAAAATATCTCCCTTTTAGCCCTGGTCTCTTTAAGGTCACTCTTTGATTCTAGTTACTTTATATGTTTAACAACACTTGCCTCCTTTCTATGGTATGTTCTTATCGTTTCCTCTTTTTGAAATGACTGTAAGTACCTGTGATTCTGCTTTTAGAAACAGTTTCCTATTTGTTTAGAAACTGCAAGAAACAGAACCAAAACCCTCCCTACTTGACAGCCGATGATGTCCAGGGTGACCTAGGAAGCTGTTGCTAACTGTCCTTTCGCTGGCAGCCCCCCTGCATCACTCTGCAAGGGGCAAAGATTGCACTTATCTGCTCTTTGTTACGTTTTCTGCCCTCTGTTTTAATGCTTTGCATCCATCTCCTCTGAGGAGAAACTATTTTCAGTTTCCACCTGCCCTGAGAAACTTTCATTTTAAACAGCTTTATTTTAACAGTGTTTTCAAAGTCTGTAAAGCATTTACTATAAAGATAGATGCCAAGATTGCTTGTCTTTGCACAAAAGAGTTCAAGCTCTTAATGTGCCTGGCTCCTACCACTACCAAGGCTCTTCATCAAGAAAGTGAGCCCAGAGCCTGTACAAATACCTGGAAATGAAGGTGTTTCTGAAAAAATACCTTTCATATATGAGCCAGCTTAGCTGCCTCTGACAGGGAACCTCTACGGCTGAGAAGGATGGAAATAAGGAAAGCCCATAGGACTGCAAATCAATGAGAAATGTCAGCAGGAGAAATTTACTTTCATGAACAATAGGACCTAACTGAGGAGAAAAGGGAAGGAGGATCCTGGCCAAAAGCCAAACAGAGGCAAAGCGTTAGATGTTGGACGGCACCTAAGGCAAGGATGTGTAAAGGGGAGGGGGCAAAGAGGGGCTCAGTCCCTGCAAAGTGTATTGGGGAAAGGAGAGGGTCTCTGTGTCAGATGGGAGATAAATGTGAATAGGAGAAAGGAATGTCAGAGGAATAGAAATTGTGCAAAATGGCAATTAAATTAATGCAGTTACATGGCCTAATAATCTTTTGCAGCTGAAAATACGTATTTTTGTAACATCACTTTTCCGTGGTGAACAATTGTTGGCTTTTGTCGTGGGGAGCTTGTGTGCTTGCCAAAGGCAGGACAAACAATGGCTCCGTCACTTCTACTCCCACAAAACACTTGGATACCCCAAAATGTTAGTACTGACGTTTTGTGTGACTGTAAAAAAGATTTTTTTATGGCTTTCTGAAATAAGTGGTATACTATTAAACCCTGACTATGGAATTGTGGCATTTAGCTGTCAATGGCCAGCCTGAGAGTGTGACTCAACAGTATCTGCAACTTGTGCTACGTTTTTCTGGACTTCACCCATATGCAAGCTTTCGATGCTTGCTTGACACCTGGGGAAAACACTGCGAGAGTTTTTTGGCCCTTACCCAGAGGCAATAGGTTATAAAGACGTGCTTAGCAAGCTTCTTACTTCTGTTCTTTCAGTTTCTAACTTCTGTTGTTTAATTTTATTACTTCTGTTGTTTATGTAGGGCTTAGAAAACGTTGTTTTTTTCTTCTGGAAATTCAAGGTATTCATGGTCCAAATTTTATTTCTAAAACTAAGAATACAGGGATGGATGTCAGATCCAACTGAACAGAACCTTTTGCTGGTTAGTTCTTTCCTAACAGATATCCAAGCAGCAAAACCCAATTTTAATCTGTCCTTCCACCTATTCCCCTACCCCATGTTGCTAAAATACCATTTGCAATATTGGGAAACACTCTCTTAGCCGAAACTGGGGAAGTGATTTTGGTCTTGTGGGACTCTGCAGCATTCACGTTGCAACAGAGGAGCTCTAGGTGTGGTGTGTTGGGTTGTCGTGGTCGCTGGAGAAAGGAGATATGGTTCCTGTCCTTTCCTGCCTGCTGCTCCTGCATTGCAGGGATGGGAAGGAGTACCCAAGTGAGACGACAGCTGCTTTTTCTCAGTAGCAGTGCTGACATAAATGGATGTCAAAGTACAGCCTCGGTGAGTTGAACCTGGCAAGCTTTGGCAGTGTTTTGCACTGGCAGGGAGGCATGAATCTCCCACAGGAAGAGCAGGTTTCATTCTCTGAACATTGCTCAAAAAACCCCACTTGTGTATCAGTGGAGAAAATGGGACTGGTTTTCTCCAAGGCACTCATATTCCAGCCATGCGATTCAAAACACATTTTGAAATAGCAAGAAAGAGGAGAAATACACAAAAGTTGTTACAATTAATGTCTGACCATTTTGCCATCTTTGAGATTTCTTTTAGTAAATTTCTATATACAAATCCAATAAGAAAGCCTACCTTTTTTTCAGTTCTGAAGTTAAAGTAAAAATTCACTGGTTTTTATATCTTTTTCAATCTGTCACTGGGAATTCAAAGCAGAACTTAAAAAAACCCATCAAACAAGCAATCTACTCTTAGAGGGAGCTGAAAAGCAGAGTACAGTGTAGCAAGTTCAGACATTAAAAAGCACGGGAGAATATAATATGCTCTGTGCAATGCAGCTGTGGCTAAATGCCGATTTGCACATTAGGACTAGATTAGCATCGTTCAGATGTGACCTGCATATTGAATAACTATCACAAGTATAGTACTATTGATAAAAAAATGAAACTGCACGGTACGCTTCAGATCTAATATACCACCCTTTTGTGTTTTCAGATTCTACAGAAGTGTAAAGGAAGAGCTATTACTTCTAAATTTTTATAAAGTGCATGTAATTTTGTTTCCTTTAAAAGATCAGTTTGATACTCAGTATGTTTATAAAACAGAGTATAATATTGCTATAAAAGTGATTGTCTTTTAGCCACTCAAAGACAAGAAATAATCAAAGAAACCACCATATAAATGTTGATTATTTCTATTCTGAAACCAGCCAAGATTGATTTAAGGTGGTGTGGCCAATTTACCACCGATTATGTGGCTACAGTGCCTGCATGACTCAACTTTTAACATTTTGAACTTCAAAAAGACCTTAGTATTGATAAATCCAGCTGATTCACTTTCAAATAAAATGTAATTTGCACTTGACATGAAGAATGTGTTGTGCAGGAAGGCCCCTGAGGAAGTTTTGTGTTAGTTAAGTGGTGAGCTTTAGGCTAATTACTGTCTGCAGCATTTCCCCAACTTTTGACAACATTCTTTCTTTGCACAAATCAAGACGACGAGTGTCCTCGCTGAAGCCAACAGGAAGAGAGGCACGTCTGGTGTGTTGGTGGTTCCATCCTGTGATAAGATGCAGCACGCTGGCTGCACGCATTGCTCTCCAGGAAATGTCCCTGCCAGCGAGGCCCGCCAGCGGGCCAGCGCGCTGCCCACCCCATGGCCTCTCTGAGTTTTGGCATATCTCACTAATACAAAAAGCCTGTGCTGCATATGCTTAAGGTGTCAGTGCCATGGCAGAAGTCTGGGGGAGGCCTGAGGAGTTTTATGGTGAGAAGGGCTTGCCTGAGAACTGTGAAGGGCTGCAGGTGGGGGTCGAGTTGGCTCTGCTCAGGCTGTCCTCTCAGCCCTCGCAGGCGCTCACTCTTACCTGCTTTCTGCAGCAACACCCATGGATGGAAGAGAGTTTTTCAGAGCGTGCAAAGGTAACAGAAAATTGTGCCTCTCCAAATGCGCGCTGGGGGAAAGTTCACTAAATTTGTGTCGAAGACACGGCAGAGACTTGCTTTCTTCTTTATCTGCCAGACTAGAAGGAATTTTCTGTCCCATGATACCTAACAGATCGCAGAGCAAAACCAGATCTGTATCTAAATATCCATCTAACATCGGGTAGGCACATAGAAACGCTGCACATATACCATGAGATCTACACATGTGCATAGTGTCTCTATGCACACATGTATAATGGCAATCTCGTATTTGCTTTTTAAAAATTACTAGTACGTGAAAGTAAACCTGCCACTACTATTTAGTAGATGGCATCAGGCTTGTTCAAGTGTTTTCTGTTTTACGGGTTTTGTTTGGTTGGTTTTTGTTCTCTGCTGTCTAGTGATAGATGGGCAGTTTTTCTGTATTGACTTTTAGCTCAATGTCCAAAGCTGATATTGAACTTCTGCTAAGACTTTGCAGAGTGTAGTGAAGTAAACCATATGCCCCTTATAACTGAATGGTAAACTGAGGCACAAAACTTAAGGTTCTTGCCAAAGGTAAGAATCAGACACAATAAGAGTATCAGGATTTTGGAATTCTGGATTTCCAGACAGCTCTACACAAACCAGTAGATCCAGTTAGGGAATCACGCTTTAAGTGGTGTAGACAGAAACTCAGGTTTTCAGAGTGGAAGTGTGTACCTTAGCTATCTGGTTACTCCATCATACATTGTTAAGGTGGTTCTACTAAGGGCGTGCTTTCTAAATCAGACACCTTGTAACAGAGAAAGAACTTTTCATTCCTGGAATAGTATAAGTTTCCTGTACAGTAGGCTAGGAGCTTGGAATAAAAAAGTGGGCTATTGATTTAATTACTTACAAATTAATATACATACTAGCTTGTACATAGGAGGACAGCATCTTGTAGTTACTCAAATATTGCTGTTAACGATAGCAAAATACAGGTTCTTGAACTGTTATTTTTTTACTATTGTCATAATTAATTCTGTTTCAAGCATACCTTATTACAGATTTATGACATTGACAATGCTACTGAACAATTCAATTGAAGAACACATGAAAGCTGCAGGAAGGTTACTACCAGTATGCGAGACCTGTCTCATTTTCTCTACAATGCCATCAAAAATGGATGTTGCTCATTGTATCGCGCATACACTGCCATGTTTTCTGCAGTGCAAAATAATCTTTAAAGATGTGTTAAAGAGAATACATAGAACATACTAGCAAATGCTTTCATTTTTAATCATACTGCTTTTATATTGCAGACCATCACCAAAGATCATCCATTGTTCCTTTTGCTTTTCTCACTTGTGTTTTGATTAGGTTACCACTAATATCTGAAAATATTTCTCATGGCCTTTTCCACTGCTGCTGTACAGCTTTACTTGCGGCAGGCACAAGAAGCCAACACATTCACACTTAGCTTTAACTTCACTCCTTCTCATCCAGCAGTTGAGATTACAGTACCTTTAGGGATTCAGTGTATACTGCATGGATGGGACAGGAATCAGTCTCTATTTGACAGCTTTGTTAGCCCTATTATACTAGCATGAATTGTTAGTAAACCCCAATTTCATTCTGTGGCCATGCAGTTTTGAATGTGCAGGCACCTAAGTAGCTGTGGTCTAATGAATCACTTTGCAGGATTGAAGCCCTTGTTAACACGAACTGCAGATACAACTCCTGATGCATTCAGGAAACAGTTTTGCTGAGCAATGAAATGCCAAGCAAACATAATTTCTCTGCAGTGCCCAAATACATTATAACAATTATTTTACCTTTAAAATAGATCTTAGAGGTCTTTTACTTCAATAGCTACACAAATGGAATTAGTGGTGGAGGAATCGCCCCAGTTCAAGGAGTTATTCTATTCCTCTCTTCTAATTAGTTGCAATCAATTAACCAGCCTCTTATGCAAGAAATTCTACAGAGGTCAACAAAGGAAGTTACTGGATTTTTTTCAAACATGTTTATGGTATCTGTAAACTTTTATTGTAAAATTCATGTAGAATTCTGTAGTAGTAAATGTTCTTAATCATGCAAGTTTTATGAAGAATCTTTTACATGAACAATGGCTTTAAAATATCTATATTCTTAAAAAAACCCCCCAAACCTCTCTAAGTCATATTTCATGAGACATTCCCTGCCACAGTTGTATGTTAATGGCTGATTCTACGTATCTGCACTTTCTCTGGAGGGGGAGAAGGGCTGGCTGGGATTTCTATTGTGCAGCAGAGTTCCTCGAGTCAGAGATGTAAATCAACCCACTAAAAGGGGACATCAGAGCAATCGATGAAGGGTGTACAAAGAAGAACAATGTCAGATTATTTCCTGGCACTGTAAGGAATACAAGTCTCATGCTGAAATATGCTTGAATGATAACTCTGATGAAATAATTTGCTTACCAAGAAATGAGATCCATTCATGCCCAGTTTTTCTACAACCACAGCAGATTCAGGCATGCCAAACTGAGGTGAGAAAAAATAGAATTATTACAATAGTATGAAACTTGGCATTTGTAAACAAACTAATTAATATTTCCATGCTTAAATACTTGGGGTTGTGGAAATCTTTATACGATCTGACATATATAATTAGAAGAAGAATATTGGACAGAATAACTATAATGCTTAGAAATAGGTAGTGACTTCCACATAAGAGATAAGACACAGTATCACCTCTTTCTTAGGAAGAAAGATTACAGGGCACAAGGGCTGATAAAATTGTGAATGGAGTAGACAAGATGAAATTATGAAGCAGCAAATATAAGATACATGGAACAAGGAGCCCAACAGAAATACACTGTGGAACTTTAATTGCTATGGGGTAAGAGGAGGCCAGCCTGAGAAACAGTTTAAAAGGGAGCTTGAGAAAAAAGTCCATCAGTAGCCGTGTAGTCACCTCAGGAAATGGCTATATCACTGACTGCTGGAAAATGAAGGCTATCTATGAGAAAGGTCTGTTGTTACATGCCTGTTTACCAACCTCTGTATGCACTGGCTGCTGCTTGGCTTCAGCAGTAGAGGTTTGGGCTAAGTGTGTCTTGCAGTTCCTGTGATAGAGGGCCATTGCTGTAAAGAATTCAAGTCCAGAAACAGGATTTCTTTTCTGTTACATGATTGCGGTGGTGGTGTTTTTTAAGAAAGTTGGTGTTGATTATAAATTAAAATGAAACAGGAATGTCCAGAAGTAGTATCGCTTTATGATAGAAACTAAATAGTAATTTGGGAAAAAAGTGGACACATTGGATTCTCTTTATTAAAAAGTAGTAAGAAATGGAGCATGGCTGAAGATGTCCTAAAAATCTCACTGTGTCTTAGATGGTTTAGCCTGGCTTTCAAAAGAGATTACAGTGATGCATGGAAAGTGGGAAAAAATTTAGAAATCTTTTATTTAAGAATGTACCACTCTTGAAATGAGTTTTAGTATTTGTAATGCATAACTGTAAACTTCCTTAGCAGTAATGACCAACTCAGATACTAACAGAGAAATATTACTGAAAATAAATTATTCTTATAGAAATATTTATGTGGCTTTTCTAATATAATTCTTTATTTCTAGAATACTTAAAACTGATCACACTTAAAAACATTCAAAGTGTATTTTATCTACTTTTGATATGCAAATTTCATATTCAGACAGTATGTTTGGCCTATAAGCCAATATGCTTGAGTCTATAAATTGTTCTTTTATACTATGAATTGGAGAGTGCTACTTGTTTCCAGTGCAGAATAGATCACAATTCAAATGAGACAGTTGGCGTGGGTGTTGGACCAATGGTTGGTTGTGGGATGTGTTAATTTGCCATCAGTTGCACTGATGATGGAGAGGTAAAGAATCAAGGTAATGTACACTTTCTCCTTGTGGCTTTTGCCCATCTATATCTAGTTATTGGCTCTGTCTCCAGTTACTGGCTCTTCTCCAGTTACTGGCTCTGATGAGCGGCTTTCGTGCTTTGCCTTATGCTGTTAATCAAGTATGTAACTTTCGTGTAAGGGAAAATTTGATCTCTTTACCTGGTTGTCTTGCTAGACAAGCAGATGTCTCATTACTTATTGGGTCTGGCTGAGATGGAGTTACTCGTCCCCATAGCAGCCCTCCTAGCGCTTTGCTCTGCATCAGTAGCTAGAAAGGTGTTGATAGCACACCAGTGTTTTGGCTACTGCTGAACAGTGCTGGCACAGCATCAAGGCTGCCTCTCCAACATTTTTGCCCCCCCCATGGCAGGCTGGCGCTGGGCAAGATATTGGGAGGGGACATAACCAGGACAGCTGACCTAAACTAACCAAACAGATATTCCATACCGTATGATGTCAGCTTAAATATAAAAGCTAAATAAAGGGAGACGGAAGGGGGGCATTTTTGTCTTCCGGAGCAACCACCACGCGTACTGAAGCCCTGCTTCCTGGGAAGTGGGCAGGCATCGCCTGCTGATGGGAAGTAGAGAATAACATCATTTGTTTTTCTTTGCTTTCGTGCGTGACCTTTGCTTTCACTTTATTAAACTGTCCTTATCTTGACCGACGAGCCTTTTGTTATATTTACTCCCCCTGTCCAGCTGAGGAGGGGGAGTGACAGAGTGGCTTTGGTGGGCACCTGGCACCCAGCCAGGGTCAACCCATCACACTGGTGTTTAGTGATAACCACGGAAGCTTTCATTTTCTTACAAGTACATTAACTTCATAGCACTAAGATCAGTACCGAGCAGAGGGACTAGACTCCAAGGCAAATGGACACCAAGCAGATAAACTCTGAATGCAACACGGAATATCTCAGTGTTGTTGCAATTATAGTGTAGGTGCAAGATAATGGGGAAGTACATGCACATGTCTAACAGGTTTCCATTATTATCTTCACTTATTTATGAGGAAAAAAGCAAAATCAGTAGGGTTAATTATTTTTTAGTAGTGAAGTTATTGATTTTATACAAAATTACTTTCATGATGCTGGAAAAACTTTGCAGAATGGCTAGTTAATAACTTCTGTTACACACAAAAATCTATTTTGGAAACATCATTAAGACTGTTAGCATTAAGGAAATGCTAAAATTGTACTGTACATATGTACATACGCCTTGTACATATATATTATGCACCAACCTCAGTGTACCTCTTCTAGAAGACCCAGCCTTAGTCACAGCACATAAAAGCTGATGCAACGTTCCTGAACCGCTGTTAGATATATTGCATTCTGTTCAGTGCTCAGCAGTCTTTTTATTGTCAGAGTGCTCCAGAAACATTAATTAACTGTTTTTGTCTAAGACCACCCTGTGAGATGAAAACTCTGTTAGTAAGGGGAATTGAGGTGCATGAGAAATAAAACTCATACAGTATCCCATGGTTTTGGATGCCTAACTATAGCTATTTAGGATCTGAGAGATATACATGCATATTTGCATATTCAATGTTTTGGCATTTTTACCTTCTGAGCAGAGCTGCCACTGTGATTGCAACTCTCAGCTCTCGCCACTTCTGCAAATCAGAGCCTGGAATTTCAAGTCAAACACTCAGGAAATGTCATGTTTTTTTCTGGGCGACTTGCATGGGTTCAGGTAAAAATTCTGAGCTGGGGCAGTGACAGAATCTGATATTTCATGGCAGAAATAAATCAACATTACCATGAACTCATTCTCTCTTTTTCAGCAAGCCCTGGCCTTGTGCACCTTACAATTTCTGTAACGGCCCAGAGTAGTGCACAAACATACTGGTTTCTCTGCATTGAAAGAGGCAGGGTTTTGTGAATGGAAAAGGTAGTACATGAAGAAGCAATTACAGACTATCATGATGTGTATGTAAAAGGGGGAAAATTCAGGTAATCCCAGTTCTGGCACATTTGAGTGCTTGTTTCTGCAACCTTAAGAGCATTATTTTAGGGTTCATGCATATGTATGCCCAGTCTCAGGGGGAGATCCAGCACAGCCCCCGGCACATTGTCTGTCTGTGGAAGTGATGGTAGTATCTGGAGTGCTGGTAGCGGGAGCTGAGCCGCTCTGTACATGGTGGCCGCAGGCAAATGGCTGCTACTCCCCAGTGCTAGGCTTTGATAGGCAGAATGGCCAAGCACTTAATGTTGGTTACGCTGTAGTAATTAGATCACTTAGCTGCTTTAATCAGTGATGCGAGTGTAAGCATAGGCATTAACAGCTTTTTATAAAGTTGGAAGACTCTCTCCTAACAAGTATAAAGCCCGTAGTTACAGTGTGCCTGCTGAAATTTCCCTGCAAGCCTCTGAGTTGTTGAACAATTGTTATTCATTTTCTGTCTTGTATTTTGCTGTAGAATTGCAGGGTACTTTAAAATCATTATATCTTCTATTAATTAGTCTGATTTCCTTTAAGCTTGAAAGGCTTTGAGCTAATTAATCCTCTGAGTAGCTGTTCACTGTAATAAGTTCACATAATAATGATACATTATCATTATGGTGTGAATTAATTCCATGGCACAGGTTAGCTTTCTCAGTGTGGGGACAAAGGTCCACCTGTGATACATCTGCATTGTAAAACTGTTTGTGTGTTGTTTTTTTTAAAAATTGTAGATGAATGAGCATCTGTATTTATGCACAAGGCAAAATGGGAAAATAATAATGCAAAATGAACATTTTAAACTTTGGCCTAACTTTTTACGTGGCTACGAATGAAACTCTTGTAGAAACACTTCATAACACTGTATTAATTTCCTTGAAAGATTGTATGCTCCTTCAATTGAAAAGGATGAGAAACCTTAATGACAGTAGATTCTCACTGTTGGTGTAAAGCAGGTACTGGAAATGATTGGTGCTTCTACGGGTAGAAGTAGAATGAACACAAGACAGAAAAATCCTATATGTAAAATTATATAGAGAAACTTGCATTAAAAAAACCCAAAAGGAATGTAAAATAAGACTATATATCAAAATGCAGTAAATGGACTTCATTGTGTAAGCAAGCTACAGGTAGAAGTCTAAAACCTGGGTCATGGTATTCAGTAAGTTACAAGGAAAAATCTGATAGCAAGAAAAGTATATATTATGGAGGATATATTTTATATGTCTTGGAGGAGATTATTCAAGTAGTGAAAGGATGTCTGAAGACAAACTTGGAATATTTTGTGCAACTGAGGTTATTTTACATATACTAGAAAGGACATTGCAGAACTAGGAAACGCACAAGCAGACAAAGGAATAATTAAAAAAAAATAATCAAGTACCTTAAACTTAAGCAACATCTAGTGACTACTGTGGGTATATATGCACTGAGAAGAAAAGATGAGCAGTAGATTCTAATGGACAAGCTGTAAATTTTAAAGTGATATTCAAATATAAAATCTAGACCCACTTTCAGTGAAACGGTTATTTCTTCCCAGCAGGAAATAAATTGGGGCATGAAATACCTTTTCTATTATAAGAAATATCCCTGTGAGCAAACATTTTCATAACTTTTGAATATCTGTCCTAGATTTAGGATAAGATACCTGTTTTTCAAAGATAAATCCAGTAAGTTTCTGCTAGCTGAATGCAGACTGGACTGTCTAAAGTTTTACATATACATTCAGTACCTGTCTTAGGAGATCTGCAACTTGAAAAGCTGTCCAGTTCTCAAATTCTTCTTGAGATGGTAGTTTTGTAGCCATGTTGCTCTCCAGTGAGAAAGACTTGATCTATATGAGTAACACTGAACTGTTGCTTCACTGTTCTTTACTGAGCTGCTGTAGAAATCCTAAGAGGAAGTCCTTTTTGCAACTTTTTTCCTGTTTGCTCACTTAAAGTGAATGCCTGTGAAGGGGCGTACCAATATTCTTCTATGAGTGACCCTTTCCAGTATAAGGAAACTGTAAGTTATTATATCAACATATGCAAATATCTGCCATTACTGAAATCAGTTAAACAAATTCTGCTGAAAATCAGTGCATAAAATATTTCTGAGTCATCAGCATTAGAGGTTTAAATATGCAAACTATTTTTCATATCTATTACAAAAATAATTGGTGATAGTTGTCTCTGGCCTACCTTGAACTCTCTGATCCAGTTGCTTCGATCTGCCTTCAGATTACATTTGACTTGCTTGTGGGTTTTGGCATATTGTGCTGTGGTGTTTAGACAGAAAAAAAAAGAGCTCAGTTGCAGAAATTTTACTTCCATATTGTCACATTGTATAATCTCATTGTTTATGTCAAGTCTGGGCATCATACTTACGGGCTTAAATAAATCACTCAGTTACTCTAAAGTGATGTGTGATCTAAAGTTTTGGGTTTTTTAGGGGGGTGCTTGTTTGTTGTTTGGGGTTTTTTCCCCCTGTCATTATTACTTCTAAAGAGCAAATTGTCAATAAATTCACTCCAGTGCTACGTTATCTTTTCAAAAGGTAGGGCTAACATAAAATGCTTGTACTGAGTCAGACCATAAGCTCATCCGGTCCAGCATCTTCTTTTTTGGCTGTGGTCACAAGTGAGCTACCTAGGAAACTGTATAAAATAGGGCAAGTATGTAAGACTTCCATAGTATTCTCCCAGTCTCCACCCATTCTGAACTCAGGGATTTACTGCTCTGGGTGTGGTTTCTACAGGCGCTGCATATATATCACATACGTTACACCAATGGATTCCCAAATTTGGAGCCATGACTGTTATCCTTTAAGGAGGGACATGTGCAACGGACTGGGCAGGTACGGCCAGGAACCACTCCTGGGCTGCAGGAGAAGGCGGACAGATGTTTTTAGTGGATGCTGGGGCTCGGATGGAGTCGAGAGGGAGCAGAGCTGAAGGAGGCTCAGGATGGGCACTTCTGTCCCTTCGCGCCCCTGTCCCTGTCCAGCCGTCTCCTCTGAGCTGCATCCCTGCCCCACTCACAGCCCTTCTCTGCCTCTTCACCTCTAACACAGAATATGCTTCCAGTTTGAGAGGAGTGGCATATGCAATTCTTAAATTGAAGAAGGGGGCAGGGTGCATATTCTAAAATGGAGCAAGGGGGAAATGTCTGAGAGCCATTGCTTTATAGAATGGGCAATAAAATTGCAAAGATGCAGCTGCAGCTGCTGAAACAAACCCAGATTACTTTGCTCAGCAGTTCTGAGTCACCACAACAGGACAAATATGAAAGCTTCCATAAAAGGCCGGAGACCAAGGAATGTTACATTCTGCTTTCCAATTACACTTCCTGTTTTATTTCCCAGTGCAAAATGGATCTGGGGCACATGTTCAAAGATTCAAATGAATTTCAGCTAGGTTGAAATGTCTCATCTGCTATCCTTCAAATTTTCCTGCGTGTATTTTTGCTGTTAGTGACTGGCAGGTCAGTTGTTGCTAGTGAACGCTCTTAACTCTTGGCTCTCTTGTGAATTTGCAGAACATTGAGTCCGGCAAAACTCAACTCCTGGAATTTCAGAAATGCAGAATTGAGATAGAACCCCTTGCAACTTATACTTGGCTTCCTCAGAATAATCTCCAAGTGCCTGACTGGCACACTATAAGCAAAATTATGTTGAGTTTCATAGTGTTTAATGTTTCATAGTGTTGGCTGTGAGTTGTTCCAAGGGAGACAACATTTCCCTGAATGACAGGAGGCAGCAGTACTCTCTTCCACTGCCTGCAGGACCAGAAGAGAGAGGTGCATGTATTCCTCCAGAAATGTTGTTTGCCCAGCTGCAGGAGCGATTGTGTCAGTAGTAGGGTCTTCATGTATGGTGGAGATGGGAAGCAGCTGGGTAGGAGGCATGTGTGAGTTACAGGTTTAATGATTGCTTAGGGGAAACAACAAAATAACAGATGGCATCAGGTGTGAAACATGAATAAAGAAGTGAAGCGCAGCAATGCTGTTATTTCTGCGGTACAGGCTGAGTTTGGTTACTGAGTAGGTGTAAGCAGTTCTAGCTCAGAACACCTCAAAGGCAGATTAAAAATAGCGGTTTAAGGATTCTGCAGTTCAGTGCGTGCTGCCAGCAGTGCCTGCTCTTCTTCTTACGATTGCTGTTAGACCACTAGCCTTTTCTGAAATGCTGGCATGCGAGGAGCTGCTCTTTGCTGCCTGCTGCCCTCCGCTGTTCTGTTCTTACGCTGCCTGGCAGTCTGCGGCGTGAGCTGAAGCCGTACCCTGCCAGCTCACCCACCTTGCTGTGCCCAGGCCTCCGTCTTCTCCCACCTGGCTGCTCTCTGATTGCTGTCCCCCAGCACTAATGTCTGGCTAATTCTCCTATCATTGCCTGTGTTGGCATTGCCTTAATTTGTGCTCTGGGTTTTTCAGAAGAGTACTCTCAAGAGGCCAATGTTTGTGCAGTTCACCTCTCTCCACTGCGTGAGACAGAGATCTATTTGGGAAGGTCGTGTTCAGTTTTGTGTTCCCAGAGGGGCTGTAGCAGAGCTGGTTGAACCACAGGGACTGTAGCTTGCAAGAAATATTTTGCCATTTGTGTTTTAGTCGGATTAGAAATGATGACAACAATAAAAAAAATTAAAAGACAGGGATGTGTGGAGGCTCATCTGGGATCCCGCAGCTAGTCTCTCAATGCTGATACTGATACTGGCTTGATCAATGCCGTAGTTTTCTTTCCTCAGGTGTGCGCAACAAAAATGGAGAATATTATCATGCACTCCCACTTGCTTTCCACTACCCTCAGGGGGATTATTTCAAGAACTGCTGGCTAGAAGGACCCCAGATTTGGTTACCAATTCTACTTAGTACCCTCATAGTTCTAGTTACTCTATGCAGTATATCGCCTTTCATGACAATCCAAGTAAATATGTGCACTTGAACACACACTGGCTGTACAGGCTGTGGTGGGGGGATCCTTGAGCATAATATTGAGGCTTCCAGAGTCCACCACAGGCCACAGATGCTGTTTCTTTCCAAATGTCCAGGTGCCTACACATAACTTTCAAGCAGATTGTAGACACTTGAATGAGAACCAGCACTAGCCCTGGGCAGGTCATGCTCGCTCGCTACTGAATATTCCCTGGAGCTTCTTGATCTGGCATGGACACTGGCAGACTTAAAAATGTGTTCGGGTACATGTGCAGAGTGTACTGGAGACATTAAAGCTTTTCATTTATACTGTTTAAAATTTCACTTCTCAAAAAAAGGCAGAAATCTGATTCTGTATATTAAGAAATTTAATTTTTCTGGAGCAAAAATGACATCTAGTACTTGAGAACTACCAAATTTCAGAGGAATCTTATTTAATGTGTGCATTTTGTACACCAGGTAATTTGACTTCTAAACAAATTCATTCTCATACATAACTTGTAAATAAAGCAGAGTTAACACATCGTTACAGTATATATTTGAATGTATTTTTTTCCTACAGTCCGAACAGTGCAAGCCACATAAAGGGCACGTCTCTACAGGCTACAACTCCTTGGAGTTTCATAAAATAAGTTCTCAATTTGTGGTTTCATAGAAATCGTTAATAAGCAGTGTAAAAACTGGTTCCTAGATCATATCACTCGCAGTTCTTACTAAATACAAGTATACATTTTCATGAACATAAGCACTAAATGTGTTAAACTTGTTTCAAAACTTTCAAAGTCAAGTTCTGCTTTGCAAAAACCCGTAGCAGCTGCAAGCAACTTATTTTACTGGATGTAACACTGGAACACAGCTCTCGGGAAAATATACTTGAGCAAAATAACTCAATGAAGTATTACTGTACATAAAATATGAACTATCATCACTGGGTTTTTTTGCCTATTTTGTAAAAAAATAATGACAGGAACATGACTTACCATATACTCATTTTTCTTCTCTCAGGAACACATATTGGAGCTGATTCCAAATAAGTTAAAGGAGCAGTTTCTCATGTCTGGTCTTCCTCCTTAAACTGTCCCATATGTATTTTGTTGTTGTTAGTGTGATTGACAGGCTTGGCATTCATGGTGGGTGGGAGAAAAACATTCTTAAAGTAAAAAGCTAGAATAATCTCATGGTCTGAATAAGTCTACAGAGAATGTTGGAAAATGAAGGCTTACTTACAGCTATCTGCCTAGACATTTGATAAAAGTTTGCTGACTGGTTTTGTCTTTTTTTTTTTTTTTTTCATGTAACAGGAAATAAAAATAACAGAATCAACAGAAATCATAGGGTCTGGAAGGGACCTCAGGAGATCTAAGGCAGGGCTTCAGCACAGAGGCATGATCAAGTACAACTACAGCAAATTGGCTGAGTCTTGGAAATCAGTTTGGTAACCCTTTTTTCTAACTGTGGGTCCTTGGGGAAGCATCAGGTTCACCATGTCCTTGGGTGGCACAGCAAGAGGAAGAACTCCAATAAATTCTGTGCTATACTGCTGGAGGGTGCAAGAGAAAGTGTCTGTGTGTAAGCATAATTGCTGTCTAAGCACCAGATGGGCTGGTCTTGGACATCCTCTCTTTCCTGAGGATAAAAGTTTCATTAGCATTTGTTCATAAGTAGTGATTTAGGAAACTCTTGTTTAGTCCTTTCATTCTCAGCACACTCTTCAATTTGGGTGCATCTTAACTGAAAAATAGGGTGGCCAAACTGGACCCAGTATACTATTCTTTATCCTGTGATAAGTGCTTTCATCTCAGCAATATCCCCATGTACTTTAGAAATATGCTTGTTATTCAACATCTATGTTATTAACAAAATACTGAACACAATTAAGGCCAGAACAAATTCCTATCGGACCTTGCTTGAAATACCCATTGTGTTTGAAAGTGATTCACAGATATCTTCTCAATGTGAGCCAGATAGGCACTTACAATATACGGTATTGTCATCACATTTCTCTAGTTTGCATGTGATGATTTTTATATGGGACCCCATCAAAAGCCTTAGTAATAAAAAAAAAAAAAAAAAGAAAAAAAAAGAAAAAAAAGTGCCTTTGTGCCCCTTATCTACTAGGTAGCTATTATATCAAGGAAGGAAATGAGACTGGTTTGACACAGTTTGTTCCTGACAAGTCAGTTTTTACTGCAGTATTAAAGAAACAATTTATATTGAGGCCCAACATTTGCTTTAGTATATTTGTGAGACTTGAAGTTGGGCTGACTGTTCAGTAGTTCGCTGTCTTCCTCCCTCATCTTAAAGCGTGGATGTTTGCTCTTCTTTAGGGAATGTCATTTTACTGAACTACATTATGTGCTGAATTTATAGCACTCACACTTCAAGGATAATGCTTTAGCTAGTTATTTACATAATCTGTATTGAGAATTTCATTATGCCATTCTTATTTAATTTTCTAATCCATGTTAATATCGGTAATAAATATTCTGATCCTGCTGTGACTGCTATCAAAATTAAGGATCTGGTCACAATCTTTTCTGTGAAGACTAATTAAGTACTTCAGTTTTCTCTCATATTTGTTATTTATTCTCTTTTTTTCCCACTAAGGTGTGTCATTTCAGCCGAATTTTAATTATTGCCAAATGCTAGGTATTTTGTTTGCTTGTTTTGTCACAGGCTGAATACACAGCATAAAACCCATTGTCTTAAGGGCAGTTGCTCTTTGTCTTATCACTCAGCCTTTTAAAATGTTTTTATATGGCTTTTGATTGTTAGTTTGACCTTATCTTTGAATCTAGCAACAGATTCAGCCACTCTTCTAGAAAGATTTTCTCACATCTAACCATGCATTAAAAATGTACTTATTCTCATAGGTATTTGTTTGTAACCTGATTTTTGCACCTAGTTTTCTTTTTCTTTTCAAAAATCCATGGTTTTGACTAGTACAATAAAATATAACAGTAATAAAAACCCAACCTGCTACAAAAGTGACATTGTTCATTAGAAATTCTCTTTGATTTTTTTGAAGACTGGAATTGATGCTGTAGTGCTTGGTTGTGATATCCTTTGCAAGTACTCAGTATTCTTTGCAGTTTAACTGAGCCTTTTTTTGATTTTTATTCTTTTGAACACCTTGACAGAACTTGCTGTCTATTCCTCTAGATTCATATGCTGGTTTGTATAGTTTGCACTTACATTTTATATAATTTCTTTATAGAACCTCTCCTTCTTTGAAATTCATCTGTGTGTTGACTATTCTGATAAAATATAGGAAAATGTGTATGAACAGATTTCTGCCTGGCAACATTTATATGCATTAAAATCTAGTGAGTAAATTTCAAAACAGAAAAACAATATTATTTCAGTGTCTTGCCTTATCATTTAAATAACGTTCCTAGGAGGCTTAAATTTGAAAAGCTGCAGCTGATGCTTATTTTAAATTATTTTGTTTATGTTCTTTTGATGGATTTTGTTAGTATAATGAATTCTCAGTGAAACACTATTGATTTCTTTGAGGCTTGTACGTTGATATGTGTAGGTCTTTCACCATGCACATGACTCTTGATAGGAGATAAATGGAAAAATGTCAAATTAATACTTCAACTCCTGGTGGGCATACTAATGCATCATTGCATGGTATTTTACAGTGGAAGATCTCAACAAAAGTTGACCCTGTAGGTGTTGAAGACTGCCATAAAGTTAGTATAAGAACCAGAGCGGTGGGGGTTTTTTGCTGTATCTGCGTCTCAGGTCCAGAGTTCTCTGTCTTTGCAATGACCTTGGCCAACTCCAGCTAATTGTAGTTAGAGGAAATTCCAAATGATGTTTCTAAGGAATCTGCCTCAGTGTGACTTCCAAAAGAGGGCTAGATTTAAAGTGGCTTGAACCAGAAAAACTTCAGTCACAATAGACTTTGGAGTCGTAACTGAAGTATTTGTTGTTAGGATGCATTGTTAACAGGAAATGTAAGGTATGTCATGGAAAACAGAGTTGCTTCTGTTTTGAAGAGGTATTTCTTCCTGCTTAACATATGGGTTCAGAGAAGGATGGCATTTCTCCTGTGGTCTTCCTGAGATGGGGAACTTAGAGAGATGCATCAAAACAATAGTGAAACATTAGTGTACCACTGTTGTAGTATCATCAGTATTATAGTGTATACATAGTACATACTATATATATAGTGCATGTATAATATATAGTATAGTAGTATAGCATGATATTATAGCGCTGCAGTATAGTGTTATTTCTGTGCTACTGACATGCAGGTTTCATTCAAAAACTTGTACCAGGTGAATTCACAAAGGTCATAGCTTTAGTTCTTCTATTTACTTAGAATGATTGAGATAAAACTGGACAAGGAAAATAACTGGATGGGGGAACAGGACACTGCAAAATCTAGGACCTCTCTGCAGGACAGCAGAAAGTCTCAGGGAAACCAGTCATATGAAGGAGGGAAGATCTGGGAACAGAATCTGAGATAGAGAGTTTGGACAAGGTGTTTATTGCTTATAGTCATGAACAGAGCATGTGGAAGGAAGGAGGCAAAAAGTGATGGTTTTGGGGAGCCCGAAGAGTTCAGGGAAGCATGTAGTTCACTTTTATGGGTAAGAAGAATTGGGTAGAGCATGTGCCAGCTGGCCAGCATCCAGATGTTGTTTGGACAAAAAATGAGTAAACCTTCTCCCTACTTGCAGTCAACAGAGCCCTGATATTGAAGTTGGAAAAATGAACTTCTGAGCCTGTTAAATAAAGACAAAAGAAAAGAGGAATTCAAAAGGGGAAGGGAGGCTTAGAAGATGGATAGAAAAATTGAAGAGCTTGACAAAGGGAGGGGATGTAGGAGTGGAAGGGTACAAAAAATAAAGAAAATGAGAAAGGAGGTGATGGGGAGACAAGCTGTATAAATAGGCAATGTTTCTCAAGGTTTTTGGACTCATAAATAGAGCTTTTACATGTCTTGTGTCCTTAGCCTGCTGACATAGATAAAATTTTATGAGCAGAGTTTATTTGACAGTCAAGAGAGAGAATATGATAAAATCTCAATAAATAAGAAAGACCTTAAGAGCCAAGAGGTCTATAAGTTTGGGGTTTTTTTAATTCTGACTGCAGTATTTGGAGAGTGTCAAAAAGATATTTCAAGAGATAATATGTTTATGATAATAAATTTTAAATGAAAGAACTATCAAGAAAAAAATGTCAAAAAGTACTTTTTAATTTTTCTTATTTGAGTCACACAAACTCAACAATTTCATAACCTTTTATTCTAGCACCTTTTTATTAGTTTGGGTTTTTTTATCATTTAGGTAATGGTAATGTCACCAAATCTCTCTGTCAGCATGGTATTAAGTGAAATTAGATCTAGGTAAAATGATCTTATGATAACAAGAAAGGTATGGAAGGAGCAAACATTCATTGACAGATTCTTCCCCATACCAAATCTGGAGGAGTCTTCTATTGTTATATACTAAATACAGTCAGGATTTAGTATGGTTATGTCCATTCTCTTTCCATTTTTCTTGTGAACTAGCTTTTGCTTTTGTCAGCCTTTCTTCCATAGCTTTAGCATCTCCAGTTCAACTGTCACAGAGATACTCAAGGAAAGCCGTCAATATTCTCACAGGTATTTTCTTTGCACAGTGCCAAAGTTGCTTGTTGCAGTACGAACTGATGACAATACAGAGTTGTTTCAGTTTATTCTTCTCTCCTCTCTTCCAAAGGCAGAAGCCACGCTAATCATGTTAGTTTATTTCCAAGGAAATAGTGTTGCCTGTTGGAAAAATGCTGGGGCTTCTAAATATAATTAGGTAGAGGGTGAATAATGACATGGGATGTACCAAAGGGCAGTTTTGTAGTACCAGTTGGAATTACTGGGAATAACGGTAATAGCTGACTGCTGCTTGTGTGTGTCTTGCGTGACAAACAGTACCATTAAAGTATATCTTGAGATCTTTCCTGTTTCTAGGGAATATGCTAGGGAATGCTGGGCTCAATATCCATGCATATTGCAACCTAACGGAGAAAACTCCAGTGACAGCTGCTCTTGTTTTGTAAACGTTCCTCTGATAAGCTTCTTAAGGATCTAGATATGAGGTGTTCAGTATGCATCCATCTACTGACAGTATTATAAATATTGTATTTCTGACCTTCAGATTTTCTCTCTTGATTTCTGGTGAAATTATATACTTGCCAGTTTAACGCTACTGACGTTCTGTCTGCCTGGTCTAACATTGTTATACCATGATGCTTTGTGATCCCATGTCATGGGAATGATACATCTCCAATGATGAATATACTTGGAAGCAATGTGGGAAATAAACACATTGGCTAAACTTCTTTTACAAAAAGCGTTTTTGTTGCAAAATGACTTCTTTGGTGTCCAGTATAATTGATTCGTGTAATGTTGATGTATCTAAGATCAATGCTGTTTTCTCAGATAATTTAAAGGAGGATAAGCTACTATTCAGGTGGATCCTGAGTATCTCAGTTATGGTTTTAGCCAGATTTTCCCTTGCTTTTGATTTCCCATGCACTGCATTACTGGGCTTTGCAAGACAAACTGAACAGTAGTGGAAATAGAAGCTTCTTTTTTTCCTTCAGTGGTGAATGCTTCACTTCTCTAGAAATGTTCTCTTCCCTAGAAGTGGTGAAAGTTAACTTCTTTTCACCTCTAGAGAAGTGACCCACAAACCATAGGAGGTGAGAAAGAGGAGAAATGAACACATAAAAATTTTGCAGTCTGGTATAATTTTTTTCATATACCTGCTCTATGTTTTTGAACACACCTCAAAAGCAGCCCTACCTTAGAATTCCATGCCTGTTTTCAAAAGTTGATTGGATGTATGAGGTAAATGAGACCTTGATAGTGTTACCTACATTCCTGATAAACTGAAGTCTATTTTGATTCAAGTGTTTTATGAAAAGTTAGTGGGAATTGTTTATGTATAACCTTCATGTCCTCATTCCTCTGTTATTAAAAAGAAATGAAATGAGAACTTAAACATAAAAAAAAAAAATTGTCGACAATAAATGTCAGGCTGATAAAAACCTCACCACTGACCTTCGGAACAATGAGATTTGACTATAATGTGATTATCCTCTGAGGTCAGAAGTTACAAATCAGATGATGCAGTGATGACTCTAGTCCTCTGCAACCTACACATTCTGCATAACGTCCCATGCCTCATTTGCCACATCTTTTCCACTGTCCAGAGCATGATCTATTATTTCTGTTTGCAATTTTGCATCTTTCCATTATTGGCGGATGTTGTGGTTTAACCAGCCGGCAACTAAGCACCACACAGCTGCTCTCTCACTTCCCCCCAGTGGGTTGGGGGAGAGATTCAGAAGGATACAAGTGAGAAAACTTGTGGGTGGAGATAAAGACAGTTTAATAGGTAAAGCAAAAGCCACACACACAGGCAAAGCAAAACAAGGAATTAATTCACCACTTCCCGTGGGCAGGCAGGTGTTGAGCCATCTCCAGGACAGCAGGGCTCCATCGTGCGTAACAGTTACTTAGGAAGACAAATGCCATCACTCCCAACATCCCCCCCATTCCTCCTTCCGGACCCAGCTTTATGTGCTGAGCATGACGTCGTATGGTCTGGAATATCCCTCTGGTCAGTTGGGGTCAGCTGTCCCAGCTGTGGCCCCTCCCAAATTCTTATGCCCCCCCCCCAGCCTGCTCACTGGTGGGGTGGTGTAAAAAGCAGAAAAGCCCTTGACTCTGTATAAGCACTGCTCAGCAATAACTAAAACAGCCCTGTGTTATCAACACTGTTTCCAGCACAAATCCAAAACACAGCCTCATGCTAGCTACCATGAAGAAAATTAACTCTGCCCCAGCCAAAACCAGTCCAGTGGGCTACAGCAGACAATTGAATTCTCTGGCAATTCTCACCTGTTGGTCAGCTGTTCCCCAGTTCATAATCAAAACACTTAATGTGCTATACATATAACCGGCACATGGGAGCGCAAAAGCTATGGGAGCATACACCAGCCCTGATATACCTGTGTCCGCAAAATTAAATGGAATGGCCCATAGCTTATAACTGATTACAGATTATATAATGTCATTGTAAAATTGCTCTTAACTGTAGTTTGTCTCTCCTCTTTCCTGTTGACTTGGGCAGCTGACCTTAGTTTAGTTTGATTTACAGGCGCAGAAATGATTTACAGTTAACACTCTATCACAGTGTATGCTGGAGGCTATCTGATGCAGTGTCCCTATCACATCACTGAGATGATGCCATCAATGATGCTTACTTGCCAGCCCAGCTTTTGGATTTCTACTGCCAGTTTGCAAAGTGCTTACATCAGCTTCTAGAGTCATGTTTTTGTTTCTGGTTTTAAAGAAAGCTCAACAACATGTAAGGGACAATAACTACCAAGTAGTTTTGAGATTACATCTGGAAAGCCACACAATCATTTATTGGTTAAACAGTTCCTTTCCTTACTGGGGATCTTACTCACTTTTTTCCCCATAACTTTATCTAGCAAGACTTGATGCAGGTCCAAGCAATGCTTAAATTGAGGTATTGGAAGACTTAAGTGCTGAAAACTACTTTGCATAGAGAAGGAGTCAACAGAGGTTCTGCTCTGGATGGACCGAACTCAGGAAGTTCATGATATTATAAATAATTTTTTTCATTTTCCTTCTCATTCGCACAATAGATGATTTGGACTCAGCTCTCTTACCTCTTGCTGTCTCTCTCACAGCATGCAAACCCCTGTGAATCAACAGTCTCTGTAAGAGCAGAACAGTGGGAGAGCAAGGCCACAAAGAATGCAATATTTTTGTGGGGGTTTTCTTAGATTAGTCTCCTTCAGATTTCTTATCTGTATCCCAGGAAACCTGAGAGCACAGATACTTGCTTGTCAAGAGGCTCTCTGAAACAAAAATAGGCTGAAAACAATCTCTGAGAGGGCGAGGAACATCCTAGGAGGGATGTGGTGGCCAGCTTCAGCTGGCTCTCTGAAAGACTGGCTTCCACCCTGCTACTAATAGAAAGCTGGCTGAAAAAAAAAAAAAAACCAAACCAAAAAAGCAACCCTCTATTTAATGTGAGACAATATACTCATAAGGATTGCCTTTCTGCTTCCCCTTTTCCTGACTTTCTGTCAATTTGCCTTCAGATTGCAAACTGCCTGTGGGAGTGGGGAGTTGTCCCCCTCTTGAAAGATTAGAAACATCTTAACAATAAGGTGATTCTATTGTAGAAAAGCTGCTTTCTGTGTTTGCTCACTCCGACTGAAAGACAGAGCCTTTGTATTTATGGCATTTAATCCTTTAACACAAACATCCTTGCCTGTACTACCTATAACAAGTAAGAAAATACTTTTACAATTAGTTTCTACCATTACTCCAGTTTTAGAAACTCTTAAAAGTATTTCTGTGCAAGTGCATATAGAAGAATTCTGGAGCATCCATCCTACAGAAGTAGACTCTGTCCAGATACAATCAATCTCAGAAAGAGCAAAGCTGAAATGTAGCATTTCACATAAAATTTCTCAGTGATATTTGATAGCTTCATAACAGTGGAAGAATTTGGGAGAAAATTTGACAGGAATAACTCTCTCTGCTTCAGAAGGTAGCCACCTTCTTTAAGACCTAGTTGTAAAATTTTGTACCTAATAGAAGAATTTGTTTTGTGGATATGACTTTGTTTGGAAACTTGGAAATCAAAATCAAGTGAGCTTCCTGAATGGAGGTGATGCCCCACTGTTTGATTCTTGTGTATCATTTAATGTGCTTGTAGCGAATGGATCTTTAGAGTCTCTCTTATACTCCCAGAGGAGATTAATAGTACTGGGAACTATTTATCGAATGTTGTATGGGAATGTTACTGTTGAGGCTTAATTTTTGGTGAGGGGATTTTAGTAGGTTTTTGCCTAATTCCCCAGTAGATTGTATCCATTGGGCTGTCCGAACACATTGAGTGTTCTAATAATGTTCTAAATCTTTTTTTCACATTTACTGTCACAAGATATACTGCAGAAAATTTTTAATCTGATTACTTTGTTTAGAGATCTAAATTGCAAATCCATCACAAATAAACCCACTCATTTTTATAAACTGAGTAAGCAAAGATAAAAGCACTATCAGAAAGGATGCCTTTTAGCAAACTGTTTTATCAAAATGACCCCAGAACTATTCAGTTAAAGTTCAGGGAGAACTTGAATCAAATGAAGTGCTGTTTATTTCCAGAGAGGATCTTAATCCTTAGTGTGCTTTGCTTAACATTACAGGATCTTCTGGAAGAAATTAGGGCTTGCCTTTGAAGTTACCAGCTGAATTCTGAAGACTTTGCAAGAGAGCAGAGCACTTTGCTGGACTGACACAGCACAAAGGTGGTGAAATCACATCACTGTTAAAGAATGTTTTTCAGTATATTTTTGAGAAGATGAGTTGGAGCTAAAAAGAAGTGAAGAGGATTATTGGTAACTATGCTTTTCACTGTTTGAATAACGTTTCAGATAAGGATATCAACATACTTTTTTTTTTTTTTTTTTCCCCTCCTGAAACATGATGAGGACATAGTAGAACAGGGAATGTGTAGTAGCAGAAGCTGTACTGAGGAATAAGATATTACAGTTGGTTATATCAGGTGAGATACCCTGTGTGTTTTCAGTCGGCACTAGGGAAAAAATAGGAACAGCAGAAGACTTTTTGAATGGTGAAAGGTATTTTATGTTGAACAGCTTTTAATCTAATGCAGCTGATCTTATATAATATCTAACTAGTAAAGCTTTGTTCTATAAGAGTAGCACAATGAAGTTGCAAATCCATTCTGTATGTTATGAAATGAGTATTTTGAAATAGACTGCTTGATTTGAAGTAAGAGTAGTGAACTTAGAAGTGGAAATTATTCTTGCCAAATATACCCTTTCATGCAGCAGAGTAAAGGTGGCAGTGGCCACATACACATACTGGACAGATTTTTCCACTTCTTCAGGAAAATTTATTGAATACCATTTTAATGATATTTCACTGTGCTACATTTGTTTCTTACAACAAATGCAATTTCAAATAATTCACTTCAATAGCAAATTTCTTATCAGAAATGCATAGATGTATTTATAGTCCAGAGTAAATCCCGATAAGAACAAGGCACTAGACAGCCAACCCTGATTTAATAAATTATTTTCCTATATATTTGTTCTCTATATTTATTCTGAAATATAATAATGGTGATCAAAAACACATTGCAAAGCAAAACAATGAATGATTGTCTGCAGTTGCAAATATCTGTTATCACAGATTCATTCAATGAAACAGTTTCTAAGATGAGTTGCAATGCTATAGGCCTAGCTTAACTCTGATGATATATATGCAGTGCATGTATGAGATGCTAGCATTTAATCAAGAGAAATACAAAGCATTATAATGCCGTGTTGTAACAGACCATAAGGGGGAGTACTTAACAACTACATTGAATCATTAGAGTTTGGGAATAGAGACTGAAAGCAGGAGATTTGATGCAAGGCAGTTGAACATAGGTATTCTCTTCAACTCTTGTTGACAATGAAAATCAATTTCCTAAAAGACTTCGTCAGATCCTTAGACTCAAAGTAATTAAGTCCCCCCACGTATATATAAATTAAATAGTAAATACCTTACTGAACCAGGACTGTTATAATTAGTTTTCAAAAATGGAGTGGTGTGTTTTGATCACTTGGAAAGAAGTGTGATAGTTTCTTGTATTTGACTGGATGGTTACTTTATTAAGTGTAAATTTGGGAATATTTACACATACAAATTTACTGTTTCATTTTCTTTCCTATATTTATGCACTAAACACATGTTCTATCTGTAATTTTACTGTAGGAAGTTGATGCACTTCTTTTATGTTGATGTTGTTTACTAAGAGACCTTTTATTGTTACTGTTGTAACTGAGATAGGAATCTAGCCCACAGTATACATTCATGCAGGAGACATTTGCAGCTGTCAGATAGTTGGCAGCTCATTGGCTTGTTTTGAGATCTGTGGATAAAAAACAGTGCAGATTAATAACAAGATATAGAATTGTATGGTTTTTTGCTAACTGACACTTGGTATCAAGGGGGCTTAACATGATAGTTGACTGCTAGTTTACCCTGGCAAATTCTATGTGAAAAACAATAGTAATGTAACACTTTCAAAAGAAAATGTTATACTTTGCCCTTTATTTGGGAATCTTCATGTTCTTCTTAAATGCTATTCACACAATTTAAGCAAGTTGTAATTACCAAAGTTAGACAGAATTCTTAACATTCCCCTATTTGTCAGCAGCGGAAAACCAACAAATACAATGTCAGAGCTTTGCTCTGTACAGGTGTGCAACAGCCTCTCACTGTACCTTCATAAGCAAAATATTGCGGTAACTCTAGAAGATATTTTCAAAATCTGCTCTTTATTGTGACCAGCATATGAAAGGGAGAGAAGTATAAAAGTGCTCAGTTTCACCTTCTCATTTGTCTGCCAGGGCTGATATTCCCAATGCGCGTACATCACCTTGTAAATAGAAACTATATTATGATATGCCAAATTCTGGCTGTGATACACTTTCTGGTGAATAGATGTTTGCTGATGATATAGTTTCAGGACTTAATGTTTGTTCAGTTTGAAATGAGGTCTTAAATGAACGCTTTATTTGAAGATGATATATACAGAATTGATTGTAAGCCTAATGGATTTTCTCTCTGCTTTTGGATTGATTAAAGAGTGATTTCTGAGTTAGAGAATTGGGAATAAGTGATATTGAACACAGACATTCCATGTGCATTTTCATGCTTTGGTAAGTCAAGTTCAAAGAAGTGTGTCAACAGTACATTGGAAACGATAGCCTTAATCTCTATCAAACCATCTCTGAAAATGACCAAAACCTTAAAAGGAATTTCTGGCTTAACAGTGAGCCAAAGACAATTGTTGCATTTTTTGAAAGGATTACTTTTTCTTGCCGGTGAGTTTGTGTTTAGGGGAAACAGGGAGTGTGTTCTCAGTCAGGGGCAGTAGTTCACACTCCTTCCTCAGATGAACTATTTGAGTATTTGACATTCCTTCCCTTTGCCACCAAAACCAGTGATCACAAAAATGTGGGAACTTAGCTGAGCTGTTCTTAGCACCGGATTGTTCTCATGTAGGAAGATCATCCCTTTGTGTTGAAGTAATTGATCCAAATCATTCACTGAACAATTCTTCCTCCATTTCAGTTTACTGTTCAAACATTTGCTGGATAAAATATTGCTAGATTTAACACTGGAATCTGGCTTAAAAATATAAAAAAGTATTTTTCTTGATTTATTTCCATCATATGGACAGAATGACTTGGCATACAAGCTTCAATTAAAAAGTACGAGATTAGTGCCAGAAGAATTTACATCTAGAACAAATCCCATGAAGAAAGAAATTAAACATATATGGATAGTACCAACATTTCTGTGATGCACATAAGGGTCATACAAGTAATCAGACTGGAATTTAATTAGGTGTCATGTCTTAAAAAAGCATGGAACATGTTCAGCCATTATGCAAGATGTTATGGTTTAATATTCTTGCCTGGATAATATAGTAATAATTAGTTGGATAGAAAGAAAATGTGCCCCAGATTAATGTCCCCCCTCAGTCTCTGAATCCCTCAGGAAAAAGTTGCTATCCTGAATCTTTGGTGATATAGGGTTGCTGCCTCCAATAAAGTAGTACCAACTGAATCATAGATGTTTTCAACTTTGAGCATTTGACCTACCTAATAGAGACAAAATGTTTTTAACATTTGTAGAAGAGAAATGTGCATATGCATGTGTACATACCAGTATGCAGATACAAAGCACGTTTTTTTCTGTAGCAGTTGCAGAGTAAAGGGCGCCACTCTTCCCTAGCTCTTACTGAACTCTTGTTTACTTTTTTAGACTTCTGAAAATCTTGAATGAATCCCAAGATTTTGCCATCTATTCAAGTTAGTTATACTAATTGAAGCAGAAATAATCCAGAAGCTGGCCTTAAACCAGGAATGAAAAAGGAAACTACTCAGTGTAGAAATCACAGTACTCATCTTATTCTCCTTTTTCATCAAGGCTTCAAATACAGATTCATAAGTCCATAGGTGTTAAGGTTGCAAGTGTCTAACAGTCATTAGAGAGTGTGACCTTTTGCATAACAGAAATTATGATTTATGTAAATAAATTCTTGCTTTATATCCTATGACTGTGATTGAACTAAAGCAAATAGTTCATAAAAATATCCAGCTTTGATAAAAAGACTTTCCAGTGCTTGAAAATTTGCCACAATCCAGCTGCACAGAAATTGATAAAGGTGAATGGATCACATCTGCCATGTATTTCTGGTGAGAGCTTGAACTTATCAAGATATGACACCATATTGGTCTAATTACATCTAAGTATATCCCATTATGGCTAATCTTCATATGCCAAAATAAGACTACTAAAAATCAAGATCACAGTTAAAGAAATGGTTGCAACTTCTTTGAACAATAACATAAGTTTAAAAAACAAAACCAAAACCCCAACACAAATAACCCCCACCTCAAACACTGTTCAGTACTGTTATCAAAAGCAAGGCATCCAACATATAATATATGGAACTGGTTGTTCTGAGGTTCATGTTGCTTATGCCCATTTAGGACTCAGTGCTTCCAAAACTTAGATAAACCAGTTAATGTTACCAGCAGAATGAGGTGAAATAAAGTGGTGGAGTCATGTCCTTGTTGGTATTGCATCTAACTAATGTTTCTCCAACAGTGCTACTGTTGTGCTGAATTCAGCAGCATTACCTCTGAGATGTTTAAGACAGGGACTTCTATGTTGACTTGTCTTTTAATCACCTTTTGGAGAATGGAGGCATTTCTTCTTAGTGAATTCTAACTACATAATAACACGAGCTTCTGCAGAGCAGAGCAACCAGTGCTGCGTTACATAAAAATCTGGAAAAAAAAGTTCTGGGAAAGAAAAAGCTGGACATAGATTAAATGCTTTGTTTTAAGATTTGAGATTTTTTTACTTCTCATTTAAAAATGGTATTTTAAAATCAAAATATCCTTAAATTTAAAAATAACATACGGAATTAGGAAAACAAGTATTATGAAATTGCTTTATGTTGCCTGGCTTCACATCAAATGAAACACATTGTTCAACCTAAATTGAATGTGGATATTTTTGGATAATTGATACAAGGAGTTTCATTTTTGGTTGAATGAACACTTTCAATCACAGAGAAACATGTTGGTTTCATTTCATGGAAAACATTCTACCTTTTCCAATCAAACAAATGTTTCTTTCAACAATTGTTCAGCAAATGAACTGAAAACACTTTCTTTACCTGCTTGCATTCCTACAGTGAGTGTGCTCCTCTGCATTTAGCATAAAGCACTTGCCAACATGAATGCACTAATTTGCCTGAGAACTATGTTTAATTTGGGGCCCAGTGGGGTCACAACAGAATGAAGAAAAGGGTCAGAGTTAGATTAAATAGGGAAGAGGTGTAAAAGCTTAGCTGAGAGTTCTGCAGAGGGAAATTGTTGCTGGTATGACCACAAAACCAAGCCAGGTGGATGCTTCTGAGTCAGGCCTGACTCCAGCCTGTCAGACACTGTTAGCCCAAACACAGCTGTTACCTCCCCACACCTAATACACTTACACAAACAGGAAAGTTTCTCTATTTGCACGGAAATTAATTAGCCATAAACCATTTGGCAATGTGGATAAGTAACCCCAGCAATCCTGACCCCGCTACTCTAATATTGTCTGCATGCCTAGAACTGCTAGCCCAATAGTACTTTTAGACATAGGCCATGGGATTCTACTGTAGTCAACTCTTAACTCTACTGAACTCTGAACTCAAAACATTTAATCTGTTCATTAATGTTGAAAAATGATTCCTTTTAGCCAAAATCGAAGCACAGGTTTCAGACCCTTGCTCGCATCAGTGCTCAATCAATTTTCTCATTTTTAGACATAGTCTAAAACACATGCAAATGAGCTCTATTTTCCCAAAACCTAATAACTGTCCTAACCTGATTGTTGATATGGATATATTGCATCACCCATAATAAATGGAGGTTGCTGGCCCAGACTAAATCTACACGCTATCTGACCTTGTCGATCTGGATCCTAGCTCTTATTCCAGATTTAGGCTTTCTTATCTTAGCTACCCTTAGTCCAAGGTTATTCTTACTACCCTTGTTTGTAGCCGTGTTGAACACCTCTTCTGGGTAAGTACAAACCAAATTTAAATCCTAATATGTATTTCTGAACCTACCTCAACCTCTTTTTATTCCCTCTTGTTTCTTTCAGCTGTAGCCATAAACTTTATCCAAAACATCATCCTATTCTATTAACATGCAGAAAGCAATATTTATTATCCAAAATATCATGGCCCAGGAGGTAAAATCATGTTTGGAGCGCTAAATTTGTGCTAAGTGCAGTCCTAATCTTACCTTATCAGATGATGCAGAACCCATTGCCCTTGATTTCAGGTTGATGCTGCTTTGGTCATTCCCCTATATTTAGAGTGGGAATAAAAGCAGTTCCTCAGTTCAAGGTTTGTATACAGATGGACTGAAGTTTACTTTTCAGGCACAGAGTCAAGATGGTACCTCAAAAGATTGTGAGGCCAGATTCCTCTATTTAGGGGTAACAGGACTGCTGCTTAATAATTTGCAACATAGGTTTTCTTAAATGTGTAAGCCTTAAGCTTGCTGTATTTGAGTCCTAGGACTGCACTGGAAAATGGTTATGTGTTCTCACAGCTGAAAAAGATTGAAAAGCAGTGATCTAAATAGAACGTGAATGAGTTTGGAGCTTCTAGTCATTTGTGAAAATAAAACCCCTGAAGAGCGCCAAGTATGCAACTTAAATTTACACATGTGCCTATTTTGAGATGTGAGGAATGGGGAGAGTATTGACTACTTTTCAGGCATATTCAGCATGAATTAGTGTGAAAAGTGATATATAACTGTTCAGGAGTATCCAGTTTATTTATAGTACCAAAACAATCTTAAGAAGGTTGAGCATTTTTAATGCATCTATTTAAATGGATGCCTGTAAAACATGGCTTCTCAGGAAAGAAAGCAACAGGACAGACCTTCAATCATTTCTGTAATGAGAAAATATTCTCAAATTTAACAGGAAAAGAAAATCTGAGCAATCAATGTTTTAATGTATTGCTAAAAATCTTTCTTGCTTGCTCTGGAGATGATTGAGGAGGCTGTATAGCCTTTTCTAAAAAGTAAGTCATAAAGCAACTGGCTCTACCATCATATTAATTAAGTGCCTTCTCAGCTGATTCTTCTAACCTTATCCTGCTTAGGCTTCGGAAGAGCAAGGTTTTTCAAGTTTTACTTTGTGGTTTAGAGAGTCAGGTGCAGCAGTTGACTTCTTTTGCCTCAGACATTTTACAGAGAGGCTGAGTTGTAAGTTTTCATGTCAAATGTACAGTATTGGGTTGTGAGTGACAAGGTGGTAAAATATTGTAACTCCATCTGTTATATGTACTACATTCTCCCCCTCTACTCAGCTCTTGTAAGACCCCACCTGAAGTACTGCATCCAGCTCTGGGGCCCCCAGCATAAGAAGGCCATGGGCTTGTTGGAGCGAGTCCAGAGGAGGGCCGTGAAGATGATCAGAGGACTGAAGCCCCTCTCCTATGAGGAGAGGCTGAGACAGTCGGGGTTGTTCAGCCCAGAGAAGAGAAGGCTCCAGGGAGACCTTATAGCGGCCTTCCAGTACCTAAAGTGGGAGTACAGGAAAGCTGGAGAGGTACTAGTAGTGATAGGGCATGTAATGATAGGACATGGGGTAAGGCTTTAAACCGAAAGAGGGTAGATTTAGATTCGGTATTAGGAAGAAGTTCTTCAGTGTGAGGGTGGTGAGGCACTGGAACAGGTTGCCCAGAGAAGCTGTGGATGCCCCATTTGTGGAAGTGTTCAAGGCCAGGCTGGATGGGGCTTTGAGCAACCTGGTCTAGTGGAAGGTGTCCCTGCCCGTGGCAGGGGGGTTAGAACTAGATGATCTTTAAGGTCCCTTCCAACCCAAACCATCCTATGATTTTATATTTGAAGTAGTTTAATTTCATGAGTTTAATGCTCTATTATTTTTCTAATCGTTTTTACTCAATGAATCTGCTAAATTCCTGTGCCAAGCAACGTGAAATAATCTCGAGAATATCTTATGAATCCAAACACATATAGCAGGACTGAGCATGACTGAAGAAGTACTGTCAGTTACTTTTTCTTTCCTGCTTAGTCCTTTAAAACAAACAGTTATCCCCAATTTCTGGCCCTCACGTTCACCCTTCTACATTGTACTGCCAGTTGTTTACACTGGTATTTGTGCTGTAGCATGCTTGTGGGTAGCACAGCTGTGGAGGTAGCATGAGGTGACCCTGCGGTGGTTTGCTGTGAAACGGCAGGGAGTGCACACCACGGCTTCGTATCTCACCACAAAGGCTGGTGGAGTTTGTGTTTTGTTGTCTGCTGGTTTTGACCAGTGAGTAGTGAAGACAAGATGTATAAATGGTTGCTAAAGTTAAAGAGCGTTTGCCCCAACAATTACTACATCTAACTGTTAGAACTGTAATTTTAATACTTTGGCAAAATAATTTTGTATGGAACTAAAAGATAAGAAATTGTGTGTGTATATATAGTGTACATGTATACATAAATAGTTTACTATTAAATGCAAATACTCTAAAGATAATTTTGATACCTTTCAACTTTTATTTGACACCTTTCAACTTTTATTTGACAATGTCTACCAGAGAATAGCTATTTAGTGTATTTGTTAATGGCCTGTATCATATACCCTTGATATATGCCTACATCCTTGCCATCATCAAGTCCTTCCTACTTAGAAACTGTTCTCCTGGACAGAGCCATCTTTTTCCACTGACTGCAGCAAAGTGAAGAATATTATTTCCTCTAATATTTTCTCCCTCAGATGTGAAGTTTTTTATTCCCTCTCAGAAACATCTGGTCTTACAGTCTGATTTAGGTAGTTGTTTAACCTCCCTCTATCAGTATTCATCAAGAAATATTTATGTTTGGTTTCCTTTCACGATGCTGTATGCAACAAGAACAGTAAGGGCTGTTGCAAAGTTGGACTGAAATTTTCCTTCCAGCCCTTTAAACTGAGCATTATTACCCACAGTTGTCATGTTCCTCCGTCTCCCCCCGCCCCCACCTTGAGTTTCTGACACCTGTACAATGTGCAGGAAAGGATCAAGAAGGCATTTTAACTCACATAACCTGTATACCAGTGAAATAAGTAACCAGAAAACCATTGAGTCTGCATAAAGGGAAAGACATATAATTATTTGTGACAGAGAATTTTCTGCATTTACTGGTGTACGAAAATATACACAGATTTTCCCTCTGCAGGTTGTGCAGTATGACATATTTTGTACCTTATTAGATGCCTACACAAGAAAATGGACTGACTGACCATATTTTCTGTACATACAAAACCATAATGTTAGGAAAATATAATTTGATCAATGTTAAAGGCATGGTTCAGTGATTATGATGCTTATATACACAACTTATATTTTTTTTTAGTAAAATCTGTGTATATAGTTTCTATATTGTGTCCCATTTTGCTTACACAAGCTTTTTCTTACTTGTAACATAAGAGACATCTTGGACTACTTTTCCATACATTTAAAAGCGTGACTACATCTTACCTCATTATTTTCATCTTAGTAGTTCACTACTATTGAAGTATCTTCCTCTGCAGACCTTTTCTGCTTGACATGAGTTTGATATGCATTCACTTACAGCTGTCAAAACTGTAGCCTATGTATGTTGTTATACCCATGGCTTCCTCATTCTTTGAAGCTTATTGTGCAATTGCTGTGCATGTTATGCTGAGATATTCAGGTGTCTGTGCAATAAGTCTGCACAGCACAGACAAGTAGGTAAGACTGTAAGAGAGAAAAAGCAGTATTTTCTTCAGTGCTTCCTGTAAGTAAATTAGTGGTCTGGCCTAAGTTCCAAAATCTACAGGAGATTTTCTCCAAATCCTCCTACCTGACTCATTTGCTTTGGACAATGAAAGCTGGGTGATAGATTGGTATGACTTCTATGGTGCTTGAATCAAGCTTGTAGCAGAACAGTCTAGAATAGCTAGAAATTAGCTGGTTGGGTTTTGAAAACACGTATGTAGTAGTGTTGTCAAAATAATTGTTCTTGGCTATCTGATAACTTTGGTGTCTGCTGGTACCTCCTCTCCATAGCCGTCAGCACAGTCTCAGGATTTAGGCCTTTCTCTCCTCTAACTTGGCCTGATTTTACGTCTTTGTAATTCCACATATTTCAACACAGACAAACAAAACAGATGCTAAATTAGTCTGTGTATCATGCTTGTATTCATGACATTTTGAATTCTAGTGCATTGTAAATCTCATAATGATCTGCCAACAGCAAAAGAAAACTATGATATTAAATTGTGTCCTTAATAACATCATGAAGTGCAGTGACTAAATTAAAATGTCTTTAAATTATAAGCAGCATGTATTTTGAGTAAAATTTTGAGTAAATTGTTGTAACAGAACAGCATCCACAAATAGATTTACCTGCTTTATATCCTTCCTGCTGTCATGCTTCATAATATATGATAATAATTAGTTTAGCATAGGAATAGGAAACCAGAAGGATGTAGGAAACCTTAGCAGAAGACAGAAGTTGAAGCTTTCTGACAGAAAGTTCTTCAGTACTACATGATCTTCTGATTTGTCACTTAACTATTGAATTACCATTTCCATTCATAGTTATGCGGTAGTATGTTGAGTCTGACTTTTCACATAGCAGAAAATTAGCTTTCATTTCTTAAAACTGAATCCTCTCTGCAGCAATAAACGTGGGAAAGAGGAGTAAAGCTCATAATACAAGTACTTCAATTAGGTGGAATTATACTGTCTCTTCAAATAGTATAAAAATGTGTCAAAATTTGTGATGGAATTTCCTAATAAGTAAGTGTGCATCATAAAATAATGGCATGAGATGTACATCTGTGATTTAAGGAGTCAGAAGGATGGCTCTAAAGGCTGCCTTCTCAGAAATACCTAGGGACAGTGTGGTTTTCTTATAAAGATCAATCAACATATGTTCACAGCTAAGTAAGTATATAATACTACACTGGGACAGGGCTTGTAGGGGCTATTGCAAGTTTGAATTGACTTAGAAATATTGAATTTTCTGCAGGATGAAACAAGGGAGCAAATTTTGAGATAGCCTGGAAAAGGAACTGCTGGTGACTTTGAGAAATAAATTTTTATGCAGCTGAAAAAAATTAGCTTTCATGGTAGTGAAAGGTAGAGCCATCAAATCCACACTTCAAAACAAAAATGTTTAAGTACATTTTGATACTCCAGGCCGCTGCCAAATTATAGGTAATGTCAGTAAGAAATGGAAAGAATGCTTTTGTGGAAACTGCGTCAAGAGTGGTTTTGGATTAAAAAAATCCAGCTGGACAAAGCAAACTCTTTCCTGCTATGAATTAATCACCCAGCTAGATTACTTCTGCTGTAATTAGTTCTGCATTAGTGGAACTCAGAACCTCAATAAATCAAAAAGGTGAGAATTCTGCCTCATTCCACTCTGCTTTCTAGCTTCCTTCAGTTCAAATTTCTAGAATAAAGAAGGCTTCTAATTGATTTTTCCTTCACCTGCAAAATTCACAACACATCACTCAGGTGAACATCTGTTTTGTTTCCTCTCTGGAGGTAACACAAAGTTATGTGTAATCCTCATCAGCAATTCTTTCAGCTTCTTTGACTTTTTTTCTGCAGCTTATTTCAGTAGAGTGTGCAGAAAGAGCTCTGTCAGGACTCACCATAGTGTTAGGCATCACCTGTTGCTTTTGCTCAATAGCTAGAAAGTGAGATAAACTTTCTTAACTTAACTTTCTTAACTTAATCACAGTTAGTGTGATTTGCATAAACTTTTGAGAGGATGAGGGGACATAACGCATTCATAAGTTTTTCTTCCCTCCACAACAACATTATCTATGGTACTTACTCTTACTTACATCTCTTTCTTATATTACCTGGTCTGATTATCTCCTCAGCTTGATGATGTGGGAACTGCAAGCCAAAGAAGCTTTCCTCTACTACTGAAAATTGAGTGTATAGCTGAAAGCTTTATGTGAAACGCAGCAGTAGCCTTTTCCCATTTTTCATTATTTTGGCTTAAGTACATCTATCTTTATTAAATGCATCATGCTTTACTATCCCTAAGTGTAGAAGACATAAATGTCAAACATAGTGCTGTTTGTATATTCTATAAAGTAAATTGGTCTAGAACTGCATTTGCAGTGTTACTGCAAGATGCATCAATTCCACCATCTAGTAACTATTAACTAATTAAAAGAGGATACATGATCAATTTAGCTGTTAAATTAGCAGCGTCCTACTAGAGGAGCAGGGAAGGAAATAAGGACTCTTTATGAGACAATGCAGGTAGCAGGATAAGAATTTTTATATAACAGTGTATTAATTTCTAGTATTATCTTTTTATATAAGAAGTTTCTGAAATGTTCACAGGAACATTACTTGGTCATCATTGACAGAAATAATCTTTTCAGCTGCTTATAGACCATGCAACACCATTTGTGTAGCTCCTCATCTCTGAAGCGTTGTTTGGTATTTGTTAATTAACAGAAATGCCCTTAATACTGGCAATGACATGAATGTGAGAGAATAAATAAATGACACTCAACATCCAGAGACCTTTACCTTTGTAAACTGTGTTTGGAAGAGCTGCAGAACTGTCAAAGGACCTGCCTGACCATGTATATTGATGGGATTATGCAGACATGTCTCTGCTTGTTGCTGAGAGGTTCACGAGGCTCCCACAAGACTACAGTATAAAGAAAACCATTGATGCACCAGCACAAAAAATCAAAGACTAGTCCAATAACAATCACAACAAGGAGCAGCAGCTACCATTAGCGGAGTAACCAAAGAGAGCAATTGTAAGTCTTGTTACTGAACAGAGAGACTGAAGGAAGAGTAAAAATAATCGTTTCCAGGGAATATAGGCATATTGATGTGGCTAGGAAGTAGCTCCTGCCAGGATTTGTCACCAATTACTTTTCCCCATACTGTAAGGGGGAACCCTATTGCTCTATTTAATTATATAGCATTGTGATATCACTGTTCCCCAGTTTCCTCAGAAAGGGCTTAGAAGAACAAACCCTTTCTATAATAGCTGTGTATACAATCAGTTAAAGAAGCTGCCAGCTCTTGGTGTGATTTCTACATGGGCAGTTTTTGAGTGATGTTGCTAAATACATTCTTCTTATTCAGGTTTTCATCTCCAATTTGGGGAAAAAAAAAAAAAAAAAAAAAAAGATAATAAGCAGCTATTCTGACCACATACATCAGAAATGTACATTTGATGACAGCAACTACAAGATTTTCTTTCCTCTCTAAGCCTACTTTATCTTACATGCCAAATACCGTGATACAGCCAAGTAAGCACATTCAAAGTGTACTATCAATTCATCAGTTTTTCAAAATTCTTGGTCATCTGGGTGGTTTATCATCTTTGGTGTGAATAACTCAAGCATGTATACGTCAAAGTTGCTCCCTGAAAATGTTCTAGTAGTTCAAAGGATATAAACACCAAAGGGGATGAGGGAGAATTGATTTTTAAATGTATCTAAACATTTCCAGAATATACTTTTCAACTTTTCCTTATCTTTAATAATCGTACATTTATTCAAAACACTGGAATCAAATTAATAGCATGATGTTATTTTTCTGTGTTTTGTAGGCTAGCCAGGTTGGTTTACCATGCTCATTTTGTAAGAATTTATATATTAGTATATGGGAAAAAAATCAGGACTAAAGAAATAGATTCATGCAACATAAGTTCAAACTGTACCTTGCTGGTACAGGTAGCACTGTCCAAGAACTCCAGGAACTGACTCCTTTTTTCTGATGGAATTGTAAGATATTGTTAAGGTTGTTGATTACCTGCTAAACAACAATGAAAACTTCCCACATAATGTGGAATTAAGGACAGAATCTTGAGGCCTTCATGAGTCCATATAGCTCCCTGGTGACAAGTAAAGCAGGACTGAAGTAAAACAAATATATAAAAAGATGAAAACAAACCCTGTACTTGTTTGTAAGAGATAAAATGTCACAAACAAAGTTCGTAGATATTTTACATTTTGGTATATGTACATCCTTCAAGTTTGTGCATTGGCTAAGTGTAAGTGGTACAAATATAGAAAAGTTCTATGTAATAACTTAATTTAAAAATATAATTGGATTCCACAAAATTTTTACTAAAACTAGGAAAAACACCTGCCATGTTATTTTTAGGCATTGAGAGATTGGTAGAACAGGTAGAATAGCAAAGGGAATGCTTAGCAGCCAAGAAGGCCAGAATTTAAACAAAGGCAAAGTTGTGGCAATATCTAGACAAAAACAAATATCAGAAGGATTTTAAAATTTCCATGAAATTGTTCATTGGAAAATGCTGAATTACCAAAGACTTGAAAATGAAAAAGCTAAGAAAAATTAATCCTTGTGAAACAATACTGCCTGACACACTGATAAGCCTATGTGAAATCAAAACCAGTATCCAAACAATCACTTCTCTACTTTTTATTGATGGTGCTTGAGAGATGCTTTCTCTGTAGGTTAGCATACTGCAGGTGTATATTAAAAGCACATTTTACCCCTCTTCACAGGAAAGCTATATAAAATAGGCAAGTAACATTTTATAAAAAATTTACAATGCAGTTCACATGAAAGCTGGGCACTAAAAGACTGACAGTAATCAAGAAGGTGCAGTGAAAGCATGTGCAAATACTGAAATTCAGAGGACCTGAACTGTGCTTTCCAGAAATTCTGTGTCCCTGCACTTTTACTCCCAAGGAAACCCCCTTTGAAACCAGAACCGTACTCTGGCTTCAGGCTGAGGTCTGTACTAGACACTGCTTGAGGGCTGCTTGGGATGCTGTTGTTGGCACAGACATCACAAGCGATGGAAGACGTTTACTTAAATGCCCAGCAACTTTTGTGTACATCTTGTTCTTAATCTGTCCCTTTGTAAAACTGATCCACAGCAACATCAGAACATGGAAATTTGCTCTAGATTTCCCTCCAGGGATGTGAACTACTCTGAACTCTGGGAGACTGTACCGAGATGGACAAATTTCTGCAAGTTTCTGTAGTTTTAGGCCACTAACCATATGTGGTGTCATGAGTTAGATAACAGGATACTTTTCCTTTGTCATAAATAAAAGACATGCTTTTCCTCCACTGTATTCTCTCTCTCCCTAATGCATATTCTACTTTCTGTGTTACTGTCAAAAATATTATAATGTAATGTTGTAGGAGAGTAGGTTATTCACTCATCTGGGATATGGAAATCCTGTTAATTTTAGAAGGTATGTTTAATAAAATTGCATCATTGGCAGGGACCTTTTCATGGTATTATACTGTGTTTATTAGACAGAGAAAATCTCGTTGCATTAGGTTCAAAGCTAGAAATTGATTACCAAAGGAGCCGGGTGCCTAGGTTGCTTCGATATTTTGAAAATCCCACTAGGCCTGTGTTTGCAGCTTTTTGGCACCTAAATACCCTTGAAAATCTGGCTCAAGAGTTATTACAGAAACACAAAGGAATAACAACTTATGTTTTTCATGCCAGAAGGATTTTACTGGCACTGAGCATCTTGATGTTACACTGGGGGAAATTATATTTACATATTTGAGAGCACTAAATTAATTATAACATAAAATAAGACTTTGTTTAACATATGTAAAGAATCTGTTCTAAAATACATTATTCCTTGTAGGGATTGAGATAAAGTAAAGCATTTTACCAAGCCTAGGAAGGCTGTAAACAGGGAGATGGCCAGTGTTCAACGGTTGATTAGTAGTCTGGAAAACAGACACGGAGCAACAAAATAGATTGCTCAGCCTTAATGCCAGACCCATCACTATTAATTTTTTTTTCTTCCGTGCTGCCATTCTTTTGTGTAAGCCTCTTAAAGTCTGCTTGTCCGTTTTCCAGTTCTTATGAAAATATCTTGTATAATTTCAAAATAACCTTGAAATGATTTACTTTGACAATTTTAATGTTATGAATCAGAAAGAGGAAAAGATATTTTGGCTTCTGGGTTATCCTTAGGCAAGGGAAGAAATGAATGGAATCTAGTGTACGTACTGAACTACGTATATATTTTCTTCATGGCCTCAGGAAGACCCCAGAGCTGAAAGCTCTATATTAATTTTTGATGGTTAGTTTCTATTCTGATGAAAACTATTTCTTTGTATCTGTTACAATACAGTTGAAGCAGCAAGATCTATAGGGCTGGGAAAATGTCAGTAGTACTTCTATAATTTAATTTTTAACTCATGGCAATAATTGCAGGAAATGGGTTTTGACTTATTTTTCCGTAACTTAGGTTGTATATCCATCCATGATAAAATGACAGAAAATAAAATTGATAGATCTGACTTGCAGGATTTTTCCACCTTGCTTCCTCTCCTGAACATGAGCAATGAGAATTGCAAGATATAACATTTCTGACACATTCTGAAGGACTGGTAAAATCCACATTCTCTGCTACACTAAAAATAAAAATCTAACTTGACGTGAAAATGGGGATATATACCACTGAAGTAGATTTGTGCTGAAATAGATGCACATGCTGTAAATCTGGTTGTTTGCACTCACTTTGCTCTGGTGGAAATTCAGGGTGATACCTAACTGGATCCAACACAATGTCTGCAACAAATTTTAGCATAGTTCTCTGATGATCAATACCCCATCTTCTAGGAGAGGATGGTACATAGCCTCCATAATCACCCCTGTAGTGGTTTGGAGGTCACTGGGTGCTTAAAAGCGGTAAGCTAGTTACTTTTTCCCTACTGTACCTGTTTCCCTACTGTACTGTAGATAGCAGTACTTTCCAGGGCAAATAGTAGAAAGCAAAGTTGGCAATGCATGCCAAAAGTGTATTTAAACACATCTCTAATGCTTTCTTTTTGTCTTTCATTGCCTTAGTATCAAAACAGCAAAGGATTCAAAGGATTTCTTTTATTGCAAATTTAATTTCAACAACGTATTTTTTGTTCGCTCTCTCAAAAAAACCTATCCGTCTTAAATCAAATTAATTACAGACAATTAGCAAGTGTACAGGCTATTCTACAACATTTTGTATACTGTTATTTATTTGTATTCTAAGACATAGTTCCTAGCTGACAGTAGGAAGAATTATTAATATTTTTTAAATAAATTGAAAATTAATGTGCCCTGCAGTTTGGAAAAGTGAGATCTGGAAATGATTTGAAAGCAGAAATTGATGGAACTGGGCCATTAAACCAGCTGAAGACCGTGTTGATATTTTGAGATAATTTTGCTATGATCAATTTTATTTGGATAAAGTCTTTACAGGTAATGGCTGTTTTAAGGAATGAAAGCATATTTGCACTTCTCTCTAGTAGTTCTGTGCAAGAAGTCCCAGCTGGTAGAAAGCAAGTGATGTTTCTGCCTGTGTAGCACTTGTTTTTGATTTCAGAGGGGCAACAGAAGAAAATTACTTCAATGGGTGGTGACTTTAAATACAGCTGCTGCCTGGCAGAAAGTATGTTATCTCCCTTTTACCCAAGTGAAAACACTTCTACCTTGTGTCATGGATAGGATCAGAACTCCAGCTGTATTGTCCCAAAGGAAGAGACAGAAAGGGATGCGTTCCCCAAACCTTTCCTGCAGTTATGAAATAAAGTTCAATAAGTTTGTCATTTTTATTATGCAGAGGAAGATGGGGATGACCAGAAGGACATTTTTGATGGAGCTGGCAAGAAGAAAAGGTTTCCGAGTAGAAAGTGAACTAAGGTAGGAAAATGTTTATATGTGTAGAAAGAACATGTAGTAATGCTGCTTGAAGCGTTCTAATTTAATAAATGTAATCATACAAGTAAGTGTGGTTGAAGATTTTGCCTACGTATTTGGTAGATATACTTTGTTCTTCCTGCTATAAAGATGCTTCAGGATTTCAGTGGGTGTTGCTAAAGTGTGGTTTGTTTTTATTGTCTTCTGGGCAAACAACAGGCAGAACACAAACATTAGCAAAATTTCTTATTTTTTACCTCTAAAATCTGTGGTTCTAATTGATCTTAAGTCTGTTAATTTTAACATGTCTACATTTTTCAGTGTACTGCTTCTCACATGGCAAATAAAAACTATAAGGTGTGAACTTGTTTTTCATGGGATATGTTTCTATGCCTTTGTATAGTCTCACTGGAGTCAATGAATCATGTCTTTAGCTGATTTAAATCAGCCGTTGTTTACGTCCTCCTTGAAGTCAGGTTAAGATTAATCTAAACTCAATGGCCAATTCCTGAAATGAAAAAACATTAAATATACAGGAACAGAAAATGTGATGGGTTGAGGGGGACATTTCTCTAGAACACCTCTAGTATTCTAATATTTAATCTTCCTGTGAGTAATACACTGATGTGAGTCTCAAAGTTACTGGCTTACGCTGTGGTACAATCTGTAAGAGCACTGGAGAAAAAAACTAGGAATAAAGTACCACAGATGTGGCATTTCAGGATGAAAATATACTCCACCTGCAGATTTGTCTGGTGGTGTTTCAATAAGCCAACTCATTTTGAAGGAAACCTTCCTCCAAATAGTGCTTTTCATGAGTGCTAGTTATGTTTTGCAGTTGTTATGTAGGCTCTCTGAAAGGCTGGAAGAAAACCAAGTATTGATCATTTGTCTGTATCTGTATGCAGATAGTATACAACTGGATCCTCCCTATAAAAGCTCATTTCCACAGACTTTTTTCAATCCCATTGACATTGAAAGCCTGAGGTAGAGGGGAGGATGAAATAATTTGTAAAGCAAGATTCAAGCAGGTATTGAACAGAAGTAGGCAATTAGTGTTTGATACAAAACTAATTGAATTCTTAGGGGGAAAAAAATGAACTGTGCTGTTCTGAATCCTACATTAACAATCCATTGAGGACTGAGTAGAGGCTTTAACTGGTCTGCTTTGACACACAGGTATTTATTACCACTATTTCAGACTTTCTGTAAGTTGTATGCAAAGCAGGTGTTATGTTTAATTTCAGCCTAGCTGCTACTGGATAGAACATAACTATTTAACTGCTGATTTTTGTTTTTGAAAATGCCAGAGGAAATGCTAAATTTGTTATGTTCTGTGCCAGGAAAAAAGTACAGCTGTACAGGTACCAGAGGAAACCAGTGCACAGCAGCTAAACTGCTGCTGTGAGCATAGAGATGGCAAAGTTCCCAGATCTGCAGCTTGGTACAAATACATTACATATGAATATTTTATATAAAGTGGAATAAACCACAGGAAGCAGAAGTTCTATGTCTCTAACGGATTTTTTTTTTTTTTTTTTTTTTTTTAACTGAAGCAAAGATGTGACAGTTTAATTAAAGTAGAACCTAGCAGGGTTAGATAATAACAAATGCAATAGTATTTCATGGATATTCACCTAACCTTGATTTTTAATCTTTTAGATTAAAATAAATTTGGGGTTTTTTTTTTTTCCCCAATGGACTCTGCTCTACAAGCTTCACAATATGGAGAGAAAAAAAAAGTGCTATACTGTGACAGTTTTCGTATTTCCAAAGTATGGTACATTCAATACATTTCATATCTTTCAAAAATATAGTACATTTAATGCACTGGAGATTTTGTGATACCAGTTTTCTATGGTCAGTTTCTAGTATTTGTAATTGTGGTTTGGCGATTTAATGAAATCAGTGATTATTGGTATGAATCAGGGTCACAGGGATAGGCCAAGGGGTTTTGCTGGTCTCCTGGAAAGTAGTTTGCTTCGAAAGGTTGTGCAGCCTGCCTTCAACAGTTATCAGCCGTCATTTTTAAAGTCCATACTAACCAGCTATTTCTACCAGTGGTGTCCTGTCTGCTTGGACAGGTTGGTGGATTAACTTCTCCAGGTGTTACAGAAGGGCTGCAAAGCAATCTGTCAGGTCTGTTTGAAATTTACTGTATATGCACAAGGCTGTCCCCAGCACGGGCTAGCAGGAGGTTACGGAGGCTTGCAAATGGAGGCGGCTGCTATTGGGACAATTTATGTTCCAATTCTAGGCTTATTTCTATAGAAACTAGGTCAAATAATGACACTGTCTTGTCTGTGCCTTTCCCCCAAGAAGTTTAGGAATCTGTTGACTGATATAATTTAATTTTGGCATATATTTCAGAGATACTGAGATCCTACAAGTTTCATGAAAATGAATAGTTTTGTCCTTTATCTGTTGTTGTCTTTGTGGGTAACAGCACCCTCCTGGGGTTTGTGTGTGGAGGGGGAACACTAGGAATCACTCAAGATTTCCTACCAAGTTAGTAGTTTTCTAACCTTGCTGAGGAACATTAGCAGGCCAGGTAGAAATTTACAGATCATCCTAAGTGTGTATGTAATTTTTTCTTGAAACATAACTTTGACCCTGTTCATTATTTTCCTGTGGAAGGTGCAGAATTGTGTCTTTTTAATGATGAACTATCATGGGATTCTTTCCAATGTTATTCTAGTACATGGATCCAAATTTAGTGTAATAAAGTCTGTGCTACTGTATTTTTAAGCAATGTACACCATATAATCTATTGAACAATAACTCAATCTGTACATTTTATATTCACTAAACTAAGATATCAGTTTCGTAAGAGACTGGCCTCTTAGTAGCAAGGAAGCAATCTTTAGATGGAGTGCATAATTCATAAGATTTAAGTTATGAACATTTGACAATGCCATATGTAAAAATGTAAGAATAGAAAAGTTAAATTTACAAAAAGATATTACTAGCTGTAAAGCTTTAAAGAATTATTGTTAACAGACTTTTTAATACTGTAAATCTTTCATTCATTTATCAGGAATATTGAGAAGGGGCTAGCAGGTATCGTAAAGTAGCCTTTTCATTATGGTACTGCTCGCGCAAGCCAAATATTTTCAGAGTTGCAAAAAGTGTGTAATAGGTTAAAGTCTTATGGAACGCAAATGATACTGAACAAAACAAAATGCTGCACTTATGGGAGCTTATGGCTAAAGTTTTTCCTCAAAGCAGATTTGGTGACTGGACTAGATATATTGTGATATGAAAATACAACTGCTTCCCACATCCTAACGTACGATATATACTAAAATTTCAGGAAGTGCTTGACAAGTAAATATGGAAATAGCAGCTCTATCTGTGTACAGCTGGGTTCAGGAAAAAAGGAAATTTCTTTTTCTGTACTTCTTGACAGTGACTCTGTCACTCACATTGTGGCCGAGAACAACTCGTACCTGGAGGTGCTGGACTGGCTGAGAGGACAGGCTGTGGGCGACAGCTCCAGGTTTGAACTACTGGATATCTCCTGGTTCACAGCCTGCATGGAAGCAGGAAGACCAGTTGATTCAGAAATGAAGTATCGTCTCATGGTAAGACAGATCCTTGAGTGCAAATACAGTGATGTTCAAAATGCATGACTGTGATTAGTTGGTTTTTTTATATACTTGTGTTGAGATATATTTTTTGAATTTAAAAACTTTTTTTACTAAAGTTTACATGAGTAATTCGCACAGTTTTAACAGATTAAAAAGACCTTCCATACCTTCTCTATCAGTGTCTGGTAATGCTAAATTACTATGCCATCACAGGTTACAAACTGGTAATATACATCATTCCTGTGAAAAAAGGGGTGCCATTAAAGGGGAAATATCCATCAATGAAGCACTCACTGTTGTTGTGGTACTTGTGGTATTTCCACAAATACTTCAATGTCATGGTAAATGTCCCACTGAGAGCAGTGTGTTTTAATGGGCTCCTGATGGAATACTTTGCCTCTTCAAAACAATACAAAAATATTACAACCTTTGCTGTTTGGAAGTGATCAGCTAACCGCTAGGCCCTTGAAGGACCTGTGAAATGAAGGCTGCTGCAGTCTGTAGACATGCATTTACAAACTTGGCACCATCAAGTAAAACTGTCCTAAGAAAAAAAATGGTTTTATTATATTGTATTCTCTCTTAATGGGAGCTGTAAGTCAGAGGATATTGTGAATGGCAGGCTGATTACTTGGTGAACGGTGTTTGACCTTGAAGCAATGGATGATGACATACTTTCCTCTGATCTGCATCTGACAAAATTATGTGCTAATTTCTCAAATTGGAGCGTAGTGTGAAACGGTGGTATTCAATACCCCCAGTACAGACTAGAAACGATGAGGCTGTGGTAGGGACGCCTGGGGTGCTGTGCACAGAGCGACGACAGCACGTGCTGCTGGGCCGTGAAATAGAGCCTGCGCTGCGGCAGGATGAACCTATTCCCTTGTTCTGCACGCATTCAGGCCTCACGGTGATGGATATAATGTGCACTGGTGAAGAAATTAATTCATACATCAAGAGAATTACAAGTCTGATCTAAAGCTCTCTGAAGTAAAGTGAGGCATTCCCGCTGATTTCTGAGGGTCTGGATTAGGCTCCATGTGAACTGTTATCCCACTGCAAAAATGATAACTGGGAAACCTGTAAACACTGGGACCATGGCAGGATCATCAGCGTGTACCTTCCTGTGAGGCAGAGGATGCCTGAATATTTAACAGCAATATCACACTGTTTGCTGCTTCTTCATCCTGATGTTTAGATTATGAAGGATGATTCATAAATACCACCCTTCCCAAGAAAAACTGTAGCTCCTGATTAATTTTTTCAAACACCTTTCATTGCCAGAAACTATTTTCCAGGATTTTATGTGTAAGAATTACTGTTTAATAACACTTGGGGCTGGGGGTGGGGAATGAATACACCAGATGGAGCTGTCGCTCTCAGACTCAGCATAATTCCATGACAGAATATGTGTTTGTATTTGCAATCCTTCCAATGAAGTATTTTTGCAGTATGTTTATAATATTTTCAGTGAATCTGCTGGAGGGAGAATAGACCAAAGAAATTAATGCAAAACAGAAAAAACCTGAAAACCTTGTAACTACTGCATTGTGTAATCTCACAGGCAAACAGGTCGTAAAAATAAAAATACTGGGTATGCAAAGAAGTTCTCTAAACAAGAAATAAATCCAAAAACACGAGCAAAAATCCTGTGAACTTTGCTGAGAGTTTCACCTCAGGATTAAAAGTAAACTAAATTACCCTTTATGTACATTCTTAGTTTCAGCAGTGTGTGAAGACCTATAGATTCAGACATCTCAGAAAATAGATGGGTTTTTTTCCTTTCAAAGTCAGAAATGCCTTTGTCTTTCTCCAAAATGTCTCCAACGATGCTGAAGCTTACTTTTTTTCTTTCTTGCCTTTTTTTTTTTTTTTTTAAATCAATGAGGAGGCCACTGCAAGTTGAACTGCCTTAGTTTTCTTTTATATATAAAAGTCCTTTTGGAGTACTGCTGGAGCAAAAACTTCTGAAAAAGGTAGCAGCACTGTCAGGAGATCGTTAGTATACTTTGAGACTGGCTCTGCAAGTAAGAGCTTCTGTTTTTATTGAAACATAAAGATTTCATGCTAATAAATGTAGAGTGCAATAAGCAAGCCAGTGACAGCTGTACCATTAACATTAAAGCTTATAGTTAAGACCAGTCTGAATTATATAGTGACTCTAAAGAAAGAAGCATATTTGTAAAGCAAACAAGGAAGGAAGGGCAAGGATTCTAGAATTTCAGCAAATTTAAAAATAATTTTATTGTTGCAGTGTCACCATGATTATTTTTTTTCTGCCTTGAGAAATGAGGAAGGATTGAAGTAATGGTTAATTTTCTTTTTAAGTACTAGACCAAATTCATATATAATGTAATTTAACTGGAGTTTCACTGAAGACAAATTTGGTCCATTATGTCAGTCTTGTAAAATGTGAAATGAAAGTGAATTAACAACCCTTGAACTCAGGCTACATCATGAAGGCTTTGAGGTATAAGGAATGGATTGCAGTGGGGGAATGTTTTGGGTGAATAAAATTGCCATTAATATCAACAGCAGTAAGATTTCCTCTTTCAGATCTTACAGTAGCCTATTTGGAAGGTTGTTCTTCATTCAGGACATTTGTTTTAATGGATTACTAAAAAGAAATGTCCTTCTTCATGCAAAACAAGGGGAATAAAGTCAGAGTTACAGACCATTAGCTAACATATTAATTACAGTTGTCACCAAAGTACATCTTTCTGTGGTTGCGAATGATCCAAGAGGTGCTCTGATGTTAGTGATTTATAGAGTATAAAAGGTTGGGTGACCAGATCTAAGATGGTCTGAATTCTTATTGATTCATTTGGTAACAGTTGACTTTTATAGTTAATAGCCATCATTTAATTTAATAGGCTATGGAAGTGTGGTAGCCAAACATCCGCTTTAAAGGGAAATCAAAGTATTTCTCTGCTTTGTCCAGAGATGCCCTTCCCACCACAAACAGATGAGTATTCTGGACAATAGCAGGACATGGACATCAATATGTATGCAAGGGCATCCCTGCATGCTAGAAAGTAGTGATGTTTCCTGGGTAATGGAAAAGAAAGAGGCAGAGGGGAAGCTTTCAGAAGGATAAAAAGAAAGGAAGAGAACAATAAGTGGGTTCACATCCTCAGCAGCCTTAGGAACTGTGCTGTGATTGTGTCTCTTCCGCCTTTTTCTCAGTCAGAACCCCAAAGTTGTTAGTTAGTTAGTTATTTTTTTAGAAAGAAAAAGAGTTTTATTTCCTGAACAAAGGATGTCCCTCCACACTAGGAAAAGGAAGTACCACATCTTTTGATCCCTTGCTGTATCATGTGACAAGCAACTCATATTTAACATTTTCCAGAGTGTCTCACTCTGTTGCCTTGTGAAAGAGAGAGGCTCTAACTAATGGAAGAAATCCTTCATACTGACAGTCAGAGTTTCCCAGAAAATAAAATGAAACTTATAAACTGGCTGCCTTCTCTTCATAAAATGCTGGATATCAGCAGACTTCATTATTTGATCAATGCTGTCTGGACTACAAAGCTGCTGGCTGTTGAATAATGTGGCCTGACACAGTCTCTAGTATCTGCACACCTTACTCACTGCTGCTCCGTTTTCTCTCTCTGTTATTTCCCTATGTCATTATACTACTTTGTGTATTAAAAAAAAATAGTTTGACAAAGAGCAAAGTAAGTCCTCTACAAGATTAATTCTGCAACTAAGCCACTCTGCTGTGCAAATAGATGCTAGTGGTACAGGATGATTTTCTTGCTTATGCCATGTAGAAAATGTCACCGTGAAGGAGTGGCAGTGACTTTCACTCTTACTTCAGCCTGGATGTGGGGTACAGACTCTAACTAGCTCTAGCAATTCAGTAGCCTACACATTTAGATTTTTTTTTTCAGTGGTTGCCCCTGTGCAGTGTATCATAATTTAATTTTAATGTAGTGGAGTTATCTGCAAAAAAAGGAATTTTAATTCTAACTTTTTTCTCATATCCATAGTTGTTTGTTCCCAGTACTACAAATTATTTTGAGGTAGTATGAGTTTCCAGGATTGCTTGTTCTACACTGTAATTGCTACTGGATGAAACTTTTGGTTTGTCCCATCTGATCTTCCCACCAAAACACAGTATCAATCCTGTTCCTATCTTATGCTGATGATAGATCATCTCTGTAGTTCTCATGCAGGCATTGTAATATTCCCTAAAAATCAGACTATAGTGATTACTGTTTGCTAGATGTTTTTGCTGTTGATTTCTAGCTGAAGTTTCTTCTGTTGTTATATATAATCAAGGCCTGTTAATTAGAAACATAACTATTACTGATTAAGAAAAATGCTCAAATATCTCTGCTAAGGCAGGAACAGGATGTTTATGTGCCAGTCTATCACCCTCTTAAATGCATAGAGTTTCTGCATTAATTCTGCTCTCATCCACAATGCTAGGTAATGCTACATGTAGGGCTCTTGTTCTTTGTGTGTATATATCCTAATGAAGATAATAGCTTATTATATATTCTATTCAGTAACGTTGTGTTTGTTCGCAGTCTTTGCAGCTGGCACTATCATTTCAAGCAGTATATTAGCTGTAATCAGTCATAGTTTATATGATTTAAAATCAATTTTAAAGTATAATTCATGAATGTGTGCAAAAGTGGATGAGTTGTGCTGTTGATCCTGGCTGAAACCCATTTCAGTTATTCCCAAGAGTGGTCTTACACATAAAATAGCTTCCTTCCTTTCAGTGTATACTATGGAAACTGCCATATAATTCACTGCTCCTTCAGCTGTGCAAGTAAATGCCTTTTTTGTGTGTGCATGAATACCGTTATTTAACTGCTCTGTATCAAATACAAAGGCAATTTAGCATGAAATTATATGTGGGGGGGGAGTGTGTGTGATGGCACATACACATATTTATAGGTTTGCGTAGCACAGATGCTAGCTGTATGTCTGCATGTCTTTGGATATAGGGGAGAAAGGGCTCATCATTCCATTATTGGGGTGAAAATTTCCTCCATGTATCTTTGTGCTATTTTTTTGTTGCTGTTGAACCATTTCCCTGTGGTTTTGGATAGTGCAATGCAATACATTTTTGACAGATCTGCCAAATGTTTTCAAACAAAATGACAAATAGCAAAAAATACACAGAAATGCTGAGAATGCTTCGGGTGTTTCCCAAGTATTTAAGATTTGGGCACTTCTAATGAAAGCAAAGGGATTAAAGGACTGGGCATATAAAGCAGCAGAAAAGCTGGTGCTAGACTGTCTTTTCAGTTGCTCACTCGTCAGGACACTTGCATATTGAGGACTTGTGCTTAGGACTCTCTTTTGTCAACAGGGACACAATTCTGTGTATCCTGCCTTTCAGGAGAATACCCCCCCCCCCCCTCACTGGGGTGGGTTGCCCACAAACTTTTTTGTTGCATGGAGCAAAATTAGGTGAAAAGCAAACAAGCATGCAGGTAGCCTGGTGGTTGGGAAACTCCCATTTAAGATTTGGCACCTGGCTCCTTTTTCCTGCTCCAGCAAACACCTAAAAATGATGTCTGAATTAGATCAGCATGTAAGGAAGGGGCTGAGTGAGAAACCACATCATAAGAAGAACACTAGCTGTTGGTTGAAAGGCTGGAGATGACTCTTCCATGGCTGTAAATGTTTCCTTTGCTTTATAATGACCCCAAAATAGAACATTTAGCTCAATGAATTAAATCCAAACCAAAAAACTTTTCTTTCATTTTGCCTGGAAGAGGGGGGAAAGGTTTAAAGTCATACAAACATTTTTCTTCAACCACTGGAATTAAAAAAAAAAAGTCAGTTATTTGAGCATTTCCTTTTTTTCTTTTTTCTTTTTTTTTTTTTTTCCCTCCTCAGTCTAAATCCCTGATTTTATATTGAATAATCTAGTGTTTTCTGGGAAAACTCTGTTCTTTCAAGCTTATCTGCTCTTAAAGCTTTGTGGTTTATCAATATTACTGCAATAATAAGAGTAGTAGAGACTTGCCCTGTAGAGAGACTTTTTTTTTTTTAAAATGACAGTGCCATTGAAAACTGCCTGCTAGAACTTACTGCAGAAAATGAAAAATCCCAGTAATCACCAGATAAACTGGTATTGTTAGTGCAGCCAATGTGAAATTAAATGTTTTTCCTAGAAAGATGGTAGAAGCCTTATTATTCTCTTGCCTTCTCTTTAAAGATACATATTTTGGGATCATGAAATGTACTTTTGGTATTTTAGGCTATTTGACAGGTGTGTCACCAACCCTTCTCCCCATTTTTTTGTTGTTAGGAACAAGATCAGTCTCCTCCTTTGAATACACCGGAATCAGAAGTGCCATCATTTATTGCAAGCAAAGTATCTCAGTATTCGTGTCAAAGGAAGACAACTTTAAATAACTACAACAAGAAGTTCACGGTAATGCTTATTCTATCTATGAAATAAAACCTAGCATAAATAAAATAATTAATACGGTACTTGCATCAATATTTTCTATGGTACCCTCAGCAAATTTGTGAGTTAAACAGGCAGCACAATTATAAAAATTTAAAAAGTTATGTATCTGCCATACTTAAATTAAAATTAAGTTCAAATTTAATTGCATCCTTTAAGTATTGCTGAAAGCTTAACACAGTGGATCTTTAAATACACTAATCGCTTGTAAACACATGAATTTTTAAAACAAATGATAGAATGGCATTCTGAAAATGTCTTTTAGCTCTTCATCACAGTCTTATTTGACAAATTGGAAGTAATGGTAAGCAAAAGTTTGGTTTAGGTCAGTCCAAGGTACTTCACAATTGCTGTGCTGCCTTCTTGCTTGCCCAGGTGTTTGGTTCTTCAAAGTGTGATTGTAAGCTTGAGATTTTCACAACTGCTTAGTTATGAAAACAGATTGCATGATCAATGTAATTAACATGATGAAAAAAAGCCTTTAATTGTTTAGTTAAATAGAAGTCTTAGAGACTGTCATATATCCTATTTAATGCTCATAACATTACACAGTTCAGTGGGTATGAAGAGCCTGAGTCATCTGGTCTAAATTCCTCTTAAGTTATTGTGCCTAATGGCTTTTCTTGGCTGGCTCTAGGTACTCAGTGACAACTATTCAATAGGAAACGTTTGACACAGAGACTCTAATGTAGTATAGTCTGGATAAATCTGGCATAGTTATATTTATATGTTTCAATTATAGTGTGAAACACCTTCTCATCTTCCTAAAGTTTTATTATTTATTTTGTTATTATTTATAATTGTTATGCTTTTACTTTGTGTGTGCCTATAAATACACAAAAATCTTTCAAGTAAGTATTATTTGCAAGATCCATATAAAAAGAATAAAACCAGATACCAGTAATTTGAGAATAAAAAACATTTACAAGGTAAATACTAAAACCTCTGGGAATTCAGAACTAAAGCTAAACCTAAGAGCAACTCTGAAATGTCTTGAATGCACAGTTAAAAATTAAACCCCCTAGATTTTGCCTTGTGGTGATGCTTTTAAATAATGATCAATTATGCCAATAATATAATAGTGTTTAAGGTACTCAAGTAGGTTAAACTGTTTGCTTATTTAAAAAAATTTCCCATTTTGAGCAACCTGATGGGAATTTAGTTTTGACCCTGCTTTGAGCCTGAGGTTAGACTAGAGGCCTCTAGAGGACTAGAGGTCCTTTCCAACCCCAACGATTCCAACATTCCCAAAGCTGCTGCTTTTGAAATAGCTACTATGCCCCACCTCCTGCTAGAGAAACAAGGCTGTGAATGCTACCATTTAACCTCTTGAAAGTGGCCATTCTTTTTCACTGTTTACAAATATGAAATACACCCTGCTGTAGGGGAAGGTGTCAGACCAAATATAGTATGATCCAAAGATTCAGTAAAATACTGACCTTCTTGGAGAAATAGGAAGTAAGTGCCTTTGTTCTACACTTCCTGAAAACAGTGGAATATGGGAGTCTGACTTTTTCTTGAATTTTCTGTAGTAAGACATTTTGTCAGTGATTCTGAGGGTAAAAAATTAGAAGTAATTGTGATGGATTATGGCAAAGTACAATGGCTACCCCTAGAAAGCAATAAGTTGTTGATTTTTAATTATAGTTAACAATTTGAGCACAAAAAGGTCTAGAATAAGGTAGTTCTCTTTTTAATGTTACCTTTTAAAATTATTTTTACTTTTGAAAGATCTAATATCTTTATTTGCAAATTCGCACAATATTTTTTCATTTTCGAAGACTGAGTACTCTAACTCTAGTGAATATATAGTTTGTCTCCTAGCTGCTGAATTCCCGAATTTAGTCCAAGATTCAGTTCAAGTGAAAACTGTGATAGCAGCAACATATTCATTGAGTGGTTTCTGTCATACTTGTGTTTCACAAAGAAACAGTCCCTAAATTACTTCCAGGTTTATCATTGCAGCAGTCTTAATGTCAGAGGACAACTTGTATTTGATAAATGAATTTAGCTGAACACATGAGAAGCAGGGCAGTTCGATGACTGAAGCACTGAGACTCCCTTCTGTTATCCTATGTATCAACCATTTCTGAGTCTGGCTAGAAATTAGGTTTTGTAGTGACAAAGGTAGCAGTTTTTCATCTTCATACTTTGAGAGTAACTGTTCTGAGTTCACGCTGTATTTTATTTCTGGAGGTGGTGCTGGGCAAGCTGATGATGCGTATGAGTCTGCCTAGCATCTGCATCTTGACAGTTGTAATGTGTGGTGGGTTGACCTTGGCTGGACGCCAGGTGCCCACCAACCTGCTCTATCACTCTCCTCAATGGCGGGGCGGAGGGAGAATATAAGGTGGGAAAAAACTCATGCATCAACATAAAGGCAGTTTAATAAAAGCAAAAGGTGTGCGCAGAAGCAAAGGAAAACAAAAGATTTATTCTCTACTTCACATCAGCAGGTGATGCCCAGCCACTTCCCGGGAAGTAGGGATTCAGTACGTGTAGCAGTTGCTCCAGAAAACAAATGTCATAATAATGAAGCCCCCCCCCCCCCCCCCCCCCCCCCTCCTTTCTCTTGGCTTTTATTGCTGAGCAGACATCATATGGCATGGAATATCCCTTTGGTCAGTATGGGTGAGCTGTCCTGGCTATGTCCCCTCCCAAAACCTTGCCCACCCCCAGCCTACTGGTGAGGGGGGAAACGTTGGAGAGCCAGCCTTGATGCTGTGCCAGCACTGCTCAGCCATGGCCAAAACACTGGTGTGTTACCAACACCTTTCTAGCTACCAATGCAGAGCACAGCACTACGAGGGCTGCTATGGGGAAAAATTAACTCCATCTCAGCCAGACCCAATACATAATGTAACTCCTTAGTGCTGTTGCTCTTTTCCCTCACAACCAAAGCTTGCAATAACAGCAGAAAGGCTTGGGTGTTTATGGACTGCAAGAGCTGGCCGCTTCCCTGGAGGCCTGCCAGTTAGTCTGTCTAATGTCAGAGGAGCCTGATTTTCAGTTTTGCTGTTGTTTTGTCAGTCTTGCATTAAACCTGTAATCCTTGTTCTCAAATAAAAGTGTTCCAACAGATTTTTCAGTGTGAGCACTTAGCAAATGCACTGAAGCATTGGTATAATTCACTTGTGCATGCTGTGGGCAGCCAACCATTAAATGACAGATTTTCCCTGGCTCAGAGCTGTATATCCTGAAAATTAGGTCCAAACCATCTTGAATTATGTGTTGATGATAGTATTTTGTTATAACAACTTTATTCTGTGAGCCAGGGTTAGTTCCCTTTCCTTACAGTTTTTCTATTTTCTTTGGTTAGCTTGAAAATAATGTTTTTTATTCTTGCCTCTAACAGCGTCACAAACCTGTTCCTTACTTATGTGTTCTTGGATGAACTCATGGATTCTTCCTCTTACTGGACTTTGCCTTGATACTGTGTATCAAATTCCCCTTTCAAATGAGTAGTATTTACATTTGAGAAAGAGTAGTATTTACATTTGACATCCTTTAGTCTCTTCAGAAGGGCAGGAAAACAGTCACTAATAGGAAGTGACGTGCGTACAATGAGGCTTTGACTGTGCTGCTTCAGACACATTTGGAGACTTCATTTCTGGACAGCTTGGTATTTAATCATCAGTTTTAATCTTGAGTCCTCTTCTGTATATATTTTACTGTGAAAGACCATTTATTAAAACCAAATAGCAGAGATATTTGATGAGAGCTTATGAGGACAATGTGGTGGTTTAACACACTAGATGCAAGTTCTGTGTTTAACTGTCCCATGTTTTCTTTCTATTGCAATGGCCAGAAAATAACTTACAGAAAGGTGCGCAAACCAGTTTTACATCATGGAAGAAGGTGCAGAAGGGTTGGCAGACTGTGCAGATGTGAAGGTTTCATGACTATGTTTGGTATGGGGTAAATCCTACCCAAGTTATTTTATTTTATGAGCGGTTGAGTAGTAGTAAGGCCTGTTGTGTGAAGAATAGACTAGGTATGTCAGATTGCATGCCAAGGAGGAGACAGCGGCATTGTGTGGCAGTTCATGGAGGAAAAATGCAACCACTGCAGGCTTGTGGGGCCTCATGCAGTCTTTGGGTCACTGTGCGTCATGTACCATGAGGTCACACTACACGGGTTGGGAACCACTGCCTGCCACGGGCTTTACTCATTTGAGTGATTCAGGAATGCGCCTGAATGCATAGCCCTGACTCCAGAGGTGAGCTGTAGCTGTTCAGATGGGTAAAGGTGCGAAACAAAAGGGCAAATAATTTCACCAGAGGCTATGCCTTAGCATGTTCCCTTTACGCTTGTCTCAAACATAGATGTTACTATGGAATATAATACTATAATATTGTTCTCTGGCTCATTTGTAAATAGCTAGCCATCCTCCCCCTCTCCCACTGAAAATATACACTTGGGGGCTGCATTGTGTTTTCATGTGGTAAAATAAATGGAGTCATTCTGCTGTGCCCAAGAGGGGTTGTTGGATTTGAATATTAATACCAGAGTGCAATAAAATTCAGAAAGACATTCTTCTGTGAGGAAAATACAATTTAATTCTTACAGAAAAAACTAATTAAGTCAGAGGCAAATGATTCTGTGATTCTGAGGCTTATTGCTAATGCTACTGAATGTTACTCTGCTTTGGCTGTTACTCATGGTAATGAGAACGTGGATGTTTAGCATGGGAAAGATGCCTGGTTTCCTTTCCACTCTGTTAGAGAGAAAAAAAAGAAAATCCCTTTTTTATTTTCTCTTCTTTTTTTTACCTATAGAACCATGTATAAGTTATGCCAGTTGCCCAAGCATTTATTATTATTATTCCATTTTAAAACAGACCTCAGGAGAACCTCAACTTTAATTTTACAATGAACTTGGGAGCTCTGTAGGTAGAAAACCACTAACTAAATGCATATCCTTAATAACATGTACTGTCTTACTGACATAGCCTACTTCAGTAAAAATTCTTCAGACAGTATATCAAAATTGCAAATTTTGTGAAGTGTACACCTACCCATAATGAACTCGTGGTTTGGTCTAAGGAGCAAATGTCTCTTCTCACTTTTAAGGTAAGTGGGAGGGTGCTCCCTAAAATACAGACAGAATATAAATACACCTGCACTTTTTGGCAACCCACATTTGTATGTATACGTCAAGTCTATGCTGCTTTCTTTCACTACATTAATATGTGTAATATACATTTAGCATTTTATGTTTCTTATTACACTGTGTGTTTTTATCTAGGGCAGTGTTATGTGATCGACACTCTCACTGCATTTTTGCGCTCTGTCAGCAAGTCTTTCCTCGAAATTGTCTTGTTTTCTTTCACATTATGTGGAAAAATATGGAAACTTCTCAAGAGTACCACTCTTCTGTTGTGAGAAATGAACCTGTTATTATTGGCTAATATGAGGAGCAGCTGGAGCTAACATATTTATTTCTGATAACAGTGTGTATACAAGGACCCTGAGATCTTGCATATTACTATTATTCTCATTCTTTCAGCTCCTTTGTTTCTCCAGCTGATGTAAGATGATGTGATAAAATCTTTGGACCTGAACACATATTGGGCTTTTCAGTTCAGATACCAATAATAATAACAATAATAATAATATCAGACTGAACAAAAATGGATAATTTTATTTATTTGGAAATCACTTTAGTCAACACTATAGGTTGGCTAAAATTGCTTAATTCTCCTTGAAATGAGCACCTAAAATTGTTTATTTTCTCTGTGTATACAAAAGGCATTCACATGCCCTATGTCTCTTCCCATTGACACACGAAATTAGGATTTACACTGGGGAAAGTGAAAAGAAAATTATTTGAATGAATAGTTTGCTCTAAATCTCTTTAAAATCACTTTGGTCAGTTCTGAATGGACACCAAACACTGGCAACAGCAACGTGATGAGAACTAGGAGCCACCCTTTGGATTTATGACTTACTAAATAAACTTCAAGTAGAAAACAGTGATTGAGAGGAAAAGCAATTTAACTCAAATTGCTCTTCTGAGTGTAATAGTCCTTCAAGCAGGTATCATGTAGGATTTTGTTGTTGTTGTTGTTTAGCACACTTAGCTATTTAGCTCTTTGGTGGATTAAGTTCACCTGCACAATGGTATGTTATTTTTTTCATTTGTGCCGCAGTAGCATTTGCAGGCTCAAGTAAGATAGAGGCCTTTTTTTATAAGAGATGCTGTACAAACACATTGTAAAAGACAATTCAAGCCCTGGAGAGTTCATAGCCCTAATAGACAGCAAAGGAAAGATAGCAAGGGAAACAATGGCAGAGAGGTATGAAGCAGCTTTCCAAGGTCACACAGCAGAGGAGCAGTGGGTATAGGCATGGGAATAACACAAGTGCTCTGTCCATGAAGCTGTAATGCTTTTTTTACAAAACAGATTAGATTTAAAATATGTTCTTGGTAGTATAATATTGGTGATATCTGTTCTCACAGAGTCTTAAACTGGAGGAAAAGACTGTTTTGCAAGTAACAATGGAACTGCTCTGATAATCTTGTTGAAACAAGCAGGACAGTATGAAGCATAGCATGGGACCGTTAACTTCTTTTGCTTTCCTGAATGAGAGTGGACTCATACTCTGATATTCATGCTGAATGTTATCAGGTTAGCTGTTCAGCAGGCATAAACCAGCATAGCATTATTGATTATTATTTTTTTCCAAGAATCTTTCTCATATATTAGTTGAGAATCTTGCTCTTTGTGTTGATTTCAGTGTTGTGATTTTAGCATTTATAATATTTTAGTGTGCATTTTTACATGTGCAAGATGCTTACTGGTAGCTTTGCTTTGTTAATGATATTTTATCTTACTAGGTCTTATGCCAGATATTAAATGAGCTTCAAAATTCCTGTCAGTACATCCATCCTCTTCCTTATTTCTAACATAATTCAACAAAATCTTTGTGTACTTTTGTATCTGACCCATTGGGATCTGGAAGTCCATTCCATGCCCAATGTTTTCCATAGCCCAAGTCTCACCAACATAAGTTCCACAGTTTCAGACACAGATGGAAAATTTGCAGTAACTGAAGAACTGAAATGTAGCCCAGCTATCTTCCACATTTAATTAGAGCAGCCCCTGCAGAGTATGCCAGAGATTATGAAAATCCCACGTGTTGGAAATCTCTAGGAATTTAGTTTCCCATTAAACTAGAACCTTTTAAATGGGCAATCTGAGTATTGATCTGATTGATAAAAAGATGGTGAGGTGCTTAGTAAGAAATACAAAGGTTTAGAATAAATCAGGGGTCAGTAACTTTCCTTTTTATATCACCGTAAGTAGATTTCACTAGAGATCTAATAGACTGCAAACCTTTTCTCAGCTAATATAGGAGTTTCATGTGCTTTTCCCTTCTGGAATGTTGTTCAATATGGACTATAATATTCAATAGGCAGCAACTCCACTTGGAGAGCCGTTTCTTTCTTTTTTTAAAGCAGAAAGATTTTATCAAAAAAGAATGTCAAAAGCAGTTTTATGTAAAAAGACAGATCTGTAATTAATTGCAGCATTTGCAGGCAATGTTTTGTACAGGGAATAATGAATATTCAATACTATTTAATTGTTTATTTAAAACAGCTTAATGAGCCTCGCAAAGGCAGGAAAACATTGAAAAATGCCAACTAGAATGATAAAAATGCTTTGATTATATTTTCTTACTGGCTGTCAGCAGCCTCTGAGTAAAATGCTACATGCGAATGTTTTTTCTCAATAATGGTGGTGACACAGCTTTTCTGAAAACTGCCCTCCCGCTACTAGGAAGGGGCTAATACCTCTCTAAAACAGCAGTGGTGCTGGTATATGCAGACACATTTATCACGATGGCTGATTATTCAGTGTAGAATATATCTATTTAAATGTGCATGTGAGAGGCTGCCTGTTGGGAGTGAGAAAAAACATCCCTAGACTTTGAGCTTCCTAATCAAGAAGATGACTTTGCCAGTCTGTCATTACTGCACATGGCTGAGTAGGTACTTACGAGAACTGTTTTCTGTCTATGTATTTGTCATGTACAGACTATTTTATCAAGAAGGTAACAACTATATCTTTTTGGTTCTGTTCCCTGATTAATTCTCCTAGTGTTGACTGGAGTAAGAAATTTCTTGCCAAACAGTGCTTTCTTGAGTATTCATGTGCATAGATTGTAAAGGGAGAAAAAGAAAGAAAAAGTAATCATAATTTTGTGACTGTAAACCTCGGTTAAAGTAAGAATTAGCATCTTTTATTGCATACAAGGAAAGAATCTTTGAGCTGATAAAGAATAAAAAGAAAAAGAACTTGAGACAACATCCAAAAAAACTCACAGCACAGGAAACATCTGACTCCTGTCACCCCACTGGTAAAAAATATATATCCCCCATTTGCTTTGCAGTACTGTGTATGCTGTATTTGTTCTTCCATATGCAAAGTGGGATGAATCCATGCTGTTTGTGACCTCAAATTGGTAGTTTCCCTTTTTTTTTGCATTAGTTTTCTTTCTAAATGGGAACTATAATGTGCACCTGTCTTTAACCAAAAAGTATGTAATTAAATACAACATAATCTGTCAAGCAAATAAAGATCTTAAATGTGGAAAAAAAGAAAAAAGAATAGCAGTTGAACAAATCCAACAATTAGCCACTGCAAGAGCTTTAAAGACAGCTGTAAGGAAGCTAAATTTTTGTGCACTATTTTTGTAATAGAACTCCCCCCCCCCCCCCCCCCCGCCCCCACCGCCCAAAGGAGCGTTTTCCACCCTCCCTTTGATTCCTTATACCCAAGGTTTAGCTGAATGTAAATACTGGTATAAACTTCCAGATCAAGCATCTTGCTAAACAGCTCTCTATCTCAAGAGGTCTTTCATGAAATGTTATGAAAATGGAATTGCACAGCGCCTATTAATCAGGGTAGCTGATAAATAAATATGCAGCTAAGGGGAGGATTCTTTCAGTGAGATGGACAACAGGTGACTGATCCTTACAGAGATCAAGGAGTGAAGTTATACTGGTGATACAGAACAAAGCAAATTCTCTATGGCAAGCCCTAATTAATTATTTTTATACACTTTAACATGGTAGCACAGAAAAAAAAAGGAAAGTGAAGTGGGTTTGTTCAGCTAAGGTGCCTACTGTCAAACCAATTAAGATCTCATATTTTTGATTCGTTAAGAGGAAAGTTTTGCAAATCCTAGGGTCAGTAGAGAACATTTTCTTGCAGATTGTGGTTTAAGCCTTCATTTTGCTTCAATGAGACTATAATGTTTATAATCTGAGCAACACGACATATCAGATGGTCTGTTTTTCTAGAACTGACCAAACAATAAAATGTAATATGTAAGTAATCTACATTCATTTGTGAAAAGCACATTTAATTTTAAGAAGTTGTTCTATTTTAATGATCTAAATGATTGTACCTCAAGTAAAATCTTTTCATTGTTGTTTAAATCAGGCTGTATTCCTTCAGTGCAGGGTGACAGATGCTGTTCTCAATTCCACAGATGTAATAAAAGGACTACTTCACTGGACTTGCTGTCACATCTTTTAGTGGGCCTGGAATTGATTCCAGTTCACCTGGCAATATTACTCATGTAGCATTTAGGATGTGCAAGGCCTGCTCTATTTTACTTGGCTTTATTTTCCGATATAAAGCACATTAATGCTAAGATAAAAACCAAAGCAAAATCTAAATTATTTTTTGAACTATATAATGATACATTTAATTACAAATTAAATGAAATATGAGCCTAAATATGAACAGTGATTCCATAAACACTGAGGGCAGGAAAAGCTGTTCAATCTCATTCCTTCCTACTCTCCGCTGCAGTCATTGTTCTAGTAAGCCATTTGCTGTCAATATCTGTATCGCAGGGCGTTACTCATCCTTATTCCAAAACCATTTCTGAACAGACACTTGGACTACTGCTCAGTGAGGAGATAATTGCAGGCAGGTGCACGCTGACAGCAACTTCTTTGTTATTCTGTAATGCCTCGTGGGGCAAAGAAGAAACAGGAGCAAGTTGGAAAAGAGGAAGGATATGCAGCAACTGATATAGTGGCACATGTATCCCTTTCAAGGCCCGGATCTGTTTGTTAGCTGCTCTTTAGAGACTTTACTAAACGGTAAGAACTGGGATCTCCAGGAGGAGTGCAGGACACAACGCAGTGCTGGAGCTTTGCAAGGCTGGCTTGTTTATGGTCTGTACCTAGCCTACCCTGTGCACAAGATCATCCCTAACAGCCAGGTGTGGGATGCACTTTAGATAAATATTTTGAACAGTATCTTCTGGAAATGGTACACTCTTAGGTGGTTTCTTCTGAGATGTTTAATTTTGCAGTCTTTTTTGAGGTTTTGTGCAAGGTTTCATTAAGAACTCAGATTTCCAGTTGCTGGTCAGCTGCAAGCCTTCTTAAGTTCTTATCTTAGGTTATTCACAAACTTTTTTTGCAGCATTTGTTCTCTCCCAAACCATAGTGTTCCACAGTGGGAATCAAAAACCTGCTTCTTTTCTCTACCACTGTGTGATCTGTTCCCTGCATTTAATTTCTAAAAATTGTCGCTATTAAGATATATTATTTTTTTTTCATATTCTGGGAGGGAGGGAGAGAGGGAGACTGCAAAGCTACGTAAATGACATATGGATAGTTTACAAATAAATAAATAAATAAATAAGTTGTACTGGCAATCTCCACGTAGTTTTGAGTGCAATGTCAAATAAACCAAGCCATGGATAGCTGAAGAACCATAAAGAAAATGTTTTTCTCTTTGCATAGGTCATACATCTGAAAAAAGAGGAAAAAGTGAGTTTGTTCCATAAATTCCTAAATGGAAGCATGGCTAAAAGATCAAAAAGGAGGTTGTTTCCAGTATTGCCACAGACTCCTATTTGTTTGTGTCTGAAAATGAAGATATCATGTACTGACCTGCTGGATTACTTATGTTTGGACACAATTCTAAAAATTATGGTGCTCTTTCACATTGATTTATTAGATCTGCACAGAATATGGAAGGTCTATCTCACAGAAGGTTTTAAAGTTTGGCTTTGTTACAGATCGGATTCTTTTCCCACATTTGCCTCTCAAAGACCATTTTTATGATATCTGGAAAATTTCAAGTGGTTAGAAAATTATGCTGAATATTTTTTTATGAACTCTATCTTTTCACCTTAGTATAAAGAAATCATTCTTGAATTAGCATACCGAGTAACCTTTCTAAGGAGTATACTGAATAGTTTAAGCTTTTATTAACCTTTGACTTTTTTCTACACCTGTCCTGTCCCCCTGTGTCCCCCCTGCCCCCTCACCAGGATGCCCTTGAGATAATGGCTGAAAATTATGAGTTCAAAGAAAATGAAATATTCTGCCTGGAATTCCTGAGAGCAGCTTCTGTGCTGAAATGTCTTCCGTTTCCAGTAACCAGAATGAAAGATATCCAAGGGTTGCCCTGCATGGGAGACCGAGTCAGAGATGTCATTGAGGTAACATACCTCTGAATTATCTGCCAATTGATTCTTTTACAGATCTACTTTCAGAGGTCACAGAGTGCACCATTGATATCTGTGTGTATTTACATAACCTTCTGTATTTCCTGTAATAACTGTATATTACCCTTGGTACTAAGAATGCAATGATTTGTGGAAACCTTTTGTAGTAACATAAGGTTCTGTCATGGACCCCCTGCCCTTAGGAATGAAAGTAACTAATGAATAAATACAAATTAGTAAGTAATGCAGTATCATCTTTGTATGTATTTTTTTAAAAAGCTGACTCTGATTTGGATGTGACAGGTTAACTGTTAATAGTTTTCTTCATGTAACTTCTGCCCTTGGCAACATCAATTTGCTCACCTGAATGCTTTATTAGAAATACTATTTTTGCAAAACTGGTAAATATTTAAATACTTTAATGTTAAATCCTACCTTGCTATGAGTTATAGCAGAACCTTTTATCTAGGTGATGGATGAACTTTACATTCTTACTGGAGCTTTGAGTATTCCCTGCATTTTTCTTCAATTCTTAGCCTTTTCAGGACCCCACATCTCAGGTGCTGTTACTCCAGCAGGCAGCTGATCAGGGGGGCTCAGCTGTCTGGAGAGGTCATTGCTGGCTGCTGTGATTCACTCCGGCTCCTTGTTTGCCTCACTCCACCAGCTAAGAACGTAGCCCCTGAAGTGCTCTTCGTACCTGCTACCTGGGGACTGGGAATTCAATTATGATGCCACAGAAAAAAGGATGATTTAGGGGTTTTTATTGATGGGGGTTTTTTTGTTTGTTAGTCTTTATCAGAAAGATGAAAGGAACTGTACACTCAAGAAAAAATACATCTGTTCTTGTAATGTTCTTTTAAGAGAAGTAAACTCAACCAAATAATGAAATCTAATTTTCAGGACAACTCATTGATAGCTTATGATAAATAACTGCTTTCTGGCTGTGAATTTATGAGTAAATAAGTACTGTGAAATATATTCCGTGGTCCCAGTTTCTACTTCATCCTTGAGTAAATTTATGAGTAAATAAGTACTGTAAAATTTATTCTGTGGTTCCAGTTTCTCCTTCATCCATCAGTAATTATCTGTCTGAACAAGGATTGCAGAATTTGATCCTAATGCAATAAAACAATATGCTTGCTAAGGATGCTCTTCATGTTTTTACAGGTTGTTATGACTTTCTTTTAGATTAGTTGACTAAATCTTACCATAATCTTGATATTTTTTAAAAGTAACGTTTTTTCTTTGCTTAGGAGATTATTGAAGAAGGAGAGAGTTCTAGAGCTAAAGAAGTGTTAAATGATGAACGATACAAATCATTTAAGGTAAATCTTTTGAAGTTTGTTGCTGTTGTTTAAAATTGCATATATTTTCTTCTGTTTAGTAGAGCTTAGACATTACCACCAATTTTATTATAAAGAAACATCCAATATCAAGTATAAAGAAAGAAAGGTCTTGAATAAAGAGAAAGGGAGAGAAACTGATAGAGTAAGGAATAATGGTGAAATCAGTTACCTTTCTAATTAATGTGATGCATACACAGCTGCTCTTAAGCTTGAAAAAACCAATCTCTTTTTCCCGAAAACTAATGCAATGCATAGTCTTTGCTTTAAGTTTAACCTGATGTTGGGTGTATTTTTTCCTCAGTTGATTATTATTATAACACTACACCATCTTATTCTGGCACTAAGAGAATACCAGGTGAAGAAGATGACTCAGATCTATTTTAATTCTCTTTTGTGTGAGGCAGGAGGAATAGGACTGCAGATACTTCTTTCTTAGGCAGATTGTAGGTTCAGTGTCACGGTTACACTTCATAGTTACAGGGAATCTAAAACACACAGATAATGCAGTTTGTATTTCTTAAATTTTCAGTGAATTCTCCACTGGAAAAATGTATAATGCACATTTTATTTTTTTTAATTTTATCTACAGTTTTAATATCTAAAATTATCCTGTTTGTGCCTTCAGAAAAAATTTAAATCAGAGTAAAAGGAATGGGACTGTTTAATTCTCACCTGCGTTATTCACTTTTACTTCAGCTATTGAAAGGCTCTTCCATTCTCTCTGACCCATAATACAAGTATGAAAGGATGTTCACTGATAGTTTTTGATGCTACCTGTAGCAATACTCAGAGAAGAGGTGTAGATTCACATGTACAGCAGAATTCAGGAACCAGACCTGCTTATTAATGGTAATAAAGATTGAGGATCCACCATTAAATTTTATGTTTCAGGGTTTAAGAAAATTTCTTGGAGATCAGAATAAAACCTATCAGGGGACAGATTATCTCAAATATGCTTTATGCCTTGTTTCACATGCCAAATTACAGCAAACTTTAGTGGCTCTCTTGTTAGCTGAGTACAGTCTCAACATTTTGACTAAATTGCCTGTAGCCAGTTTTTTCCAACAATTTTTTAATGGGTTTCTAAGAAAGCTAAGTAGAATCCTATAATATTAGTGAATTTCTAAATTTTACTCTTTAGCATGGTTCTGGTAACGGCTACAAATCACTGATCATGACTTAAAAGATCACCTCTCATCCCAGGACCACAGTTATCAAACAACTGAAATAAATTATACAGTCTATGTTTGAGATGTAGGGTACGTGAATGACATGGTCAGTTTGCCTTGTTACGGAAGTGGGTGCTGCAAAGAACAAGTTCATAAAATTCACTTTCACCAACTGAAAAAGAGCAATGATAGCATACACAATTGAAGAAATGGGCTACTTGCTACTCACACTGCACTCTTGGCAGTGTCTCTAAATTGACATCTATAAATATATTGAATAATAATGGATCTTAGTATGGAAAGAAAAAAATGTGGTTGTTTTTTACTAAGAATTTGAACAGTGGCATAGAATCCATTTTCTTTAGTTCTCCATCCCAATATTAATTAAGTCTCTTGGAATTGTTCTAAACCCAGTAATAGACCCTTTTGGAAATATTACAGTACTAGCAAAAACATTAAAAGATAACAATCTAAGTATTTAAAAAATCACATTCTTTCATAAACACCCGTGATTCAGACAAAGAATAGGTAATTTCATCCATTATATACAAAATGTAGGGTAATTCTTATTTAATATTTAATTCCTATTTAATATTACCCGAGATTTTAATTTTTCTTTTTTCTTTATCTTGATTATTTCCAAGGAATTAATCTCTTTAGAAAAACACAAAATAAAGCTAGTATGGTTGGAATTCAGAGGTTATAGATTCAATGGAAAACAGCAGTTATTCGTGTCTTACACAGCTACTCATTGAATTCTATGAAAGTACAAAGAAACTATTGAGAGCTTCAGTATTGACAAACTGAACATAAAGAATGTGCTTTTGGGCAAGCATGAAAGTTTTCTCTCTTGCTTTTATGTCGCTGTTTGTCTGAGATATTGATCCACTGAATAATGCTTGCAACTGTGACATTTTTGCTTTACATCCTTTCTTGGGGAATAAGTTAGTATATAAAATTACTTGGAAATAAATGGAATATAACCCTACTAAAACTTCAGAGACTGGTAGATTTGGCCATTTATTTTTTTTTTCCCCATTGGGCAAAATAGTGAAATCTGTGCTCCAAGTAAGAAGTACAGGAAATTAGCTTGGCTCACGTGAGGACTGAAGAATTGTAAGACTGTTTATAATATGCAAGCAAACAAAAATTATCATTTCTACTTGAAATTTAATCCCATTTTGGAAAACAGTATTGGCATGACCTCCAAACATATGGTTTTTTATAAAATGCAGTATAATAATAGATTAGTTGTCTTTACATACTTACCATCTGTTTCTATGCACCACTAAAACCCATTGCACTCAGTGCAGATTTTCAAGGGCCACAGGGTTCTCACTGACCCCAACTCTTGGCAGTGCTGCAGCACCAACATCATGTGTACAGCTGGGAACTGGTAGTGCATATAATACGAAATCATAATGTTGGTCAATGAGGAAGATAGTCTTGAGACATCTCTTATTCTGTGAAGTCAGTGTAAGGGAATCCAGCTACTTAACATTATTGTTTGCATTTCTATTAAGAAATGCAGTAAAAATAAAGATCACTATCCTTATTTCAAACCTTAGCTGAAAGTGTACATTTAGGTAAATCATGTATGGAGCTGGAGCTGCTACTGTATTATTGTTTAGATTTCATTTTAATGAGAACTGTCCATGTATAAAAAACAATTGTCTGTTCAATGTAACTATGCAGAGAAAGGAAGCTGAATCTGTATGTTGTATTACAGTATCTTCAATATAGGATAAACTCTGCCCAGTGTTTCCTGTGAAACCTCATTGTTACCTATTTATTGTTAATTCACTGTTCCTTTAGAAAATAACACTGAAACGTGTGTTCTTCCACTGACCTTAGCTGTTTACCTCAGTCTTTGGAGTGGGAGTGAAAACATCTGAGAAATGGTACAGAATGGGTTTACGAACTCTGGAAGAGGTAAAAGCTGGCAAGACCCTGAAGCTGTCAAAAATGCAGAAAGCAGGTAAGGTGAAAGTCTCAGAAAGACTTGTATCTCAGTGCTCTAAGAACTTGATAACAGAATCAGAGGAGGAGGCAAAGTTCACTTATACATCCATTTCTTGCTGCAGTGTCTTGTGAATATCAAATTATTAGGTTAAAATAATGTTTGGACTAACAGAGCTCCTACTTAAAAATGGTGTCATTCAAAACATATGAATATGCATGGTTTTTTAATTGCTTACACAGATACCCAATGAAATCTGCTCTTATACACAAAACTATTGATGGGTCATTATTGCACAGATTGTGAAAAAATTACAACATTAGGAAAGCCCAGAACTACTTTTTAGAGGAGACCTGTCTCCTTCAAGGCAGCCCTACTTTAGTGATAAATCTAGATTTGTAATAAAGTACTTGTAAAAGTACTTCCATAATCCTAGCACATCATAATTTTAAAGTGTTAAACATGGTCAAATGAATAATGTTGCTTCCCCGTAGATTTGCGTGTGTGTGCACACACATGCCATGTCCCTAAATAAAGGAACTCATTTAAACAAAGGAATCAGTTACATTAAGAAAAGGAGATTATATAACAGGACATTAACATAATGTAACTTTATGTTTGCATTAAACCCATGTGTTTTATGTCACCTCAGTAACCCTTGGATCAGCTTGCCTGCATTCATGCTCCATTGCCCTTTTTTCTTTTACATATCATATCCAAATGTGAAGCAAGCTGCAGGACTGGCCTTTTTTGATACAAGCTCTGTGATCAGACATAAAGATAGCTGGGATATTTCACATACCTCTGAGCCCTGCACTTGGGCAGAATCCCATCATTTTGGGAAAAGCACCTTTTAAAGCAGTATGTCCCAAAATGCCATTGATGGGAGCTGGTAGAGAAGTCAGACTAATTTATAAATATTCAGGTTCTCAGCAAGTGGAACAATTATCCTGAATGCTATGTTGTTATACATTGAAACAGCAAATTATAATGACTAAAATATATATAAACTATAAGGACAAAGATGAGGGAAGGAAGAGGCTGTCTCTTGCCTGTGATTCGCCGCACCCCAAGCAGGAAGCCGACTCCAGGAATGGCAGGGAGGAAGGAAAAGACTTCTGAACAGGCTGGATATAAATATATTTGTTCCCACAACATGTCCTGTAACAAACCTATAGTTTCAGGTTCAAGATCAAGCATTTCTTAATTCTTGCCATTAGATAAGGTTCCCTCACACATGCGATGAGTTGTGTGGTTTAACTTCTTGGTGAGAGGTGGCTATTTCACACGGGGCTTACATAACAGTATGTAGATTTTGATAATTCCACAGAGTGATTGGCACTTTTTTGCCTTTGATTTCCAGGGTTTCTATACTATGAGGACCTTGTTAGCTGTGTATCTAAGGCAGAAGCGGATGCAGTAAGCTTGATTGTCAAGAATACTGTATGTACATTTCTACCAGATGCTTTAGTTACCATAACTGGTGGTTTCAGGAGGTGAGTGAAAACAAATGAGGTCACGTGGTTGTTTTATTCTGGTACACACAGATTGATGTTTGTGTCTTGGAAAAATCAAAGAAGCTTAGTGGGAAAGTATCAGAGGGTTTTTTCCATATTCCGCCCCCCCCCCCCCCCCCCCCCCAAACAGAAAAACAATTCCCAGGTTCCTATGTTTTATTACTACAGATGGTTGGTTTGTCGGATCAAAATCTAAGAATAGCGTGCTGGAAAAAGTATGTTTAGGTCACGTACTATACTTGAGCATATTTTTTTTTTCTCTTTTGGTGGCTCTGAATTCCCAAGACTGAGACTACTGTAAGGCCATGTTGAAACAAAGATATGATAGCTTTAAGGCAATCTTGGTTTGTTTTGGGTTTTTTTTGTTGTTGTTGTTTGGTTGGTTGGTTTTTTTTTAAGAGAACTTGGTCATATGAGATTGAAAGGTGCTAAGGCAGAGTTTGTAGTGTTGCAAGTATACTTTGCAGTAAACATTGACTAAACTGAACATAAAGTACTGACTAAACTGAATGTACGCTAACCTCTGTATAGCTAGGGTGATCTCAGAATTTCTTTCCTGGGTGATTTTTGTTCCTAAAGCTTTTGATCTTGGTTTGCAAAACCAGACCCAAACCTGTTGCTCAGGAAATACACAATTCATTCTTTCAGCACTTATTTGAGAGCTTTCCTAAAGCCACACAGCAAAGTGTTGAGACTGGGAATAGTCTTCAGGAGTATCGGGTTCCTTGCTCTGTACTCAGTCCCCTGTTACGTCACTACTTGTAGTACTTGTCATGCTCATAAACCTAAAAAACTTAGCACCTTAAATCTCTTGCTGCTGAATTTGTTACTGTGTAAAAGTTTGACTATGTTTTTAACACAAAAATATCTTTCAAAAAATACTGAAAGTATTCTCTTAGAACTTAAAATACACAGATATGAAACTTAAAATGGTATGAAAGCAAAAAGACAGAAGAATGCTAATAATTAATTATCAATTGTGTGATTTATTATTGTAAGCCTACATAGGCCTGCATAGACTCACTCTGGTGCTAAATTAAGACCTTACAGGATTTTTAATTGCTATATACATACACAGTGATTATGATGAATGTATTTTATCACCTTTGTGCTCCTTCATGATATTTGTAATTATTCCTTGTATGTCCCATATTTATTGTAAGAATGCAACCACCAGCTACATGATTTCTATAACACAGTGTGGTCAATAAGAAGTATTAGGCTTAAGTATAAACCCTGGCCAAAGGTATAAGAACAAGATAAAATTTTATATTCAGAACCTCAAGTGTCATTATTTTGTGAGTCCTTGTTTAAGAGGCATGTGACGGGAATCTCTTCCCACTGATGCAAATCAGTCAGGGACCTTGTGTTAAGTAACTTCGATATAGCTGATTAACACATGTCTAGATGGGTCAGAGAGTTGCAGGGACAGAACTGTTATCACACTGAAAATTCCCCGTTTCTTCTGATATGATGTATTTGTGAGCTTTGTTGGCAGCATAGTTGTTTGCAAAGTTGGAATCTCGCACATCAAATTTAAGCCTGTTGTTTTGCTTATTATTTCAGGGTGATGTGATAGTTAGCCATTCTCTTTTTTGTTAAGAATAAGCTTTTGTATCTTTAAATGGGTGTGTCAAACCAGAAGAGAAATTATTTAAGTATCTAATGATGCCTTCAGTGAGTAATCCTGTATATTATTTATGTGCCTTTAAATATACAGAGCATATATTAAAAAACTAAGTTTCAAGATGTCAGTCCTAAATGATATTTTACCAGCCCATGGAAAACAAATACTGCAGCGTAGGATTTGTAGAAAACTTGATTAAATGGATTGAGGTACCTTTATTAAGCACCTATATTTTAATTACTGAACTGCAATAGAGTTGACTACTCTGTTCTTTTTTGCCTGTCTTGTATAGTGGCAGTACTCATCAGCATGAGGTATGTGTTAGCTCACTAGCTCACAGTTTCCAATTGACAAATTATTATTTGTTTCTTTCGTCATTATGTAAATATTTTAATAAAAGTAGGCAAATTTTATTAATCAAACAACTTGATTCCCTCATACTACACCTTGTACGCTACTAACATAAGAGAAAAAAATAGCTTGTGTTTGCTCTGAATAATATATTAATTCCCCAGGACCCAGATTTGTCTTGTTTTGTATATTTGTTTCATAACTTGGAAAAAATAAGCAGTTGTTTGTGTTCCTCCAGATTTGACTGGAGAGTTGAAAGTCAGGAGTCTTATAAACCTTACTTACTATGCAGGACGACTGGATGAATTACAAGGAACAGAACTTCCATTAGCAATCTACAATCATGGAGATTCAAAAGGGTAGAGGTGAACTACAGAGAAGTTACATTCTTTTTCCCAAACTTATCAAACACACACATGGCTGGATATATTTAATGATTTACTAGACTTTTTCCATTAGATTCCTGGAATTTCATGAAATCAGATGTTGTAGTATTTCTTTTAATCAAAATTAGGAAGCATAGTATAAATTCCAGTAAACAATAGCTTTTTTTGAAACCCCAGCAAACTTGTTCATGGACTTCAGTTTGATTTAGCTTTCACCTTTAGTCTTCTGTATTGCTTTTTGTACTAGTCTTAATACTAGTTGGTGTTTACAGCAGCCATAATCATGGATGATGGTAGATGAACCATGTTTCAGGTATGGACGAAGGAGCAGTTCAAAAGATCAAGAGCAAACACAAGAGAAGCCACTATCTGAAGTACAAAAGCATCAGGGCATTGATCCCTCAGTAGTCAAACTGCAAGCACAAGTGCAAAACCAGACTTGATTGGCAGCTGTACGTTAGAAAGCAACAGGAAAATGAAGAGCAGGATGGACAACTGACAGTGAAAATGATGGAGTCTTGAAGAGAGGAGACAAGGATATTTTGAGCACAGGTTTTGCTGATATTCTGGAGACTGTGTTAGGACACTGATCACTGCTTGTGTCAAGGAAGCAGGACTGCAGGATTAAGCCAGTGGTTACCCATTTGCTGATTATGTAGTACTGGGGACTACTGTTTGCGTATTTCTAATTCAGAATGGTGGAAGTTTCAGGGGGAGAAAAAGGCCATAAACAGGAAGTGAAAATCAAATTACTAAGTTGGATCTATGTCGTTTAATCAAAATACCAGACCTACAAGATGTTAGACTGAAGCATTAAAACTGGAAAAGGTGATGCACTCTTTTTGAGAACATACCAAGACCTGTTTCTCTGACCCATTGCATACAGTTTATTTCCTCTTTTGCTCTAATGTTCTGTAGTTTCAGCTTAGCCCCCAAATTCTTTCTTTTACCTCTTCCAAAGGGTCATATTACTGAAGGAGACTTCAGTGTCTGCTACTTCTTTGATGCCTTTTCTTTATGACTCTTTCATCTTTCTGCCTGTTTTCACAAAACAATAGCTCATAAAATATCTTTAATCAGAGGTGCTTTCCTTGTGGTTTTGGTTGGAAGTGGCAACAATACTATGTTTGGTTGAAGGCAACTCTCTTTTCAGCTATTCAAATCCATAAAGGAATATGAAGACTTAAAAGTAACTGAAATAAAGGTTTGTGATGGCAACCCTTCAGTATCTCCTTAATTTGAAATCATTCAGGAGCAGAAATGAATAAATTAATGAAGTCTGGACGATTTTATCATTTGTTACTCCCCTACAGAAACACTTAGCTAACTGCCTGTTAAACATAGTCCTTGAGTTTCAATCGGTATAGTTTCATATGAGAAGTTGGGAGAATTTTTTAAAAATCTTTTTCTGACACTTATCTGGATCATTTTGAAACAGAAATTACAACACTGAAATACATAGAAATACAGAAGTAGATCAATTGTATTTATGAAATAAATAAATTACACCCACACATTTGTGGAAAGCATTTCATTGTCTGTCTAGTGAGGCCTATCAGCTCTACTGTAGAGAAGGAAGTATTGAAAATGCTGATAATGCACTATAAAGCATACCATGGACAATGTTATCAGAAAGACTGAATTTGCCATGCAGTTTATTTGAATCAGGAATTGGCATGGCATTAGTTTCAGTGCTCAGCCTCCCTTATTTTGAATTGCTGAGATTTAAGACTGTTTTCTTCTTAAAGTTAATGAGAGAAATTCTGAGGTGGGCAACAGCACCTCATATTACAAGTCACAAAAGCCACTGTGGGTGAAGTTTCCCTTACAACATTGAGTTAAAGAGAGGCCCTGGGATGGGGAGAAAAGAAACTTTATTTTAGCGTGCAACATCCCTGATTAGTACTGTGTTTGTCCCAACTATATCCAAGGCAGGAGTGTAGTTTAGGCTAATGTATGTTACCACTTTTAAATGAGAGTTGAACTGAGGACCTGAATTTTTTTTTCCTGGTTATTAAAATTGTAATTTTATTCTATGAGGAGATTTAAGTTTTTTCAGTAGTAATAGCATTATCTCATCTTGTATATATTAGTACATGTTACAGAAAGTTTGATGCGTATTAGCAATGTGTTAATGCTATTATTAATAATATTAGCATCTTTGCAGGATTGTTAGTAATGACAGGTAGAGAGAGAACTTCAGACTAGCATTCATGGCAGTAAAACTGGAGTACTTTTTGCCTTTTCCCATAGCTCTATCATAGGACATGGCTTCACAGTGACTTCAAGAACAGGTTGTCACAGGCTGAATCATTATCACCACATTCTGCAAGATCCTGGTTTTTTTGCTAACTTAATTTAGCTGCTGATATTTGGTTTTGCCACAAGAGGTAATCTAGACTGAGGGTTTCCTAAGAGCAAAAATGCTTGGAGGAAGCATTGTATACTGTATGTAGTTTACAGCTTCAATCCCTGTACTGGTTATTCATATCTCAATACACACACCCACAAAACCCAATTTTGACTGGAGATGTTCAGAAAAGGATCTAGAATAAGAATTAAATACAATAATAAGGATAAATCATCATGTTCATTAACTGCATTTCCAGTATGGCTTTCTGTTAGTCTTTCTGTGTGCTTTGTCCACATGATTAACAAATGATTTACAAATTAGGTTTCAGTTTTCTTGTGTTCCATGTAGCACACTCGAATAGTAGTGGTTAGCTCTGCAGCAGCAGGATTGTATTGCTATGGTATGAGCACATAGTTACTATATCATCAGTAGGCACTTATTTTTTAGAAGTTACCTAGGCATCCAATTGATATTATGATTTCAGTTCTGGCTTTCTCAAATGAGATTTACTTAGACACACTTTTGTTAGTTTCTCCCATCTTTGCCTTAAGATAGAGTGAAGTAGACTAAGGAGACACTTCGTTTTAGATAAGTTTTCATATTGCAGGTGTCCAAGTGTCTTGGGCAATGCATCAAGCAGAATATCTAGTGCCTATCGTGTATTATTTGTCTTGGTGGGAGGCTAATTTCTCCATCCTGCATCAGTCTTCAGGGAAGTTTTGTCTCAGAACTTGTTATTGAATTCTGTTCTAACATGAACCTAATTGTAGTTCACTACCTCCTTGCTTGCATTTTATATTATCTTTTACAAATCGGGATTTGAGGCTCTCTAACATTTGAAGATAAGGACTGCTAACAGAAAAGCAATGAAGACAGCAAAGGACAGGGTCTTTGTGTTTGTCAGGCAGCACTGCCATGCTTTTGTATATTTGAAAATTTCTTTCCTGGGTGCAGTGACATTTCTTACAAGGCAAAGGAACGTATAAAGGAATGACATGGGACAGGACTGTTGTGTATCAAGAAAATAATTTAAAGATATCCCTCCTTTCAATCTCAGAGATAAAGTAAAACGAAATGACTGGGACAAGGAAATACTTTGAGAGATTATTTTACAGGCTCACACGCTGATGAATAACTATTATTGTGGCACCTTCATTTCAGAAATGAGACTTCTGTAAGGTATCTGGAATCAAAATTATCTAACTGTATTGACACATGCTCATAAATGAGAGGATGTGAGATCAAATGTATGAAGAATATTACACCTCCCAAGCTCTTGGTATATACTCAGGACTTCATGGTTTATTTACGTGAGCTAGTCATGTGGCCTCTGACTGAATTTCTTGATAAATCCTGATAAAAAGCTCTATTTGACCTTTTCATATTGGATACTCCTATTACAAGTATTCTTTAGCAGGCTGTAGAGGTTCTACAATGCGTCTAGAACACCTGACATGACACCAGATCTTTGTTAGGTTCTGAGAAATAAATGTATTTGAAGTCCTATTACATTTTTTTTTTTTCTTTCTGCTCAGATCTAGGATTAAAATAGTGCCAGATTTCAAACTAATATAATTAATTTAGTAAAAGTTTCTTTCATTAAGTTTTTAGACAAACTCCCAAGCAGAGGTTCCTTATTCTACTCACACCTTGTTGTTATAGTGTATCTTTACATTTACACTCTTCTTAGATATAGTGGTTTCTATGCTTTTTTCCTCCAAAACACAAGCTATAATAAGGTAAGATATAAGCTGTGCCCAGCTGTTCAAGTCCAAGTACTGTAATTTCTGCTCACTTTCTTCTACTGCTGTTAAAAGACGTAAATTTTTTAATCTGCTGTTATTTTTTTGTCAGGGAGAAATGTGCTATAAAGGAGCTGTGGGGCAAGCTGTTCACTGAACATTTGAGCTGATACAGTAGTTTGCACACAGTCTAATTTAAGCAGATCCTGGAATAATCTAGCAATTCTTCCAGCAACAGACTGGAGACTATTTGGATATCATTCATGAGTGCAGCTTTGCCTCTGATAAACTATAGTCCACTTTGGATGAGGCTTTTAACCCAGAGGTGTTCTAATCTGATCTGTTTGGTCTTAGAGCTTAGTAAAAAACTTCACCCTACTGAACTTCCTCAGTTTAGAAGTGTTTGACCTTGAGGTATTGGGATGCTGTGAATAAAAATATTCTGTGGCAGGAGTTAGAGGCACTACAACTGGGAAGGAACAGAGGTCATCACTAGTTTCTGCTTCTAATTTTCTGTAACCCATTAAAAAAAAAAGTTGAGAAAGGAGAAAATCATTTTTATCCAAATTAATGGCTAGCTGAGTCAATTTAGATGATAATCTATTGGAGTAATTCAGACACTTCCTTTTGTCATTAGAGCTTTGATTATTTTTTCCACTCATTTCATCTATTATTAGCCATGATGAATCATGAAGTAGAAGCTGATGAATAAGGTATCTGGGAGTCATGGACAAATAAGTACTCAGCACAGTGTATTCTTTCAAAGACATTAAAAAACTTGATTCGGTATTTTTTACATGCCCTACTCAAACCTTTACCACTTTTGCAGGTTTATCAGCTCATTAGAAGGATGCTGTTTAGTTATATACCTCTCTTCTCTCTAAAGCTACTTCAAATAATGGGTCCAGAGTGAAGGTAGCAATGCTGCCGATTTCTGTGAAGCCAGAAGTTTTACCCTGTATATGTAGAGCCAGAAACTCCCTGGATTAGCCTTACAGTCTCCATGATAACTTACACCTCCTGGAATGCATTTGTCACAACCTTAACAATGTTTATAATTTTCCATATCCTATCAACAGTGGTGATGACTACTAGTAAGCAAGCCAGAGCAATACAGCCAGAGCAATACGACTAATGTTTATAGAGCAAGATATGAAATCCAAGACTATACTAATTTAGCACTATTACAACAAAGCCTTCTGTATTAGCTTTTTTTTTTTTTTTTCTTTTTTTAACTGAATTGGACAAAATGAGAATGAAAACCAAAAGTAGGGCTAATGTATTTCCTTGTCAGGCAGTCAATCTGAAATTTTAGTTATGTACTGATCAGGTTTGTTACCATTTTAATTCTAGACAAAGTGTTGTTTTTTGGGTTTTGGGTTGTTTTTTTTTTTTTTGTTATGGAACTGGCTAAAGTCTTTGAAGTTACTGCATTGATGACTGCTTTATGCTATTTACTGTATTTGTCATTATACAGAGTATAAGGAATATTGGCAGTAGCATTTTCAAGTCACAAAGGCAAAGCAACATATCACAGGTATATTACTAGGAGAAATATAAGGTACTGTCTTAAAAATAGGTTATTTCTTTACAGTTCACATAATAGTGTTTTGTTCATTTGATATCCAAATCTGATATTCAATGTTAAAATGAAAACCAAAGTGTGCAATTAATAGAAAAAATGCAAGAATTTCTAGTAAAGATGCAACTATTTCTAGTGTAATAACAAAACTACAATTCACAGGACTCTAACTGGTTTTGACCACAAATTGTAAGTTGCCTTTTTCCTGTAAAAGGTTATTTTAAAATAATGTATGAGACAAAGTTGCCAGATGATCTTGGGCTGGTAACTGCAGCCATTATCAGAGGCAGAAATGCCCTGTAACAGAGAAACTGCTGATAGATGTGGTAAGATGCAAAAGTTTAAAACCAGCAACAATAAAACAGATGTGAGTCAGAACAACTGAAAAACTTGCTGTAAGAAGATAATTTATGTATGTATATCTATGTGCGTATACAGTAATATAATACATACATATAAAGGCACTCTATATATGAAGAAAGAGCAGAATGACAGCTAATAATGCTATTCAATGAATTTTTCTCCTTTTGCTTTTTTTCTGATTTGCCCTTTGAGGTCACTTTCAATCGTTTTTGGTACATAATGGTCAGCCATTTGACAATTCTGAGTTTCTGAATTATATGGAAATATTTTTAGAATGCTTGCCACTGCATAAAACCAAAATGTTAATGGCTTCACTAAGTCAAATTAAATTTTAATAGCCATAGTTTAATTTTTCTTTTAGCCTGTTCACATCCTTTAAGTACCATTAAATGTGATTCAGTTGTCTTCTAATATCAGCTGACCTGAACAGCCTTTTCAATTAGCCTTTTAGATGAAGCAGATCTGATACATTTTAAATAAATAAAGATCTCTTTTTATTGGTTAAATGCTGATATTCACAGCTCATTTAATCCATTTATTGAGATGCAATGTCAAAAGAACAACAGTTTCTTTGTGCAATGCTGGTGAATAACATGTAGAGATGAGACAAAAAAATCACAGCATCTTTGTTTTTGCAAGTGGATGGAATTTAAGGAAGCAAACTGAGATCTATAAGATTTTAAGAAAGATGCATGACTGAGAAATGAAGAAACTTATTTGCCAAGAAGTTACACATTGAAAACATTTTAGGAAACAGTGAGAAAAATAGTGAGCTAGCAATGCAGATTGCCCTCATAAATTCATTCTGATGTTTTGCAAATAATCTAATCTCTAAAGAGTAAATGGATGTCCCACGTTTTTTAAATCTGTTCATTCTATATTCATGTATTATGTTTTAATTTAATCTTTTCATGGATTATTTTACTGTTTATAATGTCATAAGCCTTTAACTTACACAAAAAGTAATAGTAATTGTCAGAAATCTACCATAGTTCATTCAAAACATCTCTGATGTTTCCATAATTCTGTTTGATGTTTGATCTCATTTTTGCTTGACAGTTTCTCAAAACCTTCACCATATAACAGAGAGAGCCTACTGTGATTAAACCTTCACCTCTGTATGGGGGGAGGCATGGGGAAAGAGGTTTCTGGGTTTGCTTCTGTTGTATCCCGTGCTGAGCAGTAATCTGGGGTGTCTATTATGTAGAAGAGCGAGGTTGAGGATGATTTGGACTGTAGGTGTATCTTTCCCAGTGGCTGTGGTTATCAAAGTGCAAGAGAATGGTATTGTCATTAGCTAGAGAAGTTTTCAGCACTGACTTCAGCTTTGCCTTCACTGACTTCAGCACTGCCTTCAGTTTAGTTGCTTGTATGAGTGTCAGATTATAAACCCTGCCCACAAGTAACTTGCTTTCTCCTGATGTAAAGTCCTAGCTCTGAAACAAATAAGAGTCTGTCATGACGGCTGGCTCATTAGACTCACCTAAGTGGAAAGAAGTGGTGACAGCTGTCAGTATGAATAACAGCACTCCCAGTTCCAAACTCCAGTGGCTTGTGCAGTGGCACTCTTTAAGATAATATACCATTAGAATTCAAAAAATGTTAAAACAGATTTTGCATTATTTACATAATTTTCTAGGCAAGTTTGCTAAAGTGAATGTTTTGAAAAGTTATAAAGTGGGTTCATAATGCAACTATTTAGAGTCCCAAAGCATCAATGAAATATACTTAATAACCTATATTCTACTGACCATTCCTATTTTAAAAAGGTTAGCAATAAAAATTGTTGTGATTTTTATTACGCTAGGTTAACTGAAAATTATTCAATTCAGCATTTTAGAACAATTGACACAGGCAGTACTGGATACTATTAGCATTATGAAAATTAAACATGTAAGTTACTAACTTCTAGTATGACTTATATTGAAAACACTTCTCTGGGTGTTTTTTTTTTTTTGGAATGGGAAATGCTCTGCCTTTCCTTGAACATGATTCTCCCAAATACATAATTCTTCCAATATATAAATATGTCATTTTTCAGTGAACATAAAACACATATTAAATAAACTCACAAAAGGTCTTTTGCACAGGACTCAGGCATTGATGCTGATACAGTTTGAATACGATACCATTTCATCCAAAAAAATCGCATCAAGTCCAATGGCCCCAGGCATTATTGTAACATACAGTCTGGGGCTGGGGCAGGGATGCAGGCTGCGTGATACAGAGCATGTACTAAAATTGATTTATCAGTATAATTTTCTAAGCTAGAAAATCTGCTTCCTACACTAATGGTGAACTATTGCTCTTTGAATGTTTTGGTAATTTGGGAGTAGATTAGTATGATATGTCATGGGGGAATAAAAGCTGTTCTGATTAAAAGGAAGCTGTACAAATAATTGGTACCTAGCATTAACGTGTACAAAGATGTATTCACAGACTGAATGAGCTTCATTTTCAAAATCTGTAGAGAGAATGACAAGTAATTCTTTACAAGAAAATCTCAGGCAAGATCAATGATGATAACCTTAGAACTATTCTGTAGCAGAGTCATGTTATATGTGCTGCAGTTAATTTGGAGTGCATGAAATAGGGCTCATGCAGTTTGCAGACTCATTCTTTTTCATGCTACTGATATTAGACATATAATAGGAATATGACAAAGAGAGAATATGAATATCTAACTTTTAGTGAGTTTTGATTTTATCCCATGCTTCACAATGTGTAAGGAAGTCTAAATTCACTGACAATTTGATTAACTCTTTTTGGAATTTTATTTTAGTGGCTTTTCACTAATGTTTGGTTGGTTGCTGTTTTTTTTTTAATACTGGGGGGACAGGACAATTTGTATATTAATATTTGGGAAGAAGTTTGATGAAAGGGGATGCTGACAATGTGAAAATTGCAAGCCAAAACATATCGGTGGTGTTATAGAACAGGTCTATAGCCAGAAACTAAGATAGTGAATGAAGTAGATCATAAGTTTATATTTAAGGTTAGTTGGAAAATATCTGTCAAAGTGTTTATAAGTATTGTTTGTTTTCTGTGAAAATTTTCAATTCTTCATTGAAGAACAGGACAGAAATGTCATTCTCTTGCCTGGTAGGGGCTATAATTCAAGTGATTTGTGTATCTTTAGTGAAATGAGTTCTTTAGTTGGAATTTCTTTTTCATGATGAGCCTCAGCGATAGAATTTTCATACTATATTGTGTCATTTCACGTAAAGACAGGGCTATGTGCATCATGGAAGAGGTAGTCAGAGGCACAGAAACCTCTGTGAAGTGTTACAATGCCTTTTCAAGATCATTGAAATATTTTATTTAGGTTTTGGCCAAGAAATTGAAATGACAACTTGGATTAAAACATTCCTTTCTCATTTATATTTATCTGTCCACACAAATCCTTCTGCTTTCTCTTATTTTCCTGACCAACTCTGCTAAACCCTCATTGTAAATAACAGATAGAGTAATTAGAGAGAGAGAATAAACTATCACCTATAACTATCATTCAGAATTTGTAGCAAAATCAAGCACCAGCAAATATTTTCCAGTCATTAGTGATTTTTTTTTAATGGTTGGTTTTTTTGGCCTTTTACATGGGTATTCTGTGGACGCATCATATTTTGAAGTACTGCTCTGAAAAGTGACAATAATCTGGGTGTCTCTTATAAATATTTGACATGAAGACAGCTTAATATCATGCATTGATTTCTGAAATGCTCAGCCAATGAATTTAAACAGACTGATTTTAATACTCAGGCTAGGAAGTATATTGAAGTAGGATATTTAAAATATACTACGTGAAAAGTATTTGCTGTAAATGGATAAGCACTAAGGGTTTTAAAGGCTGGCTCACAAATAAATAGCTATGGAGTAAAATTTATTCATGATAGTACATAAAACTGGTAAGTAAAAATCTTCTAAAAGTTATAGAGCATTAGGTACAAGGAGGACTATTAAGATAGTGGAATATATTCAGGGAAAGATGAAGTAGCAAGGTAGAAAAAGAGACAGGATATGTCAGATAAGGTGGTAAGATAAAAGAAAAATGTAAAGAACAAGAGGTCAAATCAAAGGCATATATGGCCTTGATGAGATAGGGATGCATAGTTTGTTAGACAGTTCTGTTCCTTAGATTTTATATATATGTATTGAGTTTGTGTGGCAAGGTTTTGGTAGTGGGGAGGCTACAGGGGTGGCTTCTGCAAGAAACTGCTAGAGGCTTCCGCTATGTCTGATAGAGCCAATGCCAGCCGGCTCCAAGACAGACCTTCCACTGGCCAAAGCCAAGCTCATCAGTGACAGTGGTAGTGCCTCTGTGATAACAGATTTAAGAAGGGGGAAAAAAAGTTGCTGCAGCACAGAAACTGCAGCCGGAGAGAGGAGTGAGAATATGTGGGAGAAACAACCCTGCAGACCCCTAGGTCAGTGCAGAAGGAGGGGGAGGAGATGCTCCAGGCGCTGGAGCAGAGATTCCCCTGCAGCCTGAGGTGAAGACCCTGGTGAGGCAGGCTGTCCCCCTGCAGCCCAGGGAGGTCCATGGTGGAGCAGATCTCCACCTGCAGCCTGGGGAGGACCCCATGCCGGAGCAGGTGGGTTCCCGAAGGAGGCTGTGACCCTGTGGGAAGCCTGTGCTGCAGCAGGCTCCTGGAAGGACTGGTGGCCCCTTGGAGAGAGGATCCCACACTGGAGCAGGTTTTCTGGCAGGACTTGTGACCCCATGAGGGACCCACGCTGAAGCAGTCCATGCCTGAAGGACTGCACCCCATGGAAGGGACACACGTCGGAGCAGTTTGCAAAGAACTGCAGCCTGTGGGAAGGACCCACGCTGGAGAAGTTCGTGGAGGACTGTCTCCCATGGGAGGGACCCCATGGTGGAGCAGGGAAAGAGTGTGAGGAGTCCTGCCCCTGAAGAGGATGAAGTGGCAGAGACAACATGTGATGAACTGACCACAACCCCTATTCCCCATCCCCCTTTGCTGCTGGGGGGGGGGATAGGTAGAGAATTCAGGAGTGAAGTTGTGCCTGGGAAGAAGGGAGGGGTGGGGGGATGGTGTTTCAAGATTTGGTTTTATTTCTCATTACCCTACTCTGGTTTGATTGGCAATAAATTAAGTTAATTTTCCCTAAGTCAAGTCTGTTTTGCCCATGACAGTAATTGGTGAGTGATCTCTCCTGTCCTTATCTTGACCCACGAGCCTTTTGTTATATTTTCTCTCCCCTGTCCAGCTGAGGAGGGGGAGTGATAGAGCAGCTTTGGTGGGCACCTGGCATCCAGCCAGGGTCAACCCACTACAAAATAAAACAGTTTCATTGGGGTTCACCTCCTAAAAAGAGGATGCCTTACAAAATCCAAGCAACTCAAGATGGAAACAAAGAGAGACAGTGACACTGCCTGCGGAAGAAAGTGGTACTCTTGTCTAAAGGGAAATCGAATCAAAACTCTACGTAAAGGTAAATTGAAACAAAAAGCTGCTAGCCGTTCTCAATAAGTTCCCAGCAGTAAAGTCAGCTGTAAGGTATCATTAATGGGCTAAGGATAGAGCGTGATTATGATTACGAGATTTAATTAATGTGTTAAGAATGAATAGTGCCGATGATGCTTAGTGAGTTTTCTGTCAGACATACATAGGTGCACCAGAAAACAAGTGTCTATTTCTTATTTTGTTTCAGACAATTGTACTGAAGCATCTCTTTCCCTATGAACTCCGATGCCTGTCCCTAAGCAATTCAGGACAGAATTAGAAATAAGTCATTACATATTGGCTTGTTTGTAGTCCTTCTTGAATGCATGTTGCTTCCTCTGAGAGCTTTCTGATGCCTTACATGTTTTCAAGTATATTTCTTACTATTCATATAGCAAGATAATTTGTTCGTTAGTGTGTTTTACTCATAAGTGTTTCAGGGCATCTACACCAGAGATGAAGTTGCTCTGAACATTTTGCTCTCTATTAGTGAGCAGTTACTAACATGAACAATATTATGTGGTTCACTTTGCAAAAGAGATTTTGCAGGCTCAGATGCCAGACAGTTCAGGGTTTGCAGGATCTAATGTCTGTTGTTTAGAGTGAAGAGATTGAAAACCAGTTCTAATTATAATATGTAATATACTGCATCACTTTTACCATGGTTTTATTCATAGAAAGCTGGCTTGAAAACAGGATATTTATAGTAGAGTTTAGTCATTGCTGATTTACCCTTTAGCAGAAGTCAAAGTTTATTATAGGCTAGTTAGTTGCTGTAAAGACAGTTGAAAGCACAAAGACTGATGTTTTCCTGGCAGATAATCATGAGAAAAACTGCAAGCATCAGTGACCTTGTAGTATGCTTAGAGCAACCAGGACATACATTTTGCAGATCCCTGTGAGTAGGAGTAGCTGTAACATTTTACTTATGTGTGACATGATCGTGCTGGTGGTGTGGGGACATGACAATGAGGAAGTAACTGCTGGCTAATTTTATTTTATTTTTTTGCTACAATATGAATCACACAGGACATTTTCTACATGTCAGATAACAAGGAAAAGACTAAAATGGTTAAAAATAAATCATGTAGGAAATGCCTGAATTACAAGATATAGCCAGAAATAGTTCTTTTAGTTGGTTTCAGTTTGGGAATGGTGGAATTTATTATGGATTGTTGCTATACTGTGGGAGAATTGATGGAAATGTTTCAGGCAATCTTTTTGAAGAATGGAAAATCAGCATTGAATAGGCAGCTGCAAAACTTCATAAGATAGACTTGGCTACAATCATCAGCTGATAGCTGGTCTATCAGACTACTAGGGGCTATCTTGGAGAATTACAAAAAAACCCCAAACATGAAAACCTTACGGATTGCTGCTTCTTATATACAAGTTTATAAACTCATATTAGTTCATAAATTAATAACCTTACACTCTGTATGTTATGTTAGTGATCAAAGACTGCAGAAAATTTTCCTTTTATCTTGAACTATCTTACACCTAGACACAGTTCTAGTGGGTGAACACAGCAAACATTCCTGGTTATTTGATCCTGTTGCAGAAGTTATTGTGTCCAGCTGCACCTAGTTTGTCTGCATTAGTAATAAGATCCTCATTGAACATTACTTATGAAATGCCTTGATGTTGATATTATATTATGCATTTTCATCACTACCATAAATAGTACTACATCCAGACTTAGTAAATTTAGATCATATCTCCACAATTCAAATACCATAAATGAAGTATGAGCAACTTATTGGTACATTCTAACTAAAGATAATTGAGAGCCTTGACACTGATTTCAGCTGAATCATGACAAAATAGAAGGATACTTTCACCTGATTGTTTGAAAATTTGAACTGGCAAGAAATGGTGACCCAGGAAACGCACCTTCACATTTCTCCTAAAGAAATAAAAATATGTAGCTACAATGAAGATACCCTTAAAATGCTCCATTACCTGAGGTCATACAACAATGCAGGTTGAAAAAGTCAAGGTTATATTCAGAAAGAAGTCAGAACAGAACTTTAGAGAAATATGACATGGCTGGTTCTTTCAGAGACCCACTGAAAATATACAGCTAGAGCTTTACAATATCTGGTACAGGAAAAAAGGCACAGAGAGAACACACAAAAGTTACATTCTCAAACAGAGTATCTCCTTGCCATGGTTTGAGAATTAAGAAAGTTGGTTAATAATAATCAGAGAAGTTTTCAATTTAGGATTAAATCAACTAAACCAACTTCATGAGCTCCTTAGACTGATGGAGGATCATGTCTTGAAGCAGAGCAAGGGAATTTTGTAAAGGAGGGTAACAAGATTTCACTATGTAAAGATTTACCGAAGGTAGAAGGTAGATTTAATGACAGGCTTGTCTACACTTTAAAAGGCTTTTCTGGTATGCTTATACTTGTAGAATATATTGGCAGCCTTTCTCTGTGGAGATGCAGTGTTCCTTTGCCAGTACAGTTTAAATGATTTTCTCAAGTGTAATAACTTATATTGGTCCAAAGGGTAGAACTGTTTCAGCTCCAGGGAACTGCTGGCTAACAATGTGATTTCACACAACACAGCTATCTTGGCAAAACACTGTTGTAGACCAAGTAGACAAGTTTTGAATTTCAATTTATGTTTGAAAACTGTTTGCAAAACAGGCATAGTTGTATTCCATAATTCTGGTGTAAAATATGTTCATTTTAATAGTAAATACTTTCTCTGTAAAAGTCTAGTTTTCTAAATGTATCCCATAGGTTAAGAGTAAAGTTCTCTTCCCTCAGACAAAATTAGTTGATTGACAAATTAGGTCTTAAAAGAGAGCAATCTCATTTTCTTTATATTATGCTTCTGTAAAATTCCCAACTACCTTACTTGCAGTAGGGTTATGTAAGCATAGTTATGGAAAAACCATATGTAAGCCCAATCCTGAAAAAACTTAACAGTTCACTCTAAAAAGTCAAGTGAGTGAGCAATGTCATTAAAACTAAACAGATTGTACACATACTCAAAGTTTAAACTGTGCATAATTTTTTCGGAAGTACTTGAGTAAAACTTTAGTGTCTTGGTAGAAAGGCTAGACTCAAACTTGCCATCTTGCAGCTGTAGGCTAGCAACACGCAACTGATAAATTTGAAATTAGTAGATATTATATTCCATTGGATGCAATAGGCTAGTAAGGTATCTTAAGGTAAATCACAACTGAAGTGGAATTTTACATATTGCCACAAAATGCCAGGAAGTTTGTTAGTAAATCAGCTTCTCATGTCTTTGTGACTAACCCAAATGCATGAACCCTGCACTCCTCAGCCATCACACAACCAGCTCAAACAGAAGTCTTAATCCTATTTTATGTTAGAATTGGGGGGATGTCTTTTTTTGGTGGGTTTGGGGGGGGTTTTTTGTGTGTTTAGTGGATGCAAGCAATCTATTTCTCAGTTCAAGGAATTTTAATAGAAAAACTGTCATGTTTATATAACTTCCAGTACAGCTGAGCAGGAAGCGAATAGAAACCTTTATTTTTATGGTAGGTTGATTCTACAGATTGTCCCATCACTGCCAAGTAAGTGAAACCCAGGCTGAACATCTAGTATCATTCAGACATGCTGAAAATGCACGTTTCCTTCCTTGCATGAACATTAATATCGTCTTTTAAATTGTTTAAAGTGAATGTTTTGATTTTTGGAAATGCCAAAGTAGACATGCATGAAAAAGAACATTTTGATGGCAGTTTCTGAGACAAAGGGATATGACAAAGAAATAATCCATTTGAAACTCTCAAGAGAATTAGCTAGAGAGAATTAAAATGGACTGGGATTGAAAGCATGTTTTCAATCTACCACCAGAAAGCTTCAATACAGCAAAAAAAAGTTGCTATAAAGCTATTTGTTAATTTTGTTATAGTGTCAGTATAGAAAAATAACTTTTTCTTTCTTCTTTCAAAATAAAATATCATATCTTAAAAATTAGCTTATATATATGAACGAGATTCTGAGTAGGTAGAATAGAAATACAATTCTTAACCAAACAATTCTCTCTTGGACAATAATAGTAAATGGAACTAGTTGCAAAATAATTTTTTCTAGTTAAAAAAAAAAATGTTGTAAGTGTGACAATAACTTCATAAAAGCATTTTCCAAAATATACTGCTTTCATAATTAATAATGCAGACTGTTGTCTACTTATTTCAGTAAATAATTTGAATGCAGCTGACCTTTCTGTTTTCCCTGCTGCATTATTAATGATGTTGAAGAGATCACTAGGTTATTGTTCTAGCAATATATAACTCGCTTAGCTGAGGCTTTGGTTTGCAACTAATGGTATTTGAAATGTGGCACCTGAGTAGATTATGTACCAACTGAGACGGAAACAAAAAACTGGAAAGCTTTCTGACTTACAAATCCAGACAGAATGTCAATGCATTTCAGCTGTTCAATTCCACCTTTAGGCAATTGGAGTACATGTATAATCTACAGCCAGCTCTTGATTACTCTATCTGAATACCTCATGATGACAAACTTCATTCTCTGTCAGAACACCAGCAGAAGGTGGACACAGCACCTGAATTTGTCTTGAATCAGAGCAATTTCTATATATAATGATTAATGCAGATCTAGAAGGGCCCAACTCTCTCCCAGTTTGCAGTAGCCTGCCCTGAAAAGTGCTGATCACCAACTACTTCCAAAGAAGTCAGACATTAGTCCTAAAAACCTTAACCCTCTCCTTTCATCATCTCATATTGATTTATTGTTGGATAGAGGGAGAGGTCTTTTTCTTTACCTTTTTTCCTTTGTTTTTTGTTTTTTTTTTTTCCAAAGTTCATCATATTCTGAGAGTTCACTGAAACACCTGGCATTTTTGAGTGCACTGATCTCTGTGTTGTATTTTTCCTAAGTAGAGGTAGTTGAATTTCCTTGTCTGTCAGTTTGCATAAGTCTAAAGTCTTTGTTAAATCTTTGAATTAGGCCAAAAGAGACTAGGTATTTCAAGATTTCTGAGCAGGTCTAGTCTAAGATGCCTGCTCTTATAAATAATAAAAATGTACCTTCTCTTCAGTCAAGTCTGATTCTTCAGTACTTACTACATATTGGAATATGTTCTTTTTTCTCTGCAGATTTCAGAATAATTAAAATTTTACAATTTCTGGTAACCAAAGATACTGTACCACTGTCATACAGACTGTTTCTTAAAGAGTGAGAAAGCTTGTTCCATGTTATCATAGAATACGCTGACAGTAGAGTTTACACATGCAAAACTAGATAGATGTTTTAAGACTAAAGTATCATCTGCATACTCTTACATTCCAGCTGAATACATAAGATCCCAAATCCACATCAATACTCATTGGAGTGTATATGTTTTTCAGTGTTGAAGAGGTTTTGCTTTGCCATTGATTGGCACTCAGCAAAATTTATGTATGCAGGAAGTTTCTATGATGTCATTTGAAATGCTTGATTGGAATGGAGTGTAATTTAAAGGATTTGCCAAGACAGCAAAAGCAAAACTTCAGCAATGTATTTCATGACTTTAAATAAAACTGTGACAGATTGGTATGGTACATTTCATAAGCTTTAAAAGCTTGAAATTATACAGACAGCTTCCAGGTACAGTTACATTATTTACATGAAATTGAGACAGCACTCTCAGTGATTCAAAGCTTAAGCATAGTTTTGTTTTGGTTGGTGGAATAGTGAATTTACTTCAAATATAGAATTCGGAGAGCCTAGAGCTGTTAGTAGCAAAAAGTCTTCTTGTGAGCAAGCCAAAGAGGCATAAATATTCAGCATCAGGGTATGATTGGTAACAGCCACACTCAGGCATTTATGTCACAGAAAGCTGGAAGACAATAATGCCATCTAGGCAGTACGACTATTATAATATATAGAGATAGCCATAGTTTCTAATTAAGAAGTAGGTGACTAAATTCTTACATGGCTATTATCCTACTTTGCTGTCTCAGTAGAAACCAGACTGGTAGAGGACTAGTTTTATAAACAGTTTTAATAGTGTGTAATAAATTAAGTTGAAATTTAATTTTGTTACTGTGTTTCACAGAATATTTTTCGTTTGTTTTTTTTTTTTTTTTTTAACAGCTCTGAGGTTGAGTTAAGGTTGAAGGGAATTAGTTTCAGTATGTGAGTAATAGGTGGTCCTCCTGAAGATAATACATACAAAAATAGGTCAGTCATTGTCTGTAATACTTTTGTTTGTACAATAATGTTTTCTAGTCAATTATAACCATTTTCTGATTTATCTTTTCTTACTGCATTGAACATCCCATATCTGCTAAGGCAAAGCTTGAAAAAGACATCGGCATGACATGCAGTACCCAGGTGTCTTGTACTCTGAGAAACAGTGTTTAGGTTTCTTTGGGGTCGTAAAAGACTCACACAGTCAAGCATAGCATGACATACGCTTGGTCTTTCAAAGCGTGTTTAATGAGAGACTAGGTGAATGGCACGCATTACTGTACTTTTTTTGAGGCAATGTAGTCACTGAGGGTGAAATTAGGTTTTAAGTAAGATTTAAGTGGTATTGCGCAGGTTTTGCACTGATTCTCCTCACTTCAGTGATTTTTACCCTCAGAGCATAACTCGCAGAAATATCCAGAGATGTGATCCCTTCTGCTGCAGCAGGTGACACTTTATCCTGACTTGATACAAGAAAGATCTTTTAAGTAATGCATTCTCTGCATTGTTAGGTGTTTCCCTAAAAGTGTCCTTGAACAGCAGCTGCTGATGCTGCATAGCACTGATATCCTGCTGAATAAATGAGAAAACAAAAGTGCGTTTTGTGTATCCAATATTAAAGCTATATTCCCTTATGCCATATGAGTAAAGTTTCTGCTCCTAAAGGGAAAGGGATTTTTCCATTGCTACTTCATAGCAGAGTTGGATTAACTTCAAAAATAAAATAAATAGCTTCCACAGCTATGGAAAATGAGTTCTGCCCCTGGTGTATTAGAATTAGTGTTACACTGGGCAAGAAAAGTAGCATTTTAATGAAGTGTCCACCCTCAAGCACCTCTTCCAGAGAAGACACCTGTGAATCTTTGCCAAATACTTATGTAGTTCAGCTGGGTTTATGTTGAATTACTTGGCTGGGTGAAGAAGCTGCTATGTGCTATCTTTGGAAATTCAAACCTTTGTGGAAGCCTGATTTATAGCTGCCCAGGAGAACACTGGCTCAGTTTTCACTATGTTTTTGTTTCAGTCTAATCTAAAATGATTTTATTCTTAAATCAGTGGGAAAAGTAACTGTGCAGACAAAGCTACAACAGCAATTTTTTTTTTTAGCCACAAATTGCCTCAGAATGAGTCAGAGTATCTCTCATAACTATGTATCTTTTCAGTTAAATATATCATGAATTCAGTTTTAATTTTAATTGTCTTTCCTGGTGGCAGAATTTATTTCAGTTAATTTCATTTGATTATTGCTATTTCAGACATTAATCAGCATCCTATTAACCCATCTCACAGATATTAATCATGCCCCAAAATAGCCCTGTGATGTACATTCAGGGAAGAATTAATCCTTGAGGGACAGGAATTCCAGAATTCCCTTTGATATGGAATACAAAATTTCAGTCAGTTTGGGTTTAGATTTCCAGAAATACTCAACTCTCAATTTTTATCAGCTTGTGCAAACCAAGTGCAGCAGGGTGACTGAAAGGCCGGGCACTAAAATCAGAGTCCAGATACGAAATGTCTGTGCAAGTATTTTCCCACACTGGCACTTCTCATCTCAACAGGTATTTTACAGTACATTACCACCTATATGGTATTAGAAAGAGAAGAGAATTAATTTTGACACTGGCTGGCAACCACTAGTATCAAACTGCCTTCAAAGGCAGCTAGGATCTAATTCAAATAATAAACCAGGAGAGCAGAAATTATCCCAAGAAGCCAGATATTCCTATACCCTCATATCTGTCTTCCACAGAGCCCTGATCAGATCTTGCTTTGTTGTTTTCCTCATTACTTCAGACATGTTACTTTATTTTTGAAAAGCAGGGACTGACTGTGTATGTTGTTCTGTGTTGGGATTCATTCACTTGGGGTGAAGTAACAAATGACACCTGCCATAGATACTTTCAGGGTAAGGTTGGGGGGATCCTTCTTGGTTGTTTATTTTTTAATAACTATGGGCAAAATTATGATATAGGATTTGTAATTATCCATTGCATAAAATAACCTGATAACCTATACAGCTCTCTCTTCCTATTTACCACCCCAGTACTGCAATAGAAGGCTTCTGTGAGTTTTAATTCTGGAATGAGAGCGATCTAAGATTCCGAAAACTACAACCTTTGGGAAGCTTAGTATGTCTTCATGTGATAAATGGTATAGATGAGCCTTCTGACTATCTAATTTGATGAACTATAAAATGGTATCTTGCCTCTGGCATCCTCATCAATCTTATGCTTTGTCACTTTTAGGGTGGAGGTATAAAGATCATGCACCTAGAGAGCAAGTGAAGCTGCTGGTAGATTTTGGCATGTTTGAGTGCCTCTTGTTTATTCTGGCTGAATGTTCACCCTTCCACTCTGCCTCCACTGACAAAGTAATCATTGCACAGTGTGAGTCATGCTTGCAAACAGTCACTTTTTGTGTTTTGCTGTCTCTGCTTTCTGTGTGTCAGTGTTTTTGGATTGTTAACTTTGGTTGAGATGCTTTTGGAGTTCAGTGAGCGTTTATTTTCTTGCTACCTACTCTATATGTGTGTGAACCACCATTGCATTGACACTGTTGAATCTAAATGTTGTTTTGAAAATGTGGAGCTGACTTGAATATTAAGGTAAACTGCTGAGCTAAAGCTGACAGTGATTTGAAGAACAGCTTATGTGTGGTGTACAGGGCTTAGCTGGTCATTTATGATAGCAGTGGACTGGTATAGTGTTATGCTGCTACTTAGGCTGTTAATACTCTTTACAGCATTGATCAGAATATGTAATTGCGAGTTTCTGAGGAAATAACTTCAAATAAATGTTACAGCATTTTATTGTAATTTGGAAGACCCTTTCTGTCACAAACAAGATAATTTTCTAACTTTCTTTTAAGCTATCACCCAGTTTGTGTTGCAAATGAAATAAGACTGTTGCAAACATCATTTCAGCCATTCAACAAAATCCTTCAGCATGACATCACTGTTGCAGAAACCCTTGCACAGATATGGTGCTGTTCATTTGCTTGGAAAGTGCCTTGTTCCTTCCTACATCCGTAGCAAAGGTCAATGTCCTTTTAAGTCAATAAAGCCACTTACACTAGGTCCAGATTTCAGACCTGAAAAAAAGGTCAGAAGAAAGCGTGCTGAAAGAATTGATTTCTGATTAAATTCTGAATTAGGTAAATTCACTCAGGCAAAATATCTGTGAGAATTTTACTTATTGGTCTACTTTGCATTTATATTGTATTAAACTTCTAGTAACTTATACCTGAATACGCAACACTATGGAAAAAGATTTTGAAAATCTGTAGTATTACAGCCAAGAATTATTCTTGGCTGAATGAAATCTGTGACTACTTTGCAATCAATGGGATTTTTCTCCTCTGGCTGTTAAACAGTCCAGGATTTTACCTTCTATGTAATCATTGTAGCACTGTCACACTCCGAGTACTTCCAGCTTAAAGATTTTTTTTCTCTTTATAATGGGGTGTATCCAAGAAAAAGCTGTAGTACTTCATAGTTTGAAGGACAGTAACTCAGAATTATTTTAATATCTGGCTGTAAGAAATTGTCCATCTCTTGTTCAAGATCTCAGCAAAGACTGCTTAATAAGCAAACCCCCAAGCATGCAGACTACCCGAGATTTGAAATAAAAATTTCTGTTCCTCTTCTGAGAATGCATATGCTGGTGGGTCACAGGTAGTAGAGATACCTTAATCAGGACTATGGTTATTAAAGACAGCATTACCATGACAGGTCTATTTGGTCAAACTTGGCTGATGTCAAATAATAGTTCTATGTTGCCAGTACAGTGGGAGTTAAATTGAACCCAGCGCAGAGGATAGCTCCCTCGAGTAAAAATATGGCATCAACATCAGAATAGTCAGAGAGAAATCTTTGAACTATGTATGCATGTGTGTGCATGTTTGATTATAGCTGTAATTATATATTTGACTATGCATGCACAGTGTGTCTACTAGTTTTCCATCAGGAACATGCATTTTATAGTACTTATAAATTATTTGTTTGCTATATCTAAAACAAGTGATTCTGCTACTTGTCCAAGCTTTCTCTTTGCTGCTTAAACAAAAGTTCATTGTGCTATATTACAGTTTGTCCATTCGTTTAGCTATGTGTAATCTTCTGCAACATTTAATCCCTTTTCCATTGCCACACAATCATCACTTCAGCAATTGCATTTGGTCTGCCTAGATGTTTATGCATATTGCTCATCTATATTCAAGGGAATATTCAAATGGCCTCACATATTTTCAAATCACTTGGGGATATCTGTCTAGAAGCTGTCCTCCCTGCATTTCCCAAAAGAAGAATGCAGAGAAGATGACGCTTAATTTAACATGTAATGAATTCCCATATTTCTTTCCACAAATAAAGGACTCGTCATCTTTTTATATCAGCTTTCAGCATTTTAGCTAGTATCCAGCTTGCTCTACAAATGAATTTCAGCTGGATTGCTTTTAATCTGAGCTCTTTGGAAGGAAGGGAGAGTTATATCCTCTGGTATTTTGTGCATACTCTCTACATGCCATCTAAGGGTTACTTTTACTGATTTTCCCTGCTTTCTGTATCAAAATACAACTTTACAATGAAATGGTCAGGAAAGTGAGAGTTTAAAAATCTTACCAGTTTTGTGGTGAATATTGGTTGCAAAGCAATTCCTGATGGCCTGATTTTTTTTGCTGTCTTTCCTGATAGCAATCATTCTCAGGAAGCTATTTCACAGCTATAGGGTTTTTCTTATTCAATGTAAAGGCTTCAAATTATATGTGTTAAAACATCCATTAACATTTTTAAAAACCATTTCAGTCTGCCAAATCTGAATATTACTATTATGATAAATGTACTGTTTTAGTAAATAAAATCCAGTTTCATCAGACAGACTAACTCAGAACATTAGTCAATATCAAATGTTTAGAAGCTCATATGCCTTCCTCCACAATCAATATTATCCCACAATTTTAACAGGAATAAAAGGTTCAGTCAAATAGAAAGAAGCCTGAAATATCTATGCCAAATCTGTTTCTGTTCTCCATTATTTGTCCTAACTTCATTATGTTATATTTTGCAGCAGTCAAATGAGTGTATGATTTGAAGATTTATTATGTAATTAATTATATGCAATTAATTTGCTTCATTCCAAGAACCCCACATAAATTTATGCTTCTTTATTATTTAATATAGCTGATCAGATGTTGGAAATAAGCACGTTAGTTGTTAGTCTTCCAGGTTCTTAAATATATATGCCTGGCTTCATGCAAGTGATTAATGCTGCCGATATGTGTGGCAGTGTTCTCATGTGTGAAGTTCAGTATGTGCGTGCAAACACTGAAGGATTTAGTACACATGCAGCCTCATTCAACACTTAGAATGCTATCATTATGCCAACAAGAATTTTGTCTGAATAAGGAATAGATAGGATTTGCTTAATAAATGGAGACTTGACTATGCTGTGACTCTTACAAAATGAAAAAAACCAAAGTATTTGGAAATTTTCCATCTGTTTTTTGAGAAACAGAAATGCAAGTTGGCCAGCTTGTCTCCAGAGCCAGTGGGCCAGTCATCTCTGATGATCTTTCTGAGCAGCTATTGAAAAACTTTTTCTTCTGAATATTAAGTGCCTTCCCCAAAAAGAGTGCTCAAGAGCCCTTCCTAAGATGATGTTGAGAATCAATTGAGTTACAGAATGTGGCAGCTGTGAAGAAAGAGTATTTTAGACTGCCCTGGAAAGTCTGATACTAAAATGGATTCCTGGTCCAAAATTTCTAACCAACAAAACAAAGTTCACTTTGCATTTCTAATCAGAAGTCAGGCAAATAATTTGTTATTTAGCTGACAAGGAGAGATCCGAGGGAAATCATTCAACCAGAGAACTGTTTTCACACAGAAGTGAAGTCAGAGTTTTACTTGAGAAGGATTTGTAAAAACTATTATAATCCCACTTTGAATGAAGTGTGAACCTCTGAAAACAAGAAAATGCAGTCTCTAAAGCAAAACATCACAGTGACCCATTACTAAACAACCTAAATAAACCAAAGACTAATCTAGCACAGTGCGCGGGGTTTTAAAGTCAGAAGTCATTTTTATGATCATCTAGTGCTGCAGGTAGGCCATTCAGTTAATCACTTTAATGGTTTGAAGGGCTTCACAGAAGACTTTTATCCAAGGATTTATCCTATTCGTTCTGGTGTATTCAACAGCAGGGTAACAGTTGGATTGTCAAATGAGAGAAAACTTAACATCTTTCAGAATATGATTCTAGGAACTTGAAAACTAGTGGGTACATTTTAAAAAGCTGTTGGTGAAAAAGAATAAGTGAGGTACGCCCAATAAGAACAAAAATCTAATACAGAGCCTGTAAAGTCAAACCAGGAAAGAATTCCAGGGAAATAAAATAATACCTAGATCTGTGTATTCCTCCTTATCATTCCCACGGTCTCTGAATGCTAAGCAGACAAGACTAAGAATGTCATTGCAGTAGAGCATAAAATATTTTTAAAAATAAATTATCCATATTGTGAAAAAAAGGGAGGAATCATGTTGTAAGGCAAAATTAAAGAGACATGAAAGAAAACTGGAGATAGAGGAAGCCAGTGAAGAAAAAACTACAGTACAGCAAGCTTAGCTGGAAAATACAGGGCTGTATGTATGTACTGTGAATAATGCCAGACTTGGATACATCTAACCATAGCTGAAGAAAGAAGGTCTGCTCTTGGAGAAGACCCTTCACAATTGAAGGGAGCTGATAGAGAAGATGGTGGTGAACAACTCTAGGACTTAGACTGCAACATTTCAAAGAAGAAACATTTCAAAGGAGAAATGCCTTTCCTTGGTTAGCAGGTAAAGCCAAGCATATTTTGGCAACACTGAAAAGTGAGTAATATTTCTATGCATAATACAATGTCAATAGTAAAGGTAATAAATCATTTTTATGACAGATCCATCCAAAGGTGTTGTGCTGTCTGTGATTTTACTTTGATGCTTATATTTCCTAGAAATATGCCTGAGCAGGAGATGCAGTTACACTTATGAACACAGGCTGTTGATGTTCACTTTGTATTTCATGCACTTTGGGGGCTTGCAAGGTTAAGAAAAGCTTACGGTTTTACCTAATGCAAGCACACATGTGGAAATACAGTATCATCTGTATCCACTTGAATTCTGTATAAGCACAAAGATTGCTAAATGGTTTTCAGGGTTTTGACACATAACTCATCACTGCAAAAAAAGTGATTTAAGCTCCTCCATTAGTGAAGTTTTGTGAGTGGTAGAGGAATGTCAGTCCATCTTTCCTCAACTAAAGTCACTGTATCAGAATTCTCATTGATATGGCTTAGCTGTTATGTAATATCCTGGGATTTCAAAATACTTTGCACACATACTACTCTAAAATGTCTAATCATGCAGATGTTGCCCTTGTAGATTAAGACAATATGATTATCTTATGCCATACGTTCGTATGTTTAAGTTTTAGTCATGACGACAGTTATGTTTGATCACTTGGAATCTAGATTTTGTATTAAAACAATAACAGCAAAAAAGAAAACTCCAACAACCTTAAAGGTATAAATTGACTACTAAGAAATGCTTACCAGCTTTATACAAGTTTAGTCAGCCAAGAACTGAACACAGTTAATTAACGGTGCTCTGTCTTTTATAGTCTTCAGGCTTGAATAAATTATTAGGACAAAACTTAAACTGCAATTTCAGTTCTGCAAGGTGCTGGGTTTCTTATAGCTCCAGCCCAACAAGGATTCAGGTTTAGATTTAAAGAAAAGAAAGAGAAGATGTAAGCAGATCTGAATAGCAAATCCAAAACTTGAATCCATGTTTTTTCCTGTTCAAAGCCTCAGAAACCTAAACTCCCCAGTCATGACCCTGATTGCTCTGCTCCTAAGGGCACCTACGCTTTTGCTTCATAACAGCCCCAGCCTTTCCAGGTATAAGCAAATAATTTCCTAAATCCTGCTTATGCCCAGAGGGGATCAAAAAACTAGACAGATTATTACTCATTTCATAGGAGGCTGTCGTGGTTTCAGCCCAGCCGGTAACAAAGGACCACGCCGGCCGCTCGCTCACTCCTCCTGCCCCCTCCGGTGGGGTAGGGAGGAGAATCAGAGGAGAGAAAAAGAAAAAAAAATGGAACCTTGAGGGCTGAGATAAGGGCAGTTTACTGCGACAACACAAAAAAAGAGAAGTTGCAACAACAACGGTGCTAATGAAAGAATATACAAAAAGAGTGATGCACAGTGCAACTGCTCACCACCCGGGACCCGACGCTCCGCCACCTCCCCCACCGAAAGTCGAGCGCTCCCCCCAGCCCGCTCCCCATTTATATACTGAGCATGATGGCACATGGTATGGAATAGCTCCTTGGCTAGTTCAGGTCAGCTGCCCCGGCTATGCCCCCCACCTCCCAGGTTCCTGTAAAAATTAACTCTATCCCAGCTGAACCCAGGACAGAGGCCTAGAAAACAGACAAGCTCTGAGCAACTCTCATACACATTAAGAGGATGTATATTATTTTTTCTAAAATGTCATTGCAGCTGTTTTTATTTTTAAAATAGTACTCAAATTTTATATCAAAGCCTTGTGATTAGAGTACATAGACAGTGGCCTGCCAGAATCAAAGCCCTACATCTCCCACCATCCATTAGTGTGCTAAAATCACTAGCCTGGGTGGATTTATGCCACCCTGCAGTATAAAATGGGAGATTTGTAGACCCAGGGAGAGTGTGATATAGTGTACTGACTAGGATGCCCATTTAGAGAGGAGAATTCTCAAGACTCTGCTCCCTGCACCAAGCACTGGCTCTGTATTTTGTATTTCACAGTCAGTGGATGACAAATAACTTGGCTGTGAAAACATTAAACAGTGTTCTCCTTCCTGGCTGAGTGGTTTTAATCCAATAGCTAATAACAAGTAAGTAAATAACCTGTGGACACTGGCGTGGACCCAAAGGCTATCTCTGAACTCTGGTCCTGGAACTGTACCCCAGCGGAAGGCAGGAGGAGAGGAGACTGAAGAGATGCCTCCTGTGAAGCAGGAACGTTGCCAATATTCCTAACTGAGAAAAATAAGGCAATAAAAAGACAAGGAATCACTGCACCAATCACTAGGCTACCAAATGCAATACAAATCCAGGCACCGATAGCATCAATTTGATGTTTGTTTTTCAAACAAAGTGTTTGTTTTCATTTTAAGTGAATGATGCTTAGTCAACCTGTGTAAGGAACCTGCTCTCTTGAATGTGAAGGGGTTTGAAAAAGACTGCAGCCTGCAGCATTCCTCTTGGAAAACTTCAGGAACGAACAAGAGTTTGAGGTTTCATCTCTGAGGCACTTAATCAGGTGATGAATTCTGGGTTTTTGTATCCAGTTTGAAGACCACATGTCTTCTACCATGGTGTTTAACTTGTATATGATCAAGTCCTGTATCATATCTAGTCTTTAGGTATACAGTTGGCTTTAGCTTCAGTGAACTGTTGATGTGCAGATAGAGTTAATTGTTGATAAACAAATACAGGTATTTACATACTTCCTGAGCTGGGGACAGAGCACCTTGGTACTATGTCATCCTATGTGCCTTTTATGTAATTTTATGAATACCCATGGCTGTACATTTGTATGTATACACACATAAATATATAAATATAGAGATGAAAAGCCCTACTCTGCTGAAATCAATGGCCACATTCCCTTCAGCTTCAATAGAATGATGGTCTGAATCTATGTGCACTTTACTGCATCTTTTTGCATGATTTACAAGCCATGAGCAGTATATATTATACAGTTTTTTAATATACTAGATTGTTTTTCTATTTTAAGGAAGATAATAAATTTGTCAAGGGTGAAATACGTTATTTGGTAAAGAGTGGAAATTAGACTAAGTGTTCCAGTAACAGCCTCACAAATTCAGTCAGAAATTAATCCAATGTGAATTAGTTCAAAGAGAAGCTGAAATAACTTTGACAATAACAATGATTTTATATCGTGTGCTTTTATATGATATTTAAATGCTAACTTCACAAATAAAAAGCGTTTCCATAAATGCTCTCTGTCTTGGGAAATCGATGGCTAGTGAAACACCTTGGATTTCTTGGAATTTTATGGCTGGATTGATGCAGGATTTTGTAGATGTGTCAAGTACCAGAGGAAGAATCAGGGATCAGATCCCAATTCCATCAGCTTCTAATTTCTTCCTTTGATTTTTTTTTTTGAAAAATAATTTTAGGCAAGTTTTCTTATGCCACTTTCTGAATCTCTAAGATAGGAATAGTAAATTCCTTCCCTTTCAAAAAACATTTTGAGACATGTAAGTAAAAAGTGCTATGTAAGAGCTTTGGATTATTATGGTAATTTAAGAGATAATGAATGTCATCCTACAAAATAACTCAGAAAGTGTTACATGGAATACTAAATGTTTTTTAACTTCTTGAGTTCGAATTGCTGTTCGGTTTCTAAGCCTAGACTGATGCTTTGTTTGAAACTTCTTTTGAAATCATTTCCACCTGTTTAAGCAGTTTTGACTTTGCTGCAGACACGGCACAATAGTTGCATTATAGTGAGTTAGACTGCTTGTCAAATGTAAAACCTAGATTTTCATTTCCTTACATCTTGCTGCTAACGCTGTTCAACTATCCATCAGCTAGATGGTTTCCTGTCATGCGAATGGGAGTTGACATGTCTGCCAATCAACTCTATTCCTACAAATTTCCAAGTTTAAGAAATCAAATTTGGTTTTATGCACTATTTTAAAAGAACAAACTATTTCATGAAATACAAAAAAGCAAATCTTTTGTTTTGTACAGTTCTCATTTTCACTGCTTGTATAACAATTCACAAGTTCTCTGAATACTGGACACAATGTTGAACTGAAACACACCTCAGCTATGTTGTGTACCCTTGTGAACATCAGCAAGAAGAGACTCTTCCCCTGAACACAAGAAAAAGATTTGGAGTTTTACACTTGGGTGTCACTACTCCACATTTTGGGTGCTCACTCCTCCTCTTGCATACTGCACCTAGTTGCAGAAATATCTCCTCTGCTCCTTTCTCCTTAGGCTGGCCTGGTTACAGCCAATAAATAGATATGTATGCAGTCCCTGTTGCAGTATTTAGACCAAAATGAAAACCTCGTAATGGTTCTGCAATGCTCAGATGAATTGCACTCTAAGATAAATTTTCAGATGTTCTCAAATATTTTATAATTCTGAAGGGAAGCATTCTGACAGCATGCTTTTGCCTGTTTTCCAATGATAGCTACATCTTAATCTGACTTAAGTTTAACGCATTTGGTAAGTGGATGAAAGGCAAGCTGAATGCTTAGACTTAACTGAAGAGAAACAAGAGGTTATGACACCATTTTTCATTAAGAAGATTTACAATTAAACTTTGTGCATATTGATTTAGTTGTGAAATCCTTAGTGGATATAATAAACGAGCTTTAGTCACATTAAGGCTGAACTGTTCTTGAAAAAAAATCAAACTCAATCTCTGCAAAAAGCATTGTTATATTTTAAAAGAGAAGAAATGTAAAATACTCAGGGATTTTATGTCTGCCATTAAAAGAAACAATAAAATTATTTTTAATCACAGTTTTGTTCATTGAAGTGTCCATCAAAAGCTAAAGAAGAATATTTAAGCCTGCATTAGTCAGACTGGCAAGTTTATCTGCTGTTACTGCACTGGATTCATAATATGTACTATTGTATTTTGATTATTTTTTTTTATCCAAAGATGACTGAAACCTTTTCTGGAACTTAAGGGGAAGACAGAGAGAGATTTAACATCAGCAAATGGATCTGCAGTATCTAGTTGAACAACAGAGAAAATACATCAAAAAGCTTAAATTATTGCTTAACAAAGAACACTGACAGACCCGATAAAAGAAATAGAAGATTCCATTTTGATTATGTTTCAAGAAACATTGCTATTACTTTATGCTGCAAACTTTTTAAATAATGCAGCAAAAATATTCTCTTCAAAAATAGTGTGAAATTCTACAGGAACTTAACTCTTTTAGCCTTCTTGTTATTTATTGCTTCCAGGGGTAAGAAGATTGGACATGATATAGATTTTTTGATCACCAATCCAGGACCAAAAGAAGATGATGAACTTCTGCATAAAGTTGTTGACTTATGGAAAAAGCAGGTATGAACTCAATAACATTTGGCCAGAAAAAACATATTCTAACAGTACTGAATTAAGCCTATGTAGTGCTTAAAGAACATTGACTTCTTTTTACATGACTGCAATATTTTAAAATTGGATATTGGTCTATTTGGTTATTAATAATGATGATGTATGTGCATCCTCCAGCTCTGAATGCTAAAGTTGAAGGTTATATCAGAAGTACTCTACACACATTCTGTTATATTTTAACCTAAGAATATGCAGCTAGTCAGAGGTAAGACATTGAGCTAGGTGGAGTTTTGATTGACACAGCAAAAGTGTTCTTATACTTTGAAACAAAACTGTATTTTCTTGATTTCTCCTTGAGATGGGAGTAGGTTCTTCCAAGGGAAACTACTTCAGGGAGCTCCAGCTTTAAGTGTAGTGGATTTGGGTGACCTCATGGTGTGAGGTGAGCAAGTCTGAAAGCTTAGGTACCAAAGGCCTGGAATTCTGGCTTCCTTTCAGCCCATAGATTAGCATTTTTCCTGGCTTCCATTGGAATATTGTCAAAATTGACATAATCTTCCATGATGTCTGGGTTTGGAAGAATGCACACATTTCAGAGAGGAGTTTTTCATCTAAGGGTTTTGGGTTTTCTTCTATTCAGCTTTCTTCAGTTTCAAGCAGCATTACAGTTGGAAGAGTCTGAATTATAACAGGTACAGGTACCTCAAAATATTCCTAGGTCAGAAATATAGTATGTTGGGAGTAGTAAGCTTTTGTTTCTTCTTCTACCTTTCTAGCCAGCTAAGATATTTTTCAACATTTACTACCTGTACTGTTCAAAGGAATTGAGGACATTTCAACAAGTAAAAGGCCAATTCTCTGTCTGAAGTGAATCACCAAATGCCCCACTGCTAAGTCAAGTCAGCTTTCAGTGCAGATAGCCTGGAGACGATGCTTTTGAACTGATTCTTGAACTATATACTTTAATTAATGTATAATGGGTCAACATGTGAAAGATTAAAAACATCCAACCAGACAAAGCTTATCTGATTGTATAAAGTTAACTGTTTCGAGGTGGTCAAAACGTTTCAGTTGGCTTTAATGGAAGGGCTTCAGAATTTTTTTCCTGGTAAAATACAACCTTAGCTGAATTCCTTTTCCTTTGGTTGGCTTTTGGTCTTTGAAAAGTTAACAGATTATTATTAATATTTAGATTTCTGTGATTTCCATCCTAATTCTGTATGGAAAGTGTATGTATTGAAGTAAATTGCTAGCAGGTATAATTTATCATACTCCAATGAAAAGCAATGAAGCTGTGGCAATTAATGAGTGCTGAGGAGCTACTCTACTTTTATCTTTTTATTATTTAGGTAAAGTTTATTTCTCAATCATTCTACTGCCTTTATTATGGAAAAGTTGCATTTCTTCTTGGAAGCTGTCCTGTTACCTTCTTAAGCAGACTGGAACCACTAGGAAGCCATGTGTGCATCCTCCAAAAATCATGTTTATTATCACACAGCAGAAAGGAAAAGCGATGACAGGCTGAGGCTAAAGCCTGCCCCAAGTGCAGCCTTTCATTCGTTCTCCCATTCTATCACACTCCACTTACATTAATGAGAACAATGGCTGTGATCTGAGAAGTCTGGCAACTGCTGAAGCTTTTCAGGTCATTCTGAGCTGCTTTCATTAAATGGAATTGAAAGGAAAGAAATAGAAAATAAAACGTTCATGCTGATTTTATTATTTTTTTTAAGGATAAAATTTGGCAGAAGTGAGTATGGGAGGTCAAGGGTGGCCAAAGGTTTGATGAAAAGATTAGGATTCCTCTAGGAATCCCAGCATGGAGAAAATGTCAGAAGGGGAGATGCACAATGGCTGTAGAAACCAAACCCAAACAAGCTGGGGATTGTTTAAAGCTATAGACAAATATTTTCTGTGTTCTATTTGTCCTCCAGAATTTTTATGGATTGTTCTACTAGCTATACAGCCTCTCTACTGTGGCAGTTGTAATAGACAGGCTTTTACTGGTACTACTAAAAAATAAGCTGCCAGCAAAATCAAAATGCAAAAAAGGAGAGGAATTACACTCCTCTTGCCTTTTTATTACCTTTGCTTTCTAAGGGGGAGGAGAGGACACAAAAAAACCCCAAACCTAAAGCACTTTTATACTCTTTGACAGTCCATCTGTCATCTGCTTCATAGCTTTCCACTTTTGTGCTATTGCTTCAAAGCTCAAATTCATCAAAGAACATCACTGAGGTCACGATGAGCAGCTCTTGGTGAAGGATTCTGCAATGTTTAACTTCTAAACTGTGGACCTCAGCCTTATTGAAATAGTTTAAAGGGGCCTTTTTCTTAGCTGAAAAGTTTAACGTAACAAACGTAACACTTAACGTAACACTTCCACTGAAAGATGTTGAAAACTTAAGTGGTTAAATCAACACCATCATGCTCTTTGATGCAGCGGCAATGCAGGTTATGGTTTTAATGGTTCCAAAAAGCTTCATAAAGAAAGTAAGAAATTACTTCTGTATGTTAGAGTTTGGTAGTCCATGGCCAAACAGGCTGAGCCATCTGTGTCAATGCAGCTTCATTCACATACTGTGTAAAGACATTCTCATTTTTTGCTTAAAACCTATATAGCTATATTTAGCACGGTTACATATGTACTTTCAACAAAGGAAGAGATACCATTACTACAGACATTCCTGCACTCTTCATTTTTTCCCTTTGTATTCATGTAAGTATAATGTTGCATTTTTCTTTTGACTTTTAGGAAAATGAGGAATGTAGATGCCTGCCTGTGCTTACTTATTTTAGTATATTAGTGGTCTGGTTTACAATCTATTATTCACCCTTGCTGAAGTGAACAGGTCAGGAAGGGAAAGCCTTGATGTCCCATTAAGGTGGATGGTGAGAAGCAAGTAGCCAGTCTCACTTTTTCATTGCTGGAAATATTTTTTGTAAACAGGGTTCACAGAACAGCGACACATTCATTATTGAGTGACAGCTGGATTTTAGCAGCAACAAAACCTGTTCCTAAGATACAGAAACAGTTAAAAGGCCAGAACAAAGAGCTTATTTTTTTCAGATGAACGCTCTGCCCATAAGGATGCAGACCTCCTTTGTGAACAGATATTGTCTCACCTTTTGACTCAATGCATTATGAATTTTTGTTGCATTCTGGCTCTGCTTCAGCAGGAGCTGAGGACGTTCTTACCTAAAATAGACTATTGTATGGTGGTTAGAGCACTGGACATGAGAGAACTTGGCTTAAATCGCTTCAGGCAGAGGATGGGTCTGAATCTGATTGTCCTGCGTATGAGTTTATTGCATAAAATGGGCAGAAGCGTTCCATTTCCTGCTATGTTTCATGTGAAGATCCAGGCAGCAGTGGCATTTCTTATGACATCTGATCCTTCTGGTGTGTGTTGTATATCTGTGTGTGGGTAGGTATGTATGTATATGTCCCTATCTATCTATCAGTTTATCTTGCTTACCACTGCAAGTGCTCATGGCATAGAGAGAGAGAAACATCTTCATTCCTGGACTCTGGTGCTGGTCTGTCCATTGCTGTTAAGACCAGGCTGTTCAGGACATGCCCAGAATTAGACCATTCTGATGTACAGGGAACTTCAAGATGAAAAAGGGGCCAGGGCAGCTGCATGGTTATGCAGCAGCTGCAAAACTTTGTATTGCTAATCAAACCTTTGATGCCATTTGCTAATGATTCCTCATCCTAACAGGTCTGACTGCTCCCAGGCATAAGTTCCTTGAGCTGTTCCACTTTATAGAATTCTATGTGCCTCACCTAGGTATTGTTTTTTCTCAACTAACATACCTAGATCCTATTTTGGATTAGCTATAGGTATTTCACTGAAAAAAATCCAGTTTCACTTTATTAAACCATCTCAGAAGGAAATTAAGAGCAACAACATATATACATTTCAGAAAAACATACTGGTTTACATCTTCAGGTGGTATAAAATGGTCCTACTTAGCTTTAACAGAATTAATCCAGCTACCAACAATTGAATAATGACAGCTTGTAGCATTAAAAATAGGGTAGGATTTCATTTAATTAAAAATGACAAAGAAAGCTAACGACCATATTTGGATTGATTTTTCAGCTGTTGATTTCATATTTTTCTAGAAATTCACACTTTTCCTCAGTTTGATCATGGATTTACTCCAATATCAATGCTATTGATGTGCCAGCACCCAGTCTATTTAAGTAAAAGTGTATAATAGTTCTTAAAAGGGAAAATTGTTCCGGGTATTGACATAACTGCCCTAAAAACATACAATTGGTTTTGATGATGTTGTAAATTTGAGAAATAAAAATGCCCACATTTTAAAACGATTGTGTAAACAAAGTCTACAACATTTTATGGTGTATAGATCAAGCTGAAATTTGCAAAGAACTGCAGATTCCCGGGCACAGAGTAATGAGAAGGCTGCTGTTTTGCACCTAGCAGTAGCCAGAGCTTCACACAATCTTCTAGCTGACTGCCCTTTCAGGCAATACTTTTCCAAAATGTACAGAAGTGCCATTTCAGCTTTATGGGGTGATGGTGATGTCCAGTGCCTAATCAAATTAGGTTAATTGGAAACATTATCCCAATGGATATGACCTAAGCTTTGGCTCCTATTTAAAGGCAATATCCTGACTTTGAATCAGGTTTCAATTGCTTGTTCAACTCGGCACTTGTGTAATTGTTGCCTAATTGCATTTTTTTTTAAAGTTGAAGCAGATATTTACAGTGGTCTACATACTCTCATGCTCCTCCTATTAGCTTTAGAAATTGCCCAGCCAACAAACTATGAAAAAACACTACAGAGTAACCCAGAGAGAGGTAGTCCTAAAACATCTTCCTAGTCACACTTGCTAACCGTGGCCATCTGCAAATACTTAAAATGTATTCAGGTAGAAGACACGGCCTAGTCCGCAGGGGAAAACAGCAGTAGGAAGGCTCCAATACTGATTTGGTGTAACTTCTTCATGATTGCTTGATGTTAAACCTCAGGGACCCCAAGGAGTGTTCCCTTGAAGTTCCTAAGTATGAAAATAGGATGAGGGAAACAAAAAAGAGAAGAGATCCATCTTTAAATGCTGTGGTTTAACAGGCAGAATTTGTACTCTTCAAGCAGCTGAGAGATCTCAAAGGGAGGACCTCTAGTAAGTGTGGTATCCAGGATGACTTTAGGTAAAGAGAATTTCTTCATTTTTAATATGGGCAATGCAGCAAAAACTAACACATTAAATTCACCCTGTTTCATTTACTACTACATATTCCTGTAATGAGTAGCAAGCTGGAAAAAATGACTGAAAACTAAGTAAAGCTGATGCAGAAGAGATCATCTGTAAGGTGATAACACAGCTAAGCATTAGAATAAAAATATTGATGAAGCAGCGATTACAATGTATGACTAAAAGTTAAAAATGAACGTCTTAAAAGGCCTGAGCATTTTATGTCAAGGCCATTTTATCTATTACAGACACACAGGTAATACATAATCATATCTCCTCAAGAGCTTACAGGCTAAAAATCCAAGTATGGGGTACTGGTGGCCATGTGTGACTGTCCCCAGATCTCACTGAGACAAAACAGTCTCTAGGTGCTTGTCTGCTTGCCCCTAGAGAGAGAAACCACTGCAGGCTGTGATATCTTGCTGGATTTCTCAAGTGATCAGAAACAAAACTCCTTCTGAGACTTTGTATCTACAGTAGGAATTCCATTCCTTTTGTAGTCTACCTAAAGATGGGATTTAATTCCTGATTTCTTGCACCAAAACTGAGGAGATTTCAACTTCACTTGAACAAAGAGGACACAAACACTTATATAGACTGTGGCAAATGTGCAAAATTGGTGATCCGAGCACACTGTCTACAAGCACCATACAGGTACTGGAAAAGTAGTTACTTGGAACTGTAAAATAAGACTTTACCAAAACTTAATGTAGTTGGAACTGTAAAATAAGACTTTACCAAAACTTAATCTAGTTAGGATTCTGCCTAGGGACATAAATTATTTAGATTCATTCCGGGATATGCTCTGTAATGCCTCAAATCTCAAAGAGCAAAAAGGAAAATGAAGCAAAAGATGAGAAAGTGCTGATGAAGTAGCTAGAAGATTTTTATAGAGAATGGGAAGAATGTCAGTGCTTAATCAAAGCTTGAAGTCATCAATTAATGGTCAATGATCAATGAGATTAAAAGCTTTTTTTTTAGCATTAAAAGCAACAAAATTAACCTGAAGGCAGGCACAGTTTCATCAAAAAGAGAGAGATAATAAGCAGTTATGTGTTAACATTCAACAGCTGTTTTGACTCTATATTTGGAAATAGCAGGCATCAGTGCCTTGTGACGTTGGGGTAAAATTAAGAAAAAATTACTATCTGTTTTAAAGATAGATGTGAGAGAATACCTGCTAAAATTAAGCATTTTCAAATCAGCAGACTTGGAAACTAGTAATCCAAGAGAAAGAGCTACATAAGGAGTTTTCTCATATTAGTTTATAATAAATCTTCAAAATCAGGAAAAAAATCCAAAGAAGTGAAAGAACGTCAATGCAAGTCAAAGAGTTATCATGAAAAAGGTTGGCCCAGTGATCCATAAACAACCTGTGACTGATTCCCAGTAAAATAATGGGATTGTTAATCTGAAACTATCGTCAACAAAAACCTGGAGGCTGAAAATATAATAATACCTATCAGTGTCTCTTCATGGAAATAATAACTTGTTAAGTGTTTTTGTTATGCTTTTTTTGGCCAGAATTATAGCTCTGAGGAATAAAAGTAATTTATTGTTGTAAAGTATTCTCTAAGGTATTCAACATATTATCATGTAAAGTTACCACACTTGCACTATATAAAAGAAGTAATCAAAACCTGGTGTTTAATATGGAGATATTCTTCCAAAAATCAGTTCATTGTCCCCTGTGTTCATAAGAGATCTGACCTGGAGACCATTGTAGTTAACCATCGACAGCCATCAAATAAAACCACTTCTATACATGCTTAGCTCAGTATTGCAATTTAAAAAAAAAACCAACACAAAACTAATATGATTCTTTACCATATATTAAGGGATGTGTTAACTAAAAGTCAGGAGGCATTCTTGATCATGCTTTTTTTATGGTGAGACTAGTATAAGAATTCCTAGTCCAGAGGAAGGATAATGTGTAAACATTCGAGGCACTTGAAAAGGAGAGACAAAAAATTGATTCAAGGACCTAAAGAAATCCTGATGATGGAAATTTTAAGAAACTGAGTCTATTCATCTCATCAGCGATAAATCTGAGAAGTGGGTTTGATCGATGTGTAGGTTTAAAGAAATGTAAAAGGAGATATGAAAAGACACGTGACAGTTGTAGCCTTGTTGATCTTGAAGATGAAAACTAATGAGCTTATTTAGTCAGAACATGAAGTTAGTAAGTTCAGCTTAGTAGTTTTCCTTCTAGTAATAACAATTAAACACCTGATAAACTATGAAGAAAGTGGTTTATGCACTATTGTTGCTAACCTTTGTAACAAAGTTAAATCTCTTTTGCAAAGGCAATTCTCAGAAGTCTCTACTTTCTGTGAAACCAGGAGCTCAGATGAAGCAGTCACAGTGGTCTTCTCTATTTTATGACTCTATAAAAGCTAAATTAAGGGTGAGCGTACCAGGACTTAGGCACACATCTAAGTGTTTTTGTCATGTGGAACCACTCTCAGAAAGCGGAATCTTTTTGCCAGCTGAGCCCTTCTGCTAGAGATGGCTTCAGTGACACTGAGCCTTGTTGTATTATTATGTATCAAGCTCCATTTCTATTCTGAAGACTCAAGGGTGAGGAAGGAAGCAGTGTGATGGAAAGTATCTGCTTTATTTCTTTGCTATTGTGTACTTGATTGTGTATTCTTTAAAAAGGATGTGCCGGGCAGCAGAGAGAGGGATGCTGCTCCTTGTCTTGTTCCAGGTGCTGTGCTTTGGGTGATGAGAGGTTTTCTGGCTGGTGAGGCGAGATTGCGCTTTACCTGAGGGCGGCTGAACATGCAGAGCTGTAAGAAGCTTTGGGAGTGCAGGGTAAATCTGAGATGTCCAGGAAATCAGTAGCCTTGGAAGCTGCCTAGAAACGCAAAGAACAGGCACAGAGACAGGCCAGAGGAATGAGAGAAAGATGCTTTTCCTAAGGGCCTAGAAGGGATAGTGCAGAGTTCGCTGCAACCCCAGGAGCCATTGAAAGGTTGCTGGCTACAGAGCAAGGCTGGAAGAAAGCACGACCTCTTTCCACCCAACCCTTCCTACTGTGCTGGATTAGAAGGAATTAATTTACAACGCTTCATTACTTCAATTTTTCTTACCCTGAATGTTCTTTATTATAAAAAGAAAATCTTGTTTTTATTTTAATAAAACCTGGTTCTTGAGGATCTACGTTTTTTTGGTGCACTCCCTTCAAACAGAAGGCATGGGCAGGGTCTTTCCATCTCTCTGGAGACTCCAGACCTTGTCACAAGGAAATCTCACACAACAGACAGAGTCCAAATGCTCTGTTTGGCATCTGTCAGCAAGACTGTGCTTCGGACTAATCTGTTTTTCTAGATGTCTGCCATGTGGGAAAGCATCAATCCCTAAACAGAAGTTTCTGTTGACATAACTATAAAAGGCTTAGGAGGAAAGGATGGAGGGGAAGAATTGCAAATATTGTCTCCCTAGTACAGGGCGGGACATAGCCACTATCAGATGACTACCACTGCACATTTCCCTCAAAGGGTCTGCTAATATTTTTCAAAAAAGCCACAGCTGTTTCATGTCTCTGCTTAGCCCAGATTTGGCCGGGCACAGTTCTGTGTTTGCTGAAACTGCATTTTCCATGAATTTTTAAGACAACTGCCTAGAAACTCTGGAATTACAGTAAAACCAGTCCAGCAATTCAATGTGAGCAATGTCTTCTCTTTAGGGCTTACTTCTATATTGTGATATCATTGAATCAACATTTGTAAAGGAACAGCTACCAAGCAGAAAAGTTGATGCCATGGATCATTTTCAGAAGTGTTTTGCAATTTTAAAATTATATCAGCCAAGAGTAGACAACAGCAGTTACAACATGTCAAAAAAATTTGATGTGGCAGAAGTCAAAGACTGGAAGGCAATCCGTGTGGATCTGGTCATAACCCCCTTTGAGCAATATGCATATGCTCTTTTAGGCTGGACAGGCTCCAGGGTAAGTAACCACAACAGTCTGTGTTTTCTCAGCATTTCTAACCTATTTTTGCTGTTGCAGGACCATTCAGAGTTCATGGATACTTAAAAAATGTTCCTTCTCTCCACATGTCACATTTCATGCTGTCATCAACCTGTGATCATAGGTTGGAGCTGATGAACTCATCACTGACATTTATGGATATCTCTCTAGAGGAGTTAACATCCATTTTCCTTGAAGCTTATTATTTAGGTTCATGGACTGAAGAGCTAGATTTTCAGTCAGTTGTGTTGTCTTTTTACATCATGCTAGTGTTAACAAGAAATTTAAATGGTTACTGAGTAGAGGGATGATTTGGAAAGTGTCACAGATTTTACAGGAAATTAAACATTTGAAGAAGAGATGTTCTGAATTGGAACTTAATTTGTTTTGTAGGAAATTGAAAACAATTTTACATGTTTCTTTTTGGATTAGATAAAATGTTTTGTTTCAGTTGTATTTTGAGTGTTTTAAATTGTAAAATATTGGAAAATTTTAGAATTTACACATTAGTTTTGAACTAGAATAAAATATGTTTTGTTTGATATTTTACTAATTGAAGAAAACTTGAAATGATAGCTACTTTCACAATAGACACTGTAGTCAGTAGGTATAATATAAAATAGTACAGTATTTTCAAAATAAAAAATTCTATCTAAATGCAAACTCAAAACTCAAATGCTTAGTCTCTCTCCAAACAGAATTATTTTTTAATCTGTTCTACATGCTTGCTTTCTGATGTTCATTTTCTTAGGAAGTGATTACATGGTATAATGGAGAGCTGCTGAGCCTGCTCTGAACACTCTTTTTGATGTGCTAGAAGCAGTACAGGTGCTTTGCCACTCTGTTCTACTCAGGTTAATTGGAAGCAGGATGTTATAGACTAGGCAAAATGTTGCAATTGATGTGTTCTCTTGCTGAGCTGATGAGTTACTTCAGTCACTTTTCTTTTTTGAGATAATAAAATCTATTTATTTGGGCCCTGGATAAGTTCTGCAGACTTTGGGGTCCTTCTTATCCTGGAAGTGTTTGGCTACTTAAAAGCCCTTCTCTCAACTCCGTAGGTAGGTGTCTACACTAAAAATGCACTTTGTGAGGCCCTTTGGTTGAGTAGGCAATGACTTCATCTTTCTCTGCCTCACTCAGCTCCTACTCCCTGTTGAGATAATTCACCTACAGACTGTGGGAGGCCATCATAGGCTTACTTTGTTGTACAGTGCCCAACTATTCTTGGACTAACCAACAGAAATGATGGACCAGTGCCTATCAAAATATTGTCCTTTCAGATGATCAATTTTTTTCAGGCTGTAGTCTTTTAATAGAGGTAATTTTTACATGTTAGTTTATTATTTGGTTTGGCGTTGGGACTCTTATACAAAGGATAACAATTTTGGTTTGTCAGAATTGCTGGTATTTGCTATATCTTTTACAGCAATTTGGACGTGATTTGCGGAGGTATGCTACTCACGAAAGGAAGATGATATTGGATAACCATTCCTTATATGACAGGAGAAAGGTACTGTTTATTCTCAGAAATAAAGCTATTGTGTTTTTATTTCTGAGTCTACATTTTCAGTTTATTTTTGATATTCAAGTGTATAGAATATTTTTGCTTGATTCTCTGTCTATTGTGTGGTAAAACAGTCCCACCTTTGCAAGATTTAGTTTCACTGACAGAGCCTGATTAAATCTGAACAAGTAAGTCCAGAAATCTTTTTTGGCATTGCTGAGGTAATTTCGAAATTTAACAAGAAACATACATTAGACAATGGTCTTTGGAAGGAACTGTGCAACCTTCACAAAACTGAGAACACCTCATCTGCAAGTATTTGAAAAAAGTCTTTTATTGTCCTGTTTCAGAATGAAAGGTCATTTCTGTGTCCCAGGCACAATTTCAACAGGGATTGTGCTGACATTTTGAAGGAAGAAGGGATATTGAGTGGTATAGGCTCAGCTAGAAGCAATGAGGAAGTTTTTGTAGGGTATGATACTAAGTGGAGATCAGGGATCATCCTGCTTTTAAAGCCCTGCATTCAGAAGTCTATGTGGAGTTCTGTTTAGTCAGGCTTGCCAGTCTTGGTAGTAATTGGTAGTATTTCTGGTCTAAATGCTCTTGGCTGCAGTTATACTGATCTCTGCATTTATCTGGCTTAATGTCTGTATTTGTATTAGGCCATTTTAATAATAAGCAAAAATCGATATTGAAGATGTTTATTGATGTCATTATAGGGGAAGGCAAAAGTACCATGTCAAGATTTTACATTAATATTTCCTATATATTTGTTATAGAACGGAGACTGCTTTTAGCATCTCTACTTACATGCAGCATTGTCTCATTGTTTGTTTGTGAGATGCAGCAGTGAACTAAGCCCTCACTCCATTTCAGCTGTCTCCATATGTGCTTGTCAGGCTTAGATGCTATAGCATCCTCAGTTCACATAGAAACCTGGGGAAATGATCAGACTAATGATCCATTTAGTCAAATATCCTGTCTCCAACAATTGTCAATACTAGATGCTTCAAAAGAAAATATAAAATCGCATAATAGATAAATATGCTATCAGACGTCTAAGGGGGGAAGTTTCTTCATTAACTCAGGGATGATGTCAGTGTCTTTCTGCCTGTTTTTTATATTTTGAAAGCATTCAAAACATAAACTCTTTGCCTCAACATAATATAGCAAATGTTATTATCTGCAAGTCAATATGTGCTCTGTTAAATAGCTTTTTGGGTGTAACAGATAACTGCACTAGGGAAATACAAAGAAATTAAGAAATGCCAGTGTTATTTTTTGTGTGTAGCAAAATTTTCCTGCCTGGTGTACAAGGATCTATCACTATATCTGCTGCTTTTATGTGGAACACTGAGGTGTTCAGTGATGCAAAATGGACACTGTTCATTCACAAACAGCATCAATCAGTATCATTTTTTCTTTATTGTGTTTAGGCTTTACGTACTATACAAAACCTTCTGGGAAAGAAAATGTGAGTTTCCATGTGTATTTCACTGGACTAGCCAGGATGTTTCACAGATAAATGATGAGTTTATCTTCACAATACCCTCTGGGAAGAAAGGTGCTTTTGTCTTCGCAAATTTTCAAGTAAAGAACTGAGGCAGAGAAAGATTTAAGGCCCTAAAAATCCATTGATTTGAAGGGCCCCCTGTTTGCAGTGTCTGGTCTGAATTTTCTCTTGTTAAATATCTGCCTCAGGACTTTGAAAAATACGTAGAAATGAGTATATCCGTGACATGTTTCCCAAAGCCATCAGCTGTAGCTGTAACTGAATCTCCAGACATTCTACAAGGCTGAGTGTCAACTTACATTTCCCCACTGCACTGCCCCAAACTGAAGAAACAGCATTAGTGAGAGGACTGAGAAGCAAGACTTACAAAATTTTCCTTATTACTTATTATAATGCAGGAATTCTATAACAAGGGCAAGGAAAAAAAATACCGAAACAAACCTTCAGGGCAGATTTCAACTGTCTTGACCATGAAGTCTAGGGCTTCCATATATCAAATGAAGGAAATGAATGGATCAATTGTCCCTTTTTTTTTGTGGGGGCACTCCGCTTTTGAGTCTGTCCATCATTGTCCACAATAATATCTAAGTCTCCCTTTTCTCATTTAATCCCAGACACAGTCAGTTTACTTCCAAATTTTATTTTCTGCTGCAAAACACAGATGTACTACAGATTTCAAAATAAGAATTCATGTTAATCTGTTGACACGGCAGAATACTGTTCTTGTCTCTGCTGCATTCTCAGAAATAGCCAAATTACATCAGCTGAAATTTTTCATAAAAAAGAAAATTCTAAGGCAGATATGCAACATGAAAAATTTTAGATCAGGCAGCACTGAAGTTATAATCTACTTAAAACAGGGTCTTTTATCAAGTAGTGTCATTCTAACAAGAAGCAGGGAGACACCCCTTGCACTTCTAAGTATTCTACTATTTATAATCTAATGTGTTAAATTAAAATAATTTCTTTTCTTATTTTTAACTTTGCAATTTTTTATTAAGTTATTCCCATAAAGGGCGTTTTGAACAAAAAGCCTTCCACACTGCCACCCAGTGTGTAATAAAGTCACGAATGTGCATAATACAGCAATGGTGTCTATAACTGTGAAACTTGAGATGATGACCTGTAGTGGAAGAGGACAAATTTGCAGTAAGTTGTGTGGCTGCCAAGGTTGATTAATTTTTAGAGACATCAGGTTAGTAAGCTTAAAATCAGTGATTACAATAATTAGTAACTTTAGTGCTGTTTCAGGGAACATATACCAAAATCGTGAAATGTTTAGGGTTTTTTTTTTTTCTTAATTTAATTATGAAGACTAGAGAATCTTTACTGTAATTCTAGTGCTTTTATTTAAAAAACATTTGACTCAGGGGGGGAATACTAAAAACATGGATGTTTTATCTGTACCATCTCTTAAATTTAGATTGGAACATGAGCGTATGTATTTAATAAGGACATTTTTCTTTGTGGTAGGAAATCTTCCTTTCTCAAAGGAGAGCTTTCTCAAAGCTAAAAACAATCAGGAAGCAGATATCCCTTGTGCAAGCTGATCAAGATCCCTCAATACAACCTTAATTAAGGTTAATTAGGCACCATAGGTAAAAACGGAATCATCTTTTCCATATTTCTCTCCTCGTTTGCTGAAGAGAGGTTACCTGATATCACTGGCTCTGTCTAGGCAGACAAGCTTTCATGCACAACTCTGGAACAGTCACTGGGGTATAATTCAGGAGCTGGGCCAAATCCGTTCTGCTTTGTTCTTCTTTATTACTTTGTGTGCGTGTACAGCAAAAGGGATAGCAAGGTCAGGGAGAGTCAAACTAATTCTCGATCCTGATGAAGATCAAATCCTTTCTTTAAAAACACTTGCCTGTTGTCATTTAAAATTTTGCAAGCTGGTATAAGTTAATAAGCCATGCTATGGCAGATATACTTTATTTTTTTTTTTTTATGGAAGGTGACAGTGCCTCTAAGAGATTGTATTTCATTACAAAAGACAACAGTTTCCTGGTCTACTCTGTGTTCCAATATATAATTTGGTATACTTTATTCTTCTATATTAATATTTATCAGCCCTTTGGCACTGAAGCTTCCTCTGTGGCCCACTGTCTGAAATGTGATGCATGTCAGAGAAACCCAGATTCCCACATTCGAGGGGTTGTATCAGGAGAGAGTCCTGGTTACTTTAGTGTATTTCCAAAGGGATTCTGACAGGAATAGGGAGCATTAACACAGCAGTTAGGAATCAATTACATAGCTTTGCAGAGGGGAACAAAAGGAACAGATATTTCCTCCAGGGACTCGTTACAAAGTTACACTGTGAAATTATTCCTCAGCCTTGATTTTTTTTTTTTCCTAGTGTGAATCTTTTTTACATATTTGTGGAGTTTAGAAGACAGCGTGCAACTATCAAACTAATTGTTTTTTTCAGTTCTGTAATAAAAAGGTCATTTTGTAGACCTTCCTTTGGTAGGAAAATTGTGACAACAAAAATTGCAAATTTACTACCAATTATCTGTCAGCCTCTTTTTCATAAAAAGATGAGTGGATGTCCAAATCTGTGCCTCTTTAGAACTGTGTCCTAAAGCTATGGAAATCAGCACTTGTATATACCAACTTGAAGTCTGAAGTTTCTGTGATTTACATCAGCTGGAGATCAAACCTTACAATGATTCCCACAGTTATCGAATGAAGAAGTTCGTGGATCAGCCATCAGGAAGAAAAAGAAATTTTATATTCCCTGTGTCTTATTGCTGTTGCCCTGGTTACAAATGGCCTGACACATTTATGAACCGGGCCAATAACATTCTCACTGTAAAACTTTCCCGATTCATGAATGAACAATATGCTCTCTAAGTAAAGCAGAAGTGCTTTTGCAAAGAAGAATTTAATTTTTCTGTGTGAACCATAAGTCAGGTGACCTGAAGAATAGGCTCTTCCATAGAAAAAATAAGGCCTTTAAGTTGGAAACCATGGCATCACTGGTTGTTTTTACACCCCTCTGCATTGGATTGCAGGTCATTTATCGCTTAATCCACTATAAAGAACTTCTGGTTACAACATGCGTTGTGTCTAGACTTAATCATGTAGACATTCGTCTGATCACCCCGTGGGACTCGGCACAGGGTCCACCATACCCTGGGCCACAGAGCACTGACACCAATATGAGGATGCTGCAAATGGCGTTTATTCAACTGCGTCACGCCCTTACATACTGTCTGTCGGTCATCCCGCCTCCTTTAACCCTTCTCTTTCCGTACATCGCGAGATCTTCCGAGCGCCAATCCCTACAAATCAGGAGCTAACAGAAGTGTAAGCACTGACCTTTGTTAGGTATTTATGTAATGCAGTCATCAGTTCTCTGTCTGAACTGCAGTTTTTAGTGTGTGTGTATATATGCAATTTGCTACATACAGAGATTTGAAGGGCACTTTCTTTGCAATGATTAAAAGTTTGTGATGTACTAGGGCAGTCGCTAGCAAGTTTTAACAACATCCTGACAGCTTTTTAACTGGGTGAAATGGAGAGAGATCTAGTGGATCTAACTAAAGAAGATACAGCTCTAAACCCTGTTTTAGTTTTAAACAACTGTCTTTAAGCTGAATAACTATCATCTGCTTGAATGAGAATGCAATAAAAGTGTGAATTATTTTCACTTTAATGTTTTATTATTTTTAAAGTGATTTTTAAAGTGGCTGGCAAACCACAGGGTTTCTATTCTTAAAGGAGTAGCTGTCCTTGAAGTATGAGTGCTTCTCCCCTTTTACAGTGTCAGCAACCTGGAATAAGATTCAGGAACCGCAAAGGTTGTTGGCTGCTTCTTTACCAAACTCTGGTGCTATTAGCTAGAGTAGAGTATTCTTGTCATGCAGAAGGGCACTGCAGAGTGTCTGAAGCTGGACTCTATGATACTGGATTTTTGCACTCTTCACCAAGAGGGTCGGTAAGACTTAATGTGGAATTACTGTTCTCCCATGAAATGGCTCTCGGACTCAAGTGTGTGCTTTTCTTCAGTAAGACTGTTACTTAAGGAAAAACTTCCTTGTTCTCCAGAATATGAAATGCTATGGTCCAGTCGGCTTATAAACTTAGCATCATCTTTAACTTTGAAGTTTGCTCCACCATAAATATAATGTCTTATTACCTGTCCGTACTCTCCGTGCCTTTACTTTGTCTCTATGATTAAGCTCATCCAAGTCTCCATTTCTTCTTAATCTGACATCGTTTCGTTCACTTTTGTAGACTCCAATAGTTTTGTAGACTCCACTGTTGCTGTCTACTTTCTTCTGGGTACTATTATTAGAACTTCAAAATCCAGGGAATGACTGTAAAAAGGGTGGCTACAACTTAGTGGTGTAAAATGTCAGTTTGAGAAGTTACTTTCCTTACCCCAGTATTGAAAGGATCCAAGAGGCTCTTGTGAGTTACCTAGAAAGCTACCATAGCTCTGGAAGACATAAGTTGTCTTTCTGCTGAAATGAAAATTAACCAATTTTAAATATAGCTTAGATTCCACACTGTAAGCACTAAAATGAAATTCAAGTTCCAAAAACTTTATCACCAGGAAAAGCTGCCATTGTAATTTAAGCTAATTTTGTTCTACCTTCTGTTATTCTGACATTTGCTCTTAGCTGCTTTTTGGCATTGCTGCAAAACCTTTTTGTCGCTTGATACTCTTAAACTCTCCTGTTCTTACAGGAACATAAATATGTTGGATTCCCCCCACCCCACCCCGGCCCTTACTCTGTGTCCCTGGATGTTATCTGAGGTTGCAGCTTGCAGTTCATAAATACCAGACTGTTGCGATCCTGTTCTTTCTCATGGCTCATTCATTTGAAGATCCAATTCAGATATGCAGCTATAGATTTGCTGCAGTCTGGCTTGTTGAAGGTCTCTCTGCTCCCTCTTGTTGTCTATGTGTAGTCACTGGATATAAAAGGTCCTTCTTCAGCTTCCAGAAACCCTGACATATGTGATTGTTAAGACATTATGCCTGTCACTGGTATCTGAATTGTTTACACTGATGATTGTGAAGACAGTTGTCCTGCAAACTTCCATTCCCATTGAAGAAACACAGCCTAGATAACTGTTAGTATTTAAAGGAAAGGTTGAATGAGCAGGCTGAAAATAATGTGATATTTTACCAGTTAGAATCTTCAGGGTTGTGCAGTGTCCAAGCTCTGAACTTGGAAATGTCTTACGTGCACAGCCTAATCACTCTGAAATTTATGTGTAAAATTTTGCACACACTGCTGGTGTTTTGGCTCGACAGAGGAAACAATCAAGAATAGCTATTAACATGTGTGGAAGGCATTCGTATGCAGACTGGGAGTAACGTCTTGAAGATGACCTACTCTATTTGTGCCCTTTCTTACTCTGCAGTAGGTCCGCTCTTGCCTAGTAAATATGTCTTTTCTTGTATCACTTTGTAACAGGGTGTTGTGTCAGGCTGGTAGACTGATGTGATTACAGTCAGCCAAAAGATCATGTACTGGTTCAGACATGTGACATCAGAGGGCATATTCAAACAAATTTCAGGTTTTCCTGTTCTCTCATCCCTCTTTTAATGCTGATTTGGCTTGTGAAAAGGCAACTTTTGAGAAGGAATTTTGACATTTAGCATGAAGTGACAATTGTGTGAGCTGAAGAGAGCATACATATTGTGATGTGGCCTGAGGAAGGAGGGTGGTGCAGAGGTTTGGCTAATAGCTTGCAACTCGGGTCACACTGTAGCCAAATTTTCTCTGTAGTTTTAAGCAGGTCATTTAACCTTCCTTGATCTTGCTTCCCAACAGTAAAACCTAATTCCCACAATGCAAAGGTACAGTAAGGATAAGTATTTAACCACCGTGGCAAAAACTAGGTTTAATGAAGAATTTTGATCACTCAGCATTTTGCCTTTCCCTATAACTAGGAGAAAGAATAAATGCTTAATGAAGACTTTTGATCATTCAAAATTTGCTTGTTCTTTTAATCAGAGGGAAATTCAAAATATTGACACTTTCTGCAAAGGTAAATGTTTTGGAATCTCAACTTTGGAAACAATCCATAGACCAGACTGTTCCAACCCTCCAAAGCTCAGACAGCTCTTGGGGCTCCAAGCTCTGAGGCACTCAGCTTGGCTGGCTGCTTCAGGCTCATGGAGGATAAGCTCTGGGGATCCTGGCTCTGATGGAATTACAATGACTTATTTGAACTCCCACTAAAGTGTCGAGCAAGTTGTTGAGAAGATGGGCAAGCTGGCAGGAGCTTAAATGGCTTAGATTTTTAAAAATGTCTGGTAAACTAGGTTCCATTGGATTTTTATTTTTTTTTCAGGGCAATATCTTGATAGTTATATCATTTTTATGTAACACCCAGGTTTAGGTGAGTAGGAAAATTACAACAAAACTAAATTCATTAGTGTTTTGCTGAACAGATCTGTTCACAAGGCAACGGGATATTATGTTTGTGGGGCTATACATGTGTTAAGTAGAAATATTGTTCCCTAGAACTGTCTTTTTTCTGGGAATACTGGGAGGTTGCACTCCAGTGATTCTCAGCCAGCAGTATCCATATATCGTGTTTCTCTGTAGAGCTTGGTGTGAGGATGCCCCAAACTTAAGTACAAAAGATGCTTCTGAAAGATTTACTGTGCTATGCAAAGCCCAGCCCTACCACTTATGCCATGGATAAATCTGGGGTTTTAAAATGCAGGATTTACCAACCTTTTTTACTGTTACTTCCTAACTAAACTCTCTTATCTGGATTAATTTAAAACTAGTACCATTACCGAATACTTTGGAACCCATATTGTCAGAAAATAAGCTTCTTTTTGGTTGCTTTTATATTTTGGTAACTATTTGAAAACTCTTCCTTGTAGCCACAGTAAAGAAAGATGTTTAAAACTTCCTCACCGTACTTCACACAGTTTCAGCTGTAGTGGGATTCTCTATTGCTCTCGCCTTTCATTCAAGGTGTATTCACTATTCTTGATGCCATTTGCTCTTCAGCAGTTACTCAGAACTGAAAAGCCCGGCAGAAGTCTGCTGTATTCAGTGTCTGATCTGTGAGCACTTCCCATTTTGTGGGAGAAGACTCTGCATAAAACAGGAACTAGTTTCAACTGCTCCATGCCCGAAGTTCTGAATGATATGTTTCCTCAGATTGTTATCTTTTGAGCACATGTGCGAGCATGTGGGAGATAGGCTGAATGAGAGGTGGAATGAGCTGGATGCATTAAGCTGCTGCAGGTACTTTTCTCTATTTCTGTTTTGTGGCGGGAGATTTCTAGGGATGGCATATGGAACAGCTTCACGGCTGCATCGTGGCCATGTAGAAAGTGTCTCTTTTTGCACCATTATCACACCGCTACCCAGCAGAAATCCTCAAGCTGGTTGTGGGATCTGAGGGCTGGATTTGTCTTGCAGATTTAGCTTTTTATCTTATATAACCCCGTATGTTTTCACAATAATATTCCAGAAAGTCACTTTTAAGTCCAGTTATTACTTTATGCAGTTCAAGGCAGCAAAATTAAATGATGTAAATAATTAGCATTGCTTTTTTGTAAAAGAGTAGCTGGGATTCCTAGGGTATAATAGATTGATTAAATTATTAGCATATGAATGTTCTTGCACTAACATTGTAGGTTGTTGAGTTTTTGTAAGAGGAGGCGCACAAGCTCAGTCTTATTTTGAAGAATCATTGGAGCAGAAAGCAGTTATTAGTTTTATGTCCTATGAAAATTTAAGATGGGAAATAGCTGCCTTAACGTTTTCTATTGTTAAAGAAATATTGGAAAAATATGACACTCTACGCAGAAGACTGTATGTGACTGATGACAATTTTGCATTTAAAAACTATTGTGTGAATTTGAATGGCAGTAAATGATATTTAGTTGTTGAATAGCGAGAGAGGCGGTTTATATAACTGCTCTGAATAGTAAATTCACAAGATGCTCTGAAAACTTCATAACGGGACCCAGCTTTGCAAAACATTAAGTGCTGTACAGTTACAATGAAAATAGCAAAACCCTGTGCTCCTAACTGGTTTTTTTTAAGAGAAGTTTTCCTTGGGAAACCTGTATACGCATGAAAGGGGAAATTTATCCTGGGATTTCTTCCACACTCTGAAGATCACTGTTGCACAGACTTTAATTACTTGCCTGCAGAAAGCATTTCTATTTAGGAAAATCCTTAACTGACTCTTCAGGCGGGGCTTGCCTTGTCTGTCTCTGCATATATGAAGCCAAATGAAGGTGTGATGACAGCCCAGGTAAATGATTATTATGTGACTGTAATGCTTTGATGAGCTGGCTCAAGGGTGTATGTAACTTTGCTGAGTTCTGCTACTACCCATCTTTTGCCCAAGTAGTTGCTTCACAGACAAACACGGTGTTTGCAGCAGCAGCCCGTTCAGTCATGCCTGGCAACATACTTGAACTTCTAGCCTCCCCTGCGATGTTCAAATTTTTCTCTGGCTGAGTCTAAGTCCCTGTTGCTGGCATGCCACTTAGCCAGTAACTTTTATTTTGAAAAACGTCTTACCTGACATTGACCACATTGGTCGGAAAAGTTATGTTCATGTGGTAGCTTGGCTTAGAGGATGGAAAGAGCTCTGACGAAGCCAGACTGATTGCAGATGGCTGGCCTGTTACTGAACTTTCCAGAACTTTATAAACAGGTCTCCTAATAAAAAGCCACCTTTGTTTTCCAAGCATTGATTCTTTTCTGTCACTACCCAATACGTCATTTCTCAAAAACATGTATCACTGGGAAGAAGAGCTGGCTGTGATTCTATGGCCTCATTTTATTATGTAAAGATGTGTAATATTCACACATTTTGACTGTGTATTCAATAATTATAGTCTCAAAATTAGTTTTCTTGTGTCATCTGAGAACATTTACTCCACACTACCTTTCACTGAGAAAAGATGCCTGCAGAAGTTTACTTGCACAGTTAAAGAGACTTTTTTTACGATTCTTTAAAAACTGCATGTTATAGTCTTATTTTGGCAGATGCTGCTCTAAAACTATGAAGTTATAACAGTGAGATAGTCAGCCTTGAGAACATCTTGATGAATTAAACATACTGCAGCTGCAGAGTTTGCTTTAGATGTCTGCAGTAATGACTGGATTAAAGCTAAAGTAAACATAAAGATCCAAAGTTTGTAATATTGATTTCCAATGTGATCAGTTGTTCATACAATCATTACTACAATTAAACACTGAGTCATTGTAAACAGATGCACGTACTTCAAATTACATTCCAATTCTTCTCTCTCTGTCTCTCAGGAAAGTGGAAATTGCATATGTGATTTAAGGGATTTGTTCTTTTAGCACCTGGTCTATTTTTAAAAGTTAGGAATTAAAATAATATACTTTTCTTACCTCTTGGTAAATTAAAAAATGATTATGTATTTTCTTCCAAAGTGTGCTTCTCCCCAGTGTTCTCTTAGCAGTTTAAATGTTTCACATATACCATATGATTGTTCATTTTTTCAAAGTCTGCGTGTAATTCATGTATATATTTAGCTAATTTAATGCCTTTGTAATAGCAAGCTGTACATCTAACACAAAGATAAATGTACCTAATTGTTGTTTCCTTTGCTTGATGTGTTTTCTGAACAGTTCAGTGAAACCTGTATTGCTAATGAAAAGAGAGAGCTCTCAAAATGCATAAGTAGGTGCAGATCCAGAATATTTTGACTATATTTTTATTCATTTTAATGTCTAGGGCAGTACAAAGCCAACCATTTTCAAGTGTTTTAATTCAATTATTCAATCAGTATGCTTGGGTAAGTTATTGAATGTGAAGCAGGTAACATAGTCTCAGATTTTCTGTTAAAATAAAAAAGAAATCAGTTGGGAAGAAGCTAGGTAAAGAGGAAGCTGGAAAAGGAAAGAGCCAAGGGCCAGAAAGGAAAATGGACTACAGAGTGGGAGTGAGAATGGGAAGTCTGTGGTGGATGTACAGATTTGATAAGGAAGCGCAGAGCGACTGGACAAAGCGATGGGGAAAGGAAAGGGTATATTTGATTAGCAGCTGCACTGTGGAAAAGAATATGGGTTGGTTGAAGAGGCTAAGCTGAAAAGGGGCACGAAAAAAGAATGACAGGAGAGATATGAGTGGAAGTTTATGGACTAAAAAATAAATTACATTCATCAGGCTAATGCTCTAAGCTGGCAACAAGAAATGGGTAAACTTTCAATTGCCCCAAGTAACTGACTAAACCATGCTTATCTCACTTTACTCTGGATATGGCATGAGTGGAGCCTGAAGTTACATTCAAAATCTGAGGGGAGAGATGAAGGCTACAATTTAGTATAGGGAAGTAGGGAAGAGAGGGAGCTAGAACAGATACAGATTGTAAAAACTCAACTTGCTAAGACTGATTGATCCCACATTGGCCTGCAACCCAAGATTGTTGCCAGGGCTGTCAGCAAATATTTGTTAGCCCTGTGGCACAGTATATTTCCTGCGTAGTGAAAGAAGCCTAAGTACTTCAGAGGAATTGAAGGAAGCAGTATTTCTTTGAAGAAAAAGAAGTCTTTATGCATATACATAGGAAAACAGAATTAAGGTTAAAATATAATCAACCACATTCTGGGATTTCTTAAATTGCAGGTCGTTGATTTTGCAATCTCATTAAAGTTATTTTGAAGTGGTTTGTTTATAATAATCCCATATGAATTACACTCAACTGTGTTTCATAAAATTGAGGATTCTGCATTTTTCTTGTTTCATTCATTCATATGAAGCTTTATAAAGACAAATACAATAAGTCAACTTGAGAGTATTTGACAAGCTCAAGCTGCTGTAAATAACATAGACTTAAAGCAAAGCGGAAGTACAGATAAAGTGGAAAAGTAATCCCTGTTAATATTTTTAAGGACTTTGTGATAGGGCACAGATTGTCAGAGAACTACAGGGGACAATAAGGTTTTTTTCTGGTTTTGTTTACAACAACGTGCTATTCCTTCAGATAGGAAGTTCCAAGTTTTTCTTCACTTTGTGTACCCAAAACTGAAAACATTCTTATCGTCTGGATGGTAGTGTATTATACTCTTTATTTCTTGTGGAAAGTTTTTAATTATTAAAATTGTAGTGGGAGAGTGGATGCATAACTATGTACTGTTTTGCAACAAAGTAACCACACATCTGTAATTTTAAACAGAGAAGAGTTCTATTTTATGCATAGCATGGTCTTGTTTACAAACTATATTTTAGCAAATAAAAAAATGCTTGTTCAGCTAAGTCAACAGATAATATTAATGTTTTTTAATATTTTATTTTTCAAAGTGTCAGCTCATCAGCACTGGGCTTTTTCTTTCTCCTTCATCAAAGCTACTTGTAGTAATTAGATTGCATGTAGAAGGCCTGAAGGTATTTTGTTACTCCATGTTATGAAATAGTTAATAGGATAACTGCCTAGAATATCCTAATATTAGCCTGATTATTCTATTTTTCTCAGTGAATATAGTTCTTATTGTTCAGAAATTTAATATGACTAAACCTATAGCTAGATTTAGAGAGTAGTTGTAAGAGAAACATTCGAGTATGGTACTTCTGATTAAAAGCAAAGGACATGTCCAGTGGTAAAATGAAATGAGAATTTATGAGTCTGGGTTCTATTACCTTCAAAAATTATTCATGCCCAGAATTATTAGAATAAATTCCACCGCACTATTTTGCATCAATACCATTACACATGATTTTGCCTGAGGGTATTGAGTCAATGGGTAATGCTTGTAATACTGCTTTTTCAATCATGGTTTGTTGTAATGTCATTTCAAAGAGTCATTTTTTTCTCTCTGATTTATTTATCATCTTATTTGTAGCTGGATTAGGAACAGATTAGTTTTTATTTTAAAGTAGGCATGGTGATGTGAATATTACTACAGAAAATACCAGTTAAACATGAAAATTACATTTGGAGATAATATAATGTCAGAGGCACTTCAGGTTATTTGCTACTGAAAACCGTTATGATACCATCAAAAGGAAAATGCATAGTGTCTACACAGTGCTGTGGAATATTATTATTGAACTTGATGAAATACTTCACATTTCTAGCACAATTAGTACTTCAGCATTTATGTTCTATAATTATCATGAAATTGTTTGTACTGTTGATAGTCTCATTCATAAACATAGCATAAATATTTAGCAAAATGTCTAATTACAACCAAAGCAAAAATCACCAACACCCAGTCTTAAAACAAAACCTCTCTCTCAAAAAACCCCCAACCAAACAAGAAAAGATTGGGAAAAACAAGGAAGAAAAAAACACCTAAAAGCTGTTAGTCCTATTGTTTAGGAAAGTACTAGAAGATAGATGCTTAGATATTATAGCATATATATGTGTGTTGACCATAGTGAAGATAAATACTACTCAGAGTAAAGTATACTAATGGGTAGTTACTACACAGTTCCTTAGGGCTTGATTCTCTTGTGTTTTTTCATCAAGCACTGTCTTATTCTGAGAATGCTGTCTGACTGACTAGTGATGGAATAAGATGCTGTCCCTCTCAGGCTGGCTAGCAGTATGAATATCAGGACCATGGAGAAGTTTCATTTTTCCATGTTACATTCCGACAGTGTTCATACTACACAAGATAACCATTGAATACAATTATTTGAAACATCTTATATAATGACAGGATTGTATGCATTTTTATCTGGAAATTGCTTTAGTTGGACTTTTTTTTTCCATTCCTCTATTCCCTCCCCTCTCTCTCCATAAAACCATTTAGCTCGCTGTGAAAGTTACTGATTACAATGATTCTTGTTAGCACTTTGTCTACCCTAATGAGTCAGCTAATGATTTCAGAGAAGTAGCCACCATTTTATGGATTGATGTTACATTGTATTCCCATACTTTCATTGTAGACTGAAAGCAGTCAGCCTCATATTGCTCAGTATATTGCAGGAATTTATGGATCTTCTGTAACACTTTCTCTACAGTTGCTTTACACAATTCTGGGTCTGTAACGTGTAAAATTGCAAAGCTATTTGCTACACTGAAGCTCTGAGCAGATTTATGTTTTCTACCAAAGATGTACAACCTTCATTCTTGTAAAGTTAACAGTAGCATAGAGAAGGAAGAGAAAATAGCTGGCTTCCTGATCAGCGTTTGCGAAGTATGCTTTCATATTGGTCATTAGAAGTTAATAAAAGGGAGTGGAGCTAGTTTGCAATGCTGAAGGTAGGCTGCATGACAGAATGTGACAGACCTGAATGACAGATGGAAACCCTGGTGCAGGGTCTGCACCCATTTATCGATGGCCATAAATACATAGATTGAGGAGGCGCACATCCAGCTGTTGAAAGAAAATAGAATCATAGTCCCTGTGGGTAAACATTGATATCACCAAACTCTGCTACTGAAGTCAATATTTTTTAAGTGTTGATGGCAGCGCTGGGCTCCTGTCAGTTATTTTAGTAAACATCTCTATGTACTACCACGTGCATTCCTTTTTGACATATAGCATATAAAATAAAATCACAGCCTGCTGTCTTGGTTAGGGTGATGCTCAATGACTCAAATTCTACATTGTAAGAGCTGGAGTTAGATATTCAGGGAAGATTTTAAGGAAATATGCTTGAGAGAGGCTAGCTTTCACTCACATCTCTTGTATTTATTATAAATCATACTAATCAAGTAATGTTGCTTGTCTTTAGGTTAGTAAATTCAAATATAGACACAAGCCCGTGTTAATAACCTCAGCAAAATACTTCTTTTCTTTGAAATCTGTTCCTTTCCTCAAACCTTGTGGCTTATACCTTTCAGCGCTATTAGCTGTCCCAGTTAATTCATAAGCTCTGTCTGCAAGAAACCACTCCAGAAAGTGATTGGTTTTGATAGTGGAGAAAGTGGGAATATCTTTTCGTGAGTAAACAAATTTTGAACAAGAAGTGATTGAAACACTTTAAATTTGCAACATCCTTCCTCACCCTCCCTTGCAGCTGCTATTCTTGCTGAGTCACTTTGCAGGCACTACCTGCACCTTCCTCTCAGAAACCCACTCTCTCAGAAATCCATTAAGATAAAACAAAAACAGGTTAATTAATATTTTTTTTATTCTATCTGCTGCATGGCTTTACTGACACCCTAAGAAGTTTATCTAGACTATTGCTTTTCTCCCACCTTCTCTTTCCACTGCTTTCTATTCTAAGTGCCCTTTCGTTCTTGCTTTTTGGCTGGCTGGTGGTTGGAGTAGATTTGTATGGTTCTGTAAATTTTGGTTGGAGTAAAGTGTTCTGAGTAATTTTATTAGAAATTTTAGTGTGAAAAAACAATCCAGAAATGTCTGTACTAAAATTCCACTGAAAATTTCTTTTCACTATTTTCTTCAGTTTTACCTCCCCAACTTGTTGTATGTGTTGCACTTATTCTCCGTAAGAAAGCGCAGAACTGCAGAAGCTCATCAGCAGGTTCAGTACTGTAAGAAGTGTTAGCACAAGAGGCACCATTAGCAGGTCATGTCAAGTCACTCGATGACATTCTCCTCCATTCGTTTTTTTGGTCTTTTGCTAGTCTGTTACTGACATCCTCCCCTTTGTCCTTCTCTCCTCCTTTCTTTTTTACTTACTTTTAGAAAATATTACTAGCATCTCCATATTTATGACTTCAGGATAAACCTAATTGAAGTTGATGGGGATCAAGAATATAATCAACTCAAAGTGTTTATTTCGGGACTTGCAATAACTTAATTGTCAATAAATAGAACATCCAACTAGTTGTGCCATGGAGTGAATTTGGATAATTTTTCATCAATCAGTCTGTATAATTTGATTACCTCTCTTCCAAGTGACCTTTCTGAGAGAAGATGCAAGTGCATAGCTGAAACACAACATATGTTCTCCCTGTCTGTCTTGTCTTCTCTTGGGCTTTCCTGACTCAGTTTCTTTGACTGTGGTCCTTGTACTTGTCACATTCAAGAATTCCTAGACACCTGCATTCAGTGGATGGCCTTGGAACTCGGCTTTTTGTTTGAAAAATATGCTTTCCTTGCCAGAGATTGACTTTTCTGTGACCTTAGTGTTTTCAGGTCTTCTTTTGGTTCTGAGCTAATGGAGATATTCGGGCTAGTGAGGCAGAGCAGGTTTCCTAGGTGAAAAGCAGCAGTGAACTCGCATGATTTCATGAGGCTTAGGTGCTAAGGTTTACCAGAAATCCATGCAGCTCACTGTAGTCAAATGAAAAAGCCTATAGCACTGGAGCGTCTTTAAATTTGCACTGAGAACTTATTTTTCTCCTCTTACTGAATTTGTGTACTGTCAGTCACAGGAACTAACATTTAACTCTCAAAAATAGGAAACAACTGGAATTATATTGATATAAACCATTTGGTGTTTGCCTAAGGACTTTTAACTTCTAGTTGACAAAATCCATGCAGCAGAATTGAATTACTGAATCATATGAACTTGTTCATATAAAATTGAGCCAGAAAGATGCATGCTTTTCTAATATAATAGTTTTTTTGCAAAATTTTAACAGGTAAGATAACAACATATTTTTTGCCTTCTGTCCTCTTTGTTCCTTATTTTTCTCTTACCTTTCAGGCAGATCTCATTTCTGTTTTTAAAGAATTTTGCAGCGCAAGCCCCAAAACTCTTTTCCTTGCAATTCTGATCACACAATAAATGAAAATGTGACTAGTTCAAGCTTTCAAATGTCTATTTATTTCTTTCTCCTCAGTCTTTTGTGGGTTACAAGAAGCTGCTTGAGGCTATTGTCACATATTACATTTAATAACCATATATCAAGAAACAATTTAATGTACTACTGCTACCTTTTAAGAAAAATTTCACCAATGGTTGTTTTAGCATTGATAGAAATTCTTCCATAAAAGTGACAGTTGTTTGCACCTATTCCAACTTCTTTGTTTTATTTCTAATTATTGTTATTTCTAACATTTTCGCATATGATAAATAATTTAATGCTATACCCATTTATTGTCAGAGTCTTGCTCTGAACTCAATAAAGTATGAGTATTGAGTACAGAAGATAGCTGCAGTCAATCTAAGAATTGCGGCAAGTGTTACGACAAAAAGACTTCAATGTATTTTTTTATGGACACTTGATCGTGCAGACATTTTTGATGCAATGATCAGACTCCCTCCTGAGCTGAATATCTTCAGCACGGTATGCAGGAGTTTAGATCAATATAGTCAGAAAATCATAAATCATAAAATAATGAAATATATACTCACATTGTGAGGTATACATTATAAAAGGCTGATTTATGAAAAGTAGCGTCTTCCTAAAAGTGTCTGCAGTCCTAGTGTGACCTGTGTCCAGTGGTGGTGCATCAACACTTGTTCGAGCAAAAATACCCCATGGCAGAGAACAGATAGGGTAATGCTCAGGTCAGGTAAACATATGTGAACATTACCATTGCTAATCATGTAGAAAGTATTTGCTACCTGATGGGTTACTTATGTTTCTGCCTTCACAATTCTTCCTGTAAGTTCATTTTATTAATTTAATTAACAGCTATTTATATTGTTTTACTGAGTATAAATATTATTTGAGCAAATGGAATCAGAGAAAAAGGGAGTGTGAGCAGTTTAATAGCTTTGCACGTTTAATCTAATAGGACATCTTAATATATTCTGTAAATTGTAGGTCTTTGGTGTTACGGTGCACTGCTTCACTCAATGCAGTGGCCTTTCATATCTAGAGAAGTGCATTCACACCTTGGAAGCTATTGCAAACAATGTAAATAGCATCATCTCTGCATTGGTCCCATGTATCATTAATTAAAAATCTTTAATTGACCTGGCATAAATGATGACATGTGAAGATGTCACTAAAGTGACAAATACATATGTAAGACAAATTTAAGGTGCATTATAGTATCTTTTACTATGGTTGATTAAGCAAGTCCTGTTGTTACCATCATTCATATACAATTGAGTTTACCCACAAAACTAATTTTTAGAATGGACTCTGTCCAAGCACAATGAACAGTTAAGTTCTGAGTTTGCAAATGACAGTCTGTCCTCTTCTTTTCTGTTGTTCATTTATCATTGTCATGTTTACTGCCACTGTAATAATTCCAGACATGTAAAGTGATGGGGGTTTAGACTGCTTGATATTCATCATTCAGTATACTGGAAATAGTACAAAGTTAGATATGATGATATTTCCATTATATCTCCATTTTAATAATTTAAAAAAGGAAAGAAAATATTAAGGTAATTAAACTGATGTGAATAGAAGTCACATGATAAACACCATATAAAAATCAGTGAGAGAAGACAAAAATTAGATGAGAAGATCCCTAACTACCCTATGTAAGAGTTTGCCATTTTAAAGCATGCAACATCATCAGGATACAAGGAAAAGATTAGAATAAATGTGTATTTTAATGACGTTCCCAGATACTTTTCTAGAAGCAAAGTTGTATCAAACAGTTTTGTAATTTGTTAACAAGATACTGTTGGCAATATTCCGTGTCATCCACTCCACACTGCCCCCCCCCCCCCCCCCCCCCCAATTTATTTGGTGAAACAGTATGTCAGAAGGAGTCCAGACAAACCTTAATGATTATGGCCCTTCAGGGACTTTTGCAAAAGGAGGGAGGGTGCCTCCTACACAATGTCATAGTTTTCCAAAGGATAATGAAATCCACTGGAGTGTGACTACATTCTTTCTGAATTACAGCTGCAGACCAAATAAAAGTCAGCACTATGAAAAGAATAGGAAAAATAGCATATGGAAGGAAATTCTTTGGTCTTTGAAAGGGCATGATTTTACTATGACTTATTCAAGAATAAATGCTCAAATAATGTGTAAAGTAGAGTTGGGCCAGTAATCATCTAGGAAACTTCATAGTTAATTCCAGTTTTAAAGAAGGAAATTAATCAAATTTCTACCATGTCTCACCTTCAGATCAGTGGGTTGTATGTTATACATACAAACCTGCAGCTCTTTGCTCTCCAGCAGATTCTGTTGGTTCAGAACCATTAAATCCCATTTCACCAATTATACTATCTACATCATCCTACAGGCTTTTATTTTGAGGTACTTGTATTCAAACTAACTTCCTAAGTTCATCTCGAGATGGGGAAAACTATAATGAAATGCCACAGTGACAGGCTGAGAGTTATTTATAGTATTACTCAATCATTATAGATTACCCAATTTGGTATTTTGCAACGCACTATTATTACCAAACTATTTGGTAATAAAGAGTATGATATGAGCCTACTTGTAATCTGATTAAATGTGTGCCCTTCAAGAAGGCTGAGTTAATATTGATGGAGAGCATGAGTAGATTTGGTTTCAGGAAATTTGTGTACACAATGCTGGCGGAACAGTTGTGGGCAGAACGACAGCTTCTATGTCTCCTGAGTGAGCAACCTCAGCAAAGTAGAGTTTTGTTCAATGCAATGTCAGGAGGTTGCTATCACTGCAGTATTTTTCCTTCCTGACCAAACAGAGGAAAGGAAGATGGATGGCCACAGCAGAGGCAAGTGTGGACTGGGTGTCTAAGCAGTATATTTTCATTTCAACAGCCTAAAGGATTTATCTAGGCTCACTGAAAGTACAGGTTGCTTAATACATGAACAGTGCATATTCAGTGGCCTAAATTTTCACATAATAGCAAGATCCTTTGTGTTATGAAAATCAAGAATTTGTGCACAGTAATGTCTAGTAATCTCTGCTTTCTTGAGATCTTTTCTTCCGCATCTTTACTGGACAAATTGCTAACCATATTTTAAGGTTTCCTATCTTGATGTGTAGTGTCAGTCTACTTGTTAAACTACTTAAGAAGTAGGTTAGAGGCACATGAAGTTACTCCAAAAATGGAAGAGAAAAAGGGGTCTGAGGTACTTTCCAGTGCATTCAACTTTTCCCCATTATTTAAATGCCCTATATACAAAATCAGTAAAATCAGTATTTGTCCCCCAAAAGAAACATGCTGTTGGCCAATGCTGATTTGTATAACTAAAACTAGAACTCTACTTTATTGAGTAATGGTTTTGTTTTGCTGGCTTTGTCATATTAAAATGTGCGATGAAACCAAGTGACAACAGTAGTATAACATCTGTTTGAACTTTGGCAGTGCTAGTTAGGATATCATCAAGCAGTGCTAGCTCTGTGCCTTCACTCTCTGCTTCTCTTTCATCAAAAGTGTTATTGATCATTAATGCCAAAATGAAAAATAAGAGGGAGCTGTTCACATAAGAAAACATTTGGATGGCAGCTGTTCTGCATTAGGTGTAGTTAATGGTCATTTGCAACCACAAATGTAATATTTACATCCATTGAAATAACAGAATTGATTAAATGGGATAAGAGCAGAGTGATACCAGCTGCTCCAGAGCATTGTTTTTGTAAGTTTGATTGATGTTGAATGGGCACGTCTTGGATCTGCTGAATATTAGTAAGAAGCTGAAAAGAAATCACAACTCGGCAAGGAGTTAATTACTTCTCTTGAGCAAAAAGAAAAGGAAAAAGGAAGAAAGAACAGTAGTGAATGCAATAATCAAATTTGCATCACTGTATAAGCTCTGCATAGATTGACAAAGAAGGAAAATCACAGGTTATGATTAACATTAATAACACTTACACTGCTAAAGCAGTTGGCAGATATCAGCTAGAGATTCATTTAGAAACATGGCTTGTAGCTACTGAGAATGGTATTCAGCATCAGATACTTTGTATTAGAAATTTTCCCTGTCAAGCAAATGAAATGAGTTTTGCTTGCAGAAAAACATAAAGTGACAGAACAAAAGAAATGGGATGCAATTTGGGGTCCCAGAGATATGAAGAGCTTCTATTAAAGAGTATCTATAACATCTGTCTACAAGTGTAAGATCTTTTTTCTTGTTTTACTTTTCTGCAGTAATGTACGGGTATGGATTGCCCTCTCTTGTTCTTAGTAATAGTAAAAAAAAAAAAAAAAAAAAAAGAAAAAGAAGAAAAAAAAAATCCCTAAAATCCTGTCCTCCCAGGACATACTCTGGGAACAAAATATCCCAAATATTGTTAGCCAATGGACAGCTATCAATGTCATCCTTCCTTTTCTTTTATTCTGTTCAATATCTTCTTTCGTATCATTTTTTCTATTCCTGTCTATATGAAAAAGGATCAGTTTTCCATTGGTCAGAGTTTTTGGTAGGTTCTTTTTATTCCAGAATCTGACATTTGAACTTCCTAGGAAAAAGGAACATTATTTGTCTATGCTTTATAAGCAATCTTTGCTATTGCAGACATAACTTTGAGCTGTCAGTTCATTATGGATATGTGGTTGTTTTCAGCTTTTCATGCTCCAGCCAATGCTCTGTAGTTGTCTGGGGCACTGTCCCAGAGGCTAAATATTCATATGCTGAGAACTTCATGGTGGAGGATAAAATACTTTAGAAAACTGAAGACTGTTTTTTCACTACAGGTGTCAAAGCAAAAAGGCATACCATGTTTGTTCTGATTTGATTTAAAAAAAGAAAAAATATCCCTGAAGCAATGCACCAAATTATTCCCTCAAATTTCTCATGTGGTGTGTTTGAATATGCAAATTGTCTTATATAAGTGGAATTCATTATGGAAAAGTGTAAACAGCTTCATATACCTTGTTAAGTACTTTTACTGTGCACTCCAATAACAGATCTCTGATACATATGGAATGTATCACTGCCTGAAATCAATGCTTTTACAGTAGAGCTGAATACAATGTCTACTGACCTTAGCGTGAAAACTTTTATTTCAGTGGGTTTGGTTTGGGCAAAGAGCAATGGATGCATGACAGTTCTGCAAATACAAATCTGGGGAATATAAATGCTGAAGAGTTAGTACGACAAGCAAGTAGCTTCTGAGCATGGCAAGACACTATTTGTGAAGACTGCACTGTACATATTGATACAGGATATTACAGAAACAGATACAACTTTAGAAGTTACTTTCTGATTTTGTAATATATTTTATTAACAGAACACATTACTTCCTGCTGCCATAATTACCATTGACTCTAATTTATTTGCCTATTAAGATTGTTTTTGTCTAATAAAAGATGAACTGTCTCCAAATAAAATAGTGAAAATGTTCCATATTACTTCACCATATAGCAATAATTTGCTAAGAAAGATAAATGACTTAGTAACTTTGGATGATTTCAAGAGGATATCAGCCAGAACTGCTCTTCAATACCTATTTTGCTGGTTGAAAACTCTGGAAGAGCAGAATCAGAACCTCATATTCTGTCCTCCCAAGCTCAAGGGAACACTGATGGCCTATGGCTCTATTCACTCAGGAGCATCTAACCTCTACCATCCAATTTAGTCTTCATAACCTTTCTAGCACAGTTAAACTGGCTTTCATTCTGCTTTGCGGCATTGAAAAATAGCTGTTAGGAAAGCTGCGAGCCTAACTATTCTGGCTGTTGGAGCTGAATAGCATCAGCAAAAGATGGGCCTTTTCTGTAGAGTTGGACTTAGAGCTTCAAATTTCAAATACCTCTACACTAAAATGGAAACAAGCTTCTGATTTGGTTGAATCCCCAATGAAGTTTGAGTCCAGCGGACAATTGATGTTACGTTTCACTTTAGGGGTTCAGTTCTTCATTATGCCTCAGCAAAACTGTGGCTCCTAACAGGACTGAGATATTGGATCAGGCACTGGAAAGAATGGGACTGATGGAGAATAACAATAAGCCAGAAGGTACCAGCTGAGGAGGTGAATTTTACTGGTGATGCACAAGCATATTTCAGGTGTGGCATGAGGCTTCCCTGGGCTCAGTGGTTTTGCTCATTCCTTCTGGCTCGTTGTTCTTTCTGCTTTCCTTCTACTGATGCAGCAGCTTAGACTGCGTTATGTAGCCTTCACATGCTCTGGTGCCATACTGCTTGGCCAAGCGGCATCACCAAGTCTTTCCTACCAGTGTTGATCTTCTTTGCTGACTAAGTAACAGGGGGGTTGAAAGGAGAAAGAGTGAAGTGTGAGTAACAAGAACAAGATCTACCTGTTCCAGTAATCTGCCTACCTGCTGCTTTCTGGTGCCTTGAGTTATGTGACCTCAACGGGAGTAAGAGACAGGGAAGCACCATCCAGATCAGGGAGTGAAGGAAAACAAGGAGGAGAGAACACAGAGGAAAAAGAAGGAAAAGTTGTGAATCTCTCATGCCAGAAGTTGTTCCAGCATACCCTGGGACTGCTCTGATCTGGTTATGGACTGCTTTTCCTGACCCATTCCCATAGGTATGCTGGACAGCATAGCCCTCCTGGATACTCCGCTTGGCAGCTGAGAAAGCAGAGGTGCTGATACAAATGTCCCTAAATTTTATGGTACTCAGTGATTTTCCTGACTCAGTGAAATTCATCAGTGGGTAATTCTCTGGACAGCATCTCCGCTTTCACAGTAGAAAGTAAATCCAGATTATGAAACTTTAACCCTGGAGTTTTCATGACAATGGAGTTTGAGATTGTTCAGAGATGAACGTGGATTGAGACTTAACTTCAGATGACTCCGGAACTGCTGAACTATTAAGTATTCTTTTCCAATAGAAATTAGTTTTTCTTGTGTCCAAACTCCCCTAAATGGTGAGGTTTCACTGTTTTAATATTCATCTACCTTAGCAGCCTTTTTAATTAATATTGTACTTCAGTGATGAAAGGAATTCATAAAGCTTTACTGTATCAGTCATCTTAGGGGAGGTAGGCTTGTGGGTGGTTCCTGTGCAAGAATACTATCCTGTATTATCAGAAGTGCAAATATGAAAAAACAAAACTAGTTTTTACTGTAAAACTTTCATTAGGAGTGTGTGTGTAAAAGAAAAAAAAAAAAGTTGCAGTTGTTGATCCCTTATTTTGGGCTTGTTTTTCCAGATGGAATATTTTGTCTTTTCAGATAAGTATATTTTAGAAATTTGGAAAGCAATGATGCTTTTAATGCTTGACTATACATAGTTAGTGTAACCATTGAATCAGCTTGAAAGCATTTATAGAGAAGATTACTATATTAATTTAAAAAACATTGATGTTTTTATGAAGAAAGTCAAGGTGTTGACCCTCATGGAAGGGAAATGTAGGTTTTATCTGAGTTCTAGTCCTGAAACTTGTGCACAGAGCCTTGAAAAAATAAATCAAAACAAAGAATTGTAAACTATCATTAGAACTGAAAGCATCAAGCAACATTAGAATTATTTTTTAACTTGCTTTCACATTTCAAGGTCAGCATACTAATGAAGACTGTATTCTGGAGAGGATACAATGGGTAGAACTGCCAAAAACTAATTCCTTTTAAACAGCAGAAAACATCAATTGAAATTTCCTTTTAACACCCTTATTGTCTTCCTTTTTTTTTTTTTTTTTTTTTTATTTTTTTTTCACAGAGGATCTTTCTCAAAGCTGGAAGTGAGGAAGAAATCTTTGCACATCTTGGCTTGGACTATGTCGAACCAGGGGAAAGGAATGCTTAAAATGATTTGCCAGTGTACATTCATCAGTTGACATCAATGGTCTTTCTGCCTATCTTGTGGTCTGATTTAGAGAGAGAGAGAGAGAGAGAGATAAATACTTGTTTCTATGAAAACTAAAAGATTTTAAATATATATTAGTTAGAAGCCATTATATATGCTAGAAGAGTATAAGTTCTTCAGAACCCTTTCCAATCTTTTCTGTTTTATTTTTTGAAGTTTCTACATGGGAGTGACAAGATAGAGCTTGTTTGGGGGGGGGGGGGGGGGGTACGACTTGAAGCTGGTGAGATTTTTGCTTGTGATAGGAATTTAACATTCCTGTGAACAATACTTGCTTGTTAAAATGCTGTCAGCTATGACAATACCTAAATAATACAAAATATTTGAGCTGAGTCCAAAAATTACTGAAATGCATGCTTATCTTTAACTGAATTTCTTAAGTATTTTGCTGAATCCATATATAAAATTGCTACTGTATATAAGGCTTAATGACCTAGGCAGTAATTAGTCTGGCAGTCTCAGCACGTTGAGGCTTGAATTGTAATATTTTTCCAGGTAGGGTACCACGCTACAAAACCTGTAAACAAGTAGAGAATTCAACAAGAGTTAAAAAAATGTTTCACAGGAAAGGAAAGAAAAAGTGGAATAACTCAGTAGCAATCTTCAACTGTGAGGAAAAAGTACTATAAATTTGGAGTACTCATTTGGACTAAAGAAGATTCAGGTTGTGTGATGTGATGGTCCTCATTCAGGAATTTGAATCATAACCTGCATGAAAGCAGCTGCTTTAACTGTTAGGCTGGTGCCTGCTCTAAGTTGAAAGCTTTTAATTGTGTATGCTCAATTTATATAGATGGAAATTTATTTATTAGTATATATATATGCATTGAGATGGAAGTTTACTTGAGCTGTTTGTCTATTGGCTGCTCTGGAATGGTATACCCTCTTTTTGGTCACAAATTCATCTTGGATGTGAGAGACTTTCTGATAAAAGTAATCCTATGAGATATTTTGGTTTCAGAAAATTCCCAGGTAGTTCTTGTGACTGTAATGATAATGAAGAATTTGTAATACGTTTATTCTTTAATGAACAAGGGCATTTAGTGCTTTAGGACATGAAGTTACTTACTGACCATTAATTTGTCATTTGTAGAATAAAGGTGATTAAGAACACCAAGACTGGTCAAAAAAATTTCTCTCTTAAAAACCTGAACTTTATTTTCTCTGTTGAGGCTGATTTCACATCTTGGCATGACAGGGGGAGAATGGCAGCGACAGGGCCAAGAACAAAAATTATGACTGACAGCAATGGTGTCCCATATTCAAATGATGGCAATATTCCATGGCAACATAGACTTGAAGGTTCTACTCATGCATAAAAACATATGCCAAGGTTTAGAAATACAGTGCTTAACTACAGGATGAATGACTTGAAGTGCAAGTGCCAAAGCGATTGCTGGTAAGAGAAAATTAAATAGGAACTTCTGAGAAGCTGCTTCCCCAAAGGAAGATTTGCCTGGTACAGTAGACAGGATAGTACAAGTATTAATGAAACTTCTAATGTACAGTTTTATACACAATCACCTATTCCTGGTTGTTAAAATAGGTAGTAGCTGTATTTTTGTGAAATGTATTCATTCATTATCATGGTTAGACTCAGTACTATAAAAACACTTTGAAAATATGAGTTCACATTAAATTCTATTTATTTGTTGCCCAGATCTTTTAGGATACAGTTTATGCACCCCACATTCTATCTCCTCTACTGTATTCAAGAAAAAATGCTCTCATCAGTTTAATACATTTATTCACCAGGCTAAAATGTTACAGGATTAGGCACAAAAGTGTTTGCAGGAAAATGAAGGCTATTTCAGAGCAAAGGTTCAGTTTTTGCTACAAGGATCTCATTCTATACATACACCCATCTAGCTCACAGGTAGTGGGTAGATTTCCTAAACTTTAGCAAACAACCTGAAACAAAAGCTAAACAAGAATGGCTCTATCAGACTTACTGCAAGAAATGCATGCTATTCTATGAATCCGTTCTATAATTTGTGATAATCCTAATTTTATGGCACAAGCAATTTAAAATCCGTAATTTAAACCTAATTTGGTGCCATTAGTAGAAATGAAGGCAAGACTTTTTTTTTACAGTTATAGTTACATGACAGTTTTGATACTAAGAAAAAGTATGCTGAATTTGTTTACTGGTTCCTTTCAACTGAGGAATGGACTTTTAGAGGACTGCATCGTAAACTATTCTACAACCTCAGTCAGGGATGTAGAAAAATGTAATAACAGCATGGAATTTTATTCTTGCCTGTGCCAATAAAACCATTCTTTTTAAGTGCAGTTTTGCTAACTGAGCAGAAAATATAAGGCTACTTTCTAAACTGCTCTAACTAGAAAGCACTGGTGTTGCTTCCTACTTTATTGTGCTGATGTATGAAGCACCTTCTCTGTGTTTTGCATCAGGATGCTGACACTTAAGTAGCAATGACATTTTTTAGTCCTAGTGGAAGAGAACAAAAGCTATGGTATCTTATCTGAATATTCTTTCTGCCTGGCCACCATTTATCAGAAATTATACATTCCAGTTCTGCTGTTTCTGCATACTTCAAGCCACAGAGGAAATATGAAACATTCTGATTTCCACATAAAGAAATAGCTCCCATCTTGCCTGCCTATGGATCACTTATAATTATACCACCTGTGGGGGAGAAGATACCAAACACAAGTTCTGTCAGCTCCTTCAAGACTGGAAGAAAACAGAATATCACTTTATTCTTTTTTTTTCCCCCTCGATTTTTTGTGAACTTTTGTTAGAATACATCTTACAGATTACTCACTGGATCGAGTATTATCAAAAATTATGGAATTGTTAAATGGGAGGTCAGATTAGATGACCAGGGTGGTTTGACTATGAAGAAGATAGCTTCTATTATGAACACCTCTGCTGAAGAAGCTGATATCCCAGTCACTATCATAGCTACTGTATGCAGGATCACCCCTGATAGCACTAGCCAAACTCATCGTGCATGCAATGGCAGAGCCAGAAAAGCACAAACTCAATTTTTAGTAAATAATCTCTGAATTATAACATGGTTCTTCTTGTATCAATTAAATCTAGTCCTACAATTCTGAACAGTCTCAGCCTTGTAATGATTTCAGTGGTTCTTGATGATGCTAGTCAACTGAGACTATAATTAGAAAAGACAGAAGTCATATAGGAGAACTGGGGTGGAACAGGTTAAAGGAAATAAAACCTTTATCAGTTGAGCATATCTGGATCCATGAGCATACTGAAAACTCCCTACAGTGTGGTGGAACTGTTGGAGTTAACGGTAATGATGTTTCTGAACTCATGAAGGACAGGTGAGGCCTGGGGGCCTGGAAAAGGGCAAACACTTGTAAAAAGAACAGACATGTTTGTTATAGGGAGAAGGGAAGAGAGAATTTCAGATCAGTGCACTTAATATATCCTAAATTGCTGGAATGATTAATAGACTTTATTTTTAAAGCACCTAGAGGAAAATAAAGCGATAGGTTATTGGTAACTTGTTCATCAGACACAAATCATATCAAACTAATTCAGTTGTAAAGTCCCTGGAGGCTGATTTTTAAAATGCCTGTCCCTCCTCCCCTGCTTCTATGCCAAGGCAATTTGGCAAGTAGTAAGAGGAAAAGGATCATTGGTTTTATAAGCATCTACATACTAACTCTCTAAAATTGATCAGTGACTCTATCTCTGGGAAAAACATACAAAAGTTAAAAAGAAAACCACTGTATTTATTTCATGGTTTGTGGTAATTTGTGTTTTGTCAAATACCCCACACAATGATTTCCAGTGACGAACATGGTATGACATATATTGTATAGGCAGCACAAGGTAGTCATTAAAAAACAAACAAATAAACAAATCCAAATGCATATACAAATGCTTTCCTACAAATCCCTTAAGGCAAAAGCAATGAAATATATCTATTTAGATTGGTGGGTAATAATGTAGTTAATATCATCAGTGAATCTATGTGGTATAATATACTAAAGGAAGAGCTTATTGTATCTACACAGCTCTACAAGATTGCACATCCAGGCAACCTAAATATTCATACAGCTGTCATTATAAACTTGAAGCCACACAGACTTTCTGGAAATTACTGGAAACCTGAGAACTGCTGCTAATTTACATAAATAACTCCAGAACTTTAAAAAAACAAACCCAAAGGTCTGCATATCTTATAGTCCCCAAATGAAATGTGTTTTCTATAGTTTATGGCCAGAATTGTTTGGATTTCTCAGGTGACACCATCTTATTCGTTTGTATGAAATGTATTCTTTCACTTTTTGAACAGCTATTTCTGTCTATGATACAGTTTCCTTCAGCAACTGCAGTTAAAATAATCAAGTCCTGGGTGTAAAAGGTTAATTGAAGTCACATAAACAAATGAAGACAGGGAGCTCTGAAAACCTTCCATAGAGGTTAAGCTTCTGCTGGCACTGCTGTCAATCTAGCTAGAAGATGGTGCTGCTGGCTTTGCCTTTAAGGGCCCAATAGGGGTCGTATGCATAAAAATGTCATGTGTGTAGCTATAGGTGAGTCAGAGTTTCAGAGCTATCCACTTCTAAATTCAGCTAATAGCTAATTAGCTGATCTCTGTCTGTATACATGTTAAGCCTCTTTGTTTTGTTTTGTTTCATTTTACAAAGAGGACCAAGCAATCTTTGCCCCTGCTGTGTAGATATCCTAAGTGCTTTTTATTTTAATCAGGATGCATCAGATGTAACTTGTTTTAGCTGTTGATGCTCCTTAGGAAAAAAGATCAGCTCACAGTCATGGTTATTATCCCCTCTTTAGGATCTAATTTACTTAGGATGGATTGTCTCGTGCCTGTTTACAGCTTGTTTTGTATGATTTGTGGTATCATACATTAGGTGTGTCAAATTCTAACTCTGGATTTGGTCTATTTATTTTTAACTAAAAATGTGGATCTTTGAATGGGGAAATGAAGTGTCTTCAGGTGTCCTATATCTCTGCCATAATTCTACTGTGCATGTGTGGCCTCACATCTTGCTCAGGTATCTACAAAGTGGGTTGCTCTAGGAGTTCCTGCTCTTGATACTTAGATTCCCAAATCTGTCTACATGGACCATTTGTTCCACATTTCCATTTCACTCTGCCATGTCAGCTCCTCCTTCCTGTATTTGACATGACAGTGATTTGTAGCTAGAATGTGATTCTGTGGTGGCCAAAATAAATGCCAGCCTAAGCATCAAATATTGAAAACACAAACCTCACAAACTATTCATCAGCTTCTATTTGTCCCTCATCTTCTCCTTGGTCTTTGCTTCTTTCAGTTTGTGTGGTCACTTCCTTGTTTGAAGGTTGTGTGGAATACAGTGAAAATGTACATTGTGCCACCCTGGCCTAAGGTGCTCTGCTAAAGCCAAATGTTCTCTGTTCTGGTATCACCACACACAATGTCAAATCATACCTAGGAGAGGCTTTCCTCCATGAATGCTGTTCAAACACCTTCAGAATACTTAATTTAAAAATATATTTAATGACTTCTTCAATAAATGTGTATTACAGGCAACCCATAAAATCTAACACTATTTTTCGCCTAATGCCTCCAAACGAATAGTATTCTCAAATACTACTGGTAATACAGACAATCCATACGAGTTGCATTGTGGGGGCTACTGAACTACATATCCCAGAATCCCAAGTGCCTCAGGTAAATGTTCTCTCACTTGCTTGATCAGGATCAATCATACCTGCAGCTGGTGACTGACTATGGGGAGAGAGATCATGTGTTGGGTAAGTACGGAGGCTTCCAGTTTGCAGTGTTTTAGTAAGTAAACACACTTATTTGAAAAACAGGCTACTTTTTCTTTTTTTTTTTTTTTTTTTTTTTTTCTAATTGTGGCAGGCATTTGATTCTAGTTCCTTTGTGACTGTGCAGCAAAGAATACTGCTATATGGCATATTGCCTTTTGTGTTGCATTCTCTCCAAAATCAACATCTTAATTCAAAGGGGTTTTTAGAAATGGCAAAGCTTCCCAATTCCTTTGCCATCATTTTTGAAGTTATAAGGGAAAAACATTTATATGAAACCAACTCAGAAGCATTTCTATTAAATAAAGAAAGCCTTTCTAGCAGGAGTTATATTACATGAAATACATTATTTCATGTATTATATATACACACACTATATCCAAATTATCCTAAGTTTTCTGTCAACTTCAGTGTCTTTTTCTCTTCAGGAAGCTATACATTAAGATATAATAGAAAATAGCAAGGTCTCCATTTTCAAAGACTAGGTAATTTCTCTGCTAGGGGACATGTAGTTTATATCCTAGAAATTGCTGGTTGCAACATCAGGGAAAAAAGAGCAAATAATAAAAACCTTATCCCAGCGTTTAGAAGATAAAATAGGAATCTTTATATATTTCTAACCACTAAAAGAGAGGTGATTTGGAATTGTCTTCACAGCTGTGTAGAGAGGCTCAGGAGTTTATACAGCTCCAAAAATGGAACTTGACAAGGTTATGTAATTGTGTGACTAGGTAGGAGTGTTTCTGCAGTTGGAAACTATTGCTGATGATACAAGTCTGAAAGTGTTCAATTTTTGGTAAAGACCATATGGTCCTGTGGCTTCCATAACTGTATTCTATGAATCCTACACTTCAATATGCAATGGCTAGAAAATTTTGCTTTTGCCCTACTCTGAAATGCAAAAATCAAAGAGACGATGTTGAGTGGGATAGCTAGGATCTACTGCTTCCAGTGATCCTGAAATCCTTATGCTCTGGTTTAAACTACATTATGATATATGTGTTGGTTTTCTATGTTTTAAACTAAACTAAGGTATCAGAGAAATAGTGTGGTGCCTTTTGACTTTTGCACTATGCTTTTAAGTATGTTATAGGCAGCTAGTAAGTATTTTTGTGTTGGTGTTATGTGAGTGGGAAGTGGTTGTTTTGGAAACCCTTCCAGACTAGTTGCAGGGCTGTAGCTGTTGCAGAGCTCTTGACAAATGATGGATGACATAATTTGAATCCTTCATGATACCAACACTAAAAAAGAAACCAAATACCACAAATATCAGTATCTGTTTGGAAAAGATGTCAGAATTACAGAAGGAACGTGGATACTTCTCTCCCATTCTGTCTCGCCCCTTGCCCCCAGTTAGATCTGACTTCATTAGGGGAAAAGGACATGTATCTGAAGAACTCAAAGTTCAACCACAGAACAAGTGCTCTCCTGCTCCCCATTGAAGGGGCTCACAACCCCTTTCTTTACCTACTCACCTGAAGGACCCAGAGTTTCCCTTTGACTGCATATGACCAGAAAGTGGGATATTGAACATTAAGCAAATTTCTGTTGGATGCAAATAAATGGGGCCTAATGAACTATATATTTAAAAAATGATGCTGCAAGTCTCTCTAGTACATGTGTGTTTACAGGGAAAGATTTTCAAAAGCACCCAAGTGAGAAAGAAAGTGTAGATGAGTTGGCCACACCACTATGAATTTTAGTGACAGATGGCTGCTAAGACAATCTGCACTAGATGATAAATGACTATACATTAAAGCCTACAAACCATAAATAAACACAAAAAAAATGCCTCCAAGAAACATTTGAACTGAAGTTTAATGATCATACAAAATTACTAGCAAATCAAGAATTACAAGCTTTTGAAGAGAAAAAAGGCTGAACAGAGAATAAATATTCTCCTAATGTAATGGAGGGTTGGACAGGTACGAAGACTGTCAGTGATGAGCATCAGAGCTGTCAGTGATGAACTTATTATTGTGATTATTCCAGTCCCTGAGAAACCAAAAGAAGAACCTCAATGAGATGTGGTAAATCCCCCTAGAAGCAAGTACTTCTCACGCCCAATAACATGGGTACACACTAAATGCTGCAAAATGAAACTTTGATGTATAAGGGAGGACAAATTAGACACAGATAAATAGGTAAGAATAACAAAAATGAGTAATTATGAGCTATTATGAGTTACAAATTTTAAGATAAGGTTGGAATATTTGTGAAACAATAATGGAGGCCCACTTGAGAGCTGAACTAATTTATGTTAAATTAATAGAGTTCAAAAAAAAACCCAAATGACATAAAACCTCATAGTATGATAAACACCTATCTCAATGGGCTAGTTGTGACAAACAACTATTATGGGTAATTATTTTTTACTAGTGAGAAAGGGGAATAATATCTTCAAAAGTATCTAGCTTCCAGATTCTGTAATCTCAGCAGTTCCTTATAAAAGAAGCAAATAGCATTGACAGTTATTCTTATTGCAACAGAACTTAATTGGAGAGTGTTTATTTTTAGAAGTAAATCATGTTAAAAAGACACATGAATTTTGTAAGAAAAGAGCAGAGAAAATAATTTTCTATAGGCAGAGGTTTACCACATGTAAAGGAATACTGTCATTGGTAACCGTCTTGTAACAAGACCTTCTATTCTCCACCAGAATCCCCCCCCTCCCCCCCCCCGACTAACTAGCATGTTGATACTAAAATCTAAATTACAGTATTGACAAGAGCTAGGAGTTGTTGAAGACTATTAGGTCTAGGGAGAATTTGATTGAAATAACAGAGCAAGAAATTGTAAATTTACTTTAGAGGACACTAGATCTGTATCAACAGAGAAATGTATTCAATAGTTTGTATGCAAGGCTCTGTTAAACGTGATTCAGACTGGATGAAGAATAAAATTGCATTACTGTTTTAAGTTACCCACTTATAACATCTTTACTTCCTTTTTTTCTCCAATTCTTTTTCCTCTCTTTTTCTCCAAAGTTTTTGCTTGTTTTGATGGGGAAAACTGCTCATTTTCCCTTTTTATCTCTTCAAAAATATTTCACAAACAGCCATATAATGTTGAGTACTAGTTGAATTTCACTGCAAATAGTTTATCTAAAAGCAGACAGAGATAACTTAATCTCAAATGATTATGCAGATATATCAATCATAGGATGTCACCAGGTTCTCTAAGGGAAGAGAAGTTTAAGCCTCAAATTCTTAACTTTCTATATGTGTGGTTCGTATTCTTGCTGTGGTATAGATTTCTTATTGTAAAATGCAAAAGTCATGTTTTTAGGCCTTCATGCAAAGGTGATCAAGAAAGCATTGTTAGGAATTGCAGTGCCACAGCAGACCAGTGGTCTTTCCACTGCTGTGTCCTTTCTTTGATCTAGGTTGTTTCACAAGTTGTGTAACACTTCCTTAACTCCTTAGTGCTCAGTTAAACATGCCGGTCATTTTTGTGCAGAACCAAGCAAGCTGTGTAAAAACAAGCAAATATTAAGACACTGAACAACAGCATAGTGTTGGACAATGATTGACTTGCATGTATGAGGAGATGCTTGCTCTCCCCCAGCACAAACCAGACTCTAGGCTTCTCAACCAGGAGACCTGTTTCAGCTAATGTTGTGTGGAGTTTAAACTGATGAAAAGCCATTGTCTTTAAAGAAGGCTGGGCTCATTTATGCCAGCAAAAGAACTGGGTTACACTTGCAGTGTCTGTGTGGATAAAACTCATGGATGAAAAAAGTAATCTGACAATAGGAATTTTGTGTGAATCATGGAAAATCAGTAATCATAGTCAGAAAGTAAGCAAACAGAGTTCGTTTATGTAAAAATATACCTTGGATGCTGTAAAAACATAATACTGTTGGGACCTGCATATATTATTTAATCTATCCCTTTTAGGAAGTTACTCAGTAGGGTATTCCAGACACTTCTTAGTGGCATTCTAGATTCCAGGATCCCAAAATAATGGAAAAAATAATGCAAGTTGAGAATAAAATCCCAAACAATTTGGAATTGGGGGTGGTGGGGTGGTGGGTGGTGGTGTTATTATTTAGCAGGACCATCATCATGCCCAAGAATAGTGAAGTCACTATCTTTATCTGGCCTCATATCGTTCAACTTGCAATTATTTCACTTTATGTATGCTTGTGAGGACTTCATGAAGTAAGGTTATCCAGTTTTCTTTCTGAGAATGTAATACCCAGAATTAGCTCATAGCTTAGAAAATTAGGATTTCTTACAAAAGTTACTCCATCTTTGAAGTTGAATATTTAACAACCACAAACAGAATAAGTACGCACAGACCAAACCCAAAGTGTTATCTCACTTGCCCCCCTCTTTTTATTCTTGGGGTTTTTTTTCATAAACCTTACCTTTCTCTGCAACTGAGGAAAAAAATTGGTTCCCTGATTGTATTATCAAACTAACTGATTTTTACAAAGATACTATGGCTATTAAACATATCAAACCACAAAACTCAGTTTATGGAATGCATTAGCATTCATGACTGATAATGCAAATGTGAATTATGTCACGGTACACTCAGTATACCATCTGCTCCAGAAAGAAAAACATCTGTTGGTAAATGTAAACTGTGGAGCTTATGTGGTATGCAATATGTTCAGATACTGTATGGAATAAATAAATTGGACGTTGACAATCTATTGTGTTAGAAGCATTCAACTACTTTCTTATGTGGAAAAGAGGAAGAGCTCAGCTGCAAGTATTTTGAAGATGGTGGAGGAAATTATTGTGCCATGTCCCATCCAGATGATTTTTGCTGAAGCCAGTCACTGGCAGGCTGCTGCAATCATCATCTGTGGTTATGAGGTGCTTTAACATAGTATGGACGTAGATAAATGTGCTCCTCTACAGCAGAAGTTTCTGTGCTTGAATTTTCATGATGGTGATGACAGTGCAATTTGTGATATTGTTGCTGTATTTTCTGGCTTTTAGGATGAAAATCATGACCATGAAACATGTGTAGTCATATGTATGAATGATAAAGACTGCTGCATGTTTAATAATGATAAATTGCATCAACAGAAGAATAAAACTGTATATTTTCAATGTGCTGCACTAATATAAAAATGTAAAATGGGCAGTAGTTTTAGAATTCTAAGGACCAATCATATAAAATCTAAAATCTAGCCCTTGTAAAATCTAATGCTTTTTATTTTCCTGATTTAGAGTATCCTGTTTTCAGATTAATTTGTTCAATTGATCTTAAGCACATAAACAGAGAAATTTTATTTTTTTTTCCTTCACAACTGAGTGGGACAGCTGAGGCAGAGGTGAAAATTTCAGAACACCCCTGTTCTGCACCCATATGCTGTGATAGAAAAGGGTAGCACCAACAGTACTTCAGAAATTTCCTTGACAACTCTCCATCCACTCCTTGTCAGCTCACAGAGAGCACAAATAGTTTTTAACATATTTAAAAAATTGTTAAGTATGCAGAAATGCATATTTGGACATATATCAAAAAAGGCAGAAAACTTATAAAAATACTGGGACTTTTGTTTCAGTTTAAACCTCCTCCCCGCCCCCCCCCCCCCCCCCCCCACACACCTTGTGAGAAGGAATTTATCATAATCTGTGTTTAAAAAGTCAACTAATGTTTGTGCTAGTGATGGTTTGCAGGTTCTGCTTGTTTAAGCATCTTAAACTGCTGATGTTTATTTGCCAGGGAATAAAAGCCATTCTGTGGTATGCATAATGCTGGTGTTACTCTATTGTGGAGTAATCTGAAAGATTGGGAAGCCTTGCTCAAGAAGATTTGGGCTTCTGCAATTCTCCTCTGCAAGAACCCTCACAAAGCTTGCATAGTCAGTCTCCACATTGCTTTTGAACAGCTCTTAAGCTTTTTACTGCAGCGTTGTCCTTGCATGTCATGGTTTCTTTTCTTCAGTTTTCCAGCATGTTCACATTCATTTTCAGGCCACAGATAGCAATGCAAGAATGCTGTGGGCAAAATACGTTTAAACTATTTGTTTGGATCAAGCTCATCAGTCTACTGTTCTTTGTGGTACTGCTAATACCTGTGGTATTCTTCACTCCATGTATCCACTTATTTGAGAGAACTTTTTATCCTTAAGGGTATCAACTGAAGTGAGTCTCACAAATCTATTAGTGTTAGTTAGCACATTTAGTCACTAGCAACAGAACTGACTGATCAAACACATGATGAAACATCTTTGCAAAAATAAACACTAAAGAAGGGTAGATGTAGCAGTTTTTAAAAAACTGTATGTTAAATTGTTTCCAAATATTGCTACATTGTAAGAAGTATATTCTATGGATTGATATTCAAACCACTGACAGGGATCAATGCCTGGACTAAACTCTTTGCTACACATGGTTTCCCCAGCTGCACTACCAGTGCTCTAGCAAGAGTACCTGCTTTTAACCCATTATCTGTGACAAAAGTGAGCCACACATCTTCTCTTAGTAGACCCAGCTTCAAGTTTTGCTTCTGTCAGTCTTTCCTGGGACTTGTGGTTTAATCTGTGCTCTGTTTTAAAAAAATGGGGTGCAGATATGTTTTTCAGGTCTCCCCTGTACGAACAGAGATAAACTCTACTGTTGAATGGTTTAGAAAATTCCAGAGAAGACACAGGCAACAGTATTTTTTATAAGCTCCAACTTGTCAAAAAATAGATTTGGAAATATGGAGAGGTTCACAGCTATCTTGCTGTAAGAAATAAAAGCACAGTCCAAGATATCAATAACCAGATAATAAAAGAGCAGCCTATCTTTCTTAGTTGAAATAAAGATAAGTTAATAGAATGTACATAAGCCTTAAATATCAATCACCAGACTAGCAGCTCTCTTCTCCTTTTCATATTTGGACTGAATGTTAGATACAGTAATGATTATGTACTAAAGAGGAAAATAACAGCTAAACAACATTTGTTCCTTTTTTGTTGAATTTAGATGGAAAATGTTACAACACATCCAGTAGCAGAGATCAGACAAATTATGTAAGAACAATAAAAATGCCTGAGGGACAGAAGGTGTTGAAGAAAGATACAGTTAAGTATCAGCATCCATGCAAGAGCATGCAAACTTTGCCAAAGAATTTGGCCTCCAAGTGCCAGCATATATATTAGGAACAGTGCTGGGCCAAGAACGGAATGCTCTGAGGAACATCAGACCTGAGCTTATGCTCTGTAGGAAATTAAAAATCCCACAACAGCCCAAGGTCAAAACCTGACCACCGGTCTGCAAGTTACAGCTAGACAAGATTAATATAGGCAGTATAGGAAAAAACCAGTATGTTAAATCTCCTGATTAGAGTCCTGTGGTGCAGTGATGACTGAAAGAATACAAAGAAATGCATACAGAATTGGAAGTATTTTTAATTTTTTATATTTGCTCAGTCCCATAATTCTGAAATAATTCATAGCAGATTTAAAGGAGATACAGCCTTTGGGTGTAAAAGACAGCTATTTGAAAGCTTACACTATATAGGGGATTTCTTAGTTGAGTGATTGTCCTAACCTATCAAATCAAAGCAAAATGGCAGTCAAAAACATTTGACAAAAATTTAGAAGGTATAAAAAAATTATCAGCAATAAAGTTTATAAATTATTAGTGCAATATTTCAGTTTGAGAAAACAAAAATAAAACTGTAGCTATATGATCAGTGTTTTTTACACTACTTAATGTAAGTTGCACTCTCTGAATCTGGGTACCTTCTTAAACAGGTGTTTACACTTGGCAGGAAACACAGAAGTGTGTGTTGAATAGTAGGTGTTGGTGACTGCTGTGGAGATGCAAAATACAACTCGATCATTGTGAATCTGTAGAATATGTCAGAAATCTTGTTTGACAGTCTTTAAAATGAAGGAGGAGAGTCTGAGAAAACAGACAAGGGAGTGAAATCCAAGAAGCAAAAGGAATTTGGGGAGTGAGGCAGTAATAGAATTCACAAGAAGCTGCTCTCTCCTGGGAGAGAGCGGAGGTGCTGGCAGTTGACAGGCCAAGATGAAGTGCTGTCGTATATGCCTGACAACAGTGGAAAATGGACATAGAAGAGCTGGAGGAATAGAAGTTTTAAAAAATAATTCTTTAGGAAATAAGGCCTGAAAAGAACAAGTTGCTATAAAGCTAAATACAAATAAGAGTGTGAAGCAAATTAAAGGCTTATAAGGAATCAAAGTAATGGCTGTGATTCTCCAGATCTCGGTTCACCAAGCAGTCAGCCTGTCTTTTTTGCAGGGCTGCAACAGACAGGACAGTGGGGGAGTTCTCTTCCAGTACAGGATGACATTTAGGTATGGTGCAGATTGCCATGTCTCCTCCTATGTGATCACAAAAATCCTTCTCTTTTCTCAATCTGTTTTAAGACAAAAATGTTGCACTGCAAAGTCAAAGGAGACATAAGGCTTTAGAGGTAAGAACCCTCCATTGCAAATACAAGATTCAGTGGTTAATATAGGATCAAAGAAATTAATAAGAATTATGCAATTTACCTCTAGTTATGGAGGAGGATTTTCTGTAGCTTTTGTGTTAGTTACATTCTGCACTTGAAAATGCTACATTATTTACTGTATGCATAAAACTTGATTGTCTAAGGTCTGTGAAGAGCTTTTTTATTAAAAAGAAGGGGCAGCACATTCTGTTTCTTGATATTAAACGAACAGCAAACACTAAAGTCATGAGTGCTGCTACCTCCCTTGATTTGTATCAAGAGTATATTTAAAATTTACATTAGTCTTTTTTTTTTCAGAGGATCATGGTTCTAATAGACTGTTGGATATTTAAAATGTGAAAGATGACAGGTTGATTAGTTTTTGTTTGTACAACTTTTAAAGCTAAGAGTGTAACATAAATAATACAGTATGTTATTTTCAACTAGCAAAGAAAGAGAATAGCAGTTACCTCAGAAAACCAATTCCTGTTTACCAAGATTTGGAGAAACTGTGCTACTGTGGTGAGAATACTACATACATATTCAAACTGTGCATTTATGATACCCAGCAGTTAAATTTAAATTATTATGAGCTATTTGGCATTCTATTTGGCATGTGAAATACCGTGGTTTCTGGCTTTAACAGTTAAGTTGATTGTATTTCTAATAAAGAGAGTTCTTGCAGCATGGTAAACTATCATTTTCAGTTGGTGCCCACAAGATACAGCTTTAGCCCTGCTATAACTTACATGTCTGCTCATTTCCTCTCTGCTTGTGTTCTGCTTCTTTCTACTCATCTAGCAATTATAGACACTTTCAGGTCACTCTCATTTAATTTTTTTAAACATTGTTGTTTTCAAAAAAGCAATGACATATGAATGCAATATGAATATATAATGTGTAATATGAAACATGTATTTGGTTTCTTTATTGCTAGAACTCAGAGGCTGCCAGCTCATGGGTTAGATGCTGGTTATAGTCCCCCACAGTATCTCAGAAACCTGTAAACTATTTTCTAGTTCCATATGCACTGATGGTCCTAGGGTAGGCCTAATGCAGGGAGAATTGGAAGCGGTGGTGGTGACACAAGGCCGTTCCCAGTGAGGTGAAAGAGCCTGCCTGGAAATAGCTGGAGCATAGGTCTGGAAAGAGGAATGAGAGATTTTGAAATGAGGGGAGATCAAAATAGGAAGCTGAGAGAAAGAGAGGTGACTGCAAAATGTGCTGTGCTTCTCTTCTGTTTGTCTTCTCTATACTGGTCATGATAGTGTTGTTTTCACCTGCTCCTTAGTGGCTCCCTGGTAACCTGTGTGGTCTCATCAACCATTAAATCTTTTCTAATGGTTTACACTAAACAGCTTGTTCTGTGTTGCCAGTCCATGTTCACTTATTTGAAGACTTTACTATTGTGATAGTTTTGCCTTCCTAATTGTTCCATTGCTCTCTCCTTCTATACTCCATAAGTTTTTTCATCTTTCCTACCTTTTTGTCCCCTGGACCCATTGTTAGCAGCTTCCTGTTTCTCCTGTGCCAGTCAGCCTCATCCTCCATCACTCAATCCTCTCATCCAACAGACTCCTCTATTGGTCAATCAGTTATACACATTTCCTAATAATCTGACCAAATTAAGCTTCTTGTTGACATCTGTTCTTAGAGTTAAGTGTTGTGTACTTCTAAACTTTTCATTTGTAGTAACACCTGAAACGTTTAAAGCACATTTGTGTTGTCAGAACTCAACCGATCAAACATGGGGACTGTTCTCCAGGGCATTAGGAGATAACAGATGACTTTTAAGAGCTCACCAATACTTAAAACCTCTTTACAGTGTAGATTTGAATAATAGGTTTCATTACATACATTAAGAAACAGTGACACACAGTAATATAATCAGCTGTTCAAGGTACCTAGCAGCAAAGCAGGGGAAAAGGTCTTGAAACTTAGGTCTGTCTTTAACACACTAGGCCACACTGAGAAAACACTTGTTCTGACTGGACTAAGTGTTTTTTGTCTGGAACATATTATTAAGACTTTGTCTGGATAACTATTATTTTGAAAACGTTTGAAATTATGTTGAAAACAATTACTATTTCCTTGTGGGAAGGAATCCTGAATAGAATCATGCTGACAAGTTTGCCATTGTGCTAATAACTCCCTGCTTGTGTTCAATGTTTACATTATTTTCTGAAACTACTGAAGGAACAATCACTTAAAGCACAGGAACAAAACCAGAATTCATGTTCCCCTTTAAAAAAAAAATAATTGCAGGGTTTCAAGAGCATATGAAGCAGAGAGCTGTGATCTTCATCCCAAAGGAAATGACCTTTGTTCTTCCTATGGTTGTGCTTTCCAGTTGTTTTCTGCTTCTTTTCTTCTGTACTTCATATACTTGAAAATTATTCCTGGAAGAATCTTTCCTAGAAACTATATGCCAGCCTGGCTCCCTTGGACTCAATGTGCATTAATAGGTGGGATGTATTAGGCGCCTTTCTGGAGTGCATCTCGGGCAAGCCTAAGTGTGGTGAGTAAGAATAATCAGGAAATTTGCTCCAAAAATTCATTCCAGAGCTAGACTGAAACAGTAATATAGGTGCACCCAAGGACTCAAAAGGTATCAGAAGATTTCTACATGTTAACCCTCTCTCTCTCCCCCCCTCTGCCCCCTGAAAAAAAAAACACAAAACCAAACCAACCAAAAAAAACCCCAAACACCAACAAAAAGAAAAAATGGTTCAAAGATTGTAAAAAAGTGTTCACTCTTTAAGTTTTTGGTGGTTGTTCTGTTAGTGTGCCTTTCATCTTATGAAAAGTGACTTTTGGTCACTGATGATATAACTACAAATTAAAACTTAAAGAATTCAGACCCAGTTTCTGTGTTAAGCAAATTCTGCTAAGATCAGTAGTAGAGAATTTTGTCCCAAAAGCAACCTCTGTTGCACAGTTTAAAATCTATCATATTTGTGCTTTCAAAGGAATTTTCTATCAGTGCTCCATAACAACTGTTGCAGGAACAAAAAGCCAAGGGTTTCCCTTGTAAAAAGATCCAAATTCACTGATCCTTTTACTGTAAGGTTGAGGGATTTGTTCCCTAACATTTTTATTGGGTTAAGGAGTCAAAGTTATGAGCAAGCAGTAGCACTTTTTTTTTTTTTTTTTAATATCCTGCAGTATCTGTTTTGTTCTTGTAGAAAGGCCTTCTAAGAAGCAACTAGCCTCCACTTATGCAAGGCAGGATGGAACTCCACCCAGGATTTAGTGTGACCATCACACACAGAGAATGCTAACAAATTATTCTAGAAACCTGAGAGGTCTGAGAGTCTCATGTCTCAGACACCTCAATTACCATGAATTAAAACCTACACTGAAATTTTCTGTAAGACAAATTTTCTCATTTTCCCTCCCAAAGTACTTTTGACACCCAGATGGGAAAGATACCCAAACAGTGAAGACAACTTCAACCACGCTGTGTGTTCTCGGCCCATGAATCCACATCTCCTGGGATGAGTACTGATGTACATAAAATCTGAGAAGCTTCAAACTACTCACACAATGTTCTTTAAAACATTCCACTGTAATGTTACTCCCTTACCTCCTCCTACAAGAATCATGCTTGTTCACTGAAGGAACAGTGACTATCAGACTTGAGTTAGTTTTAAGTTCTGAGACGGCTTTGAAGGCTAAAAGCTTGTGGACTATCAGGGTGAGAAGTGGATGACTGTAAGACTCCTGGGAATCTCCCATTATGAGTGGTAACCAGCTTTTGTTTCTCTCTCTGATCCATAGCAAGGTTTTGAATAAAACATGAAAATAGTCTCAGATAGATTAGAGGATTTTGTGATCTTTAACTTATTATTTAGCATTTTTATTTATAAGGCCTCTATGTTCAGACTTACAGAACAAACAGAACATAGATTTTTGCAGGTGAAGGGATTGGGAAAAAAATGGAATGAGCCTTTGAAAAACTGTTTAAAAAATAGTTTTCAAAAATTCATGCAACAGTTCTAAGAATGGTTTATTCCAAATAAATGCCCAGGTATGATTATTCCAGATTTACGAATTTCTCATTTTGCAGTTCTAGAAGTTTTTGCTCGAGAGGCCTATTTGCTCAAAATATTGTTACGTTTATCACTTCTATTACAAAGTCTATCAATAATACTGAACAATTGTATTTTTAGTTCATTTCTTGGCATGTAGATGATCCACTGATCTTTAATTCCTACTTGAATTAGGAATACAAAGGATATAAATAGGTTGGTGTACACAGTAAGGGTAGAAGGAACAGGAAGACTCTTATCAAGTTTGAAGAGTTCTTGAATAATTCTGTGATTTCCTGCAGCATTTGTTCATCCTCTGCATACTTGCCCCAGATGGAACTTTTATCTCCCCCTGCAATAGCTGTATGGGCTTCCTGAAGCAAATTTTCCTATTGCTGGAGATAATTTAGTTCAGCATTTTCAAAGGGGTTTTAATTGTTTGTTTTGTGAAATTGGCTAGCTAGATTTCTAGTAAGGAGATAGGGAATTTTTTTAATCCATTAGTGTACAGCTTTCTTTGCATGATATTTAGATAATTCAATATAGAACAGCTACCAGCTGCATGAGTGCCTTGAATATACAACAGGCCCAACAAGAGAGTAACTGGCAATAAGAATCTTTTGCTTAATGATTGTTAGTATTTAAAGCCTTCATAAAAAGAACATTGTTTGTCAAGAATACCTGATACATCTGTCATTTCACCATTCCTATGATGTGAGAAATAGGACTATGAGAAACATGTTGGGGGCATGGCATCAAGATGTATGCTAGACTGTTCACTAGGCAGATTGTGTAAGAGGTGCAGAAGAAGACACAGCCTGGAAAGATCTTGGTTTATTAAAGGCTATGACACTTCTGGGCAGTTAATGAACAACCACTACACTGTAGTTTCAGTGAAATTAATAAATAGTAGGACTAGTTATTTATTGATCTTTTCATAGACTGTGCTTAGATATATTGAGGACCATTTAAATGAATGCGTCATCAGTATAACCCTAAAAATTACAAAATGACAGAATCAGCATCTGCTGGTTTTTGGTTGGGGTTCTATTTTGTTTGGTTTTTTTCTTTGCTACAGTACAAAACAGAGCAAAAAGCAAATCACTGCCAACTGTATAAATATAAAAGATGACTTATCTTTGTAAATATTTAAATAATTGTTAAAATAACCTTCCTAGTTTTGTGCAATAAGTAGTGCAAACTGGTATTATGCTTCCAAATGTGCTGCTTTCTCAGTTCTGTAATCAATGCAAAGATATAATGGGCTTTATTTTAAAAGAGGATTCACCCAAGTGTATTGTGTTTGTTCTCATGGTTTTTTTAAGATATCAGTTGGATGCTTTCTAAAGCATTTGAAAGCAAAAGTATCATTTTTTGCAGATGCACCACTGGGATTTCAGTAAGCATGCAAAAATTTTTGTACATTTTTTGGCTTCATAGCTAATAATCCTTCCTGAAAATCAACTCATTTCATGTCCCTACTCCCTGCCACCTTTCTCTTGGACCAATACGTTGATCAGATAGTCAGCATCTGCAGCATTTGCTAAACTTTCCAAGGGCGTGGTTGCGTCTTTGCCAAGGTCACATACCACCATGCTGACCTAGAAGCAAGCCAATGACTAAATCACTGTTTACTACGTTTTTTTCTGCTCCGGCAAGATATGTGAGTCCATCAATGTTGCACTGCTATAGGCATGGAAACATTGTGCAGAGACTGTACCTTCTCCGTGATGCTGCTAGACTGTGCCAAACAGCCAGGAGTTGTCCTAGGCATTCTGTGTGTGAGGAAATATCCCATACAGGTATTTTACATGGGTTCATTGTTGGACCCACTTATTCCCTATAAAGAATGCATCTTTCTTTAACCTGCTTTGGAAGTGGATTACACTCAAACACAAAAAGACAAACACAGAGAAGCACAGGTTTGCTTTCAAATGAAGCCAGTGAGAAAGAGCTGTTATACTTTACGACCAAACTTGTTTTACAAATGCTTTCTGATATAAACAAGTACTAAAGCTTTCAGTGAGCATGAATGCAATATAAACTAGTGAAGGACATTGGTAAGAGGAAACAAACTAAATGATTCAATTTGATTCTTCTGTTTTAGCAAAAATGTATAAAGCAGAAAAAAAAGTCCACATAAGGAAGTGCCAGGATACTCTTTTGAAATGTATTTAAGAATACATTTTATATCTTGGGATTCATGTTTCATACCAGATATATAATGTGCTGTACAGTGATGAGAGAAGTAAATACAAGCAAGGTCATAGCAAGATGGGCTGCAACTATGCTCTGCCCTTAGTTATTTCAGTCCCTAATGAACTGGGCATATTTCTCTCCTCTTTAGTACTTTCCTTTTGCTCCTTTCTGATAAATGTCCATATGTGAGCATGGAACATGCCTAAACCATTAATACTTACATATTAGGATATCATTTTCCTTTCTCTGAAAGCAGCACTGGCTTGTCCGAGGTGATCCTCCAGGGTGATGATTCCTTACAGCACACTTACATGAGAGATGACGATGTACCTTACAGCCACCCCCAATCTTCCATTACAATGAACTCTGGTAGAGTAAGACTCCGGAGAGTAATGTTTTTACAGTCTCATTACTATCTAGTGTATTAGACCATGGCAAAAACATAGCTTAATGAAAAATGTATCCTGTTACAGTGAATGATCACTTGGCAGCAATGGTTATTTTAAAACTTTATCTAAGGCCTTTAAACTAAGCTTTCGCCATCTGTTCTACCTTCTAATTATACATGCAAAAAGAACATAATTCACAAGTGTATCATAAAAGTGGATAATGTAATTGATTAAATGATATTGCTGTATGTATGTATGTTTGGTTATTCAGTGCCTCTGTTTTGCTTTTTAGCTCATAAATCACTCTGAATACATTGTGCAGTGACTTTTTCTTGGCAAACAGACAAGATATGTACTCTCTCACATTTAAGGGGAGGCAATGAACTAACTATAATGATAGATGGAAAGACAATACCAGAGAGGTACAAATACTGTGTGGTGGTGCAACCCTTGCCCTTGGCCACATTGTGATGTCAGGACCAGGCAACATTGTGTTCTTGTGCAATGAGTTGGGACAATCTGGTACTTTCTTATCCTGGCTATGGCACAGTGAGTTGGGATGATGAGGCGCTCCCTAACCATACCTGAAACTCCTGTTGCCTAGAACTGTACCTGAAACTCCTGCTGCTTGGATCATGGCCCACCTTGGAAGGTGCCAGAATTACCCAACAAGAATTATGGCCAGAATGGAAATACATTGACCAAAGTCAATCACCTTGAGAACCTATAAACAGTGGTCCTAAGTGAGGCCCTTTGAGCTCTCCTGGACTGCAGAGGGCTGCAACCAGCATCTTCTTCTGAGTGGGACGCCTCTCAGAGCTTGCAAACTCTCCAGTTTGCAAATTTCAGAGGACTGTCGCTGAAAGCTGACAATGGGATCTGAGCTGAAACCCTTCACTCCTTGAGACTCAACCCTCACATTTTGAGAAATGCCAAGACATATGAAGTGAATATTTCACTGAGTTTGAGGGGAATTTTTAACAGGTATACCTTTGGTTATATCTATCTATCTATCAATCTTTGTATCTGCGTATGTGCGTGTGTGAGTTGACCTAGGTATCCAATAGCAAGTATAGTATAAATATTGCCATTTCAAATCTATAATTGTCACTGTTGTGATTGTAGTAAATTCTATTGAATCACTTTGTAAATGTTAAAATAGTCAATGATTAAGTGCTGCTAAATCTTGTGATCCACTTTAAACTGTGAATGAACTTTAGACTGCTGCTACACACATATAATCCCTTAAAACATAAACTGTTGACCAAGTCTGGGACTAGGAGTGGATCCAGCCCCATCTAGCTCCATCAGGAGTTTAAGAAGCAAGGGTTTTTTCTCTGAAATGCGTGACTCAATGGGAGGGTCTTCCTTACTCTTTATATTCCTTCCATTAGACATGAACTGTTGCCTAAGTCTGAGACTAAGATTGGACCTAGCCGCACCTAAGCTCCATCAGGAGTTTAGGAAGCAAGGGGGTCTTCTCTGAACCTTGTGACTCAATGGGAGGGTGTCCCTTACCCTTTTGCATCTTCTGTCTCTGTATAAATAATTCTAGTTTGATGCTTATTTGATTTTCCTTTGTACACTTCATCCATGTATTAAGTAATAAGAGTGAACCTTGCCATTGAACTTTGTGAAGTTGCACTCTTATAAATGCCTATTAAATCACTTTTGCTAATACCCTTGACGGTGATTCTCTAAGCGGCCCAAACCACTCATTTGGGACGTATTGTCAAACATCAAGTGTGCATGCTCCAGTTCTTTGAAAGAGTTGGGCCAATCTGCTCTCTTGCAGTACCTCAGAACATGAGGACCTACTTGGCAACTGTCTTACATTAAATAAATAGCAAGGAAGAAATTGCTTGCTTAAATGGCATCTGACTGCCATAGTCTGCATGTAACCTTTTGCATGACATTCCAATATCTGTGCATTGTTATGAATAGAAATCTTAGAGCTTTGTTTTACTAAGTCATCCAGGTGCTATATTACTTTCAAAAATATTGCAATGAATTCTGTTGCTATTACATGCTAAGAATAAGTTCAACTTGTCTAGGGCCTTAGGGAGGAAAAAAAAGCCTGTATGTTAAAACAGCTAGAAAAAAAGGAAGAGCCACAATAAATAGAATGAAAAATTACTTTAATTTGTAATTTGTTACCACAAGTAGGAAATTAACTGACTTCACAGATTTCAGATAATATTAAAATCTGAATAATAGCATAGCCTTTACAATAATTAATTTCCTTAAAAGTAGCAGATTTTAGTGAATCCACAGAAAACTGCTTGGGAACTGACACCCCAGCCTAAGGTCTGTTTTGATGAGATCTTGCTTAGGCAAGATGAAGTAGAAATTTGAAGTGCCTTCTACAAAGCTCTAGTAAAATTGTAGATTCCCTTCAGATTCATCTGTTTAAAGAGGTACTTAGTACTAACTGCACTTCCATTTAATTTTCAGTGTTTCTGCAGTAACTTTTCTACAGTAACACACTGTATGTACATTTTGCTACACACAGTGTGTCCTAAGTGTGTACATAAAACACATTGCACAAGAATGCATTTGTCTGAATGCATGAAAGAAAATACTCACAATGAAAGCTGTTTTGAAAGATGCTTAAAATTAAGGAGAAGAAAATGTCATTCTTAAATTTTTAGCATTCTAATAATTTAGCTCTCTATCCATTTATGCTGTAGATTCTGTGATTCCCAACATGCCTTTGCCAACTTCCTCCCAAACAGCTCTTCTCTATTGTTATCTTTGTCCCCTGATTTAAGCAGATAGGGAGAGTGAGTTCCTTGTGACATTAATGTATATTTAATCCAGATCATTACTTCAGTAGTTTGGCCTCAATCTTCTTCCAGGGACTATAGTACACACCCCAGTCATGTCCTGTCATGTCTTTTGGTCTTTCTCCAATGTCTCCTTCCCTCTTTCTGACAGGTAATTTAGAAAGCCTGCCACATACCTTCCTTGCATCTGATTCCACTGGATGTGAATGGATTGAAAGATGGAATGTAGTGGAACAAAACAATCAGTAGCATGTTTGAGTATTTTAATAAATATTTAAAAATATTTGTTTGACTTCACAAGGATTTCCTAAGTATTAGCAATGCCATCCAGACAGCCCTACTGTGACTTTTCCAGGAAATAACATGTGGTTATTTCCTTAAGAGGTTGTTTTGGGGTTTTTTAATATCAATAAATAATACTTTCCTCTTGTACTACTATGTAAAAAAGAAATTTATGCTTAACATATGTTTGCTTGGAGGTAAAATAAATGTATGATGGAGTGTTAAAAAGCAGACATGAAATGTTAGGGAAGCTTAAAACCCCTGCTAAATCCCTAGATGAGTACATAATACACTGTTGTGGTTTAACCCCAGCCAGTAACTAAGCACCATGCAGCCGCTTACTCGCTCCCCCCCCCCACCCAGTGGGATGAGGGAGAGAATTGGGAAAAAACGAGTAAAACTCATGGGTTGAGATAAGAACAGTTTAATAGAACAGAAATGAAGAAACTAATAATGATAATAATAACAATAATAAAATGACAACAATAATAACAAGGATTGGAATATACAAAAGAAGTGATGCACAATGCAGTTGCTCACCACTCACCGACCGATGCCCAGTTAGTTCCTGAGCAGCGATCCCCACAGGCCAACTCCCCCCATTTTACATACTAGGCATGACATCACATGGTATGGAATATCCCTTTGGCCAGTTTGGGTCACCTGCCCTGGCTGTGTCCCCTCCCCACTTCTTGTGCCCCTCCAGCCTTCTTGCTGGCTGGGCATGAGAAGCTGAAAAATTCTTGACTTAATCTTAACATTACTTAGCAACAACTGAAAACATCGGTGTGTTATCAACATTCTTCTCATACTGAACCCAAACCATAACACTACACCAGCTCCTAGAAAGAAAATTAACTCTATCCCAGCCAAAACCGGGACACACACAGAGCCATAATCTGCAACGCTGTATTGCTCAGAAGAGCAGACAAAACAGGCAGGTGTCAAACTTGGCACCTATATAAGTCAATAAAACCCATAAATTAGGCAGTGATACTTCAACTTAAAATGTACGGACATATGCAAAGTCTCATTTACTTCATAGTGCTAAGCCAGAGCACATGCAAGGAGATGGTAGGTCCAAACACAAATTGTAAATGGTAGGATTAGAGCTTTAGGAGTAGAGGACTGAAGCCAAACCCACTTGAATCAGTGGGAATTCTTATGCTGACTTACAGTGAACTGTTAATTGGCCCCTGAATTATTTATTCTGAAACCTGAACAGATATTCCTTAATTCATCCAACCTGTTGTTCATGAATGTAATTTTTACAGCTAGCCAGTCCTCTGCCTTTGCCATACTGGCACATTTTGTCAAAATCAGCTTCACAAAAGAAGCTACTGTCTGAAACCAGAAAAATACCTAATTATACTGAGTTCAGAGCAGGTTGCTATTTTGAGGATTCATTAAACTAACTCAAATTCATGAACCATTTACTTTATTGCTAAAATGTTCATATTCTTCAGAAGTCAACAGCAAGTGAGCAGTTTTCTAGTAAAAAAAGAAATTATACCATTCTAGAGGCAAATGCCTCCAATTTACAGCTGTATTAGCAAGACCTAATTTTATCTTCTTTTTCCTACTTTCCAAACCACCATTCTCCTTTCACATGCTCTGTATTCTGCAGATCTACTATGCTTCTCTCAATTTTTTTAAAGATTTATTTTATATTGGATTTTCCTTCCTTTATATTGTCTTTTTGTTAATTTGGTTTTTAAGCTTTAGTGGAATGTAGTTCTTATACTAGAATCAGAGTTTAACTTTCAAAACCACATTTTCCTCTTAAGTTGGAAACTGGGAAAAGGAAAAAAAAATCCTTATTATACTCAATCTTTAAAAATATCAGGAGAGCCAGAAAAGAAATCTCCAAGGGCTCAGTACTTTTAAAAAGAGATTAATTCTTTTTCTAAAGCAATGATTTAATATGGCAGATCTTTTGAGATTTTCTGTAACTAGGGATAGGTCTTTTTTAAGTTTCCAGTAACGAACAACCACAGAGATACTGACTCAGCTTGACAATGTTTATAGTAGTCGTTATTTAAGCTATATTATAAATGCTTTTGAGATATAAAGTCAGTTGCAGAAAGAGTCTAAGAGGCTCTCTGATCAGTGATGAGGAATTGTTCACTAGATAACTGTAATTCATATGGCGATCCACAGAGCAGAGCTGTTCTGGCCAGCTGTCCAAATTCACTTCATCACATGCTTAAACTTAATTAGACTTTGTAGACTGATGGCTTATAAAGACAAAAGGAGCTACTGGCATCATCCACGCTGACCTCCTTTGCAGCACGGGCTGGAGTCTTTTGCTGAATAAATCCCCATTCCAAGAACAAAAAGTCTTTTCAATCAGGTATCCATTTTTGTTGTCAAAACTCTGGTGATGAGTTGTGACCCTTAGTGCTATTGACCTAGTGTTTCCTAACTACCCTCGTTCAAATTTCTTCCTTACCTGAAGCTTTATACCAGCTGAAATCAGTCCCTGAGCTCATTCTGTCACGAGGGGCCTGGAGAGGCCCCGCTCTCAACCACCTGCCCACAGGATGGTCTCCCACAGGTGAGGCTTCTGGTGAGCCTTGGCCACTTGCGGGCTGTTTCCAGGCCCAGCCGGTGGGCTCTGCTGGCCGTGGGTGGGCTGAGGCCTGCCCTGGCCTCCTGTGTTTTCCGCTGCGAAGAAATGGCTCCCTGCGCTCTGGTGGCTGCCTCACAGTCTGCTGCCACACCTACATGCCAGCATGGGAGCAGCCTGTGGAGAAGGTACTTTTCTTCTTCTGTTTTTTTTTCCCCACCCTCAGAAACAAGGATTTTAGTACTGACCTGTCTGCCCTGCAGTGCAGGGACAGGGCTGGCGCTTTTACAGTGTTTAGCAGTATGGGCCCTTGGGTGGAGGTGCCACGGCCATGACTGAATTCCTGTCAAGACCTGGCTCTTCTTGGGAGATCAGCTGCTGCCTCAGTCCTTCCAGCAAAACTGCGCCCATGTGTGGGAACCATGTGGCTCCACGTGATACCAAAACAGTCTCCCCTTAAACAATGTCCCCCACTTGGGGACATTGTGGTCTCGATGGAGCCCAGGAAGGTGGTGGGCTGTTAGAGCTGGATTTTAAGATTTCTGAGTTGCCTTTCATTAGTCAGCAACTTACACAAGTATGCCCCCAAATGGGGAGTGTAAGTCTACTTTATAAGTGAGATTGTCAGTTAAATTTAAATGAGTACATAAGGCATGCAAGAGTAGAAAGGGATTCCATGTAACAGACTGACTGCTCATAGTTACATTTGCTATAGGTACCAAAAGGAAGTATCAAATAACTGTTAATAAATGGCTAGTTTTCAATGGCAACCAGTGCAGATATTTGGTAATCTAATGGTGTGCCCTTCAGGTGGTGTAATAAGCACACTGAGAGCTCCCTTTCTGGCTCACCAAACTTAAAATGGGGGACTATGTTCCCCATGCCTTGATTCTGCCTTTGGAAGTATACATACTCGTAATTAATTCTAAGGGATATTTATTTTTAGGCAGAAAGAACCTGTAAAAACTGAATGAACTGATCTGTTAAAAAAAAAAAAGAAAAAGAACAAGAAAAAAATTTCTCAGTTAAAGTGGAAGAACAAAAGTGAGTAATAGCATAGAGTTATTTTTTTCACATGCTTGCACCTTCAGTGTTTTCAGCAGTTGTAACATTCAGATTTAAAATGACCATGGCTACAAGATCTGTATCTGTACTTGAGCCTGATTAGCATTTATGTTCCACAGCTGATGACAACAAAACTCAGCTATAGCTTAAAGTTCCATGAGGGTCATGCTGACCACTTTCTTGGTTTGATAATATATAAATAACCTTCTTAGACTAATACTAATTAACTTTGTACAGTTTCTGCTGTAAATTATTTTCTGAGCCTCTTAGGATTGCTCTCAGCCAATTGCATACATGGCAAAAGGTTAATTGTTTGTGAAAGACAAAGAAAAGGGCACTTCTGTGACTCCCAGTAGAAATTAAGAAAATAATGAAGTCTTTCTCTGGGAATTCATCTACTTCATGTGTGATGTACCGACTGCAAAACTTCTATGATATTCAAATATATATTTTTCAGGAGCAGTGTTTGACAAAAACAGAGTGTACATTTATATAAAATAACAGCATGGATTTCTGCTTTGTCCAGAAACCTGGCTAGCAACAGATGTGATAATTTAAGCTTGTCTGTTTTGAGAGGAATTATATCATGGATATATAAAACCTATGTATTTCCTATGCTGATCAAGGCATGCTGGGTTGTTCACATTAGCCTACAGAGTACAGAGAAATTGTACTTATATACATGGCAACCACTATCAGACAAATAGAGATTACATAATTATTGTGGCATGAAATATTTATGTGGCATATCATTACCAGAAGAGATGTAAATTGCCAATTGCACCCAACAAATCACAAAAGAAACTGCATGTGATGCCACACAATGATGTAGGTTTTTAGAACTTATTTAGAGCTGATTTATAATGCAGGGTTTATAGAAATGTCTTCATTTTTTAAAAGACATTTTTAATATATTGTCTCTTTTGTTTCTTTCTGACGTCCTTGTGAAGAAACTCATCTACACAGATGTCAGTTGAAGGATCCTGAAAATAAAATAAAAATTATTTCAAAAAATGTTTAAAAAAACTTTTAAAAGTTGAGAAATAATGTGATGTTGTAAAGAAACTATTTCTTCATCCTTCCCCCAAGTTACTTTCCTCTTGTTCAAGAAACAGTTGTTTTCTTCTTCTTCATGCTACTGTTTGGGCTTATAATTCCTCTTCTGCTTGGTCTTCTAGAGTTGATTGTGTAAGCAAAGCTGAGATCAGTCAGCTTTAATGACTCTTATACGTGTAAAGATCTCATATGTGGGGAAATAAGGGAGGTTTTCGCAATCCAGAATTATAGAACATTGTGGGGTTTTGTTACTTGTGTGTACTTACACATACTGTTCTGTAAAAATAACTGACATTTTGCAAACCTCAGCCTGAAAGCTGTGAAGTATAATAAAGAGCAGAAAAAAAAAAAAATATTTTGGAAAATGGATGGGGGTAAGGAAATAAAATAAAAAGCTAGAAAGCTAGCATGCAGGAAACCTGATGGTGGAAGTAAGGTAGAAGTAAAAACCTGTGCTTTGGTAATAAAAGTTTTGCTGATGATTTCATTTTGCATAGCCGAAATGATTGCATAGGTTAAAACCCAGGCCCTGAGTGGCATTTAAGGTGCAGCTTACATTTATCTTGTATAACTTTAACACCATACTTTCTTGGTCAGCAGTGTATAATCACATCCTGGGTGAAATGTCAGCTTCATTGAATTCAGTGGGTATTTTCTCATTGCTTTAAAGAAGGGCCAGACTTCATGCTTATATGTATTTACTTCTTTATTAACGGTGATCAGCCATGAGAAGGAAACAGTTTATAATGGAAAACTCTTCTTCTTGTCTTCACAGTTACCATTTCCAGCTGCTGCAGGTTCTCTAAATTGGCAGACATGACACTTCCTTGTAAGATAGGCTAGTAGTTCCTCCCCTTACCAGTAGCAGGAGAATTAGCAACAACAATGACCAGCAGAACTTCCATTGTCTCTAAAGCTTCTTAATATGTGAGTAACGTTTGAGTAGATGTTAAGATCTCCAGTGTACAGATAAAGAAAAGTAAGTATAAAGCAATGTATTCTATTTTTTAAAAAAGTTTTTTTCACACTGAACTTTTAAATGGTTCTTTCTTGGTTGGAAAGGAAAAATGAATAATTGATAAACTAAAGGCAGCAGAGAGAAGCTGTAAAAACAATGATTTTTACTGAAAATTTGACAAGGAGTCATGTTACACCAGTCTGAACTGGCAAAGGTATTAGTTTCTGGATAACGTTTCATTTGAAAAACTGATTTAAGATGATTTGGCAGAATCAAATGGAGACAACCTTTAGAATCTAGAATGGGTTGGCTAATTTTTTGGCTGTAACCTATACAAGCACTAGTCTGAAAGAAGTTTCACACCTTTAGCTTACTGACATTTTTTTCTTCTTTATGGAGCTTGATAAATGAAGGTTTGATTAGTAGAGGTTCTGAAACTTGTTTCTGACCATATGGGAAAGCATAATCTTTTTAGGAATGAGGAATGATCTTAATATCACCACTGAATATTTAGAATTCTAGCAGAAGAAACTAGGAAATATTCACTTCTTATGGAAATAATATCTACCAACTCACTGGACGTGAAGGTTGGAGTCTTTTGCAATTGGGATACGTGGAGTCATGTTGTAGAGGGGACACTGGTTAAAGGGTTGGGTTTGCTCCCATATGAATAGAAAGGAAATTAAATAGTAGTTGCAGTGAATAGTCATGATCACTGTACCTTTCTTTTGTAGTTGAAGTTGTATGCAGGAGAGAAAAAAACAAAATAGTTGGTGACTTGTTTTTACGCTTAAGACTGGCTTCAGATGTTCCCACAGCCTTCTGTTGGAGCATTCAGGTTACACAAAAACAATGGATTTGCAAACTGACAATACCTGGCCTTTTCAGCAGATGGTATCAGTCATACAGTTGTTTTCGTGTTTTCTGCAGACAGGTCTGAGGAAGCACTACATTGGCTCACATACCACTGTTGGAAATTTGGTGCGTGAAAAATACTAAGCTTTAGAGTAGAACACAAACTGTATGATGATGCAATATTTTTATTTTTGGTATGCATATATACACATATATATGCAGTGGCTATAACCGAAGAAAAGGAAGAAGGCTTGCATAACCACTCTAGATGAACAAGGCCTATAGAAATCCGCAAACATATGCAGCAATTTTTATAGTGAAGATAATTTCCACAGAAAGCAAGGAATAATAAAAAAGTAAAGATAAGGAATTATGGTATCCAGCTATTACTACTATAAAATATTAAACAAATACATTATTAAGAACACCTGTTTCATTGAGGTTTTTTATATTTCTTGTTGATGAATTGCTGACATAGTAAGCTTTCAGTGGTTTGCTTCATATTTAGTTCGCAAAACTCCAAATAGACCAGAAACATGAAGCTCAAAAATCTGTTGTCTTTTAAAAAATATTTTGGTTTGGGTTGTTAGGATGCTTGGAGAGGGCAATTTTTCTGCGCCTACTTAGATACTGGGGTTTTGAGGGGGGGGTTGTTGTTGTTTTTGTTTTTAATCTAATTCTAGTCCAACACACATTCATTGGGTCTAATAGACACAAGTCGGGAAACTCAATCTTCCCACAGTTTTGATAATTTATATCTACTGACAATCAGGTATTTTTTTACTATGTAGAAGGGCTAACTGTTATACTCCATTGTCCTTTTCTTTTTCTACTAATGGGGAATAGAAATAAGAATGCATGATATGCCTTCTTTAATACCACTTACCTTCCTTTGTGACAATATTTCACAAAACTTACCTTGTTCTGACTCTGTATTAAAACACATTTTGGAGGCCTTCTATAGCTCCAGCCTTTTTTCTCATCTAGACATAAAAATGAACTATTACAATGCTATCAAGCCTGTTTGCAACTGCTAGAAGGGGCTCTCTATTCTGTCACGTGTTTCATCATCTTTTAAAATTCATTACATCTCTAGAGCACTTTTTTCCACTGTTGTCAATCTTTTCCTAGTAATGCTAATGAGCCATGCCTTGTGATACTTCTATAACAAAGAAGCAATAACTGTTTATTAACGTGGCAATACGTACCTATTAGACAAATAATACCTTTTAAAAGAATGCTAACTGTTATTTTTAAATGCAAATTGAATAAAACCACTAAAAATGTCATAAAGAATAACAAAGAGGACATAATAACATTCTTGATTGTATTTGATTTAGGTGCTTTTAACAAAATTTGTATTTTAGACTTAGTAAGTATTACTGCAAAATTATTTTAAACTAGGAATTTTATATTTTAGTATATTCTGCTTTTTTAGATATGCAGGGTTATTAGGAACACTGCTTCTTTTTTATTTTCTTAAGACTATTTGACATAAGCTGATTTTGTAAAAAATATACTTGCATTAAGAACCATTCCAGATTAGCTTTTGCAGCTTAAAAACTACAGAGGTCCTGTTTCCATATGTTCCTCAGTTTAAGTCTCTAGAAATATTTACAGAATATTTTTGGTTTAGGGGTTGATGAGTCTCTGTACCAGAGATAACTTGGAAGTTCTGTTTATTTTAGAATATACTTCTCTTTATTCTTAACAGTATTTGTTCTTTAATCTGTATTTTGCTTAACAAGCAGAAGGTGGGATGTTCAGGTTCTACACTTAATGAGGCAATTTACAATCCATTGTTACAATCATGGGTGCAGCTCGGCCACATAGTAGTGCATTATGTTCTTAGAGTTGCTTAACCAAGGAAGACCACAAATCTTACACAAGTCTGGTGAGTTGAAGGCTTAAAAAAATTAGTAATTTTAAAAGTCCTTTATATTGATATGACAATAATGTTTGTATTCATGTTTGAAAATATCTGGAAAACCTGACTCAGAGGTCACTTTTATTAATTCTATGGTGTTCTCTGTTGGGGGGGGGGGGGGGGGGGGGGAATAGATGTTTGTCCATAGCTAATGACTTTTAAGCGTATGAAAAGGATTATTTGTATCTGAAGTGAGTAGAAGATAAACTAGGCTTGCCTTTGAAACACAGTAAGTGGTAGAAAGGCAGTAATATCAGTAGGCCTTGATCATTTCAGGATGCTGGAGAATTTTAGAAGGTTATAAGTTACTATGAAAAAGAACTAGGATGGTGACAATCTCAACCTGTAACTAACATTGTAATAGAATTAAAATTAGGCATTAGAACACTACTTGTATTTGGAAGAATGATAAAGTTGGTTTTTCAGCTTGAAGACAATGAGATAGGCAAGTTCTGAACAAAACACATACCTTTAGTTGCAGCCTAAGTGTCTTTCATGTTTGGCGATTAAGTTGGATTTTACAGAGGCTGGATGAATTATTGAATGTATGCATTGTTACAACTTGAATGTCCTGGTATTAGTAAAAAGTATTGTTTTACAGAGGAAGAGAAATACATTACTGTAGTAAAGTAAATATTTAATAGCAATGCATGGTATACACACTCCATTTTTCCCTATCAAGACCAGCTAGGAGAGACTTGTTTGTGAGAAGTTGTACAACATGACTTATGCATGCATATTTCTAAAATGCTTGGACAGTAATAAACATGATAATGTATTTATCTATGCCTTTGAATACTCAATCTTAATGTTTGATTTGTAAACAGAAATTTTGTTCTAAAAGTAAAAGCACCCCAAAATGGTATCAGCAGGTACTTTAAAATATATTTGCACTGATTTTCTCTCTAGATATGTGGAAATACTCTATGTGAAGATTGGTTAAAAATAATCTTCTTCACAGTTAGATGTATGATTAGAAATAGGTTGGTTTGGTGTACAGTGGAGGATATTGTGTTTCTCAAGATAGGACAAGTTCTATATTGTTGGTAAATTTTTCATGTTACAACCCTGTAAATACTTCTACTGTTGGCTGAAGCAGATGGGAGCATTGCTAATCATCCATTTAATTAGACATATTTTATTTTTTTAAAATTTGCAGTTATAAGATCCACATTACTCAAATCTTCTAAGGATTAAGCCTTCTCACTAGAAATGACAAATATAATGGCAGAAACCACTTGTGCTTGGACAGATGTCTCTAAGTTTACTTACTGTTAGTATTTTTAATATTCTTCCTGTAATACCATAGATAGCTAAGTGTTATTGACTTTATTAGTTTCAAAACAGTGCAATTTGCTACTGAACATGCTGAGAAAATCACGGCTTTGATAGTGAAAGCTGGAAAGACAAATGCTGCAATTTTCAGTAACATTTATAGTTCATATGTGGCTAGAGATTTTCATGCGTTATAGCTTTTATAGTGCTTCACATGTGTTTCTGACATGTTTTTGTTAGTGTTCCATATTTTAATTTTAACATAAACAGGATAGTCCTAAATAGTAGTGGTTGTGTGTCTGTACATATAAGAACATAGCTACTCATTTCATATCCTGCATATCATTGAATATTCTGGATATATATTATGTGTGTTGTTCTGTATCACAGTATATTAAATGACATGCAAAATATCAATGTCACCTATTTTCTTCATAATCCCATGGCTCTTCTACAAAAGCTAGAACAGTAAGGTTGGCAATGTAAGTGTTACAATACTTCACAGTCCCACATCAGCTTCATATCAAATGGATTAAGACCGATTTGAGTTCGGGACCGTGTTTGAGCATCCTAACTGCTTCGGTACCTCTTGCTTTCATGAGGTTTTATTTCTAATGGCAGAAAGCAGTTGTCATCTTAATTTTAGGTTATGCTCAAAATAAAGCTGAATGCTAGATTCTTAGTTCTGACTCTCATATAGAACCAAACGATAAGAGTAAGCTTTGATCTGCAGAATTGAATTCTTACATGCCTCCATCTTTATCACCTCTGCAACTCACAATGCAATTCTCTGACCTACACTTTTTCTTTTTTAATTTATCTGTGTCTACAGACTGCTATGAAGTAAGCAAGGAAGAACAGTTCTGGCATGGGCTCTAGGGCCTCTGCTACTTTGATATGTTAGGGAAACTGCTTTTTACTCCAAGAATAGATGATTATTTGATTGGTCACAACTAGAGAAGCCTAACAAGTGCAGTTGCTATAACACATCCGCCAGAAGAAAGTTTATAGTACTAAATAGAGCTGGAATATTCAAAAGGCCAGAAAAAAATAGACTATTTGTACCTGGGTAAGAGGCTGAGGAACAAATGAAGTGTTAGCTAAACCCTATCTCTTTCTGGCTGACCAAAGGCAGGAAGAAAGTTTTTTAAATAGTGTTTAAACAGTTGGTGCCACAGGATGGCTTATGCCTTTGCTTCTTGATCACCAGTTACCACTACTACCACCACCACCACCTCTAGATTGTTGGGGTTTTTTTAACTACTGAAGTAAGTAGTTGACAGTGTAAGTCTAAGTTATGTATATAAAAGTAGTTTTAAGCAGTCAAATATATTTAAGCACATATATTTATAAATATATTTTATATACTATTATATATATTTAGATGTAAGATACATTTATATTTTTATTCATGTACTCAGTGATCTCTTTTGTCTGTATCATTCACCTAGAGCAACTATTACACTGAAATCCTCTATGGATAGAAAAGTTTATGCTAACATAGGGCTTAAATTTAATCATGTCTGTTAAACATTCATTCCTTCCTGCCTCTGAAACAATTGTAAAATAGGGCTTGGGTTTTGTTGTTTTTTCTTTTTTTACAAATAATTAATAATACATTCACTGAGAATGTCAACTGTGATTTGTAAACAAACTTGATCTTTCAAATAATTATTCTTACTGTCTCTTTTATCATTTTCCACATTAAAAACAATCAATTTATGCAGGCCACTGAAGAAATATTATTCAGTTCACCCAAGCTAGTATCAGAATCTACTGGTGTATGGCATAATTTAAAAAAATTCAGAAACAAAAACAATTGGGAGATTGTATTTTCAAGTTCAAGATATTTGAAGCAATGTTCTTTGTGCACTTTGTCTGAATCATTTTATGCTGGAGAGCATATTTTCCCTGTATAAAAGTAGAAACTGCTTATCTCAGTGGTGAGGAAAGTCTGTGCCTCAAATACAAATGAGTAAGTAAACTGACTTCTGAAGAATACTTCTCTGTGCTTGTAGTGAGGTTGAGTTCTTGGAGGAACACTGTCATTCACTCAAGGCTTGTGAAGGGTGGTGTTCTAAAACCCTTTTATCCCTTTCATTTAAGGTGCAGATGGTGCAAACATTTAATCTAAGCAGAATGTATTGTTAGAATAGTCTAGATAGGCTATGATCAAGAGACCACAAATGGGAACAACTTGGTTTTGAAAATTTTTTATCTGATTACAAGGATAATGACTTGAAAGTCAACCTGGCAATTTTGCATGATTAGAAAAGTGACATTCATGTTGTTTTCTCATCATGTTTCCAAATAAAAACAGATTTCTGCCACATATTACATATCATTTATCTCGTAAATGTCTCTGTGTCTCATTTTGTATCTCTCAAGTCTCAGCTATTCCATGCATGGAGCTGTTCTGTTGTTTTGTTTTGACAGGCAAAGACACATCAAAATCATGTATTAGCTGCTTTTCCACATCACTGAGTCTGTATGAAGAGTTTAGGAAAATTAAACCAGAGAATTAAATATAATTTTTAAAGGGTTTTGATTATATCAAGTCTGATGTTTATACAAAAATAGACTCCTTAGAGAGGACGTTTATATTGAAATAAACACTCATATTTATTTTACCCAAATGAATGCCCATCTAATTTTGAATCCTTCATGTCCACATTGTGCAAGTGCATTTAAACTCGTAGGTGTGCTTCCAGCCCTAGACACAGTTTTACTGAAAGGAAATTGGTAGAGACAGTGCAGCTGATCTATTTTTATATCTTTGGGTGACTTTCTTACAAAGCACTCTTGTGACATCTGCATGATTCACAAAGTTTAATGTGGTATGTTATAAATAAAAACTTTCCCCATTTTTGCTTTTTCTACAGTCTCTATAATCCACTTCTGCACTCAACAGAATCCATGCTGTTCTCAACACATTTGATTAAAGCATTATACCGTAGAGAAAGTGGGGTTTATGGATATCTAGGCCTGTTCTGTGAGTGAATTTCAGTTGTGGACTTGTTTCCATAACACTTACTTCCATCTTGGTCTGAAGATGCGGTGTCAGTGCAAGGATTCTGTCTTTTCCCCTGTAGCATAAGGTACATATTCAGATAACTTTTACTGAGCCTGTGTTTTCTCTTGAAAATAAGAATGAAACCAGAAGTGAGAATCAGTATTTGACAACAAAGCTGACTTGAGTTACAGACACATGGTGACTATGAAATTTATTTTTTTCCACTCACAAATTTTAGCTTGGGCTTCAGTCAGTATCCATCTTAAAATTCACTTGCAGGGTAGAAATTACTGAAACTATTTCACTGGAGATGTTTTGACAGTGGAGGCAGGTCACCAGGAGAGTCCTTCAAGAGTTTATGCTAGGACCAGTGCTCTTCAAAAGTATTCACAAATGACATTATGAAAAGGCATGAACAAAGAGGTGAAAAGGTTTTGATGGCTTTATTGGATTACTGGTTATCCAGGGTATTAAAGAAAAAGGTGAACTAGTAAGTAATTTCAGAAGGATACAGCAAGACACAAGACTGAACAGTAGAAAGATGAAATCCAGTCCAGATAAGTGCAAAATCATGCAAGAAAGTGAAAAGTTCTAATATCACATGCAAAATTACTGGCCTTTACTACACAGGAGTGAAAACTGGGGATTATGGTAAATCCATGAAAATGTCAGTCCAATATTGACCAAAAAGTGTTATGAATTACCAGGAGAGAAGTAGGAAACAAAACAAAGACCATAATAATGCTGGGCTATACATCCATGCTTTATCTCTGTAACTGTGGACTGTTCTGTTCCTGTTTCAAAAACAATGTAGTAGAGCTGGAAAAGGTTTTCAGCAAGACAGACAGGGTGATCAAATTGATGGAACAGCTTCCATACAAGGAAACTTAGAGAATTTAGAAAAGGGTACACTTAGAAATTCAAAACTGGAAAATCCTCTACTCACTGTTCCTTACACTTTGATTGTTCTCCATAATATAAAGCTAATATGTCTACTATGGCATTGATCAGTATTACTGCAAGAGGTTATCATATCTTCTCTGGAATACTATTTCTCTCACTGTTGGATTTCATTGTCAGGTGTGCACAACCCTCCAATGTTCGAGGAAGGATATAATTCATTCTTGCTCTTATTTAATTAAGGCTGTATATTTATTCATTTTACTTTCATTCCATGTTTCTGCTGGTTATAGTTTTCCTCATTGTGTTTCATTGCTCTGTGGAAATTAAAGGAAAAAACTCAGAGAAGAGAGCCTGGAGCTGCTGGAGCTGGCAATCACTCCTAACGCTGCTTAACAAGAGGTAGTGTTGTTGTGGAACTGAAGGATATTGAAGCAGTGTGCAAAAAAACTGTAAATTAGGAGCAAAATTGAGTTCAAGCAAATAACATTTATCAAATCAAGATGGAGAATTCAAATGAATACAAACAATAAATTGACTCATTCAAGTTATTTTTAGCTCTGAATTTTCCCTGGTACTATAACCACCCACTTCTGTCTTCCTTATACCCATGAATTTGTTGATCACCAGTATGTAACACTGCCCATTTTGACCACTGCCTGAACACGTCTTTCACAAAAATCTGTAACTCTTTCACAAGAATTTATAACTCATGCCCTCCTCTTGTTTCATGTAAATTCACATCCAGTGCTTGTTACACTTATCTTCTTGATCTTGCTCTCATAATATTAGGAAACTATTTTGGGGTTTTGTTTTGTTTGTTGTTTGTTGGTTTGGTTTGTTTGGTTGGTTTTTTTAATAAATTTATGATGTGCCATACTCTGCCTAAACATTGTTGTTTGTTCTCCGACTAGGCTCATTCTATCTACAATCTTGTCATAATGCCATAGAAGCCAGAGGGACCCATTCAATAATTTAGTGGAGTATATCACACCACCACTTAATTTTACCCATCTATTCTTATTTTAAACCTCATAATTTGGACTAGTCTATTTCTGTATTTTGAAAACTAAATTGTTCCATGCCCAAGGAAAAATAATAGGAGAAGACAGAGAGCCACAAATGACTAAGGTATTTTAGCAATGTATATAGGGCCAATATCACAGGTGAAAGCAGAACTTCCAAATTCCTTTCTATACTCACATGGAAACAATTTTGTCACAGCACGGATCTGAGGAGCAGTTTGACCCTGGGTTTCTGATATGGCAAATAGCTGAGGAACAACATACTTTTTTTAAAAAAAAGAAAATTTTTTTTTAAAAACACAATTTGCACTTCTCTGACACACCAGTATTGGTCAAGAATATCTTCTCTATGCATGATGAGGATTTTTACAGGTGCTTTACAAAATACACTGCCATCTTCCTACAAATTGTCTTGAATATCTCTTTCATTCCTTGTCTATAGGTTTTGATCTCTTCCCTCTGCCTTCTACTGAATATTTTAACATGTTCATTACCCAACAGCCTTCCTCCTTCTCTTTCTGTAGTTCACATCACAAACTGCCTACTGTATTTTTTTTTTGGTGACAATTTCTGTATACAGTTTATGACTGACAGCAAGTAAAGTAAATCTGTGTTGTATCTTTATCAACAGGTATGATTGGTGTTAGTTTTTTGAAGACTTTTTAATGAGCAAGATAGACTTTGAGCATTCTTTTTTCTGAGGTTTTCTAGATTGCACTTGATCTTACGTTCACTTCACTTCATTATGGTTTTAAACTCCAACTCATAGGGAATTTCCCCACTATTGATTAAGGGTAATGGTCTGAAGTTCAATGAAGGAAAAAATTCTTGGTGACTGAAAAAAGCATTAACTGCATGAATGATATTGGGTCTGAATTACCTGTCACCAAGAATGAGGCTGGAATTTTAGCATTTGTCTGTTAATTCCAGTCATTCAGAATCCATTTGATTTCCCAGACACTGCAAAAGGATTGAAGACAATAGATGACATATATAGTAACAGGGAAAAAATGGAAAGTAGTCAGGATGACAAATATTAAAAGCTTTTATTTATTTTCTAGTGAAAAGTTTTTTGTTGTTGTTTTTTTTTAATCCTCCTTCATACCAATGAATGTGTTTGAAAGCTAGGAAGTTGTGAAGTACTGGGTTTTTAGATCATAGTGACAGTCTTTGGAAAATGGTAATTACAGCATTATTGGTCATTCACATTATTTATATAACCTCTCTGTCTAATCATAATTCACGTATATTTGAAGCTAGCTGGCACAATTTTGGACTCTTATGAACATCTTGCTCAGAACTAGTGGCATGAAGGCATGAACTCTCTCTTTTTCTCTCTCTCTCTTTTTTTTTTTTTTGACACAGATGGTGTATTCCAGAGTCAAGCAGGTTACTAAATATTTTCTATCAATCTGTAATAGGATGTTGATCCTTTGCTTTCAGATCTCATCAGATCCTTTCTGATGAGAATTATCAGATTTAGAATTTGTCAAAAGCTTGCTTTTCATTGGGCAAAAGAGTAAATTGAAAGGAGGTGACCAGCATATTTCTTCCACAATTGTAATCTGAAATCTGAAAAGGTATGTTGTCCAGTTATAGTTCTTGTAACATGATTTATTTCCCCCCCGCCCCCACTAGTTCTAATAAAGGGTTGTGTGGATTGACGCTAAGAGTGGTGAGGGCTAGAGCTTAGGGCAAGAGCTAAGAAACCAGAAGAACAGTTTGTATTGTATTTTAACACAATAGAGATTGTGTTGAGTTAAAAATATTGCTAGCAGAATCATTTGAGGGCAAGAAGAATCCACTGCTCAGTTTGACAGACTCTGATGAAGGAAAGTGAAAGCTGAACATGATCTCCCAGTACTCCATAATGAAGACATCATCACTTACAGTAATATCTCTCATTTCAACTTTGCCTGTGGCAAAGGTGGTAAGGTGCTTAAGTTTGCTAAGAAACTGCTTTATAATTTCTCAACCATTGCAAACTGGAGCAAATAATCTGCATTCCCCACCCTGTCCATGAAAAGTGTACTTACCATATATTACCTGTCTGTCCAGCCACGTAGAAAACACTATTAAAATGATTTCAGTATGCAGGTGAAAGAGAAAGTTTCCTTGTTTCATATCTTTGCTAATCCTTATGCTGGGACAGATACAAACCAACTTGTACAGCTATACTACTAGTATGTGTTTTAAGATTTCTTTGGAATTTTGTTCATGCTTGTTTAAGTTTCATATATTCACTTCCTAGCTATATATTTCCTCTTTTCATGGTTACTTATCTTTGCTTGAATCCAAGTTCCCCATTACATAATTCAGTCTCTCATGCCTATATGGGAATGACTGTCAAGCTATTAGGTTGGTTTTTTATTCTTTATTTTGGTCCACCAACTACTTTAGAAAAGTCTGTGAATGGTGACTAAGAAAATGGAACAACTTGTCAGTACCTTTAATTTAGCTATGCCTCTCTATTGGAAGGGGAAAAAAACCCCAAACAAACCACAACCTCCAAACCTGAAATAAGGTGAGGGAGTACAAAGTGAAAACAGCTGAAAAACATTCCTAGGTTGAAATTCACAAGATTATTTCAATAGGAAAAATTCAGTCTCTTTTTCCTTGAACTTTTTTATGTCTGGAAAGTAATTACATAGCTTTAGGCTGCCTATGTTGAGCTGAGAATGAAGTGAAAAGCCCGTGTATTCTTCTTCCATCTTCTGAAAAATGATAATTTTACAGTTGTTAGAATCCATCTTCTTTCAAAGATATAATGACATGTTTTGCTCTTATCTATCCTTAAAACATTAAATCTTTTATATGAATTGGTTGACAGTTTTTGAAGGATAACCTTTTCAACATCATAAAATAAATGAAAGTGGTGAAGGATTTAGATTCAAAATGCTTTACCAGTGCACTAATAATTTGATGAGCACTGCTATCATTTTTCTAAAATGGCATTAGATTAAATCTTATTCATCCAGCAAATTCTTTTGAAGAGTCTCACCTTTAAAAGTTGATGACACAAACCAGCTTGAAAATGTGATTGTGGTATTTGAAATGCCCTGTCTCTAGAGTCAATTATTTATGATGTATGATGGATATTTTGTATGTTTCTTTACAAGACTTGTTACCTTAGTATTATTATTTTAAAAACTAAACTTACAAGCACATAATATAGTTCCCTCTCCATAGTAAGATCTTGTCTCTGGTAACAGCACATTTTTCTCCAGGCATTCATGTTGGCATCACACGACCATGATGTGAAAGGAAATTGCTTCCAACTCCTCTAAAATTGCTTGCTTGGCTTGAATTAATCTTAATCGAATTTCTGTCTGAGATGTTTAAAAACCTTACAGAATCTCATCCTTTGAGCACGGCTTTGCTAATTTGATTCTACATTCCAAAGTGACGACAAATTTTGAGGCCCTGCAGGGCTGCTGTTGCTGATAATGTTTCTATGTGGGTGGCATAAACCACACTGTTCATTAATGTGACATACCTTTATAATGAATGTCCTCATATAATAGTTAGTGATGCAAGTTCATTGTTTTCCCATTTAACTGTGTTGCCTCCTTGTCTAAGGGACTAACTATGCATTCAGTCTCGAGAAAGAAAAACTAAGAAAAATACTGTGTATTTATCTTCAGATATTTAAATTGTGAAGAAAGTAAAATTACTGATCTTATAAATGTGATTATTTTTTAATCAAGGTAATCCAAAAACTAGAGACTTACCACAACAGAGAAAAAAAAAAGGGGGCAGAAAGATCTGTATATCATCAAATGACTTAGAAATGACTTTGAGTTTGTAACACTTCAAATAAGTTTTACATACTTGATAAATTGAATTGTTTCTTTTTAAATGAGGAACCAGATCTGAGTTTCCAATTACAGAATTGTGTGTAATTAATTTTTAGGTATTACTAAACTTAAAATGTTATTTAATTGTACAACATTTATTTTACTTAATGTCCAAGATGTTCCTGAAGGTACTTTTTAAAAAAACTTAATGTCTGTAAGCAAAACTGTTGCTATTGATATCAAAGTTGGTCAAAGTGAGCTCCAAACAGTAGATGTTCCTTTTTGCAATAAAAATCAAACATGGTTAAAAAATAATCATCTGTCTCATTAGAGTTTGAGAAAAATCTTACTGAAGTAGTATTGTGTTAAAATAAGAGTAGCTCAAGTGTGCTGTGTAGTAATAAAGCATATAGAATCATCCACAAAGAAACAGTCTATATATTAAGAAATGATGTACCAGGTCTCAGTTTGGATTTTCTGTTTTCTACACTGATTGCTCATTCGAAGAGCAGTGGTTATTCTGTTGTGTTCTCTCTGTAAAATGGATTCCACCTGCTGTAATATCTAATATGGAACAAAGCTGACAGCAGTAAGAAATGCGTTTTCCTTGGCTTTGCCTCACATTTTGTCACCTATGGTATACCCCATCACAGATAAACATGATGTGCTGTAAGCATCCTTATGCATCCAGGAAAGTCAGACGTGCAGTTGTAGTTGGAGAATAATTTTATTTTTTATCCTAAGTGATACTTACCTAGCTCTTTGGAGCTATATATGCGTAATTCAAGAACTTTACAGCTTTGTGGGTAGAATTAAACTTTGCCACACCTTTTTAGCAGGAAAAATAATTATTTTTTAGAGAGATTTTTTATTTTCATCTAAATGTCAGACTTGCATGTGATGTATTATTCCTCAATGTATTTACATAATTTTGATGTGTATGCTTACCAATAATTAATATTTTCATTCAGATAGTTACAGGGAAAACAGGCTTTAAATAGTGCAACTATCTTGTGCACATGCCCATATACAGACACATATTTTAAAATTATGGAAGAAAGCTGTGCTATTTAAAGGCAGACTTGCTCTCTAGTGGACATTTTCTCACTGTAATCAATGAAAGGCCTTGCTGATTTCAACAGCAATATAGGGGTGACAGCTCCTGAAGTTAAGTCTAACGGTTAACTCTTCCTGTTTTCTCCAGTATGCTGGGTTCTTTTGCATTAAGCAACCAGCTTTCCACCTACTTTTTTATACTATGTTATGTTCTTCACCACACATCATTGCAATGAAATTTTTTTCCTGTGAAGAAACATCCAGTCTCTTCTTATTATGTGCTCCACAGGGATTTTCTTAATTTTGACGAGCACATTATTTTGCTGTTATCTTCATTTGTTCAGTATGCTACTAAGCTAGCGGTTCCTCCAAGTGGGTGAGAAAAATGCTGCTTATGTTTTATGACTTTTATTACTTTTTATGTAATCTGTTCTACACAATTTCTTTTTCAACTTCATTTCTGTTGACCCTGCAAAGATAGATTTAGCACCGTACAGTTTGACTGTAGTACTGTCTGGTAGCTTTTTAGTGAGGTAGTTACTCTGTAGCCTGCACTGACTTTGGTAACCTGCTTTGACCTCAGTATCTGCAGAGAACTGAGAAAACTCTCTTGTGAGAAAATCGCCACTTGGCTTATCATACTCACTTCTCAGACTTGAGAAGGTGTTTTTAAGTGCTATGAAGTGATGTCTTGAGAAGAGGTGACCTTTGAGGACTAGAAAGCAAAAGGTCAGGAAAACCAGTATGGTAGGGTGGGGTTTTTTTCCTTTTCTGTATCCCACTGAACAACAGGGAATTTGCACTGGTACGTGCATTATGGTGGTACTAACTCCTGAGAGAAACTCTTGTGCTTTAAAACCCTATGAAAAGAACTTGGAGAAGGCAGTGGTAGTGCTATCTGTGTAGTCTTGCTCTTCCTATGAATTACAGGGCATTGTTGTGTGTGGTTGACCTCAAAAGAGCTGCAGATTCTGCAAGCTGAGGCTGTTAAAATAATTTGTGAATGCCCACCCTCCCTCCCCCCCCCCCCTTTTCTGTTCCTTTGTGGGTTTTACCACATTAGGAAACATTCTAGGTCTGTCTTCAGCATCTTGAAGAACAAATGTTAACTATGAGAGCAAAAAAGTATTATTTTGTTTTGAACTGAAATACTGTAATTGTTTACATAGGTGATTTTGTTATCCCTTATTAAACTGCGTACTGGGACAGAATGTTCTAAAGTAGAAGCAATCTAAACTATAGAAAAAGTCAGATGTAAATGTCCTTTGATTTCTTAGTGAAATAAACCTATCTGATAAAGGTTCTTCCAAAAGACCTAGTCTATCATATGCTACAGTATCAAAAAAAGCTGAGTATTTGTGTAAGTCCTCATTCACCAAATTATCTGAGCTGAGTGCAAAGAGATGACTGTAAAGCTTGTTTGTGACTGCATTTGAAGTCACTACTTGTGGGTTTAGTTTTGTGCTTCTTGGTACATAAATCAGCCAAATATATTTCCTTATTTGTGATTCCCTGATGCGTTTGGCAGCAGTGACAAAGTAACTTCAGATAATGGCTAACATAGGAAGTCTCTCTCTAAGACAGAAGATAAATTTACAAAATACCTCATAAAACTGAGGAGTGGGTTGTAGTTCTCCATTTCATACTTGTCCATTCTTGTAGAAGTGCCAATGGACAGTAGCAGAAGTGCTCTCCAACTTAAATATTTGCAGGAATGGCTCTATATTCTGTGGCCCAGTGCAGATTTCTAAGGCCACCTCCTAACCTGGGTAAATGAAAATAGTTGGGTTTTTTTTTTCCTTAGGGAGCACTTCTTGCCTTTTAAATACTTTTATACAATCCAGAAAAGCTTCTGTGGTTTGAAGTATATATTTGAATGGGAACCTTTGACTTAGCCAAAACTTTCCAAAGATCGCTTGCCTACATAATTAAAGTAGGTCTACAGTAGAGTAATTCTAGAGTTTCTAGTCCCACTGGCCAAAATGTGACTCCTACCTTTAAGCTTATTTGTGAACAGGAAGGACTAATCAGAGGATCACTTTTTCTGCAATAGGGCATTAACTTCACTTTTACAGATGGCCCTGAATGCTGGAATGTGGTGGATGGCTCCAGAAACAGTGTGAAATAAATCTTGTCTTAGAATCACAGTTTCAGTGCTGGTTGCCTTTTGCTCAGTGTAGTGCGGGTTACGGGCTGGTCTAGCCTCCTCTCTGAAAGAGTTTGAGTACCATTTTTAGGACTGTCATCTTGTGACGCATGCAGATGTAGTAGCTCCTTGATCTAAGCAGCTGACTGTGTTCAGGAACAGGAGATGAAAGACCCCTCTTTGCAAAATTCTGAGCTGTGAACCAGCTGGAGCCATTTGGTTCTTTGGCTGTGTGTGCTCCTCAAACACCAGCCATTGCTATCTCCTCCAAGGCAATGATGGCAGGCCAGAGAGCATCATCTTGGGGACTGGCAGGGCACTTCCACTTCAGCCATAATGAGATATGCTATCTGTTTTCACTCAGCAGTTGTGTTTTATTGCACTTTTGTGTGCATGACCTTGGTTGTCTACTTCTGTTATTCACTCTGCAGCTCCTGTAGCATGGTCCAGGGAGAGAAAAGAGTGAATTTTGTTTCTTCCTTCTCCTCTGTGCAGGTAATTAGGAACTGTGATGACATATGAGTGCTACTTCTAAGTTAATTTGAAATACATAAATAAACATTTACAACATTGAAAATTTGAGTAGTATTGACTATCATTTTAAATAGAGGAAAAAATACTTCATTAAACCTGTTAATAATCTCTTTAAAGTTGCAATTTTTGTAAACAGAAATAGAATATAATATAATGAAAACTTGTTTGGATTGCATGCTGCTGAATAGTCGGTGCAGTAAAGTTCAGCCCAGTTATTGGTTTTCTACTGCTTGGCATAAAATTTTTAAATTAAGAGGCATATATAAATACAAATTTACATCTATAGTACCCAGGAACACAAGAAAAAACAGTCTGGGTAGTTATGAACTATTATTCAGTCAGATTTTTTTTTTAATTTGCCAAAATTGTAGAAAAGTATTTATGTGACTTGTCTGTACCCTGCTAAAATTTTTCACAAAGACTTGCAGGGATGCTGTGCTCTAGGTTGAGAAGTCCTTTTCCAAACAAGTGCTGTGTTAACCCAGCAGCACTTGTCTGAGAATTGCCTTTATCACTTGCTATGATGCAGTGGCTGGTGGACCATGACAAATGGGCTTTCTTCCTGCTGTTGTGAATGAGTGCTATGAAGCTCCTTATGTCCTTTTAAAGCTGACAGACCTGATCTTTTTTTATCATTTTTTTTTAAAGGACGGTTGGATTTCATAATATTTTGTATTTAGCTCTAAATGCTTTCAGCTTAGCCATGTCTCAGGTCTTTCACATATCTGCACCTTTTTCCAACTCTCCAGAATTCCGAAGAGCTACTGCCAGTTTGTTTTACACAGTGGCTTCATCCATGTTGTGCGTCTCCACCATTGCTCTTTCTTTCTTTTTTTTTTTTTTTTACATCTTCTGTTGATTTTTATAAATTTTTTATCATCTTTTACCACCAGAAGTTAGCTAAAGCCTCTACTTGTTCACATGATGACTAATACTTGGAAAGCTCTAAAAGTAGTACCAACAGTTGTGTAGTAGAGTTCTACTGACTGCTGAACTTCTGAATTTGGCCTGCCAGCTTATGGCAGTAAGTGTTGTCTTGCATTTACTATGGAGTTTTATGAAGGCCAGTTGTCCACCCCATTTCCCACATGCCTCAGGGCTGTAATCAGCTTATTTAGCTAGCAATAGTAGTCCTGTGTGCAAGTGGGAAAAGGAGCAGGCTCATAAGTTAGCCTTTTTATAATCCTTTTTCACTCTACATTTCCTCCTTTCCCCTCTTATCTGGTACTGGTACTTTTGCTACCTATATCAAAAATAGTAAGGAGAGGAACACAAGAAGCAGCTGATCAGAGTAGTGATGGCTAGAATTTTTTTTTATATTATAAATGGTGCTATCATCCACTGATCTAAAGCCTGTGCTGATATAAATATCAAGTGGGAGCAGTCTACACCTTCTCTCAGAAACAGTACAGCTTGGAGGATTCCAGAAATCATATTATACCTCTCAGGAGACAGTACAACTACAGTATGCTCCCTGTATCAGTCATGAGATTGTCTTTAAAATGCAGTCTGTCATCTAGATAGAGAGAACTCATTTCTTAAAGCTGTTGATTCTCTGAGACAGCACCCTAGTATGTTCTACAGATTACACAGTTCAGAGTAATGTATTTGTTGTAAGACAGGGCATGAAGATGCAGAAAGATTCAAAATACATTTTTTTAGTCAGGAGAATGTTTTCATGCACTCAGCCCTTGAGCCCCTGGAGGGTATTTTGCATACTTGGTGGTGGTAGTAGTAGTATGCAGGTCTGCTGCAACTTAGAATCATACAAAAACTTAGCTTGGGACAGGTCTCTGGAGGTCTAGCCACACCACAGAAAAAAAGGCAGGGCTAAATTATAAGTCAGGTTACACTGTGCAGCCACTTATCTAACCAGGAACTGGAAATTCTACAACTCTTCTTGGAAATCCTTCCAGTGCTTAAAGACACTGTGATTATATATATATTCCCCCCTCTTCCCCCTTATATCCATCTCGAATTTCTTTTGATGAAGCTTGTAGCTCTTGCCTCCTGTCTTTTCACTGTGCACCTCTGAGAGGAGCTTGTTTCACTCCTACCTACTCCCCATAACATAGTGTAAGGCAACAGTTACATCCTCCTTGCCTTTTCTTCTCCAGGCTATTAAACCCCAGTTGTCCAAACCTCTTCTCACTAACCCTTTTTGATTCCTTCTGTCCATTCACTTATGCCAAATGTAGTCAGAAAAATAAACCCAAAGCAGTCTGTATTTTCTTGATCTAGTATTATAGTTATGCAACTCCGGTGTATATTTCTTTTTTCTTGTTTTGAGTGGGTGTGAGGTCACCATGAGTCATGGCCTACCTAGGGATAAAATTTAGGCTTCTGGCTACTGACTGAGGTGTTCTGACAGATGAGCTATGAGTCTAGGTTTTAATGCCAAATTAACCATTGTGTGGAAATTAATTTTGCAGCAGGGATTTATCATTAAACTTAAGCAGCTCGAGTGTCATTCTTTCCTCAGCCCAGATATCAAAAAGGTGTCTCAGAACTGCAAAGTTCTGAACCTGTTGTCTGGCTACCCCACAGCTAGTGGGGTAGAAAAGTACTCTGTGTTTCTGTCTTTAGGAAAGGAAGGGGCATACTTTGTTGAAAAGAAAGAGAATAACTGGTACATTCTCAAAGCTGCTCTTCAAACTGTAAGCAAGTTCTTTTTCTATTGGTGAGTGAGTCTTACTTTTCAGGGTTGTCCAGTTCTGTCCTGAGGAAACTTCTGAATTATTCACTGGCTATACTCCAAACATGATTATGATAGTCGTGCATCATTGTTCTCACATAGGATGTAAGAATTATGTAGGACCTCTAGGTACCATTGTATTAGGCACCATATGTTCCCTTGATGGTTTCCATCTCACTTTCTTTTCTTAATGTTCTTCCTCATTTTCACGCATTCTGCTTGGTATTAATGGGGAAATGTTCACTTTTTGACTAGTGGAATGCTTCACCTGTATCAGATCTTAGTCCAGATAAGTGATGTATGTGAGCTCTTTGGTTCTTTATATTGATTTTAATGTCTCATAGTAGTTTGTGCCTCTAAGAATTCACTGTTTACAGGTTAATTCTTATATGTAAGCTTCCACTTTTACCCTTGCACTCAGCTAAAAAACTCGGCCAATTTAATTTTTCGTTTTGGAACCTTTGTGTTTGTCCTGGTAAAAATGTATTTTTTTCACTCTCTCATTATCCATTAATGGCTAAATGTATATAGTACAGAGAGTGTCGAAGGAAAACTATATCCTAAAAGTGAATATTTCTAAAATTTCTAAGGCTGTTAAAGCAGGGTTTTAGGGGGGGGGAATGTTTCGCTGTCTTCCATACATGCAAGTATGAGTGCACACACAGACTATCCTAGAGTTAGGGGAGATGAATTACACTGCTGAACTCTTATCCAAGAGCAATCCAACTCAACTTGTTTAGAACATGGATCAGACTTGTATTATGAATGTGGTAGTATTAGGTACCTTAGAAAATTGTGGGGTTTGTTGTTGCTTGGTTTTTTTTTTCTTCAGGGAAAGCTATAAAATTCAGTGTACACTTTTGCTTAAACAAGGACTCTGTGTTGTCTGGTTTTTAGTTTTCCATTTAATTAAACTGTATGCTGTCACAGAATAAAGCTTGAAAAGAAACAGTTTGCTGTTTCAAGAGACTCTACTAAAAAAAAAACTAGTGATTACAGAAATTCGTTTTCTATGCATATTATGCTGTTACTGTACAATGTCACAAATAATTTCTGGAGAAGCTTACTTAGGCAGGAATTTTATGGATTTATTTTTTTTTTTACCTTTTTTTTCCCACCAACACCTAGCTTCAGTGTGATGTAACAATCATTTTGTTCTGCTTTTGGATACAGGTCTTCTGTTTTAATTTTAATCAGTCATAATTTTAATCAGCTCATTAGAATGCCTATTACTAGAATGCATATTATGAGTGTTGAGAATGAATTTAAAAAATCCGTTGCACAAATTTAGAAGTTCAAACTTTGCTTTATATGACTTTTTTCTATTGTTGAAAAATCTGGGTTTCATTGAACTGCCTTTTAACTTCTTCAATGATAATACAATTTTTGCTCTAAAGTTTACAGTTACTCAGAAATCTAGTTTTAATATTAAAGTTGCAGAGTTCCTGTCAGAAATTACTGTAGATTTCCTTAAAGAAAAGAAAGATCATCTCTGAATAGGGTTGAAAGAATAGAGGAAGTGAGCTTGGGTTACAGGCTGAGTTGTTTTATGTTCTTTCCTAGTCTGTGACATCAGGGAAGTTGCTTTGCCTTCAGTGTCTCTTTTTGCCAATCTGAAAAGTTTAAATAATAACACACAAATACTTCTCATGTTTATTGTGAACTAATTAGTTCTGTATCTGTAATCAGCTCAAAATACTGCATTTTACTATATAAAATACCATATACTGTGTATTCTTGACAACTATGTAGTCAGTCATGAAATGTGATTTTTTTCTTTTTTTTTTTTTAGAAAAAAAAAATCTTACTTTAGTGATTCAAGAATTTTAACCAAAAATATGCAGTAAGCTGGTTTATTCGGTTATATTAAATGTCACAATCTAACTGTCCAGTGATGTATTGTTTAGATACTCTTAAACAGACATTCTTTTATTTCCTTAGATTACCTCTTATTTTTCAGTAAGTTTATTCTGCAAGATGACAACAATATAGTAAATTAGAAATTTTTTATTCACATTTCAACTTTCTGGAGTTCTTTGAGAGCTACCTAATTACTATCCACAGCGCTAACATAACATAAGTTTCCTTACTATGAAAATGTAAAATAATCATCAGCTCGTCAACATCAGTGTTACTTAGAAAATTCATTACAGGGTAAGCGCTAAAAGTTCTTTTTTAGTTTAAAGCCTACAGCAATTTGATACTTCTTCATTACTATACATACCTGAAGTTGTCTCATTTAAAGTATCCACTTACCAGCTTATAATACCTTTCTCTTCAGTCTTTGCATGTGGGTTTTTTTTTCACATACCCAACAAGTGCCCTACATTCATTGCTATTTTCTAAGAATGGTGGGAACTTTTAAAACAAGTTCTACTTCATGTTAACCCAGATGACCTTGCCCTGTCTCCCTCAGCCTCAGATTCTTGCATGTATGCTGTAGCTTGATCACCAAAAAGCTCTCTGTTGAACCATTTCTTTAATTCTTCTTTATGCTATTTCTTTCAGTCTATGTTTTCTTCACAAAATTCAAAAGGCCACTATCATGAAAGATCATAGACTGTGAATGCTGAGGTGGGGGAAATTATATTTCACAGGAATTCATATTTCTGTCTTGTCACTATTAATGAAGCCCAAGTGAATAATGTCTTGTCACTATTAATGAAGCCCAAGTTAATAATGTCTAAAATTCATAATAATCTCTTGCCAGCAGACTGCATAAAGAGAAGATAATCAGATTAATGTAGGGTTTGATTCCTTTGCAATAAGGCAAGCTGTATTTATGATATACATAGCAAAAACTTTTAGTCGGCATTCCAGTTTGTTTGCTCCAAGACAAAAAATGAAATGGCTTTAAGAAAACTCAGTAACAATAGCTTAGGGACAATTAATTAGGAATACAAAGGAAAACTTACCATGCATATTGAGAAATCAGAATAAATGTTTAACTTTAAAAATCTGTTGCTTATAGCAGCATCAAAAATCATGTGTGAATGACAGTGGTTAATGAAGATGGATTCTGAGGGATGCTTGGATTGATCTTGCCTAACTGTAACTTTCTACAAGTCACTTAATCAGAATACCTCTTGGAGACAAAAGTAGGTATCCCAAAGAGTAATTCATCTCACCTATTTGAGACACCTGATTCAGATGAAATGCATCTAGAGGTGCCTATGTCTTACACTAACTAGAAAGGGAGTTTGGTGATTAACTTAAACTAGATGCCTACCTTTTATACAGCTAACTGTAAATGCATTAATGACATACAGCTGAGGAAAACTGCATGATTAGTCCATCATTATTAGTATGCCTGTGTAGGAACTTAAAGCTGAGAAAATACGACTGACAATCTAGTGTTAATGGACAAACTGTTAGTGTAATTTGGGTGAAATGCCTTACATTTAAGGCCCTTCTCCCTTTAATTCCTGATTGCAAATTTGCTTTTCTCAGATAATGACCAAAGGTACTGTTGCCATAGCAGCAAGTTTCTGCTTCTGAAGAAAAGAAAGGGCAGTATAACACATACAAAAATAAGCATAAGCTTTTTGGTTGGGGAGAGGGTACAAAAGGTAAAGACCTTGCAGAAAGTATGTTTATGGATTAATTTGCCCTGTGTCATTTACCTTCTGCCAAAGACAATTTTAAAAGCACTGAGAGTGAGTTTTCTATTGAGGTGGAGCAAGGATCGGACATTGCAACCTTGATTTCTTGTACAGGAGATGGTGTACAAGGCACGGCTCATTCATATCTCTCAAAAAGAAGGCTTAGCACAGATAAGAATTAGGTCACCACATTGGAATAAATGTTAAAATTCAACTATATTCTTTGCTACCCCATAGCTTGTCCCTAGTGTTAGTACGCCTGTTCACCCTCTACTGTGCTCTTATTTTCATACCATCTGTCTCTTGCACTAGGTGACAGATACAGAAGCTTTAGTGGCTGAGCATTTGGTAGGTATTATGGAAAGGACATGGAGAAACAGAGAACCTATTCTTGATCTAGAAGAAGGAATCTATTTTAGAACATGTGGATTTTATGGGAAAAGTGAGTTTTCTAAAAAGGACAATTCCAATGCAGGTGAAAGGCTGGAAATGAAGGATGGAATATGTTGGGGAAATAGAGGAGCCAGGTTGCCATAGTAAATTCTTGGAAGCTGATAACCCTTGAAATTCAGGTTATAGTTAGTCGCTACACCTATTAGTCTGATATGACCTGTCTTAAGCTTATTTGCTGCTTTCCATATGTTGCAGTGATCCTCAATATTGTTGTAAAATTACAGTAGATAAGTATCCTGGTGTCAGCTGGGATAGAGTTAATTGTCTTCCTAGTAGCTGGTATAGTACTATGTTTTTGAGTTAGGTATAAGAAGAATGTTGCTAACACGCTGATGTCTTCAATTGTTGCTAAGTAATGTTAAGACTAAGTCAAGGATTTTTTGGCTTCTGATGCCCAGCCAGCAAGAAGGCTGGAGGGGCACAAGAAGTTGGGAGGGGACACAGCCAGGGCAGCTGACCCAAACTGGCCAAAGGGGTATTCCATGCCATGTGATGTCAAGCCCAGTATATAAACTGGGGGGAGTTGGCTGGGGCGGGGGGGCAGATCACTGCTCAGGAACTTACTGGGCATCGGTCAGTGAGTGGTGAACAATTGCACTGTGCATCACTTGTATATTCTCATCTTTTATTATTATTATTGTCACTTTATTAGTGTTATCTTTATCATTATTAGTTTCTTCTTTTCTGTTCTATTAAACCGTTCTTATCTCAACCCACGAGTTTTACTTCTCCCGATCTTCTCCCCCATCCCACTGGGTGGGGGCAGGGGAAGTGAGTGGCTGCATTGTGCTTAGTTGCTGACTGGGGTTAAACCACAACAATAAGAACAACACTAAAATAAATCCTTAGAATAACTTTTATCCTGTCCTGAAAATCCATAAGCCATTCAAAACATTTTGTTATTTTGCACTTGTTACTGTAACTACCTGTTAGCTCATACAGTGATGTTGATTTGAAGCATTTACCTCTGAGCTGATTTCATCAATCATACTTTAATATCTTCTCAGTATGTGCTTACTTTGTTACTCCATAATGTGTTTCACCCAAACTGAAACTTAAAGAAAAACTGGAAAGAAAAAGTAGATCAGAAGAAACCTATCATTAGCAAGGGGAACTGTACTAGCAAGTGCTAGTATGTTACTTTGCTTATTTCAGTGCTCAAACTGTAACTTGGTCTATGCCCAGCTCCTACAAAATATTCAGGCACACAGATTTTACTTAGTCTCCTAAAGTTTATGAGAACAGAGCATATGCACAAATCAATCTTGATTTTCTTCCCGTGCCCTGCCTTGTCAACACTTATATATGCTGAAGATCAGGTATAATAGGTTGCCTGTCCAGTCGTGGCGAATATTGCTGTGAGGTCCTTGGCACCTTCACAATTGTTACATTTTTTCACCCATGCTTCCGCTTTTAACACCCTGCAGAATTACAGCAGGCAGTGACTAAAGGCCCCATATTACTAATTCCAGCCATTGTATGTTTTGCTTAAAATTGCATTGCAAGTCTTCCCAGCAGACAAGTAATCACCATGTTCACCTGGAACTGAACTCTTGTCTACCCACTTTACCCAAGGGACCATGGGATGCCTTGAATCGGTGTGGATCAGTGTGTACAATGAGGCTGAACTGAAGTAAATGTTGCTTAGGAAAGTGAATCCCTCTCTTTCTCTGAGAAGCCTGGCATTTTAGAAAAGGTTTGTGTTGTGAAAGTTGTACAGACGTCCTTTATGAACAGCTTAGAACTCCTAAAACATGATGTAAGCTCATTAGAGTGTATGAAGAAATTATATAGTATGTATATGTGGGTTTTGAACAAATGTAAGAAGCTCAGCTTTTTCAAATCTTTTAATTGGATTCTTGATTACAACGCTCCATAGGACTCACTGTGTGATGTGGATGTTACTATGTCAGTGGACCACCATCACGGGCTTTGTAACTTCAGGCCTATGCCTTCTGACAACTGGACTTTCATGGATCGATGCCACTTTCTCTTCTAAGGCTGTCTTCCACAGGCTGCTTGATATTGTAGGTTTGAGGCCAGCTCTTTAAAATTCCTCTTTTCTTAATTCCATGGTCTGCTTCTTATCATGTAAAGCTTTGGCAATCATTGTCCTATTATTAAAGGGCATTTCCCAGTTTGTTATCATGGGTCAAAAGCATTTGTTTTGGTTAAAAGTAATGAATAGGTGACACATTCCAAGAGGCTTGTGCATATTAAGCATTCTTCAATGATTAGCATGATGATTTCATTATCTGCATGTTTAATTTTAGGTTCTCTGCAAGATGCAGGGATGCCACATCAAATACCTGGTTGTTTTGGGTTTTTTTGTCTGTGTGTGTAGATATTCTTCTAGAAAAATGTTATTTTAGCAAACTGCAAGCTCTATTTAGTAATCTTGATCTTCATTTTTGAGAATCTTCATTTTCTCAGAAATAAATTAATTTCCCAGACTTGTATGAATTTAACCATTTCTCCCAAAATTTCCATATGTTGCCAATATGGCTTTCCACAAGCTAGTGCTTCAGAAGCTCTGTCAGGATTTTGTGTTAAGGAACTAGCAATTAATAAAGCTAGCAATTGGTAAGAGATTTTTTTTTTACTGGATTTGAACAGAACAGGTTTTGTAAAATGAAACTACGTGTCAGTTGTCTACAGTATTGTGTTTGAACAAATGTATTAATTTCAGTCACAATGAGTTCAAGGTTTTAGGGTTTTGTTGTTGTTGTTTGGTTTTTCTGTTGTTGGGGGCTTTTATGGTGTGGTCGTGGGTTGGGGTGTGTGTGTGTTTTGTTGTTTTGCTGGGTTTTCATAACTTACTGATGCTTGTACATTAGTTTCCATGAGAGGGTGACTGATTTCCACTGGTAAGAATGAGAGGGCAATCAAGGTTGTCAAATAAAAACTTATCAGCATCATCTCCTAGCATTTTTGATGGTAGTTCTATTTCTCAGTAATTCATTTTTAATTGTGAATAAAGACATAGCTTCTCATTTCCCAGCTCGTAGCTGTGAGTGATTAATGTGCAGGAACTGGAAGAAGGTGTGGATGAATGCCACAGCTAGAGACTGTTTCACATTCTGCTTCTGCTCCTCTATCACCTTATGGTGCTTTCTTTTATATAATTAAAACAATCCTATGATTTTTTCAGAAAAAACAAACTTTGTCTTGTGAAATTTATTCTGCTACTCAGCAGGAATCTTTTCAAGTTCTCTCCAGCTGAAGCAAACAGATTTAGGTGCATTTGTGCAGATCTATAAATTGCCTTCTCAGTGTCATATGGTTTAGTTAATACCTTTTATTTTTCCTACTATGTTGATTAGCATTCATTTAGAAAAAGCAAGACAGAAATTATGTAATTAAATGTGCATAAATTAAACAACAATAAAATCTTTGTCTTAGGGTTGTTTTTTTCCTGAAGCATATCTGAAAAGTAGGCAAATGGAAACACCAGATTTTCCTGCAGTAATTTTGAGAGAACTGTATGGGTAACAATGCTACTTATGTAATGAAACCTATCATTTTCTCTACCCGTGCCAAGCAGAAACGAAAATGACTAAATGACACTTAAATTCAGTTCCACAAAACACAAATATGAGGACTAAATAGCAGATAAATGGTCAATAACCTAAAATGAAAGTGGATAATGCAGTATGTAACTTTCAGAAGGAACTGTAGTAATTTTTTTGAACTGCTAATAACTTTGGGTTTAAACTGCAAGTAATAAGACCACAAAAACAAACAAACAAACAAAAAAACAACAAAAAAACCAAAACAAAAAAAAAAAATACAACATAGCCTTTGATACTCTTTTCCAGTGCACTTCCTGAGGGCAATTAGAAATAGTAGTGATTAAATTTTAATTACATTTTAAATTGATTGGACAGGAACAAGAATGTCTAACAAATTTATTTTGGCCTGCTCCCAGTTGATTTCAATAAAGCAGCATTTCAGTTAGTTGGCTGAAATTGAATAGCAATAAGAGAATGGGAGAAAAGGTAGGTCACAAAGGAGGACTTCCCCGGTCATTCTTATGTTTTACATTGCCCAGTGATTTGCATTGATTTGTTTTCCCCTGTGTATACTGTTTAGGAGCTAGGACATATTCAGTTACTTAAAAATTGGTGCCAAATCATACCTATCAAAAAGCATTTTGAGCATAATTATCTTTTGCATGTCTACTACCATCTAAGAATTTTGAAAATATTTGTAAGATAATATTATTCTAGGCTAAAAATATTCACTCTGAAATAATTTTCAATTAGTTATATGAGTATTACCAAAATCACAATAAAAATATAGTAAATAAAACCAGTATTATTAGGAATTCAAATGGTGTATTTCTCATCTGGTGCAAGTATGAGGTATATTCTGAAGCTATTCTTTTATATCTTCTAAAATAATGGACAGTTTATTTTCTTTAGCATAAAATCTTGTATTATTTCTGAAAACATGAACTATAGCTCCAACAACCTTGCTGTCTATAAGGTGGAGAATATAATACCTCTCTTGTGATTTTCCACTTTACATTGCTGCAAAGCCTGACATTATTGGTTTCCAATTCAAAGCCAATGCCTGCAGAGAGTGACTGAATCTCTGTGAGGTTATCTCAGTTTGCAGGCCTCTTAAATCAGCTATTCAGTAGTATATTTGGAAGCAGAAAAACATATTTAAAGATGTAGTTAATGAATTTATATCTAAGTCCCTAACTCAGACTAATTTATGCATTGACAATGCAATATTTTTTGAGAACATAAGCCTATGTTCACAGAGATGTATCTGCCAGTTTCTTTGGCAGCAACTGTACATATTGGAAAGCCCTGCCTTTTATGAGTCGTCCTAACTAGGAATTTTCACTGAATTGAATAAATGGTATGTGTATAATTACTTGATATAGCAAGGATATTTTGGTTTGTTTTCCACTAACTCCTGTGGGGCAGTAGGCTATTTTTATGGAATTCAGAGAAGTAAATGAGAAACATAATCTTTGATATGTCTACTGTCAATCTTTATGGGAAATAATCTATAAATGGGAAAATGATTGGGGGGGGAGGGAAGTCAGTGTGCATTTAAACAATAAAAATATTTTTTGAAGCAATGCATTTATCTGATGTATTATGCAACTTGTTCCTTCTAGTGCAGAGAATTCTAAAATTCTAGGGGTCTGCTTGAGATCCCAGAGGATCAGAATAATTCCCCTGTGCCATGCCAAATTTCTACTTTTTTTTTTTTTTAAATTAAGAAACACCTTCTGTCACTTAGACTTGTTAAAATAATGCTTGAATGCTGACAATGATGCTTTACTGAATTCTACTGAGAAACGATAGCCATATAAAGGGGTGTGAACTACATAAGCTTTCACTGTTTGTTTATTTTTTTATTTATTTGCGGATAGTTGTTTGAGTGCTCTAGAAAAACAGTTGTAGCTTGGTAGAGCAGTTGGCATCTGTTTTTTCCAGTTGTTTTATTCATGGTTGCATTAGTCATATTTGAGGTTACCAAGTGTTTTCTTTCGTGTTCCGCCACAATGTCAAAGTTTTGTGGTGTGTTGTTTCTTTTTTTCAATAGTGCCTTCCTTCTTTAGCAGGGACTCCTGTCTTCCTTTTATTTGGCCTGGATACAGATTGCTTGGGTGAAAATCAGTTTTGGTGATGGTGAAGGAGTCTTATGTAGCTAAAAGAAATATGTAATTCATCAATTAAACTGTGTTTCTAGATGTTATATTCCTAGCTCTTTAGTTCAGCATGTCTATTAAAAACATGCTTGGATAAAGCTTCCTATTAAATATCCTGTGGATGTTTACCTACAGCAAGGTATAGTAAACCCATGCTTTTACTCAAACAAAAAAGTAGTCGCCTATTGAAAAATTGAAAAAGTAGTTGCTTCAGCACTAAATTATTGCAAACTTTCTTGCAACGTGCAGCTGGACTATTTGGGGGGGGGGGGGGGGGTGTCCATTTATTACTGGTTTACATGATCATTAAATTATTACGTGCTTGCTGAATGTGAAGAATATTCTCCCTTTCACAAGATAAATGAAATACCCAAAGAGTTCAGGCACCTCAATAACACATTCTCAGAAGGATCTTCTGAAAAAGGTAGAGTCATTACCATATAAAAATTCATGGAAAAGTTTTCAGTTCCTACTGAACATCCTTGTTTCACTTTTCTCTGCTAGCTAGCAAGAATCTATTCATCATCATAGACAAAGAATGACATTTTTCCAAATACTTTGTATAACCGGGGAGATATTACTCTTTTGCTTTATTGAGTGTGTCATAGAGGATTTGTCCTTTTATTGTAAAGCATTTTTAATGCTATTTTTTCTTTCCCAAAATGCTGTTGCATGGTTCACTGATGCCAGCAGTCTGTGTGTGTAGACTGTTTCTTCAAGTGCGGTGTCTGAATGTATTTCTAAGATTTCCTTTGTGCTTTGACTTTGAGTACTCACCTGAATCATACTGTGTATTTGGTGAATGTTTTTTAGGTAGCTTTTAATAATTTTTAATTTCAACATTCTCAATGAGTAGTATGTTTTAATAGAGGTGCGCCTGGTATGGCATATTAGTTCATATTTTTTTCTCTTCATGTTTTATTATATTCTGTGCACTGCCACATAATCAAAGATGCTTTCGATCTGCAGGATGTTAATTTTTATGATGTTTGGGGATTTTTTTAAATTATTCTTTTTATTTTGCATTTGTACAAGTACTTAATTATTTCCCTATGCCTTAAACTCATTAAAAAAACCCCCTCATCTGAGGTTTGTTTCACACTTCATGCTTAACTAGACAATCCACAATCCTGTTGCAAAATAAGTTTATTTCCTAGTTCACTTTGACTGTCTCCAGATATTGATTGCCCAGTCAGAGTAACTGAAGCAAATAAAATTTATTTATAAATATAATATCTTGTAAAATTAATCATTTTTCTCTGTTAAGTATTCTTTTATTGTAATTTATGTGATTGACTATGGTCTGGTATATCTATTCAGCAAATAACAGCAGTAGGGTTGAACAGCTTTCAGACACTAATCATTTGGATACTCACTTTGAATGTTTATAATTTGTTGTGGCTCACTTACCTACTATAGTTTTGCTCCATGAATGAAAGATTTTGAATAGAGGGACAGCAAAGGATGAATAGCAAATATTGTGTGCTTATTTACTACCCTTGCTTCAAATACACTTTACAATGAGTAAATGCTAAAGTGAGTATTCACACTGTCTAACTTCAGGCATTTAATTGCAATATCTGTGTTAAGAACAGATCTGAATATTGTCAGATAAGACAGGGAAGCAGAAGTGTTTGTAATTGTGTACTGGGCTTTTTATTGTAACTATTAAACATTTATACTAAGCACAGAAGAGGAGAAAATGCAGAGCTTGTACACTGACCTTGAAGAGAAATGTTGAGTAAACTACCAAAACATTAACGTTGTTAGTGAATTTAACAAGCTGGATCAAAACCCTTTGTCTGCAGTGTATAAAGCACTCTGGAAGTTTCGGACTGCTTATGAGCTTTTCTCACTTCCTCTGCATTAGAAATCAGTAGCCTTTCAACAAGATTTTAATCAATCTCAACAACCCTTTCGAACACTCAGACTAGAAACAATTAACTAAATAAATGTCTACCTGAAACTAGGATACAAAATGTAATTGCTTTTATCACATTTTATAATACTGATATGGCACAGAATTTTCAGTAATCATAATTGATCAGTGTTTCAAATTTAATGTTGTTTTGGTAATATGTAACAGGTCCAGTAGCACAGTGGCCCCATTTTAATTGGTTAATACTATATTATGGTCCTGGCCACCTTTTGAATAGCCATCAACTGTTCTTACAACATGCAGAATTTCCTTCAGTAAATCTCTTCTGGGTCTTGATTAGTTCTAGTGTTGTTTAGATAAAGTCTCAGTGGGACCAAACTTTGAGATGCTTTAGCTGTTAGAAGTTTCTCCTGAAAGGCAAAAGGTGGGTAGGAATTTCAAAGAGAACAGCAAAATTAATGAAAAGGTCAGAAACGTGAATGAACTTTGCTATATATGCCAATAATGGTTTGGTGGGGAGGCTCATGGGACAGATAGATGTCAGTCAAGAACGCAGAGCTGCTGCTAGAACAGTTAATGTGACCTGTATCTGGCCATGTTCCTACCCCCTGGCCTTTCAGATGAGGACAGGAATCACTTGGGAATTTACTTGACCAGGGAGAGTGGGTTGTACTTACTGTTGTCATTAAATGTGATTCTGGGAGGTGTCGCACACACATTATACTTTGTGTATGCAGTAGATGTTGTGTCTAGAGGAAGGGCTGTAGTACCTGGCACTTGAGTGCTAGCAGAAAAAAGCAATGTGATCTGGAATGGCAGGAAAATAGGGAACCATTACCATAAAGAGTAAAGCTATTAACGCTCTTTGCTGTAATTTCTTTTGGCAATTTGGAGGCTCATACTTGAGACTGCAAGGCAGTCTTGCAAGGTCTCCACTCACTTGTAGAGGAGACACATCACTGAAACATGATACCAAGTTTTTGACACTGAACTTTTTATGTGCTTCTGTCACTGGCATCAAGCAATCACCCTGTCATTTTGCCACTATGGTACTGTCTAGTTTATCTGGAGCACATGCTTTACCTTTTGTGCAAAGGCTACATACCTCTGGTTACAAAGATACTAAGACAGTATAGTGATAATGAAATGAACTGAGATTAAAAGATTCAGGTCTCATTGTAATACGCTGAGTTCTTCAGCACCTAGAAAAGCTCATCTGAATTTATTTTAACACAAAAACCTACCTCTATTCCTCTGTTATAATTATTTCATGGACATCCTTTGGAGAGAAGCACAAAGGTAATGTACTACAGTCTCATAAATAACAAATTTTCTTTGTAGTGGCATCAATATAGTATTTTTTTATTTATTTATTTATTTTTATTTTTTTTTAACTATGAAAAGTGATTTGAGGTACTTCTACAACCATACTGGGGTTTTGATGGATCTCTGCATACTTTTTAAAATTATACTTCATCCCCTGGACCATAACTGTCAACAGTCATGATTAATTTTGTAGCATCTAAAAAACTTTGAATTATTTTTGAAATGTTTCTAATCTGCCCTGTCTTATATCCTGCCATATCTTATATTCCATTTGTAACTTAGACCGATTGACTTTGGAAAAATTGGTAGTCCTGCACATCACTAGTAATCAATTGTTAATACATTATTAATAAGGTTTTTACTCTGTCAGATGGTTACTTCTTTAAATAGTACAGAAAACTTGTGTAAATGGAGTTTCCTAACTGTCCGTGAATAAACCAATTTCAATAAGCTGTTTTCTTTCAGTTACCTGAGCAGGAGATTTTGGCCTTTATTGACCTCTGTTCTCCAACAGTCCTGTTCTCAGCTGAATGCTGTTGTTGTAGCATTCCCAAAACATAGCAATATCTGGACCAGGATGAAAGGAGTGTTATTTCATCTAACTGTGATTTGCAGAGGGAGACTGGAAAGAAGGGTCTTGCCAAGTATGGAGGAGCTATGGCAAGAGGGGTGGTTTGCAGCAGAGCTGTGGCAAAAATGCAGTGCCAAAGAAGGTTTTGCAGCAGGTCTTCCCTGGGCTGTGAAGAAGTGGTGGCAGGCAGGATATCTGTTGCAGTGCAGGGATGCAGGGATCTTCTGCTTGGACTTGGCTCTGTACCTGAGCTGCGTGGGTAAGGGAAGGCTCTGCTGGCTTCATACGCTCACTGGACTCACTTGGGGCTGTCTGGTGGTGCCCAGCAAGCAGGAGCCTGTTAGGGAGAGGAAGCCAGGGTGGGGGCAGGAGCGCTGGTGCATTTCACATTTGATGTGCTCTCACCTTACTAGTGAGGTGTACGTTTTCTGCTAAAGTTCCTGATGTATAGCAAGGAGTTAATGACTGTGCTAACACCTGAAGTTCTCAGTATTCAAAGGGGCAGAAAACTTGCTTAGTAACAGTAAGGACTGTGCAAAGACTGAATCTCAGTCTGCCTTATGGATTTACAAACCAATACAGTAGAATAATGCTGAGTTTATTCTCATGGGTACCAGCAAACAGTCCTTACAGGTTTGGGTGTCACAGATTGTGGAATATAGGCTTTCCCGTGTTCATGTATTGAAGAGAGAAATAAGAAGGGGCCTCTGACAATTGTCTGCGTGAATGTCTATTTCGCACTGTGCTCTACCTCTGGGGATATGGCACCTTTGGGACTTGAAGACAGTATTAGTTTGGCATCCCAAGGGCATGGAAGAGACCCCAGAGGGAACGCAAAAATCTTCCATCTGGGCTAGTTCCCTGCTGGATTTCAGTAGATCATTCTCTTCCTGCTTAACCCTTCATGTCTGCCACTAACTATTTTGATAAGCAAGAAGTTTTAGGCACAAAAGCTCTCTAATCTTTCAAGTCAGTTGCCTTCTGGGTTTATTCTGAGATTTATAAATACACCTACAAGCTTTTCAAACTTTCTTTTTCATCAGTTTCATAAGGGAAAACTAATTTATTTCAAAAGAGGATTAACTCTTTCAAAGTTGTGGGGGTTTTTTTTCCCCCAGCTACTAATTAGAAATGTGTATTTCTCCATTCTTAGCAGCCCTCTTCCATATTTTAACATTGATTACTATTATTACCTAGTAGTAAGTGCATAACTTTCCTATAGACAGCATCCCACTTTTCAAACCATATACAGTCTTTCAATGAAAATCTTTGTCAAGGGAAATACCCTGTTATTTTCCACCTCCATAACACATGTTGTACAATGCACTTTATGCAAAAAAGTAGAAAAGGGATCAAAAGATTCTCCTTTCTCCAGTATCAACTAAAAAATGCGTTATATATGTGTGGAGAATCACAGCTTTGCCCATGCTTAAGTTTCCTGTAATATTTTCTTTATTCGGTCTCCCAGTGAAAACATTTTATCAGATAGAAGTTCCTGGTAGCTCTGCAAACTGTTCAGATAGTCCCTTTTTAAAGAAATAATGGGGGAGAATGTCTTTTTTATTATAGTTTACTAGATGTTCTTTTTAAATTATCCACAACATGACAGTTACAGTTTTCTTTTAGGTGCAGTTGATTGTGTTTTAGTAATGACCTTTAAAAGTCCTTTTCATAGCACATTTTAGTCACTGCCTCTAATCCTGTAGGAAAAAAAAAACCAAAACAACCAAACTCAAAACATTAAGCTAAAAATGTCTGGCTAAAAATACACCTAATAATATTATAAATAACATGAAAGGTAACTTTGGCCTTTTTTAAAGCTCTTAACTGTGAACCCATAAGCTGCATGTGGTATAACTATTTAGGAACTCCAGACTTTGCCAGTCTTTGAGGAAAATGAAGGAAATAGCTGATATTCCTGGGACTGAAAATTTAGGAGAACTTGGGCAGAATATGTTGCTTCTAAAAGGCTTCAGCTCTTTGTCAGAGAAGGGCAATAAAGAATAAATTGTTCCCTTTTTTTTTCCTATTTATATTACCTATTGATATGGTGATGTCTGAAATACAATAATCGATAGAGATGCATACTGTGTTAAGAAATATTCTTTTTTTATTATGGTAAGAACATTTCAGCTTATTTTATTAGTTAGAGGTAATTGAACTATTAATATGAGTAGCTAATATTCTTCATATTTTTTAGTTGGTAGGCTGCCAATTTGGCTCTCCATTTCACTTTAAAGTGCAGTTGTTTCATCAATTCAAGTGTCATCTTGACAACAGAGGGTGTCAGAATCAACTAGTTCAAAGCAGCTTGACACAACATTACTTCTAACTCAACTTACGTTTGAAAAGAAAAATATTTCAAGTCCCCTATTTTGAATTCAGATCTGTGTGAATGATGCTTGTTAGGGTATCAGTCCAGTGCTGTCTGGCAGACAGAAATCCAGAAATAGTAACTGAAAAAGATGTCTCTGAACATCAGTGAACAGTATGAGTGATGGTCATTATTTAACAACTAAATTCAAGTTCTCTGTTTTGCATTTTTAAAAGATCCATGTTTGTGCAGTTTGCTTTTGATAATATGGTAACAAAAGAAATATGCAAAATTATCTAAGTTTTTGTGAAGGACAACTATGAATCAAAAGTTCTTAGACAAAAGATTTTTGAAAAAAATCTGCTTTACGTTTGATAATCTGAAGGTGTTTGGGGCTTTTTTCAAATTGAAGTTACAAAGGCACAATTAGAAATCAACTACGGGAACAATAGTACCATATATTTGAACAGTACGGCTAGCAATAAAAGCAAGTAGTTCTAGGTTGTGTGTTGAGGATACGATCAACTTGGCATTACTGATAGGAGAGAAAATAAGCAGTAGGAAGTGTTTGTAATAAAAAGATTCACAGGCAGAATATTCTCAAGAATATTCTGATGTTGGATACTGTCTCTAGTATATAGAAACTTTGTTTTTGAAAAATTATCCACACCTGAAAGTCAAGAAATTGAGTAGGAGGGGGGCTAGAAGGGGGCCATGTGTAGCTCTTGATGTTCTACAAATTGGGCTGTGTGACCTAATTGGACAATAATCAAGTTATCTGTTAGTAAAAGCAGACTTAAATGTCTGATACTGCTCCTAGTGAAGTAAGTGATAAGGCTCCATTGGTTTCAGTTTAATAAGGAAGGTTTGGTCTTGATATTCAGAGAGGTTTTATTTGCAAAATGTGTTTCAATTCTGTCTTCATATGGCTTCTCTGAACTTTCACAAGAAAATTATTGCCTGTCTTGAGGAAGCTGGGAAAGAAACAGTCTTGAGTCAAGGTCCTGACTCAGTGCTGTGGATGTAGTTCTCTCCTGCTTAGGGGAAAAGTGCTCTCAGTGTCTACAACTCCCCATGACCCAAGAAAAACAAAACATTATTTTTAATGCTGTAACTAGTGTCTAGTATAGTTTGTAGTTTGTGTTTGTTGTTAATGTGTTTCCCCTTCCTTTTTCCACCCTCCCTGAAAACTCTGAACATTCCTTTTCTTTCATCCTGTGCACATTTTTTTCCTTATCCTATTGTAGTAAACAGCACAGGTGGGATGTCCTATATCCTTTTGTATGGTACCGTTTGAAGGCATGAGGATGCAAAGTCTTTTGGAGAAGAACACTTGTTTTCAAGGGTTACAACACAATGTGAATCCAGCAACACAGCTCTGATGTCCCCAAAGAGCATGTGGAGTATTTGGATCTTGTTACTCATCTCGTCGTCAGGCAATAGGATATGAACAGATACTGCATGTGCTCCAAGTGGAAAAATGTAGCTGCTTTCCAGGTGGTCAAAGTGCTATTTCCTTTAACTAAAAAAATTGGTAGATTGGAAGTATTGAACACATGACCTGAAATCAAATCAAAAGTCTGAATGATGTAATAAAGTCTAAAATTTTTATTTCAAACTGCAGGCCGAATTTAGGCTAGGAATGAATGTCACAACTGCCATTAACATGAATGGGATTTTTTTTCCTTTTTATAGGCTGGAATTTAGATCTCGGTATCATATGATCTGCTGTTTCTTGACTGGAACTGGTTTTCAGTCTCTAGTTATTCACCAATAATGGCAAACTGATTTCTGCTAGTGAAGACTCTCAAATTGTCCTTCACAAGTTTTTACTGTAATTTCTTTTTTTTGCCTTGGGCTTTGAGAACCATACACCAAACTGACTGTAAATTAGCTCTAGAGTAAAGAACAAAATCTTACACTGAAATGTGACCCTGCAATAATTAACAAGGTACCTCAGAGGGTTCCATGTATTGTGATACTCTTTCCTCTTCAAGCAAATTAGTGGTCCTTGTGATTCCTTGTAGGTTCCAGTGTTGTTTTTATGCAGATGACTTTGCAATCTGCGTTAGTGGGCCATCTGTCACAGACCTTTCCGTTGAAGTACAATGTAATTTGAGCCTTGTGCAATTGATTGCCTAAAAAATAGGTTTAACAAACTGTTCCTATTTCCTTTTGACTTTGAATGTTTTTTGCAAAATATGCCATTTGAGCACAGTCCTTTTTGGAAAATAGTTTTGGTTTGGTTTTGGTTTGTGGTGGTTTTTTTTCTTCTAGATATTATTTTTTAGCTTTTTATGCATTTTCTTGATTACTTTGTCAATGACTATTGAATAAAATGAGCTTATTTCTCTACATTAGTAAAAGATTATGTTCTTGTGAAAGACACTTAGGGTTAGTTTCCCATTTTTCATTGCTACAAATTCATTCCAGTGACCATGTACGTAGTGTAACTTCTTGCCAGTTTTACTTAAAATTCAACCAATGTGCCATATTTCTGTTTGATTTATTTTGCTTTTTACCTTTGGGCTTTCCTCAGGGACCCATGCGTAGACTGAACTGATTATGCTGAAATGAAGATTCTACCTGTGTTAGTTTACACTTACTTATAGATTCATCTACAGAAAAATGCTTTCTTGTAAGAGTCCAAAGTCTTGTATTTTACGTATCAGCATCCTAAAGACACTGATACATTTAAATGTATTAAATTCATTCAAAATGAAAGTATTTTGATGTATGGTCCTAATTATAGTTTGTTTAATAGTAACTCACTGGTATTCAGTGATCTGCATTTTAGTTTTCATTTTTATAAAGTCCTAGATGTACCGCAATGGACATAAAACATTTGCACACTGAATATACTTTTTAAACCACTTTTTTGTTGTTTTTCCACTGCTTATTTTAGGTCCTAACTTTGGAGGTTGTCATTTGAATGAATGCATGAAGGTCTCCTCAAGGGGTTTGTCTTGTTTAAATAAATTGAACTGCATTGATTTAGTATTCCTATTACAATTTGTTAAACTTAGGCTGTTGGGGGACATACTGTCACTGGGCTTTATTATGGATTACAAAGAGGAAAAAAAAAAAGGAACTGCTTGGCAGGTTGTTTTGACATTAATTCATCAGTTGTGTAACATGCAAAAAAAGCTCCTTTTGTAGCAAAAGTTTTTGATCCTGTTTAATTACATGTCAGTTTTATATTGTTTCAGAAAACAAAACAAGTAAGAAAGATAAATTTTTAAAGTTTCCTTACATAGCTCTTACTTTTAAATCAAAAGTGTCCATTGAGTGATTATAATAAGCATCCTTATTATAATAAACATCCTAATTAGCATCCCCATAAAAAAAAATTCTGTGGTCTTTCTTAGTCAATCACAAGAAGCAAATAACATGAATTTCTTATGTCTAGATGTAAAGTCATCTAGAAACTCAGAATGCTTGCCCCACCTATGACGTGGGAGATGGTATGCTGGAAATTAGTGATTTTGAAAGTTATTTGGAGCCAGGGTGGAAAACCAGTTGAACATCATAATGATGCTGAGTTAAAGGGCTAATGTGACCTAAGACATAAAAGCACAATAATATCAAAAAGAGGTGGAAAGATGGATGTTACCTTTGTGTGAACAGGACAGTAACTGTTCTTGGAATACTAGGTTCCCTTCTGGAACAGGTAATATGAGGAAGATGCTAAAACATTAAAGAGGTTCTGAGAAGACCCACAAATGTGCTCATAAGACTGGAAAGGAAGGACTTCAAAGCTCTAACTAATTGATTCAAGGAAATCCTCCTGTCTGTGTAATACAGAAGAACAAACTATCTGATTGTGATAATCCTTTCTCTGCTAAATAACTATGAACTGTTGATTATTTTTATGATAAAATGTTATTAAGCTATTGTTCCAGAAAAAATCCTAAAAAATGAGACATTTTTTGAGATCTGATATACACATATTTAATCCATTAAGTTTAAAATTGCTGATTATTAGTCTTTGGTATTTCAAGGTGGATAATCTTTCCTGGCTTCATTTGAAAATATTCTGTGTTAAAACACTTTTTTTTTTAAACTCCTTTTAAGTATGTTACTGTATTGGAATTATCTAAAAGGTTTTCACTGAGTAATTTTTAAAAAAGGCTCTAATTTACACTAAATACAGTATAAAATGCTTGTCTCCAGTATATTCTCGATGGAACCACTCTGATGATTTATTACTACAATCTATTATCACAGCAACCATTCTTTGATAATGTGCAGAATTGGAACAATAAATCTCTGGTATAACAGCTGAAAAACTGATACATTCTATGAATTTAATTTAGCAGTGTGTGAAGGTTTGTGTCTGTTGTGATGGTGTTAGGAATTTAGTGATCTGTGGTCAGTGAAGAAACATAGACGTTTTTAGAGGACAATTCAGATTATGGATGGGCCAGTTTACGCAGGGAAGGTGTCTCTCACAGCAGGCTTTAGGAGTCCCGGGTGACAAGTCTCATGACTGAAATTTGAATTGTAAGACTAAAGTTCAGAATCCTCATCTCAGAAGTATTTAAGTAACAAACTCTCATTGATACATTTTCATTTGGAGTCCACATCTACATAACATTAAGGATCTGAACCCAAAGATACATATCCAAGGGTATACAGGAGCAAGAAAGTCAATCTCCAGGTTGATGGCCTAGCCATCAGATAGTATTTGCACACACCCCGCTTCCCCACCCCATCAATTCTTTTTAAGTTCTTCTTACTCTAAGAGGAAGAATGTAAATGACTTAGTGGCTGTGAGCTATTCCTGAGGAAGCAGTGATACCAAAAGGGTTTAGGGATCATAGTGCAGAGCCAGAAATATAAGACCTACCAAGCAAAGTAAAAAGCAAAGTTCCTTAGTTTACAAGTAGGAAAATACTGAGTAAAATAAGTGATGCTGTATTACATTGCATTAATGACACCATTGTAGCTACGCCCTCCACGCTTTAAAACAGATGCTGAAAAATTGGAAAATATTCCTGCAGGAGCCACAACAATGTTTCAATCAGAAAACCTGACTTGGAATGAAGGACATGTCTAGTTATTTTATTCAAGAAAAAACAGAAGCAATTTAATATATCTATTGGTATTCCCACAGAGAGAAAATTTCTGGTGGTAAAGGGCTCTTTAATCTATCTGGTAAAGATGCAAGAAGATCTGGTAGCTGGAATCTGGAGCTAGAAGAACTCAGATTAGGTACTTTATGCATATTTTTACAAGGGAAATTTGGGAAAGCAAAACAATTGGTGCATTTTTCACTGCTTCGAATATTTAAATCTGAAAACATTTTTTGATGTTTTGAGTTTTGTTTTTAATAAATTACAGTAAATTCAAAGCTATAAGGTTGATTATGGGCATGTTTGTGTGAAACTGTATGCTATATGATGCAGGTGACAAGAGATGACAATAATCTTCCTTTCTTACCTTTTAGAACCCATGACTGATTCATTTTTTTACTGTGTGACTTGTGATAGCATCTGGAGAAGGCAAACTTAGATTTTTGAGTATTATCTTGTTAGACATTAAATATGTGTGTATTGAAAACATTGCTCTGGTTCTAGAGATTTGTCAGTCCAAATAATTAGTAATGAACAACCTTTTTGCTTCAGTTAAATATAACAAGTCTCATATATGTCTGGAAAGGTTATCTGTGGAGAGTGAGCAACAGTAGTTCTGGCAGAAATGAAGAGTGCTTGCAGGAAGATAAAGTGTGTACTTTCATTAGAACACAGGAGTCGAACTGACTCCAAACTGCTGCTTTCTTCATTCGGGTTCATTCAACAGTCATCTCACTAAGTAGTCTGGTAGATGTAACTTTTCTTTGTGTTACTTAAAGAGCTCAAGATTTTAAAACTTGCACATGCTTTTCAGTGATGTTGGCTGTCCACAGAATGAAGATGGATAGAATATCATATAAGGATATTTAATAAATACATACGTATCCTATGATATTTAATTTACAGTTTGGAGTATTCCAGCTATTCGAATACTAGGCTACCAATAAACAGGCGAGACTTGTACTCAGCTGTGTGGAACTATAGACTGAATTCACAAAATCTGTCACTCTCAAAATCCATGGACAATTGAAATAGTTTTCTAGAAGTATACTAAACTTCTCTGAGCTCTCCTTCACTATCCAGCTTTAAACTTAGTCAGTTGCTGTAATATGTGAATAAAGTTCTATATTTACTTTTAGAAACTGTTACTTCAGAAACAAAGGACACAACCCATTTACATTTAAAACTGTAAATCACACTGATGAGTCCGTAGGTGATACTTACTAGAGTATAAACCTGCTTGCTTTGTTTTCTCTTTTTTTTCTAGTGAATTGAGATGTTACTTTTGCAGGTCTTCTAATATTATCTCAGTAATTTGCAACTTAGTATACTATTAGATGGCAAAAAATGTGGGTTTTTTCTTTCTTTTAGAGTGATGGTGTTTTATGGATTTGGTAGCATGAAGCAAGCAGTAAAATTCACCAAGGGTGAAATTCACTCTTGGCAGAAGGCCAGAAAAGGGAATGTGCTCCAGTTACGTTGTGCTTGAGACCTGTTATGACATGGCTTTATTGAAAAAACTGTGGGACTAGAATTCTTGAAGAATTATTCTCAAATGATTTCTGGTATGCTGTGCTGATACCACTGTAATATCAGAACATCGCAGAAAATCAATTAATTTACAGTCTGTAGCACTCGTGAGGAACAATTATTTTCCCAGACAGAACTGAGTGAGATTAAAAAGTTTTCCCAAGGTTGTGCACAAAGTTACTGTTGAGGTAGGCACTAACTAGAGCCAAAAGGAAATCAAATTTTTATCCTATTAATTCAGACTTTTCTTTGTGGAATATAGAACGAGAGCAATTAAGAATTCCTATGAAAATCTGTATGTGGATAAAAGCATTATGCTTTGTTAAATTTAAAGTATTTTTCTTTGATCTTGAATTTTTGAACTTGTTTTGTGCTAAAAAAGAGTCCTATCCAAAAAAATGGTTAAACTGATGTTTTGCTGCTATAGAAGAAAGATTTCGGGGTTTTTTTCCTAAACCGAGTTTGTGCAAAATCATCAAATCTGTAGGTATTCCTGTTAAAAAGAAAATAACATATTTTTTTTTAACTTTTTGATGAAACACTTCTGATGAAACAGTTCTGTGTACTGGTCTGCGTTTCACAGTCCAGTTCTTTGACTAAAATTTCATTCTTATTTTTTACAAAGGACACAGTAGGAGGTATATGGTTTTAAAAGAAATGAAAGGTGTATGATTTAAAAGGAGAGACTTGGCAAACTTTGGTCCACAGTTCATTTTATAGCCATTGTGCCTATTCCATTTTTCTTTTTACAGCCTAAATTCTAAATACTTTGAAGCTGCAATGACAGGCAATGCTACTGCTCTGGTACAGAAGTAGCTTTGCATTTAATTTTACTTCAGGTTACCAAAGTTGCATTCTCTATTATGGAAAAGTAGATTCTTCACTTATGCAAGGTAGAGGTGAAAATGTCCTATTAGGTCTCCATTTTCCTGCCAGTGCAAGAGGTTTCTATTTAACTACAACCTGAGGCATATTTTCTTTATCATTAGAGAGATGTATGTATGCCATGTAATTATTTCAGTCCAGCCCTCTGGGGTTTTAGAACATTTTTGACAGAGAAATCTAACAATGTTTAAGATAATAACAAAGGATAGGTTGACTGTCAGATTACAAATCCTTAAGGAGTTCTGACAATATTAATCTTAAGGACACTGGATTTTTATGCTATTGGAACTCTAGAAGGTGGCAAAGAAAAGAATGCTATGTAATGGTTTGCAGCTCCTTGTGCTCAAATTTATTCTTTGGAACTGAAGTGTAAGTCTATGACAAACTAGGCACTGACTAATAAACAGACCTGATAAATATTTGCCCTATGTTGACTCAGTTCTGAAATACTGACAGAAGGCAATTTTAATTGTTTGTGTACATATTTCATAAGAATCATTCAGAGCTTAGTTCAAGATGTTTGCAGACCTTGCAAGCCTTTCCTGTTCCCTTCAAATCCTATCTTTTTTTTTTTTTGCAAGTTCACATTGTTATCAGTACAAATCAGATATGCTTGACAATTACAGCTGGAATTTGGAATACATTTACATTATGCAGTGGAATATAGTTATAATATATTCTAATTTCATATATAATGCTGGATATCTATGAAGCATCAATAAACTGTAAAAGATCAAAAGAATAATAAATGCCAGGAAAAGTGATGTATAAATGTCTCCTGTTTTTACGCCTGTCTGCATATATACTTTTTATAAAGATCTTAATTACATACTCACATTGAAAGTGCATATATTTTTAGAATTGTTTTGCAACTTTCACTTAGCTGCTTTGATTTGCAGTAGATTTCTTGTTGTAGTTATGAATCTGCACTTAAACAGAGATTGAGTGCGAAGGTAGTCATGGGTAGCAAAGTTTTTCATACACTTTGAATTGCTTTTCTGCAACAAAATGTTGTCTGGCAAAGTTCCAGAAAACACAACAGTAGTTGACAGGGAGACTGAGAATCTCCTTCTTAATACATGCAAACTTCTGTATTTGTCTACCTGAACCTCTCCAATATTCTCAGAAATAAAGCTGAAGTTCCTGCTCCCATCCCATAGCAATGACAAGGAAGGAAGACAGTGGTTTTTTGTTCAAGCCCCAAGCAACACAGAAGCTAAAGCAAGCTGCAACTTAAGTGCCACTTTGGCCTGTAAAATGAACCTTTGAATACTAAAGCAATAGGTGAGTAAGGTAATTGCTAGAAATATGGATATTTCCATGATTTATCACTCAGTGCCAACATATGTGTGTTATCGCAGTATGCCAGTATGGGCTTACCATAGCCCATAGCATAGTGGAAACATTCAAATTCACTACACTGTATAAAGGTTACTCTTTCTCTCAAAAAAAGGTTTTGATGTTCAAAGAAGAAAAAGTGTATAAAAACAGGCATGTACAAGTTCATAGGACCATGCAGGCAGCAAAAAAAGAAAAGGTGCTGAGCCAACTGACCACTGTCTAGCAGCTTTGGAAAACTGTGGCAATCAAGGAAGGTCGCCCGTGACTAGACAAAAGGCAAGTGTCACACCCCACCTTCAAAGTGAAAGAGCAGAAGTTGGGGAATTACACACTCACTTCAGACCACAGGGAAATTCTGGAACAGGTCCTTTTCCAAGCCATTTCAGGGCACATGAAGAACATGAAAATGACAGTGAACATTCAGCGTGGATTTTCCAAGGACGATTCCTGTCTGACAAACCTGATTGCCTTCTACAATGGGATGACTGACTCTGTGGATGAGGAGAGAACACTAGATTCATTTATCTTGACTTTGTCAAGGCTTTTGACAGAGTCTTTTGTAATATTCATCTAGCCATCTATGGAGATAGAGCTAGCTGGGTGGACTAAAACTTACAGTAAAAACTGGCTGGCCTGCTCACTTTAAAGAGTAGTAGTCAATGCTTTCAATTCTGCGTGGCCTATTATGAATGTTTTTCTTCAGGGATCAGTACAGGGGTTGAGAATGTTTAATGTCATCTATAGTGGGACGATGTAACAAAATGCACCACTATAGACCTGTGGATAATAGCAGATTGGGGGAACGAAGCCTGCACCTGGGAGGGAACAACTCCATGAATCAGTTCAGGTTGGGAATTATCTGCAGCTCTGCAGAAAAGGACCTGGGGGTCCTAGTGGACAAATGGAATGTGAATTAGCAATGTGACCTTTTAGTAATGGGAGTTGAACACGCACTTGGCTGCATTAGCAAGAATGAGGCAGTGGGGTTAGAGAAGTGAATACTCCCCTCCCTTCAGCACTTATGATGATATGTCTGGAACACAATGTCCAATTTTGGTCTCCTCAATAAAAAGAAAAAAGAGACATTGACAAACTAGAGAGAGTCCACTGCAAGACTTTTAAGATGCTTAGGGGCCTGGATGATATGAGATATGATGAGAGGTTGTGGGAAGTGTGTTTGTTTAGTCTGGGGAAAATCTAAGGGGAGATCTAATTGCTGCCTTCCACTATGTAAAGGAGGATTATAGAGAAGAGGGAATGACACTCCTCTGAGAGATGCATAGTGAAAGGACAAGAAGCAACAATTGCAGACTACAAGGGAAATTCCAGTTGGATATAAGGAAAAGAAAGAAAATCACAGTCAGAGTGTTTAAGCACTGGAGTACTTGCCAAGACAGAGTATGAAATTCCCATCCTTAGAGATATTTAAAACTTAACTAGATAATTCTCTAAGCATATACTCTGTGTGTGATTCTGTGATTACTTACTCTCTGCTTTTAATATCCCTTTACCACCTCTTTTGGTCAAGTGCCAGGTAATTCGATAAAATAAATACTAGCAGTAGTAATTACTGAAAACTTTTTTTATTTTCTTGAAATAATTCCATGGAATTTACTGTTACAGATAGCTAATTTTCTAAATTACAGTAAAACCAAATGCTTGAAATAGCTTTAGAAAATAATTTGTCAGGAAAAGGTTCCTTTCACACAAAAATGAAATAAGATGGATATGACTGTTCATATTCAAATGCAGCGTACTGTAATTAGCTTACACTATCTTTCTCAAGGGAAAGAAGCTAAAGCACTTAAGTAATACTTCAGATAGATTTCAATTCTTTATGATGAACATAGCTATTCAGTCACTGACATATAATGGCCAATATTTCTTGTATAAGCTTAGCCTGCATGCCTGATGTTATTAAACAACGCTATGATGCTTATTAACATTAACTTACTCATTTAGTGCATTGAAGTATTGATCTGTCTTTTCAGAAAATGGCAGTTGAGTTTTACTATGAATGACTCCGCATAAAATCATAACTCTGAGTTTTCACTGCATACAGTTCTTGATCTCAATAGACTTAGTAAGTAAAGTAGTCTGATGAAATGCAGTAGACTTTCAGCAGTCTTTCAGTGTATTGACCCACATATTTGGGCTAGAACTTCACTATCTATATCAATGTCACAGACTCCAGTAACCTTTATTATTTGAGAAAGATGTCCAATAATAATTCTGTAGGAATATTATTTGATTAATATTTGTAAAAATATTTTTGGATTCTTGAGAGTTTTTAAAAACAGTTTAGTTTGTCTATTCTTCCATTCTGCCTCTATATTCTTCTATAACTTGAAATGAACTTGATAATACTAGTCAGAAGACAAAATGTAATTATGCCAAAACAGCAATACTTCTAGATTATTGTCATATAAATAATGGATTGGTTCCCTAGTTTGACTGACTTGTCCCTAGACTCTCTTGCATGATAGAATGTATCTGGACAATTTATCTTATTTTTATGAATTTGATAAGCTATGGGAACAACTAGTTTTACAAACATAGGTATAAAATGTTCTCTCACTTTATATTGAGAAAATATTCAAAGCACAGTGCGTCAAGAATAGGAGGAAAGTTAAAACAGAAAGATTGACCGAGGATTATGTGACATTCAAACTGAATATTAAACAGTGTGCTAAATGTCCTTCAATGAATGGCACCAACAGCAAGGAAGAATGTGTATTCCTATTCTACATTAGATATGCATATGATTCATCAAAGTTATGACATCTGGTTTCCACCTCCTGTAGACCAGTCTACGGACAAATTCTTCTGTGCAAAGGAGAATTTGTGCAATTTTTATCAAGTAAATTCTGTGCAATTTTTATGAATTAAATTAATTGATTGTAACATCACAAATGTAACATTAAAGTTTGTGGACAAACCCTTCATTGAAGTCTTTTATTTGCTAAATTATTACTGGTTTAATGGAAACTACCACTCTACTATAGTAAGGAAATTCACTCAGCGGCTGAGATATGTAACATGGCTAAATTAATCCATGTCAGGCAATGTTCACAGGACAAGTCCCCATACACCATAATAGTGCTTGTAAACTGTCATTCATTCAAATGGTTCAAATAAAAGATCAAGCAGAGCAGAAAGTGGCATTTCAATAGGACTATGCTGTTACAAAATCACTAGTGAAACAGAATTCCAAATCCTGCTGTTTATCATTTGAGTTGTGCCTTTGAAGTAAATTGCACCTTAATCATATCACTCCATTATGCAGAAGGTCTTCTCCTGCTACTTAAAGATGGACAAATCCCAGACTAAGGTCTGGGAATTAATTTTTTCTGTGTGTGTGTTAGGTCTTTTTTTTCTTTTTTTTTTTTTTTTTATAGTAGATTTGCTGAGAAGGGAAAAATGGCATTGATACAAAGCATAGTCTTTTTTTTTTTTTTTTAAAGCATTCAAGAATACTCACGAAAATGAACAAAATTAAAGAATGTTAAAATTATTAAATAGAGAGGAAAAGTAGTTAGATAAACTCTCTTAAAACTCATAAGCATATATTCTAGAGTTTGAATTCAGGACTCTCTTTAAACTTGTTTTGTTGCTAGGTAAAGTTTGAGGCTTTTTGTCTTATACTGTAAATCCATATAGAATCATTATCCTGTAACAAGATATCCTGGCTTCCTGATAAATTTGACTTATAGTTATAGATGACCTGTAAAATTATGTCAGATTATATCAGGATTGCCTTTTCTTTCCCTGATATCAAATTATCTTGTTTAAGATTCATATATGCACTCACAGCAATTTTGGTGATGTGTAATAGAGTAGTCAAAGCTCCTGCAGAAGAACTGGAAGAATTCAGAACGTTTTTGCTCTATTTTCAAATATATTTCCTCACTGGTCTTTAAACTTCAATTTTAGAGTTTAGCATTCCCCACATCCCTATGTACTGCTACAAGGCCTTGAAAATGAAGGATGTTAAACGAATTTAAGGGATTTTTTTACTTTTACCAGTTTAGATATAACTTATTATTTATCCTTCTATTTCAGTGGTAAAGGAGGAATCTGACTACAATGCTGGGGCCGAAAATCCTCTAATTTTGAGAATTAATTGCTTAAAACCACATCTATTTGTTAAGTGAAAACTCAGTGCTATTACAGGAAAAATGCTTTCATATCGCATGTGCTGTCCTTGAGAAACCAACCAAACCAGCTAGCTCGGTATTCCTGTATTTATTTGGATTACACAATAAATTTTTTTTGTTAAAAATTACAGAAAATTTGTATATTAAAAAAAAGTTTTTAAAACTTAAAACTTTTTAACAATACTTTTAGAATAGTATTCATACAAAAATTCAAATGAATTCTAAATTGTGATTAAATCTAAAACTTACAAATCTAGTATTTTAACTACATATGATATTAGTGTATATGTTGTTGGTATAAATAAGTATAATAGCAGAAATCATACAGATTCTGTGATCAGATCTTGATTGAAATTAATCATTTCACTTATTCATAGAAGTTTAATGCTTGAATTTAATTCTATCTATTTATCTTTGATGTGGGAATCTGTGCAGCTGATGAATGATTATATTGAAATTATATAAAAAATAGAATTGTAATCTTTTAAATTGATATCAAGTTCTCAACCTTTTTCTCCAGGTCCCCTAAAACCAGGTACTAATATGATATTCATAGCTTTATGGATGCTGTGACTTGGCGGGGGGGGGGGGGGGGGGGCGGGGGGAAGGACACCAACTAAGCTTTATTACTTTGTACTTCTGTTATCGAAGTTCCTCAAGATATCTTAGAGCATTAATACTAAAATCTTAACTGTAAATTTGAGAAGGATAGATCTGATAAGTTTGTTCTTTTCACCTTTTCTTAATCTGTCCTTAGTCTGTTCTAGTTTACCCGTCATTGCATTGTGAGGGTTAAGTGTTGGGTTTTTTAATAAAGTTTTTTAGAATGTTAGCAGTTCAGCATACATTTCTACTTGAAAAAGATATGGGCTAGATTCTGACCTCAGAAGACTAAGCCTGTTACAGTCAAATCCATCATGTTTGGGCCTCCCTATTTGCTGTTCTTAGTGTGTCATCTAATAGATAGCAATATACTATGTAAAAATTGCAGTCATCTTCACAGAAATGACAAAACCTGACTGATTGTGTACCTTTTAAGATAAGTTTCTAGGGGCCCAATCCAATAACCACAGATATCAAGTGAAATTTCTACCAAATCCAGTGAGTGCTATAGCACTTCTAGGTAAGAGGTAACCCACATAACAAAATATAGAATTTAAACAAAGAATTTAGTATGTAAAATACAGCCTTAAATGAGTGTCGTGGTTTCAGCCCGGCCGGTAACAAAGGACCACGCAGCCGCTCGCTCACTCCTCCGCCCCCCTCCGGTGGGATGGGGAGGAGACGGAGGAGAGAAAAGGAAAAGAAACTGGAACCTCGAGGGTTGAGATAAAGGCAGTTTACTGGGACAAACACAAAAGAGATTACAACAACAACAACGGCACTAATGAAAAAAAAGGTATACAAAAAGAGTGATGCACAGTGCAACTGCTCACCACCCGGGACCCGACGCTCCGCCACTTCCCCCACCGAAAAAACAGAGACCACCCCCCGGCCCGCTCCCCATTTATATACTGGGCAGGATGTCACATGGTATGGAATAGCTCCTTGGCTAGTTCAGGTCAGCTGCCCCGGCTATGCCCCCACCTCCCAGGTTCCTGTAAAAATTAACTCTATCCCAGCTGAACCCAGGACAATGAGTCACAAAACTACCAGAAAATTTCAGACTTCTCTTTAACAGTTATTGGAGCTGATTAAACTCTTGAGATGATGTTCATCATTTGATCAATAAATCCTTACATTCTTTTGAAAAGCATGTTCTTGTGTGTTTGAGCTGACATAAAGTTTCACCCTCAGAAAGACAGAAAGGAAAGAGCAGGGATTACTGAATCCCAAGAGGGTTCTTTCTCCTGCATTTTTTCTCAGTGATGTTATTTTGCATTATTATATCTGTGACCCAACAAATCAAATACTCGACTGTGCTTACAAAGCACAGTGAAATTCTCTCCAGCACGTTGATATGGATTTTCTGATTGTACTTCAGAGGATGTTTAGCAGTTCTAAGAAAGAATAAATAACATGCATGTTTTACAGTTCTTGAAACAGAATTTTAATGTATAGCTTAAGTAAAGATATTAGGATATATGTGCTACATTTTAGTCTTATTTTGCAGATGTCAGTCAAATTTCTGTTTGGAGAAAAATTATTCAAAGATGTAAATGGAGTAAGTTTAGACGAAAGTATCACAAGCCATTCCCCATTTAAAGACTGAATGGGATTTTTGTTTAATTTTGTAAATTCACCTTGCTATATTAACACAGTTAAATCCCGTTGCCATAGCAATCCACTTTTCACAGAATGAAACTCCCATACATTCCTGTTTTATTTCTTTATTTAAAACTTGTTTCCTCCATCCTGATACATTTCAGTTTGTATAAACACTAAAAGAAAAATTATTTAGTAAACAAATTCTCAGGTAACAGGTCTTAATTTTGATGACATAATTACATAGAGCAGCAAAGTTTGCTTTCATGTTTTGTTTGGGAAGGAAGGAATAGGAATATGGGACATGAAAAGGAAAAAAATAAATAGGAAATAAAGAAAAAGTCAATTTAAGAAATGAAAGATAAAAATGTGAGGTAAAAATACCAAGAAAGAAGTGGTTAGAAAGATGTCAAGATAAATGAAATTAGGAAAGAAACACAAAGGAACATTTCATTAGGCAAGAATTTGCAACGTGTTGTGATGGGCAAAACTAAGGTGTTTGGTTTTCTTGGTTTTGTTTTGGGTTGGTTTGCTTTTGGTTTGGGGAGGGGGGGAGGGCTATACATGGGCAAGGAAGGCAAATAATCCTTTCCTACTGCTTACATTGCCACTGCTCATAGAGTTCTGAATAGAGTTTTGCATTGTTAGGAGATAGCACAATATAGATTATCCCTCACACAATAGTAATTTTTTATTCATTTTTTTTACACTCAGTGCATAGTGCAATTTGTGAAAATCTAGCAGAGCTGTTCTTGGTGTAAATATCATCCTAAAATCAATATGGAAGAAACATTACTTCTTACTTTCTTATTAGATAGTTCCTTGTGACCTTAATACTACTAGCAAGTCCTCCACTTTAAGTAATAGTGTTCCACGTGTATTAATTGTGTTTGAAGTCTTACTGTGGTTGGTGCATCAAAACCTTCATTTTTCCACTTCAAGAAATAAGCATGGGAAAAATCTCTTTCATTAAATCTGTTTATTTCAGTAATGGAACCGAGGTTCCATTTTTGTCCTGCTTTTTTTTCTGCTTGCTGTATAACTCTTTCTGCATATTGTTGACCAACAGGTCTGTAATTGCCTAGATCTCTTCTGGGTTTTTTTCACCTGCTCTTGAATATAGGTTCTTGAATATAGGAATTTGTGATGCTCTTGCTGTTAGACACTACATTCATCTGATAGAGTAAAAATTCTAATATGAGGAATACCTCTCCCCCTGATTCAGCTGGAGGTACTGAGCCTACTTTTGCTTTTATTGTAAGTATGATCAGTTTGTTTCTTGTCCTTATTCCTGCTAGCCATCTTTCCTTTGCCCTCATGTTTATAGCGGTCTTACTGGACCATTAAGCTGTGCTCTTTTCATCTTCTATCAAAATCCTTCTTATTTCCTGGTATTTTTAGGTTTCTGGCTGAAGAACCTCTTAATGATGTGCTTTAATTTTTTGGTGCAAACTCAAATTCAGTGTGATTTCTGAAAATTTTAAATTTTTTCTCTACATTTTTTGAATTCCAGGGTACAATCCTGTATTGGTTTTGTGTGGCAAGGTTTTGGTAGCTGGGGGAGTTACAGGGGTGGCTTCCGTAAGAAGCTGCTGGAAGTTTCCCCTGTGTCTGGCAAAGCCAACACCAGCTGGCTGTAGGGATTGGCGCTCGGAAGATCTCGCGATGTACGGAAAGAGAACGGTTAAAGGAGGCGGGATGACCGACAGACAGTATATAAGGGCTTGACGCAGTTGAATAAACGCCATTTGCAGCATCCTCATATTGGTGTCAGTGCTCTGTGGCCCAGGGTATGATGAACCCTGTGCCGAGTCCCACGGGGTAATCAGACGAATGTCTACAAGTGGTGACCCCGACGTGATTGGACATCGGCGGATTACGCGGGGCGTAATCGAAGGCCTGGCCAGGCATGGAAGCGGTCCTGAAGGTGTTGGACTCGTGCTCTAGAGAGGTAAAGATCCCTATGGGACAGAAAGAAGCGAAAGCTTGCCTAGAGCGGCTCCTGAAAGAGGGAGCGATAGAGCGCCCGGGGGACATATTGTCTCCTGAGTGCTGGCCGAAATGCACCGCGGCTTTAGCGGAGCGGGCTATGGCGACGCAGCATGGTCCGGAGTTAAAGACGTGGGGGCGGATTAGGGCGATTTTGAGGAAAGTGCGGGAGGAGAGCTTAACATGGAAGGAAGCGAAGAGATTGATGCAGGCGCAGGCGGATCGGGGCGTACAGGCGGATGGGGAGGCGCAGACAGAAGGGCTAACGGAGGTGGCGGAGCAGACGCCTCTGGTGCTCCCAGTGCAGCCGTCGGCACCGGCCGAACCACCGGGATACCCTTGGGAGGAGTTGGAACGGGAGCGTGAACGGGCGAGAGAGGAGGAGCGGGAGAAAGAGCGACAGTTAATTCAGGAGGCAGAGGAACCCGTGGCTGAGCAAAGGAGACGGGAGAAGGAGAGGCAGAGACTAGAGGAGGCAGAGAGGGCTGTGGTGAAGGGATCAGAAAAGGAGCAGGTAGAGGAGGGAGCGGTTCCCCTGTATGATCCGGAGGATTGGGTACCGGGACGTGTTTTGCGAACCGCGCCACAAGCGCACCCTAAGATGGCGCCGACATCCGCTCTCTCCCCGGATGTCTCTCCGGAAGTCGGGAGAGGCGGAGCACGGCCAAAGGAAGGAGGAAGGAAAGCCAGGACACTCCCACTTCCGCGCGTAGCGGAAGAGGAGGAGAGTGGGCCGGACTCAATCGAGAGGTTGGCTCAACGGTTAGAGGAGGCGTGGCAGCTGGTGGGCGGAAACCGCTGTCGTCCGCCACATGCAGCGATAAGACAAAAAGCTATTTCCGGCTGTAAGGCGCAGTCGGCAGCAGCCAGTGAAAAGGCAACGCCTATGTCTTTAACACCTGCGCCCGACCCAGCTACAGATCCGCTGCAGATGCTGCAGCGAGTAGTAGAGGAGTTGCAGGAGCAGGTGAAGCAGCAGCGGGAGCTGCTACAAGCAGCTGGGGAACAGAAAGGAGTCCCCAATTCACCGAAGGTCACGTTGCCAGACTGGAAAATTGTAGCAAAGGAATGTATTATGGACGGCATACGTTTTGAAGGACCCCCTTTAGTTTGCCCAGTCCGAGCTGGTCCAGGTGGTGTAGGGGTGGAGTGGTCTCCGTTAGATAGCAAGCTTTTGCAACAAGTGAAGAAGGCCGTAGATGATTACGGCTTAGGACATCCCATGACAGGCTCTCTTTTAGATGTGGTTTTTTCAGGTTCACTGACTCCCTGGGATTTGCGACAGTTTTGTAGTATGATTTTGACTCCCACCGTTTTCTTGATTTGGAAAGAAGCTTGGACAAACAGATTACAGGCAGCACTAGTTGAGGCCCAACAAGAAAGACCCAGAAACAGGAAAGTGGGAAGGTGGGCGGCGCTTGGTGACACAGGGAAGAGGGTATGCTGCAGTACAATCATCAGAGCACCCAGACTCACGTGTGCGCTGGGTGCCGGCACGGTGGTTGAAACCAGGCCTCAGTCAATAACGATTTATTGTGAGTTATTTTGCAGGATGCCGTTCAAAAGATCGTCTGAGTGCCTGCACTGTGGTCGCTGCGACCCTTGGGTGCTTGTCAAGTGTGACCGCTGTGGACAACAACTCTGGAGACGCACCAGCCGAGCATCAAAATGGTGTGACCGATGTTTTGAACACCGCAGATCCACTTTACAGCAACCGCTGTGTGTACCCCATAAGCAGGGGACTATGATATGCTTTTGGACAAAGCCAATCTGTTACAGGAGGCAGGTGACAGTGGCTTGACAATCTCCTCTCGTCGACCTGGCAATGGCTCCTGTCTTTGATTGACTGGAAAACGTTGGCCCTGCTTGGAATCCTTTTGGTTGTGGTGGTTATCATGGTTTGTTGTGGGATACCAGCACTGACTGTTTGCGTGCGGAGACTCTTTATACAGAGTGCGGGTACCGACCAGTACGCACGAATTACCATGAGTTGGTGGAATCGCGCTTATAGCTGTAACGCCAGTTTGTACCGTTGGTCATCCGCCATAGGGAGGGGGAACTTGTAGGGATTGGCGCTCGGAAGATCTCGCGATGTACGGAAAGAGAACGGTTAAAGGAGGCGGGATGACCGACAGACAGTATATAAGGGCTTGACGCAGTTGAATAAACGCCATTTGCAGCATCCTCATATTGGTGTCAGTGCTCTGTGGCCCAGGGTATGATGAACCCTGTGCCGAGTCCCACGGGGTAATCAGACGAATGTCTACACTGGCTCCAAGACGGACCCGCTGCCGGCCAAGGCCAAGCCAATCAGCGATAGTGGTAACGCCTCTGTGATAACATTTTTAAGAAGTGAAAAAAAGTTGGGACGGACGGGAAATGGCAGCCGGAGAGAGGAGTGAGAACATGTATGAGAAACAAGCCTGTGGAACCAAGGTCAGTGAAGAAGGAGGGGGAGGAGATGCTCCAGGCGCCGGAGCAGAGATTCCCCTGCAGCCCGTGGGGAAGACCATGGTGAGGCAGGCTGTCCCCCTGCAGTCCATGGAGGCCCACGGTGGAGCAGATCTCCACCTGCAGACTGGGGAGGACCCCACGCCGGAGCAGGTGGGTTCCCGAAGGAGGCTGTGACCCCGTGGGAAGCCCACGCTGGAGCAGGCTCCTGGCAGGACCTGCGGATCTGTGGAGAAGAGGCCACGGAGCAGGTTTACTGGCAGGACTTGTGACCCCGTGGGGGACCCACGGTGGAGTAGTGTGCTCCTGAAGGACTGCACACCGTGGAAAGGACCCATGCTGGAGCAGTTAGTGAAGAACTGCAGCCTGTGGGAAGGACCCACATTGGAGAAGTTCGTGGAAGACTGTCTCCCGTGGGTGGGACCCCATGCTGGAGCAGGGGAAGAGTGTGAGGAGTCCTGCCCCTGAGGAGGATGAAGCAGCAGAAAATACCGTGTGATGACTGTAAACCCCATCCCTGTCCCCCTCTGCCGCTGGGGGGGTTGGTAGAGAATCCGGGCATGAAGTTGTGCCCGGGAAGAAGGGAGGGGTGGAGGGAAGGTGTTCTGAGATTTGGTTGTATTTCTCATTACCCTACTCTGGTTGATTTGTAATAAAGTGAGTTAGTTTTCCCCAAGCTGAGTCTGTTTTGCCTGTGACAGTAATTGGTGAGTGATCTCTCCTGTCCACAAGCTCTCTGTTATATTTTCTCTCCCCTGTCCAGCTGAGGAGGGGGAGTGATAGAATGGCTTTGGTGGGCACCTGGCATCTAGCCAGGGTCAACCCACCACAAGTCCTCTTTGGTAATAATTTCCTTTATTTCATTCTTTTTTATGGGCTATCTGCTTACTTCTCAGTATTAGGAAGAGGTTTTTCAATTAGAGCTGAAGCCTTGTAACACTATTTATATTACAAGTTTCAGGTTGCTTTTTTCAGTTTTTAAGTAAAGCTTCACTACACTTAAATTCTTGAGCTTTTCATTTCAGAACACTTCACTAATTAATTCCAGCAATTTCTTAAACTTGCCTCTTCAGAAATACAGGAAATATAGTTATGGAACTAGTACTAGTTTGTGACTTTAAAGAAAGCTGTTAAGGATATTCCAGCACCCTGTCAGCTGGTAAATTTGCCTTAGATCCTATATGACACTTCCCCGGGTAGAAAAGAACAGTGTAATAGAGGTTTCTATTACTGGCTGGTAAATGGTGGCCTTACCACGCATACGGTTTCTGTGGAAACCTCTCTGCACAACCTCAGCAGCTGAGGTTGCTTCTGCTCTCTCCATGCAGGCATACTAGGCCTTCAGCAAGAGGGTGACTTTGTACCTGTATCCAAATTCATTCTACCAACTTTATAGACATTAAATTAAAACCCCCTTAAACTGAGATCCTTGTTGATGCTTGCCAGCACAGGTGCTACCAGCAGGTAGTCATCTCGCGGGTAAGCAGACTCACAAACTCATGGAGCCTTCTCTCTTGTCTTTCCAGCTACAGTGGAAGCCTAGGTTTACTAGCCTTCTAATATTGATGTCTCAGCTAAATCCTTAAATCAAGTAGGAAAACCTCAATTCTTTCTACTCTTTCTTTCCTATGTTCTTTCAATTTTTTCAATAGATAAGCTGCTTTTTTTCTTGGAGGACTAATTGTACAGATTATGAATGTTAGAATCATTGAGCAAACTCCTAGTGTTTATATAGACATATATCTCAAACCATTTGCATTATACAAAAATATAGTTGATGCTTTATTTACATTATACCAGGGCCATAATCCATAATGAAATCACATGGGAACTTCAGAGTCATGTAGCAAAGCAGTGATCATAATTTCTCCTGAGATCATCTGTGCTATATCAAAATTTTATTTGACTCTTTTGTCAATGAAAATGATTACTCATCCAGTCCATATCTATTATTGGTATCTCAAAGCAAATGAAATCTACAGAATCCATATAAAAATTTAAGGCTTTTTTTTCTTACAAGTAAAACACTTTTGAATGTATTTCAATTAAATTTTCAGAGGATACACCCATAAAACTTTCCAAAGTAAACACAATGGTTTAAAACTTTTTTTTAAATTGAAATAATTAGAAATATGATTTTTGTGACTATCAACTATTTTTAACAGAAGACTCCTCAACTGAATAATGTTTATATCATTTGTCAAATAATATACCAACCATTTTGTCATAAGTTATCAGACGTGTATTATTCAGCTAGATCCAGATAGCTCCACATTCTCTCAGTAAATCACTGTCATCTTTGGACAGTGGCTGATTTTAGAAAATCAACTTTTTACCTGGAGATAAGCCTGATTCTAAAATATCTCTATACTTAAATATGAAGGATGGAAAGATGTCTGGGCACAGTTCTGAACTTTGATTGACTTCAGTCACCCTCAAATTACAGATATCTTGTAGATGCACACTGAAGTGCCCGATGAAGAAAGCAGGATGACAGCTTGACTTAACAGTGCTGTCATGAATCTGATACTGTGCAAACCACAAGATCACAACATTCCTTATCTAAGTGTTCTGTATGCAAACACACATATACATATATTTAAGTGTAAGCATACGTTGAAAAGTGTACTTTTCATCATTTTTTCACTGTTTTTTTTATTATACTGCCATACCACCTTGTTATTTTCAGATAAAAATTCTATGCTTTTTACTTTTTGACACTTAAAAGAAACCAAGCAGAATCATATTTCAATAATTTATGGATCTTGCAGTAAAGTTGTGTGTGTTACTGGGTTACTCTCATAGTGTAATTAACACTCACAATGCTGCATTGTGAAATGTCTTCTGACTGAGGAGGGCTTACTAAGCCCAAAGAGCGGTATGGCTTTTGTGCGAGTAGCTTTTGTAGTTGGTTGTTTCTTCACTAAATCTAAGACAAACAATAGGCTATCTTATCCTCCTAAAATTAATTTATTTTAGCCTTACCAATGGTACTGTGGAAATTTTTTTGTGTGCTATTGAAGATGTACCACTTCCTCAACACCTGCTGGTCTAAATTACTTGGAGACACTGGGAGTATACTTGCTTTCACAGGTATTTCTAACAACTAATTGCCTGTGAAAATTCATTTGGTTATTTGCAAGTTCAAATGACAGGAAGTGTTATGAGAGCAGTAGGTGAAATATATTCCCAGCTCACCCACCTCTGGTTTTTAATTCTACTGACTGAGCTTTAGCATATAGACTGTATTGCTGCTCCACTGACTACTATATCAATAATTAAATAATTCAGATTTGATTTCTATATGAAAATAACTCTACGCTATATTGTATGTAACATTTATGGAATAGTATTCAATTTGATGGTGGGAAAAATTATTCAAGTTAATTGGAAGGAATAATAATGGCATGTGCTATCCTGAACTTCCATCGTTATCCCTTTGTACAATCAAAATCATAGTCTCACTTCAAATGGCATCATTCAATAGAACTGCTATTCCCCCAAAAAAAGTCCTGTAGGATTCAAATACTTTGTGACATGTTCCATGTCATCAGATTCCACCTAACAACTTTTGAACAATGAGCTTGTTAGCCAAGGATCCAGAGTACACAGACATACCTCTCTCAGTTAGTCTCGCAGCAGAGCCACATAAATCTCACTCTTTCCAATTCATAACCTGTGAGAATTAATATCACCTAAGAAAAATACAGAAAAAGAATAGCCAAGATAAAAGAATTAGGCTATACTGCAATGTTTAAATTCTTGAGGACATAAAAAGACTAGCTTACAACTGCAAAGAGAAACCCCCAAAATGGACTACATTTGCCACATATGATTCAAGCTTTTCCCAATACAGCATTTAAAAGAAACATTTGATTTAGTAGAAGTTAGAAGACTGTGAAATCACCACATATTCTGTTATGTGCAAACTACATTTGACTCCATGCTTTATAAATTTATGCTACAAGATGTTGCACACCTTTAGCATTTATTTGTCCATGAATATACATATACAGAGAAGTTGTCTATTTTCTGCTAAGTATTCTTTCCTAATTTCATTTGTGAATTAAATCAGGCATTTTAATATTATATTCCAGGCATGTTTTAAATCATACACCAAAGACTTATTTTTGTATTGTGTACCTTCTGTCTATATTCTCATTTCAAAGGTGTGTTAATTGCCTGAATTTTATTGTGAGTTACCTACCTGCTATTCATAGTGCAATGTTTAAGTAGGCTTTTGGTGTTGTACTGGATCAATATTTTGGAGGAATTACTTTTGCCATAAAAATAAAGGCTTTTACTCTTTAAAAAAAAAAATCCGTAGGCAATTTTTATTACTTTGTAATCACCTATTCACTCAGTAACTTTGGCTAAGCTTTATAATCCCTGTTCACAAGGCATTCTTCTATTGAAGAAGACCAGCTAGTTAGTCATGTGCACAATTTTAAATTCATATAAAAGTTTCCTCCAAAATTAATCATTCATTGTGACTACATATTTTCTTCATAACAGAGTGTATAATATGTGCTACATCCAGGTGTCCTGGTTAACATCTAAACTGCTGGGTTTGGTAGCACTTCACTGCAAATGCAGACGTCCATTATAGCTCACCTGCTTGTTTAGGTAAGCTCAGGGCATAGCATCCATTTTTCATGCACTATACTTTCTGTGGGAACCTAGCCTGCATAAACGGGCCAGAAAGCAGCTCTGGTACACTCCAGGCGATTCCTTTCTTGAATGGTTGGCAGTATAGACCCATTGGTATGGCTGTGGACCTGTTGTACTATTGAAATGTAGTCTAAGAAATTATTTTCAGGAGGATATAGGATTTTTCATGGTTACTCACATAGGGTTAAGTGATTAATTATCTCCTGCTTCCAAACCAGAGATGGTGAATCCACACTGTGCTACACTATTTCATTTTGTAACTTGGCTTTTTACCATCTAAAGGATCTTTGAAGCACCACTTTTTATTTTACTATGTAGATATGCTTGCAAAAATAGATGATTTATTGAGATAATGTGATCCAAATCTATAGAGAGTGCTTTGAAGGTGAGCAACCAGTTCCTGAATTTGCATTTGCTGAATCCATGTATTCAGAGGGAAAACAGTCAAGAGAGCAGAGCAGTGAACAGATCTGTTGTCATTGTCCTGTCTGTCTTGCTTTGGATTCCAAACTGATTGCAGCTCAGTTAAGGTCAGCAATTTACTTCTTAAGAACAGGGGTTTACAATGATCCTGGCTGAAGTCTAAGATTATAACACCTGAGTTCACTAACAAGGGTTCTCACTTAGATACTTCCCTCCTTTTCCCTTTCTTACATAAGTTTGTTTGTATTGTTTTCTGTGTCTTTCCCTTTTTATTGTATATATAATTAACAATATCTCCAATTTTATATTTTCCTATCTCTTCTTTTTACCTTATCTAGCTCTTTCTGTACATTGCCTGAAAATAGGATTTTTGGAAGCTTTTCAGCACTCAGAAGTCTCATCTGCTGGCTAACATTACTGATTTCTTTATTGATCTACTATCTTCTTTGTCTGCCTTCCACTTTTAAACTATCACAAAGAATATCTATCCCTTTCTTTTACTGGTTAGACAACAATGAGAAAATTGTTCTCCAAAATAAGCACAATTGATGCCATTTTTTGCTTGGAATTGCTTATTTGATCTGTAAGTCATTCCACCAATTTCAAACACAGCTAGAAATAAAAAGTTGGACTAGAAAAAACAGAACGAGGATGAGTAGTCTTTAGCCTTATACACTCTAGGACAAGACTATAAATACAATAAGACTTCTGCATGTATCTTCTGTCATATTTTTTGAATACTGCATTTAAAAAACAATGGTTGTATGCATGATTTAGAAACTGAACAAAAATAACATACCAGATTCGCTTTACTAAACTGTTTAAAAGGCAAAAATATTATTGTATGTGGATAAAGAGTGATTCCGTAAGGAAAAAGTTACAGATATTTTAAAAAAGGGAAATATGTGAAAGGAAAATAAAAATTTCTGGTGCCTCATAATAAGCAGATATCATATTACAAACATTTTGTTGGTTATTCTCCTGGAACAGCTCCATGTTTTGCATCTAAGTGCAGTTATAGTTTTCATATGATTTTCCATTCTATGTTGACAATAAGCTGAATGGGATTGCAATCACAGTAACAGAAACAGCTGTGTTAGAGCTCTAATTTTGAAGGAAAAACAACTGTACATCAAAAAATAATGAGGTTGAAGACAATTGTCTCACCTGTTTGAGCATGTACAGCAAAAAACCTTCTATTTCAGTTGTTTGCACACCAACCAGTGTCAGTCAAGGAAAAGGGGCAGCATTAAAAGAGCTAGAGGAGAAAGGAAATAATGATATTTAAAGTATCTGAAGCAATCATTAAAACATGCACACCATGACACCATCTAACACTTATCATTCTTGTCCCTAATTTTCTTCTCTGTCATTGTGTTACCCAGTGTCATATCTAAAATTACACTGCAAATTCCTTGGGGCAAGTTTTGTGTCTTTAATTTATTTTGCAAACTGCCAGCAGTCTTGGGGTGCTGTATAATAATGTGCTGGATCTCATCAGTTTGCAGACATATTCTGATACAAATAACAGCATGCATTTAGTTTGCTAACAAGGTTAGTCAAAATCAGGGGGTTTTCCCATTATTTCTTGTTACCCGCTTCTGTCTCTGCGTAAAACTGTGTGCACGCAGACATTCACACAAATTCCTCTTGTAGGACCTCAGTCCTGCATATCTGTTAAAATAGTATAGGTTCAGAGTTCAAATGGACAATATTTCTTTTTTTTTATTTCAGTATGGCTCAAGCTTACAAGGAGACACAGGTGCTCAGTACCTCAAACGATGTTCTCTACAATTCAGCCTGCTTATCCCCAACTCAGGCAAAACTTACGATGAAGTCAGAGCAGCTACAGCCTGTAAGTCCATGAATGCCTGCTGTTTCTAAAGTCTCAGATCTCAGCTGTTGGCTCAGTGGGAGTTTTACCCTGTGTGGTACTGTGTTTCTTCATCTCTCATTGACTTCAGTGAGAGTTGAAAGGTGGTCAGCAGGTGATGGCAGGTACCAATAGGAATTTAAATGCCCGGATCACTTTGAGTACCTAAATATTAACACTGAGAAAGAGTACTCCTATCTTGGGAGTGGCAGGAGGCACTTTATCCTTATACCTGCCTATCAGTAGGCTGTCCTCAAAATGGGCAGCCATGCTTTCTCCTTCCTCCCCCCTCAATTTGGTGATCTCATGGAAAACAAATGTTTTAGGGGCTTTTGTAATTATTGTTTTTTCCTGTTAAATTGGTTACAGAGTGACTCCATGTGTGATCATGAACTGAATAGACTGAATCTGAAAATTAGGTGAAGGATGGAAAAAGTGGAAACTAGCGGTATCATCCTGCCATTAGGTGTTTTTCAATATATTTTGAAACTGCACCCAGTGATAAAGGTGAAGGAGAAATCTCACAAATTCTGATGATTTATTTGCTTAACTGCAGATGGGAAGACTAATTAGAAATTATCAGCATGTTGATGTTCTGAGAGTTTTGTCAGATCACTGCCTAGACATTAGATTGGTTCATATATCTGGAAATTTCCTTTGCTTGTATTTCCCCTGCAGGGCTTCTGGGTAATTCTGGATTTTCAGAAATTTGAAATAAATCAATTAGAAATTTGAAAATAGCCAAATCTTCTACTGGTAATTCAGAAGGCCTTTGGATCATCTTTTCATTCTAAATACAGTTTCATTGAGTTTATTTCAATTTCCTGTGATACTGTATGAAATTGCAAGTTTTCAGCAGTCACTTTAAGGAATTTCATCATTTTTCCCCTTTTGACAAATTTAAAAATACTATCATCATCAATGATTAGTGAAGTTATAAGTAGAATCCAACCAATTTCCCAAGATTATATAGATCTCATCTATCAGTGACTATGGACAACTAAAAAAAGGACTTGTTACAGGATGGTCTGTGAACTGTTGTTCTCTGTATTGTGGTACTTACCTTCCCCGCCCACACCCCACCCCCCCCCCCCAACATTCAAGTTAAAGCCAAAATGGACAGTATCGGTAATTACTTTTGCACCAGGATTCCATAGATCACTTTCTCTGCTTGTAATGAAAACTAGTAATTTGCACAACTCGGATGTAGTAGCCGTGTTGGTGCCTCTCATAACATATTCAGATTTTTTAAAGAGTACATATACTTTTTTGATCTTGGTTCTATATGTTTTTTTCTTTTTTTTGCAATCTAGTTTTTTTTTAAATTCAAATTTTGGATTCAAGACCAAAATGTTCTAGAAACAGAATCTGTTTATTTAAATGACACTGCTCAGGGTCATCTGTGCATTATGAAAGCATTATGAAAACTGTGGCCCAAGTTAGTTTTCTTCTGCGTTTCCTTATGCCCATTGAATGTGCTTACTGAAAACATTGCAATGTTGTTTCTTAAAACTGTGATACAATGAACTTGTTTCTTCTGAGGACAGTCTTTGTTTCTTCAGAAAGAAAGCGACAGCCTTGAATTTTTTGTAATCAAATCACTCTCGTCTACTGATTGCACATTTTCTTCCTAGAAGCACCAGTTCCTTGAAAGCAAATTTACTTCTTTGTGTAATAAAAGAGTTGGTGCTCTTCCTTCCTTTAGATTCAGATATACCCAAATACTAGTGGAATATGTTCTGCTTTGATAAATGTAGAGTATACTGTTTGTTCAGCTAAATAATGCCACTTAAATTCAATTGCATCTTGCAGTACACTAACTCTTTTGTACCGCTATGTATCTACTGCTTTGAAGATGGTTATACAGATAAATAACTATTCTTAGTGATTTCTGATTCTATTATTGATACTAATTTGACTTAGTGACTGCTCAATAACTGAAGACTTGGAGGGGTTTGCAAGCCTGGATTCATTAGCTGATTTAAATCAGCCATCTAAAAGTTATTTGTCACTCTGTTAGTCACCGAAACTCCCTGGGTAACAATTAGAGAGAAAGAGAAGCTGCTAGAAGGTTCATCGCTTCCATCTTTAATACCTACAGAGGAATCCTAGGCAACAAGCTCAGTCAGCCTGTTTTAAAGATGACTAAATTTAGGTGAAGAAAAAACACTTCCTCTGCTAGTGGGGGTTTTTTAGCAAACATAAAGAGGCTTGCAGATTGACTTCAATGGAATGAGAACTGTGTCCAGTGAGCTAGACTACTGGACTGGGTTTTTTAGTATGTTTTAATTAGATACTAACTGATTCTCACTATCCGACTGTAGAACTCTATAGTTAATAGAAGTTTGTCATTAGGAACTTCATCAAAGGCATTCTAAAAATATAAATAAGTAATGTCATCTGCTCTTAAAATTTGTAAGTTCCACTGTAATATCCAAAAAGTTAGGTGGGTAGAATTTTCCCTAAGCTGCACTATGCTAGTTATCCCTTATTAAATTATTGCTGTCCCTTAGAGGCATGTTCTGAAATACTTCCTACCTACTTATTTTTTCAATGCTATTTCTCATTGCTAATTACCTGGAAAGATGTAGGTGACATCTGACCCAAATTTTAAGAGTAAAAAAAGTGTATTCCGAGCTTTAAAATAAGCTTGTGGCTTTCTTCGATTGACATGAAGTTTTTTGGTTTGTATGATGAGATAGCCCAAAACATACATGAACCATAGATCACATCTTCTCAGACTCTTTACAGTTCAAATTGGGAGGAAGAGAAAGGACAAAGAATGAATTTAAAAAGTGAACTACTTGCCTTTTTGTCTACAATTTGTCCAGTGTCTGAAACAGCCCACACAACTTAGAATAGCTAACAAGACAGTTTGCATGGTTGTGAATCACTGAAGTGTAATATAATCTGCTTTGTACTCCCCAGACCAAGTTCATCCAGAGATGTTCCTTACATGTCAGAGGTAAACAGATAACAGAAAGGCCAATACTCCAACAGAAACATTACCCAAAAATCCTCTTCCTCCAGTTCTTCCTGTAAGTCCAATTCCTTTTCTGTTTACAAATTGGTTAGTGTGGGATGAAATTTGGCTCCAAGCATACATGGCAAACATAGACTTTTGTCCCATGAGTGAAAGCCTCTACTCTATCCAGAGCCACGATAGCAAACACTTCTTTGTTGAAACACAGTAGTACACTATTCCCCATCCCTCTCTTGAGAGGAGGAATACTATCAGTATGAAAATGACACTTTTCTATTTCAGCAACTTCATATTTCTAGTACTTTGCCTTCAGAGTTCTGCAGAGAACTCACTAAGTGCTCTAGGCAAAGTTGATCAAGAAAGTTATGTAGAAAAAAAATTTAACCAGAACTCATGGTTCACACCTTGCAGATCTTAACTGGCTTTGTGTAGAATGCCAGTGAATAGTGTTTTGTTGTTTTTGAAATGATGCTTGTCTCTGATGAAAAGAAATCAACGGTGTCTAAGCACTCTTCAAAAATCTACTGTGTGATCAAGGACAAGAAATAATGCTCTGTGCCATTATTAATGAGTCTTTGAAAAACAATCTTTAAGTAATACTTAGTCTTTGTAAAGAATTTAAAAATTAAGTCACTACCTTAAAATGTGCGAGTTTATATAAGTTGATGCAATATCAATTGTGGTAATAAACCTACTTAATTTATTCTGATGACCATTTTAAGGAAAAAAAAGTAACTTTATATAATATTTTCAATTTATTCACAAATTTGAGAATAGACAAGTTCATTTTATATTTTAATTATCAACAATTTTACGTTTTATTCTTGTTCTTGATGTTTTATTCCATAGTTGGCCTAAACACTCAGATAAATACACCACCTTATCAAATAAGGGGACTTTCCATTTTTATAAGGATGGGGGTGCAACTACTTTCTCTCATCTTCACTGGAGAGATTTGCAGAGAATATTTCTCAATAAATTGTATTTGCAAAATCTGATTTGGACAGAAATCAGCCCAGCAACATCCTATTTTCCTTTCACTATCACACCAGCTGAGATCAGCTACATAGGGTTTGATAGATAGAGTTATGGGGGTTTGGAGTTTGATCATTATCACAAAACAAGATTTTAAAACTCTGAGATTATTTCCCCATTACCTACATTGCTCTGCACCCTTTCTGAATTGTGGGCGGGACAGGGGACAGGGATCCTGCCATGGGAAAAAGCTAAAGTAACACCCACTAGATAGGCCCAGTGCTTACCTATCGTTCTTACTCAAACCAGTCTTATCAGTGTTATATTGGCTGTAACTGATTTGTTAGAAAACTCAAGTTTTTGCCTGGGTAGGACCAAAGGCCGGTTGCAGGGCATGTAAACACCATATTGTTTGATTTATGAGATGGCAACTTAATAGTGTTTGGCAGTTTTAGTAACATCTCTAAGTAAATAAATAAATAAATATCTTCTGATCAGCCAAGGGAAAAAACAAAACAAAACAACCCCCCAAAAAAAACCAAAAACCAACACAGAAAAACATCACAAAATGCAGCATTGACTTTCCTTTTATTCATTTCCAGGCACCATTTAGTTCAGTTCATAAGAGAAGGGAATTGTTTAAGAATGATAATATTCTAGATGACAAAATCAGAATGTAAGACTCAAAGAATAAAGGGAAGGTCATTGGGGAAATGCCTAGGGTAGCAATTTTTTCCAGCTCGATGGGAGATTTCTTGATGCATATTGTTTTGGAGTTTAATGTTGGGGAAAAAAAAAAAATCAGTTTATTATTTATTTATATAGTCATGTTCGGTGATAGAAATAGGTACGAGTGGAGCTGCCTTATTGTTACTTTAACATGTAGTATGAGAATTAAATGTGTTGATATGTCATAAACAAATGTATGTCCTCTTCTGAGGAAAAATCCAAATGATACAAGTTAAATATATTAACACAACATTTTACAAAAGGATAACTCATGAAATTTCCATGAGTTATAGATGACCACATAACTCATGAGTGATGGAGCAAAACAGAGCTGGAAGTGAGTTAGGAAAAATTATCAGTAGAAATAAATAGTGTATACAGAATCAGCCTGCTCTACAAGTTCTCTTTATGGAACACCAATTTTCATTGTAGACTGTGCATTGATGGACTATAATATTTTATATTAAGTGCTGAAGCAACATTAGCGCCTTGGTTGAAGTGTGAATGCTTGGTGGTATTGCCAGTGGTTTGGAAGTAAGTAATAAGCATGCATGTAAAGGGTTGTGTTGTGTTTTTTGCCCTTGCTCCTGAAACTATTACTAACACAGGCAAAGAAGAAATAATTACAGATAGACAAGAAGGAGGAGATTAACAAATTGTTTGTAATTTTTGGTAAATTCCTCTTCAAACAGTACAGAGATCCTGTTTCCCAGAATTTGCAGACAGCCCTGTATCAAATACAGAGGAAATGGTGTAGAGCAGGCAAAGCCAGAGGAGAAATGGGTAACAAGTTTAGAAGAATTTGCTTTCATCCTACTGGCTGTAGAAATTACCAGGAAAGATAATAAAATTCCAGGTACATTGGAGAGAGCTGAATTGTCTTTGTTTATATCTCCTACTCCTAGAGTATTTTATTAATATCAAAGATTTTCCAAATGAGGAGCTGTCACTCTGTCTTCTCTATGAAGTAAATGGAGATTACGCACCTGAAGTATGGGTCATCCTCTAAAGGAACCTATCTTTGTATTTTGATTATATAGGAAATATAGATGACTTAACTGAGCTTCAGTGCCTCAAAAGACACAATAGATGCGCAACTCAAACTGAACTTCAGTATGATGGTCCGCAAAAATGACTACTGCAAAGTATACACAACAGGTGAACAAATGTGGGTAGAGAGGTAACTTTGCTTTGACCAGTAGAAGAATTGTGGGTGCTGATTGCTAAGAATGGGAGGGTTAAAAAAGGGAAAAGTTATTAAAACTGGAGAAAGCTGCCTTGCAGAGAGGCATGACAAAAAAGAACTTGTTCTGTATGGCTTCGCAAAGAAGTGACTTGCTTATGATCTAGAAGTACAAGAAAAAATGAAACTAAGTGTTAAAAGACTGTTTAAACTAGGAGAAAAAAAAATATCTTGTAATAAGAACTCCTGGCTGGAAGCTGGAGCCAAACAAATTCAAACGAGATATAAGGCACAGTTTCACAGCAGCAATGGTATTTAACCTTCAGAGCAAAAAGCCAAGGGCAGTGTTTGATTCTCCATCTCTCTCCCTTCAAATCAAGACTAGATGTTTTTCTGTAATACGTTAAACATAAACTACTGAGCTGAGTACAATCGAAAATGAAATTTAATGACCTATGATATGCAGGGTCAGAATAGATGATCTAATGGATCCTTCCTGTCTTGAACTGTATGAAAAAGTTAATGGAGCTGCACCATTTTACAAAGAATTTGTCTTTCACGTCCATTACTCAGCACTTTTTTCCTAATTTTTTTCAGCTGGCTTGTGTAAATTCATGTAGAACTAGCTTTCCTTTGAAGGTTTTATTCCACGTATTACTATACTGAGATAGAGAAGGCCTATCAATTCCTCATATTAAATTTGTTTTGCAAAATTATTTCAATTTTCTAAAAGTATTAATGCCATCCTCATCACTAGCTAATGCCAAACAAATATGCTTGGCAATAGGGTCTTTGCACTTACATGTTTGTGTACCTAATTAATTCAGATGTAATCATTCACTACATCTTCATTCCCATATTTCTCCTCCTCCGTGTCTCTGAGGTTTTTTGGTAATTAGAGGGTTGGAATTATGAATTCTCATAGTCTTGTGGGGGTTTTTTACCTTCTTTTTCTCACCTCATCTTTAAGCAGAATTTTATTCTCATGTCTCTTCTTGCCCTGGAGGTCTGTACAACCTCCCTAGTGCTATCCTTATTCTTTTTCCTATCTAGCAGCTTAATCCCAGATTGATTCATTATATTTCTCCGAGGCTCACTATAGCAATTTTTCAGTTCTGATTTTTCTCCTGATACACACAGCTCTACTTCCCCCCATCTCTTTCATGTTTTCGTCTTCCAGAAAGTCTGGAAGCCCTGTGTTTAGAATTAATATCCTTCCTTGGGAATAAATCATGTTTCTCATGTAAGTACTACACTGCCATGCATTTGATTACCAAATGTTCATATTTTGAATATCATATTTCTATAATGGCATCTCCAGAAACAGTATCCTAGTTACACTCTGGATGTAGAGGCACCCCATAAATATTTTATAACTCTGCTCATGGAAGATTCTCCTAAAGTGTCTTTTATAGCTTAGTTTCATGGTGAAACAATTGTCCCATTGTTGAGCAAGTTCTTTTTAACCTTTATCACTGATTCTATTAGTTCTAAGCCTCAGCTCTCATTGCTCCAGCATAAATAATCATACACTCTTTTTCTTCTTGTGAGAGTATCTCTAGAAAACGGGCCTTATTGTCAGTGTTTTAGTCAGGATCTGAACTTTCTAAAGGACAATAGGAATTCTAGTTTTGGGCAGTGGAAATTTCAGTAACTGACTAAACTAATGAGTCCTTCTAATTCAGCATCATAACTTTAATGGCAGGCAGTGTCAGATGCTTGATTGGAGAGTGAAACAGTTGTTCAAAGGGAAAGTTGTTTTTTTGTGGTTGTTTGGGGTTTTTTGAAACATGTTAAGCACTAACTGGCTTACTTTTTGACATGAAGGATATCTACTATTTATACATTAATATTTTTCTTTTGTATTTTTGTAGCACTCTCTAGCTTCTCCTGATGCCTTTTAGAAAATAACATTTCATTAGTTGTATTTATCTTTGAAGCATGTGTGGAAGGTGTGAACTGACATGCATATCCCAAACCCAAGTATATTAAAATTATTTCCTGTCTCCAACAGTTTAGGAGGTATACCTCTCTCCCAACATCAAATTATTCTGTATGACATAAGGCGTGTTCAGTTTGTCACTGATTTCTTCTTGCTGCAAAACTCAATTATTTAAGATTGTAGAAGAATTAATTCTATTTATTCTCTTCTCTGCAGCTGAATGATTGATTTCAAAGCCTTGGTTCTCTGAAGTTTTAGGTTATGTATTCTTTTAACACTTCTATCAATTGGCAAACTTATTCCTAAATGTGTATTTGGAAAGAAAAACTTAATAGCTAAAGCTTTCAAGTAGTAAAACCTTTATCAGCATGACAGTTTGGTTCTGGAGTAAGATTTGGACCAGCAGACTGAGAGGATTGACAGCCTCTAAGAAATTCTTTATTCTGGTCATTCTTTTAGAATGTTTGGAATTGAAGGAAATTTTATTTTGTAAACCAACAGTGGAGTAAAAAATAAACTGTAGATAAACTTCAGATGTGAGCTGAACCCATTGTGGTTTCTTTTTAATGGCTAACGCTTAATTAGAATCTTGCTTGTTATCAGTTACAATTGCTAACACTTCAGTCTGTGGGGGAAAAGACATAATTTTCCTACCATTAAAATTTAAACTACTTTCATTTTGCAAGATTATAAATAGTGGGGTGTTTTCAATATTACTAAAATGTCTACAGGTTTTTGACATTTTAATCAAAATAACTTCATTTGCTAAAACGTTAGGGAAAACAGGTGTTGGTGAGAAAGTCTTTGTGGAAATAGCAATAAACATTGAATTAAAAATGACAACGTTAAGGAAAACTGTATACATAACAGAAAATACTAGAAAAAAGGACAGGTTTAACTACTTTTCAGTGGGGAAAAAAAAGCATTAGAATGTAGACCCTGAAACCCCTTACGTACATAGTGGCAATAGAGATAGAAAGAAAAATTACAAGTTTGAAATATTCAAAGTTCACCTTTTTATACAAGTTCATAAACAAGAACCATTATAATCCATGAAAAATTATTAACATTTTTCCAAAAAGATTATATAATTCTTAAATCTTTTTGAAGTTGAATATTATCCTTCAATTAAAAAAAAGGTTTGACAGTAATGGCTAGAACACCTCAAGAACTTAAACAGAAGCAGTACTGATACTTGTCCAAATATTATCTCAGGTAGGGAGTTGAGAGCTATGAGTATACAGGGAATGCTGCCCCAACAACATGAACACAAAGTGAAGGGCGTCCCCCAAAGTTACATAGAGGCTGGATCTGCTTGTAAGGATGCTTCACCTTATTGTGTTACATGACACTGTTCTACTTTGGGTAGAAGGTTCCTGTAACTATCTTTCTGGCATGTTCATTCATCTATACCTAGAGTACAGAATCTGCTGCTGCCTAAAACTCTTTCTGAAATGTGGTAAAACAAAGACTGGAAAGATTCTGAGTCCCTGAAGAGCAGGGATTGGGCTGAGACTGTGACATTCCTATCCATCTGCTTTCTTTTAGATTATTTCTGATCAAGATGCTTTTTTTTTTTTTTCCAAAACAGGGAAAAATCCTGAACCAGATAATCAGCCATATTATCATGGGAAAAGGTATTCTTTGACATATTTTTCCTCAGCAATCAGCAGAAGGGAAAAATGAACCATCTCCTTATCAGAATTAACACATAATTAACAGTATATAAAAATTGGATTCCTGGAATGAAGTAAATTCATCATTTCCTGATGTGATTATCAGAAGTGTTTCTAGTATATCATTCAGACTTTCATTTCTTCATCCTAACATTCTACTGTGTTATTTACCATCATTCAGAAGAACAGGTAAGGGCATAGAACAGAAGCATAAACCTGATGCTCAGCTCACTCATAAACTCAACTGCAAACTCAACATCAGGAAAGAAGTTCTCTTGAGTAATTTTTTTTCCAATTTCAGTATGGCTGTGGAAAAGTATGATTTTGCAAGAATAAAAGATTATAATGGAAAAAGATTAAGTGCCTGCTTTTTTCTTACCATGCATATGGGTGTAAAGCTGATATTCAGATTTAGTGCATACATTAATATTAGGAATGTGTTGATAAAAACATGATACAAATTAATTCTTTAATATTCCATATCATTTTTGTATTTCATTTCCTCATAAACAGAGAACAGCAATACTAACATGACCACTAATACCAATCGCAAGTCCATTAGCTAGCATTTTGTAGGTGAGTTTAAAGTTAGTTAAGTTAAAGTGATGCTGATGTTCTCTAATGCAAACATACCTGTTGGATGATAAGCCTACAGGTCTGTAGGCTTACCTTCTTTCTCAGTCTTTTTAGTACGGTTGTAAATCTGAGAGGTTCAAGGTTGTGTGGTACTCTGTCAAATAATTGTTAGAGAAACACCATTTGCTTGAAAAACATTGTGGGAAATGTGCTTAATTCCACCACTAAGAAATTACACCAAAACCTGAAATCCTATATAAGACATTTATTCTCCAGTCGATTTGTGTATGTAATTGAAATATAGAGGAAGGGCAAGATTATCCACTAAAATATATATTTAAAAGGAAACCCCACTGAACATTTCCTAATAATTCTTAGCATTTAATTTATTTTTTTAATTATGTTGGGTATCATGCTGATGTTTTTATAGAACTATGTGTCACAACCACAGGGTCTTACTCCTGTTTGGTAACATTTTTCTTCTAGCTATCCTTTGTGTTTTTGGTTTTTTTCCCAGGTGCACTCCTTTACATTTGTCTATACTAAATTTCATCCACTGTGAGAGTTTGAGGTCAAAGCATCTTTCCACAAATCAGAGCAATTCATGACAGTGAAGGCTATCTGAAGCGTGTGCCAGAAAAAATCACTTAATAGTACAATTGTCTGGGAGACAAGTAGAGTTCAGAGGCAGCTACTTTCTGCAGTAGGTTTTCCACCTCTGGCAACAGGCAGTCATACAGATTATATTTTTCCTTTGGAGCAGTAACTCTTGAAATGGAGTAAGTACCAAGGGAATGCAGATTCACAGCCTGAGTTTTTTGCATTTTTTTCCTTTTCCTATTAAAAAAAAATGCAAAGTACTATTTTCAGCATTTCCTTTTAATTTATAGCAGTTCTTCACCAGGATAATAAATACCAAATTATTTACTTCAGAGGATTGAGAGGATTACTTAGTTAATGTTTAAAAAGCACTTTGAAGATAAAAAGCACTATTGAGCTGCTTAAGACTTACTGTATAGTTAATTATCTAAAGGTCCCATTCTCCCCCCTACAGGTTATTTCTACATAGGGGAGAGTAAACTCTGAGCTTCATATCATGACTTTCAAAGCCAGGCTTTTAAAATATTATTGGTTTCAAAAATTTGCTTTTTTAGTGGCCTGAATCTGATTCCTTTGAAGTCAATGGCAAAAGTCCAACAGACTCCACTGAAGCATGATGTAGCTATTGAGAATAAACAAGCTGAAACAATGGTTAGAGTCCCTATCCACATTATTTACATTTTCTCTTACTTAGTGTGTATATATGTGTGTGTGTGTATATATATGTTTATATATATGTTTAAATATATGTACACACACTCAGATGGTGGTTTGCAGACAAGTAAGATGTGTTTTTTAATTTGGGACTTTAGGTATATGGCACTCATTCCTTCATAAAGAGCCACTTCTAGAGAGACACACTGATCTTGCTGGGAACCTCCACAGGCAAAATGAATCCCATTACAAGATCTAAACAGCACAGATGAATTATCTTAGCAGCAGTGGGGAAAAAAAGCTCTTGAAAAGACTCCACCTGGCTCCTGTACTCTAGCCGCCTCACAGCTAACACAGATACCTCATACGAAGAAATGGAGAAAAAGGAAAGAGTTTCTGAACCCAGCATTCAGAGTCAGCCCTTGTCCACAACAGAATCATTGAAGGTAATTACCAGTCTACCCTTCAATATCTTAACTGTTAAAAACATCTTAAGTGATCAGTGTAAAGTAAAAGTTACTCTGTTTGCTGAGGACAGGAATCTCCCTTTAGACTAAATAGTTTGGGAAATACTGTTGCACACATATTAGATCTTTACTGTAGAAGACATCAGTCCTCCAAACACCGGTACATATACTTCATTTTGCAAACATTAAATACCTCTTGATTCTGGTATGACTGATTATGAGTCAGATGTTAAGTATTTGTTAATACTAGCATAATTATGCCTTAAATTCATCAATATATGCCATTTGAGAAAAAGTCATGAGAGTTATTTATTTAACTGGAGTTCATAATTGATTCCTCCCTAAGATAAAGAACAGTATCTCAACCTGAACTCATTTAAATTTGACCTTTTAATGTGCTACAGCAGCATACTATCTTATGCTTTTAGCTGTGTTGGCTCTTAAATCAGGGTCTAGATGTAAAAGGTCACGCTGAATTCTTGAATTACATTTTTAACAAGAACCACGCTTAAGTTTTTTTCATGATTGATACAAAGAACATGTAGGGATTGAAAAGGAAAGAGTAAAGGAGTGAGAAGGGATTTGATTAACAATTTGGTCTCTGTATACCCTATTCTGTTTGCAGGCATAGACTAATCTGATGACAGGAAGCACAGCTAAAGAAGCGATGGTTAAAACACAGTACTATGAAATTAGTTGATCTTTCTAGTATGAATATAAACCTTGAGTTAAAAAAAATGAAAGTTTGGCCCATGTGTGTCAGACGTTTCCAAAGTACAGAAGTTAATTATGAGCTTATGGTTTTGTGCTTCTAAAATATTCCTCTCCCACAGGATCTCATGAAATATGTGTGTGTTTACAGGAAATTGTGGAAATAGTGACTCATCTTTTCAATAATTTACACAGGATAATTTCTTGAAAAGCAAGATCAGCAGGGGCTTTTTTTCTGATTGCAAAGGATTTGGTTAGCTACCTCTGGATACTCTCAAAACAAGGAGAATTTTCAAAGCAGTATCTAAGTGACGTTTGCTCTTTGGCAATAGTTTTACTACTAGTTGCTCTAGTCCTCTAAACCATAGCTTCATATCTGTTACTAGGATTTTTCAAAACTTTGTTTCTGACTGATGTTATATTTTCCAAACACTGTTGTATGTAAATGTCACAAAATGCTCCTGATACATAGAAATCACTCAGGTTTCTCCAGCTCTTCTTGGGGTGTTTGTATCTACTCTGTAGGCCATGGTAGTTTTCTTAAATGTGATTTGAGAGATTGAAGGCAAGTGACAGTCAATGCTTCTAAAAAGTGATTGAAACCTAAATTATATGTTCTATCCTTGAATACTGCAAAAAGAAATGGAATGATGTCGCCAAGGGAATTGGAATACTAAATATTGTGACACAGTTAAGTTCAATATAAGTGGATTGAGCAACAAATAGGCTGTGTCAGAAAAAGCTTTTCACAGTCATACAGACAATTAACTGAGCCCCACCCCAATTACCAGCCCAGTGAGGCAGCACAGTGAAGCCCAGGGGAACGTGGCACTCCTTCTGCCCAGTCTCTCTGTCAAACTCTTGGGCAGAGGCTCAGCACCAACACAGAGCAGTTCCACCTCAGGCACTTTGCTTCTACACTGTGTTGGGTGTCCACATAACAGTGTTCCCCCCTAACCCCAGCCTCTACTGCCAAGTGTCTTTACAGCCAGATGTTGACACAAGCTGCCAATGCGATCTCAGTGCACCCTTCCAGCAGTTTCAGGTACCATTCTCCTGTCAGCTGTTGATCCACGGCCCATGCCAAGGCTCATTACACTCAGATCCTCTTTGCATGTCAGCCAAGGCTCATTATGCTCAGGCCTTGTTTGCAGTGTCCTCTTGGCCATGGCTCATTACACTCAGTCACTCAGTCCTCGGTCAAGGCAAAGCCATGATGCTACCATGTCAAATGATGCTACCATGTAAAATGAAGGATATTTTCTCTATACCTCCACTCAAAGTAAGCATTTATTCCTGTCAGATGATAATTTATGAAACTCTGGGATGGTTTTCTATATCATGTTTCTGCATCCCAAATACTAGAGCTGCCTGTGGATTGTCTAGTCCATGATGTAAGTTGCAAGAGCTTTTTGGGTTCCTCCAGTTTACAGCTGAAAATTATAGCTCCACAGGGAACAGGAATAATGTATAAGCAATATAGATATGATGCTGTTTTTCCTTGGCTGCATCCCCTATTGCAGGAGCTGCAAGAACAGGCATAGAGTCATCACAACAGATAAAACATACCTCCAGGATACTGTTATAATGATGTCAGAAATATAATGAACTCTTTCAAGTATTTCTTATAGACAGCCCTGCAGAACCTAGCAATATTTTCATAATGAAGAAAATACAGGAGCTTTGTTGCTAAAAAATAGAGCAGGTTCTTGCAAATGCTCAAACATAACATGATGTCCAGCATAATGAATATGTTAAATGAATAGCCACAGGATACAGGAAATATTCTACAAGTCTACTCCATTAATCTTCTAGGAGAGTGAGAATCTGCTACAACACTGGAATTTTCATTTTGGATTTTCTAATTTAAAGCTTATTGTAGTCTTCATTTCACTCTGAGCCTGCAAATAGTAGCTAATGAAATTTGACTTTATAGGCAGAAGGTGAAATAAATAATATTAGTACTCATCAATTAGAAAAGCAAAACCAGTAAGCATGCATTTTAAAAGTATATATGTAAAAAGTACATTTCTGAACTACAGAAGTATTTTCAATTCTTGCAGTGACCTGTATGACCTTCTCATCAATATGCCCCACATGAATAATGCAGCCACGCAAACTCATGCCATTAAAAATTGTAGTAATTGTCTAACATGCACATGCAACATTACACTGGGGATCAATTTGGCCCAGAGCATTCCATTAAAACACAAAGTGAGTTTCAAATGTATATGTTAAAATGAAACATCAGCTATAATGAAAAAGGAAGCAGAACAGAGTGGGCTTTAGGTATTGGTATGCATTTTCCTTTAGAGGACATTTTGCCACACTTGTACTATACGTAATGCCATTCCATATTTGATGGACAATCAATCCACATTTTATTTTGCTTTTAAAATTATCCTATGAAAAGTACAAGGCAATCGATGTACTGTGGTCTAGAGAGATGGTGGTATTATTTGAATTGCTATTGTTATTTAATATTTAGTTTTCAATAGAGTCTCAATTATGATCCATTGTACTAGTTACCATACAAGTACTTAGAAAATGTGGCCCATAATCTAAAAGTTCAGCATCTCTGTTTGAATTATGAAGCTTTGGTAAGCTTAGAAGAAGATAGGGAAAATACAGTAGAGTGTCCTGGTGGTTATTTGTTCTTCATATGTTACCCCTGAACACTCAGAGATTGAGATCACTGCACCATCTTGGCATTCTTGTATCAGTTCATATAGCAGGACACCTAAGAAATCATTCTATTGGAATTAATGTTTTTTAAGTAAATCTAAAGACCTTTGACACTGCAGAATAGAGTATTGGACTTTACATAGCTTAAGAAGATTGTCTTCATAATACTCTGCAGAGTTCAGCCCCTTACTTTGGCAGTAAGGAATTCAGTCACAGCTAGGTGAAAACTAAAAAAGTATTAGTGGGTGTGTTTGCCTTTTACCAAGCATAGAATCTGCCCCCATAGATGTCCTTGACATGGAAAGTGTATTCCAAAGTGTATGAGAGGCAAAGCAAGAATGGATCAATGATTGGAGAAGGTAATTTAAGACTTTGAAAATCCTGAACACGTTTTGGCTTGATTAAAGAGCACAGGTGAGAGTTCTGTTAGTGCATTTATGTAACTTTAGTGGGGTTACCGGTAAGTAAAGTGATTGTCCCTGACACCAGGTGCGCACAGAAGTTTTAATGTGTCTGTGAAAGTATTGTGAGGCAGGCTTATTCCCAGAAGACAATAAATGTACCCTTTGGGTTCCTCTGTCTGTAAAGCCATTGTGGCTACTGGGTGCATTGGTATTTTTAAATCTCAATATTTATCAATGCATTTACTGCATAAAATGAAGACGTACATTTATGCGTTGCTTCCCACTGTAAGGTATTTTTTAGCTGAAGGAGGCAGCCAATGCTGCACAACTTGCCAGTATGTGTGAAGCTTTAAGGGTGTTTGTATTAAAGTAATGAGTTGACATCATTGTACATGTGCTGCAACTAATTTTATGTAGCCTCACAGTTCTATGTAAAAAACAAATTTTTAGTCCATTTATTCTGCATTGACTAAAACAAATTTACTCTTTCATTTCCCTGCCTTCTTCTTCAAATTAGAATATAATAAACAATTTCTTAATATTCTGAGAGAAAAAGGGCAGATTTCATATAACAAAACAATACAATATTGTTCTTTTCCAGGCTAATATGGTACACACCAGATTTCAGCCTGTAGAGAATTTTGTAACAAAGTGGTAAACAGGGATTTGGAGGAGAAATACTGACAGGTCTGTTACTAGGATTGTAATACTGTTGAATATGAAAAGTTTCTGCAAGTTTCCATCATATATAATTACAGTACTTACAAAAGCATTTCCCAACACAGAAAAAGGCTAAACTTAGTAGCAGCCAAGCTGTCATTCTGCCTCCTTTTTCAGCATTCCTGCTATTCTTGGAGGTCATTTTTAATGAGTATGTACAAGCACCTGAAAAATCAGGTGCATAAATTAACTACCAATTAAGGTAGTTTAAAAAAAAGTTTAATTACTAGTTTCTATATATAAGTCCACTCATTATCATGCAGTATGGCTGCATGTTTATTACATAGCAACTGCTGAGGCTCCAAAGAAAAGTGATGTTTTCATTGTGTTGCAGTCCTGAAACTGGATGTAACATGAAGCAAAAGAATTTGCTTTAAAATTTATATGTCAGTGGGTACAATTGAAAGAATGTTATCACGACTTAATATAGCAAGTGCTTAATTATTTCTGTATAACATTTCCCCCCCACATTTAATATCACTGTCTGTCTGGAGTGGCTGTTGACCTAGTTTTCAATTAATTGCAATGAGAATACAGAATTGCCTTTAAAGCAGTGAATTTTTTTCACTGGATTACCCATGACAGCTGAAATGGTGAATTCATAATTGATAAACTTTGTTGCCACCATCAACAGTGAACTGGCATTATTACCCAAAATCTTACAAAACAATAACGGAATCAGAAAATATACAGAATGTTGAGACTAGGCCTCTGTAGAAAATATCACATTTATTTATAAGGCAGAAAGAAATATAATATCTACAGATACAAATTAAAATGCGTATGTATTTGGGTATTAACATGCTAATTATCCTATGAAATATGATCAGGTGATAGACATGTATTTTAGGCAATTTCACTGGGATTTGACTGAGTAGCATAATCAACATTTGGCATTACACCCATAAAACAAGGAAACATATTTTTCTTTCTATCAAAGAAAGAACAGAAGGTAATAAGGCGAAGAAATAAAACGAGGTAAAAAAGACCCATTTGCTGTAAAACAACCTCACTCCAACAAATCACAGACTAGGTAAAACAGAGCATAGATACTTATAGTTGCAATTTTGATGCAGGCATTCAGATGCCTGGACTCCAGAGTGGAATCCAGAAATATAAGTGAAATGCTATGGATATCTGCAATAGTTAAAAGGTAAGCCGTAAGTCTCCAATTGGAATCCCAATGTGGTGAGTAGACTATCTGAGAAGGAAATGCTGAGAAGGTGAATACAATTTCTAACTTTTCATAACTGTTCATTAAGGACCAACAACCAGTATCCCTCTCCAGTATATAGCCATTTAATCTTTCTTTTGAAAATTTCAGATAGGCTTACTCTTTGTTTAAAATTTAACTGCTGGAGTAGGACAAAAAGAAGACAACATGGTAGTGACAATGCCCCTTTTATTTAACAAGCTTTGGTGTAATTCTTCAGTTATCTTTTGGGAACTTAACTCCCACTGCAACCCAGGAGAATTATGTACCTAATTACTTCTGTAAATATGATGCCTAGAAAGCAGAACACTACTCAGTGTTTAAGACCTAAAATCAAGGTCCTCCTCTGCCTGAGGGGATTCAAACCGTGTATTCTCAGAGACTGAGCTGGTCCTGCAATACACCCAGAGTCAAAATGTCAGTCACCCATGTGTAGAGTTTAGCTACCATCAGATGTCACAATTTTATAGCGGTGTTAGTTTCATCAATTTTGATTCAATTTGATCATGGTGGTTCAAGAATTTTAATGCCAGTAAAACACACAGACGGAAACTAAAGTCAGTAGATGGTAAATACTCCCAACTACCTGTGACCTCTCTGTTGTGCATCCAGGCATAATTCCTTCTACTTTTTTTTTTCAGGAATGTCTCTCAACGTAAACATTATTAGAGCAAATGGATGGCAATTAGGTTGCTGCTGACATCTCAGAATACAGGATACCTGCATACAATTTAAGTAATATGCAGACTGTAACTTATAGCATCAGAGACATTTACTGTATGCATTTCATTCAGCACTGTAATAGCTATGGACTGTATTCAGCACTTGCTAGCAAAATTAGCCTCAGCTAACTGAATGTTATTTGTCTCTTTCCATTTCATTATTCACCATCATTTGTTGTTGATACCTACACTATTAGCACCACATGAATCACCTTAAAGTAATTTAATCAGCCAAGTTCTCCTGTCACTTAATATTGGTCAACTCAGGCTGCATTGGTATAAAGTGAAAGCATAATTTAGCTCAATAACTGAAAATTAAAGGAGATGATGCTTGTAATATAGATTGCATTCTTGTTGTTTGGACTTCAGGTTCGTTGCCCTTTAGTAGGTCTTTTTTTCCTGTGTAGCTCACATTGATGACAAGGGTTAACAGTGGCCATTAGTAGCTATTAGTGCAATATTGCTTGTAGGTACCACCCACTGCTAACTCTCAGACTGACTATTATTCCCCATAAAATTACTTTCAAGTATGCAAGTCAAGCATGCCAGTATTGTCATGATCAACCATGGACAGTCCATTATCTTCAAATACATAATAAATATTCAGGACTTTGGTTCAAAAAAATCAATGTATATTTTTTTTATTCCCAGTGTTTTCCATATAGCTGGGTAAAAAAGGACTGAAGACAGTAATATATGAGAAGATCAAGGAAGAATGCAACATAAGTCAGAATTCTGTACAGGCAGATAAAATTATAAGATCTTATATGATGAAACTTGTATGTAAGACATTATTTGTTAATATGAGAGGTTATCCGGTGATTTGTTGGGAAAAAAAAGAACTGTGAAGAAGACCTTAGACACCACAGAGCCACACTATGTAATATGTTTTTACAGTTCACTTATGGAGTTGTACAGAGACCTGTACACTGCAAAACACAGTGAAAGGTACATATGATCCCTCTCCTTACTTTGACCTTTGATCTGTCAAAAAGACAGTGAAAAATTACATTTTGCACCAGGTAGCTAACTCTTTGGTTAGTTAGGGTTGTTCCTGCCCTTTCTTGGAGGTGATGTATTTCAGGTGCTGAATCTGCAGTACAAAGCAATTTCCATTGCTTTTGGCTATAAAGCAATTGGCAAACAACCAAGCCCCTGAGGGGCAGGTATTTCACCATTATGAGGCATTTGTCATAAACTGTTGAGGGTTTTTTTTAACCTTTAAAACCTGGAAAGCAATGTCACAGGGAAGTGGGATTCTGACAGCATGGTGTTATAGATGAACAAAATATACCCCAAAGACATTATACAGATGCTTTGCACCCATATATACGTACATATAACATTTAAATAGTGTCTGTTCTATGTAACTAACTGCAAATTATTACATAATGAACAAAAATAAATAGGGCATCCTTAAAGAGTAAGCTGTTGACCTGACAGCAGCTTATTTTGTTATTGTTTCTGTCAGGACACTAGAGACACTGGTAGTACTTAGACACTTAATATTGGTTTTTACTTGGACAATTTAAACCATTGTGAGGCAATTGGGGCATCAACAGTTCATATTCATTTAAATTAATCTAAACAATGGTATTATGGAGTCAGAGTAATTTAGAAGACTAAGAGAACCACTTCTCTTAATAGTTTTCTATAGAGAATGCTGATGAAAATTGGACCCAAACATTTTCTGAGACTAAAGTGTTTTAGTTATTATTCCCTTTGGATTTCTTTTGTAGCCAGGAATAAATACATATGGCCACTTTAATTTGTTTTTCTGTTCCAAAGCTGTCAGTCAACTTTTGGCAGTAGGGACCATTAGGCAGATGACTAGCACCTTCACTGCATTTTTGTCATCACTTAGCAGGACCCAGGATACTAAAGGGAGATGAGGCAGAGAAGCTGAAGAGGCATGGTAGATGAGGGATTTTCCCAGCAGGCTTCTGGGAAAGTAAGACCAAAGTAATAGAAAGAAGCTGACAGGATATTAAAGCAATTTTCTGGGTTTTGTCAGTGTCTTTAGGAATACAATTCTGATAGTTCTTGTAAACAGGAGAGAAAATTGTCTGTTTAATTTATTTCCACATCAGTCTTTCTACACAGGTAATCCTTTCTGCTTAAGGCTTTTGTGAGTTTTTTTGAAATAATTAATCTTAGTTCTGCTGAACTCTCTGCTTCATGTAAAAATACAAGTGCAAGACCTATGTTTATTTTCATGATAGGAAGTACAGAACTCTCTTTGCTTAAGGATGATGATTAAATCTGTATATCTTTATATGCAGTAGCAACAAAAATTATGTGTAGAAGGAAAAAAAAGAATGAGGACCATCTGTACTACTGATTCCGCAGCTCCAGATGGTAGAATACCTCAAAGGATGTGAACTCAGGTGAAGAATCTCAAAAGGAAGCATTTCCTTACCAGGTATGCCTTTATATTGTACCACAGATATAGATGCGATGCATACCAAGAACAAGGGTACAGGCCACAAAAGTTGGAGTCGCAAGTAGACATTGTCTGTAGTTTTCTCAGGTATCCTCACAGTTTACTTGGAAGTCGGCAGGTAACAACAAGCAGAAAGGCACATGCTTCTCCCCTCTAAGTATGGGACTCCTGTATCTTTTCTGTTTGACAGTTCCTAAAAGGGGAAGGAGGAGAGTGGAAATGTGACATCTGTGGATGCCACATCTAGGGTGAGGTTTAGTGTAGTTATCCATGGCAGTATTGAAATACAAGGTGTTTAGTTTTTTGAGAGATTTATTGGATGGGGAAGCTGGTTTGTATGTTATGCACATAAATTTAAAGATAAATTATGCTTCTGCCCCCAGTGGAAAAGATGTTAGAAACTTCAAAGTTGCATATTTACTTGAGCTTCCATCCTTCACTCTGAAGTCAACTAAATGAAGTCAACATATCTAACAATATAGATATGCTGCTACGCAGCAACCGGTGCAAGAGAGTTTGCTGGCAACTAATGAATACCAAGAGAAGATAAAAATCCCAAGCAGCACTAATGGTCCTCAAATAGTCTTATGTGAAACAGAAATGCTGTAAGAAAGAATCTTGAACTTTGAAATCTGCAGTCTTTTAACTGTACAGTATTGGGAAATTCTAGTGCATTTTGTGGAAAATAATATAGCTGTTCCATAACTAATCTTTTAAAAAATTATAACACTGGATTATTCTCATTCAAAATACTTCAGATTTTATATCTACACTTTTGCATTTTATATTTTGAATTTTCAATTCAACAAAACCATGTAAAATCAAAACAGCTTAGTATTTGAAATGCTATGCATGTCCAAATGAAACTGACATTTTTGTGTCTGAAAAGAGCACACTTGGGGCAGGATAAAAATGCGAACTTTTTTTTTTTTTTTTTTTTTTTCCAGAATCGATAGAAAATTGACTTGTTATATCTGCATAGTCCCAGTCTTATGTGTTTATGTGACCAGCTCAACTTTGGAGGTTATAGTGTTATCATATACAGAATATTTGGGCATTGATATGTATGATTGCCGTGCCTTTATCATTAGTTACTTTCTCTGGCCTTTCCATCATCCACAGATTTTATCAGAAGTTTTTTATTCACTTTTACCTCATCGGTGAAAGTACTGTATATCTTCAGGATTTATACTGTTATGTGAAGAACTCCAGGAGAAATGCTTTTTCTAGTCCTTCAGTTAGTAAGTTTTTGTTATGTTTAGTGTACAATCTATAGATATTATATTGCACTAATTTACTATCACATTATCTTCCAGTACTGATTCAAATGCTGTACAAAGGCTATTGCATCTGTTCAGTTACTTTTATCAACTAAGTCAGCAATTTTGTTGAAGAATGAAATCAGGTAATTTGGCAAGACAGAATACATGCAAATTCAATCCTGCCATTTTTGTAAATATGGCTGACATTGGTTTCCACCTGTAAGTTTTGTCAGTTGACTCCCAAATTAGTGTTGACGTATTTTCCAAGGGTTTCATGCCAGGCTGACCAGCCTGAAAAAACCCTATAGTCATCCCCTCTAATATTTTTTTTCTTCCCCCACCCCCCCCCATACTGATACAGCATTAGGATTCTTCCAGGCATCTGAAATTTTCTGGCAGTACTAGGAACACAGTGATCTTGTGTATTCATGCAAGTCCTTTGGGCAGGAATACTCTGGGCATCTTGATTATAAAATATCAGTTCTAAGTAAATGTTGTCTAACATCTCTTCCTACATCCTGCTTAGATGATTTAAGCATATTATCAAACTCCTTCCAAAATACAGTACAAACATGTTTACTGAATGTTCATACATTTTCTATCTCATCTCTAACATTTCCACATTTTCTGTCTGAAAAGGTGTCTTTTTTCTACTACTACAGATTAAAAGATCCTCCCTTTTAAGTTGTCAGCCATCCATTTTCCTAATGTCTTATCAGTAAACTCCAAATTGGTTTCTACTGCTGTTGATAGGGGTTTTTTCCTATTTTTAATATATTGACTTGTATTAAAAATTGCTGCCTTTGGCCAGAATAGGCTTTAATCAAAGCTGAAGCCATAGTTAAAGCAACTATTTTTGTGTCATACTGATCATTTTGGCCTTCCACTATCTCATTTCATGGATCTTACAACTGAATGATTTTTCATTGACTTTTTCCTTGTAGTCACTTCATGCATAACTTTCAGCATCTTAGGAAAGTTGCCTTCAGTAAAGACCAAGGATGGAAAGGCATGGACCAGGCAGCCTTCTTTCCTACGTTAACCCTGCCCAACCCAGCATGGTTCTTCTGTCACATGATGGGGGAGAAGATTCATCCTGTTGTTTCTCTTGCTTTTAAAGAAATCAGGTGTTGATCACTGTTTCCCAGGCAACCACCAACCTCCCATCTTGAGAGTAATCCATTTTAATCCACAATTTTGAGGGCCAAAAGAGTTATTTTGAGTTAGGTAAAGTTCTTTTTTTTTTTTTTTTTTTCATTCAGTAAATATTTCTTTTCCTATATACACAAAACTTTCAATGTATAGCTCCCAGTTTATGTAAAAATAGGTTGGTTGGGGTTTTTTTGCACACATTATTGACAGGCATTTTGAAAGGAACTCATCTCACTCTCATCTGATAGTCTGTAATAGATTTCTACCTTGGCATTGTTATCATATTCCTTTAGATGCCTTTAAAGCCTATGCTTCTGATCTACTAGTAATTCTAAAAGAGATGGATGTAGAATGGTGAATATGTACAATGTTTCTCCTATCTACTCTTCTTTTACATAGTCTACCTTTTTTGAATATGCAAAAACCGGTTATATTAGCATTCACGTCATGAATCATCACATCAATCTCAGGAATGCCAGTTATGTCCAATTCCTTTTCCACAATGAGAATTTCCAATTCCTTTTGGTTGTTATGGAGTCTCATAAGACTTGCATATAAACAACTGAAAAATGTCCTCTTTTTCTTTGTATTTTTTTGTCATATCAGTTCAGTTTATTTATGAGGGTGCAGATTTAAATCTAGTACAATGATAACCAAGCTAGCTGTAAATGAGCTAGCTTAGTTATCAGAAACTGTCAAGTTGCAACAGCATAAAATTCAGCTTAGGCTAATATACTCCGGTACTATTTGAGAGGTCACCTGAAATGGGGATTGCATTCTGTTTGCCTCCTTACTTCATAGTACTGATTATTTAGGGCCCTCCCAGCTGCTTGAACCATTCTCCAACTGCTTGTATGGTATCTCACATGAATGTGACGCGCAAACTTAAGCTTTCTGCTTCACACCAGTTCCACTATCAACAGTAAGGTTCCCATATTTCCCCTGCTAGGCAATCTTTCACAATGTGGAACACATATCCTTTCCCCATCATGATGTCTTCTTCAAAGACATTTCAATTACTGGCAGTTCAGAACAGTTCAGAAACCTCTAAAGATGAAGGAGATTCCAGCAATGATAGGTCACTAAGACACTGAAAGAGACCAGGGCTTATGAGACAATGCACTGATGCACAGATGTGCAGTGATATTTGAAAATCATGCACTAACCTTTTAAAAAATGTACACAGTGCTTAAAACAAAAGTCTAAAGGCTGTCACTCTTCGACTTCCTTTTGAAATGCATCATAATTTTTCCTGTTACAACATTTACTTACAAAACTCTCTAACTGCTTCACGCTCATTCTAAACCTGAGTGCCAGATGGCACTTGCCCTCAGGCCAAACATACCTTCCATGTCTTGACAATTCTATTGGTTTAATGTGCTTTTTGAGAGAATGATACCCTTGCAGAAGCTGCAGCAGAGAAGATGTTAATGCATTTTTCAAAGCTTCTCGGAGCCTATAATTCACCCTTTGCTTTCCACTACCTTTACTGAGTGCCACATTGGGTAAACAGATGATCAGTGTGTCCATCTCATGGCAATCCTTTACACTGTTTGTTCACATCTCATTAGTAAGGTGGGAAAGGCAGTGAATTTTATTTGCTAGTATAGTTCAAATAATTATAAACCCACTCTGATGCCAAGAATAAGTGAAACAATGCAAAAGGAACTCTTATAGTCTGACAGTAGCTGTAAAAAATCACATTTGAGGTGTTCTGTTTACTTCATTATGCAATTAAGACCATACAGGATAGCAAATGAAAACTGATTTCAAACAGAACTTGATATTCTGCACACATGTAACTATTTCGTTAATACTACATAGTTTTGAAAACTTCAGTATCTTCCTATCAACCCTCCAGCCTTACACAGTGAGTCTTACAGCTTATCTTCAGGTAGAGCTGAGAGTCTCAGCTGCAATTGCTCTTGCATCGTCTGCAGTGTCCAGTTCTAAGGCAGTCCATGTTCACTATCGTATTTGCAGTCAGTGCCGTCATGTTTTTCCCTCCCTAGATGTCTGATTCAAAGCCTGTTAAAATTGGTGGAAGGGCTGTAATCAGCTTCAGTGGGCTTTCATTGTCCATAGTCAGTCTCTCCTGTCACTACAAGTTTTTCACCAAGTTATGTGAGCACTGTTATTACTAATATGAAGAAATTCCTTGGAAACAAACCAGAGAAAGGTTTGTGATCAAATTCGATGAAACTTTATTTGACCAGTTTGTACTGAGTATTCTCAATCAAAAAAATATTTTCACTCTGAAGACCTACCAGTTTACTAGACAGGCAAATAAAGGCAGTGAGCTTAATATTTGTACAATAGTTAATGTTAATTTAAAGCCACGTTATTGGTGGCCTTTGCTCAAGTTCAGAGAAGAGATAAATAATTTTGCAGGATAGCAATTACTCCTTTCCTGTATTATCTTTTGCTTTTTTGAGTTCCAGCAACCACAGTGAAAGACATTATTGAAATAAAACTCAGTCACAAGAAAGTATTGGATTGTCTTGCCCTGTCCTATTTAAAAGCTAGATCCAGGGTGCTAGAGACCTTGCAAGACCAAGCTCACCAAGGTGAGTTTAGTTCTGGGTTTTTTTCTGGACTAAACTTGATTGGGACAACACATTTTTTTTATTTTTAAGTGTTTAGAGCTTGTTTTAAATACTTGGAAATGTATGATTTTTAACTGTACTACTATCTTTACAACCCTAAAAGGTCACATCTATTATATTCTGCAGTCAAAGCAGCTCTGCAGGGAATCTTATCTCTGACATATGCCACATTATGCAGAATCTCACCCATCTAATTGCACATCATGTACAGTGACTTTTAAAGAATATTTTTAGGCCCCGAGACTGTTACTAACCTTTAAAAAATGCTCAATACATTTGTTGTGCCACCTCCTATCACCTGTTTAATTTTTGTCTTGTATGACTGTTAAGTTAAAAAAAACCCAAACCACTCCCCCGCCAAAAAAAAAACCCAAACCCCCAAAAAACAGCTTTACTGATTTCTTTGTGTATAAGCACAGAAAAATCTGTACGATCCATATTCAGGTGAAAGGATCTCCTCTCTAAACAATCATGTTGTTATGGCTCGTACAAGACACACCTATGGCTTAATTACAATGCCATCTTTTACATGATGTTCAAAGCTATTAGCCCCTTTGTGTATATTTCCTTTAAAGATTCTCTTGCATGGTCTCAGTGGGTTCTTGTACTGCTAAATATTAACTTGTAGGACCATGTTTTGTGTGTGTATTCAAACTATCATATTGATTTTGTCTCTGTGTAAAAAGTGCTGAAATATACATTTAGTTCTGAAGGAATCTTCACTGGGATTAAAAGGAGTACATAGTAGATATTGAATTTCAATGGCAGCCGAGTTCTTCACTCACAGAATTATCTGTAAAAGTCTCTGCCAGTATCTTTCCTGTGCTTTTGAGAAATTTAGGAATTAAACTTCAGCATGTGGCAAGCTATTTATTACTGCAATTTATACTTTTAGGAAAATTAAATGTGCATATATATTTTATTTGTATAAAATATTGACAGGCAGTTGATAAGCTACTGTTTATCAGTTTAAATTGACTCCCTTTTTGCCCAGCTTCTACAAAACTAAAATTGCTGTACATATTAAACATCAAATCATTCCTCTTCATGCTTGAGGTTACTGATCAAGACAGATTCCTTAACATTATACTTGCCTGTCAAAAATAGTGGACTCCAAATTTGTGAAGCCATGCAAAGTTTATATGGAATATGATTGCAAAAGTTTTGAACCCAGACACAACATGTAGACTTTTTATTTAAAACAAAGGAAAAATGGTTTTAAATCTATCATTTGTTACCTGCACCCCAAACAGACCAACATAAATATCTGCAGGAATCTGTGAGAATTAAAGTCTAAGAAGCTTGCACAGCTCAAGTAAGAATGTTTCATCTACATTAATTCTTCCTTACCTTTGTGCATGACAATCAATGGAACCAGATCTGTGGGTTTTTTCTTCTGCCATGGGTAGACAGATATTATTTTTTTTAGTGCAAGTGTAACAGGAGTAGAATTATTTCAAAGTGTTTGCTGTTTGTTTTTGTTAATATTAATCCCTAAAATACTTGCACTCCATACAATGAAACAAAATAACTTTGAGGTCCCCTGTGCTAATACCTGTTTTGATAGAGGTGCGATTTAGAGAAAAAAATGCATGTAATTCAGTGTGGGACTTAATGTATTCATGTAATTTCATATACTATAAAATAACAAATTACAATGCTCTGCCCACAGCTTCAGTGACTAAGACACTGTGGAGAAAACGTTAACCATTCTTTTTCCTAAAAAACGTCATGTGGCTAACTATGATTGAATAGCACAAACTATAATTTGAAACGTATGAAAACTCTCTAGTACATACACCAATTCATAAAGTTCTTCCTAACACCATTTAGGATTTCCCAGTGTTATCTGATTTGTAAGAAGTCCAGCCATGTACAGCAATTTTAGTTTTGCAGAAGTGGAGTGTTTGCCATGTTGCTTCCTGCAGACATGGACTATACAGGGTTCATAGGCAGAAAAGTGTACCGTTCAGAAATGTGAAGATGAAGAATGTTTTTTATGTGCTGTTCGTGCTCATTTTAAGGTGAGTTTATTCAGACTGGAAAGCATTTAAGTTCATGATTACATTTTAGAATGACTAAAAAGAAAGGTTTTTTTCCTCTTTAAAGCCCCCCCATAAAGGAATAACTACAAGGGTAAAGGGTGACATGATATGGATCATAAACATCACAGTATGTGTGACTACTGAACATCTTTAAAGACATACAGAAAAATCCACATTAAACATCAAGACGCCCTAGATTCCCCCAATTGCTGTATTGGTAATGACATGTCTGGAGTTTTAATCCATCCTAAGAACTAATGAACAGGTGAAGTCTTTTCCTTCTATTGCCAATACAACAGTAATAGAAAAATCTTTCTTTAAGCTCACCTTGCTGCCTAACACCTGCAGGTTTTTCCACCATCTTTCTGTAGCACTGTAACGATGTGTGCTGTGTCACAAACACTGAGTTGTTCTTTTTCTTAAGACCAATCTAAGTAGTATTTTTGTCTCATAGCAGGCCCATACATTTCAGTGTGATCACTACTTTGCAGCAAGGTAAGGTATGCAGGAGCACTATCTGACCTACAGTAACACAGAAACTGTAAAAAGATTCCATCACCGCAACAATATCTTAGTACACCACAGTGTTGTGAAGATAACTATGAAAAACATATTTTGTTTTTGTCTCATAGCAGGCCCATACATTTCAGTGTGATCACTACTTTGCAGCAAGGTAAGGTATGCAGGAGCACTATCTGACCTACAGTAACACAGAAACTGTAAAAAGATTCCATCACCGCAGCAATATCTTAGTACTCCACAGTGTTGTGAAGATAACTATGAAAAACATATTTTGTGGTGTACAGTCTGATTCTGAATGATGTTACTCTTCTAGCTACTCCTGAGTTCAGTGGGTGCTGTCCCATATGTGTTTTGTTAAAGTAGTACTTAACATCTAAATAATGAAGATAACAGTGACCAGAGGTGTTTCTGTTCCAGGAAGCTGGTATTTTCTACTTTAGGACTGATTTTTTTTTTCCAAAGTAAATTAATTGTTAAAAAAGTCTTTTATTCCCATATGAAAAATGTATAATTATTCAGAAAAGAATGAACCACTCTACAGCTTCTATGTTGCAGGAGCACCTCTCTGTATTTTCTTTTTATTCACACAAATACAAGTCTAATAGTATTTCAGATGTACCTACTTCTAGAAGATAATTGATTGAAAAGATTAATAGCTGTTTATTGGCTTGCTGTTTCTTAAGAAACATAATATCATACGTTTACATTGCAGGAGCTAATAAATGATGGCAAATTCCTCAAGGCATTATCAAACTGTGTGAATTTGTGTATCTGATCAAATATTTATTAGCTGCAGTCTCCTACTACACTGATTTTTCTTTTCATTTATTGCTCTAGGCCTTACTTCGCAACACGAAGGTGATACTCGTGGGCATATACCCCCAAAAGAAAGGCAATCATTATGAAATACCCAACTTCAAAACCACAGGCTGCCTGAATTTTAATTTTTGTTGTTTTTTTTTCCTTTAAGTAAACTGCCACACTATTTAATTATCTTTTCTAGCTCATTTACTTGACCTATATTAAAATTAAACAGAAACAAAATTTGATTATCTAGGCTGATAATAGATATTCATTTCTATTGAATGACGTCCTAAGCTTTTTTTATAGTTATTTTTAAGCTCTATATTTCTACAGAAAGTGATTTGTTCTGATTCTTCATTCAGTGTTTACTGTCTTGGTGGAGGTCTGCTCTGTATTATCTTCCTTTTCTATAAACACATTAGACATGCAACAGATTCATTGCACTGAACTAGTCGGAAGCTTTGGAACCAGTAAATGTACCAATAAGGCTTGTGGAAGACTGATAGTTGAAAAAAATGAAATGTCAGTGAAAAAGAAGGAAATGTGTACAAATTTCCCAACCACTCTCAGTTTCAACGCTGAGCCACCATGAAGTCTTCTGGGTGCAATGCCTTGTTTCGGTGCAGTTAACTCAGAGGAGCCATTCTGTGTGGCTGACCCAGGAGGAACACGGTGTCCACTGTATTACAGAAGCACTAAGGAATGGTACATCTTGGATTTTCTCCCGTGACCAATCCTTCAGCACCTTTGAGTAAAGTACAACTTCCTGGTAGTGAAAGAGATAGCCTAACGATAACCCTTTCTTCTACAATATCCAAGTTTTGTTTACCCTGTCATATTGGATAGGTTCACAGGATAGAGAATTATCTTCTGGGCTGTGATCAAATATGCTTCGCAACAAGACTTTGCTTCTCTGAGCACTGCACAGCAGGTTGTCAGGATGCCTTTTATAATTTGAACATCTGTGTGTCTATTTTAAAATAGATCAAAAGAAAAAATATGTGTTTTGCTCAGGAAAATATCACGTCCTTGGGTTTTCTGCATTTCTGTAGGGCCATAAGAAGCTTTGGAGGAACCTGTTTTCAATAGTTTCACCATAGGAAATGAAATGTATATAGAGAAAACCAGAGGTACTACCTTCTCATTCCATTCTCTTTAATGTCCCTCATAGATTCTCCATTTACCTCAGAAGATGTAGGCCAAAATAGGCCATGGAGACATTGTTTAAATAATACTCTTTATAATATCCCATGTTTGCTAAAATGGAGACATCTTCAGAACTAAGCTAAATTGACATACTGCTGCAGAATGCAAACAAGTGCACACAGGCAAAATAGTTCTGAATTACAGCTTGCAAGAATGCACATTTCATAAAGAACAATAGGAAGAAAGTCTCAGGAGAGTGGAAAGTCTCACACTTGTGAGATCTATGTATTTATTTAGATTCATACAAACAGATGAAGAGGTGCCTATGCTGAGCCCTAGGCATCCTTGACTATTATGAAAAAGCATAAGCAACGTAAAGAATGAAGCATCCTGCAGCAATCTCTGCCATCCACAGCACTGTGTATTAGACCTTACAGCAACAAGAAATGAAGAGAAACCATGCCTCCCTCATTCCCTTTCTCCCCAGGCACCCTTCCAAAGAGGAACTCAGGTGCAGGATCACATGATGCATATAATATTGCTGTTTGATTATTTCATTCCTGAGATTTTCTTTGCACAGGATAGATAGACAGATAGGTATCTCCTGTGTGCATATATATGTAGTCTTCTATGAAATGTGAGAAAAAAATGTTTTCCGTTTCATTTGTTCTGTGGTAGAGGACAAGAAATCCCCAATAAGTAATCACCGGCTAATACCTTGGTATAGATTCATATACAATGTTTGACCTGATATGCTGTCTTTTAACATTTTTTCTTTGTATAATCAATCAAACGTGCATATGGACAATTGATATAGCTAGAAGAAATTTAACATCAGTCCCAAGATTCCTAAATGATACATCAGAGATAAAGAGCTCTAGTCTACACTATTAAACCAGTTTGGAGAAATCTAAATTTTAAAATTGAAATTGTTAATAAAACAATAGTCATACCTCTTATCAGTTAGCGGTAGTTCAAATTTTACACAGAGCAGAATATTCTGTTATTCTGTCCTGGAGAGTGCTTCTGTGTGCTGATCCTTTTCCTTTGTTTGCTCTTTTCTTCCACATTCTGAGAAGAAGCATGAGGGAACCATGTGATGTTTAATGTGGCTGCATGAGGTTGAGTCAGAGAGATGTGTCTTTTTGTCTATTTGATTCTAAAGGCAGTGAGGTTTGGGTTTTGATGTGCACTTGGACAAAGATAACTACTGCACACATGCTGTGAAGGTGTCTGTTAAGATGAAGATTACTCCTTTTTTTATCTAAATACTTACCTATGTTTGAAAACTACATAGAATAAGATTCAAGTTTTTGAAAATTATTATCACCTGTTTAATTAAAGCAGCCAAGTAGAAAGATTTGTAACAAAAATACTAGAACTTAAGCATTTAGTATGAATTAAAATGTCTGAGTTTGAAAGCATCACAAGAAAGAATACAGAGTAAAGGGTAAAAAAGAAAAAAAAAAAAGGCCTGTGTCAATAAAGAAGGAGCTGACTGATAGCATTAAAACCAGTAGACACTGAGGAATTTGATTTTTTGCAGCAAGACTATAAGGGTTATGTTTCAATAGGGTCACAGCGTGGATGAATTGTCCACAGGTGACCTTCACTCTGAGAACAGAAAGATGGCAATATAGTCAGAGCCCATTGCATAAACAGTTCCCCCTTTGTTATCCCAACAGGAGGACAGACTGTACCCATACAGATACCCAAAATGAGGAAACAGTAACAGTGGACCATAACCTGACCTCAAAATGATAGAGGTTGAAGTAAGCAAGATTCCGAGGCAAAAGACTGTGCTATAATTGTTCGACTTGTAAAAGGGTTAAAAAGCCAGTCCAAAAACCAGTTCATTGTCAGCAATCAAGAGGAACCTAGGAGATGTAGCAAGGTCTGGATACCAACCATCACTTGTCCTCCATGCTCATACAAGGGATCTTGACCAGACCACAGAGATCTTCGCCAGACCAGAGATACACACATCCTGGTGCCTGTGAGTATGAAAATACAAGAATGTGAGTAAGTGAAATCCAAGAGAATGAGTGTGAATGACTAGAACCAGTTTTATTTAAAATAAATATCACTTTCCCCTTCCATAAGGTTTTATGCTCAGTTTTGTTACATTAAATTCCTACAAAAACAGGCACTTATTTTTTCCAGACTTGTTTATATTTTATGAAGCATGCTATACTTTTGTGTCCACAAAAGGAAACTAAGCCAAATTTGATTCCAGTGTCCTTATCTTCTTTCTTCTCTAGAGATGCCAATGTGCTTTGCTTTTCATACAGAGACGGAGAGATGATAACTAAATTACTTTCTCCACCTGTTTACATATGATACCTTGTCTCTAGGTGGATTACTTAAGGCTTTACAGGAAGATTTTCAAAGGTAGAAATGGCAATTAGGTATCTAACCCAACTGAGAAAACTACAAGAACTTTATTATAGAAATTGATAAACACTTGCTTTTCCATAAGAAAAATGCGAATAAATTTATTTTGTTTTTATTTTCTAATATGAGCCCATGTTTCTAACGAATGCAATGCTGTAACTGCTGTAAAAATGTTTTCACACTGAAAGCTTACCTTCATCTATACAAATATAATTATAGAAGAAGCCTAAACAAGATGAGTGGAAAAGTAGAATTTGTGATTGTAAATGCTTTGGGTAAAGTGGGGAAATGCAAAGCGGCAAGAGCACTCTTATCTCAGCATTGTCTACCATATTAATTTACAAGCATGATGATAGCATTTGTCACTATTTTGAGACTTAACTGTCATCTTACATATGCTGTTAACCTTTCTGAATGAAAACACCAATTACTATCTTTTATGAATGGTAAAAGTAATGCAACTTAATATTTTATATAGAGCTGGGTTTGGATTATTTATTAATGTTATATTTAATCTGAACTAATTTTTTTAATCCCATTTGCACTTTCATTGGGGAGCATTTTTGGGAGTACAACAGTGATCAATTCCACTCAGTTGCTGGAGCTGGGTCTTTAGCCTGCAAAGGGAGAAAAAAGATGCTGGAGGGAGAGAACAGAGTTCACTTATGTTTTCTTCCCTGATCACTTTTAACTGAATCAAAGAAGATTAAATAGGAAGTTGAGATGCTGGAGGAAGCTTCTGGCCACTCACTGTTCCAAAACAGGCTACAGATAATTTGGAAGTTACAGGACTAACCATTTGCTTTCCACCCATCTCTCATTGGTTTAACAGAATCTCCTGAATGATCAGTTTTCTGATAATTCCTGGAAGCATTCCTAGAAGAAACCAGCTCCAAGAAAAGAACAGGATTGATTCTGTATCTTTTGCATTGTTCTGGCAGCAGCAAAGAAATGGAGAGCTGAACTAACAGGTCATATCCTTGGTGGACCAAAATTTTGCTAAGAGGTGTTGGAGATCATAGAATCATAGAATGGTTTGCGTTGGAAGGGATCTTAAAGATCATCTAGTTCCAATCCCCCTGCCATGGGGGGGCTTGAATATAGCTGTTCTGGCAATCCCCAGCTGGTGGTGAGATTAGGGAATAAATTTTCAAGCAGCTTTGTGCTAGAGGCTGGTCTAGTCAAAGATCAGGAGAATAGGATGGCTTAGATGATTTAGGGTCTTTTCCTATGTGGAGTTTAGGCAGACCTAGTATCCTTGCCCCAGCTCCTTCACGGGCATTCACAGCAGGTCTGTGGACTTTTGATAATGAAGCTGGGATGACAAAGCACTGTCAAAGTAGCTGGGATAATTCAGTAACTTTTGCTTTCTGTAAGGAAACTGAACTTTATAAGAAGAATTGGCTAGAACTCTTAGAGCAAGAGGCACAGAGTTTCGAAGACTCAGTTGTCGGGATATAACAGATCCTATAATATATATAATAATATAGCAGAAATCACAGTTGTTAAGAGAATGTGCAGAAAGCCCAAGTGTGAGGTAATATATTAGCCAGCTTTTGTTCCCATTGCTTTCTCCTCTAAAATATGATGCCCTGTTGTGGTTTGGGTTTTGTTGTTGTGGGTTTGGTTTTTTTAGGGTTTTTTTTTGGTTTGGGCTTTTTTTGTGGGGTTTGGGGGGGGGGGGGGGGGGGGAAGTGACCCTGAGGTGTTCTTATAGTTTCTATTAAATTGTGTTTTATTTTAATTCTGTAAAGCAGCATTCGACATTGGGGTTTATGGCGGTCAGCTGAAAACTGCTTTCTTGGCAATGTATAAATGACTGAGTAGTTTTGGATGAGCCACACAACACAAAGCAAGGCTGTGTAAATATATCTGTGCTTGTTCTGAACCAGTAATCACAGGTGGTAGAAGTCCCTTAAATATCATTTATATTCCAGGAAGAAGTTAGCATTATTACTGTTCTCAGCCAAGCTAAGTACACTGAGTGAAGCAGCTCACAGTCATGATTATGCTGTTAACACAGGCTACTATGTGTATACTTAAGTATATGCTAAATGCAGTAACATAGTTCACTGAGCCTGAGTCTCTATTGTCAGGTATAGTCTAAAATCACAGATGCCCTGTGGAATATTAAAACTTGTCCTTTGATCATGCATTATACTGACTTTGCACAGAAGTAAATTATTCTTAAATCTTGCAGGACAATATAGATTTGGTCCAAGTTTATTCATTCATGGTGAATTTGCTTTGATAAATCACCCCTGTATATCTTTATTTGTAAAATTAGGGATACTGTGCCCTCAACTACCATCAGAGTTCAGGCACTATCAACAAATTTTTCTCTTTGCTTGGAATAACTCTAGAAAGCTAAAAGCTCATATTACACTGCACATGAAAATGTCAATTTCTGTAATTAGGAACACAAGCATAGTAACCTTAAATGAAGGTCATATCCTTACAAGAAGATTTATAATGAGGGTGACAAGTACACATGCTGCTGAAACATAACCCTCTGAACTGTACTGCATAGAAATTGTAGTAATGATTCATTGGTTTTGTGGCGTTTTTTTAATTAATTCAGTGATGGGTGAAATCTCTTATGTCTTGCTTTTATTGTGTCTTTGTGACATTTGCCATATAATTATCATCTTTTAATGTTTCATAGGATTTCCCAACTGCCTTCTGTTCTCAGTAAAATTATTTTCACTGTTGGTCTATAGCATTATGATTGATTCTTTAAAACAATTAGATCATAGTATTGCAGCACAGACTCCTAATGCCCCAAACTCAAAGCTGTAATAGATCAGCATTTCCCAGGTTTCCAAGGGAAAGTCTTGTAAATTAAGGATTTATAACCGGAGTTGTATTGCAATCTCAAATTGCTCACTTGATCAGATGTTTAAAAACAGTTGTATTCTGAACATCAACAATTTTTTATTATTCTCAGGCAAGAACCTTTGCTTATGTAAGTTTGAAGAATATTGATCAAATTATATTTCTGGTTAATTTTTAGTTCTAAAAGTTCTTGAAAGTGGAAAGTACTTTGAATCCTCTCAACACTCTCTAAAATGCTCGGTGTGCTAGCCATTGATACCTCATTCTTATGTTATTTCTATTGGTATCTTTTGAAATTAAATCTATTCCAGCTACAAAGAGTAACTTCTTTTGCCTGTATTGAACTTTAATTAACACATCAGATATATTTTCTTTTGAAACTGTTCCCGTAGGTTAGGTAAGATCAAGTCTGAAAAATCTGTAAAAGGTTTCTCAATGATTGTTCTAGTTGTATAGGTTTCTATGCTATTACACGAAACAGTATGGGTTTATAAGGCTTATTTTGCCTTAATTTTAGTCTGCATTTAAATGTTGTTTACTTGAGGCCATTGATCATACTACCACAAATGGAAAAAACAATGTCCTTGGTGAAATGTATGAGCTGTGCTAATTAATATATAGTTTTCATAGTGCCTCACAATGGAGCAATTATTGAAATAGTTCAGTGCATCAGATAAAAAAAAATTGTTTAGTACGACAGGTTGAAATGTTTGTGTTATGAATCCATGAAAGAGTTAAGACAACAACCCTGAAATTCATTGTTAAAATTAATTCAACATAGAAGAGTAAAAAATATGGTCCTCTCAGTGGAACTAACAGCATGAAGAGAAAGGGTGAAAATTATATCAGGTCAGAACTTGCAAGTGCACTGACCTAGCAGCTTTGAAAGGATCTTCTCAAAATTAAATAATTTGAACTGTTTCAGTTTATTGTGATATAGCAAACAATGTCTAAAATCACCACTTCCCTTAAAGAGAAGCTCTGCAGTGGATAATATTTTACACTTTATGAATTCAATTTATTACTGAAAATTCTTACCTTTATTTGTATAAGAATACTGATTTGAGTTCTCTAACACTACTTGAGTTACATATTTTCAAATGAACTAAATTGTAATACTGGCATAGTTAGTTTTAGTGAGACAGAGACAGAATATGTTTGCTCACAGCAGTATCTGTTCATTGTACATCTTTGATATCAGTTTGGAATCAGATAGTTCTAAGATTGAAGGAATATCACCTGTCACGTCCAAAACCCATGGCACACTTACACAAGACGAAACTGGTGTCTGCATCTTTTGGTTTTTCGGGTTGGATCCTAAAGGGGAGGATTTTCTATTGCAGTCCGGGACTGCAGAAGCAGCAGCAAATGGAGAGAGCTATCCAGAAGTACTGGAGGAGAATGTTCTCTGACATTTCCAGCCTCAGTCAACTCTGACCACTCTTTAGCTCATATTGGTCAACTGTAGACCCACCTGCAAAAGGAAGATCACAGCCATTGTAGACACAGGTTACCTGTGAGATTTCAGAGCCTACATGTCATGGAAGATCAGTGTAACCATATGACTGTAGCCAGCAGGGCACTGTGGTAACATGCAGCTTCCAGTAAAAAAGTGAGCTGTTAAGGGCTACTTCAGACGTCTTTACATAATTTTTCACTGTGTGCTATAGATATCCCAAGGTCTTTTTTTAAACAGGAGTTTAAGGCATTGCTTGATGAACAGAAACGGTACAAGTGTTGCAGTTTTAAAATTTCTCACTCCCTTTGGTGGGAATTATTGGTGGCTCAGCTAAGATTCAGCAATGAAGTCTGTGTTTTCCATATCCTTTCAATGGAAATTTGAACAGGTTTGCTTAAAGTTTAAGTGAACTCATTTCACTTTGCAGTGAAACCAATGAGGAGTGGTCACACTGTTATTTCCTGCATCTTACCTGAGAAAGGATAATAGCTTCCTTAGTTTCTTTAACTGAACCACTTGTGATTTTCTTATCATACCATTAATTGTCAACGTCACTTAAATATTTTTGAAAATGTGAATGTAAGCTAATCATAGATATACCTCTACTAATAACATTTTTGCCCTTTCCTAACAATGATTTTGGCCAACTCCATCTTATGAATTTAATTTGAGACTCATTTAAATCACTGGTTCAGAACAATTTAAATTTTTTTTCAGCACTTTCTTTCATAGTTCACTGTGATATTCTAATTGCTGTGGTACTGTCCTAAATTTGCAACAGGTGAGTCCTTTCAGATCCTTCTTTGCTGTTTACAGCTTCACTGATACTAAATCTTTGGGGAAGGAATTTTCCAGTTTAGGTTTTTGAAAATGGTTCAGAGAAATTAGAATGTCTGAAGAGAGTAGTGTGAGGAGTAGATATCTAATATAAAGGCATATTAAGTGGCAAAAAGATTAATAAAACTGGCAGACTTTATTCAGCAGAAAGATGTCTTTTACATTGTTGTGAAGGGTTATGGATGTCTTCTATATTTCTATAATGGCTAGAAGTCAGGCCTGGCTGTAAGGTATTATGCATGTGCAAGATTCTTGGAGAAAACCAATCGAGAATAGAAACTTCATTAAAATGACAGCGTTTTTTTTTTAATCAGTCCCCTTCACAGCTGTCTTATTCAAAGGGTACAGGAATGATAGCTGACCTTCTGGATATAAAAATGACATTTAAAAATATGAATAAAGTACAAATTAATCCAGTTATAAAAGGAAAATACATTATATCATTTCTTTGTCTTTGGTATTACTGTTTTGCAGTTATAACCTGTCTCTGTTGAAATCTGTGGGAATTTACAATTGATTTTAAGTCAGCAAAATGTACCGTCTCCTGACATTGGAAAAAGACTGACTGAAGAGCTTAAGGTGTCTATTGTATAGTTATATTTTTGGAAACTATGAAAATAGAGATCCTGATGTATTCTAACCTAAAACTAACATATACTGGGCCTGATTTTTGTGATTGCTTTAAGTAGCTTTCCCACACTCTGGTGGCTGGGAAGTACACTTGGGAAGTGGGAGCCGTAGACTTGAATTTGCACAGGCTAAGGAGAATAAAACCATGGTGTTTATGCTTTTGAACAGATCAGCCTAATTGGTGAGTTGTTTTGGAAAAGGCAGGTATCACCAGCCAGCTTAGTTCCAGAAAAAGTGAGTCCTGGCTAATTAAGTGCCTGTCTTCAGAAAATTATTCCAGTCTGTAGAGCCCACATGCATAGAGGTCCTTAATATGCCATGCTGTCAGTGGTACCTTTGGTGGGGGTTTAGGCTCATTGCTATGCTCAGTGGTTTATTGGCTGGAATTGGGTATCCCCCCTGTGCACAGAAGGGGTTTTGTGGGCCAACCTGCTGAGTTTCTTGTCTGTCTCTATTTACTACTGAGAGAGCCTGGGTACATAACTTTTACTCCCTGGATCATCCTCTTGGAATCAGCCACCTAAGTTTTTGCTGCTGCCTAATGTGGAAATACTTTGTCCCTTTCTTTTCATTCTAAGTTTAAGGAAGCTGTTTGGTCACCGTTTATTACTACATTTGTTGTTCCCCCCAAAATGGCCCTTCAGGTGCTAGTATTCTTGCAAGTGCTAGGAATAAGTCAGATCAACTGTGATAATACAGCTGATGTGGTAGTAACAGTTGTCCAAGGCCTAGTCTAAGAATGGGAGAATAAGCTAGAATCAGTCCTTTGATTGTTGCCCCTGCCGCATTAACCATGTTAGTGCTGTCACAGGTTAATTTATAACAAAGACTAGGCCTGGTTGGAAAATTTCTGATGGAACATTTCCATCAGGCAGTATTGGTTTGTCAGAGGAAAATGGAAATGTGCTAATTGTGATCAATCTTTTGAATGAAACCAGACAAGTTTCTGACAAAATCCTGTTTAGTTTCTCAACAGCTCACCTGTCCTCACCGGCTCCTTAGTAGCCTGTGGGCAGCTGCAGAGCCAGGGACTGTAGGTTATCCAGGTTCCCAGATGGCTGACTAGTCTGTTTTTCCAATCGCAAAAGCACAAACCCCCACTTTTTAAAGTACCCAGCAGCTTTAATGGAGAGTACTTTTTTGAGCCATTTTATCAGTGGTCTAGGACAAAAGATGCCAAGGAATAATCTAAAGGCCATGGTGAGTAGTATGTGGCCATAGAATTGTGCAACAGAATTCTCACCTAAAACCTTTTGAAATTAATACAATCCAGCTTCTGGAATATGAAATCTCCTTACCTAAGAAGAAAAATGTGGGCTATTTCTAATTTTTTTCCAAATTCTTTAAGGTAGAGAAAAGGCTGTTGTGGGGTTTTTTCCCCTCTTATAGGTAGATTTTCATTTTTGACAGAGCAATGTGCTAACTCAGTTATCTTAATGGAACTTTGTAACTACCTCCTTCATGCTGTCGTTGATAATTACAATCATCACCATCAGTTTTGTGAGCTTGTAAATGTGCAAGGATTTGTGCTGTATCTCCTCCCACCAATTGTGTCTAACAGTATCTTTAAGAAGGCATTGGAGAAAGAGTGTCGTAGCAATCTTACTATACAGAAATCTGTACTTTGTTAGAATATACTTTAATTAAATTGCAGAGAGCGTTAACTTTTCCTCTCTTGCTTGCTTCTGTGGGATAGACTTTTACTAAGCTTATACTTAGTAAAAAAACTGAGACAGGCAAGAACTGCTCTTGCTTTACAGCTGCAATATCTGTAAGAGGAAAGGGAAATTCCTGCTCTGTTTAAGCAATGTGTGCTAATGACAAATGCATCACTTATCGATATCAAAGGTTTCATTTCAGTAGTTAAATCAGCTGATAAACTATGGAAATATTTTTTTTTAAATCCAAATATAATTATAAGAAAGGTATACAGGCTGCTATGCTGAGAAAATATTCTGCGTTACTTTGTTCTTTCATGAAGCAACAGCAGAAAAGTGGGGTGGGGGAATTTAAACCCACAAATCATTAAGTCATAGTTCCATCAACTTCCATTTATAACAAGTTTTGATGCGGTCAAAGCCAGTGTAGGCAATGGAAATTACCCCAGTGTGGAAACAGTGAGCTTGATTTTTTCATTTCCTCATTTTTCATCAAAACCATTGTACCAGTGCAGAATGTAAGTATAACATGTTATTGTATTGATTTGAGTTTCACTACTGCCCAATCAGCCACAAGTCACAGCAGTGTGTTGTAATGACGGCAAGTCAGAGCATCATGTATCCATTGTTTCTAATACTGTCTCTTCTAAAAGAAGGCCTATTTATGCCTATAGCAGCAGATTCACTCATTTTTGCCAGCTAAACTATATTGTTAAACTAGCATTTTTCAAACTCCTTACTGACAAAAAATCCGGAACATCATTTAAGACTAGATCAAGTTTCAGATAAATATTTTCTCGTCTTTTTTGCTGATTTAGGGATACAAACTCCAGTCATTGTTCTTTTTCCAGTAAAATGCAAGAGTTAATTAAGAGGAGCATACCTGTGTGAAGTACTGAGTACAGCTTGCTAAATGTCTTGGTAAGTTTATTTCACTGTGAGGCATTTGCTAATCAAATGCAGATAATTTAAACTATTCTACATCTATCTTTAGATTAAAAAAAAAAAAAAAATTAGAACAAAGAGAAAGGGGGTATGAAGTAGTTTACACCCAAAGCATGAGTTGCCATAAAATTGGCATAATAGTTTTGGATTCCTAATACCTTCCTACTCCATTTATTGCAATGAAACAATTGACCATATTTACATAAAATTTTCGGCATCTTGGCTTGACACGTGTTTCGAACTAACAAAGCCTAGCTCCATACACATTATTTTTCTATATAGCCCCCATTTTGCATAATTGCATAGTAATTAAAGCCTTATAAACAAACTTCAGCAGCTGTATTCATTGCAGTAGAGATGACAGAATTGTGTTGCTGCGTTTGGCGTTTTAGCCTAAAGCCATTTAAAAATAGTTAATGGAATTTCATTTTGCTCCCTGGTATTAAAACCATGATAAATTTCCCCATTAAAGATCCCTGACATTCTTATATGACAGTAGATGAAGCTGAGTGACATAAGCCTCTGCCCTCTTGTGGCAGATCATGTTGGTGAAGTAAGCTAACTATTAGAGAATACTTTCTTTAACTTCAACAGTGTTTCTATACAACGATAAAAAGTTTTAAGAGTTCAGTTCTTCAGGCACTGAAATCTTTGCTTACTCTCATAGCTTCCTAATGGAGCAAGGCCCATGGGGAGAAAATGACTGGCCTTTCTGATTCAGCTCTGCCATTCAAACTCTGCTTTGAACACAGGTATTTTCAAATTTAAAAAAAAGGAGTTCCTGTGTCATGGTGATGGGCAAAGTTCTGCTTGCAAAAGAGTGCTCAGACATTCTGCAACTTCTCTACTGACTCTAACCCAGCAGGTTAGTCATTGTAAATATGCTGGCATACCCTGTTTACAGCAGACAAATCATCAAATACAGGAATAAGCTGTAACAGTTCAGTCCCATCTTCTAGAGATACCAGAGAGAGTTAACTGAAGGGTTATTTAATCAAGGTGTACTTCAATACAAATGTTAAACAAAGAAAACTAGTGCATGAATGTATTCATATTACAAGGAGCCTAGAGTGTAATTTGGACATTTGGGCAAGAAATTTTTTCCTTCTTTGTTGCCATAGCGGCAAAGTATTTTTCAATGACATTTTTCAATGACATTTGCTGATTTGGCAAACTCCATTTCTTATTTTGAGCTTCTCACAGAGTTTGTGGGTGGTTCACCATGAAAAGAAAAGGTATAATAATAGAAAGAGAGGAGGGGCACAGTTGTGAACAGAAGTAGAGGGTCATGAGAAATTTCTGGAGACAAGCTAAAAAGCTCTGTGTGTATCAAAAGCCACAGCAGTTTACAATAAACGAGTGGTAATGGTTAAAATGTAGAAGTACAGGAAAACATAGCTAAGAGAGACTGGATGTCAGGTTTTGCTTGTCTGTGCAGAGCTGCTCTTCTAATTCACTGTTGGAACCAGATCAGAAGAATCTTTTTAGCTCCAGTATAGTAAAAAGCTGAGAGACTTTCTGAGGGAAGAGAGATGGATAAGAAATCATCTGTAAAAAAACCCAAACCAAACACACACACACACACACACCCCCAAAACCACTCCAGGTTCAGCAAGTAGAAAAATAAGCTCAGGCTAAGTATAATGCTGTAGTACTGTATGTACTCTCTTGGAACTTTGTGATATAAATTAACAGTAGATTTGAACTACAGCAATTAGTTCTGTTTCAATCTTGTGTTCAATATTTAAATACTAGCAAATGTATCCACCATAAATAAAACCATATGGTATTCAGATATCAGATTGCCAAAGAAAACTGGCTGTAAACAAGGTAGCGCACACACACACAAAAAAACCCTGAAAACTACAAGAATAAAAAGTAAAAATAGGAAAGTAAAAAATACCAGTTCTTAAAGTTTGTAAGGCCAGATTAACAATGTGATAACATCTGTCTGTCTGTAATGCAGTATCTGCTGAATGTCCTAGCCAATCAATACCAGGCAATATTCTAGGAATCAATCAACAGAATGCTATTGATTTGGGGATGTATCAGGAAAAACAACAAACAGCGAAAGAGAGGACAATGGAGCTTTTGCCATGTGTTTGGCAGAATCTCAGCTTTAGTATTTCTGCAGTTGTCTGTAATGGATGGTACCCTTAATGTCTTCCTATCCAACCTTGCTACTCTGCCTTATAGAGTTTAAGATATCTTGACACCAAAATTATTATCTCCCAAACGAATAATAACAGAAAGGGGAAAAAAAGGGAGGGTGTGCACAAAGACTGACAATATGCAGAGTGCTAGCTGACAGAAGAAAACAAGGGATGTGGGTGGGTGTTGGTACTGGGAAGGCCCTGCTGAGGCATGAGAGAGCGGCTAAGAAAGCTGCAGAGAGGTGAATGGGAGAACAGATGAAAGCCAGGAATTACTGGTGTCGGCAGTGAACTTGGCCTTATAAAAACTATTAGGGTTATTGCTGCCTTATGCATTTAATTGAAAATCAAAAAAAAAAAAAAAGAAACATTGTGGAATAGCATCCATGTAGTTGTGAGCATATTTATTATTAAATCCCACTTCTTCATGTCCTTTGTGTACTGCTACCATGAGCAGACAGCCTACCATTTCTGAAACATCTGTTTTGAAAGACTTGTGAATATTTGCTTACAGTAGCATGTATTTAACATTTAAGCACTTTCAGCAACTCTTTGAAACAATTAGCTCATAATGAGCAGCTTCCATGCTAGCAAACTATACTAAAATGCTTATTAAAAACTTTAAAATGTTAAGACTCTGACTTTAACAAGAAAAAGGCCACACAATCATCAGCTCACTCTCGGGAGTCTTTTTGAGGTGTTGTTTCTACAAAGCAGAAAATAATTGCTGCAAGGAAGTTCTATTTCACTGTAAGTTTTTGTGCCAAGATGATGTCTGAACGTACATCAAAGCCTGCTGAGGATGAGTGCTTTGTGACAGACTCCTGAAACTTCATATGAACAGAGCTTTGACATGATACATCATAAAAGTTACTTGGAATTTTCTTGGACTTCTTCATGAACCTTTATCTCGCTTCCTTCATCGTTATCAGGCCCAAGGCGCCACCTTGCCAATGTAGCTGTAAAAACTAGAGTTTGACAAGATACTCAAGCCAGCAAAAAAGGGAAGACAGGGAAAGTGTCTCCAGACGCCAGCAGTTCCAGAGAAGGGGACTGACAATGAGGTCTTGCTGCAGGGATAGACCATCATAAAGAGGAGCTTGGCTCATAAGCAGGGCTCTTCCTTGTGGTTCTTGACCACAGAATAGTGTGGCCAATATTTGAGAACTCTAACTTCTTGAAGCTGTCCTTGAAGAATCAGCAAGGTTTCTTTGTAGAGATCCCTCCCAGAGATCCCAGGAGTCTTAAAAAAAAAAAAAAAAAACCAAAAAAAACCAAACCAAACAGATTAAAGTACAGCCTTAGAACTTGAATTCTTTAGTTAGCTAAATCATGAAGATAGAAATGGAAATAAAGAAATTTAAAATCTCTCCTTCTTTCCCCTAAACTTTAGGACTGTTTATTTTTTGCCTTGAGATGTAAACTCTTCTCATCTAAATGAATCTTATTGGTAGTTTGCAACTTCTGGTCACTTTGCAAAATGGAAAAATACCTAAAAGGGACTTACCACAGTTCATTTCAACTATTCTATTAGAGGTATTGTTTCACATCAAATATGCATAAGAGGGAGTTACTGTAAGGTTATTACAAATTTAGAAAGCAACAATGCTATGAAAAATATGTGGAGTACATGTGCATAACTGTTTAAGCCTACATTTTAATTTTATTTTTTTTAATACATACCTCCGCATGCTTAAAGCTGAATGTAAATTTTCAGGACCTCAGTGCCTGGGAGGCCCATTTCTGTTGTGCTGGAGGCTGTGCAATTGCACAGTATGAGATGTTGCATGCCATGACGAGCTGATACTTTAGGGAGACAAGAATGATGAAGAAAATCTTATTTAGGGATTATAGATTAAGTGAGGGCCAGATAGAATAAATGTTCTTTGTAAGGCCACATGGCTTTCTAGCCAAAATAAGAAATAAACCTTGTTCACGTGCTCTGTCTTCTATAAATGTTGAGTCACTTCAGTTGTTTACTCAATAAAAATCACTCAAAGCCTTAACAACAGTTAAGAGGTGTCAGTATTCTTCAGCAGAATGTACAGCTCGGTACTTGTACCCAGTGTTTCCTGGCATAGGCAAGGGGAGCTTTATCATTCTCTGAAATGAGAATAGGATTTCAGCGATTTAGTTCACCACAGGTGTTATTAATGTGTTAATCTTTGAAAAGAAATTGAAGGTTTTCCAATGTAGAACTTCACCAATTGTTCAGGGTTTGAGATACAACCTTGTTAGCTATGTACCTGCCCTAGTACCTTGGATCCAAATGTCTCTACACCCACACAGTAACTCTACCCAGAATCAGATCTCAATTTCTTGTGGATTCAAGCATGCTATACAATACAGCTGCTAGTAGGATGTGGAAGCTCAAGCTCATTAATCTATTATTAATAGGCCACTTTGTCCAGAAGTAGCCACGGTGCTCCCACTAACAAGAAGAAATTTTTGTCGTGACTTCAGTGGCCTTGTGCATGTAGCTTAGATGGTTCACTCCAACATCCTGTATCTTGGTTCCCTTTGTCATATGTATATGAATTGCAGTCCAATAGATCATATTCTGTGCTATTGAAAGATACTGCACTTACGAGGAAGCAACAAAAACTTATAAGAAAGATCTGGGGTGCAGATATTTGGAAGTACCTCCCTTTTTCTTTCATGCTCAAACACATCTGAAACATGGTTACAAAATACGTATTGAGAATCACAGTGATAAAATGTTCCTTCACATACTCTAAATAGACAAAAGAGTTCTTGCAAATTATGCAGGTTTTAGAGATGTAAACCAAATAACCAATACATCTTCAGTATACCTTGTTTTCTGTGATTATCTACATAATTACCATAATTGCCCATTGTATTCAATTCATTTTAGTAATATTCTAATTGCTATTACGTTCCTGAAAATGTCATATTTCTAGTCATTGTCAACAGTCAACAGATGGCATATGTGCTTGGCATCATAAATTATGTATCATATCAAAGAAAAGTATCACTTTATCCTTGGCTAATTTGGGGGGGGGGGGGGAGTAGAATGTACTTTTTTTTTAAATTCTATTTTAAGTATCTAAGTATTGCTTTACATCATGGCTTTGCATACATCATGAAATTAACATCTGTGAATAAATTGAGCAAAATGACCCAAATTAGAACTTGAACAAAATGCCATGAGAATATATTTACTTTCAACTTTGATGCCTGCTTCCACAGCAGATAGAAAAATAAGGTATATAATAATAATTTTAAAAAAACATAATAAGAAAAATAAGCCTTGGTCATATTTAGCAAAAATTCTGAGGTTAGCTCTTCTTCCACTGTTAGGTATATTTATATGAGCTTTTAAAGGCAAACATGATTTCTGCCTGCCCATTCTCTGAAGCAACATGAGCCAGTTCTCACTAAATATGAGCCATCCAGCAGCTATGTAGCTTCAGTAGCACAACACTAAGTATAGCTACAACACCCTATATCACAGCAATCCATGGCTTCTGTTTTGAAGATGTTTTCCTCTAATCAGCTCAAAATGTAGGCAGGCTGAACTTGCATCTGGTGGTAAAATATGGTGCAGATACAACCTCCATCAACATAATCTGATTTATTGTGTCATTCAGTAGGCCTGGACTCAGTCTTTTAGTTAGTTCTAATCAGAAGATTTCTATTTCCCTTGTTGGAGGTTTTTCATACAGAGTCCTCCATAGGACAATGCTGCATTCCAAAGCTCTCAAGCATCCAGAGAAAAAAAAACCAAACTAAAATTAAAATTTTACTTCTTGTATATATGGTTTTTAAGTATGTTTAATAAAGTTAAAACATCTATATTAACAAATAGTTAACAAATGCCATATGTGCAAAGCTACCATTCCATTAGTGGCAGATCTGATGAATAAATGATACAGCACAGAACACTTGTCGATTTTTGTTGGCTTGCTTTGAAATTATTTTAGAACAGTTACTGTTAAAAGAATGCTATAACATAAACCTTCACTACAGTTCCTGAGGATGCACCACCATTCTGCTCCCCAAACCAGCTTTGATCCCCAGTGACAATCTTGGATCCCCAATGACAACTGCACATACATTTTGGAATCTCCAGAATGCTTTCTATGGAGGATTGATCTGAGTAAGAGTGTGGGAACTCTTTCTTGGAAGCAAACTCAAAAAAAGTTTAAAAGAACATTTTATTTAAAACCAGCAAAATTGAGCTAGGGAATGACTGAAGACAATTTTCAGGAGGTTTGAGGGTTTTTGTGCTTGTTATATCTTCCTTGTATAATGGCACCAGAAGACCCAGATTACATAAAGAGAGTTCACAAGAAGAGGTTTGCTGTACCAAACAAAATTTTGACAAGGTGCCTCTGGTTTTGATGTCTCAAATACTAGATACTTAATATTAGAATATTATATTTAGTACATGCTTATACTTAGTGTAAGAATATTTTTAGGGCATGAGTACCTACAGTTACCACATCAACATCAACTGGATTTTGAAAGCACTCTGAAGAATCGGGCCTCAGTTTTGCATAGGTTGGACATGTCAAAATTGAGGGCATATTTTTAAATCTTTCTTATTATCTCTACTTGTAGACTTAATAAGCAATTAAGTCTATCTACAAAAATTTCTGAGGCAAACAGATCCATTATTTTCTGTGTTAACCTGCATGGTAGCCTTTGCCTATGAAGCATTATGTCTTAATAGCAGAGGGTTTATTTTGCTTATATGCCTTTTGTTTTGTTTTTAGAACATTATGTGGTACCTAAAACCACAGGAATATAATTATTCTCTGTTTTTTTGAGAGGGAGGTCTAATTAAGCAGGTCTCCACTGTTACAGGCACAGCTGTGAAAGAATTGACTGTGACATGAGTTATGTATCCCAAACTGAAGGCAAGGTTGCTTAATAGAAGATTAGGTTTATTGTTTGAGAGCAAAATCCACAACAAAAGAGATAATTAACATCAAAATACTGATACCATTATTTTCTTGGTTTAGGTGATTTTTTTTTTGACAAGTATGGTAAGTTATTCTTTTAATGTCAACCTGTTATTTTAAAGACTAAAATCATTACTGAGTAAGCTTCTTTGATGAGTTAGACCCCAAGCGAAGTGGATTTTATTTAGTTAAAATATCCCATAGTGCTCTGATGTGTTAAAATGACCCAATTAATATATATACATTTATCAAGGAAAAATTCTAAGTGAAATATCACAAACTATCGCCAAGAGACCAAATATCAAAAAATAAATGAAGTCAAGGACCACTCTTTTTTGTTTTAATTACTGTCATTTCCACAATTCCCCACCTATAAAAATCTGTGTATTTCCTTTTTCACCTCTTTTCTGATATTTTGTAGTTAGGCTGTTTCAGGCAAGGACAGTTTGCCTCAAACGAAGAGAGATTGATCTTGATTTTGTGATGCAAATCTTGAACAATTCAGTCGAATGTTTTCAACTTCCTCTGTCATGGGTCAATGGCAAAGTCTCAATTCACTTCTACAAATGTAGCCACAGATGTGAGAGGTCCGTTTCATGATGCATGTGTAAACAGCTGAAAATGTTTTCAACTGGAAAGTAGGACTTCAAGGAGCTGATGTGGGATAATTAGAAAAATAGACACATAGTGAACGAGAGACACAATGGGACTGTTCAATCTGTGAGCCAGAGGCCTCTGCAAGCAGCAGGCCTCAAGGACGTAGCGAAGGCTAACTGTTGCTACAAAGTTTGATGAAATAAGCACAAAAAGCTGAACAAGTTGGACCTACGTGACTGAAAGCAGGACACCCGGCAAGACAAAGACAGGAGGAATCATTCGCGTGATCAGAAGACCTTATCCAATCAAACTATTGCTTTAGGCGCGTGAACAGCACATGTTAACCAATCAGTAGATGTCTTCTGCATGGTTACGGTATATAACCGAATATTACGCAGCCATTAAATGGAGAAATCTCTTGATCCACAGTATCTATGTTCGTCCATTTCTCCCCAGGGCAAGTCCCTGGTGATGCGTCGTTTCTCCTAGATTGTCGCGACGGGAAAGTGCAACAAGCTGAGACTCTTAATTTTGAAATCTGCAATGTATTAAGGGAGCTGTAGCAGATTCAGTCTCCAGGTGACTATAAAATGGAGTCAGCCTATAAAGTAGTTTGGGAGCTGAACAAAGTGTAACTAGCTCACTTAGAAGTAATACAAGTACTATTTTTTCGTAATTTATGTTTAGAACCTTCCACATTTCCTCAGATTCATTTAACCCAGAATAATTATAGCTACACATGTAAAAACAAAGGCCAAATTATTTTATACCTTGAATTAAATAATTTGCATTTTAGATACAGTTCTTTATTTTTAACCCTGGGTGTTTCCTTTAGATGTTTTTTCCTTGAGACTTATCTGCTACCAAGACTTTTTTTCAGTCAAGGACTTCAACATTTGAGGCCATGGAGCAAAACTGCTGATTTTTTTTAAATTTAATTAAATAACTGTCAACCCAACCATAGAGATAAAGGAACTTTAAATGGCCTGAACTTTACAGATTTGGAGAAGTAAGCAGGAGGAAACACGTAAAAGATGGAGTGAATAAGATGAAGGTATGGGATATGATTATTGTTAACATAATCATCTATCAGTCTCTGTTTCTCTTGGCTGATTAATAAGACTTCACATTTTCCTTTGAAAACAGTGGATTTACCCTGTTCTTTGCATTAGTCTCTTCTGTATCTTTTACTGTCAACTTTTATATCATAGTGAGTTTTCATCCTGATAAGAGGGTAATGACCATTCCATAATGTCTGGATGAATAAAATCCCCATCTAACATTTTCTGAGCACCTATGTGAACAAAGCTAAGCTTAAATGCAACTTTGAGGAAAGCAAACAAACCAACAAAACTGGTAAGGTATTTCTTATTTCTTAACAGAGTACTTTGTTCTCATTTTCCTGCTTATGAAAAAGAGAGAAAATAATTTTCCAAAAAAGCCTAAACTGGAATTGTGCCCTCTTCAGTTAAGTTGTAAAGTTCCATCATCTTTTTATAGTCCTTATAAAGGGCCAGGTACAGTCCTTCAACTATAATCCCATAAGTTCATGGGTCACCCTTTGCCATTTCCTGCATTCTGAGCTTCTCCACAAGGTAGATGCATTTGGAGCTAGGAGCTTGAATCTGCTTCCCGTATGCCACTCACAAAACTTTACCTGATTCATGGAGTTTGATTCCCCACTGTAAAAGTGCATGCATCTGCCATAGTTGTTTTAGGAGCACTGAGAAGAATACATCTCCCTTACTTCAAAGCTTCATGTGAAATGATGTCATGCAGTCCTTACAAAATGGACTGTTGATATCGAGGCAAAGGTTGCCCCGTAAATTATTTTGACATGGGTGATCTTTCCTCATATTTGCTGTAATGCACTTTACCTGAACAATCGTCTGGAACAACAGTGGCAAGGATAGTAACTTTTTAACCATGCTATCTGAACTCTGTTCAGAACAGATCTAAGAGTAAATTACAAAGTTGTAATAGTCTAATGACTTATCTACATGGTTATTACTACTATTGGCAAAGAACAACAAAAAAAATTCTATCATAGATGGATTTAATGAGCCAGCTAAGGTTATTCAGTGTTACCACAGCAATCAGACTGACTGTATATAAAATACTTTTCCATGAATATTTTTTCAGCCTGAAGAATAATCAGTTATGCATCTATGTAGACTGGCTAATCATTCCATATATCTTGCATTACAGACTGAACATACTATTTTAAATCTCTCCCTTTGAAATCATTATTGTATCTGGAGTTCAGCAGTGTAGTAGATGATAACAAATCCCAGGAATCAGGGGGCTGAAACTCTATACCAGTTGCTTCAAAATACAGGAGTTTAATATATCATGAATGGCTATTTATGGTTTGTATAATACCGTCAGTGTGAATAGCAATTTATGCCATAAAAACTGAGAGGTTTCTGTGCCGATTTGCCCATCTGATACTGAAAATAGTAGGGAGCGTCAGTTTCCTTTTTGACTTCACAGTATTTGTAGAATTACTATAGAATAAGTGATTGGAAATAAATACATTGAGGAATTGTGTTGACACACTGTAGTACATAAAACTGTTGGTGCAGAGTGAAAGATAGATTTCCCTGAAGTCAATGGGAATTTTGCTACTGGGTTCCGCGTTGCCAACATTTCACTGCCAGTACACAGAGTTCGGCTATTTTTACCTTGAATTAATGTACAGTTCATCTGCTTTCCTATCCCTCCCCACTCATTTTCTCCTCTTCCTACTCTCCCTCCCTCCTTACCTCTTTTTGGTTCCTGTTCTGTATCTGCTGCATCTGCCAGGCAGTTAAATTTTAAAATAGCTTTTCCCTTTGAAGTGCTAATGCCAGCACTGCTATTTCTATAGCAAGTAACTTCACTGACTGTTGTGGTTTGCTTTTACTCTTTGTTTTATGTGTTTGTATGTGCATATGTAGGGTGTTATGTGACTTCAACAGTGAAGAGCTGGAAAAAAATGGAAAGGAAAAAACCTCCTAATTAAGTTTTATAAATAAAAGTTAAATCCCAGCTGCTCCACCTCAGGCTGTGATTTTGTCAGATCTCACGAGCTAAGCAGGTTGAACTTCGTGAGTAATTAGATAGGAGACCTCTGAGGAAAACCGAGGGTGCTGTATGTAGTGGCACTGAAGATTCAGTAGCTGCCACTGTTCCTTTTCAGTAAGTGTTAAATCATTGCTTATGTTGTTCTTTCTTCATTCATCCATCAGTCGCTATTAAACATGACAAGTTGGTACAGAACCTCTGTTTCAGAAAACCTTTACACTGTTTATTGCCAGAAGGTAGGATGATGTTCTTCTGAAAGGACCATTTGGTACACACACTCTTTCTATTCTTTAACCATCTGCTAGTGGCCAAGGATAGGAAAGTAGATGAACTGTACGTTGGAGACAGAGCACTGGACCTTTGAGCAGTTCCAGCATGGCATTCATAGGCTTTTTTAATAGCCAGAATTTTTTTCTGTATTGAGCACTTGAGCAATCACTGTTGTCTTCTTCCAGATCACTCTTTTTGCTTTTGAATAAAATTCATATGTGTGTGTTTATTTTAAACATCTATACTTACCTTATTTAAAGTAATGACCAACTGCCCTAATGTGACCATTATACAATATGCTGTACATTTATATACCAAAGTAAAAAAAGAATGCATTCCATACTTTGGTGTTAACCTTAAAGAGTTTGTGAGTCCTTGCTGATACTGTGAGATTTATGAAAGCTCAGAGGTGTCCATTTTAAATATTTATGTTTCATTCTTTCACACTGGGAACATTTCATTCATAAGTGTGTTGCATCTTCTACATAAGCTGTTTCATTTATTTACAGGTATAGAAAAAACCCCACTGATTAATAATGAAGTCACCAGTTACGTATGCACGGAGAAAATTAATCATTTGCACTATCTGGATTATCCTCAAGGTTTGCTTTGGGAAAAATAATTTGAGATAAATGTTTCCTGGTCTGTATCAGTCAGGAATGTACTCATACTTAGTTGAACAGTGGGTCAAAGCTTGACGTGTTGTGCTCTTGTATGGCTGTTTCTTTGAGCTGATCCTGTTTGTTTACAAGAAACTACAAAATCCTATTTCCCCGAACAAGGCAATGGAGCATTCCTTCACTGTTTGCTCCAAGCCCCTCTCAGCCCACTACCCTGCAGGCTCTCTCCTTTTCTAAGCTTTTTTCAAGGCTCTGGGGAGCAAATTCAAAAGATACCTGCCTATTTTCTCTCTTATTTTTTCCTAGACTTGCTGGAGAGGGGATGTAGAGTTGTTAGGGAGGTTACAGACACCTGAATCTTCAGAAAAAAGTTGAGAATTAAAAACTTTTTCTCCTGTATAGGAAAGTCTTTTTGATTTAGCAGGTCTTTGGGGTATTTTGATAGCTAGATATACCAGTTTCAGATCCCAAAGCAAAAATAATTCTTATGAGCACCTTAAAGGAAGGTGTACCTCTGAAAATATGAGATGAGAATTCTGTAAATCAATTAATAATGATATGTATATTTATATTTGAGATTTATCACTTTAATAACAGCATGTATATTTACACTTGAGATTTATCACTCTGTCACACAGCTTTGTTTGTGCCCAACAGCTGGTCAAAATTTGGGGGTTTGTAGACTATTCCCACTAGAAGGAGGAACCGTTAATAGAGATTGATCTTTTTTCAGTACAGTCCTGTTTCTAAAAAGCAACATTAAAAAAATCCTGTTTCCTTGAGCCTAGCGGAAATTACACATATTGAAAGAGCTTATTTTCTTCAGAGATTCAACCCATGCCAGTCTGTGGCAGCAGCCCAAAACCTGTCTATGTTTTCTCCTGGGTACCTGTTCTTTGGCAGTAATTTGACATTAGCTCCTTCTACATATTGGCTGTTTCTGCATGTTTACATATGTCCTACATGCACAGCCCCTATTTGTTTCACTTGTATTTATTTCCTGCTTAAAACAGCAAAACCACTCCACCCACTTCATTCACATTCTGAGCTGGCTCTCTCAAGCTTTTGTTTTGTACAGAGACATGTAATTGTGTTTGGGGTTTAGAGACTACAGTCTTTCCAGCTACTTGTTTCTGCAAAGGAGCATAATGACTTCTTACATCTATCTTAAATGAAGAGGGACAGCTATACCCAAGAGCTACAATGAGGTTTACCTGACCTATAATTTTACAGCATTATAAACTACATTTCAGCTGAAACTTCAGGGCTAGCAAAACAATAAAGGTCTTGGTTCAGCATTGTGGTGTGGTGAGTTTTCCTTCCAGTGACCTCATGTCTGTTCCACCAGAAGCAGGAAATGCATCGAGGTTCTGAAGGGCAAGTCTGTAACACGCTTTACTCTTCGGGTAATTGCACAGCTTCAGGAGGATGTTCAGAGATGGTGTACTATAGACATCAGCCCTGTCTGCAACTTTCCCTACCTAGCTGTGTATAGATAATTTTGGACTGTTTTCAGGGTGAGAGAACTACAAAAGCAATTTTACTTTTAGTTACAGTCTGCTCTTAGTCTGCAGAAGGTACAACTCAGCTGGACTAGCAATTTGGAGTAATGTCTTTTTTTTTTGGATCATCTTATTCCTTGCTGTGACCGTTCATTCACCTTTCCTATTTTCTCTCTTTTCTTTCTTCAGTTCACTGCCTCTGGTGACACAATTTAGAGCAATGCAATGGACATATGAGTGAGGGTATTTAAGATCAAGGGCAATTTTAAAAATCAGAAATAGAGTATATGGCAAAGTGTTTCAGCGTCAAAAATTATCTACACTTGTTTGCAATGCCCTCAGTTAACCCTTCAGGAATGATATAATTGCCCCATTTTTGGAAAATAAATTTGTCGTCTTTCAACACCATTGACGTCCTCTCACTAACTTGTGTCTATTGCTTTACTGTTAATAAGGATTTCTAACAGTCTTTATGGCTTCAGTGAGAAAAAGTAATTTAATAATAATTAAGGTGTCAGGAATTACAATAGTCAATTACTAAACAAACATGAGAGAAGATGCACTTCTCTGGAGTATTTCAAAGGTCGGTACTGTATTGAATACCAGATGCCACTTATGTCAAGCCCTGAGGTTTCATGTGATAAAGTTCCTGTAAGTTTTATGCAGATTGAAATCCACATTTGTCTAGATAATCTCACTTTGTTATAAAGCTGCGAAGAAAAGGTCTTTGGAGAATGAGGAAACGTTGAGTCAAATTCACTCTTAATGAACTCTAGTGACTTGAGTACAGAAAGGTAGATCTGCCCTGTTATTTGTCAGATGTTTAATTCACTTAAAAATTAATTGAAAATTAAGGCAAAAGACACCCTTTATGCCTTGAGTTTTAGTCTGTGCTTCAGACTGAAACAAATAATCATAATTCAACTGAAACCACGGTTGCTGTGTAGTGGCCGGAATTAGTCGTAAATCAGACCAACTTCATGAACCTTAGTGGATGAATAACGGTGACCAAACTTTGAGTATTAAGCCTTGAATGAAGAAAATGTCATATGGCCTTCAGGCCAGGGATATTTCACATAGCTGTACTACTATCATCTGGTTTTAGTTTTACTAAATCAGGATTGATCCTATCATAAAATATTTTTCCTTAAATACAATTCATTTTCTAGAAAAAAAAAATAGAAAACTTCCATGTTTATATTTTATATAAACTACTGTAATTAGGAATTTCATGTCAAATACAAGTGAACCCTCAGAGAAAATTCAATGATTGAAAACCTGGCCCCGACAAAGGAACTAGCAGAATTTCTTTGCTTTTTCTGTGATCAAGATTTCATCCAGTCTTTGACAGAGATGCACCAAGACTAAATGTTTAGATGTGACAGCACTGAAACTTGAAGTGATCCACAATATGAACACACATATTACTTGAAATATTTCCAATGAATCTGTGTCCATATAAATTCAGATGTTGCAGTAGTAGAACTATGCATCCTTATGTAATAAATCCATCCATCTTTTAATACCAATAAGGCATCAGCAAGGATGTTAATCATTTAATAGAAACATAAAGTTGTACTTCAATAAATAAAAACAATGTAAGATATCCAGGGTTTGAAATTTTGAATATTTTTATAGGTACATAGCTCTACTAAAGTCACTGAGATGACTCATGAATAAAATTGCCCATGCAATTGAGTTCTACGATAAGGAATCTGAAGAATTTCCAAAAATAGAAGAAACAAGTGAAAACCATTGAAAATAGGTCCTTTCTCCCCCCTCTCTAGCCATGGTGATTTTTCTTTAAGGCATAGTCCTAGGCCATTTGTAAGTAGAAAATCTAGCACAGCAGATAGACTGGACTTTCACCAGGCTAGCTGTACATGGTTTTCTCCTCTATGCTCTTAATTATACTGTACCTTTATCCTTCTCTCAAAACCATATGACACCTCATCCACCATCTCATTTAACAGCTTTGCTTTTTCCAGAGTTTAATGCTAGCCACCTGGAAGCAGGCATCTATATATGGGCAACTATCTAAATGGAAGAGATGAAAACTAGTAAACAAATTGTGAAGCGGATAAGGACATGCAAAAGGAAGAGGGCTTTTGTTGAAAAGAGATCAATGCATAACACAGAATTTGCTACATTCTTTAAGAATCAGTCTTATTATTTCAGTATCTCTTAATAATTTCACTAGTAATCTTAGAAAAAAAGAAAATATGAAATTTACTGTTGATTCCCCACTTGTCAACAGCACACACATGATATTGGAGCCAAGAAATGGTGTTATGTTACAGGGTAACGGAATTCCAGATTACACACTAGAGCCTAAGAAAAACTTTTGGTATAATCTGGTAGTTTGAGAGACAAAAGTTGTACAGCATGAGAAAAATGTGTTGTTTGTACTGAGCACAGGACAAACTATAACCTATCAACATAGGAAAGTCATGAAAGAAAGTAAGGCCGATCCCAGATTTATCAGCGTTTACATGGAGATGGAGAGACTTAATGCTATTATGCACATTACTACTAAGAGTTTACTAGAATGCCATAGAACTCTGTCCACCAGTGTTTAAGACACGCTAATTCAAACTGTAATAGGTCATAGATGTTACCAGGGAAATACAGAACTTGTTTTATGAAAAGAGATTAAAAAGGGATCTGGTTCAATTAAATAAAAACTGAGTGTTGTATATTAATACATCAAATGGTGAACAGAAGAAACTAACACTTAAGAACATTACTGAGAGAAACAACTGAGACAATTTCTAATCAGACGAGTGACGTTCAGGCACTGCCTTCAGTAGAAACAGCGAAACAAACTGGTTTTAAGATGAAACACTGGATTACAGAAGATATTAGATACGGTAGTCTGCTGAAAAGCAGAGTTTTGATTGGTGATTCACAAGTTTTGCTCAAGTCCCACTTATTTTTACTTTTTACTGCTAAAACTGATGTACTCATCTGATATTTTTGATTCTGACAAACCGATATTTTTTTCAATAAAAACTAGATAGAACAGTTCCAACTAATGCTATGTGATTGTGTTGGAAGACTAGTACTAAGTGCAATGAAGTAATATGGTGGATATAGCCAGAACCAGTCAGAAAACAATGAAGAAAATGAAATCCACCTGAAAAACAGACACCAGAATGAAAAGAAAATTTCATTTCATCAGAATATTAATCCAGGACACACAGTTTTAAAATCAGAAACAGCTCTCTGACAAATCTCTGTCAAATTCAATTGGGCTGTGACAAATAATGGGATGATGTCATATGCTGTATTTTAAAAGCTTAAAATTGGCTTTACCTGTATTCTTATCCTACAGTAAGAATGGCTTGCAATATACACGGGAAACTTCAGAATTCACAAATGTGAAGAAAATGTGAAAATTTTGAAAAATATGACAAAATTTTTCTCTGCAGAAGGCAAATATTATTTAAAAAAGAAAATTCGGCTGTAATTCTCAAGTGTAATTGTGCCAAATGTGTAGTCTAAATGCAAGCATTCAAGTATTGAATAGAGAGACTTTAGTCCTGCTATAAGTGCAAACCACAATGCAACCTCTGCTGTGGATTTACAAGTAATTACTCTTTTGTATACAAGTAACACAAAATCTACAGCATAATGCAAAAGGAAAAATAACAATCAAGTGTCATGTAAATGAAATTTTCCCACAAAAGCACTCTACCTTTTCATTTCATTTTCTTCTTCCTCCTTACACAGCTCTAATCCTCATTGCCTATGATTATCTAACTAACAGCTTGTGACAATTTGGGGGATCTGTCTATGTAAAGCTTATGAATTCTGTTTGAAACTTGGGAATCTCTATATATAGCCATGTCAGGTTGAAAATTCTTTGCTAATCTAAAATCCACAAGAGGTGACAGGAGAAATTTTTGCTCCTGGCACACAATCAATAAAGAATTGTTAAACCTTTATAATATCCTATTCAAATACAGTTCCTTGAGGCATGATGATGCTTACCAGGTAGGCAAACCTGGTTTTATAGATGAGGTGAGGAGGTAATAAATAGGTGGTAAATCATCTGTTCTACACAAATTTCATCACCCGATAAGGAAGCTACCTGACTAAGAAGAAAAGGTGGCTGGAAGAGCAAGTGTCTCTTGCTTGGTGTTGCAGACTAAGCACATCTGGTAGTAAGTACTGGAGGGGGATGGTGGACTTGCAGGACTTCTACCTATATTTGGAGTGGAAAATAAAGACAGAGAAATGCAAAGGAGCTCCTGCCTTTAACAGCTGTTCTGCAACCCTTAAAATCTGAGTGGTTCCTTACCCCTGCTGTGAAGAAACTCCCAAGTCCAGCATACCGCAAGTTTAAACAAATGGTACTTGAAGAAATCAGCACTGCCCCTCAGAAGAGAGGCCAGTAAAGCCCCGCGCCAAGATCGGCGCCGGAGGACTGGGGAAAGAGTCGGCGTTGTTGCCTCAGCAGACCAAAGCAAGCTCACGTACCCACCACTGGTCTGCTGCATGGAGGAACCTGGCTCTAGCAACTGGCAAGCGGCCGAACAGCCGTTTTTACCGAGGCTGGCGAGGGGTTGGCCACTTTTGTGCAAATGAGCCCTGTCCTGCTAATGTGGTGACGGCCACATGGATGCTCAGTGGCCTTTTTGCCGGCAGGGATTCCTGCACTGCCCGGCTCATCCCCTCCGCGCTTGGCAGCCGGCAGCTCGGGGCTCTGCGGCCCTACTCCGCGGCCGAGGCACCTGGCGGCCCGCTGGCAGCGAGAAGACGAGCGAGGGGTGCACCTCCCGACCGCGGCCTGTTCCCCGCTGAGCCGGGGAGTCCCCCCTCCGGCGCTCAGCTGAGCGGCGACTGAAAGCCCCTTCGCGGCGTGGAGCCTTCGCACCTTCCCGCGGTTTCTTCGCCCTTCCCCGGCCGCTGCCCGCTCGGGGCTCGGTCCCGCCGCCAGCGGGCTGGGGCCGCGCGCGTCGCGCCCGTTGAAGCCCCAACGGTTCCCCGCGCGGGCGGCGCGTGGGGGCGGCTCGCCCCGGCCGGGCTGCCAGGGGTGCCGGCGGCGCGGGGGGGTGTGGGGGGGTTAGAGATCGCCCGGTCACCTGCCCTGAGGAGTCCCCCTCCCTCTCCCTCAGACCTGGCAGGGCACGGGCAGCCGCGGCTCCTCTCCCTCTCCCTCTCCCTCCGCGCTGGCGGAGCCCTGCGCCAGTGGGGGAAGGGTGTGGGGTGTGTGAACTCCGGGCGAAGGGACGCTCCCGTGCACGCTGCCTCTCCCCAGCCCCCGCTCCCCTCCGCGTGCCTCCCCCTCTGGTCACTGGGACTGATGAATTAATCATGATGTGGCTGCTGTTAATGCATTTATGTGGAGCGGGCTGTGCCACCGGCTCGAGGCGTAGCGCGGCGGGGTGAAGGCGTGAGGAGAGCGCCGGCCCCTCCGCTCCGCTCCGCTCCGCTCCGCGCCGCTCCCCTCCGCTCCGGCGGGGAGCCGCCGCCGCCAGCCGCGCGGAGCCGAGGCCCCGGCCGCACCGCTCTCCATGGCTCCGGAGGAGGTAAAGGGAGTCGGGACTCGCTCCCCGTTTCCCCGGCAGTCAGGGAAGAGGGCAGGGCTGGCGGGTGTGGAGGGGGCACGGCGGCGCTGGCAGGGCAGCTTTAACTTGCCGGGGGAGGGGGGGGGGGCGGGAGAAATGCGCCTGTTGGCGGGGGCGGCGGGGCGTGGGGGGGAGAGGGTGTTCGCCTTTCGTCGCGGAGGTTTCCCCCCCCAGATTCTGCCCGTGGTTTAAAAAATGCTCTCTTGGCATAACTCCGCGGGAGCCAGGCTCACTTTCATCGCCGCTGACGCTGTCAAAAACGTTGTGGCTTCAGCAGTACCAACAGCGAGCCCACTCCCTCCGCCGGGCTGCCGGGTCACCCGCTCCGAGTGAGAAATTAAACGCTGATAATCCATTAGCTTCATCTTCCCCGCTTACGCGAGAGTGATGAAGACTTGCTAATTAATTTACATACGAGGGAATGATCTCTGAGGGAAGGAAAAAATACCCCGTTGCACCTGCTCCGCCGAGACTTGTCATCTGAATCTGGAGGAGAGCTATAAATCATGTAAAGTGTTCGCGGTGGAGTCGGCTTCTGAGAGCCGTAGGATTATGTATCCAAATGCTGAATTTATATTTCCCACTAGGAAAAGACTGAAACTCAGGTCAGCTATAAACTACATCATTTCATTTAAAACTAAACTGTAGTTATTTATTGTAATTCTAGAGGGTGGCTTTCTTCTCTCCTGATTAAATAGAAAGTACCATTAGAGCATGTAGTAATGATTTACGCATTATAGCCTGAAATCTCTCGCAGAGTTGGAAGTGGTTAACAGTATAAGGATGATGCTTCAGAATCACGTATGTCCTCTTATTTTTGCTACACACGGAAGGATTGAGAATAACCAGGCTGTTGAATTTTACTTTCAGTTTTAGTCTGTGCAAACCCATATTTTCTGAGATATAGAATGGAGGAAACTTGGACTAGGGAGACCACAACTTCCACTGAAAAGGTTGACTTTCTCAACTGCGGCAACTAAAATCTGTGGGATGTCTGCTTTGATTATTTCCATCCTTTGAAAAAAACTTTTTAAATGTGATAAGCTACTTCCAGGAATTTAGCTTACTCCACCTAAGACATTCCTGACACTTGCCTGTTAAATGAGCTAAACAGGGGAGAACTACTCTTCAGTAAGATGTTTGTCTCTAGGGCTATTTATTCCTGTGGCAGGTATTTCTCCATAAATTAGGGAATGGGGGTTTTAGGCTCATAAGGTAGTGGTTTCATATTGTGGAAGTTATTAATACTTTAGTTTTACGACATCAGTGAATTTTCATATATCTGACTAGTTTTGTTGCTGGCAAAACTAGGCTGAGGTTTTGTCATTTCAGATAGAACTAATTTAGATTGGGGTTAATTGCCTTAGTAGCCTAACATATTTTTGATAATATTATTAAGTGGCAAATATTATTAAGTCCCAATTATGTAAAAATACTGCCTTCTGATTAAAAAGATGTTGTGTGTTATAGATGGAGACTGTACATCGCATTAAGCCATGTCATCAGAATGAGGGAATTAAGGAGCTTGTGTTCCTCAACAGCACATGTGATTTGCAAGTTTCATAAGTTGTGAGCTTATTGTAAAAGTGTGTGTATGTGTGTGGCAATAGAGGGCTATACTAGTAAAATAAACTCATAATAACCCAAAAATCTATGAGGTAAGCAAGAAGATATAAGCTAGGCTAACCACTCAATATGCTTACTTTGAAACCAAGCGTATATGCAGTAGTTTTCATACCACTGTTGTACAGCAACAAAATCAGGGAGCCAAAAATAAGCACAAGCCAGAAATAAAAAGACAAAAATTTAAAAGGAAACTAGTCAGAGGGGAAGAAAAATTTTGAAATGGAGTCTTTCTGTCAAATCCAAGACTACATGTCATTGTTGAACTAAGTCATACTCACATATACAGCAGTTTATGACATTTAAGGTGAAAGCCTTGGTTTAGTCTATAACAAACCAATTAAAAGAGATTCTGTTGAGGATTTGGTTTATCACAGAAAAAGAGATGGTAGAGGTGAAATGACAGTCAATAAAGGTGGACTTTGTTAGCTTTATCTTTGAACTTGGACAGGATAGCAATTTGTTTTCTTCTCTGATTCTTCTATCTCTAACTGGAAATGCTATCATGAACAGCCACCAAAGTGGCCAAAGTATATTAAGTGGTGGACAGTTATTGGTCTGAGATAGCACTGTAATAGAAATACGTTTTCTGTGTAACCAGCATTGTTCTGGCCAGTGCTTTGGCTACGTAGATCATACATGGATAACATGGAAGTTCTGAAAAATTAGGGGTTTGAACAATTTCTGTCATTGCTTAAGTTTCACTCCAGTGTACATTTTTAAATGAAATTTATGTTTGGCTGCCAAAGTGTGGATCAAGTTACATTGGAGAAGCATTTGCTTCTTTTCTAATCTAAAATGAAAAAATCATTTTTCAGCCAGAAGGAGGTAGGGAGATGTGTTTACAGTCATCTGACTTTATTGTGCATACAGTAATGACTTGACTGTGTTTGATACAATGGATTGTGGGCTTGGTGACTTCAATGAATGACAGACCCACCTACCTTTCCAACATCTGCAACAGGCTGAGCATGCTTTTTGTATCACAAAACCATAGTGCTGCATGTTTCTTGATGGACATAGCTTTGAAAGAAGCTGAATGGAGAAGAGTTAGCTGTCTGCAACATTGCTTAATATTCTCTTAATGCTATACAAATAACTATGTGGCAACTGGTCTGTACCTGTAGTCCTGTGAATATGCCCTCTCTATTTTCTGTAGCTGTTTTTTAATTACACACTGCCGTAAGAAAACTTTTGAATGCGTTGTTCAATGATTAACATAAAAAGTAGTATGTTACAAGGGGCGCTGGTAGCTGTATGTCCTAACAGAAGCTTATGTGAAGTTTTTGGATAGCAACATCAATGTGGAAAGGATAGGGCCAGCATTTGAGGCATGTGTGCGCAGAGTACAATCAAATTTCTTTTTTGGCTGGTTATATAGTAAGCAGGAATACATTAAACTGGCAAGGAGGACAAATATTTAATGAAAACCTAAAGAGGTAATATAATTTCAGTATGTTCGCAATGCACTGCTCTGTTTAGTTGCTGATTAAATCTTTTGATCTCAAGGAGAGCTTCTAGTCAGCTGCTTTGCTGCAACATTCCATAAAAATATGTAAACTAGAGGGGTAGGGGTTTAAGTCTTAAGACTGTTCTCTCTTAAAGATAAGAAATTGCATGTAGTCCTCTCATAGCCCCAGTTGAACTTTAGTGGAAATGGAGGGAACAAAAAGACTGGGAAGAGGGAGAGCAGAATAGGGAGCAGTTCTTCATCGTAGTAATTCAGGGCTGAAGAAAAGGCAACAATCTTATCTAATCTCAGCCATAAAGTCACCACAGTCTACCTTAAAGCTGGTTAAGTACTTTGTCCTGTTGCTCTTTCTGGAAAGATGTTTCAAAATCTCTCTCCTAATGCTTACTAACTTTCTTCGAACTCCCAGCCTAAATATATGCTTTGATTCCTAATTTTTAGTATCTCAATATTGTTATTTAAAACCAACTCCTTCCTTGGTGTGTAGCCCTCAATAAATTATAAACATTGATCATGTGCCTTTCTCAGCTTTTGTGAGCTAGGATCAAACAAGCAGAGCAAGCACCTTTTAGTCTGTCTCGTAAAACAGAATAAATAGGAAGATACAGAGCCTAGTAACTTGATTCTCCTGAATTCTGAACATACCTCACCTGCATCAAATACCTTGTACCTGAAGTGTTTCCTCAAATTCCTGAATAATAGTGCTAATGCTCCACTTGGTCTACTGAAAATACTTTATCAGATGTTGGTGAAGATCAAGTTTGATTTACAGGTATGCCAGGTTGGCTTAATCTTCTTGCAGTAAACTAGACATAGGTGTATGATTTCTCTTCTCCTGTTGCTCTCAAGTGATAAGACACCATGTAATCACAGAAATTCTGCTATTTGTAATCACATGGCTTTGAAGAGTTGCTAAATGTTTTCCCACTTCTAATATGCCTGTCCCAATGGTTCTCAATTTATTCTGTAAGTTAGCGAGAGCCTGCCCTGGATCAAGAGTGCTTCCTGTAACCAGTTTTTATCAAAACACTTATATTTTTTTTCAGATTCATAGACAGAAGATAAGGTGAGTCTGAAGAAAAATTTTAAATAAGTCCATTCAATATGTCACCATTAGTCAGTTTTATATTCACTTCATTTTTGTGTTACACCCTATCTTTTCCAACTCAGTAAATAATTGCTGGGTGAAACCATATCAAATTCTTTACTGAAATCTGGCGAGATTGGAGTCTGGATTTCCTTTGCCTTAATATTTGCTTTTCATAGTTAACTTACTTGCTCCAGACTAACATATCTTTTCAAAGTTATGTTGAAATTATCCTGATTTTTTTTTAATTGTCCTCCTTATTGTTAATTACCTTGTAATTGAAAAAACAGAAAACCCCAACTTTTCATACATTGAAGTCAGGATAACAATTGCCTAGGTCACTTGCTTCTTTCTTCTTACACCTAAGCACCATGTTTGCTGCTCTCCAATATACTCTCCACTTTGATCTAGCTTTTTTCTGCTACTCACTGTTTAAAAGGAGTAGTACCCTACAGATTTCTGCTGATGATACTAGGTCCTGTGTAAATTCCCTACCCTGTGGCCAATCCATTAATAATCCAGGGAGGAAGCATAATTTAATAGCTCAAAAGCCATTGTCATTGAGATCAGGGGACTGATCCAAACACTTTTATTTTTTAATACTTGGTTTAATTTCCTAGGTCAGCTTTGTGTCCCTATTGCTTCTTTCTTTACCCATTCCCCCCCTTACAACTACTGTCCATTCTGTTCAGCTACTCAGATGGTGTTCTCTTGAGACTTAACAAAAAAAACAAGAGAGAGGTGGAATATAGTGGGATTTTCATGACATGGGCAACACTTGAAAATTAAGTTATTGAATTACTACTGAAAATGTACTATAGAAGTGGAAAGTAGTAATTGTGACTGTATAATTCAAATTTACTTAGGTTATTCTGTTAAATAACAGACTGACCTATGTTTGTGATCAGTAAATTTGTTGAAATTTATATATATAAAGATATTCTAATCCCCTAGATATCACTTTGGGAAGACAGCTAGTTCATGTGGCTCCACAGAAGAAAATTGTCTTGCTTTTGAAAGGACTTTGAAACCCTTTTCTCAGTTTTATGTCCAAGTTTCCTTGACCTCAACAGTGAAGAATCTCTCCAGGATTCTGTTTTTTGCTGGTTTGTCTGTCTATTCTTTGTAGACTTTTCTTGTCTGTTAAAGCGGGTTCCTATTTTCAATCCAGTCCTTATTTCTACTGGTATCTGTGAAACAAATGACAGTTACCAGAGCTTTATCAGTCTTTCTGCTGCTTACAAAGTTTTGAATGGAAACTGTGGAATTGACCAGAATCTCTTGCTAATGTTGCTGCAGGACTGCACCTCTGTCTGTAGCCTCAAAAAGCCATTACCCTTTTATGCATATTTAGAAGTTTCCAGTTATTAATGTAAGAATCTATTCTGTTCAAATATTGAAGAAATTTCTATAGGGAAAAAGATCAGTTAAGCCCTTTTGGCTAAAACTAACAAATAGATGTTTCTAACTGAAATATGAAGTAAGTGGAAAAGCTACTAACAGGACATATGTGCTGCATTGGCTTGAATAACTTGACCTGGAATAAGAATATGGGTACATTTCATTAATTAAGTTAAAGTGTGGTTTTGAAACAACTGTATTTTTAAAATGTTTCATTTTTTAACCTATAAATAGTATTTTGCATTAATCTTACTTTTATTGCTTTTTGACATTGCAACTTTTTTTTTAAACCTTTCACTAGTGTTGATTTTGCTTAATCCCCAAAATGTAACAACATTTCCATGGAAATATGATGGTGTAGTATTACTCTTACTTCATACTTAAAATTTTTAATTGTAGATAAGAAAGCAGAGTATGTCATATAAGTGATACATTGAAAGTTCAGGATAGGATGTTAACATTATCATGATAAATAGCAGTAGTTTGCCTTTATATATGTAATGCAGCTGCTTACACAAAAGATCACATGGATATATAGCCACAGAATCACAGAACTGGAGAAGGTAGAGGGGATCTCTGGAGATCATCTGGTCCAATCTGCCTGCTCAGAACAGGGTCACCTAGAGCATGTTGCCAATAGCTATCTCCAGTTGGGTTTTGAGTATCTCCAGGGATGGATACTTTACAGCCTCATTAGGCAAGCTGTTTAAGTGTTAGACAACCCTCATATGAAAAATGTTCCTTCTTGTGTTCAAATGGAATTTCTTGTATTTTTGTTTACACCTTCTACCTCTTTTCCTTTCACTGTATAGTACTGAGAAGAGTCTGGCTGTGTCTTCTTATACATACTGATTAGATCCCTCCTGAGCCTTCTCCAGGCTAGAGAGTCCCAGCCTCTCTTCATATGACAGATATTCCAATCTCCTTATTGTCTCTGTGGCCTTTTAATGGATGCATACCAGTGTGTCCATGTCCTTCCTGTACGGGGGAGCCCAGAACTGGACACAGCACTCCAGATGTGACTTTACTGGTGCTGAGGGGAAGGATCACCTCTCTCAGGCTCCTGGCAGTGCTTTTCCTAATGCAGCTCAGGAGGGTGTTGTTAGCCTTCATTGCTGCAAGGGCACTTTGCTGGCTCATGTTCAACTTCTTGTCCACCAGGACCTCCCACGTCCTTTTCTGCCCAGTTGCTTTCCATCTGGTGGGTCCCTAGCCTTTTACTAGTGCATGGGGTTATTCTTCTCTGGGTGAGGAATGTGCATTTCCTTTTGCTGAACTTCATTTCTCCAGCCTGTTGAGGTCCCTCTGAATGGCAGGACAACTACTCCCAATTCCGTATGGTCTGCCAACTTGCTGAGGGTGCGCTTAATCCCATTATTTAGGTCATTAATGACAATGTTAAACTGCATTGGCCCCAATATCAACCCTTTGGGGTACACCATTAGTAACTGGCCCAGCTGTGTTAGTAACTGAATTAGTAACTCCAGCTGAGTTTTGTGGCACTGATCACAATCCTCTGAGCCCAGCAGTTCCACCAGTTTTCATTTCATCTTGCTTCCATACTTCATCAGTAATAATGTAGATTACTACTGCAGTGTGGCCAGAATAATTAACAGATAAAAATGTCTTTTCATCGTCCTTCTTTGTTCTGATTTAATAGCAGTGGCACATGTGTGTACACACACACTAATTGACAGTTGTCCTTGTGTCTATGTTTTAGTGTATGAACATGAATTACCCATACCATGTTTGACACAGGAAAGATAGTATTATTTTATATGTCATGCAGACACTGCATTTTTTTGCATTAAATTTATTTCACCTCCTCATTTTTAAGGGAGAAGGACCCTCTGGGCTTGATACAGTTATGAAGATTTTGAAATGTCTTGAAATTGATTATGAAATGGGGGTGAATTAATCAGGCTATGGCTGAAGTTCATGAAGCCTGAATGGCCTTTCATTCAGCTGAAGCTATTGTGCAACTTATGTTAGAAAAATGCAAGGGCTTTTAAATATATGCTTGCTTCAGATGGCCAAAAAAGCCTGAGAAAAATTGCATCTGTATTCCACATTTGCTCTTGCTATGCCACACTCACTTCCTTTGCCAGCAGCAGCAAGCAGAAGAGATACTGGACTGCCCTCATTGTAAGCAAAGCTTAAGATTTCCAGGGTGATACTCAGTCCTCTGTTTAAGCTTGGTCTAGCATCAAGCTTTGTCTCAGGAAAATATTCAATATTGCTTGAACAGAAGGAGTTTTCTGTTGGCTTATCAAGTCACTGGTGCATTTGCTTTTAGCTAAAAAGCTGTGTTTTCTTTGTGTGTGCATGCATAGAAGAATGGGGAGAAGGAACCTTTTCATCAAAATGAAAGCTTTCCAGTTACAGAATACTGCAAAAGGTAGTACTTAAAATACTGAAACTGCTGATTCTCTTTTTTCTCCTTGAAATGAAGGTACAGTGTCCTAGGGACACAGCGATGAGCTAACTATACTTTCAACTAATTCCTTGACACTGATTTTGAGAAGCAATCTAGTCTTTGCAGTTTGATTCTGAATTCACGTCCTGTAGGAACTCCATTAGAAAAATGGAAGAATTTTACTTCTCTGTGTGATGCTGAGGCATCTCAGGGTGCCTCCAGAATTTGGAGAGAAATGGCTCTTGGCATCTAAGCTGCAGTAAACAGGTAGGAATCAAAAAAGTGCTAATGGCCACCTGTGCAAGTATGCAGCTCTAGCCTTTATTTCCAAAATCAATATAAATGTGTAGGCTCATTATCTGAATTTCAGAAAAATAATTGGGGTTTTTTTCTTCTTTTTGTTGATGTCTAAAATTTCCTGTTAATGCTGTACATCTGTTTAACTTGGAAAGGCAAAGCAAATCCTTTTCAGCTGGTGCTATAAAAGATGCAGATACAGTTATTAGGTAAAATGTTACACATTACCTGCAGAACAATGGAGAAAATTATTTAATATTTTTCCCTACTATGATTCTTCAGATTGCTAACCAACCACTTTGTATATTACATTTAAGCCTCTGCAAGTAGTCTTACCTTTTTGTTTAAAGGGAAAAAAAGATGCCTAATTAAACTTTGTATAAACTGCAAACAGAAGACTTTCCTTTTTTTGCAGGGATCAACTGTAGAAAAATGTGTTCCAAGATTGTATTTATTTACAATGGGATCTTAGTTGATATCTGAAAAAAAATTGAAGCAAGGTAATAGGGAGATAGATTGCGTTGATAAATGGCAAAATATCAGTTAGTAGAGACATGAGTGAATAAAGTAATCCAAATACCAAGCTTAATTTTTTAGTTTGTGGTTGGAGAGAAACTGGGCTACTTCTGTCCTTGTCATAACTTAGCATTTATATAGTGCTTACTAGGTACAAAACTCTTTATAGATATGAATGATGATCATTGCACCCTCTGAAGCAGGTAGGTGATTTTCCACAAATGAACAGTATAGGGCCAATATATTTTAGACCTAGAAATCTGATAGGAGTTTGAATATTGATATACATTTGTCTGAAGTGTGTAAAGGGCAGAAATCAGCTCCTAGAAGATAGGCTTTCATTTTTAAGGAACAAAAATACAGGGTTTAATTCTGAACACTTGAATAACATCATGTCTCTGATAATGGAGTCTAGTCAGATGTAGTTTTTCCCGAATTAATGTGTTGGCTATTATACAGAACAATTTTTTAAAGGTTCATACAGAACAGAGCTTTAATTTACAAAGATTATGTCAGTTTTAGCTTCCATTTTTGTGGAAAGGTGGTTACGCATGGAAAGGGGGAGCTTGTCTTTCCTGTCTCCACCCGCCTTGGTTGACAGACTTTCCCTCCAGCAATCAGTTGACAGCAATCAGTTTGAGGATTATTTCTGAAAGGAAAAGGTTTACAGCTTTACTTCAACAGTAAGATTAAAAAGAAAGTAGCTGTCATCTATTTCCGTGGCTTAACTAGTTCAAATCATAGCCATTAAAATGCCATATTACTCAACTAAGCTGTTCTGTGCATTTTATACAGGAAGCATTAAATTAAAGGGGGTCAGGCCTTGCAAACAACAGTTTGTAACACAAAATACAAAAAATTAAATTTTGACTGGAACTTCAGAATTTGTTATTTATTGTTTCTAGATAAACTAATTCTTAAAAATAAGCCTTACACAGATATTGTAATGAAATATTGTATCTTGTGACCTTGTCATATATGAAGGAAATGTAGATAATTCTCAGGATAAAAAAGTTCATGTCTTATAACAGCCAGATTCTCACGTATCTTCCAGACTTGCCTCACATTAATTCCCACACCACCATGTTTCCCATTGTACCATTATGAAGGAAAGTACTGTCAAGTTTTAAGATGGAAAATAATTTGCAGTTGTCAACTTTGACGCTTTCTAGTGATAGATTCCTAAGATGCAGTATGAAAATAAGCATTTAAGATATTTTTTTCTAGGTTGCAAAAGTTGGATATCTTTTAGACCTAATCCCCAAACATTAGGTTCTGTCATTCTTGGAAAGATGCGACTCTGCTTCTTTTGTAAAACATGCTACCTTTAGTTTATTCTGTAAATAAATAGCTCAGTTTAGTTAGATGGTATTTTGTTGTGGGTTTTTTAATCTGTTTACTTAATGTACAGAACTTCATTTTACAGCTTTGATTTCTATACTGTTAAATGTTGACTCTTCCAGTAGTTTTGGTAATCTGTGCATCACTGATTTTCTGGCCGTGATATTTTTTCCTCCTCTCCTGTAGTAGACTAATGAAATACCCTTACAATGCGTAGACTTTTTTTGTGCTTCTAGGGTTTTCTAAATTCAAAATCTGACATGTGCACTGGAGAATGAAGAAAAAGAAAAGGCTTGTTATTTTCATACTCTACTGCATTCTTATGTTAGCTCCAAGTTTCTGGATCCTAAAGTAACATCCATGCCTGTACACTGCAAAAAATCCTGAGAGATTAGGCCTCTTTAGCAGGTTAGAGAGCTGAATGTTTTTGTTGTTTTCACCCTTTTTTTAATCTGCCCTCAGAAAAAGTATGGAAGTTTAAGACATTTATTTAAATACTTGATGGCTGGCTTTTTATCCTTGCACTTTATCTCCTGTATCCTGATAGCATAAATACTGGCAGTGATAGAAAACAGGAATTTCAAAACTAAATTAATCTTGAAAAGAGGACTGTTATGATAATTACATATGGTGTTTTAGAAAATGGAAATAATATAAATCTTCACTAAAGAGTTGTTCTTCAAAGGCAGGTAATCAGGTATTCAGAAAAGACCATTGTATCTCTTTTCTTTTTAATCCTTGTGTGGTCATATGCACAGAATATTGTGCTTTAATACTCCAAGGAGTTGCTCTACTTTGCTTCTATAATGAAGCAGTTTCCTTTAATCAAATGGAAGCCAATACAAATACACAGGCATCGAACATAGCTCTATATTGCCCGCTGGGAGATACTTAAATTTGTGCTAGCTTGCACTGGAAGGAAATGCTGTTAAAGCATTTTGTTTTGTTTCTGCAAAAACTCTAATATTCAGAGTGTAAAATTTCCATTAAAAAAAAATCAAATAGTATCATATATACTGATTAAGGTTATTAACTGTTTGGCCAATTATAGGATAATACTATACATGTTTTAACATGTTACTCCTGTACAAGCAGATCATTACTTTATACTGTAGATAAAGAAATATGGGCTGCTCTGCTGTTTCTAATTTACTTTTGTGATCCTAAGGTATTCTTATTTATTAAATGGAAATAATCATTTGTGTATATATATGTGAGGAAGGAAATAACTTTCTAGGTCTTAAATTGCAAGTACTTGTTTTGATGGAGGTGATTTTGCATTTATCTATAAAAGATTCCTTGGTTAAAAGGTTCAGAGAAAGAAGAATTTTGGGATTGCTGAGTAATTTTTAAAAATTATGAATCAAAAAATACCAATTGTCTCTGCATATAGCTTATTATATATGCATTAGTATTTTGACCCATTCTCTGATTGTGCAGTCATGTGCTGTTGGTCCTGGTCCCATGAAATGTGTTCATTGTGTACAGTTAATAATAGCCAGATACTTTATAATTTTTCATTTCTAGATTTTAATGAGGATAATAAGATTATAACAATGTTTATTTTTACAATCTTATTATAATCTTATTTTTTTAAAGAGATGGAGCAACCAAAGCATACACAGTGAGTTGTTATATAGGAAGCTTTGGGTAAGACTTAGAATTAAGTTTTTGTTTTGTAGGTATTGAATGAGATGTACAATATGGGTCTTCACTGAATAGTATACCTCATGTACAGTGGTTTAAACCTACTGCAGTGTGTAATTGAGCTGAGCTTGTTTTTACCACTTAAAAATGTACTTACATGACGCATGAAGGAATCTAAGGTGTCAGTGTAGGGTTGGTCAGAAACTTTTGGAGGGGATGTATCTGTTGACACACTACTTCAGCTTACTATTTCCTGAGAAAGTATTAATTCTGTCTAATAGAATTAATGTCTTTCCTACTCCTAACTGACTTTAAGGGAACTACAGGTCCCAGGAATCCCAGTTGTAAGGCAGCACTTACCATGCTGGCAGCAGGAAGTCTGTATAGCTAGGGGAGTTTGTTTCACCTAACTTGATGGAAAATCTCTTTTAACAAAGAGCTTGGGGAAAACTTCTTTCCCCTTCTCCAAATTATCTAAGAAATTTTGATTCTTAAGTGGAATAATTTCTTGTACTACTGAAGCTTCAGAATTCCTCAGAACACAAATTCTACCTTCCAGTTAGCTAAGTATCCAAGTGTAAAATACCTCTATCTTGACCTCTTGATGTCTAACTTATTCTAATTTTGATGCTGAGTAAATACCTACTTAGCTGTTTAATGTGGGGTGGCTCTGAAAAGTGAATATTGAATATTGCAATCTAATTTGTAAGGACATAAGGAAAACATTTTGCCTATTTGAAATTTTATGAATTGGTACCTTTTTATTTTATGTCAAAGGAATGCGTTTAGGAAGTCTGAGTGAGATGGGAAGGGCTATAAGTGGTTTTCCCCCCAAATAACTAGACAATCCTTTCTAAGGCCCATTCAGCGTTATTCAGACAGGTACAGCAGAAGGTCCCACCCACTTCTTTGCTAATGATAAGGTTCTTCTTCCTTACTTTAATATATAATGCAGGTCTTTTTGTTTTAGAAGATGCTTTATTCTGTGCTGAAGAGGGAGGAACATTCAGTGTAATTTAGTCACATTTTCTTTTTAGTTTCAGTTTTTATGTTTCTTATTAGTTCTGATTTCTTGTTCATTTGCTGTTTCCTGTTGTTTGTTGTTAAGTGTAATCAATATCTAGTGCAGACTTCTTTTTATACAGTCTATTTTTTCAGATTTTAAGTTCTTTGTGTTTCCTTAATGCATATTTCTGCTTTATTTTTCTGGCTTCTCTGGGTTTTTTTGTGGGTTTGGCGGGGCGGGGAGCGGGCTTGGTGGGTTTTTTGTTTTAATTTTTTAAAATTTTATTATCCTCACACTTGCTTTCCAGTTCTGTTTTTGCTCTCTGCTTGTCATTCTCCACCATCTTCAAGTCTGCCAGATCTGGTTTTATGAGTTCTGAAATGAAACCTCAAATCCTGTTGAACTGCAGGTTTTGATTAGTGCTGCTTGGGATGGAAATTTCTTCTGAAATGTTTCTCAGTAGATGACACCAGTTTGCCAACACTCTGCCTGTTCACCTGTATTTTGACAAAATCAATAATTCAGTGGTTTGGGTGCCCACCTGGTATCTGTATTGCAGTAAATTAGGTAGAATCAGGGCTTTGTCTTGCCACAATTTGCTTATACATTGCACTGGGTACTTTTTTTTATTTTTTTTTTTAATTTAATGTTGAGAAACTTGTCTTTACTATGGTGCAAGAGAAACTGTAGAGTATAGCAGTATAGCATCGTATTTCTTGGTGAACAAATCTTTGGTTGACCACCTTTAGATGTAAATGAACTTTGAATTTGGGACATTTTTGTCAATCTTAAAGTAAACAATTTTGGAAGTAACTGTGTGCCAAAAGATATAGATGCCTGTAGTTCATTTTTTTCTGAAACTATGTTCAGTGTTATCATTCACTTCTGGGTAGTAGCTACTGGCTATGACAGTGATATATAATTTAGTAGCACAGCATATGCAAGCACAGGACTCATTCAGGATTTGAAACCTGGATTGTCTCCTATGTGCTTTTGAATCCACATCTTCTACCTGCTGGGAGAGTATCCACACAGTTCATAGAATGTTTTGTGGTAGAATGTTGGATTTGGACCTTTACACTGAAACTTATTATTTTAAATATTAACGAGATGGAGAATACAGCCATAGTGCCCATATCCGTCCCCTGAAGAAGTGGACTGCACCACAGATCTTGCTGTCTTTAAGGGCAGTTGCCTCAGAGACAATTTCACCTTTGATCTTGGGTTAGTTAGTTAATGCCTACGAAGTGAAATATTTTCCCAAAATAAGTGAGGAATGGACCTTGTTTTCCTGATGTTCCTCCAGCATCTGAAGATGGATGGGCAGGTATAGTGGAAGGTTTATGTTCAGATCCCTCCAGGCAATACAGTTGTTCTTGGCTTCCCATTGTCTCCTGAATGCCTTCGGTGGGAGTTGGAGAAGAATGGTGTCATTGACATTACCCAAGAAGCTAGGAGAGCTGTGCTAATGTGTGCCAAAAGCATCCAAGAGAGAAAGAAGGCTGTGTGGTGTCTGGTTCCTTAAGTTCCTTGGACAAATGGGGTTGCAATGCAAGAGCTGGAAATCACCTGATTTGCTGTAACGTGCTATTTGGGGAACAGACCTGGGAAGTATTTAGATGGCAACAAAGCTGTCTATTTAGTAGAGTACACTTGAGTGAAGTAAAGAACAGATTTGAGTGTCCAACGGTGCTACTACCAGCGCAGTCTCAGAACTGGCTAGTAACTTTGGATGCTCTCAGTTTTGTTCTACCAAATGGTATATTTTAAAAAAAACTATTTATGGAAAACTAATATTTAATGTTTCTGAAATTTACATTGATTTTAAAGGAGTCAATTTTTCAAATTCTGACTTCATGCTTAAAGAATCTAGTCCTATATATTAATGTACTTTAATATATGTTCACAATGCTTTTTCATAGACTTGCTTCTAAGTAAACAGAATAAATTACTCCAATGATGTTTTTCCTCTTGTTTTTCACCAAAGTCAGGTAATAGACCTTCTTTACATTAGTAATTGAAACACAGTGGGTTTTAATTGTCAGATTTCACCAGATACTTTAGGACAAGTACTTGCAGACATAACATTAGTTCTGCTGAAATCCGTAGAGCTGTATGTGGTTGAAGTTACAGTTGCTTAAATTGAGCTTGCATTGTGTACTTTTGAATGTGGTGTTTGTTTAATATTGGAGTACATTCTGTATATTTGATTAATAGTTAAGTGAGACAAACATTTTTTTAAAAAAAGCCCATGGCATATCAAATTTTGAAAGGGACCTCAGCAGAAGAAAGGCGATATATTGAAATGTATTTTTTTCAGTTTAAGAATGTTTTAAGGAGCTGGCATAGGGAAAACTGTTAATTACTGTTAGGTGATATTTGGATTGTGATATTGAAATAAAAGCTTCCTACTTTGCAAATTATGCTAAATTGGGAAAAACAATACAGTCATATTTTGTACAAAAGAACTTAGATTAGTTAAAAGTATTCAGGCAAATGACTGTCAGATGTAGTTAAATGCAGATATGTAATATTACTCTGGGGCAAGATTAAAATGGAGGGTATCTACTGAATGGAAAAATCTTGGAGTGTGCTGATCAGCAGAGGGATAGAAAGACCTGTTAGAAGAATACCTGCTGTATAAAGCACTGTTTCAGTACAGCTGTTCTGTAGCTGGGGAAAAAGAAAAGTGAGAGTTATATGCATAAATAAATTGAAGTCATGTTTGTTAACTCGTATATACATGGGAGCATTCAAAGTTAAACTGAACTAAACATTTTTATTTATATCATATTAAGTCAATAGGTACATAACACTTCTTCCTTGTCTCCATTCAGTGTATTCACTGAATGGCCATTTTATTTCTTAAGAAATATGTGTACACATGGATCAATATATTTTGCATTTCATTTGGTTTAATATTCCTGAGTTTTCTTATATTGATGTGACCTCAAATCCTATCTGTGTGCGTTTGTCTGAGAATAGTTACTTTGTGTGCTCAAGTCATAGATTCACATTATCTCCCAGTGAAAATGCAGACAGGTTAAAAATACTGTTGTACCTTCTTGCCAAACAGCAGACTTAACCTGCTGCATCTGAAACTGTTATTTTGAAGACAATAGTAGAGAGTAAATGGAATACAATAAAAAATTTGATGTACTGTTCTTTCTGGGGGGAGCAAAGAGTATGAAACATGTTGAACAATAGGGTGGAAAGATAGATGTCCATGTTTTAATGGAGTCTAGGTAAGAGAAATGTCTGGGATTAATCCAGTGATGAATTAGGTGCTATCCTACTCTCATAGACTGTGCTCATTGGACTTGTTATTATGTGGTAATCCGGTTTCTCCATATGACACCAATATAAAAGAAGACTGTTTTTGCCTACAGAGCCCAGTGGCATCCATTTTCCTGCCCGCCTCTCTTTCTTACAGACCAAAAAGTGATTGTACATTGCACTCCATTTCTAAGTATGGCCTTCTTTGCCCTTCACCAGATTCCGCATTTGGTGCCCAAAACACAAGAACTGAGAGTCTGTTTTGCATCTACTGGGCTTGATATTATTGGTGAATCAAAAAGATGGGGCTCAGATTGGCTGTCAGTGAAAAAGCTGAGCTTTCTGCAGTGAATCAAGAGTTGGCTAGCAGCTGTGTGTGTAAGGGCTCAACTGTAGAGCCTTGTTGTGGAAAGCTAGTGTTTTATCATCCATATAATTGGTGTCTGAAATCCATCTGCAGCCATGTGTCGACAGATAGCTGAGGTTAGAAATTAACAGTCTCTAGCAGTGATAGCCAATTCCTGGAGAAAAACATAGATGCTGTAAGAATGTGATAATGCTGTAGTGCTGATGTTGAACCAGTGTTAGAAGTCAGGAGGAAGGAGGGAGCCTTAAGCCAAGGTTTTAGTCCCAGAACCTTGGCCAAATTCTAGTTTAAATATATGCTGTCTGCCTACCCTGACTGTCTTACTTTGAGGATAGTGTAGGGTGAAAAAAAGAAATTGTAAAATGTCCATGGTGCAAAGGAGCAGTTTTAACTCTGGCATTATAAAATCCGAGACACCCAAAATTAACTTTGTGAAGTTAATCTTGCATGCCCCCCATAGTCAGTTCTTTCACATTAGAAAGTGGTGGGGGTTTGGCTGTGGCAGATGCTCATCTTTTTCCCTGTTCTTCATTTGTGGTCATCTTAAATGAATTCTGTGTTCAGTCATTTCTGAGGCTAGTGTAAAGAAGTAACATCTGTTCAGCTTGAAATTCTTGCTATTTGCTTTTAAATAAAATAGCCATTTCCCTTTTATCCCTCCCCCCTTTTTGTTTTTTTCTTGGTGACAACAATGGTGAATGTTTTTTTCATGGAAGACAGACTGCATGCCCTAAACGTCACCCTGACATTCTAGTTCTTAAATTGAAACCTTTGGGTTTAGGTTTTTATATATCATCTTGGTGTATATGCTGTCCTTCCTCTCTATTTGTCAGAAAGATTAATGTGAGAGTAGAGTATTAGCATAGCACAGCACAGGATTGTATTAGCTAGTTCTTGTCTCTCTAGAAAGGACCCCTATTCCTTTATTGTATGTTTTGTTTGAATTTGTTGACAGTAAGAGTAGGCTCCCACTGAAGGAAAAAAATATCTCTTTGGAAAGCTAACAAAGGAACAATTCCATATAACAGAAGTGTCACAGAAGAGTGGTTATAGTTTTCGTTGCTTGCACCTTTAGAGTAAAAAGCAGAAACGGATCCAGTAATTTAGTGCAATTCTTGGGTACTACAATCACAGTAGTTGAGAGTAGCTGCATAAGTGGACAATCAGGAAAATCGTAAAAGCACTTTAGTATTTAAGGGTGTATACTGTTTGAATTCTTCCCTGAAGAAGCATGGGGTCACTATTTTTCACACTTAGGTAGGATGACAGACTAATTTAAACACTATTTGTAACAATGCTAACTGAGGCTGGTGAGCCACTGCCTTTCATTTAAAAAGCACAAAACCAAAGGTATGTCACTCAGTAAAGTAACAGTAGATGTAGCTGAGGGGTTTTGCTGAATAATTCTTAGGAGAAATAAGGAAATGACACAAAGGTGAAAATGAGCCAAATGCTCATGACCTTGCATAAATGACTTGGCATAAACGAAAAGTGTGAATTCAGACACTGCTTTGTGAGAGCTCTTTAGATGGAATGGTAGATGAAGATGAGTAGTAAGGAAGAGAAAACAATTGCCTACTTGTGATTTGTCATGCTAAGAAAAGTGGAACTTAAACACTCTCTGTAAATAAGCAAGATTGCATCAGAACCAAGTTCTATCATCTATTTCTTTCCTTAATCAGAAGAAACCTTGAGAACACTGTAATTTTGTGTAGCTGTTTAGGTCAGCTGTAGTCGAGCTGATCCCACTTTTAGCAAGAACCAACTCTTTCCCTGCTGAAATAACCAAGATAAGAATGGAAAAAAGTTCATCATGCTTTGAAGCATTCCATCTCTGATCTGAGTAATTGTCCCAAGGGATCTCTAGAGAACTTCAGTTTTCTCATTTATTTTTTTAGAGCACCAGCAGCACTTTAGTCCATTGGGGAAGCAGTTATTAAATCTGCAGAGTGCACTCTAACTCACTTTTGAAAGACTTGCACCTGCTTCCATTGAAATGTCAGAGAAGCCAGCCTAGGTATTGGATGGGAAAGGACTGAATGTGCCTCTTACATATGACTGGTTACACAACTGCTCAGTAACAAGAACTATATTGTCAAAAAAAAAAATCTTAGTCATGTTGAAACTGGGAAGAGATTAATTCTTCCAGAATGGGATGTTGGTTTTTTATGTTGTTCTATAAACGTAGATAATTTTGAAGCTGTGGGTAATATGATCTTTTATCTAAGCTGGCTTAAAAATAGGAGAGTCTGTAATCTACAGCATAGGTAATGTGCAAGATAACGATGTGCGTCTACTAAAAATGTTGTTTCCTGTACCATTTTGACTCTTACTGTATGTGTGGGTACTTGGAACTTATTACAGAATTAGCATTTAACATCTATTTATCTTACCTCTACTGTAAGACCCTTTTTCCTATTCCCATACAGTTCTTATAGGAGTGCGTTGTGGTCATACTGTGTGTATTTCCATAACATAGATATTGGGTGTTCTGGTTGGATTTTTTTTTGTTTAATAGCAGTAGAGCTAGCTTAGACCTTATTCAGTTCCTTAAAAATAAATTGTGAATACTTCTGTCATAGATTATAGGCTTGTACAATAATTCAGGTTGGAAGAGACCTCAGGAGGTTATCTTGGTCCAGCCCTCGGCTCAAAACAGGGTCAGTGTTGAAGTCCAGCCAGGGTACTCAGGGTTTTCCCAGTTTGGTCTTGAAAATGTCTGAGGACAGAGACTGTACTACCTCTTGGGGCAACCTGTTCCAATGTCTGACTGTCCTGATCATAAAAAGACTTTTCCTTATATGCAGTCAGAATCTCTCATATTTCAGCTTACATCTGTTATCTTGTGTCCTCCCACCATGCAACGCTATGAAGAGCCTGGCTCCACTGTTGTGATGACCTCCTTGTAGGCAAGCTCCTTTGTTGTTAATAGTAACATTATAGATGTTTAAGTACTCTGTCTCACTTAGAAGACTGGCTTTCTTTTTTGTGGTTCTGATACCAAAAAAGTATTGGAGGCAATTCATCCTATGTGTCTAATCTTCTCTGTCACAGATATGGGTGCTTGAACAGAAGGCTTGGGGAGACCTTATCAGAGTTCATAAATATCTCATTGGAGAGTGCAAAGATGAACCCATACTCTTCTCAGTGGTGCCCAGTGGCAAAATAAGAGACAATGGGCATAAATTGAAACACATGAATTCCATCTGAACAAAAAACAGTTTTTTACTGTGAGGGAGGTCTAGAGTGGGAGGTTTTGGGGTTGGGTTTGGTTTTTTTATTATTTGGAAATATCTCAAATCTCATAAAGATAAGTAAGTTTTACATGATGATAGAGATGAGAAGCAAGTTATTGGAAGCCAACTGAACAATAGCTAAAATACTGTTGGATGAAAATGATTTTTTAAACCATATGTTCTTAATTAATTGCCTTTTATTTTGAAGCATGTATCTGTTGAAACGCGAGTAAAAGATCTTGATGTTCTTGTTTCCTTCTGTGAATGCACTAGGTCTAATTACTTCAGTAAAGTTAAGCATTTCAGTAAAACCTGTTGGTTATGTCTCCAATCAGTTCCTATTGTTCCAGTAGGAAAAAAGGTAAAGTATTCTGAGTCATCATATAACCAAAAATTATTCTTGTTTTTTGATTACATATCTGTCAGATTTTATAAGGCAAGTACGGCAAGTAGAAGTTTATTCTGTTAGGTGTACAAATCAAAACAGACTTTTCTTTTTTTTAAGATAACTATTCAGTTTTAGCCTGAGCTAAATTTTCCACAGAATAAAGTAATTTGAAAATGCACTCAGATTTTTAGAAGTGTTCTAAGATATAAGGCTTGTAACTGAAGATATTCAGAATTACAGATTAATTACTAAATTGCAAAAGTAGTGTGTATTGAGGGATTGCCAAACATTTCTAAGATGGTGTTTTAAGTCCTTTATTTGCAGGCAAGCGTGTATCCTGAAGTATCAACATTCTGTGCTGCTATTACTACTGTGATTCAGCACTAATGCACTAATTCATCTAGAAGGAAAATTTCCGGAAGATGGTCTGACTGGAGCCAGTGCTTTTGTTGTGCATACACCATCCTTCCATGCTGCTTTGATCAGCCAGAACTCAAGCACAGAATCTGTCACCTGTGTTAGACTCCTGCACAACACAAAGCATGAGATGTAAAGGAAAAAAACTACAGTGTAAAAGTAAGCATCAGAATTAAAACTTCTGACCACAGGGAAGATGTTTGTACTGTTTCACTCTGTACACAAGCAGAAGATGCCTGCAGGAAGTAAGGTGTACAGAAATTAGTCTTTTTTTTCCCCAAAAAATGTTTCTACTGCATTTCCTGATTTTAGGTGTTTCTTAATTCACTCGATCATCAGAATTCATTGTGGACATCTTATACAGAAATTTAATCAACTTATGCTTTATTATTCATGTCCAGTGTTGCTTGCACTCAAAAAAGAAGAGTTTGTTGCTTATGTCAATTGGAAAAGCCTATTTTGCCATTGCTCAGAGAGTCTTTGGTCAGATCATAGATTGAGATTAGGGTCTTGGGCAAAATCCTGACATTACTACCAGACCCAAGATCATTGGCACAAATCCTAATGATCTTGTCAACCTAAGCAACTCAATCAGAAGCTTAGGAAGAAAATTTCCTGTGATACAGGAGAGTGACAGAGAACTCAAGATAATAATTGACTAAAATGAAGTAGTGCTTTTCAGAGTGGGAAACACAGTGATGTTGCAAGAGACACAAATAGTTGCCTGAGATGCAGGCAACACTAGGAAGTCTTGGCAGCAACAACAGTAGGCTGGGATTTCTGGACCCAAGGTAGGATTCAGAAGAATAATCAACTTTTTGCTGCCTTAATGAAATAGGACTGGTATCTTAAATCATAGAATCATAGAGTAGTTTGGGTTGGAAGGGACCTTTAAAAGTCATTCAGTCCAACCCCCCTGCAATGAGCAGGGACATCTTCAACTAGTTCATGTTGATTAGAGCCCTGTCCAGACTAACCTTGAATGTTTCCAGGGATGGGACATCTACCACCTGGGCAATATGTTCCACTGTTTCACCACCCTCATTGTAAAAAATTTCTTTCTTATATCTAGTCTAAATCTACTCTCTTTTAGTTTAAAACCATTACCCCTTGTCCTATCACAACAGGCCCTACTAAAAAAGTCTGTCCCCATCTTTCTTATAGCCCCCTTTAAGTACTGAAAGGCCACAATAAGGTCTCCCCAGAGCCTTCTTTTCTCCAGGCTGAGCAACCCCAACTCTCTCAGCCTTTCCTCACAGAAGAGGTATTCCATCCCTCTGATAATTTTTGTGGCCCTCCTCTGGACCCGCTCCAACAGGTCCATGTCTTTCCTGTACTAAGGACTCCAGAGCAGGTCACTATACTCCAGGTGGGGTCTCACCAGACCAGAGTAGAGGGGGGAATCACCTCCCTTGGCCTGCTGGTACGGTTCACTTTCTGGGCTGCTAGAAATCCTTCAGTACCTCAGAGGTGAACTGAAGACTGTTAAGGTATGGGTTGTTTCTGTATGTCTCAAAGCTTATTTGGGAAAGTAATCTTGGGGAGTTGTATCTCATGCTAGAATCATTTGGAGCTGATGATGCCAAGGGCCATATTTAGGTAATGCTGATCCATTAGAATTCAGAATGCTGAGGCCAACTAGTCAGACATAATTTGTTCCATCATGTGATTACACAAACATCCCTCTTTGTGCCCTACACCTTTGGCACCTAATAAAGCTAAAAGTAGGAGTCTAGGCTCTCCATAGGCAGTGGTGGCTTCAGAGTCTGATTCAACTAAGATAGGAACACCCATCTGCATTGATTACACAGAAGATCCTCATTTCATGCAAACTTAAGTACCTAAAGAACAACTCTTCAATTAAATTATGGAACTAGGGAGAAGAGAACATTCCTTCTATCCCCATCTATACCTGTCTCCTCCTTACAAAGGAGCTCTCTGCCCTCCTAGAACCTGGGAAGGAAAGCAGTTTTCAATAGATGGTGCTTCTGCTTTTGGTGTTTGGGTTTTGTTGTTGTTGTTGTTGGGGGGGAAGTTGCTTTTTTAAATGTCTTTTTTTTCCTCTCACAGATTTGGTTGAAGACAGGTCAAGTGTTCCTGCCTCTTATCCTAGTAGATAGAACTTTTGAGTATGAGATTGAAAATTTTTCAACCCTGTGCTACCCAAAGAGGTGATCTTAGCTATTATCATCTAACAAGTCTAAAATGTTTTAACAGATGAAAATGGAAGGAGATAATCAGTGTGAATACTTCTTTTCTTCTTCTTTTTTTTTTCTTTAACCTGCAGCCATTCCATATTATCATCTGGCTAATTGATAGATATATATATATATATATGAAAAATATGTTGCATGTCACTAGTGACACATCCTAAGGCAAAGCTTTGTGTAAGAAATACTTTTTGAGACCAGCCTTTCTCTGCCTGGAGATCACTTCCCCGCCTGTGAAGTAATCCTAGGGAAACTAAGCAAATCAATATAAATGCAGAGTCAGCAGAGAGGAAACCTTACACTGAGATTTTCCTATTATAGCATGTCTGCCATGTAAGTTTTCACACAAAGATTGTCAGGCTTCTACTTTCACATTAGGAAATATGTCTCCAGTAGATTGGATGGCAGGGTTTTATGAGGAATTTATTTTGTGGGAATAGTGAAAACTAGAAACAAAAACTTTCCTTCAGAAGCTAAACCTCTAATCCTTGATTATTTGGCTAGAAAAGTGACAGCTAATCTACTGGTACCATTAAGAATTGTATCTCTGTTATGGTTTTCATTTTCTCCTTGGGTAACAAAACCCAAAGAATTTAGTATGCTTGTCATATAGCCCTCCCCTGCCAAAACAGTAATGTTGACAGCTCCCATGGCAGTAGGCTGTTTTGCCAAATCTTTTACATAGATTCAAAACCTCTCAGTAGCCATAATATTCTTTAGGGTTTTTTTGGTGTGGAGGTTTTTTTGAGATGAACTCCTGTGTATGTTTAGCACCCAAGGATATCTGGGTCAACTTCACATTGTCTTGACTGGGAGTAAGCGACATCTTCCAAAATTAATTTTTTTTACAGTTGTGCACAAAGCTAAGTCCACTGCTTAGAGAAACTATCTCTGTAATACTACCCTTCCGTTTTACTGGAACTTCTCAAAATGAGGTGTTTACATGTATCAACAGCCTAGATTATATTTCAGGTATGAAACTCATGGTTAGAAGGGTCTAACTTTGGGGGTTTAGTTGCTTACAGAGGCATCAGAATCTATCTGTAGGGGAGTGATTTGATAAAGGTGTTTTTGCAAAAAAAAAAAAGTAGTATAAACCATCTTTGAATAAGAACAAATCTGGCTCAAAAGCATTTCTGGTACTGACAAATTTCCTCTTTTAGCCATGAAAGAGATAATAGTGCTCTGAGATAGAAGAAGATTGCCTTTGGATTTTAGAAACATATTTTTAGGTGAAAGTGAATTTTCATTGTTGTTCTCTTATTCTTTATCTATGATGACTGTGTTAGGTAAGGTGTTTTCCTGTATTGATAAGCTTTTCTAGGAAATCACTTGCTGACCATTTCATTTATTAAGTTTTAAAGCTTTGATATCCTGTCCATGAAATGTAAATGTAAATGAGGTTTTATTCAGGCTTTTTGGTTTTGATGCATTTCCCAGAAAATTAACTGCAAATGCAAATCCATGTACTGAGGTTTAGAGATAGGTGTATAGAGAGGTAGATGTTCTTGAGGAAATGTCTTTAACCTAAACTTGAATTTTTAGGTTTCTAAAATGTTTTTTGAAATGTGATTATTCTAATTGTTTCTTCAGAGAGGAGAAAAAGATACTGTCTCTGCCCCCAAAGCCACTGTCATAGAAGCACCATTCACATCTTTCAATTCTGTTTTGTAAAAATATTTTTAGAAACAACAACAAAAATTTCCCAAGTTGAAAAATCATTAATTCACAGTTTTCCCTGTCTCTTACTATCCTGATTAATTACTATTATACCTGCAACTCTGTTTTAAAGAATGCTTTAATCCTATCTCATCTATCACTTTAAAAATAACCCATTTAAACTCTCTCCAGATGTCATAATTTATTTTTAAATTTTAGGATTTGTTTTCAGGAAAATGGAGTAAAATATACAATATTACAATATATGCTACTTCCTGTTGTCATTGTCTAAAATTTTACCAGATTGCCTTCTGTTTCTAATAGGTTGTAAAAAATTTTTTTTTACATTTTATATTTACTAGTTTTTAGTTTGCCCCTCTTTTCCTTAGCTTATCCTTTTGGAACACTGCATACAGCTTCAGGCAGCACCTTTTTAGCATTTGTTAATAGGTAACACAGCAATGAAACTGAAAATGCATTTCTTAAAATGAAAATCAGGAAGGACAGTGTAGGGCACAGATCTGAATTATAGCATACAGTATTGCAGAGCACCTGCTAGTTGCTGATGTTTATGTGCTTGAGCAGTTGGTGGTACTGAAAACTGACATGGCACAATGAGATTCATCAGTTTGATACGAATGAATCCCACAATCCATGCTGTGGGCTAACAGACACTGGTAAAGTCTAGTTGGGAATGAAATGCTGTGGCTGTAATTGTGACAGACAGTGATCCCTACCAGTTCTACAAGTAAATAAATACATAAACTTCCTGTTATGCACCTTTTAATAGCCTAAATGTAATGTAGTTAGGCTCTTTTCCCTGTCTGATAAATATAGATTAAAAATGATGTGATTTTATTGAAATTTTTATTTTTCTTCCTTAATATATTCAGAAAAACAAGCTACATTAAAGGTGTTACAAGCACATCAGAGTATTCTGAGCTGCTTCACGTAGTGATTTGTTTTGAAACATGATACACACACAAAGACAACGGTTAATAACTTCAGGCAAGTAACTAATTCTGAATAGAAACTTTACTACTAAAGTAATTTAGTAGCATCAGCTGTGGTAAAGAACAGTGCATATTGTTTCAATAAACAAGGCTACCCTCCAGATACGCCACAATAATCTTTTATTTGTATTTTTATATATACCTTCACTTACCAACTTTCAAATTAAAATATAGTTGATTAATCTTGATGAATATATCACTTTTACTACAGACTCAAGTATTTTGCAATGGCTTAGTGCAGGGCTAGCTAGAAGATGAAATATTTGAGACATGAAATTATACCAAGTATGCTTTAATTGCACATTCTTCAATCCCAATCTTCAAGTTTTCTTTTTTTTTAGTTTCCTCCCATCTATGGTGACCTGTACAGATACTGCTGTAGCACAAAAAAGCTCTTAATAGTTACTATAGATTCTAAGAAGTATCACGGGTTAATATTTTTAATAGCATCCTACCTCACAGCTGTAACTCATTTGTTATTTTGAAGCCCTGAAGATGTGCCACAGAATAGATTATATGTTATAGTCATTATTACTGCAGTTATCCATATTTTACATTGTTAAAATTATAGGTAACTGTACTTTTAATTAGTCAGATGAAAAGGGTTTTGAGCTGTTCTGAGAAACTTCTGATGCTTTCAACACTTCTCGTAACTTTGATCTCTGATTAAAATTAAATACTAACAGTTGTTTCCTAAAATTCTTGCTGCTTTATAATTGTTTCTAAGAGCATCAAAGACTAGAATGAAATTGATATTCTTATAACTTCCTTAAAATGTTGTTTTACTGCAGAATACTAAGCATAACTTTCATGATCAGACTGTGCATATGAAAAAAAATCATTGTTTAACTGCAGAAAAGAATCTGTGCACATTTAAATACAAATAAAAGATTCAAGCCAGACCTAACTTCTTTCCTTAATCTATCTCTTTGCTCAAATGTCTTGACATTTGATGACTTTTCCATGCTCTACTTCCAAATGTGTCAGTTTTAATGGGAAATATTCACAGTATCCATGGATAGGTATACCTCATCTCATCCTGGACTGAGGTCAAATCAAGTAAATCCCTGTGTCCAAACATAGGCTACAGAAGTCATTAAGCTTTTATATAGATTATAAAGATGTAAATACAGTTCGCTCACCCAAGGGAGCAGACTTCCTGTGCATGCAGTAATGAGTTCACACGTGTAGTAACTCTAATGGAGGGTGCATTGAAGCTGTTGTTGGTGCACTTTGCAGCTTGATGTGAGCATACATGGCAACTTCATGTATATCTGCTAATGTTGCTATGATTGTAGCTCTTACATTAACTCTTAGGGGGCTGTTTTGTTTATAAACTGTATTTTATGCTAGTAGATGTCGGTTTTCAACAAGCCTAGATGTAGACTGGAAGTGTAATCCCATGCTCTCTCCAGAGATAATGCTGTCTGAGAGCTATACAAAAACAACTGAAATGACTGAAAATGACTGAAAGTGAGGAATTTTATATTTTTTAAAAAAATACATTTCCTTTTATGCACACTATTAATACTTCTTGGTTTTTACCTACCAGTATTTTTTTCCATTTTTTTTTTTAAATGTTCATAGGTAAATGAATACCAGCAATGCCATGTCTTCAGGGCAGGTAGAGAACAAGGTAAGACTTAACCAAACTGTGTTTGATGAATTCTATGTTAAATAGTAACTTCCAGTAAAGACTTTTTAGACCATTTAGCAGTGTCCAGATTAGCCCATGTTGAGCATCTGGCACTTCTTTATAAATTAAGTGTTTGGTATATTAGTTTTTTGACTGAATCTTATGGGGATTAGATGATCTAAACTTCTTAAAGCTTCCTGTTCTACTTCTTTCAGAGAAAATTTAGGGAAGGAGAAGGTGATGCTTTGATATCTGTTTCTTCTTTTCTTCTTTTTTTTTTTTTTTTTTTTTACTATGTTCCTGCAACCATCTGTTCTTTTTAATTTAGTTTTATGCCAGAAAGTTCTTACTCAGGGCAAAACTATCTTTATGCGAAACACTCTGTGCTTCTTACATCCTTGTAAAAAGGTGTTGGATTTTTGCACAGAGTTAACATTCCTTTGTGCAACAGTCTCAAACAGAAAAAAAAAAAAGTTAAATTTACCTGGTGGCTTTCTTGTGACCTTTTTTTACTGACATATTTTTTAAAAACATGGTTAGTAATATACTGATATTTAGTAAGTGGCAGTTGATGTTGCAAGGAGCTCCAAGGCTTTTTTTTCTTTGTTCTCTGATGGAGGATTTCATGTGAGGCTACTGTTTGACAGCATTGCTTGCTGTAACATTTCCTATCTTACTTTTGTGTGTGGTGTAGTTTAGGTGGATCTTTAAACCTTTCAGCAGGATGCAGCCAGAATACTTTGGTTTATGGAAATTGGCTTATTTTTGTGTCATTTTATGTTTACCTGTTTCAACATAATTTCACAGAGGACAACAGTTACAATCAACAAAGTACTCTAATTTAAGAAAATTTTTTAAGCCAAAAATGGGGCATAAAATTAGCTAAATACTTCTTGGAGAGTAAATGGCATAGTTATAATTTTACATGCCATTTGATGTTGGTTAGTCATGCTTTACTTCAGAAACTAATTAACTGACCATTATGTGACATGTGCTATATGTACCAGCTTTATAATCACAACAGAAATCACATTATACTAGAAACTCTTGTAATGCAATTGTTAGTCGAACTTTACCATTTTCCATTTATTACAAACGCTTATTAAAAATACATATATAAATACTACAAGTTGATAGGGGCTTTGTGGCAGTCTTGCTACCATTCAAACAGAGAGCAGACAGCGCTTTAAACACAAGGGGACAAAGCTGATAATCCCCTTGCTTTTGTTGTGCAGCTTACTCCTTCCCTCTCACATGTCCTGGCAGAGAGACTCACTGTCTTAAATGCATGGAGGCAATAGATTTCCTTCAGCTTCATCTCTTGATAATTGCTGTGGAATCCCAAGATCACAAGAGGAGGAAATACTCAATGGGAGGAGGAAATACTCAATGGGAGGAGGAGAGCTGAATGACACATGTCTTAAAAGGGACCATGGCCTTTACTGTTCTCATCTGGCCAGATAAAATTCTTCTGATTTCTGAGAGCTGGACTACAGGGTAAGGAAAGTCCCAGAGATTTCATTAGACTATTGCATTTACTGTGCTATTCAGTGGGTTTAATAAGAGTCTGATTTGAACAGAGAGGAAGGAATTTCATGGAGATGAGTATCAGGCTTCTAACACAAATTAATTTGTATCAGATGGGCTCTGAAAAGTAATTCTCCTCAAGTAAGCCTCTTAAAGGACCATTTACCCTCTGACAGTTTATTTGAATTTGATTTCTTTAATCTTAAAAGACAATTTCTGGATCTCTTCTGGATCACCTACCCCAACATTCATTTCTCTGCTCATGTTTTCCTTTGAGGTGGCAGATATTTGGGGGAAAGGAGTAGCAAGGAAACTTGTCTGTGGACATTTCAAGTTATTTTGCTTGCAGGCAGGTGAAAACTTTGAAGATTGACTCTCAGCGTGGGTGATCACTGGCAGCATGCTGCAAGTATTCCACAGCAGAAAATATTTCATTATAGGTGCAACCAAAATTTCAGTCAAGAGGTGCAAGAGGAAATTCTTATTTCAAAGAATAAATAACAATGAAATGACAAGGTATTTAAAAAAAAAAGAAAAAAGTTTACAGTGGAAAAGCGAAATAAAATTATCAGAACCAGGGGGAGATCTCTTTTAGTACAACTTCATCAAATTGAAATTTAAAGGCTTTCTAACTCTTTGGAAGACTTAAAAAGTTTTTGTAGATTTTTTTTTTTAATTGTATTTTTCACTGTATCTGGATTTTGATTCTTTATTTAACTCTACTGTGTATTCTCTCCAGGCAGCTTAGTAGCTCAACCTCATTTACTATTAAGAAACTAAAAAAAATGGCCAAAGGGTAGGGAAAGAATACCAGTCTTTAAAAGTTAGTCTTAAATATTTTTTCCTGAAGTCTTTTTATTCTATTATCTGTCAGGGGATCTTTAGTTTGTCACTAATGGGAAAAAAAATTACTTAGGCTTCAAATTAAAGTCTATGTAGTTTTTAAAGTATTATTTTCTTCAAAGTCAGATTTACAATAACAATATCAGATCTTTTTCTCAGCAGAAGTATATTATAGAACTTATGCATTAATGGCACTAGACAGTGTCTGGGCAGGAGAGCTACCTCACCTCCTGCGATATCCAAAGTAAAATCAAGACTATTTATAGTGGGAAGGGGCACACCACAGTTACTTCTTAAAAACAGTCTGCTGTGGTGGACTGAGGTCTTCTCTGTGTGCATTGACTTGTCACCCACTAACACTCTCCTTTTGGAACATGACCCATTGTTGCCAATAGCAACTGTGGATCCTTTTATTACCTTACTAAGGTAGATAAGGCAATTCAGTAGCTATTAGAAGCTTACTGTTTCAGGTCTAATTTCTATTACCAGACATGTGGGAAAGTCCTCCACTTTTCAGATTTTTTAAAGTACTAGACTCTCTAAGCTTTTTTAGTGCCAGTTGCCTTTACAAGCAGCATCTTCTATTGCATTCTTGTCCTTAGGGTATTTTGAAAATTATATTTTATTGCTATATTTCTTGTCCAAAGTTGCAAAAGGTACATTTTTTTTTACAATTATGTCAAATGTCCATTTTCAGAGGAGAAGATGAATATAAGGCATAGGTGGACAGGAACTTAAAAGTTGCAACCACAAACTAGGTACAAAGAAACATCTATTATATTTTATGTAAAGAATTTGAGCATGGCTTGTAAATGATCAAAAACATGCTTGGATGTGATACTGTTCCTTGTGAAGTGGGTTTTTGCTCTGAGGGGGAAGAGGCCTTTCAGTCACCTCTGGTAGTTCTACTAATGCCTTTGCCATCTGAAGACTTCTCTCAAAAAAGATTCACTTTTACTGATGTATTCTATTTAATTACCTACTCAGATTAAACACCCTATTCTTAATTAGTAGTAAGATTTGGTTAACAGCCACTCCAGGTTTGTCCTCCCTGCACAGAAGGGGCTTAACAAAATAGTGAAATCTCAACTGTTGGAGGAAAACTAGTGGCATTTTTTTTTACTGTATTACAATGTGTCTTGGAATTCAAGCCTAGGACCACTGGGTGGGGCTGTACAAATGCCAAAGACTTCTGCCTACAAGAGTTTATAATCTAAGCATGAACTGAGACAACAGATGGATAGAAACCAAGAAGGAGGAGTAACATGAGGAAACAAGATGTTAGAAGGTAGTCATTCAGCAGAGGAGCAACTGGCTTTCGAAGGCCAAGAAACAAAGAATTTAAAATAGGGCAATGAAATAGCTTTGCTGATACTTTCTAGGATGTTATATGTGCAGAAAAGCACCATAAGAGAAAACTCTGCAATCCTCCTGCAAGTAAAGGATCTGACAACAGAAATAAGGTACAGTTGGATGATGATAAATGAAAGATGGCAACAGACGAGGGTAGATTATGAAACACAGAAGAAAATGAGGAGAAGCAGAAGACAATGCAGGGTTTTGGCCTATATTGTGATAGCTTCCAATCCGTTTAACTTTTCTTCTTTTAAAGAATTATGTTGTGCAACATTAGGGTTAAAGCATCTGTCCTATATACAGTATGTTATAGTTTATCAGAAAAATTGCATGCTAATCTGGCATAGTATTAAGTTGCAGTAACTACAGAATCCAAATGATTTAAAGATTGAGGCCTTCTGAGAATACATGTGATTCTTTCCTTTTGTGTGTCAGGTTGTTGAAAATTTCACTCTGAATGGCTACTGCCATGCTTAATTAGCAAGCAGATCATAAGAGAGACTGCTTCTTCACCAACTGTGACCAGCAGGTATTGACAAGAAAGTCATGTAAACTCTACAAATGACTGCTGGTGTGCTTAAAACAGCAGAAAAATATATTCACTTCAATGTCCCTGGGGCATTTAGCTTTGTATATTAGACAGCAGCTTTTACTGGAAATGTGAGCCCAGGGCTTGTGAACCTGCAAAAATCTATAGATAATGTTCCAGCTGTTTGAAAAAGCCCACACACACTTACTGGTAGAGTGTTGTCAATATTTAACTCAGCAAGTTCAAAACTTTTTTCTAGGGGATATAAAAGCAAAAAAGAGATTGTTCATTTTTCCACTTTTCAAAATAGTTTTGGATCTATTTTTGGTACCTTTTTCTTCCAGGTATCAGGACTGAAGCCTTAAAGCAGTCCTTTTCTTGTAACAGCAAGATCTTTCACTCTCTACCACCATGAAAATTTTAATCAGTCTAGTAAAATTATTCTCATAAAGCAGGAAAAAAAAGAAAAAGGAAAAAAAAAGTTAGAAGCCTTAGTTAATCTGTATTAAATTCTGGAAAGAACTGATGCCTTTGCAAATAAAATCCTGCTGTTAGGTTGTTAGTAGAGAATTAGGTCCACATCCTAATTATAAGCAACTGGGATTCCCAAATCATGCTCATGAATAAACTGCTATATTGACCCTTCGGTGCAAGTCAGAATGCAGACAAGTGTCAAGAGCCAGCTGGCTTGACCACAGAATTCTCATTTGTGAAGGTGCTAATTTGTTTATCATTGGATCCTTTGGCTTCAATGGACCTAGGGCCCTGGGAATACTTTCATTATACATTTGTATTAAATCACAGCCCACCCATGGGGGGGTTGTGTGTATACATAAATGTCTGTACATTAATGCATCTCAATCCTTCTGTACAAAAATAATATGAAAGTAAGATACATAATTTTATTTAGCACACAGATTACACTGTATTGGAGAATGCAGTGTATTTGTACCTTGATTAATTATGAAGTCTTAGTAATTTAAGAGCACTCATGATCAGTTATGCAGAATTTCTCTTTTTATAAAACTGAAAACCAACATACATCTTGTATGCCTTGTCACAGAGATATGTGTGTATTCTTATTATCTGTATGAATTCAAGAGTGCCATATTGTGCATTAAAACTGGCAAAAGATTAACCCTGCAGACCTCTGTCAGTAAGAACTTTTTGCTACATTGAATATAGGTGCAATTTGTAACTGTATTTTTGTAGATTGCCTAAGGAAGCTGTGGAATTTCCATCACTGGAAATTTTTTAAGATCAGGTTATACAAACATCTGTCAAGAATAGATTCAGTATAGTTGATCTTGCCTTGGGGCAGACAGGCAGACTAAGTGACCTCTTGAGATCCTTTCCACCTCAGTTCTCTGTGATTCTGTGGCATTGTGATGCCACATATTGTATATATGCATATAAATGTTACTCAGTTATGAAAGTTTATTTGTACTGTTTTATCCCACTCTGTTTCTTAAACTTGGGGGATTTATGTGTGTAAGTAGGAAGGAAAGGAGAATGGTTCCTAATTAAGTACAGAAACTTGAAATACCATTTAATCGGATGCTGCATTTTAAGATCTACCTTGAGACTGATAAAGAACAGAGTGCAAGGAAGAGACAAAAGCAAGGCAGCATAGATCAAGACTTGAAAGTTTGCCAAATCAACCTTTCTTATTAAAATATGTTTTAAATAGAATGCATCTGTAAAGACAGGACAAAGTATTCTTATGACAAATTTATGAGGAGGAAAGAGTGGCATTGCCCGAGAGGAGACTTGGATGTTAGAACTGACAGTGGAGAGGTGAATTAGTGCCAATTCCTAACCATGCAGGGTGTTCAGGATTCACAAGTCCTATTAAGTTCAGCATGATCTTAAGGAGTGTAAAAGAGTTGCAATGACAAGTACTGCTTTACACAGCAGATTGTCTTGTGCTGCAGATTTTCCATTTGTGCATTTATAACTGTGGATGAAAGAGCTAGAATTCTAAAGGTACACTGCTTAAAGGAATAACATTTATTGAAGAACATTGCTTTTATTTCTTCCAGACAATGATGGTACATTTGGCAGAGTTGTTAGCCTTTACTAATTGGTAATAGAAGTAACATGCTCGTTCGGACTGTTCTTCTGTGAAGTTCCTAAAAACGTATGTTTGCAGCCTCTTACTGTATGCCTTGTCCTGTTGATGGAGTGAGTGGTGCAATTACCTTTAGGACTCTTCAAAACTATAGATGGCAGCAGATGGCAGCAACAGTGTTTATGCCTATGCAGCTATGTCTGCAGTTTATTATCAACTTCCCAAGCTCAAAAACTGAAAACCCAAGGCAGGTGGTAATTAAACCGGAGTTGAAAAGGTATGCTACTCTGTAAGATGTTTCTCTTTGAGAAAAGGATGGAAAAGCTGACGGATAAGGAGGAGAAAATATAAGCATTATTCCTGAAGTGTTGTGGTCTAATGTGAGAGACTGAAGGAGTTAATGTCTCAAACACTGTGGCGGGGCAAGTTCTGCTTAACGACAAGCTCTGGATAACAAGGAACTCTGCCTAGCAAGGAACTACAGATGAAGAGAAGCTGATCAGCACCCATCAGCAACAGGAGGGGGAGGGTGTGCTGGAGGGTGCACGGCTCCCTGCTCTGATGTGCTGTTCTGATGTGCTGAGCAGGACAGCTCACCATGCAGGGAAGGGGAAGTTACTCCCCAAACGACCCCCAAGCCCAAAGGCTCAAAAACCGCTCATGACACCCAATTAGCCTAATGCCCGCCCGAAGGAGGGGCAAGGATGATAAAAGGACACAAACTGAAGTCCTGGGCGCGCAAGCCCACCAGAACCGGACCCCTTGGCTGACTGAACCAACGCTGGACCCCGGACCGGCAAAATATTTCTTTTCTCTTCTCTCTGTCTCCCTCCCTTTTCCTTTTCCATAATGCCTACACCCCATCCCTTTAGACATAAACTGTTGACCAAGTCTGGGACTAAGAGCGGATTCAGCCACCCCCAGGCTCCTCTCTGAGAAGGAGTCTAGGAAGCAAGGGGGTCTGCTCTGAACCTCCTGATCCAACAGCAGGGCTCACCTTACTGTCTGCCCTGAACTGCTTCCCAGATAAGCAAGGCCTGTAGTGTATGTTCGGTGATGCATGGTTAGCACATGTTACACAGTTTACTGACATGGTTTCATGCCAATTTCTGCTGTGAGCATACCAATCAATTCTTGTTGTGAGCAAATAAAAATTGAGTTTTGTGAGTCAAAGGATCCCTGGTGTCATTTCACCTTAATCCTGACCTGGGAATTGGCAAACCTGAGTCATCGTCCTGAGAAAATGGGACGTGACATCTAATGATGGAAAATTAGTTCTCAATCAGATACTTGACTGTTCTCTCAGAGCCCATATTAGTGTCCTAACTGAGGCCCATCAAACATATTTTAATGAAATACCATTTTTGTTAAACATTGAAATGCTTCCATTTTGGTTTTCTGCAGAAGGAACATCAATTTGAAAACTTTGGCATTTATATGGCTTTGCAGTAGTGATCTCTAGTATATGTTGTCACTACAATTAACATAACTTAGTTGGTATGAAAAACACAGTGTGGCTTCTTTCATCCAAACTAGGCTAAGCTTGCTAGAGTTAACTGAAATTAAACCTCTTGTGAAAGTACAGCAGTATTTTCACTGGTAGAACAGAATTCTGCTATCTTGACTCTTGAAGTGTGCCTTAACCGTAAGTCATCTTTCAAGCCTACTAACAATTTGTATCTGTGCATATGCATGTCAGTGTTTGTTGGATTTTGGTCAATTGAAGACATTTATTATTTTGGATGATGGGACTCCCCCAGAATATTACTGAGTTCTGATTTTTTTAAGTTAGTAGTATTTGATATTATTTAATATTTCTGTCATGAAAATACATGTCTACTATTAAACATTAGTTGTTGAGAATGCTCTTTAAATACTACTGTACAACAATGGACTGAAAGTATTTAAGTTTTGCAACTGACCCATTTTTCAAAATTTTTGCCATATTTTCAGATTCAGAATACAAACAACTACATTTATAGAACACTCATTAAAAAGGAAGTAGCAATTTAGTATAGGAATAAAGAGGTCAGTGAAAGTCCCTGCAGCATGGGACTAAAGCATTTCCTTTTATTTGTCATACTACATACCATTTTCCATCAGTAAGATTAAAAACTAGTAACATGTAGGTAACTTAAGATGTTTGTTACCTCAGATCTACATGCATGATTAACTTTATTATTCCGATAGACATATTAAAATAATAAGTTCTGATAATGGTAAGCACGTAAGCAAATATTCACTTTCAAAGAAAATAATATGAGAAAATATTTTCTATTGCCTTGAAAAATATTAAACATATATTGTTAGAAGTACTTACTCATTTTATATGCCTGTGTTCTTAGCTGTTTAGCGTAGTTATTATCAGGTGATTTGTACCTGGCTGCTCTTGTTAATATGGGCTGTATTTGTAGAAGTCTTGCGTTTGTGAAAACTTGGATTTTGATATTAAAGGTTGTCTATTTAGAACTGAAACATTAAAATATACTGGAAGTTCCTGAAAAAGTTGCCCTATGTTTCCATCTCTATGGAGTCCTGAAATGTTGTTATGTATATATTTCTGAATCTAATTTTTATAGAACATGACTAGTTTGAGCCTTTTTGGTTCTGGGTGTTCATTCGTCACAGTTAATCAAGTATTGAATAAGAACGTGTGAGCAATTCTGATGGGTTTTGAAAGTGAGCTATTAACATGTGCCTAAAGGTTTATACTTGCTGAAGTGAAGTCCAAGTGCCAGATACAACAGTCTAGTTAAAATATTCCAGTACTTGATGTGGAAGATATGTCAACTGAAGAAGAAGACATTGCTGAAATTGCAGCGTGATATGGAAATAATTATATACATATTCTGCTTGGTTGTCTTTGTTAGGAGATGAAACTTTGGACAACAAAATAATGTAAGCAAACATTTTTAGACTTAAGTATGACTTTTTTACCTCAAGGAATTCTAATGTGTGCTTAAATTCAAGAACATGGCTAAGAAGGAGCTTTATTGGATATCTCTCTTCAGTCATGTCTTGAATAGAGAGAAAATGTGAAAATGTAGTTCTAAAAGTTAGTCGACGTACTGACAACTGATCTTCAAGAACTAAGTTGTGAATTACCAAATGGTCTTTTGTGGATTCCGCTTCAAATGTGTATTACATTGGAGACTTTTTATGTTTATCTTCTCATGCTGAAAAGGGTTACAGCTGTACACATTTAAAATGTTATGTGTCAACAGGTAAGCACTCTTTCTCTTTTTAAAGTCAGTATTATGTTAATGCTTTTTTAAACACTGTGGAACCCTAAATACATTGCAGTACTCTTGACAAAGGCATAAACTGCTAACATTTTAATAGCATCAAAAACTATTTTCTTCTGTTTTAAGAAACGAGAAACAAAAAGTCAGTGATTTTTATTAACTTTCTTACTTTCTGAAGAACCTTGAATCTGTATGCATTGATCTACTTAAATTTTATACATGACCATTTTAAGCAAACTTTACATATGACCAGTATACTGACCAGCTTATTTCACTGATTTCAGTTGTTCTAGTTCATATATTTTATTTGGAATATTTAGTGAAATTTGCTAGTGGAGAAAATTACTAATGTACCACCAATTAGATTAAAAAAAAAAAAAGTTACATTGCATAGAAAAAAATAAGAGCTTTGTTAAAGAAATAGTAAAGTCCTTAGTTATGGCAAACAAGCTTCAGGGGTTTGGGGGAAGAAAGGTTCAGTGCAGGTGTAATTTTATTTGCAATATAAAGAAGAATCAGTTTACACTAATTTGGTTTGGGCAGGTTTTGTTAGAATGGGAATAGAAACAAATCCTTGAAATCTTGCATTTCAAGGTAGAAATGGCACTAAAGTTGAGCAGGTTTAAGAAGTTGGATTAAATGTCTTCTTTCTTCAGAACTGCAAAAGGACTGTGAGAAAATGAGAAGGTTCAATGGGCATCAGATCCTAGAGAGACAGCTGAAGACTTTTTATGTTTAAAATGGAGTTTCCATAATGTCATATCTTTGAAGTAGCTTATGGATAAGAGAGATCTTGGAACTACTCTTGCTACACAAGACTACCACCAAGAAATAATTGTTCAACTTTTCTCTTTTTAGGATATACTTATGTTCTAAATTCATACAGTATGAATTTTGTTGCATGGGCAGATACAACAAGCATTTTGTTAGTTTTCTCACCATTGTTGGGGGTATATATCTCTCTCATATAGGTGTGCTCCACCATCAATTGAGTTCTTGTGACATATATTAACTAATTCTCTGAAGCATACTTTATTCCTTTCTTGATTCTTCTGTAAAACAGAACTCTTTTGGACAGTAATGTACTTTTTTTCTACAGACTGCTAATAACCTTTAAGTACATGTATATTACTTTTACAGAGGTAGCTAAGGGAATGTGGGGATGCCGCTGTCTATGAAATCATTTAAAGACATGCTAAACCCATAAATGCAGCAGTTACCTGTAATTTGGGTGCAATCTTAAATCTCACAGTTGGTTAGCAGAAATGAAAGACTAAATTGCATTTTGTCATTTGTTATTTTGTTTTGTTGAATGATGTAGGAATACCTCAGACTATTAGTCCTTTTGCTTTCTTTCAGTTCTTATGTTGTGCTTAGTAGTACTTGTTTGATGCATATTGTTGGGGGGGGGGTGTCTGAAGCTTTAAATGTGATGATACAGCCACAAAGCTGGCAGTCTAAAATATAACCACAATGCCATACATGATGGAGACAACCAGTGGAAGTAGAGATAGAGAAGGAAAGCTCAGGATGACAAAAATAAATCAGGATACAATTTAGACAGCTATGTCTTAATAATGCCTCTAAATAGCAACACATTGGTCAGTATTTGGAATGCAAAATTCAGAAGTTCACACGTTATTGTTAGGGATTTTCCAACAACACAGTGTGTGGGCATCCTATGTGCAGTGAATTTAGATATGTATATGAATTATTGCTCATGCTCATGATAATTGTTTTCTTCATGCACAGCAGAGGAAGCTGTTGATTCAGGATTTGCAGACATCAGTGGACTGGTCAAGGTAGTAGATTCACTCAAAAGCCTACAGAAAACTCAGAGAAGTGATCAAACAAGGTGTTAGCACGGAAAGGTCTGTAAATGTTTATATGCAAGTGCCTGTCCTATAGAGGAAGCTAGAATTGGTGCCTGTATTTCATTCCACATATTAATAGCATCATATTTGCAGTTTTTCATAATGCTCCAATTATCAGCTATTAGAGGAAACTGTTCCAGGTGAATCATCTAGCTCAAGCTGAATGTTCCTCAAAATTAACCTATTTCAACCATATCTAAGAATTGTTTAAAAATAAAATAGGGGAAAATGTGGGTATAACCTCTTAAAATTAAAAAGCTTGAAACCTCTCTTAGTTGTAGAAAGGGTTTTCCCCCTCTTGGGTTGACTTTTTGGAGTCTGTAGGGAATGGGCTGTTGATTGTTACAAACACCTAAGCCTCCAGCTCCCGTTTGGTCCTGGTAGTATTGAAACACATCTGGTCTTCCTTTCCAAGTGTCTCATCCCTTTCTGTCTTTTCTTTTTGGCTTCTTCAGCATCCTTGTGGCTTTTCTGCTCCCTTGTGCTGCGCAGTATTTCATTGCAGTGCACCTGAGTGTGCCTGCTGGCTCACAGCCTAGATGCCAGGCAGGGAGCATGGAGCCCATGACGGGGGCTTCCTGCTGGGCCTGGCAGCTGCTGTGCAGAGTGGTGGGGCAGGTTTGGGCTAAAAAAAAGCCATGGGAAGGTGGAGCAGGTTGTGTGCAGTGGGTGATTCGGAGAGTGTTGGCAACCAGGTTTTAAAAAACATGTTGTATGTGTATAAACAGAAATTAATAGAAACTCTAACTTGGCTAAATTTGAGGGAAATTTTCATGGGCTCAGCAAAATGCTGACAATTGTTATATTACAAAGCCCTGTTTAACAAAACAACACTAAAGCTTCTCAAAGAGCAAGTTGCTGTATATTTTTTTTATAACTTGAACAAATAATGTGATTTTTCCCCAGCTTCATTCTTGGAAGAAGCTCAGCTCAGTAAGTTGCCATTTTCAAGAAAAAAAAAAAAATCACCTTGGGCAGGCATCCAAGTGTGGAGAATTTTAGCTGACAGTTTTTTGGCAAATTTGCATGCAACTGAAAACTGTATTTGCTAATAAACTGTGTTGGGCAGCATTGGTTTAAGTCATTCTAACAGTAATTAAAAAGGCAAAGATAGGTGGGACTAGGGAAAAGCAGAACTGAAAAAGAAGGTGGGAGGAATAAAGTGCAGGAACAAAAGGAGAAAGGTGAAGCTATGAAGGTAAATGCTGAGAGTGCAGAGCAAGTTAAATAGGAGAGATAAAGATCATGGAGAGCACACAATAGTTGGATAAAGGTAGATGATGGCTGTTATTTTACTGTAAACAGGTGTGTGCTTAAGTGTTTTGGAATGAACAGTGGATAGAGTCATAGCTTGATTTCAGAGAAGTTCCATAGTCTTAACCAAATAATAAAATGTCAGGAGTAAAGATATCATGGGTTTATTAACATTATTTTACCCATTCTTATGAACTGTTCCAAAGCTATTGAATTCAGTGCAAATAATTCTTACTGGCAGGTGGGATTTGTATCTTGTACTTATTGTAGAGAATGTTTACTGCAAAAACATCATCAAATCTCAACGAGTGAACTGCAGAATGCTTTCATCTAGACCACTTCCAAAGCAGTGTATTGGCATCTTGAACCATCTGATTGTCTTTGCTCTTGGACTTAAGTACCAAATTAAAATCCTCTAGAATGCAAAAAGGTTCCATTGAATTATTCTAATTCATTTGACCGTATCTTAAATGGCTCTATTCAGCTACTTTTGATACATCTCTAACAGGTGTATGTTTAGACTGTTTGAAAATTGAGATTTTGGCTAAACCGTCTTACAAGGAGGCACCAGTAAATCAGTAAGAAATGAAGACATGCCTGTTATTCCATTATTCAAGGATAACAGAAACATAAAAACCACAATAATGTAGACTAAAAAAGAGCTTACAAAACAATTTGCTAAAGACATAAGACTAGCATTATTTCAAATACACCAGGAACAGGAAACCTGTCTTTATACAGCAAAATTTGCATGTGATATTAAGTTATTCAGAATAGGATAAATAAAAGCCAACTGCAAAGAAGCACCTCAATGATACTGAGTGATAAACTGACAAGTAAAATTCATGGTAAATAAATATAAAGTAGTTCTCAAAGAACTTATTAAAAAAAAAAAGAAACAGAAAAACCTTTTTGTGCCCAAGAATGGACTTCAGACCAACAATTACTGTTCAGGAACTTCACTGTGAGATTATATATTCGGAGATATGTATTCACTGTGAGCTATGAAAATAGTAGCAGTCAAAAAAATGCAAACTTAATACTAGAAATTTTTAGAAAGAAATAGAACAAAGTAGAGAACATCATGGTTACAAGCAGTATCACGGTGGTGCACCTGCACCTTGAAAAGGTAAAGAAAAGAATGAGTAGGATGAGTAAAGGATGATTAAATCTTTCAAACAAGGAACAAGCAGAACTACAAGTTTTCAGTCTGGGAAGAAGAAAATTGAAGGAGGCTATGACAAGTTTATCAACTCATGAGTGGCAAGTAAATAGACTTATGAGTGATTGTTCACTGTTCTACTGCAAGGACATTGGGCATTAGATGAAACTAGTAGGTGGTATGTTTAAGTTAAACAAAAGGAAGTATTTTTTCATGTTTCATATATTTATGCTGTGGAACTTCTTGCCACAAGCGAGTTTACATTGATTTGAAAAGTAGTAAGACTGGTTCCTACTATTACCTGTTAAGGACTATAAAGCTAATAATTCTGTCTCAGAGAGCCACTGAAACTCAGACTCACTGGAGGCTGGGAAAGTATGCTTGGAAAAAAATCACTGTGTGTCTGCGTTGGGTTTGTACACTCCCTTACACGTTCATGATGGGTCACTGCTAGAGAGGGGATACAGGTCAAGTGAAATGCTTGGTCCAATCAAGTATAGCCTTTCTTAGATTAAGCTTAACAAATGTTTCAGTTAAAACTGCTGCCAAGATGCAAGCATGCTTCAATTTGCATGTAGCTTCAGAGATGGAGAGCTGGCTTTGTTTCTTTTGTGTGTTTGTTTTAATTTGACTTAATCTGAAATTAACATCTCCATTGAGATGAATGGCATAGCATTTCTAGGTCTTTGTTGTTATAGTTACATGAAAGTATGTTCCTTTCATGGCTAATTATATTTTAATTTACTCACTGCATATATTCATATCTTTTCTTCTGCATTTAAGCACATATCAACTGTTGCCTTGTATCTAATTCCTATACTTTCTTTTCGATACGTCTTGAATGAGAGTTGCGCTGTAGAGTTCAGTGTTTATTGGCAGAAAGCTACATTGGACTACACAATTTTTAAGCATCAGAAAAACAATATGCAACATCTTTTATGAATGACCTGGATGATGGAGGAGACATAGGTGACACTAAGCGAGGAAGGGCAGAAGCACACTGGAGGAGAGGACTGGGTGTCAAAATGTTGTTGCTACATTGAAGAAAGGGTTTGAATAAAATAGGCTGCAGTTTAATAGGGACAAGCACAAGTAGAAACAAACAGAAATGTTTAATTGTACAAATCCCAGGTGTGGAGTTATTGACTATGTAAGAGTGCTGCACAGAAGAATTTCATGTGATTTGCTGGATTAGAAACTGCCCAAGAATGAATGCCATCCAAGCAAAAAAGAATGTAAGGATTATTTACGTGGGCCATAGTCTGGAAGCCAAGTGGGGTGGTTGGTTGTTCTCTGTGTGAGTGAGGTCTTACCTGAGGAAACAGGCCTAGGATTCAGTGTTATGATCGATGTGGATATGAAGCAACAGAGTCCAGAGATCAGTGAGAATGGTCAGAAGTCTAGAAAACATGACTCACAAGCCACAAATAAATAAACTGTGACTGTTACCATGTACCCTTTTAGGTTTTTCTTTGCACAGTGTAACATCATCAAATTAATTAGAGACTGTTACAAGACAATTGTTTAGGATTCATCACTTAATCATGTTACTTTGTGCCCTGACATCTGTAATATGTAAAAGGAGTTCCTAACTTTCTCTGTTAGCTTATTTCATTTTTTATATTTACAGCCTCTTCTCTGGCATGTGACTCTAGTCTGTCATGCTGCTGTCCTTTTTCTTGTCCTCTGTAAGTCATCCAACTTTGCTTATACTTCCACTGTCAATGGAAGTTGATATCAGTTGAACTATATGCTCTAATTGTATAGTTCCTGGTCTTCACTAAAGTTAGTGAAACATGAAAAGCTGTGCTTTGAGCTATGACAGTGGAAACTATGGTTATTTAGTCAGAAATAGAGATTTTTCTCTGCCCCTCTTTCCACAGAAGTCAATAAACCAGATGCATCCAAACCTGTTAAAAATTATTTAGTCTTTATTTATATGAAATTTCTTTGGAAAATATATTAAAATACGTTAGTACTTACATATTTTATATGATCTATGCCCTAGTCATTCTGATCCTAGAAGTTCAGATTTCTCAAACTGAATTCTGTTTCCCCTTGAGCTCTTGTAAAATCTATTTTATAATAGATTGCTTATTTAAGACACTAAACACTGTATTTTGAAATACAGCTTTAAAATGTCCTTTTTCTTTGTTGGCTGGTCTTTTTTTTTTTTTTTATTTGCATTACGTAGGTCTTCAGTAATATTTAGTGGCAATGACACTCCTAGATAAATTGTCCATTGTTCAAAGCATATAACTTTGTCAGTTTTAATTTTGTTGCCTTTTTGTTTCACTGAAACATGTTTTTCCTGAACTTGCAAGGGGATGAGCAAGGGTTATCCTAGTTCATTTATCTAATGTAGCAGTCAAAGTACAAACTCCTGAGAAAGAAAGTCAAAAGATGTGTGTATTTTTCTCCTTATATTAACAAATTATTTATGCTTGCGATCTTCTGTTGACAACCACCTCTGAACTCCCTTTCTCTTTTGAGAGAGATTGACCAGACTGAAACACACTGTTCTAGTTACTCTGAACCGTTAGTTTACCAAAATGCATTAAAATGGTATTGGCATTTTCTCTCGCTGCTTTTGCATACTAATAGTGTGCTTGCCTTTGTCCACTACTGTGCATCAAGCTGAAGTTTTCACTGAGATTTTTGAGTGTTTCACAAAGAATCCTAAGGGTACAGCTTTATAGCAAGTCTGAGGGATCTAGGTGTCCATCTCTAATTTGAAATTCAAATTTCAAATGAATTAGTAACTGAAGCTCCCTTAGGCTCCTTTGAAACTCTCAGCCTGTATCTTTTTCTGAAGAGATGCATGGTGCGAGGTTCTGAATTAACTGGATGCTGAAGATTTCCTGTGCATTTCTACACTTTGGTTTCTGAGCTATTTTTTTAATCCACATTGAATCTTTGCCTTTTACCCGGAAACTAATAGTTAAGTACTTTGTCAAAAAGTCAAGAAAACTACATCAACCTGTTCTTTTCCCCGTGCTATGTAGCTTGCATGGTCAATGGAATCTAAAAGCCATGTAAAAATTTTGCTTAGCAAAAAGGAATACGTGTTGAATTATATGGGAGTGTTTAATTTTAGATATTATGGTTCTCTTCCTTTTTCTTAATGTTTTTCAATGTAATTTCTCCCAATTTATATCAATGACCATGACTTATTTTTAGTGTTGTTTATAGCCTTAAAATTGTTATCTTTCAACATGGGGGCTGATAGTGCTTGATAGTTTGTCAACTCTGTCGTTTAAAAATCCCTCCAGAACACCCAGATATATTTCTAAACATGCATGGTGACAACATTTCCTTTACTGTTCAGCTGTAGAAATGCAACTCACCATTACAATTTTAAGGAATCCATTTTATAGTTGCCTCCACCTTTCTATCACCTGGACATTCAAGATATTTGGATTTGCCTTTGTAATAAGACTGCAAGTTGAGAAACACAGTTCTGAAGAACACAAGGTGAGGAAGAGTGGGGAATATTTCAAAACTTTCATGACTTTCATAACTTTGCTACTAAGTAAATTATTCTATGGCTGACTTCCATGAGACTAAAATGAGACCAGTGTAAATGCCTCTGAAAAATTTCACTCTCAAGGCTTGTCTTCAAGGGGAAATTACTTGTAAGAAAGCTGAGGTTTAAATTTTAAAAAACATTGGCTGCTGAGCTCTAACTCCCCTTGTGAATAATCTCAGAGTTTGAGGAGCTTGCTCTACTTGGAGAGCATGTAATCAGCTGTAGATTCAAAGCCTGTCTCACTTTGTTATGGCATCACTGTCCAAGGTATTTGTGCTCCAGCCCCCACAGGAAAATGTGGAAATTGAACTCAGATTCATTCAGTCTCCACTCCAATCACAACCATGATACCATCCTTACCACTTTTGCCTTCCTACATACCTGCACTGTAGTAGAATCTGAATTTTCCTAAGGTTAGATATGTTGTAACAAATTTAAGTTCTTCTGTACTTGAACCTCTGTTCATGTTTCCAGTGTTTACACATTTATCTGTTTGCAGTAAACTTTTATAATCTACATTTATCAGCATCAAGCTGCATTGCTCATGAACCCAAGTAATTTAAATTCTTGAATCTGACTACATTATTTTCTATTACTGCCTGTTCTTTATTTCTCTGTGTGCTATATACGTGTGTGTGTATTTGCACAAATATAGAACCTGTGGTCATTAAAATGATTAATAACATGGTTTTGCCTACAGATGCTTAATTTTTTGCTTTTTTGTAACTTCCATTGCTTTCTCCATTCCTTTCCTCTTTCACTACCAGCTTTGTGGTGCTTTTAGTGATAGTTGGTTACATGTTATAATTTAAAATACTTCACATTCTCTTGCATACTTAAGAACACAGCAGATCCATAATGTTTTATGAAATAGGTTGGACTTGTTGATTTATTTCTCCTGCTACTTCTAAATTTGACTGAAATTTTGTTTCTGAAACATTCTCAGTCTCTGAATGATAATTATATCAGTCTTTTTTTTTTTTTTAATGTCAGGGAAAATAGCTTCATTTTATGAATGTTTTTGACGTGCTACTCTCTAATTTCTTATATAATTTTGGTAAGCTCCATAGTATAGGAATTGACTCATTCACATTCAATAATTGAACCTTTTATTTCTCACACACTGACACTTCGGTGGTGTTTGATTGTAACAGCTTGATCCTGATCTCAAAACTTTGCTCTGAACTGTTTATTATCTATAAGCTCAGAGTAAGAGACTTTTTATTTTGACTATAATTCCCTTTAAGGCATCAGTAAGTCTGACAGCTTTCCAAGTACATCCATGTCAGACTTTCCCCCCTGGACAGAAAGGTTCTGGAAGAAATTTAACCTGCTCTTAATATTAATGTTCTTTTTACTTGAAATGTATTTAAATTGATAGATGCTGTAAAGAATAAGTGGGACATGAGTGTGAAAATGTTTTAGCTAAGAAATGTCAAACTACAAATGTAGGATAAAAATTAGCATTAAAAATGTAAAATAATATATACAATTTATAGTTTCTAGAAGAAATACTGTCCTCCCTTGAGAGGAAAAGCTATTACAATTGCTTTAAAACAGAGCTGGCATCAATCACCGGTAGCTTACACTGCTTACTTGCATTACCTTTTTTAGCATGCTATAAACAGAAATAACTATTCCATATTTTATAGTTACAAATTAAATTTAAAATCCAGATTTATTTTCCCCATGGGCACATATTTAAGTTAAAAGGACTGAACATTCATAATCAGAAGGCAGAAAAAATCCTTTATTGGCACAAAATTAAACATGATGTTGCTTTAAATAGAAGTGTACGTTTTTCACAAACTGGACTAGAGGGATATAGTACTATGACTATGCTTTGCAAACCACTTTATGTATCAATGACCAAACAGTGAGATCCTACAAGCTGAGAGTATGAGGACGGATAGGTTTTGATAAGTAATTCTGGGATTTCAGCAGAGATCCTCTTGCCCTAACTAAATTTCATGTTAATCTTTCTGAATTACTGTGGGTTTAAGTTTTCTTAAAAATTTAAAGTCCTTCTGAAACAGTGCAAGGTTCGGACATACGTCATCACCTGCAAATAGGTAGTCTGCAAATGTTTGCCAGAGAATCATTACACATACTTCAGTATGCTTCTTCCATCTTGCTGACTTGGAAAATGGTTGAATCAGTGTCTGAGAACAAGCAACCTTCAGTGGGGTTCTCAGCCATCCTAGAGATACAAAAGCTTCAGATGCTCAACATCTTTAAAGATTACACCACCATTTATGCAGGGAATTAAGATTCTCTAGTCTTGCATTCAGCACTATCCAACTCCATTTTATTAATGTCTATTTTCTGTATTGTACTCTGGTTATTAGGCATTTTCAAATGTTCCCTCAATTGCTTTCATTCCTCTGTCTCTGCAGCTGCCTGCTGGGTTGAACACGCATGTAACTCGATAACGGATATGGGTTGAAGACATTAATTGAGATTTTATTCAAGAAGAGTATTATCTACTTGTTTGTTTTCTAATGTGTTTGCCTGTTCTGTATTATAGTATTATATTTACCTTCTTTGTTAGCAAGGATTTGCTTACCAGTGCAAGACAGAGTTTTGCCTCTCTACTACTTTCTGTATTAATCAGTTTTAAGAATTGCTAGGCAGTTGCTTTCTTTGGTCTCTGACTACAAGTTCTGCATGTTTATTTACTTTGAGCAAACGTAGACTCTGAGCCTTTTTTTGTATCATTTTGTATTCTTTGACACCCAAAGTCTCTCAGCATGCGTAAACTCAGTGTGGACTGGGTATATTTCTTAGTTTTGCAAATCCTATTATTTCATCAAACATTCATATTCACTCAGGCCTTTTGTCTCTGATCTTTATCTTGATCTTGTCTCTTACCAGGGCCTATGCCAGTACCCAAAATTTCAAAATTAGATTTTCAGCCTTAAATTAATTGTCTAGATGAATTATGTTTTCAGCTTCTCTATATTCCCTCACATCCTCTGTTTTATAGTCACTCTTTTAAAAAATAAATTGCTGCTGAGCTGTCTTTTGTTTTTCTCTGCGTTATTTTTCACAGTCCTGAGTTAACTAAAAACTATTACAAATATCAAGTACTTAAGAAGTAGCAAAAAAAGTCCTTTGGTTGCACGCAGTAATGAAGTACTTACTTCTTAAACTTTGTTCAGTCATCCTTTACAAGGCCAGATCATTTCAACTCTGACGGGTCTTTCAGCTGCTTTCTTTTATTGTGGGTGAATTCTCAGCTCACTTTATGCCTATGCTTTTCAGTATATTCCTAAGCCAAGAAGTTGGCTCCTTCTCTTAGTGTCTGAATTTTACATTAGAAGGTCTCCAAACTGCTGATTGTTGGATAGTAGTACGTATTACCAAGGGAAGGATCAGTTTATTTCATGCCTTGTATAATGGGGATAATACAGGAATTATACAGGACCCAATACAGCAATTCTTACCAGTCAGCATCATATAACTACTTCCCAGAGACTAATACCAGAACCTTGGAAAAGTTCTTCGAAAAGGTATTATGAGCAGAAGGTAAGATACTGACCTAGGCTCAGCAGACTTGGCTGAAGTGCTTAACTGTAGGAGAGCATTCAAGGTGGGAACAAAGGAGCCTCCTTGCCTGCAAGACTTTTGCTTTGTGGCTTCTCTCCCTGGCCAGCTCCTCACGTGTCACTCGTGGCTGTCTTAGGTCACTCCCCATGCAGCTGCCAATATCTGATGAGCGACGATGCCTGGAGTGCTCTCACCCTGCATTGGGGCAGTGCTGAAAACATAAGGTATAATATTGACAAGTTCTGCCCAGAAAAACTCTCCTGTGAGGAAAAAGTCTTCCCTTTTTGGAGTCCTTGAAGTTGTAATGCTTTAGATTCCCCACCAGTTCAGATCAGCAAGGGTTTATTTTTCTGGTTTGGTGGTTGGTTTTTTTTAAATGCCAGGAAGCTGTGCTCTTTACAAGAGAGCATAACAGGTTCTAGGATCACCTATTTGACATGGATGTCCTGTAGGAATTTGCTGGTTTGTACAACAGAGAGCTAACCTGTCCTCATCCCTATTGAATGCTTCTGTTGCCTTCTCTGACCCTCTGAGGAATCTTTTCCTTTGAAAGACAGGTCTCTCCTAAATCCTCTGCAGCGAATTCGAATTTTATTTCCTAAACATCGGTGAGTATTAAGGTGTTCTTTGTGACAATGACTGTGGGCAAATGAATAACATTCATTAATTATACCAGAGGCAGAGAAGTTGAAGTTTTACCTTATTAAGATCTGTAGAAATAAACAAAAAAGCTAGTTATCAGCCATACATTGTTACAGCTTATACCTTTATAATTACACAGTTACTGCTTATTTGGCTGAAGACCTGACATGGCATCTTTGTTACTTCAATTTATATTAGTCCTGATGCATAATTACCAATTAGAGGTGTAAGTTTAATTCAAGAAAATGATAATGCAGTCCATTTGATATATGCCAATGTGATATGTAGAGTGATTAGACATAGAATTGGCCTTGTCATCTGTATTAATCTGACCACTGTCTATGGTTTACATTTTAATAGGAACAGAATTTTTTTTTTTATGTCTCTTTAGAGGTATGCTTAGAATGTATCTAGCTTTATGGACTAAACATATTAAGGGCCTTTATGAAATTGTAATTCAGTAACTTTTATGTGGATGGTTTGAGTATGATATTTTTCAAAGATACCATAAAATATAAACATGTAGGCTACAGCTGTAGAAGGTTTATTTAGCTCAGAAATATATTGGTGTGTTTATACTGTATATATTACACATATAAGGTACTGCTATATATTTGCAGTCATATTATCATCAGACAATTTTCTGTCTCAAGTTATCAGAAAAGGGAATTAGAAAAAATAATACTAGCCTTAGGGAAGCAAACTTTTTTCAAAACTCCTATCTGCTAATATCACCTGCCAATGATTTAATGTGTTTATAGTTTATGCTAACCTTTCTTAGCTTTCCTTTTTATCCATTATAGTCTGTGTACGTGGTAGAAGGGAAGCCTGCAGCCAATTGCTGTTACTTTGCAGCTCCTATCTTTACTCACCAAATAGCTATTTTCTTTTTTATTCCTGTAAGGTAGTAACTGTTGGCAGTTATAAAAATGCAATCTCATTAGAAAAGTTTCATTCAAATAAATTCACTGCTGATATTAGGACTTTAAAATGTTAATGATATTGTCTTTCTTTGGGATAACATAAGTTTTTATATTGACGCTTAAAGAGACACCTTTAGACTCTTTCATTTCCAGAAGAGTTATTAGGAGAGCTGACAGCACTTTGGGACAAGTCTGTGGGATCGTTTTTTTAGGTAGTGCCTCATTTAAGAATTCTTAGTACATCTTTCTATTAAAAATGTGTCCATAGTTTGAGTAACACAAAAGCGAACAAAATTCTTAAGTGCATACAAGATTTAACATTCTTTATCAGCAATATGAACTGCTACAATGTTTGTTTGACTCTGGGATCTGTGGTCCTTTTTGTACTTTCTTAGTCCTCTACTCCTTGTATAACCAGAGACCACTGGAGCTCAAATTGAAGCTCCGTTACAAAATTCCAATGTCATATTTTACTCATGCTCAACCTTTCTTGCTTTCCCCAGTTTCCATCAGACATTTTCCATGATTACAGGTGGGAGGTATTCTTCATGTCCAGTTGGTGTATATTCATGGAACCTGACTAACCTCTCCTAACAGATTTTGATAAAGCCCAGTAATGACATCATGGGAATGTTATTTAGTTATTACACTTAATCTGGCAACGGAGCATAGAGTGAAAGTGTAGCAGAATAGTTTCATGCCCTATCTGAAGATAAAGGGTTATCATGCACTGGGATAAGTGTCCTTTCACACACAGTCTTTAGTTTCATGGCATAGTTAAATTGGGATTCTTCTGAATCAGATCTCACTGAAACTTATAGGATAGAGCTCTAAACATGTTCAGTTGCAACTATTTCTCATTGATCTCATTCTAACATAAACCTAAAGTAATTGCACTGCTTGTAATAAAATTAAGGTCTGCTCACAATTGTTTCTACGTAGGAAACTTTTTCCAAATTTTAAATATTTTTCACACTCAGAAATGTGCTTTCATTGTCTCCTGAACTCAGTCTGAGCATATCTGACCTGTGTGGATAGAAGTAACTGAATTTTGTTTCTTTTCACTTCATAATAAAGAGGATACTTTTTTTGTTCAACCATTGGACACGTGTGAAGTATTTTTAAATGTACTTTTATTTCACAAACTAGTCTATAAACCAGAATTAAGGTATTATGAAGAGGACTTTTGATGGTTGTATTACGTCTAACATTTAGTGCTTAGATTTAATAGAATTATTCATTGCTTTATTGGATTTGAATAAATTGATACTGGATTGTATTAAGGAACGTATCCCATATGCGCTGAATTATTCATTTGCCTGTTTTTTCAAAAATGTATAAGCCATACTGAGAGCAGATTTGCATTTATTATTGCTATTTAACTAGCCCTACTTTTACCAAAGGGAAAAAAACAGCCTAATTTCAGATACTTGAAAACTTTTAGAATTGTATTATTGTTGTTGTTGTTATTTAGAATAAAAGCCAGTCTGTATATGGATACTTTACACCAGCATAACTGTCATCACACTATGGTTTTCTTTTAAAAAATTCCTAAAACAGTTGACCTTACATGACCTTTGGTTGTGAATACAATTAGGCTGCTATAGCTTTTTTTATATTGTTCTTAATTATAGAGATGTAATTGAGCTGTTACAAATCCATGTGCCAGTAGGCCTTAAAATGTTTGAATTGTACTCTTCTCAGTGGCTGATCTCTGTGTTGGGATGAGTTGATATCTAATAGGAATAAACAGGAAAAGCAGTACACTTTTTCAAATCCAAATATGTTTTTAAAAATCAAGAAAAAAACTGGTGCTTGTTCTGACCACCTCCCCTTGTTTTAGTCTTCAGTAGCAACCACGAGTATTTTTGCACAAATACCTTGAAATCCCGAGTTTGTACTTTGTTTCAATTGGGGGGGGGGGGGGGGGGGTTGGGTTGGAATGGGAAGAAGCTGCCATATTCCACAAAATAGTCAGATCTTATGCTGAAGCATTGAGGAATCTCTTTGCTTTTCAGTTCAGCAGGTAACCCAAGTCTAAGTTACTGTAAGAGGTGTGAGAGGCTGCCATGAAATGGCACAAAGTTGCAATTGGAAGGGGAATTGGAAGCCCTGGGGTTTTTATTCTTGGTTGGACTATAAACCTTTTAGATGACCTCGAGCAGGTCACACTAACCCTGACTTTCCAAGGCATTTGCACTCCTGAACTGGATCTATATGTTGGTCAGTTGCTGTTTCCTGTAACATGAGAATGGTGCCTTAACAGGGTGCAGACAGTTCATTAACACAAAGTGCTGTGAAATTCTCCAATGAAAAGCATTACAGCCAGTGGAAACTATTAGGAATTAATAATATTATAAATTAGTAATAATAACATAGTTAGGTTTACCCTATGATGTTGTACTTCACCCTGAAGCAAGATAAATCATAAGGCGCTTAGAAGGTGGGGGGTTTTTTACAATAGAGTGCAGCAGTTAAGGGTCTTTAGAACATTTCTGCAATATTAAAATGATTTTTCAGGCAGCGTATTAGCATCTTCAGTCTAGTCTAAGGTTTTAAAAAAGTAAAACAAACAAGAGCCCAAGGTATTATTTACTTAATCAGTCCTCTCTGCAGCATGAATTTCTTTCTGAACTTCATTTCTGTTTTAATAAGTATCATATCTGTTGATGTTCCTTATGTTACTAAGCAACACCAACACTACCACTAACAAGAAGAAAAACATGTAATAAGACACTATAATTCTGATCATGTATCATGGGGTTAATTTCTTAGGAATACTCTGAGATTCAAAGAGTGTGCAGTGCAGCAATGTAAAATATATTGTTTTCATTATAAAAAGAAGTTCATATCTTCTAAAAATGTGCATTTAATTGCATAAAGGCAGAGAAGCAACACAAAAATTATTCAAATAACATTCCAATTATATTTGATAAATCATCTTTAAAACCTTTACATTTATGTAGCAATTATAACCTAACCACAGGATCTAACATCTTAGAGCTTCATCAAAATCAATCAAATATCTTAGGCTGCAGCTGGAATGTTGTTCTGATGGAATTGCTCCCAAAGGCAATTTTGATCTATTTAGGCACCAGTTTTACAGCACATTCTGAATTTGATTTTTTCTGGTAGTATTTCCTGGGTAAGGTTTTGTTCTAGCGATGACTCTACAAAATTTCCACTATATAAAACAACTAATTAATTGCAAACTGGTTAAAATAACATCGTTTTCAAAAATGCTACTAATACTTTGGTCCATAGAAAATGCAGCATCTCTTCTGTTACTTGCTTTCTAAGTGTGTTTTATAGAGAACTGCTGATTTCAGAAGGTAATTTAAACAGACTCTCACTTACATCACATGTGAACCTGAGAATATTTTGGAAGACCAATCTTTCCTTAGTTATAAGTATCAAGTTCTCACTCAGTTTCCAGGCTTTGTTGAATGACAGTATTTGCACCTGATTCTCAGGTGCATCAAACCAGATAACTATCCGTTAATTAGGAATAAAACAATATTGGGGGGGGTGGGGTGTTAAATAAAATAAAAAAGTGAATTTGAGCATTTTTTCATCTATCACCAGATCTAGGAAGAACATACCTCTTTCTATATTACTGCAGAGTCCCCAGTCTCAAGTACTTGTGTATCTTTTTTTACACTGGTTTTTGTTTATTTCAGAGAAATTCCTTCTTTCTTCTCTCTCCCTCTATTTTTTAAGATACTAACCTAGTTAGTCTCAAGAACACTTCTCAAAATCTCTAAAAATAATTTTCTTTCTGGTTAATAAAGTTGCCTAAAATAAGTGTTGAGAATCGGTTCATAAAACTGTTTCAAGATGGGATAATTCTGGTATTTAAATTAGATAATGAACTATATGTCTCTACCTTGGTATTTGTGAGGTATTTCTTGCTTGGCAGACATTCAGGCTGGTCTTGCCTTAGTTTCAAAGTACTTGTAATCTAATGTATACAGGTGTATACACATTATAACGTGTAATGGTAAATTGAAAAAAATTGTAAGGTATTTATAAAAACAATTCTTCAAACTTCCTGAAAGAATTTTAATTTAAAAAAGATTAATAGAAAGTAAATTAACACCGGCATTTCAGAACAGGTTAAAAGTGAGTTTAACTGCTCCCTGCTCCCTTGCCCCGCCTCCCAAATCCCAACCTACTGGCATCACGGGTCTGGAAAGCTGTTGTACTGCCATATAGTCCTACTTCAGAGAAGAGAGGAAGTGTTTTCAAAACCATCTTAGGCATAGCTCTATCCTTACTCAGAATGGACTGTTTAGGAATACTGTGAATCACCAGAAATTTTGCTTGAAATCATTAAAGCAGAGTCACTGCCTACAAACATGCTTAACACTTGAAGGCCAGTATTTCAGGAGTCATCTGGGGTGTGATGCCTTAAATTGCATGGTCAGTGTTGCACATTCTATGAGAGCTTTTCGAAACCAACATTAGCAGCCATTATAGCAGAATGCATTTTGATTCCTTAGCACTAAATAGCATGTTTACCATTTCCCAAACTTGCCATCCAAGAGCAGTCATTCTGAAAAACGTTAACTACAGATAGTTTTGGTATAAATGTATCTGTCTTCTGTCCTGTAATTGCCACAGAAATGCTTGCATTCCCTGCTCTTGAGAACTGTAAACAGAACTTCCATGTGAAATTCTTAGTAAAAAACTTATGACTTTTAAAATGAAACTTTCTTTCAGGTTTGTAAAGGAGAACAGTATTTTCTCCAGTCTCTGATTACAAAGCCAATTTGTACTTGGACTGTTCCAGTATTTAATAATTGTATGCTCACATACACTTTAATTGGTTGAAGCTGTGCTCTTCTTGAAGAAGCAGTTGCCCTTTAGGATTTGCTTGGATAGAACAGGGAATGGTCTCCATGGATTTACTCATTAAAGGTCATAGTTTATTTTTTAAATGGCAGTTTTAGGGTTAATATTCGCTATCTATCTGTGTGTTTAGAGCTCATTCAGGCTAACAAGTCATTCCCTAGATATCCAAGAAGCTGGAGTAGGTCTTAGTAAGACTTAGAAAATAGATTTAATGAATCTTGCTACATTGCCTAGACTGATATTATCAAAAATATTCTTATGTTAAATGTTTAAGTCTGTAAAGTAAGCCTCAAAGTAAACAATTTTTAAATAGAAATAGAGTGCTCCTCAGAGCCATGACAAATGGGAATTGGCTGGGTTTTGTAAGGTCACTTCTAAGAGGCGAAGTACCATGGCCAATGTATTCGGAAAAAGAAAGAGACTAAGTGACAGTGGCACTGAGAAGGACCTGAAGTAGTACTACTTCTGAGACTACTTTTTAAAATATGAGCCATAACTCAAAGAGATTCCTAAAACAGTTATTGTTTTTAAAATGACTGCTGCTTCACTGTATGAAATAGCTTGCTTCCACAGTGTATACTGAAAGCAAAACAAGTTAAGGATATAGATCTATCCTACATATCTTAAATTGTTAAAATTGCCTAGAAGTGGGATGAAGTCCAAGAATCCTCTCAGTGAGGATTTGTCCTGTAAGATTTTCAGACATACAAACAGGCAATCCAAGCATAGTGGTTCCAGTACAGGTGTTGCATTGATCTGAATTTTTTATCACTGCTATTATGATGGCAGATCTGTTGTTGATCTGTTTCAAATAACATGTACAAGAGTTACCCAAGAGATTTCAAATGTTAGCAACACAGCTACAGTGACATCTTCTTTCACTTACACATGCATGTCCACATACATGCAAGCGTAAAGCTTTTTTCAGATTTTTAAGAGATTTAACATTCACCCCTTTCTTAAAATGATCATATGCTATGTGGATTTAGAAAAAGAAGGTATCCAGCTCCAACCAGACGTGCTTGCCTGCAAAGTTTCTAGGTGCCCAGAAAGCATCTAGGTATCTCTTATACAGAGCTTTGGAGGAACTGCAGAATATTATCTGAAGATTTGATTTTGTTAAGATTTTCCCAACGCTTAAGTGACTACATGTCACAATACCTGGATAGTTGCAAAGAATCCAGCCTGTCTCTCTTCCCACACACACCCCCCCCTGCCCCCGATCCAAGTCAGACACTTCACTCTTGTTTTGCCACACTGTTAGTTTTCTGCACTAAGGGCTCAAATTCCAAAATTTTGCCTATATCTGTGCTTTGTTTTCTCTGTCAAAGTAAACAGAACCTTTTTTGTATGATCCATAGCTCACTGGAAACCAAATGGATGCACCACCATCAAGTGCTATTATTTAGATTAGGGTATACTATTCTAGCAGGGAATTTGAGGAAAGGTATTGACATCCAAAATGCTTTGGTATTGCTATTAACATTGGGTGTGGTATATATGGCAAGAGAAGTATATGCTATATATAGAAGAGAAGTAGGGAAATCAAAGCAAGCAAGTAATGGCCAGGAATTTAAAATCAGGTAAATAATTCTAATGTTGTGCTTCGAGAAGATAAAAGCTGTTGAAGGGTTAGTATCCATCATTGGTCACCTGTGGCTAAGGAAAAGAAACACCAGGGTTTTTTGTTCTTCTGAAATAAAGTCAGGGAAAGTGAATAACTTCAGTATAAATTTTCTGTTGTGATCACAGATTAGACTTGTGAATTGAATTGTGAGTTGAATTTCCAACTGGTGCTGGGTCTAGAAATACTGACTTGTCTTATTTTATTTTGTAGATGCTTCAGAAACTTGCTGTGTGTTTGCCACGGGTTCTGCCAACCAACTGGAGAGGGGACTTTCCTATTCTTTCATTAGTCAAGCATAACATTATCTTGAACTAATCATTCCTCTCCACATGGCCTTCCTACTAGTGTCAGCTTATCTTCTGCTGACTCATGCTCAGGGTGCTCCTGCTGAGCATGGGGCACTGTTGGAAACACTGAAGTCACAAGTAGGATTATTCAGCAATAAAAGTGAACACTATTCGGCACAGGTGAGACCTCCTGGCACAAGCCGACAAATACCTCAGACAATCATCATAGGAGTTCGTAAAGGAGGGACAAGGGCTTTGCTGGAAATGTTGGATATTCATCCTAATATTGTGGTGGCAGCTACAGAAGTCCATTTCTTTGACTGGGATGAAAATTATGTGAAAGGAATAGACTGGTATAGAAGTCTGATGCCATTTTCTTATGGAAATCAAATTACAATTGAGAAAACACCAGGCTATTTTACATCACCACAGGCTCCAGGAAGAATTCATGACATGAATAGCTCTATTAAACTGCTGCTCATTCTAAGAGATCCCACTGAGAGAGTTATATCTGACTATACCCAAGTATATTACAACAGAGTAGAAAGCCACAAGCCTGTTCAGCTTTTTGAAGATATTGTTATTAAGAATGGAGCACTTAATACCAAATACAAAGCTATTCAGAGAAGTCTATATGATGTTCATATGGAAAAGTGGCTTAAGCATTTCAGTTTGGATCAGATTCACATAGTGGATGGCAATACTTTAATCAAGGACCCACTTCCTGAATTACAAAAAGTTGAAAGATTTCTAAATCTTCCTTCCCGGATTATGTCTTCTAATTTTTATTTTAACCAAACCAAGGGATTCTACTGCATTAGAAGTGATGGAAGGGAGAGATGTTTACATGAATCCAAAGGCCGCCCCCATCCCCTTGTGAACAACACTGTTTTAGAGCAACTGTATTCTTACTTCAGAGAGCACAACGCAAAATTTTACAGAATGGTTAATCATTCCTTTGACTGGCATTAATGCATTTGGAATCAATGTTTCTTAAAAAGGGCCTGAAACAAAGTCTTTCAAACATATCTTTCTAAACTGTAGAGATTGGTACTATGAGAACTTAACATAGTGGTTATATGCTTCATTGGAATAACACGTGTTAACTCACTGAAATTGTACCCTTTACGTTGGGAAAAATAGGTTTCACGTATTTGTATGATTACTGTGAGTCATATTCTGATCTTTCTCTCACCATGCAAATACATTAACTTCAGCAGACTTATTTCAGATACTTACCTGTTACAAGATTTGTGCTGTTTCGGAAAAAATGACTGCTTCTAACAGTGTAAAAAATGTAAATATTTGAAATGGTATTATTCTAACTGTTCTGTATTTTTTGTTGTTAGTATTTTTTATATCACACACAATGATAGTGGTGTTGATTTCTAGAATTTTTCATACAATAAGTTGAATTGTATGTTAAACAGGGGCATACATAGTGACTCCAATAAATAATTCATCCTCTGTTAATATGCTGAAGTGCTTAATCAATTAATAATAAAAGGAATCTATTTCATCTATGATTTTGAATAGGTGAACTAGAAGATCCCTGTCTGTATATCATTAGCATTAAACCACACTCTTACTATCCTGGGTTTGCAAAAAAAAAAAAAAAAAAAAAAATTTATCTCCAAACAAAGAATATGAACTGTTTGAAGAAGTTTTAAGTGAGAGTTCTGAATGTAAAGACATTAAAATATCCCAGGCAACCTCAATTTACACTGTTATTCTACGCACTTAAAAAAAATAATGCAAAAAAATTTATTAATATCAGCAACTGTACAGCTATTTGATTATATAAATTATGTCACTTTCCTCTTGAATGGAAAAGCTCTTCATTGGTACTACCATATTAATCATGTTTGTACTACTCTCCTGGCTTTAGTTTACATATCTCCATTGGCATAGCACATGGATTCTTGTCCAAAAAAAAAAAAAAAAAAATTACTTGCTTGCCCTCCAAAGCATGGAGTATTTTTATTTTGTCATTTCTAATGCACATCATGGGATGTTCTCAAAATTAAAATAACATCTTGTTGTACTGTATATCTCAGACACAGTGTTCAATATGCTAAGTATGACATACTCAGATTATATATAAAAACCACACACACCTCTACCCCTGCATTACAAATTGTTTTATTTTTAATATTTATTTTGTTTCACACTATTGTGCTGGTCTGTCTTCCTTTTTCATGTAAACATTTTGATTTATCAATACCAAAGAAGAAAATCAACTTGAAAATGTTAAATGTGGTGCCAGACAGAACTACAGCTGCAGATGTGCTTCTTTGAAATAGTACCTTGCAATCCAGAAACTCCGGTGCATGCCCTAGTAGAAGCATTCATTAGGTGCATTCCTCTTCAAGCTTCTCAGGACACTGGTGAGCTATGGTTGTGTGGGCCCACTCTGAGCATGGCAGTGTCAAACTCCACCTAACCCTGGTGAGAATCCTGAATCTATGTCCTGTTTAAGCTACTGTGCAGCCTATAGGAGCATTATGTTCCTAACATGGGATTCAGTCTTCACAGGCTAAAAGGTATGTATTGCAGCACTAATTTTTAGGCTTCTAATACTTTATGAGGGGGCTGCTTAGATGTTAGGCAGGTAGCAGTATTAACACTGAAGCTGGATGGAATCAGACCCAGCCAGATTATATGGAAATAGCCTTCATCAAATACTCCCCTCAATAAATGTAGAATGTTAAAAATAATATAATAAATCTTACTCTTTATCTCTTCTGCTACTTGTATGTTTATGTACGAGAGAAAATTATATTTATTTGTCATTAGCATATAAATAACCTCTGAAGTTATCTTTCTGAAGTATGATTATTTACTACAGCTCTGATTTCTACAGATGGCCCAAATCGTTATTTACTTCTCCCACATTTTCTGAGACTCTGTCTTCTTAATCATTAATATTGATCAGATCTGGGCACTACTCAGAAGTACAAGGTTGATCTGAATCAGGTATGGAAATACAAATGCATTTCTTTCAAATTAGCCAAAGAACAGGATGTTTATGCTGGTCTATGCACCATCTTTACAAGGACTTTGGATAGGCAAACTGTAGTAATTACAGTTGTGTGGCCTAACAATACATTCTTCGTCATTTGTCAAGTAAAAAGTTAACCCAGAAAAACTCTGATCTCTGAATCAGCAGGGTGATTTCATATTGGACCAACACTGTATTTTGTGGGCACTACATTTTTATCTGATAACGGCAGCCCCAAATCCAGATTCCCTATAGTATTTAACATAGCCTGTTCTTTCTGACCAATGCAATCTCAGTGATGAACGAAACTCATTCCAGTCCACTAATTTCAGAAATAGAGCTTTGAAGGTAGCAACATACCAGCAGCTTACCATAGATTGTAGTTTTTCTTTCAGCATTGCTTTCTGTTTCTTATACATTCCAAAACTTTCCATATTCTTCTTTTGCTTCTTTTCAATGATGTTTGTTGAATAGTATTGAATAAGATTGTTTTCTTTTTTTTTCCTTTTTTTTTTTTTTGTCAAGAAACTGATTTGAAAACAATGTGTACTTCAGCAAAGGTTTCAGGTAGTTGCCAGTAATTGAAGAGTTCACATGTCTATTTGTCACATTCAATTTCACAGGCTTCCAAGAAAAAAAATGAAATAAAAAAATCTAATGTCTTTCTATATGCTTGCAGGCATCAAGTCTTTCTCTTTCTTCTCTGAAGTTTACAGCTAATCTTTAAATGAGTTTAATGTGGGAACACCAGTTGGCAGAAGCTGTATGCATCTTTGAAAATGCAGGTCCCTTTCTGGAATTTACATTTCAAGGAGAGCTGATCTGTAGGGATTAGTGATGCATATATCTACTTGATTTGTTAGCACTCTTCATTCCTGCTCAGCATTTTTGGGAAGAACAGAGTTGATAAAATTAATTCAATTATCATTTTAAAGTTTACTAATACCAGAAGAAATATATTATGCATAGTATAATTTGGGTGAGGGGTTGGTTGTTTTGGTTTGGTTTTACATAAGTCAAGATTCTCATCTGAAGTTTTGCTTTGGTAAATGGTCTACAAAGATGCAACTTAACCTCTGCATAACAGAATTCAATAAATACAGTAGACTATATTTTAACATTACAAGCCGTTTCAATCAGTTTCTCATTTTGTGGTCTGAAAAATATTATCTCACGCAGCCCTAACCTTCCCCATTCAAAAGATAACACTCCTTCCATCATCCTCAGGAGGGGGGTCAGTAGAAGATCCACGTAACACTGAAATAAAAAGTACTCATTTATTGGCAGTTGGAATTCAAAACTACTCAAATTTTGGAAAGAACTGGAGGCTGAGAATCAGTTTGAAGATGTATTAACAAGACAGTTCTCAATTTAAGAAATTACAAATATCTTTTATGAATTTCCACAATTGACAGCAAACCATAAACTATTCTTCTCCAAATTGGTCAAAGGACTTTTATCTCATTATCTGATACTCGAGAGGTGTTTGCAGAAAAAAAATTTCATGTGGGAAGGTTGTTTAAAGAGATCATGCAGGGTTTTTTTTTAGAGGTTGCTGGGAGCATCTGAAACAGGCGGTACAGTCACATGTGTAAGACTACTGCAGAATTTATGATGCTTTGAGCACCTCTTTGATGTTGTTTTGCATTCCACAAACATTAAGCTTTCACTTTAAATACTGTTCCTTTCCTTTTTTAGTTAAAATGCCATAGTTATAGTTGCTTTGATCTAATATCACTGGGAATTAGCAGTATCAAGCAACTGCAGCTGTAACTGGATCAGTTTAGCCTTTGCCACAATAAGCAGCACACTCACACTTAATACTTAGATGAGTCTAATATTAGGTTTGGGTTTTTTTATATACAGGCTACATATGTTACCTCTAGTACATAAAGAAAAAGCATTGGGAAACTCAGGAGCTAGGGTTTTGCCCCCAAAAGCTCCTAATAGTTAACTAATAGGAAGAAAACAAAGAGGTTGCTCTATTGCACTCGCCCCCATTATTTTACTAGAAGAGGGTTGGGTTTTTGCATTGTATCCTCTGTATCTAGCTCCTCAAAGGCCTTGGGCTGACTTCTGGTCTTTTCTTTCACAGCTCAGCCGTGATAGAGCAACAATTCCTCTTAAAGAATACCTGTTAAAGCAGAGACTTTTTTTAATATCCACAGGCAATATTGTGGAGAACTTTACAGAGGGCATACACTTGGTGCGCATCATTGTATGCTGCTACACGTCAACTCCTTCAGCATCCTTTTGATACAAAGCCAATAGATAATACTATAAAATGCACTGAAGAAAGATTAGATTGACTACTGCAGGGAAGCATATCTGCATACAGAGTTTTCAGTCTTCATGCACATTTCAAGAGCACATCAAAAAGAAATTTAAAAACTGGGTTGCTTCCAGCAAGTTTGACTGCTTATTGCCTTTGTCAATTCAGATGCTTTCATGAGTTGGACAAAAATTTTAATACTGTCATAATCCCTATAGTTTCTTGTTTAATCTGTGTGGTCAAAACCGAAAAGACGGGTTATTACTTTGCTTTATAGGAGCACAGTTTAAAAAAAAAAAAAAAAAAAAAAAAAAGGCACACCCCACCCCCACCCGCCAATACCTTGATTCATAGTAAGAGTTGCACAATAACAATGCCCACAATAACATTTCCTTGGAGAGACAGGAACATTTAAATTATTTAATTACAGGATTATATACCTGTAGATCATTATTTTCTATACTTGTGGATTTGATCCCTATTTGATCCCTCATTTTCTTCAAAAGCTTGAATTTTATCACAGAAATGAACAGACACATTAGAATTAAAATCGGTAATAATTTGCCTAGCACATTGATCATTACTAGCAGTTAATGGCCAATATTTAGTTACTGGCCAAATAATTTCCACTTTGATTATTTCAAGTTTCAATGTGACTAAGTTGTTTTGCTATTTTATAAAACAAATTTAAAAGTTAGAACCAACAGTGGATAAAAAAGACTCTGCAGTATCATTCTGTGATTGTAGAGGAATATAGAGGAATTGTCATGTCTTTAAGGATAATTAACAGTGACATAAGCTTACCACAATTCCTCAAAAATTATTGGAAGCCAAGATACTAACAGAACTGCAAAGTATAAATTAGTACTTGAAGTTGAATTTGCTACTTAGGGAAAATATAACAGATTAAAACCAGACTGACATAAATCATACTTCCCTGGTAAAATGGATGTGATGTAAAATGTACAGTATCTCATGTATTAGCCCATGTAACAAGCACTATGAAGTCTACTTTCTGATGCAAAATGGCCTTACACTTCAATGTTGTATGTCCTTTTAGTTCCATTACAACCTCCCAGCCTTTAAAGAAAAACATCTTAATATAAACTCTTTACCAGTGGTACAGTTCTTCTCTCAAAGGACATTTCTCTGGTTTTGTATTGTTTCCTCTGAGATAAAAAGGTGGTTTGAGTCACACTGCAATAAAAGTAGAGAGTTATTGTACCAGAATTAAGACTATTCCTTCTGTTTATTACAGTTCTCAGTGAATAACATTTTTATATAGGAACTGATAATAGTTTAACAATTTGTTTTTATTTCCTCTCTCTTCGTTAGATAATACAACTATGTTATAGTTTTTCCTATTCTGAAGGATGTTAGTCTAAACTCATACATTGTTACTCTAAAGCACTGACTTGCAGATCTAAATCAGATGGCAGTAATAAAAGGAAAGCACAGGTAATTAAGAATCCACTCCCTTTGCCACTCAGACTGGCTAAGATTTTTTTCTTTTTTTTTCTTTTTTTTTTTTTTTTTTAACTCTTTGGATGTATTTTGCTCCATCATAAACTTTCTATTAGGAATGTATCAGCCAAACTTGCAATAGGAAAAAATAAGGCAAGGACAACTATAATGCAATAAAACCTGAGCTGAAGGCTCTTTTCTGCTAAATATTTATTGACATAATATGGCACAGTTACAAATGAAAATTATGACTAGCCTGATAAGATGATGCACAGGACTAAGTAACATGCTACTCCGGGGATTTATCTACGTATTCTACATGCCTGAATTAATTTTGTGATCATTAGGCTATTAGGGACATACATGAATATACATTTTCAAAACACTGTATTTCATCTTGGAGAATACTACAATACTGTAGGACAGGCTGAATATATTATGTCTATCCTTGAGTGAAATGCTGCAGTGCTACTAAGCACTGGATGGGAAGTAACAATTCTGTACACTAAGTGTTGGGCATTTTTAAATTCCTTACAGAAAATTACCAGCACTAGATGCAGCAGTTTTGTTGTTGATTTGACAAGGACTGTCAGACTAGAAAAATGCCGCGCAACTGTCATGAGAAGATTGAAGATACCTTTTCTATACTCTGCCAAGATACAAATCCAACTCAAGACAAGTAACACAGATGGAACACTGTAAACTGCAGGGGGTGCATTTGCTGCCTTGAGTGAAGATTAAAGGCTCATAAACAACATATGCTATAGTTACACACACACACTCACGCATCATACACAGCTTGCAAAATACACTCAGTCTAAACCAAAACCAAGCAGAATCTACAGCTGTGCACTAAAGTTATCGTGTTGAAGGCATACTGAACTAGGGGCAACCGTTCCGGTATGAGCTATCTGTGACTTATTATCTGTTGTATTAATAAACTGAAGTCTGTTTAGGCCATGCACTAGGCATCTTCTGTGAGCTAGCACTATATACTGCTCTTAATATTTTCACCTTGCAGACAATGGGTATTGTATTCTCAGATTCAAAGTAAGCTTCATCCATTATGTGTTTGCCAGACAACTCATGTTTATGTGATTTAAGTTTTTTGTCAAGTGTACATACAACAAGATGAATAAAACAGATTAACAGATTCTCTGGGAAGAAAATGGCCAATGGGTCATATACCTAGGGCCTGTTTATGTACAGTAAGCACAGCAGAACAGGGTTCAAGTAAACTGCCTTTCATACTTTTCAAAAATAAACTTTCTGTGTATTTTCACTTCCTTTAATTTATTTTTTTGGGGGGAAGCCTCCCCTACATTGTTTAATAACAAACTTGGAATTAAACAATGAGAAGTTAAAAGTACTATGGTTTCAGTGACTTAAATAAGAAATTACCATTCAAAAGTTACTACATTTTTAGCAGCATTAGAAAACTGTTCACTTTTTTTTTAGTCCTTTTATACCTTGTGTTGCACCCTTCCACCTCTCCCTTGAAAAAGTATTTTCATAACAAATACCATTTTTGCCAGCTGATTTCAGTTTTATATAGGCAGAGTTCACAATATTAATAACTTGCATTAAAAATACAAAGATTGGGTAGGGTGATAGCTAAGTCATACATTTCCACATGAGTGGAAAAAATGGCATATGAAATAAAACTATGGTCACTTAAAATGGGTACCTGCTGAATCACATTGAGTATTGTATGCCCCAGATTATATAGAGAGAGATCAGCGCTGCTTCAGCTATCCAAATGACGGCTTGCAGCATCTTTTGTGAGTTTGGGAAAAGTGGTTTCCCCCTTCCATCAAACAGACATTCAGGCTTCAATCTGAGAAAAATCTTTTTTCCAGTTCTTGGGGTGCTTGTGTAGAAATGAGTGGTTAGGTGGCTTTTTTCCCCTCAAATTATCTGCAAGACGCATTTTTGCCAAATTGCGGTATGTATTCCATTGGTAACAGCAAACTAATTTTAGAAGCCCCATTTAATTTCTTTTACTAGCTACTGGGTCCTCCATTATTTTTGTCCAAAAACCGAGTTGTCACAGATGGTAATTATTCTAGACAAAAACAGCCAGCCAGAAAAGTATGAATAAAATATACTAATCCAGCTTTCCATAGCTACTAGATACAATGAGCCAGAAAATACAGAAGCTTGTTATCTTGTTAGGGTCCTTTGTCTGTGACTCCTTTTTATCAAATAAGTATTGGGTACAGTTATATATGCTTGTATGACTCCCTATCCTGATCATCTGTGTATTATGATCAAAGGGAACAGGACTATGTTACCTCATGTTAATACTAAAGCCCAGGATATTTATTTCACATAAATGCAACTTCACCGCCAGTCACCCACTATCTTTGATTTTCTTCTCTATCTATAAATACTTCTCTGTGGTGTTTTTCATTTATTAATAAATTCTGGCTTTTCTTTTTCATGAAATAGCTAGTTTTGATCTTAAATTGAGCTTTCCTGATCTGAGAAAAGTAAAAGCTGAAACATATACTATGGCTTTCAAAAATAAATAAGTTTTGTCTCTGTGCTGTGTTAGTATGTCAGATAATCAGATTACATAGTTTCAAGCAATTAAGACAAAACAGCTAATCCTAACACACATAGCACGCATAATGATTGAGGATATTTTTTGGAGGATAGGAAAAAAAAAGTACTAATTTGATATTTAACATAAGCATTTAGATTCATGTGCTCATCTAATGTAAAGTGGCACTGACTTCAGTTAGCTACAGTGACTGCAGTAAAACCACTCTAATTTGTAGCTATGGATCTAGCCCGAAATGTATATACATAAAGAATGCTACTTTAGTCTTAAGTGGCTAAGCCAAATGAAATAACTGTAGTTTCTGAAACATAATACTCTTATCCCGTAATACACAAATTGAACACTTGATAGTAATGCTAATATAGAAGCTATTTCTCTCTTAATTTGATTTTTCTGTAGAAATTCTAGTCAGTGAGTTAGTCGATGGCAAGCAATAAACAGCAAGGAGGTTGTGGGGGGGGGGGGGGGGGGGAATTCCTTTATTTGCATTGCTGGCCTCATTCTGTCAACATATCACCCAGATTGCTGGATACACACAGAGATGCATTCTGGCAATGCTAGGAAGGGACCTGCATTTCCTGCTGTCTGTTTCAACTTATTAGTAATAGGATGATGCTTCTGGCACATCTAAAATAAATTAATATTGGATTAATTCAATTCAAAAAAATGTCAAGAAAACACATTGCAGATTCAGTCATCACCAACTTGAGACCAATATGCTTAAAAAAAGAGTACCATAGTAATTATGTTTACATGTATAACTGCCTAAAGCTGAGCCAAATGACAGAATATATTCTAACACTTTCCAATATGCCTTCAGTGCTGATTAAACCACCAGTTCATAAAATAAATATAAATACAGTATTTTCAACACTAACAGTAACACAATTATTTTAAATAGTTTTTTTTTACTTCTGAAAGCATTTTATCTGAACTACCAAAACATTTTTTTATTGCTGATTAGAAGTTGTGTTCACTGACCATTTCTTTGTTGTTCACTGGTGATTATTTATATCTTTTTTAGTATCAAGGAATGACAGTGCAGCAGTATTCTTTTTAAGTGATAAAAGGCTGGGCAAGAACAACTGCCATACTTTACACAATTGACTTAAGTGTAGTAGTGGTTGAAAAATTTTATAAGATTATACCTAACCAATTTATACATAGTATAATACAATGCCAAAAGTAAGAGCAATAGAAAAGTCTGAATAAACATTTTAGCATTTACAGTACCTTTTTGATAGGAAGATCAAAATAAGCAAAGCAAATGGAAGACTGATTCTGTAGCCCTTGACCAGAAAAAACTCCTACCTGCAACAGACACAACACTTGAGCTAACACTGCAGATCTGGACCATTGAGTCGAATGTGATGTATTCTGATATTTTATTCACACTACCTGTGTCTTCAGTAGGACCTCAGATACAGCTATATCCTACTCAAGTTACTAAACATGTCAGAATTTCACTGGATGCAAGGATGAATCTGGATTTACTCGTTTTGTAGTCATGACAGGCAGATGAAATACAGATAGAGTAATAAAGATACCGTTAGCAAAAGAGCCTCAGCCTCTTTAGTATCTTGCCCTTTGTGCATTTTACAAGTGAAGAGCATAAAAATCTTGTCTCAAGTATTTAATATTTTATGATTTAAAATAAGCAAGCATAATAGCCTCTCAAAGATTCTCAAAAACACTAGGAAGTAAGCTGAAAAAGTCAAATTAATAATTTTTCATAAGCAATGTCCAAGGCAAAGAGTGATGACTCTCTAATAAGATTAGAACATTTCTGCAGTCTGTATTCCTTAGTCTGTTACTTCAAATCATAACTACTAACAGTGAAATAATTACAACTAAAAGTATTGTTGCACAAAGCTTTCTTGTTATAGGTGGAAAGTGTATTTTTAAATACCTAAATTTGTGACACGTTTGAGCTCTGGAGGGAAAACAATCCACACACCCAGTACTCCAGAGGAAAAGATACTGTACACTCTCAGCTTATTCCATTTCAGAAAGCCCTCAGGCCCAAAATCTCTCTCTCCTAACCGCCAAGACTGAAATGGAATACAGAGCATCAGAAGCTCAAAAATGCACTTGGGATGCAATCCTCTTGGGACTTTAAATATTAACATGAAAAATCTTAAACCTTGGGCTACGAGGCAGCTGAGACAGATAGCAAAACATTGTGAAGAGCCATGCTCCCTTCCGCTAATCTCTCCCTGCAACAATAACACACAACTACATAGTGAACCAGCTGCAGGCAACGGATCATTTATGCAAGTTGCCCAATGTACTGCATGTATTTCTTTAATCGGTCTGCCATTTCACAAAGATATGCATCATGACTACCATCAGGGAATTCAAACAGAGCTTGATCTCATTCTCATTGCAATAAAGTTAACAGTGGCTTCAGGTCCTTGAATTGCAGCCTCTGGTCAATAACAGCACCTAGACTGCATAACCTGCTGACCTGCAGGAATGGTATCTCATCACATGCAAAAGGCCTAGGGAAATAACACTTTCCTCACACCTCCTGCCTGAACCAATCATGAGAAATTAAATCTGCAGGGATTCTGTCTTGGCTAATCTCGTCTTTTTATCACATACTTCAGTCATATAAATGGAAAACAATTGCATGTCTTCTTTAGTTGCAACTGGATATAGATTACGCTAATGATAACTCAGGCCATCTTGCTCTCAAACGCTTGGTAAATCAGACTGTGCTTTACACCTAAGTATAGTAACCAAACCAGACCCTTGTGAGGTACAATGCTAGGCAAAAACAGGCAAGAAGACAACCGAGTTCAAAAGTATGCTGGCACCATCTGCCATCACAGGTGGCTTCGAAAAATAAGCCAGTCCCAAAGAAATAGGAGACGGACAGAAAAATCACAGGTTTCTTTATACTCTTCAGTTTTTACCTTCCATTTTTAAGCTTTAAGCGTGTTCTAGTGTCATATATCCATGCTTTCTTTCTCTACAGCCAGAAAACATAGACATTTTCTTTAATTAAAAAATAATAAGCCAAGACACTTACACTAGTATATTCCCAAATTTCCAATAGCTGAAACCTTTGAGGAAAAAAGAGCAATTACCTTGACACTTGAACTTCAAACATGGAAGCTGGCAAAGTTGGAGAGAGATTCATCACACACTTCCTCTTTCTAGCTAATTAGCTGGAGAACTATCTGGATCTGCAGTATCAGAGAGGAGATGATACAAAAAGGTCATAAGGTGAACAGTTATAAATCACAGGGGCCAACCTCTACTCATCAGATCCTCATTTAATTTTATGCTAAATGGCATAATTCAAAGCCAAAGTCTCCTGCTAATTTAATTTGAATTTGGCTCATGGTAGGAACTTGGAACATTTAGATCAAACTCTATGAACACCCAAGTTTTTTAATCTAGAGGATATATTCTTTTGTTGATAATAATCAGTAATACATATTCTTTACATTCTTTTTTCCCTTATAATGAGACGTCCTATTCTTTAAAAAGATTTGTGCAACATGTTTTAAACAGAAATTCCAAATTTTCAATCTCTGTCCTACAGCATTCTTTAGATTACTTGGATAATCCACATTTCATGTGGATTTTGCTATTACTCTGTCATGAAGCTTTCTTTTATGTTTATGCAAGAAAAGAGTTAAATCAGATTAGAGCTATATTCATGCTGCAATACCGTCAGGCATTCTGCCTACAAGTATGAAGTATAAATTACATGGTTTAATAAATGTCTGATTTGATAGTCAATATAGTTGTGTTTTCTTGATGAATACCACCTAGAAGTTAGCAAGTCTGTTACAGATGGGAATGACAGTGCGTTTGCATTTATAAACTCATTAACAAATGAAAGATCAAATTTTTTTTAAAGTTCTGGGAAGCAACAATCTCACAATAATCTTTTAGTTTATCCTCAACCAAATACTTGTACCCTGGCACTTCGTAAAAAATTATAATGTGAAATTTCCTTCTAGTCTTTGGAAGCCAGCAGTGTATGCTGGTAGATCGTCATCTCTCCTCCATCCAATTCACATCTATTTCAATTTATCCATACCTCAATCACTGTGACCAAATAACTAAAGAGAAACTAAATTGTTTCAAAGCTTTTTTGTAAAAAGGAAGGAGTAGTTTTCTCTTCAAAGCTCCAGGCTTACCGGCCAGCTGTTAATTTACTGTGACTTCCTTCAGCAACAGTTAAATTGGATGCATGTTTAACTAGGGAAAATTTTGCAAAACAGGAAGGCAAGTGCTGTTGGAACAATTTCTTTACCTGATGCTATAGAATTTTGAGTAAAAATAAGAAAGCTACACTCCCTTTGCAGACAATACCTCTATTGATGTGAACCGTTGTTAGCATCCTTTACGTCGGTAATTCCGCACCAATCAATACAAAGACTGTGTTATTCCCTAAACAGCTCCCTGAACTGTGCAGACAGAACACAGCCATACTGTGCCTATACCTCTGCTATGGGCAAAACGTCCCCAGGGTCAGGTAGCCTGTTGTCTGTAGTGGCATATCAGTCCCATTTTATCAGTCTGATCTACTGATAAACCTTGACAAAGAAAAATGGAACAGAAAACAAATTCTCTTCCGAATTTCTAAAATGCAATGGATCCATGTCTTTCAATAAGGGGTGGGGGTGGTAGAATCAAATTACTGGGAACATTTGAGAAGGGAGAGCGGAAAAGACATGCATTCATTTACTGCAAAAGCAGTCATTCAACAGAGCTTCTGTACTGAGACAAATCTGAAACCCCACAGCAGAAGTCAACATTAAAAGCATTCCTGTCAGACATGGGGCATATAAAACAGTGCCCATATTTCTTGTGGAAAAAGTTAAAATTTGTTGTGGTAACATGCAGATTTACTTAGATGCTGGGGTGGGGATCAACAAATGCTAAATAGATCTTTATTTTAAAGAAGAAATAATGAGGTAAAGAGTGAAGAAAAAATTGATGTATCATATAAGGAGAACATTAGATAGATTAAATGGGGTAGTGTTTCTCATGTATTTTACGTAGATATATTATTTAGTGCATTGAATCTAATCTGTTATATTGTTATTTTTAGATATATCAGATTATTTTTTCCTCAAGATTAATCCATATTGTCTGAATACTCACTGTAGTGTAAATAGAATACTGATGGTTTTAGAAATATTTTGTATTATAAGAATTATGTCTCAAACTTATATTACATAATATGCTTCTAATGATAGAAAATGACGATATGAACATAACAACGAAATATGTTGAAACAGATGCTGAGCCAATAAGAACATTTTTCAGACAAACTAAAGCCACAGTGGCTGTTCTTAGATTTTAAAGATATATCTTAGCTGTGTAAGTTTCACCCAGTTAAGTAGAATGACTAGCAGTCTGAGCTGACAGCTACAATTACTTTTTCCTGCCACAGCAATAGTTTCTTATTTTTTCTACAAGTAGTTGCTTATGTTTCTTGTCAGAAAGCAAAACAGAAAAAAATAGCACTTCACAATTAGTTTTCCTTGAAGAAATCCTACCTGTTTCCTTTTCACTAAAGCTAAGTTTTAATCACAAATATCCAATTTGTTCAAGTATTTTTGCGTGTGTCTGTGTATTATCTTTACTCATCAGTGTCAAACAGGCATTCAGGATTTTCTGGGTGGCTGAAAAGAGTCTAGCACTAAATATGGATTTTTTTACCGCATACAAGACTGCAGTACATATTTCTAAATAAGTATTTTAAAATTTGTAATTCCTATGTAAGTATAAGGAGAACTGGTACTGACTGTAGGCTCAGTAGATTTTTCAGATGTCTTTATTTAAAATGCAAATGTGTGTATATGTGAATATCAGGGTCTATGTCTATAAAAAGCCTCTTTAAATGTTCAAACTCCTAATTATTTTTTCAAAAGATTCCTGGGGATTCTTTCACCCAGATCACCTTTCAATTTTTAATTTACTTTATTAAAATCTCAATAAATCATCCTATTGCCAACTTCTCTATCTGAAATTCATTAACATATCAGAAGATAATTTATCAGCCACATCTTATATATTGCTTCTCATACATCAATTTGTCATTTCTCTGCTTTCATTCTCCTTTGTACAAACTAGGAAAATCTTATCTCATTTCAGATTTCTATTGATCCAGGACATATAAATTTTAACTATTTAAAGTCATCTAGATGCTTAAATTAGCTAAGTTTACATATGCCAAATTTTTAAACTGTTTTTGCTCGAAAGATGAAAAATATTCTAAGCTACTGAAGTATAGAAAAGGTTAAGATTCATCCATACTGACGAAATCTTGCAGTAACAGATTAATAACCATCTACACACAGCTAGGAACACTTAGCTCTAACACTATTTAAGGTGTTGATACAGCAAGACTTCTGTTTTCTGTGCTGTCTTGGACACGTCACTTAAGCCTCCCTGAATCCCAGAGGTTTTCTGTAGGACATCAATCAGAAGAATGGAATAGTGCCTTAAGTAAACACTCTCCTTCCAGCATATATAAGGCACTATGGAACAACTACAGGTTGCCCCCACTTAGGAAATGCAGCGTTCCTGTTTTATGGAAGCGTAGTGAAGATGAATCATTCAAGATTATAAGGCAATGAGACACATGCAAAACCTAAAGTAGACAGAGAAGTAACCATGCATGTCTGAACTAATATGATCAAAGTGATACTAAAAATGCTTTTGGTGGCTGGCCATCTGCCTCCATTAAAAGCCAGGTTCTCATCTGCACTTACATTCAGGCGAAATACATCGTATCAAATTGCATGGACACCTTTCTGAGTTTCTCCTGATGGCTAGGATGACAGGAAAGAGCTACTGCAAAAATAAGATTCAATCTTAAGACACCCGATCTGCAGGAACAGAGGTATATTTTACAAAATGCAGTTACAGTATGCAGACTATCATTAGATAGATGAGAACTCCTTGTGGATTAGCAACAACTGGAAATTCACTAAGACTTTATGTCAGTAAAACATATTATTGTCTGAATTTTGAAAAACACAAAAAAGCCAACTCTTGTGCACAATGGTTTTAGCAGACCCCAAACAGTCTCATTTTAAAACTTTTAATATAAACAGAGGACTGATTCCATAAACATCTGATGAAACCCATCACCAAGTATAATAAAAGCTATATGATTTTGTAATAGCACTTTTGCAGGAGTGAATATAGAAGAATTTATGGAATGGAGGCATCAAGTAGAAGCAGAAGAGCCTGTAGATAATCTCTCTTAACATTTTGCAAGACCGCAACTATAAAAGACAAGTGTGCGCAACTGTGAGCAATGATCAATATGAGGTTCATCTCACCTAACTTTAGATGCTTACACTGTAGCTACCTGCATATAAGTTTGTTGTCTAGATTTGTCCAGTAAGTAGTAATATGCAGCAGGGGAAAAAACATTCACTTCTAGAACACAGCTCATCTGACCTATTTTAGACATCTATGCAAGATAATACAAATTATGCCCTAAAAGTATCTATTTCCATTCACTGAAATCTTCAAAAGAGTTAACACTTGCAAGTATTTACACTGGAAGTGTTCAAGTTTGAACAGATGAATCTTGCCCAAATTGTTGTCAATGAGAAGAACAAATGAAGAGTTTTTTCTATAAACATGGATGAAAACAACCATATTCATCCCCACTCGGGCAACCAAAACAGTTGTTGTGGCCATAATTGTGGGAGTTCAAGTAGATGTATTCTCTTTAATTCATATATCTCCTATTTGTTATATGCCATTGTGCTCTAGGTCCTTGTTTTTGACCTGTATCCAATTTATTCAGTAGTGTTCTGCAAAGTATTCAAAGGAAAAAATTTCTACTAATTTCTGTTAATGAACCCTTAAAAGGCAGCTACAATCAGCTCCTGACTTGTCTTAATGACCTCCTGAAACAGCAAATGCCAATGAATGATTATACTCTAGGAAAAAAGTGCCTTTGTCCTTTAATTTCACTTTATTTCCCTACTTCATACTTTGAGACAGAGCTAAAAAGAATACAGTAGTCATTTCTTACTGATCTTCTCACCTCAATCAAATCCCTATTATTCACCTTATTGAGACTGAATTATCCTGGTTCTTTTCAGTCTCTCTTTGTTCCTATAGAAGTACTACTATACCTTTAATCACTTTCTTAACACCTATCTAGACTCCTTCAGTCTCAGCTTTATCTTTCTTAGGCAACTGTCAGAGAAGGCACTGGGATAACAAACATGTACAGAAATACAAGTACCAGTTTCTTACATAGGCTTTCTCAGATTACCAGTAAGCCTGTGCACGCACATGTTCATTCCTTGAACGTAAAACCCAAGATGTTCTTGTATCAGTTTATAGACTGTAAATGATCTTCTAGATTACACAATGAGATAGAAGTTGTGAAAGTGTCAAATGACAACACAAGTTTGTAATCTCTTGTAAATATAATGTAGTCATGAAAACAAAGTGGCAGTCTCTCAAAGCAAGTATTTTAAAACTGAACCAAGAACTAATATAATGAACAGAATGAGTTAAGAGAAAAGAATAAGTCATAGGAAATAAAAAAAAAAAACCAGTATAAAATTACTTGATCTAGGGAATCTGCCTAGGTAGAAGGAGGAAGAGTGGTAGGAGAAAGATACTTCAAGGGATCAGGGACATTTTACTCTGGCAAAAGTGTCAGCCAAAATTAATTCCCACAAAGCCCATATAAAATTTTGTTCCGAATCCTATTAAGTTTATCTAAGAGACGACATCCTTTCTGTCCTCTCCCCTCCCTAACAAAGAAATGCCCAATGATCAAATGAGATCTTTTACTCCTTTATATCAAGTTAGATGCCAAGGAGAAAACATTAAAGAACAACTTTTCTTGGACAGTTTAACTGTCTATGTAAAGTTCTATTGTTGGTCAGAAAAAGGGACAGGGGTGGCATAACACAGCTGAATGACCTTGGAAGTAAAACCATCACTCAAACTCTTGAAAGATTTCCTACACATTTTTCACATAGCATTGATAGATTACTTGGGCCGAATTAACATAACTATTGATATCAACCTAGTTACATGAGGGATAAGCGAGAGTCACATTTTCTTGAAAAATTTGCAGCTATTTCAAGTCAAAGAAAAAAGACGAGACTAAGCATTCCATCTGAAAGCTTTTAAACAGATTCTGCATGACCGTGGCAGGGGGGAAGCAAAAGTTTGCAGAGAACTGAAAAAAACTTTAGGAATATAGATGAGCCAAGTTCACTGAAACAATCATTCTCCTTGAATCAAAGGTTTTTAGACAAATTTTGTAGCACCAGGATGACATCAAGTGGCTACTCAAGCCAATTACTCCACACTTGCTGGAAGCAATCATTATGAGATCTCCTTAATAAGCTATTCCTACTGTGTAAACATAATTGTATTACCAACAACTGCCTCTATTTTAAATTCAATTTTTGCATGTCTTAATTTCAAGTCCTCTGTGCTTTCCTCAAGCCTCACTCCAGAAATAACAAACCTAGAAACCTTCCAACTCATGAAATAAATCTTTTTTTCATCTAATACCTTTCAATTCAGGAAATGGGAAATACAGATTTCTTTGCATTTAACAGGTTTAATAAACTTCTTAATAACCAGAATAATTAGGCTTAGCTAGTCAGATTTTAACTACAGGGAAAGAAATTAATCTAATTCCTTGAAAGATCATCTTGGTATGTAAGGCAGATTATTAATAGTTGAAAGAAATTTCACAGCTTAATACAGTGAGACCATTTCATTCACTGGAACAACACCCCCAGCAACATCGTAGAGTCCCCATCAATGGAGGTTTTCAAGATGCGGTTGGACAGTGTGCTAGATAATCTCATCTAGGCTCCCTTTCCTATGAAACGTTGGACCAGATGATCTTTTGAGGTCCCTTCCAACCTGGGCTGTTCTATGAGTCTATAATCTAGACAAATAACAGCTGTAACTTCTGATAAGCCTGTATTAAGGCTATAAAAATATGATCACCAGTTTAGAAATAGTTAATGGATAAACATTTCAAGCACCTTTTGACTTTATTAATAATATAATTCACTATAGTGTGTATTTCTCAAAATTTTATTCCATGAAATGTCCATCTTTAAACATGGCAGTAAGGAGTATAGTCCAAAACTGAATTTGCAGACAACCAAATATCTCTTTCCAACATGAAGAATGTGATCTTAAAAGTTTACATGTTTCCCTCCCAGCTGTTGCACAGAATTTAAGAAAGCATTCTCCAAGAAAAAAAAATAAATCATAAATAGCAGAAGTAATGGAGCCTTCCTATGAATTTGTATCCTTTGGACCCCCTACCAAGCTTTACTCACTACAAGAACCTTACCCTTATTCCAAAGAACCAGGTGTATTCTGCCGGCTTTTCCTTTAGTGGGACATTATTTTGAATAAATCTCCTGCATCTAAGTGCCAGTTTCCACAGATCTCATAGGAATTTAAGTATATTTCAAATTTGCTTGAAAGTAGCTATCATTTCAAATGTTCTTATGAGTACAATGACCAGATGGAAAGAAACAGAGACAGCATTACAAAGTAAGCCTTATCTCCTCAAGGAGTTAGTAACAAAAATTAAAAAAATTAAAAATCCTCAACCCCCCACTAACTATTGCCCTAAACATGTATCAATTTTCAAGGTGTCTGTTCTCTTGCTCTTCCAATATCCTATATGAATTTACTGAAGGCGAAGTCTTGCACATTCCTTTTGTTCTTTCCTCCCCCCCCCCAGTCTAAATGCACTTGAAAAGACTACCCACTCTGAAGATGCCTTGCAAAATATACCTACAGGAGTTTTGTCCAAACCTTGTCTTGGCAGCAGTTTTTACTCTGCTTGCACGTCAACTAATCTCTTCATTCAAATACTCAAACGACACCAAGCTGTCGAGTTCTGCCAAGAGTTCCTCTAAGTTATGTTGTCATGTTTTTATTTAAAAGCTCTGATTGACTCTTGGAAAGATGTTTTAATCTGCTATGAAGCCCACAGTAAGCAGATCTGTGCTACTTCCTAGAAAAACAGGCCTTAAGGAAGCTAGTTGTCTAGAAGAACTAGGCTGCCCTTCAGAGTCTGATAATCACCCCAACGCCCTCAGGGACTTTTCTGACAAAACAGTCACCTTGTCTGGTCTGAGCTTTGGGGTTTCAGAGCTTGACTTGATGAGGAATGACAGCTCTTAGTCATGGCAGACTCTGGAACTAATAAACTTCTTTTAGATGACAGACAGAAAACCTGCTGCATTTAATGTGATTTTATGGTACTGAGTGTTATACACATTTTTAAAAGTATTTGTCCTCTAAATATCTATGCAATTTTTTGCTCCAATCATTTATTCATATTGAAAGTAGTTTTAGAACAATATAAGCACCAGGGTTGTAGGCATTATCAGGATTAATTTAACCAGTGTTACAGTAGTAGCAACATAATAATCACCAGAGGCAACAAAGGCTTGCTTGTTTTCACTGAAAGTCATGGCAAAATAGATGAGTTTTAACAAGAATAGACTTGTGGTCCTAACATTTTTAATACTTTGGTTTTGGATTTTTAGAATATTTACTTTTAGTAAAACACTGCAAATTCAAGCATCTGTAAAGTTCAGGCCACTATCCCTCTGAAGACTTCAAACTATCGCTAGCATCTTAGTCATACAAGTAACTGGCCAAGTGTTTAGCTGAAGTAGTTCAGTTGGCTTTTTCTAGTGGTATTCCCTTTTTATGTCCATCTTTGGTAGCTCTACCAATTAATTTTCTTTCCTTGCTGCAAGATCAAAAGGATGTTTGTTCATGACTACTTTGCTTTTCTTTGTTCAGAATATTTTTGGCCTTTCACTTTTAGGACAAACAAAAGAGTGAACTGTAAGCTTTGAAAGTGTATTTGATTGTCATGATGCACAGATAAGAAAACATGCCCATATTGCAGTCATAGACTGAAAATAAAGAATTTGGAGTTAAGCGCTAACCAACTGATATCATTAAGTCATTGGCTGTAAAACATTGTCAGAGAATGGAAACATGAGGCATTCATCTAAAGCATTTTATACAAAAAAGTGTATATACTTCAAATTATATTTGATAAATCGCTATAAACATTAAATAGTCACACCACGAAACCTAGAAAACAGACAGGACATGTTATTTCTTAATAAAGGACAGATACACTCAATTAGGAAACCTGTTATTGTTGTCAGATGCATGTTCCAGTTTCCATAATTTCTTTTTCAAAGCTTTTGGGTTTTTTCTATAAATTAAGGCTAATAATATGTGAGTGTCAGATAGATAGCATGAGCAAGCACAAGAAGAGAGAGAGAGCACATGTATGCACAAAAACTGCTGCAAGTCATTTCCCATGGGCTTGAGCTATAATGATGGAAACAATCTCACAACAAATAAACGTAGCTATTTAAGAATCTCTACTGGGATTCCTTTTTAACAATAACTCAACATGTTTGCCAATACTGACACCATTGGGAAATTCAAACTTTTCCAAGTACAGGAGCAAAGGAACAAAGGGATTGTAATGCAGCATTCAGAATAAAGCCAGAGAGATAGTTTCTTTCCAAATTCCAAGCGAATTTGCTTCCTCGTTTTCTTTTGGCACAGAAAACAGAGAAAGGGAATGTGGTCTGAGTACCAAACAGGATGTTTGGACACCTTCTTGTTTAAGGATGGGGAAGGACCTTTTCTAGCAGACAAGAGGAAGAAATGTATTAGAGAAGTTGAGACAATGGGGAAAAAATAAGTTACAAAAGCAATGATATTGAATGCAAAGTACTTCGTAAACATCAGAATTACTTTGTTCTGATTTAATTGTTTTAATGAGAAAATATCCAAAAGCCTAAATAAAAACCTGTTAAAGCATTATCACCTAGGAACGTGAAGCCTGTTTTAGATTTATTTTCCTGAGGGCCAGATCCTTACCTGATGGAAATTCACATAGTTCCACTGACTTAGCTGTAACCAGCTGAACTTTCATGAGCTATAGCCTAGTATCAACAGGAAACATACAACTTTTATAACTGTAATGCCTGTCACAATGATAACAAATTACTTTTTCCTTTCTGATGTAGAGTGCTATAACAACTTGAGGTATAATTAGTCACAAAGGAGGTATAGGGAAAAGGAAAACTTTTAAAATCCATTTCTGGTCCTACTGACATACACAGAACTTAATATTGCAAATTAAAACCAGGTTGTAAAACAACTAGCTAAAATAATGTAGTTGTATTTGATTCATCAATGTAATCCTGCATTGTGAATCTAGCCGTCAAGAATGCTTATGTTGTTGCTTAGTCAACTGCAGGCAAATGAAAAGCTTCAGAAATAGCATAATGCAGGATTAGACCCTTTCATCGACAGATCTACGTTTTCCTTTTGTTACTGACATACTGGTAGCATCACTTATGGCTACTTGTTATGTCCTTACCTAGTTTTAGCTCCAGCTAAGTTTGGCCTTGGAGATCTCATCCCTAAGCAATGCTTTTATAGCATCTTCCTTTGGCACCTATTCATGTTTCCTCTTCCTGTATGCCCCCTTTTTGAATTAAGAAGCCATAGCTGACTATCTAGAGTTCGGAATAGTCTGGTTGAGCAGGAGGTCAGACTAAATGACCCTCAAAGGTCTCTTCCAACCAATATTTCTACGATTCTGTAAATACTTATTTTCACTAAGTACTGATTTCTAAATTGATAGTAAATGGTACATCAAAACCAGTACATATAAAAAATGGGGTTTAGTGCAATTTATTCATCAGAATACAGTCAATATTAGTTTTGGAAGCCACAGGATACCACTCCCACTTAGTAATCAATGGTCATTATCTCAGAAAAAAGCCAATTTGACAAAAATTTTGGTGCTTACACTGAACTGTTGTTATTCAAATGAAAAGATTTTCTTTGAAGAACTATTACTGTACTGGTTTTTAATATCTTAAGAAAGAGAAAGATGACAATTTCAGGCCCTAAGTATTGATTATTGGCTGGTATAATCTGATTATATACATAGATGTTTTCATAGTTATAAAGACAGGAAAAAGATGTTTAATATTTTCCACATCATGGGAAAGCAATCAGACAAAATCACTTCATTTTGGCACAAAGGGCTCAATTCCTTACTCTTTACATTTCATCACAATAATTTACACCTGTTCAAAGGGTATGCAATTTGTTACCAAACTTGACTGGTTTTATTTAACACCTAATTTCACTCTGCATATGTGCAAATTAATACACAAGGTGCAAACCGGTGGAGAATTAGGATTCAAGGCAGAAAAGGATTGTCTAGTGATTAAAATTTCATAGTACACTTACAGAATGAAAGTTCATCTGAGGCAATTCCTAAGAGTACAACTAAGTACACATGAAAATATTTGAAACTCTTAATTCTGTCACCTGGCAAGAGGACAAAGTTTTGGGTTAGCCCAAGGATGTAAACTAGGCAAGAGTTATACTCATCTGAGTGTCCAGAAATAGCTGTTCCCAGCTGTTTCCAACTCTGTACCACTGGGATGTCCTAGGCAAACTAGACAGCAAAACCAAAGTATAGCAGAACTTATCAGCCCAAGTTTCCTTGTGGACTTTGCCTCCAGATCTGAAAAAATTAAATACCGTCACAGGCAAAGCAGTCTTAACACTCAGGGAATTTATTTTTACTTAATTTAATTTATTGCCAATTAAAACAAACTTTAATCACTAATTCAGGTATTGGGAAAAAGAAAATGTAAGTAATTAGACAAACACTTACAGAAACATCTTTCTTCCCCCTTCCCCAGGCTCACGTCAAGCCAAACTCCTACCCTCTCCCACTTGCAAATCTCGGCTTCCTTTATTTTCACCATGGGTTATGTTCTGCCCATCCCAATTGCCTCAGTGAGGTGACAGGCAGTTGCAGGAGGTTGGCATCAAGTATGTAACGGTTTCTTTCTGCAGCCCATTTCCTGTGCCAGGAAAATGAGCTACTCAAACAATGAATGTGAAGAAATTTTTTGTTACAGGAACATCAAGTCACCAGTATTTGTAGGGAATAAGGAGGTTTTCTCCTGGGAAGACTAAATTGGCACAATGCTTCTCAATCTCTTTGGATGCCTTTAAAGTATTAAAAGAAAAGGTAAAGATCCTAGGAAAAAAGTTGTCATGCAAATTTGTTGCAAGCAGAGTATGAGTCCCAGCAGGCAGATTCCAAGGTAACAGGGTGATAAAGGACTTGACTTCAAACTTAAAAGCTGTAGGAAGAGCCTGTAGGATGCTGAACCAGAGCTAAAAGGCTATGCTCCAGCTAGATTGATTTAAAGAAATTTCAACCTCAGAAAAAGTGACGGTCTTTCCATAAAGGGAAAGAACATTTTACATAGTCTGGAAGACAGTGTAAAGAAACAGAACAGATAACAAATAGCTAGTGTGTGTAATCATCAGGCCAGGAAAAAGCTAAACAGACATAAAATTAATTTGCAGTTTCCATGCTAACAGGAGTTATTATATGCTCTAATATGAAACACCTAATTTGGGTGCCTAAACTAAGAAACCGAGTTTCTATGCAGAAACACAGAAGCTTCCTGGACTATAAATACCCAAGCATTAATTTCCTTTGCACTCCCACGCAAAGAGAACATAAAGCTGTGCTTTTGACTGTACCTCTGCTTCCAAAGGCACACGCACCTGATATCACTTTATTCTTTCTCACTAACAAAATGAAACTGGCATCTAGTGGCAACACCCTGACAGCAACAACCTCCACGAATTTTTGCTATTGATTTCTTCCTTGCCAGGATTCCATGCCACTCATTCATGGCAGAGAAACGTGAAAAATTTCAGGAGTTTTCTCCACAACAGGAAAGTCAGCAAGATTGTGCTGATATATCCACATTAACTCGGGTTCCAAATGCAAAAGAGATTAATTACTGCATTGTTCTGTCCTAGGCAACTTACTTTGCTTTATCAGCAAAGCAACTTAGCCTAAGAAAACGTTAATCTTCTAAAGCTATAGTGCTTTTGAGATCGAAGCAAGTACATAGTACTGCAATGTGCCATGTCAACACTTGCCAACAGCTGAATTTATGTGAAAATATGGAGGTTAGTCTTCTAGGCTGACTTCTCTAGTTTGGACCAAAATATAAGTGAGAACTGATTGGTTGAACACATACCAGAAACGACTGAGGAGAAAAAAGGAAATTAAATGGGAAGATTACAACAACTAATATCTCTGTTACGTATATATGTATACCTATGAACAGTTGCAGCTGAGGCAATCGATGGGGAGATTTTACAGTCTCTCTGCTACTTCCCCACCATTTATCACAAATTACATGCTGTCCAGGACTGAACTAGGAGAAAGACTGTACAGTCTAATTTTACTGCAGAATAAACTTACATTTTGAGTGGCCATTTTTGTTTATTTGTATTTTCAGTTTGTCTTTTATATGACTGTAAAAGATGTGACTGTATCCATGAAAATCCTCTGGAGGAAGGGGTGAGTTTTCTGCTCTAAAATTCAGCACCCAGCCAATCTCAAATAGTTGTGTCTTCTGAACCCTCAAGTTCATTGCATCAGTGTTTTGGGTCTTTGAGCAATGCAAAAAACCCTGTAATCAATGGATGTAAAAAGTAAAGTCTCAACATGAAAATCTTCTTTTGAATATATCCTAGATACTGGTTTTGTCTATTACTTTAGGTTCAAGAGTCACTGCTTATATTAAAACAATACATGTTTCAGTAGACATGAAACAGACCATTCATCTTTAAGTACGGACATTAAAATTTACAACAAATATTGTGGTAAAAAACCAAAAGAAATGAAGACCCTATGATGGCAGATGCATGGCAAGATTATAATATTTAAACATAAAACCAGTTCATAATATTTAAATATAAACAAAATTATCTCCTCCTCAAAGTAAATTGCAGTGTCAATGCAAATCAGAATTACAGTACAGGTTCTGGGGCTCAGACATCCAGCTTCTTGTGTAAGAAGAGTTGTGTCTATACATGTTAAATATCAAAACCAAATTAAGCTCTCCCTCTAGTCTGTTTTTTGTTCTCACTAATCTTTTGTTGTTCTAATTTATAGGGACCTCAAGCTATCCTAAATTTGTTCTATTTTTTTATTAACTAAGTTCACCTTAACGATAGCAAAAGGAATAGCAAAAACTTTTTTTTTAAGCAAACAAACCTAGGAGACTGCTGAGCTGGCAGATATTCCTGAGCTCTCACAGCTTTAATTTTAACATTGAAAGGCTAATCAAGTTGCATTTTGAAGCTCTGTGAAATGTTACTTCCTGCTGCTGGATCCAATGCTGGTAGTTACATGCTGGTTTTTTTATAGGGGGAGGGGAGGAATAGATGCGTAAAGCCTCCTTACCTAAACTTGGAAGAATGACTTTCTGCTATTAGAAGTTCACTCAAAGGCTTACTTTGCTGCACCTTCGTTTTTGTTAAGGTCATTATGCTTACATGAAAGCAGGTTCATTGTCTGAGTTCAGCTCTTCTTAGGAAGTTTGGTTTGAGTCTGGGAATGTACACTAGTTAGTATATTTCTGACTTCTTTTAAGAAGAAGGGGAGGAGGAAAATATAAAATAAAATAAATCGGTAGATCTCTCAGCTCTCTGTATGTTGTTAACAGAAAACACAGAGGAAAGCCCAGAATTTGTCTTTGATTCTAGGTTTACTTGGGACTGAATCTCAGCCCTGTCCTGCTTGGCTGTTTCAATAGTTCTTACTTATCTGCTCCTCGTGCAGTCATTGGAGGCAGCAAAAGAGACATCCTCTTAAGTTCAAGGGCTGATTTTACTAAGTTCAAGGGCTGATTTTACTACCTGTACTCACAGGCTGATTAATTCCTTTCCAGTTGCTTCTTGTGGAAGAAAGCACTATTCAGATACAAGCAAGGGAGACTGAAGCTGAGTCTCACCTAATCTTTACTGTTATTAAAGTATATATGAAAAGGGTAGTGGTAATATTATTTTGTCCCTCAGACACTCAGAGATACTGTGCATAGCACCTGAGATCTAGGAAGTAACAGCTGCTTTGAACACTGTGCACTCAATTTTCTGGCTGTTGAAAATTCTAATACCATCCTCAAAGCCCTAGAAACCATTGCAAATGGCCTTTTGTAGTATCTTATATCTTGTTAACAGACCTATGAATGATCATAATTTATATCCGACCTGGGTTTGGACATAGCAGAATGTCATGCCTAATATTTATATCTAGATTCAATGTTAGGAGATTAAACTCGAAATAAAACTCCGAGATACTGCAGAAGGCTATTTCATTTCACTTGGCTATTACTGCCATCTAGTGATGTAATTTACAATCGTCAAAACTTTCAATTTAGAAATTACATTCCATCAGCTGTATTTGGCAAGGTGCAGGACATATTCTAAAATCTATGCTTCATTTACTTGCTAATGTAATGTCCCATGTTGGTATGCAATTACGTCTATATTCAGTTTTTAAAGTTGATATTTTTTCTGTCTTCTCAATAAGCATGCACTTGAAGACCCAGATACATGCCTAACAAGAAAACTGTTCAGAGCCATAGTAGTAGTTTATAATGCATTCAGCTCCTTCTCTTCTGGCAAATTTCCCTTGAACAGGCCATATTATTTATGACTGCAGTGGTTGTTAGTAAATTATTCATAATGATTTATATTAATATAAATTATGAAAATAATTATGGTCAAGTAAAGGGAGCTAATCTCTTCCTCTTTTCAGTGAGAAGAAAGTGTCCCATCTTTGTTTGAAAAGTAATCACTTCCCTGATCTCCTATCTACCTAACATGAGACCAAGAAGTGAGAAAACAAGAGTGAAAACTGACTCCTAGGATATTACTGGAGGCTGAAGTTCAAATGAGAATAAGGCACATGATCTTAATCATGAAGGTAAATTGCCTGTTAGAAACATTTATTATTTGTCTGTGATTTGATGTTTTTAAATCAAGATTAATCTTTCTAAAGACTTCACTAGAGCTCAAATGGACAATTTAATTCATATGAAAAGATGGGGTTTTACTATAATCTGGTTTTACTTCTTAAGTAGCGAACTACTTAGCGATTTTCTGTAGTTATGTGTATTTATTTTTTTTTAGTCAGATTATCTCACTTCCCTGCATAGTCATCCAATTCATAGTGCTCCTGAGTTTAAATCAATTTATGCATTGAATGTAAAGACATACAAACCCAATAAAACAAAACCAATACCTAAGAATCTCAGACTTGACATTACCACATCAACCATATTCAAATTTGGTTTCAACTGTTATTGAACTGCACATGAAAAGCTTTCCCCCACAGTTCTACCATGGGACAGTTCAGAATTTCACCATAGCTTATCACAGGTGCCCAGATCACAGATCAAGCACTGAGGGTTCAATCACAGTGAGTTCTATTTTTTTGTTCACAGGTTGATCTTTATGTTTCTCCAAGTACTGCTACAGGCTTCTAGGGCATGTTTTTGTACTTGTTTGGATGTCTCTCCTCGGTATCTCCCCTAGCTCTGTCACAGAAAAACCTTTCTACAAGTCTTTCTTCAGCTCAGCTGAACAAACTCTGTGTGATCTGCTTCGAAGCCTGTGATATGGGGAGCTGGATAATAAGGCCACAGAATAGATTATACATGCACTTTCTTGAAGAACCTGTTCCCATCAGCATCAATTTAGCAGAGTATTTAGCCCATGTATGTTAAGCACATAGTCTGTGGAATGTTGACATTCTTTAAATTAAGTAATGCTTGAGTCCTTTATTCTATCAGAAACTTCTACAATAAGCACTTTGACTATCATTGTGAGCTGATGAATATTCCGTTTGAATATTTCCAAATACCAAACATCTTCCTGTAATTTCCAGTTCTCAATGTCAAAACAAACATGTACATTTAATTCCGATTATGGACTTAACTCTCTGTATAATTTAGTTCAAAGGTAATCCTATCATCACATACAGAAGGAACCTCAGTTCTAGGTCACTTGATTCTAATCAGCTCCAAAATCCCAGACAGCTTCATTCTTAGATATTCAGCTTTTTAGTCCTAGATAAGTCTCATTGTAACAATACAATCAGGCAAATGCACCTCTGATAATACTAACTATGCAAACTGGAAAGAAGAAAATGCAAGTCAGACATTGTATTCTGCACAGCTGATTTCCAGTCTTCCTGGAATCTCTTCAGATTTAGATACCATTAATAAATATACACTCTACCATATTACAGTCAGACATTCAAAATACATATTTCCAACCTCGCGAGTAAACTGGAAGAAAATGCTGCTTCTGAAATCAGAGAGGTTTTCCCATTGTTAATTGAATACACAGATTATGCTGTTGAGCACGTCTATGACTTCTTGCATTCACTGGATCATTGCCACAGTAACTAAGTTGATGGACCACTAGCAATTCTAAGTTACGCTATATTGTGAGCCACTGAGTTAAATATTATATCTAAAGGAAGATATGACTTCAAGTGATAGAAAAATGTGCATTTCAAAATATCTTTTTAAGAAGCCATCTGCTAGCATCAGAAATCAAACCAAGGATAGAAAGTAGAAATCATGCTCATACTGAGAATTTTTATTGTTAAATTCTGTAAATTGCCAGAGCTAGCAAAGGGGATCACACAGGTACTTTCAAATCAGTGTGTTACCCAGAACTGGTCCAGGAAGAAGCAACATTCAGTATTTAACTTTGAAATGAAATAAAAGGTAATAACTAAGCATTATTTTTTATGAAAACCACTGTTGGGCTGTTGCAAAAAATAACATCATAGGATTAAGTTAGACATCAAGGTCTTGAATTGATCTACTAGTTTGTCACTACCAAAAGGGGGGGATCTTGTTCTTCCTGCTTCTGACTATATATACACGGTTCTTTCTCCTCCTTTCACATTCGGCTTGTTCTGGCTCTCCCACACATCATACCCTGCATTGAGTCAATTAAACTTGTTGCACCAGAAGAAAACTAACCTAATAAACAAAAAGTTAATAGTTTGTCTATGATTTAAAGACTTGAATCAATTTATCACACAATCAGTAAAGTGCTAGAACTGGAGTGAGGGAAAAGGTGGGATCATGCAGCTAGGAACAGTTGAAGAAGAATGTACTTACTCTCAGAATAGCAAACTGTTAGATTACATCAGTCATGAAGTGTCACTTTATCCTCACTGTGCCTCCAAATCCTGCTTTACTGGTGAGATTTAGCTCTGCTTCCAAGCCATGTATACAGTCTGGCTCCCTCCTATGCCCCAGTTCTGGTGCTTGTCCAAGCAGTGTACTGTCATGATTAAAAGACATTCATTTTTTCATTGTCACTGACATACTCTACTGGGTTATTGTGCTTAAAAAAAAAAAAAAAAAGTAAAAAAAAATCAAATCAAACAAGCCATGTTGAAACTGACACAGTAAAGGAGCAGGAATATTTCACCAAGGCACTTGCTGAAGCCAGGCTAGTCCACAGACATCATACTCGCCTAGTTTGCCACTAAAATTGCAGTCTCCCTCAAACTTAGAAAATGCTTCCACCTCCACACCCCCGCAAAATAACAAAAAATATTTCCATAAAGTATTCTCACTTTTCATTCCATTTCCCTTTCATCAATGTTTTGAACTACAATCTTTCTTGAATTAAGGACATATCAATGATAACAGAACAGGGCCACTCGAAGATAGAACTGGGGGATCATTTGATAGAATAACTAGAAGCTAAGTGGGGAATATTAAGCCAGTATTTAGCCCACTCTACTCCTGATCTTTACTGCAACTGGGAAATTATTTGAGGCTTACAGTTTTCTTAATAGCAAAATTCAGCAGTATGTAAAATTATTTCATTCTAATGATAATTGAAGAAACTTAGCTGAAAAAGATTACCATACTGTGATTAATTGAAAAAGCAAGACTGAGCTAAATGTCAAGTTTCAAAATACCATAATCTTATTAAACTGATTCATTATTTGCTGTAATAAAGCCAATTCTATTATAACTAAGCCCCTATAAAGACAACATGCCAAAAATGATAAAATAACCACCTATGAGATTATAGAATTCAGCAATAACATACCCCCTATAATCAGTCTTTATAACCTCTGATAAAAATGAATTACAAACACAATCACAATAACAATTTTGCCTTATCACAGTTGGCTATTTATCTTCATATATTAAAAAAGTAATAAGACAAGGTATATGGAAATACTAATTTTTTTGTTATAAACCTGTTGGGGTTTTTTTTTTAAGCAAAGCTGTACATAATTGCAAAAAGAGAAAGGATTAATGTGCTCAAAAATAAAAGACAAGCCAAGTCACCTTTGCTTTTTTCATTTTACTAAAGGAAAAGTTTTGAGCTGGCAACATTAGAGATGTAGTTTGACTGTTCAGCTACAAAGTTCAGGACATGCAGCAATCGGCTATTGAACTAGCCCAGCAAAAAACATCAGCTCTGCAGTGACCATCTCTAGGTCAATTCACAATTCAGTCTCCTTCAAACCCTTAGAAGTTATCACTGCTCTATTGAAAATGATCAGGCTAACTCAAACGTGATCATTGTGGTGGAACAATCTCAAGATGCACCCATTTTCTCCTACAGATAGCTCAATGTTACAGCCCTATCACATAAGATGGATCAACTAACACCACTCCACAAAGATCAACTTTCAGGTGGAACAGAAGTGAGGAGGTCTCTAGGTGCAGCTTCCTGCTCAAAGCAGGGCCAGCTTTGAGATCAGATGAAATTCCCTAGGGCTTTATCCATTTAGGTATTGAAAACCTCCCAGGACAGAGACTGCCCAAGTTCTCTGGGCAGCCTGCTCCAATGTTAATGCAAATCTGTCCTGAAACAGGATGACTAAATTATTTCCTTTGCACAGTCAGACACTATTGGGCACTAACAGGACTAAAGGACTATGCTAAATTTTGGTGCAGAAAAGATCCTGGCAAAACCAAAAACATCTGACTCCTGGCAAAAACAGAAATTAAATAAATTGAACAGTTGATACACGTTCTGCAGAGCAGCCTCTTCCTCTCTTACATTGGCCATGAGGGATACAAGAGAAAGCACCCCCTTGTAAATACTCTTCAAAGTACTGATCACTTCTTTGCCTTTGTTCCTCAGAGCCAGATTACCCAAAAAGCTTGCCTTTTTTTTTCTTTTTTTTTTTTTGTCCTCTGAACTGTGCCTTCTTGATGAGAGGTGAACTGAAACATTCTGGACAGCTGCTAGTTCGGGTAATATCCATAAGGCAGTTTTCTCTTAAAATTCAGATGGCTGTACATCTAAATAAAACAAGGCTGAAAACAGCAGGTCTTAATTATTTCATTCAGCAACATCATTTGGCAGACTGCATTTGAAAAAACTTATAAAATGAACTGATAGGATCAAAATTGGTTTGATCTTAGAACACTCAACTGAATGATGAAATGGCCACCTTTGTATTTAACTACACACAAATGCTCCTTCTCATACTGGAAACCGGGTTAAGGCCCAAATAAAAATCAAGACCAAGGCTGAGAATACTCAGTCTATATTTAAATAATTTCCCATCTAAATAACCATTTAAAAAGAAGAAATCATGACTATACATTATCATCTGCCATAATAGTCCACTTCACTCTCTTGGGCAATAGTTAAAAGAAATGAATATTCAGAATTAATTCCTTAATCTTTTCTGAGTTTATAATTTCATTTTTATTAGAAAATACATTACATAAGACAATTGCCAGAAATAGACAATGAAACTTTTAATTGTTTGAATAGGATTAAATACTGAAATCCTTGTGCTTTCAATGAAAAGCAATATACTGTGAAAAGAGAAAAAAAATGTTTTGTACTGAAAAGTTTGGAACTAAATATTGATACTGGTTTTAACTTCGCAGCTATCAGTGATGAACTGGAATGCATGTCTTATTTTTGCTCTAACTCAGCTGCAGAGGAGCTGTTTGGGCTTCAGTCATCACAAAGCAATACAAAGTATCTTTATGGGGAGAAAACACTAGCTAGCAGAGAATTATCTAATTCCTCAGGAACAGCCTAACAAGAACCGATGATGAGAAGCTGAAAAAAGCAGAAATGCAAATCAAGATTTTAAACAAGGTGGTTAAAAGAATCACCAAGAAAAATAAGGGTCGCATCTTTTGATATTTCAGTCAAAACTAGGTAATCTTCTGAAAGACAAACTATGGTAAAACAAAATTACTAAGCTCAACAGCAGAGGTGACTGGGTAAAACTTAATATTAATAGCCTGTTAAGTGATCCCCTCACGTTAAACCTTCTAAGGTTCCTTGTCACCTTGAGTTCCATGAATTCCAGCTCATTTGCAGGGTTTTGCATCAAAACAAAAATCATACTTTGTAAGTTTCACAGCTCCTTCTAGTGTAATTATAACAGGGGAGAGGGAATCAAAACAGAATTAAGCCAGATCTTAAGGCAGGGAGAAAAGCAAAATAATCCCAAGAGGTTTTTCTTTTCTAAGGCTTAACATCTTCAGAGACAGTTCATTCTAACAAGAAGATACAAACCTTTTCACTACATTGTCTGATAAAATGCATTTTCTGGCTATAAACTAGAAAATGAAAATGTTGATATTCCCAGTCAAAAGAGTAATTTTTAGACAATAATTCTGGTCATTTTTAGACAATAATTCTGGTCATTTTTGTGTAGTCCTGCATTTCACCTGTGTATTTCTGAGTCTGATTAGAGAAGTGTTTTGCAACAGTTTGGGAGCAAGGGCATAACATAAATGGCTTTTGAGATTATTAACAGATGCCTTATGAGAATTTTTTCCATCTAAAAAGTCCTTTCTGCAAAAAAAGGAAAACTTTTCATCACAAAAAAAGTCAGTGCTATCAAAGCTCTGGTTTGTATACATTTTGACAAGCTTCAAATCCTTATTTTTACTGAAGTATTTTTAAAGGTATCTATATACTGAAAAAAGGAATTTCATTTTCTGTGAATAAACCTTTTCAAAATAAATTCAGTGAAAACTTAGGTTAAAAAAAAAAAAGTAAGGAAGATATAAACTATTGAAAGGTCTTTAAACCCTGCACAGTGAAACCAGCCTGAAAAAAATCTTCTATTCAGGAAACCATTTTAGTGTTTACTCTGCCTTAATTTTTTAGTCAAAATAGTGTTAAGACATTTTTCTGATGTGTTTATGACACACACAGATCACCCAACATACTTCAGAACTTGTCATAAAGAGTTAAGATTTGAAACACTTTTAAAGAGTGAATGCTTACTGCACAAAAAGGAAGTATTTTTCTTTTTGCTGTTTATCAGTCTCTCTCCAAAAAAAAGTTGGTGCAGATGGTACAGAGGCTGCTTAGAGGTATTCTCAAGCCACAGATACTGCCAGCTGTAGATTACATTCCTTCACAAACTGAAATAATTGCCTTGTTTTCTTTCTCTGTTTTAGGAGCTCACAACTCTGCTATGAAGGGGAAGAACTCTGTCACAATTCAATTAATGACAGAAGAATAGACCATTGTGCACTGGTTGAATCTTTTGGGACAGATGAGCCATTACCCACTACTACTTATAGGAACCCCTCAAAGCAAAGAAAAAAAAAAAAATCTGTCTGTGTAACTACAGATTTATCAGGAGACCCTTAGGTTCAGAAGCATGAAAGACAGTAAAAACAGATCTGAACAAATCCATGTGGACACCTGTAGCAAAATTCTGGCCTAATTACATCTATCAGAAAAACATATTTTTTACTTTGATAGAGCCATAACTTTTTCCTGACATCCGTTTCTATCTGTCCTCATTATATAACAACTTTCTTTCACATACCCTGTAGAAAGTGATCATATTTACACATGTATGAAGCTAGCTTTCTGTCATGTCAAAAGGACAAATCATCATATTCCTCTCTCAATAAAAGTGTGTAAAGCATTTACATGGGAATATAGTATTCTCTAGTTCATCAGCAAGCCAAGACTAAATCTTGAAAACCTGAGTAAGTAAATTTTGGACCTATGCCACTGCAGTTGTCATGCTGATAAAAAGGGACAGAATATACGTCTAGAAGCTTCAGGAAAGTTAAAATCCTTCCAAAATGCATTTATTCTCATACAGTTATTCATGATATTTCTCCTTTAACCTCGTATCTCAGCCCCCTTCATGGTGATATAAAGTAACTTCTAGTTAATCTAATATTCCCCTGGCTAAATATAATATCCAGTCATCTTCATTTGTTCTTTATGTTGTCCTTTTCTCTCTTTCTACTTGGACACTCTTTACTATGAAGTCTTTGTTTCATTAAGTGCTGGAATGCACCAGGAGAATTTTATTTTTCATCAGAATGGCAAAACTGTCCACCATCATAAAATTGCCAGATAGGAGTTTTCAGATTTCAATCTTCAAAGCAGGTTCCATCTCCCATGCAGCAGAGAAAAATCTCATGCTGTAATTCATTAAGTATTATTTCCTTTAAAGGCTCCCCAAAGAAAAGAAACCAACTATGAACAACTGGTTAAATCACAGATCTACAGAAAGAACACATTTTTAGTGCTATACAGTACAACAGTTTCTCTATATGGCTTCTGCAAGCCTATAAACACTTAATATTTTTAATAACTTTAATTTAAACAAAAAACGTATCTTTTAAGAAAGGTATTGTTCCAGAATAGAGTAAAATATACTCGAACTTTTTCTACACACAATATATGTTAATAAGCTGAACACAATGCTTAAATGGCTCTGAAACAATCACAGAATAAACATGATCACACAAAACATGGCCCATAGTCACTGCTGACTATCTGCTACATGGACAAAGTAGCTCCTACAGAGTTGAACTGGAGCCTTACAGTGAGTGAGCTTCTGGGTTAAGATTCTCAGAAGTTATTAGGAACATAAATGCCTCATTTACACATGTGCCAGTTTCCATGCTCCTGAAAATCAGAGCTCATTAAGAAAATTCTGCATTAAGACTGTTGCAAAAATGGGACCTCTTAGGGACAGCTGCAGAGGAGACATTCAAAAGCATTAGCAGCTTCTTAGTACGTTGGCCTTGGTTGTTTATTAATAGGTTTCTTGTAGATCCCAAAAATGTTTACCTCTAATTAGGTTACAGATTGTAACCTTGTAGAATCCTGCTGTCAGCTACATTTACAGTTATGTTTTTGATTAATAACATGCTGAAAGAACCTAAATTCATTAAAGACATACTCAATTTGTAATGTAAGAACTCTGTAAGGTGAGAAAGGCTGAAAATTTAATATTTTTCCTTAGCCTTTTCATGAAGTGTGGATGTCACTTGTTATTGAATTCATGTTTTTCTTTAGCTGTTTGCAGTGATCCTGGAATTTTGCGTTCTACACCAAACTCTGAGGGGGGAGGAGGGGAATACGCCCCCAAATAAACTGAAATACAAAAGAAAGCAGATAGCAAGCAGATAGCAGCTATATCTCTAAATATAGAACAGACTTTACCTTTCAATAGCAGAGAACCGTTAAATTGGTTCAGCAGTCTCAAAGAACCACACCTGAAGCATGCTGTTCCATGAGTTTGAAATGTTCTAAATTTTCAGTCCAAAACAGGTTGTGTTGCTCAGGATATTAAACTAGCAAAACCAAATACCTCTCATTGAAGGGTTTTCTGTTCTTCATCAACACTCATGAGAAAAGAGCTGCTGCTAAGCTGAGCAAGTACCCGATTTCTTTTTCTGATATAGAAGGTAACTTTCAAAGTAAGTACTTTCAAAACATTTATTGTCTCTAGAGACAGAAACCTTAGGGGAAGATGATTATTTTTGTCTCAGCTCAAAGTAGTCTGTATTATTTTGTCTTCAGGTACATTTATACCTGTACTTCTCATCGTGAAGGTAAAAACTGATGTACTTTTGTCATAAACTGGCTGACACATCAACCTCTAACACAGACATCGTTATTTCCATTCTTCACATAAATTAGAAGACTGATTTCATGCTAATGTTTACCTCAATAATTTACCTCAAACCACTAAACTATAGGGAAACTACAGATAACCAAATCTATTTAAGAATATTATGTGTTAATTACTGTGAGATAACCAACATATGATAACAATTTTTCCTAGTAAAGGCTATTTAAATGGCCAAGTTTAGTTCACGTTTAGCTAGTACGTGTTAAAATTCTCTATTTTGAAAGCAGAAATGCAATGCTTCACGGCTCATTTTGCTTTTAGTATAACAATTATCCAATAACACTATATATCAATTATCCCATAACTGTATTTAAACTAAGATCTGAAAACAGATAATGAAGGCACCAATATTATACCCTAGGACACACTATTTCTGAAGGAACAGAAATTTTTTTTTAAAAAAAAGGTGTTCTTAAAAAATAGATTACAAGACTGTTTATTACAACCACCAAATGTTAGCAAGCTGTCTACAGCAAATATATTCAAGTTAGTATGCCCTACCAACCTATGTGTTATATTAGCAAAGTCTCATGTCCTGAAATATAAATCTAAACATAGCATATGGAATGCATGGTTGATAGTTTTTCAGGAGGTTGCTACAAGTAGAAAAAAGATCCTCAAATATATCAAACAAGTCTGAATTTTATTCTTATTCCACTTAATTATTTAATCTCGTGGACTATCTGAAACTGAGCCGGAGGCAGGAGCAAGAATTTTAAGTCTGACTAAGATTGGGGTGTTGTATTTTTTACATGTTCAAATTAGATACCTGAATGAAACTTTGCTTTTAAGAAGCAGGGTGAACAATATAATAATTGAACAAATCCTTTGGTCAGGCTACAGAAAATAAGATACTGTATTTGAACTCAGAAGTCTCAGCACAAATAAGTCTGCTGTAACGTTACTTTAAAAACACAGTAAAAAAAAAAACTTAACTGCCCGTAATCAGTTAAGAACTGTTGACCTCTTCATATCCATAACTTTAACACTGTGTCATACTGTTTTCACAAGAATGCTCTCCAAACAGTTTTCAAGGTTAATTTTGTTGTTACTCCCTCTAGGAGGGTAAAAAGATAATTCTGTCTCCTCGCTAATTTCTTTCCCAGCTTGTTTGATATCAGTAACTTGTACCACTGCTAAATGAAGTTTTCATCTTTTGTCAAGGCCACTGTTTGAATTTGTCTGTCTACTTCTAAAGGCCAATATTGATACTTCAAAGGATGTAGAAAAAACATAGGATGCTTCTTAGTGAGATTGCTAAGAATGTTGTGCACCTTCAGTGATAACATTGTAGGGCAAACTGCTGTATTTTTCCATTTCTGTTTCTGAGTAATTAAAATTAAAGAGAATTTCCTTAAACCTGATTAAAAGTATTTGCCCTTGTGGCTGTATAACAGATTGAAAAAAAATAAAAATCTGTTAGTCACAATGTCAAAAATTAAGATACAAATTAACTGTATAAGCCTTACACTTCTACTTTTCGGCTCACATCCACAAAAAGGTGTTCCATTCCTCATATTACTCACATTAGTAATTCTACTGAAATAAGACCCTTCTAAGTATAAACATGTACATTTTTTTAATTTGTGGGATGTGATGCTTTTGGGCACAGCTAGCTTAGTTGTTGACAAAATTAATAGATGCAGACTTAAACTAAAGACTAGATGTAACAACAGTACTACATGTTCACAAATACCTTTTATTAATGCACATCTTTCAAGTCTGAACAAGCCTCTAAATACTAAAATATGAACTTTTGTTCAATGTACAGCACAAAAACTTTTGGGCCTGCTGCTGTGAATCAACAAAATTTCAGCCCACAAATTTTTACTCATTTACACCAGCTGAGGATCTGGTCCACAGGAGGTGCGTTACTTTGCATTTGAGGTGAACAGATTGTTCAGATGCAATACCACCATTTCCTAATCACTCAGGAAAATGCCCGACGTACTCAAAATCTTGTGAATCAATCCACATATTTACAGGTGAAAGAAACCTTCACATTTTATTAACATGTAGATATTTTTCCACACGCATCTGAAATGTGTTCTTTTTTAAAAATTGTATCCGATGACAATAATAACATGTAATCTATTGCATTACCTGTAATAAGAGCTAAGGCAAACAAATGACAAGCTGATCCACGCTTGCTAATATTTTATATTAACAAAAGGCCTTCAGCTGATAGACTGACATAGAGCTACAACAACAATAGAGAAATAAAAGAATAAAGGCTTTGATGTCATTATGCTGTTTAGCATACCTTACCTACTCCATTTCCAATAGGAATAGAGACAAAACCCAGTTTCTGGGGATTGTGCACAGTTACCAGTTACACCATCCTGAGACAAGACACAGAAAAATTACTATTATTCTGGCTATTTATACTTTGAAGGTGTGGTTCTGCAGTCAGGCCAGCTGATCTTGCTTTTACTAAAATGGGGAGTCCTTATTTCACTTGCTTCTTCCCTACACTTTGCTAATCTGGCTGAAAGCTACTTTTTTGTTCAATTAACCTTTCATTGAAAACTAATTAGCGAGTTGAGCTGGGTTATGGAGAGGTACATCAAAAGCCACAGCCAGCACAGAATAAGCAGCAGGAGCATGTGGCTGGGATTCAGAGAGAAAGCAAAGAGGCGGTAGCAGTGAACTATTAAGACTGTCTCAGCTAGGCAGTAGCAGTGAACTATTAAGACTGTCTCAGCTAATGTCAAGAAACCTAGCCTTTAAACAGATTTATAACTGCCCCAGTTAAGGATTTGCTTCCACCAATATCTTCCTCTAGATTTCCACAAACATGAAGAGTGAGGTTTAACTTTGAACATGCTGGATTCCCCAGTATTACACCGAATTAATTAGTACTTCAATTAGTGTACAAATGAAGCACAATGAATGAAGACAGCAACATCACCTGCAAAGACAAATTTAGAATTTTAAAAACTCCTCACACATGTTCCTTTCTAATGAAATACAAGATGCCAATGGTTCAAATACTTCTATCAATGCTCAGTTTCAAACATGACTTTTTTTTTCCTTGAAATCAATGAGTCTTCAGGAGCTTAAAATGAAAATTATCCAAGAGTATAACTACAATGCTGAATTAATTTGGGTGATCCACTCAGGTCATACAGGAAGACATAGTTCAGATATGAGAAGCTAGTAAAGCAAAGCCATTTTATAGAGCATTCGTTCCACTGTACATATCTGGCAGAGATTACAGAGGCTTGGGGCAGCTTATACCCCCAGTCATAATATTACAATAAGCTCAACAATTTTTTCTAGTGAACTGTGGAACAAGTTGTTTGTCTTACTGAGGACACAAGGGAGTTGTCAGCTACTAAGCTGTTTAGCCTGTTTCCTCACTGATACTCTGGAGAAGATACCTGCATGCAAAAGCATCTTGCAACCTTTATCATACACTTGAGACGGATCACTTAGCACATGAATAATGGTGCACCACATTTTAGTTCAGAGAGACCACTTGTGAGGGAGAGAGCAACCAGCATCAACACTTTAGTAACAGTTCAAATTTAGCCTGTTCCAACATGCAAAATTGAAACCAATTATTTTTATTTTCCCTTTAAGAAAGCTGGACTGGTACCCTGATTGTCCATAGCAATCTGTAGTTTAAGACAGCTCTGCACCACATAAGAGAAAAGTACAACTGTGTACATTCAAGTTCTACCAGTAGCTTACCCATACAAACAAATACCTAAGCACGAGTTAACAGTATTCAGAAGGGAAAAAGAAAAAAAATAATATGTAAAAGCCACAGTTGCAGGGGAAAAAAAATTATCCCAAATAAAATATTTAAAAGAATGAAAGCCTTTCCTCCTTAAAAAGAGCAGCAGAGGGCAATTGAAGGGTAGAAAAACTTTCCTTTGAGTAGTTTCAAAAACCGCTTGTATTAGTTAATAAATACCAAGTGGAACTCAAAAATAATCAGATGGAAAACCTTAGTTTAAAAAAAAACAATAATTCTATTAGTTATGCTGAATTTCTAATGCATCTGTACAGTTAAGCTGGGTTTCAGCTTTGATTTGTAAAATACTGGCATTTCATATATTATTCAGACAAAATGGAAAAAAATAACGAAGATTTTGAGGCTTCTCTAAAGTCCAGTGTTTTCACTGGAAATCTTTCACTGACTTCAGTGAACACTGAATCAGATCTCTGAATATAAGCTTATTTCAGTTTAGTTTCATAAGCTGTTTCCTGCAGTTTGCATATAATCAACTTTGTTCACCCTACTTGGCCCAGAAAAACAGTTTTGAAGGCCAACTACTGTATCTTGCATTCTTTTAGTAGTTAAGATGCTTGCCAACTTCATTCTTTCAGACACAAAACATGCAAGCTTTCTTTCCAACATCTTTGACCATTATCATTAATGTCAGTAGCATATTTTTTATGTTTATGCTTGAACTATCTGGGCATAGTTCATCAGTCTTCATTTTAAAGCAATTTAAATTAAAAAAAAAACAAAAAAACAGGAGAATAATAGAATAATGCATCTCATTACACAGTTAGAACTTGGCATTTGCAAAAAACAATGCTCATTCTTTTTTGTTTATATAATGCTTATATAAATTGATTTATGCAAATGAACACTTTTTTGCAAGGGTCACTCACCACCTGCTTTTATGCATTTAGTGTATTTTCCTGAAATGAACTTGCACAGGTCCTACTTTTAGCTAAACATCCAAGAGTTTAGGCACTGAACAGTGAAATAATTTACATTCATTAAAAAAAAAAATGAACCTGGGCAGAATGTTACTATACAAAATTTCCAAAGCAGCCTAACATTACAGACAAATATTATGTACATCTTCGGTATTTTTTAGTTATGCTTTCCATTATAAAGTGTACCTCAAATACTATAAATAATAGTAATTTAATTACATGTTTGTCCAGGAAAGTATGTTATGTTACAGGATAAATTAAAAACTTATAACCTGACTGAGTCATAATTTAAATTCAGTGGTTTTGTCTGTAAAGCCCTTGGCAGCTCTCCAACCATCTGTCAAGAGGCTGTGTGTTGATTTTTGTTTGGTGAAACACACAGGGCAATGTAGGGCTGTAGTTTGAAGGGAGTTCCATCCATCATTAGTGAGAAAGACCCTGGATGGATTCTATTAAGCACATCACAGAATGAAAAAAAAGTAATTCTTGCTCCATACACTTAAGTACAAAACAGAAGACAGGAAGTAGGTCAAAACAATGAGACAATTGAGTCTCACAAATTACTGCTGACAAATTAGTCATCATGATGAGCAATATGATCAGCCCCACAGCAACCTAGATATCAAGAAAGTTCTTGTAGGTACCATGGCAAAAGGTGAATTTTAGCAGATTTCTAGAAAGCTAATCAGAAAGCTTTGTAAATGTATAAGGAAAGCCATGTTATAGAGTAGAAAGCCAAAGATTCTTGTTTGAGAAAGTAACAATGAATGTTGTCATCCTTGGTTAATCAGAGGCACAAATCAACTTCTCAATAGTGAATGAAAGAAGACTGATACAGGTACTGATTGTGCATGAAAGATCTTGAAAGCAAAAAAAAACCAGCTCCTGTTTTATACAATAGGAAAGACGAAGGCAAAAAAGGCCACAACCTGCTTCTAAATAATGTTGCTGTACCTGATGTCGGATATTTTACCTTTCATAGGGCAACATATTAAGAAACATTGAAACTATATCTAATGTTTAAGAAGGAATATTTCTCTCTTAGGTACTCACAGAAAAAAGTGAAAATAGAAATCAAAATACTTCTTAGAGCAATAAAAATAAGTCATCACGTGCCTACATCACAAAGTGCTTATACATTAGTCCTAAAAAAAAAATTTCAACTTAGGCCACTATAACCCAAAGCACTTTTAGAATATAGCAACAACAATTCTTCAGTATGTTTTTAAAGCTATCTTCAGAATGTGCATTTTAATTATACTCATTCATAGCTGTTTAGCACAGTTAAAGATAGAAATCAATTGAAATCACACATATATGCCTACACAAACACACATGCATCAACCATATGTTTATCAAGAATGTTAAATTCACTGTGAATACTAAACATCCTTACATGTCAACTGTCTGAAATTGTACCTATGATCATCATGTTGCTAATCAGGAAAGGTCCACTGGTCCAAGAAAATAAACTTTTCTACAAGTATAGAATTTAAGATAAAGGAAAGAAGAAACCATATATGAGCGTGTCTACGTATGTTCAATTGTGAAAGCCACCACCGTAGGCTGGCGGATCCCATATGGTCCAGTTACCATTTATCTTTAGTCCCTATTTAGAATATAAAGCATAACTCACATAAAAAACAGGTTTTCATTTCTGATCTTCCTCCTTTTGGTCATTACACAAAATGTGCAATTATGAATGAACATCCAGTTTTAATTCAGGTGCTATGGTAGAAGGTCTAGCAAATACCATTTCTGCATTTAAAAGTGTATAAGAAATTAATTAGAAAAGACCCAGCCTTGTCATAGCAAAAGTTTTTTGAGAAATACTATTCTAAAAATTTGGGCTTAGTTTGATCATAAATAGTATCTTGAGCTAACCACTTAAACTGCTACTACATCTTCATAAAAACTATGCCTCCAGCCTAATCATGCTTTTCCAAGCTGCCATACAGGTCCAATGAACTGTATTCCAACCTGTTTTATTTCAAAGCTACAATTCAAGCATTATAAATCATGTGGCTGGGAAGATAAATCTAAGGCTTTCTCTCACATCCGTGTGTTATAGCCCAGTTAGCTTTCCCTTCTGGCTGCATGTACTCTGTAACAATCATTCACGGAAGGACAGGTTACAAGTATTTGGTTTAGATGAGCAATCGAGAATAGCTTTTAACATTAGAAAGGGACTGTTCAAACAGAGTGCTCAAAGATTGGCAGCTACATACAATTAAGAATGTTCTTTACTTAGGCCATTAGATTTTAAATATCAGTTTAAAAATGCCAAACTCTCCCTCTTCCCCAAGGCAATGATCAATAAATTAATAACACCAAGAACACTGTGATGGCTTTTTTTCAGATTCATTAGCCTTGACAAATATATATATCCTTATATTCCACAACCATAAGAACACCAAGCATTCTTTTAAAACATCACTTCTAGTGATTAAAATGAATCATTAGCTCCATTTAAAAAATAGTGTAAGAGACACTATATAGAATTACTGAGGTTTGAATGGAAAAAGTGCACGGATTTATATCCAGGCTATTGTTCAATCAGTGTAGGAACTGGTTTGGACATGTTTGCCCAACATGCGCATGCTGAAGCTAAAGGGAGGTTGATCACGGACTTTAATGAGAGCACTCTCAATCCTACAATCACCCATCTTTGGAGTTGCGTAAGAATACAGAAGTGAGCCTGCCAAACATTTGAAATAACCAGCATTGCTCCACATGAATGCCATCTGGGTTCGTTGCAAAATCATTGCAAAAAAAAGGCTCACATGATAACCGAGGGATGACTGCTTTTCTACCTCTGCAGCTAGTTACAGCATTAGACTTTTCAAAAGATATTAACTACATTATTATGAACCTGTCTCTTTGAGAACAGTAAGTTAGTGAATCTTCTCTTAATAATAAATAGGCAGCTGATGGGTTTTTGTGGGATTGGAGGGGTAGTTGGGAGCAGGGGATGTGCGGCTTTGGGGGAGAAGGCTGGTGGGGGTTTTGTGGGGTTTTTGTTGCTTTGGTTTTGGGTTTTTTTTTGTCTGATTATTTTAAAGAGACTTTGATTTATTCTTCCTGGTCAAGGTCCAGATTGGGCTTTGTAGGGAAGCTACAGAACAGAATTCACATACACAGAATGCATGAGCTATGTTTTAGTAGTCCACTGTCCTGGAACACAAAAGTCTTCCTATCCTATCCTAGTTGCTCAATGTAAAAGCAAATCTTTGCAAGATGCCTTCTGCTTGCTCAATGCCACGTATCCTACCATTATTACTTTAAAATCAGCATGAAGGAAATTTTCATCAGACACTTTCGCCAGCCCTCACTTGCATGTTCCACTGAGAGGTGGCAAATAGAAACCTGTGCCAGCCCTCAGCTTTAACAAGGCATTGTACCTCCAAATATTCACATAAGAAGTTACGAATGGTCATAATAATATAGGTACTTCCTTATTTTAGGAGGCTATAAGCAGCAACTTAAAGCCAAATGGTTCTATGCCCCTGCAGGCAGTCTTAATCAACTTAAAATTTTTTATTAAAAAGTAGATTCAGCAATACCCAATAAAAGTTTGTAACCAAAACCGCCCTCCCCAACTCTGAACTTTCTTTATTCTTAGGGGAAGCACTCATGTGGTCTTTTAAGTGAGGCTTTTTCCAATACACTTCAACCTCTCTCCCACAAGTTACATGCTTTAACTTCGTCAGCCCTGAATTGGTCAGGCAGTTGGACTAGATGATCTCTGTAGGTCCCTTCCAACTGAAATAGTCTATTCTATTCTAAATTTCTCCCAAAGCCAGAAACACTGAAAAATGAAAATTCTATACAAAGCCGTATGTGTCATAATACAAAAAAAAAAAAGAAAATCCCAAAGCAAAAAACAACTTGAGGCCCAGAATAAATCCTTGCAAAAAACACACATACATACACACATACAACTGCCCATAAATGAAGTAAATAGTCCTTTTCACACTGTTCAACACAGCAGCTAAGAGCGAGCTCTGGTGTAAGCTGATGAAAAATGTGTTCCAGAGCTTCACAAGCACTATAATCTGCCCTTTTGAAAATACATTACAAGATAGTTGGAATTTGTAGTCCCGCTAATTCTAACTGCTCAGAGGGGGTTGAAACAACAAATATCCTCCAAGATACATCAGTGCTACATAATTCGACTGCTTCTTTTTGTTTGTTTGTTTTTTTAAGCAGCAGCTAACAGCCTTGATCCACAGGTCTACACATATGCATCAAGTTTGCATGGATCTTTTTATAGGAAGAGATTGCTAAATATAAACATTTATGATACCAAATTACACATACAACACACACATAAAATACTGGAGACATCAGTCCTTGTACGCATTAAAATTTCAGGCTATTTATTTTACACTAGCTACCAACTTTACGTGGCTTTCAGATGAATGCCTGAATGGAGTACATTTCAGAAATCATGCCTTGAGATTAAAAGGGATCAGATCACCTCTTTGTATTCAACAAAGGCAAAAGATTGACTAGTGTTTTTACTTCATTATTTTTTCTAAAATTTCAAAGTTGCCTGCTCTATTTGTATTTCTGAATAAAACATAATAATTTAATAAAGGTTTAATTCTGCAATCCAAACCAAAACCAGCTTTGATTGTGTTGAGAGACTGATAAATTACAAATCACCTGTACCAGGTATTTTCCCAATTCACAAATAAGTAATACCAATTATAAACCACAAAAATCAAGAGACTGCTCCTTCACACACAAGTAAGCAATCTTACTGCTCTCAGTGAGAACACTTGTCTGAAAAGCCACTCTTGTTCATAAAGATGGAAGCCTCAGACCCCAGTCCAGATCTCATTAGGGTCTTCTGTGGATTAACCTTAACCAAAACTTCATGCACCATCTAATGTCAAAACACAACATTCCCGAATTTGGTGATGCTTTCACCCCACATTAGATGGCCTATCTAGGACTCAAGACAAAAGCATAAGCAGTGCTTATATTCCAGCTGCTAATCCTGCAATTTAGCATTCAAACCCCCTAGGGAAAAAAACCCCCAAATCTCTATTTATCAGAAAAAGACATACCAAAACCAAAACTGACAATTCCTCTAGTACGTCTGTTATACGAGAAACTGTTCAGCACTGCTCTGAACAGTCTTTGTTTTTGTGCAGGATAGGTTTTCTCTTTCCAGGTGACATAATTGTCTGATTGAAGGCAGAAAGCCCAGCAGAACTGAAGTAAATATTGCATATTATAAATCACAAAACATACAATACTTGCTTCAGGACACAACTAGGATGGCTTCAGGCCAGAAGCCCAGAACTTCTCTGAAGAAACACTGAAAGAATCAATTAAATATTTTTTTTAAACCTAAGGAAATATTCATCCTAAAAAGATTCCTGGTTTTAGTTTATTTCACAGCACTGTACACAAATCTGAATGCAATGACTGTTTGTTATGACAGGAAGGAACAGACTGAACCTGAGGTTAGAAAATGAAAATTAGGAAATTAAGGAAACTCTGACATATCTTCTGACACTGAAAGAGCACACTTAATGAATTTCAGGAGTGTCCAAACTTATGAATAAACAACAGCACGTAACAATTAGTATTGTGGCTACTTAGGACACTGTAGTACTCTGAATTAATTTGAACCAATTCCAAACAATTTTAGCTGATCACACCAGACTTCTAATATATAAAATAGATAATCGTTACATAGAAGATCAAATGTTATAACATGATAAAGGTCCTAAAAGACAGACAGCAACTTGAAAGCAAATGGTTAAAGAATTTGTTAGCAAATAGGACTAAATATGGTGAAAGATGTTTCCCAGCCTTGGCATCCAGCAGGGAGCCTCACTGGTGCCTGGATAAGCAGGGGAAAGCCTTGTACACAGACCTTGATATCTCCCCCGTAAAGTCGTATTTGCAGTGAAGGACATTGATAGAGATTCTCAAAGAAGCGTGCTGGGGAAAGGTGGGGGTAGACTGAAAACACAGCACAGGCTTTGAGAACAAGAAGTCCTCTCCCAGATTTACATTTTCCAAACACCATTGACGTATGTGAAAGAAAACACAGGCGATAAATTCTCATTCTCAGCGCACATTTCAAGCCACCACTTTAATTATTCTTATCAGTCCTGTTGTCCATTGCACTCCCATTTCTACCTCCCCCAACATATGAATGATGCTTTCCATGTTTTCGGCAGTTTTGCAAAGCAGCACTTTTTGTGCACCCGGTCTGCAGGTGCAGCAAAGACCTTGACAAGGGGCGAACCAATTATCACTTACGAAAACAGTTACACTCTATTGTTCATACTTCTTCAAGGTCTGGAGCAAGGCATAAATTCTCATGAAAACGAAGTTATTGCACTTCAGGCATCAGATAGCTAACAAGGTAAGTCTTACCGCTCTTTGTAGAGATGATTTTACAGTATTTTTTAACTCATAAACTTCTTTTCTCTCTCGCTTGCACATTTGTTCAGTAATTCAGATAGGTTTTTCGCAACTCTTAAAAAAGCCTCAAATATTGTGCAGTAGGGCAAGATACTGAAAACAGAATATTGTTACTGACTTGTAATTCATCTTCAGGTCTATTCTACAGAGATGGATTCATTTTTTCTTAAGTTTACATTTTCTTTTATGTATTTCAAAAAGCGAGATCGCACGGATGAATTCTTAACATACTAAATACTGTTAATTCTCTGCTGAATCCTAGGCATTTATATTGGTCGTCTCATAGTTTAACCTCTGTTCTAGCCTGCACTAGTTTTTTAACAGCCTTATAGTTCAAAAGAAAAAGGCACTGCGTAAAGTATATAATTTATTTTTATTCTCCTTAATCTATACATTTATATTCCAGGTTTACTCTTGCCACAAGTAGAGTTGATCTTGATCTGGCTCGTTGTTCCTTTTTCCTATGCATATACTTCTTTGAGAATTAGATCTAAAGAAGCATAGGGCATGGGAAAATGGGGCAACTGAAGTACTTCACCATTCATTTCAAACAGCATTGCCAAGGCGACTGTAGAAATGTACAGATAAAACAGATGCACGAAGAAATGAAAGGTTAGTTTATGAAACTGTCACTTAACCATCAAAAACTGAATAAAAAGGTACTGGCGTTGTTTACTCTGACATAATGGTTGAATGTTGGTTTTTAAGCATTTATGCAACTACAGTATTTAATACATTGGTTGGTTTAATGTTCTATATAAAATATATGCATTGCTAAGAAGCTACTTCTGTAGTCCTTATTCACATAAACCTCCAATTGAAAATAATGGGAATGTAGTCACACAAACTGCAAAAATGCAACTCTCTGGACCTATCTCACTGTTGCTGGGAGTCAGTCTTCACCAAATTCAGTTAGTGCCGACTCAAGTGTGTAAGGCTCAGTCACACAAACGTTACCCAAGTGGGCTGTCTTCAATGTACTATTTATTCATGGGACTTGATCCTTTAAGATCCCAAGTACCTTTTACATGATTCCTGCCTGTGTGACATTACAAATTCTTCTCTTGTAAAAAATCAGACAGTTAATAGTAAATCAAATAATAAACATGCTAATTTTTTTTCTTCTTTCACCCATAGGTATCTTGGAAGTGGAAGTGCAGAAGTTCTCTTGGCTTTTTCATTCAGTAGAAAAATCACCGTTAAATGCATTTTTTACGTTTCTGTCCAATTACATTTACTCTAAATAGCAATGTATTACATCAATTCTGGGGAAAAAATATTACTATTATGAAACAATGTAACTGTACATACCGCATGTCAAATAAAAATCTAATGTTTCAGTCACAGATTAAAAGTTTGTGTTACCCTGCATCACAAATTCTAACAAGTCTTGTAGAGTTATGTGCTTAGAAAAAGCAAAACTAGGTGCATTACAAGTCATTTTACTTGGGGGTTATTGTTATGCTATACTATTCAAACCTAAATGAATATTTTAGAAGTTACTGTTTCATTTATCTGCAACATAACAGTGTCAGAGGACTATTCTATTTACATATCATTTTTTTTCTTACATTAAAAAGCAATAAAAAATGCAACCCAACTGTATCTTTATTCACTGATTTCATATCAAAGCTTGTGGTAAAGGGAATGGAAGTGCATAAACAATACATTACTTAATTGACTTCTGGGAGAACCAAAGGATTTTTTTAATATAAAAAAATATTAAATCTAATAACTCATTAAAATCAAGAGGAAACTCTAGAATTACTGCACATAAATGTGAAAAAAGGCATTAAAAAAACCAAACAAAAATATAAATAAACAAGAGAGAAACCCCGATAAGGTACAGTGTCTCAAATTCCACGTTAATATAAAATTTTTAAAAATGCAATTGTATCAGAAAAGTGTGTATTTTACTTTTAATACCTCTTGTGTAACTTAGCCTATAACATTTCCCAGAGCCCTATGCAACAAAACTGATGCTTTTTTTTTTTTTTTTTGTTTTTAAGACAGAGTACACAGTTTAAATTAAAAGCTAATAGGAAAAATAATGTCGTCTCAGCTATTACCAAAAAACAAAGAAAACAAAGTGTTTGACTTTGGAGTGAAATCAGTAAAAATTTCAGGCCAAAGATCAACCATATCAACCATGGCAGTAGCAAGGCAAGTAGCAAGACTGAACTGATTTGACAACATGAATGTCAATAAGAAGAGAATTTTAATATTTTCTATCTTCTTTCCTTTAATTTAAAAATTAGCAGCTTTTATAAAAGAAAGTTAGAACAATCAGATAAGCTACCTAAAATCAAACAAGAAACGCAATGTTTACATTCACTCACTATGTTATGAGAATCATTTCAGCTCACTTACAAAAACTCGGGGGAAGGGGTGCATATGAACTGATAAAAAAAGCACCTATTTTTTTAAATTTTGTAATGTTTTTTGTTTTTTTTTGTTTGGGTTTTTTTATGTTTTGAGGATAGCAAATCTAGTTCTCGCTCTGCTTAAGTACCACTGGTTACTGATCCCAGCTTTCATGACTAAAGTCAAAACTTTACAAACTGTAACATACCTCTAAATATTTTCAAACTCCATATTTTTTTATTAACTCTAAAACACCAGTCTTTGTAAGCATATATAAAGTGATGAAACAACAGGACATACAAATGGTAAAACTCAGGACAGATATTGGGAGCAAAGCTAGCAAAATTGGAGAAGGGATGGGACAATGATGAGACAGTGAACCAGGGATTATCTACAGGCTTTTCCACCTCTATCCAGTTTGGGCTTAATTTCTCAAACAGAAACCATAATCTTATGCTCAAATACCTTCCTGAATAAGACTGAAAGGAGAGTAAAAGACATGGTTAAAGTGCAGGCGGAGAGACCTTTTCCCTTTTTCTTTCTGGCACAATGTAAGATCCAAACTAATTATCATAAAAAATAATTAAAGTGGGAACCGCAAACCTAGGAGGTAAGGACAGGAGGATCCCTTTCTGTAAGGCTTAAACAGAAAGGCAGAACCCTAGCTAGAAATGTCCTTTTCACCTCCTGAAAACATCGGCTTAAGATGAACTGACAAAACAGTACGATGAAAATAACATACAGAGAGGTACATGCCACATCATTGAATAGTAAATACTCAGTGGAGTAAAATGAAGGGCTGGAAAAATGCAAAGAACACTGCAATACAAAGACAATCAGTATTAAGGATTTCACTATTCAACAACTGTATTGCAGTTTGTACCACTGCCTGAGTTAAATGGGGAGTGAAAGCTTTAACAAAATTCCTTTGCACAACTATACTCCTACTGTTCATTCTGTTTGTCATTTCTCATATAACTGCTGGGAAATGGGGGGGGGGGGGGGGGGGGAAGGGACACAGAAGAGGGGAAAAGTGTGAACTTTCCTCTATCTGCAGATAAAAGTACAAAATGTCCACTACTAAAATAAAATAAAAAAATTAAGTCGGGTATGAATCAAGACAGTGATGAACACTGACACTACACCAGTTGCACAGAGTGAAGCACCAAGTTGGGAAGGAATTTTGACTATTTATTGTTCTAAAGCATTGCAAATCTACCTAATATAAGAATAAATCTAGTAAAATTCAGCAGCAGACAGTGTCTTTTCCTTTCTATCAGCAGAAACGTAAGTAGAATATAATCATTCTATAAGAAAACAAAGATTACTAAAAAACAAGCTTCGCTTGCACTACTACAAACACCAACATTTTGCATTACAGTGACTGGAGTGTAATCATGTCATATTCCACATGCTGTGCAATTGCTCCTCTGTATTCTGTAACAGGTAATGGAAACAGATTTTTCATTTTGGAATATTTTTGCTATTGTATCTCATCTGAACCAAGATTTGTTTCAAGATTCTATGTTGTACTGATTTTGAACTAGATAATTGGTATATATTTTATGCACAAATTGATAATAGCAGCTTGTACTTATATGTGATACTTCAAGCTAATTTAAAATACTGGAGGTCTCAATTCTGAAGTCAGATGTACAAGCAAATGACTTTACAGCTGGGAACAATTTAAAATTGGAAACTATTTATAAATAGGAATAAAATTATAAAAATAAAGTATTAAAATTATCAGCTCAATAAACAATGTAAACATGTGGATGCCCCAGATACTAGAAATCACTTAGTAAGGACCGATAATATCACCTAGAAATCCTGGTTACACATATTGCCCTTCAGAGCAGGAATGTTATATAGGAGTCCTATATTACCCATCTACAGTTTCAGCAAAGCAACAGCCATGTGAAGGTGCATTCATCTGAAACGCGCAGTTACCTTCTAATTTTAACTGCATTGTCCATTCATCTCCCCACACAAATCTCCATAGCCAAAAGAGAAGGTGCATACTGCTGTACCTACGAGAGTATACGGTGTCTATCCCTTCTACATATGAAAAACATTGAAGCCATACAGTTTTGGACTAGCAATAGATATGCAACAGAGGTGATGAAACCAAACACACAGCACAGAAAACTATAAAGGTTAAACTATGAACCACCCACAATAATAATTTAATTTCAAGGTTCTTAGAATAATTTTTCAAATTGAAAAATCCATATATTATAATGCAGAACAGCCTTAAAATATTCCCCAAACAGAAGACTATTTCACCAGTACTAAATCTGTAAAATTAATAAAGTATAATATTGCAGTTACTACATAGGATAACTCTGTAACATGTTATGTGTAGGAATATATGGTAAACACACATGAAAAAAATAATTCAGGTAATTCCTGAATATTTCTGGGGGTTTGCTTGGTTACTTTGTTTTGTTTTTTAATGCTCTAAGGCACCCCCAAGAACAAATACATTTACCTAAAAAAAACTATACTGAAAAAAATATACTTACTGTATATTAATGCAGTTAATATTATGAACCTAATCCACTGTCTCCAAATAAAGAGCACAGCACTAGGAGAAGAAGAAAAGAAATTAGCTTAATCTAAGTTACAATGCCTACACTTTTAAAAATTTCTGGCCAACTAAAATTTCCTATCTGTTATGGTATTGCCTTCTGTAATCACTTACAACTTGAAAACAGTTAAAAGGATAGAAGGGGTGACATTTCAATCCCTTTTTTCTGCCCTGATATTCTCTTCCTGAATTTGCACTGCCTATGGTAGTTTTCAAACCCTTCCATATGTGCCTTTTAGTAATGCAGCAGTTAAAATCAACCACCCAAAACAAAACAAAGCCACAGTTTTCTGTTATGATAGTGGGTTATGCATGAGTAAGACCTCCTCTAATAGAGGAATCCAAAAAGTGTCAGTCATAGCAAAAATTAAGGAGCAGGAGTGTGCAACCAGAAGCTGAAAAGGTAAGTGCAACAGCACTGTAAGCTATTAGGTAAGGTGTCTTACAGCTGCGGAACAGTCTCTAAGGAGCACAAATAGTTCAGGCAAATCAACTGGAAGCAGAAACTAGATTTTCCAGGTAAGAACTTCTGCAAGAGAAATTCAACGGTGCTCATAACACCACTTCAAAACAAGTCCCTGGGATCTGACAGAGTTAGAACTCTCAAGTAATCCTGTCAAGTAATGTCAAGTTTTGAGCAGGTAGAGAAAAGCTAGCCTTCAGCTGTTTAGTATATTTTGCCACTTAAAAATAGTTCCTTTATTAATCATCTCTTCATTAGTTTATGTATTAGGAAATACTGATAAACAATGTGGGTTTCAATTACATCTAAAGCATTTTAACATACAAAAAGCAATCCAACAAAAGCCCCCTCAGGAGTCAGGCTAAATTAACTTCATTGCAAAGCTTTCATTATCACTGCATGCAACAGTCTTACAAGACACAGGGAACAATGGCTTTTTTCAGAAATAGTGCCCTCATATTTGGTAACAATGTGCATTACATGAGCAGTATCCTGCAGTTCCTATGACTCCCTATTCCTACTTTTGCCTCACTGTTTCCGAGCTTTAAACTAGATCAGAGAACCAACCTGCCTAGGGAAAAAAAAAAAAAAAAAAAAAAAGCAGACGTTTCTCTTTCCCCCCTCCCAGTGGAATTAGTTCTCTGATCTGATTCATTTTGTACCTGCAAAACCAGATGCATCAATATAATGAAGGAAGAGAAGCAGGAGTTGCTTAAGTTGAAGGGACACTTAGGAACATCTTTGGAATCGCATTCTGAGGAAAGAGAAAGTGCTTACGTTTTCTCTGTACTCACTCTCTCTAACACACAAATACCCGTGATAGATTTGCCCTAGAGAAAAGAGCCAAGATTTAGCTAGAGGGAAATATGTTCATCGCTGCCTTTTTCAAAAACTCACTGACGTGTAAATTTAATTAATCTGTAATGCTACCTGTCAGCACTGGCATAAGTGACAGTGGGAAAGCAATAAGGAATCATGGTCTGAACATCCAAATACAGTATTTTGCTGCAAAAACTAAAACAGCAGCAACATACTATGCCATGAACATTTAGATTCATTTTTAACTGAAACTAAAGCTAAGTCTTCAAATTCTTATTCCAGCATCTACATAAAACTTTTTTTTTCTTTAAGATGCCAAGAGGTCAGTTTCATTACTGCATGTGAACAAGAAAGGTGCAGTTCTATATGAAGAACTGAGCAGATTAAACAGCTCACTGATGCTGAAAAGGAACAGTCCCTCATACCTTCCTCCTCCTGCTTACCTTGCACCAATTCAGGCTAGTTTTCTGACCCTCACTTAACTCTTACCACAAACATACAGAAAGAAGAAAATTCTTGGATTTAGGTTTAAAACAACAACAAAAACCCACACAACAAAACCCACCAAAACAACTTCAAATATTTTTTGATAACTGGTTGGGTTTTTTTCCACTGGAGAACTGCAGTTTAATGAGAATTTATACACCATGCATGTGTACATGGCGGGGGAGGGGTGGGGGGGTGGTGAAGCGCCTGACTCAATAGCCGACCTAAAATAGCTCGGTTTGGGACTAGGGTATTTTTAAACTATATCAAACAAATGCTACAGCAATTTAACTAACGAGCTCTAATTATTCCAACTTTCAATACTTGGACTAGACACGCAGCATGGAAGTATTAGGTGTGTATCTGTTCTTTTCCTGATGAAAACTGTTCCAACTTTTAACAAGTCCTAGGTGTACTCCCCCCCCCCCCACCCCCCCCAAAAAAAGCCAAGTCAAACCAATTAGATTTCACACAGACTCCAGAGACCACCTGTTGAGATTTAGCATTCCCCAAGAACTTTCCGTCTGCTGTGGCTGGCTTCAGGTCGGGGCTGCGCGGAGCTGGGCAGCACTGCTGGGCAGCACTGCCCCCCACCGCTGCCCCCCGGGCGGACCCAGCCTCTCCCGCGGTCGCGGCGCTCCCCCTGCTGACACCTCCCCGGTAGACACGGAAAGAAGGAAGCAGATGTACCGAGATGGAGAGGACGGCGGAAGATAGGGCATGTCAAATCAAAGGAGGTTTGGTTTAGAAAAGCAGAGATGAAGGAAGGAAAGGGCTGGATATTTATGAAGCATGTGGGAAGCCATGAGCTGCTGCTGAGAGGAAAGGATTTGCGGCCTTTAGGTTTTTTTCTGTTCTCTTCTGTTTCTCTAACACAACCCCTTTCAGAACCTGGGATTACAATGCTTATTCCTGTCAGCAAAATGTATCTTTTACCATTTTTGATAGTGAGCTTTGATACACATCCACATTGTGGGTCTGGTTTTTTTAATAAATCTCTGTAAATATTAAGCAGTCTACCAGGAGATGAAAATTTAAACCATACTGGAATTACTCATACAATCTTAATTCTACTTCATAAAACATGCATGACAATGCAGTCTGGATTCAAACCTCTTGGTCCTATAAATTATTACTTCCCCTCCCCCCCATAGGACTACTCCTCCATTCTGCAGGATCAAAGCCTTATCAGATGTAGATATGGCAAGCTGTAGGTCAAGTGAAGAAGGGAAAGCAGAAAGAGAAAGGAAAATTCTTACAATGAAGAAAGGTTAACGACATATCAAACAACTTATTTCTCATCAGGGACAGATTTCCTATGAGATGGGTCAAATTTTTTTGAACAAATATCCTTGCATTTTTTTCTTGTTTTTAGTGTCTTATAGTGTGTCAAGGGGGTTAAATTAAGACTAAGCACTATATGAATTTTCATTCTAAAAAAGTATTGTTTTGCATTAAAAGTGTTTTTTTCCATTACCAGGTGGTATCTTTTAAGGAAGGAAAGCATTACCCACTGTCAGAGGGTAGAAAGCAATAACAGACCACCCCTTTATTGGAGCACAATGCACTATTAAAATTAAGCGGCTAGTCAACCATTGCTGAATGACAGATATATAGTACTTAACAAATGGAAGTGCATGCTTTTAGCCCATTAACAGATTCTGCTTTCAGTACTGCAAAGTGCCACTAGGTGGTGTAATTCAGGGCGAACATAAGAGGCCTTGCACCAGTGCAAGCAAGCAACATTCAATTCGATAAAGTACTGGAGCAAGGAGCAGAGAATATACTACAGGGTCAAACTAATCTAATCAGAAAATCTAGAAAAGCTGGCAAAAAAAGAAGCCATGAAAGTAAAAGTCATATTCAAAAATCATTATTTATTTTTTAGTGAGTTACATATGTGTTTGTACATCACTCCAGTTCTTATCTTAGTCTGTCTGGAGAAAGTGAGTAATTATACTGACCCATTGACTGTAAAGACAGCAGCATTTATTTATATAAAGCAACAAAACTACTCACTACTAAAAGGAATCATCCTGCTTCTTCCTCTTGCCTTCCATGCTCCAAGCATTCCTCTGTGCAAGTTATAGACCTTATCCAACTTTTCAGCGAGTGGGTTTAGCTCTCCCAGCTGTTAAAAAGCCATGTGCTTTTCTTTTTCTCCTCCCCCCCTCCCCCCTATTTATTTCCTGCTAGCTTAGAAACCCAAATGGACTCCCTGATAGATCAGAGGGTTACCTAAACTCAGACCATGTGGGGAAAAAGCACACCCAGAATGAGGGAGGGAGGAGTGAAACGACTCCAACTGCAGAGCTGTTAGTTCTACTCAAAACATTTGATGAATGCCCTTAGTATTTGTTCAAATGATTGAATTAACGCATCTCCAGTGTTTTTCATTGCTTAGATACTCTCAACTCCTAGCATACTGACAAATCCTAGCACAGCTGCTATGCGTAATATTTTCCATAAACAAACCAACACTACGAGAATAACTGTTGCTTTGTAGGAAATTATCTTCACAACAGATGCAATGACTAAAACTGTGTTAATTACCATGAGACAGTCCGTAAAGTTATTTCAAGAAGTGACTTAAATAGACAAAAGAAAACATAGCTATAAGTGATACCACTGAGATCTCCATCAAGAAAGGTTATCGTTAAATGGACAGCAGTAAAATGTGAATCAGTTACACCTCCACTACACTTCTCTAGCTCACTATATACACTCAAAGTTTTGGTCATTATGTTTTTTGTAGTCTATGCATTCATAGAAAGCACTAATAATCAATGGAAGCTTGGATACATGTTTCACTACAGGACCTGCCTGTTAGCAATTGTTAATTGCTAACCAGAAACACGCGGCAATTACCCTTTAAATTGTAATTGCTCTCATGTGATGGTCGCTTATGGCATTACAAACACTCCATCAAAGTTCTTTGAATGGGGGCTTTGCCTCAAGCCATCTTCTGTATCTTAGGTAAATCATCACAATAACAATTCAAGGCATAAATATCAGCGCTTTAAAAAAATGTAATTCACTTCAAGCATATGTTTTCTTGTGGTTATCACCTTAATAGCCACTGACACTCCCTCTTGTAGTTCTGTTGACTTTCCTGTTGAGTTTTGTTCTAACATTGCAGGGTCGAATGGTCTGGCAAAAACGAAGTTTGTTATGACTCAGGACACCAAAAAAACCTAAACAGCTAAAGTTTAAATATCAACTAAAAGAAACATGACAGAAAGATCTTACAGAAAAACAATCACATTAAATAATACTAAAAGCCTTAAAAAAAAACAACAAGCAAACAACAACAAAAAAAAAAAAAACACAAAATGCATATTGAGTTTCTAACATAGAACACTTTTATAGTGCTGTCACATGCCACCACAGAAAAGTTCAGTCATTATGTCATCTACTTCTGTTTACAATAAATGGGCCAGTATTTAAAACATGGGCAGCTACCAGAGCCACTTTCATTTTATGTCTGCACATGGTTTTCTGCCAAGTTATACCACAAAATTATTGTTGCCAATACATTTTGTTTTACCCAAGAGTGGCAAAAGTCCTTGATGGTACATCTAACTGTATTGTTTACAGTTATAAATTAGAACTACTAGTATCATTTTTAAAGTTATGGCATTAAATGCAAAAATATCCTCAGCAGCAAAAATTCTCAGAGCAATTGTGACACAAATCTATGGAAATTTTTCTCACTAGCAGATAAAGCAAAGGAGATTCCCCACCACCACCCTTTAAAAAGATACTTGATTTTCAAAAAGAGCTGGGCAATATGGAAGTCCCTACTCCTAGCCTCCTAAGTATAATTTCAAAGCCAAAATATTTCAGAGGATGTAAAGAGAAATTCCAGAAAGACTTTTTCAGGTGATTCAGTCCCATGAAAAAAAAGTAGGAAGGAAGCCTCACCAGCCTCACTATATAGCATGAGTCTGAAAGATGGCTCCACTACAAAAATACTATATTAGCTTCCTGTGTCTTTTGAAATTAAAGCTTTTCTCCTAAAAGCTATAAAATTTATTATTCCAATCTAGTCAGATAATAACATGATCAATGACTGAAGGATTTTAAAAAAAAACCACGAACCCACAAGTTTAATACTAAAATACAAATTTAAAGCCTGACATCATAGTGGCAATCGTTTTGTTGCTTAAAAACATTTGTTCATCAGTTAAAATAAGCACAATAATCTTTAACAACTAGAAAGAATAATATAATAAAGCAATGATGTCTTACTGATCCTTCTGATGAGATGTTACCTGTAACACTAAATATATTACAAGGATTCACTTCAGAAATTTTCTATAACTTTATCATTTTTCCAGACCACGCTTTATTTTTTCAGGGACTAATTTGCAGGTTTGCAGGACTAGCAACCAAGCAAACTAGAAGTATATGTAATGGTCCGTTTCAGACAAATCATCCTGAAACTGAATTATTTCCCAGTAATTTTTCCATAATGTTACGCTAAGGGTTCAGGACTACATCCCCTGATTGTTGTCAAAGCAGACTACTTAGCAACAGTCTCCTTACTGTCTTTTGGGGGCATTTTGGTTTTGTTTAGGTTTTTTAAAAGATTAATTTCGTCTGGTAAATGCAAAAAAAAGAATCTGCAGATTTCTCTGTGGGTTTTTTGTTTGGTTTTGGAGGGGTTGGGGTTTTTTTTTCGTTTAAAAGGAAAGCTGCAACTTCTATAATTGTTTCTAAAACCTGTAGATTGCGGTGGGTGGAATTAGAAGCACAATGCAACTGCTATCCCTGTTAGTCTATTCAGATAAGCTTTTCAGTTAAACCTAAATGTCAGCTATGCAAAGCCATTTCTTTGCTTCAAAGCCTATGTAGTCACCTCCTAGAAGTTTCATGGTGATAATAAAAAGACCAACAGACTACCCAGATGGATATTCAAGAGAATTTTTCTCGTTTTTACGGGAGAATAAAAGATTGTATAACTGCAGATGTATGCATGAAGAATTTTCAAAGTCAGCATCTAAAAATTTCTTACTTACGTCATACTTCAGGACATTTAACAAAAGAGCATGCAAATCCCGTTAATTTTATGGGAGAAAATAATATTCCTGCCTGAGAAAATATAGAAAACATTAGAGGAAGAAGAGCTAGAAGCATAGCATTATCGGACTTTTGCTATCTCATTACAAATGCATCACCGTTCATAAAAGGTGACATGAAGTTCTTTGAAGTCCCAGAATTAACACGTTGTCTCAAACATATTCAGCTCTGCGTGAAAGCTAGTTCATTATCTCTGACTGTATAAACTCAAGCAGTAGTGACTGTTTACTGAAACAACCTGTAAATGTGTTAGCCTGTGTTTGCAGAGGATAAGGACCGTGCCATCCCAGGCCCACTTCAGACCATAAAAGTGGTTCTTTTCTCACCCTTATCTGAATCATCCTTGAACAGACTGCTTCGGAACAGAGTTTACACTCCTCTTCTTTGATCTACTTTATAAGAACATCAGAACTGTTTACTTTGAAATGCACACATTTTTTTCTTGGGGTGCAGGGAAAGGAGATCGTGTTTTAAGACATGAACAGATAAATTCAACCCAACTAGTCATTGTTCTCCGTGTTTCTTATCCCGTCCAACATCCTGAAACATAACTGTTCATTGCTTAATCTTAGTCTTAAATAAATTCATAACAATTAACTCATTCTACTACCTACTAGATAATTCAAAACTTCCCACCTTACTTTCTACAAATGACCTAACAAATTGCCATGCTAACGCCATTGTGATCTAGTTTCAAACCTTCTCTCCCTGAAGACTTCTTTAAATCTCTGATAGTACATAAACTGAAGTCAACAACTATACCTCACACTTCAGAGGAAGACGAGAGTCCTAACTCTGCCTCATGGACAGCAGTGAAAAATATTTAACCTTGCATTTCCAAGCAACTCCCTAATTCAAACAACATCTACCCACCCCGACTTGATAAAAAGCAGCGTGTTACTCGTAGGCATATTGGGAAGATACTAGTATCAGTGTTTCTCCATAATTTTCACCTGTCTGCAAGCTCGAGGACTACTCACTTGTTCCTATCTCGAGTCGCTCTCCTTTGCTGGTAGAAAGGCAAAAGGATTCTTCCAAACCTTGCATCAAGCAACCAAGAGGGGCTCCAAATTTGAGCTTAAGTCTCACGGAAGAGGCCTCTCTACGTCCTCCTTTGTTACCAGTCCCTTCTGAATCCTTGTCCTTCACACCAGGAGATAAAGACTGAAAATCGCGGCGTGGCTCAAGAGTCGAGGCCAGCTCGGGCCGCATAAAAAGTCCAGGCCGTGATGCGATTATCAGCGGCTACGTGGTCAAGAGACAACTCGGAGCTGAACTTGGCGCCAGGTCAGGTAGCCTTGAGTTCTGCTAACTGCCGCGCTCAGAGATTAGGCGGATGTAACAATCACCTGAAAGGGGAGATTAAAGCGCCTCTCAATGGGGCCCTTTGTTCTCGGCCTCATTTGATGCTTTGAGGCCTTTTCAAACCACGTCGCGGAAGGCGCTTTAAATGTTTGCCCCCGCAGCCAGGGCAGCTTCAGTGAGCGGGGACCGCCGGCAGCCACGGCAGAGATGGAGAAGGGGCCCTTCTCGGTGGAGTGGCTGGCCCAGAGCAGCCGCGGCGCAGCCCGGCCCGCGGCCCGCCGGCCCCGCTCCCCGCCCGGAGGCGCCGGCAGCCAGGAGAGCACGGCGGACCTCGGTGAGTCCCGCCTCTCCTCGCGGGCGGGTCGCGCGGCGGGGCCGTTGGTGGCGGCCGTTAGGCTTAACGGTCGCCGCACGCGAGGCCGTCGGCGGACAGCGGCCGCACGTGCGGCCGCTGCCTACGTCACCGCCCGCGCGACCCGGCGCCCGCTGAGGGAAGGGTGTGTCATGTCCGTCTCGTGTGTGTCGTCGTCCCTCGTGTGTCCGTCCCCGTCCCCCCCCACCTCGCCTCACCGCGACGTCCCCATCCTGTCCCCGCAGCCGCGCTCCGGGACCGGGAGGCCGCGGACCGCAGCAGCAGCCCCGGGCACGAAGCGGAGGCGGGCGGCGGGGCCGTGCCCGGTCGGCCCCGCACCAAGTTCTCGGCCGCGCAGCTGCAGGAGCTGGAGCGGAGCTTCCGCGAGCAGCGCTACATCGGCCTCAGCGAGAAGCGGCGCCTGGCCGCCGCGCTGAACCTCTCCCAGAGCCAGGTGAGCGCGGCCGGGGCGCCCCGGGCCCGTCTCTGCCCTCCGCCTGAGAGGAGAGACGGGCCCCGCGCGGCCTCGGCCCCCGCACCGTCCTCAGAACTGCGGGAGACGAGGGGCGTCCGCAGCCCGAGACTGCCTTGGTAGGCCCCTCACGACCCTCGGGGGGACGGGGACAGCGACGGCTGCCGCAGGTGCGGCGGGTCAGGCCGGCTGCCTGCCTCACCCCTCTGGCAGAGAACAAGCTGAAGCAAGCTTGCAAGCCTGCCTCAGCTGGCACAGCTCTGCTGTCCGCCGCAGCTTCCTGTTAAACCAGAAACAATACGCAAATGGAAAACGGCGATACGAACTTTAAAAGGTGAAACCTCGTCGGAGGTAAAAATACTTGCGCAGTCACCAGCATTTCAACTTTCAGGCTAATTCTTCCTTAAAATTATGTGCGTACTTGGTAGTATTGCAGGATTTCTCTCTGAAGAGAGCTAGCCCTACCCAGCCCTTTTAATCCCACTGCACCAGTCTTGAGTTACAGTCCTGGTCTAAACCTGATCTCTGAGAAATTGGCTTGCTATGCCTCATGGAGTTGTCACAGCTTGATTCCTCCTCTTGCCAAGACAATTGCTCTACAGTGAATATAGATCAATGTTAATTAGCCCTAAGTCTTATAACTTAATATATTCTGTTACTCTGACAGTCTGACTTCAGGATGTACTACTATATGGAAAAGGGACAAGTGGGTTCGTTCTTGACTTTTTTGGTTTTCTTATCCTCAGATAAAAACCTGGTTTCAGAATCGTCGTATGAAGTTTAAACGTCAGACTCAAGATGCCAGGGTGGAAGCTCTTTTTTCAGGCTTATTTTTGCCCTATCGTTACCCAGATATTGCCACATCCAGCTATTCTCAGGGGATGGATGTCAATGTATCTTCTACTTCTGCTGTTTCCCTTCACCCAGCTATGCCAAGCCCTGCCTTGTTGTTACCTTCTGTTCCAGCTCCGTCCCTTCAGCCAGTTTTGCCAAGTCCGGCTTTACTATTGCCTCCCAGCCCAGGATTATCTTGTTACTCTTCTGTAATTCCAGCAATGACTCTAACTGATGACCATAAAAGACTGAGGTTCCAGCCATATCTTCCTTCCTGTTAAAAATGCCAAAGATTACCTGTAATCTAAATAAGAACTGCCAAATATCTCCAAGAGTAATTATTTAACTTATTGTGTTACATTAAATAGATTGACGGTTCAATTTTTTTTTTAATCAAATTTGGGGGTTTATGTTAAAGGAGAAGAGAGTTTGCCTCGAGCATACTAGAGAAGTAATACTGAGAGTGGAAGTGGAAGACTTGAAACTTCCCTTTATTCCTACAGTCTTCGCTATGGTGTACTGAAACTTATACATTAATTTTCCTATCCAAAAGTTTGTTTTCAGAAAATAACCTATAATCATGCGAGGATCTCCACTGAAAAAGTGGAGTGCTGTTTACACTTCGGTTTACGTAGTAATTATATCATGTAATAGACAACAGTGTTAAAAACTTTAGCCATTCTACTTGAATGTGGGTTTTTAAGCAAAAATTTGTAAACTACAGCAAAAGCATTGACATGAGAATGGTACCAAAGGTGGCAGCCCTATGAACAAAACTGAACAAGTTGTCCAGTACTGTCTTTTATCTGTATATTCCGCACCATTCTAAAGGGGTCTCCCCCTGTTTGTTGATGTAGATATTCCATTTATGCATTTAAAGAGAGTTGAGGCTAAGGAATTAATTGGCAAGCATGTATTTTGATGCCAGTGTCAAACATGCTTATAATTTATATCTGCTGATGAAAACATTAGTTGTTCACAGGTTCAGGTCTCCTGGGACGCTCAAAATGAAAATGTTTCAGTTTTTACTTCTAAAGTTTCAGCTGTAACTTGGCAGCCTCACTAATTTTAAACTGCAGCATTCTGTTAGGCTTGCTATCAGAAACACTCAGGGCTGTTCCTAAAAATACCAAAGCAAAGCATTATGGAAAATGTTAAAGTGGAGCCTTTGGGGAATAATGAGAAACAAGATCTTGCATCAGCATAAAGCAACTACAGCAGGTGTGGTTACATCTCCTTCCCTCCCCCTGGTCATCCTAACCTGCTTGCCTGGTGATGGTTAGGCTACTTTGCAATTGTCAAAAAAGTTGCCAAACAGGGCCTACAGCTGCATTGTGCCATGCCCTCCCTTCTTCCCCTCTCTCCCCTCCCATTAACAGTTGTGTTGTGGGGCTAAGGAGAGCAAAATTGAAATCGGTCTTTGGTAGACATAGGAATATCGAGTTACAGGAGGGGACATGCTTCCATCCAAATTCCTGACTCCTGTGTCTCATCTCCTGTCTGATTATAACCTCTGGTGATAACGAAATCCCTGAGCATGCCATAGCATGGTAATCTCTGAATCTGCTCTCAGGCACCCTACCTTTCCTACCCAGGGGGAGGGTGGGAGACACTTGAAGGAATCTCCCCCTCTCCCACCACACACCTTCTCGGTGCCACACCAGGGCAGCACTGCTCTGAGATGCAGCTAGGCAGCCAAAGGGACAACACGTGCGTTTCTCAGTCACTTTGAACACAGACTATACAATGCAGGGAAAATGCAGCATGACCGTTAGTGAACAGCCTCTAATTCCACACCTCACTTCCCCCAATGACCAGCAGGTTTGCTTTCAACATGTCAACCTGGATCCTCTTGGAGTTAAGACTGCATCTGGTTTAGAACAGCATAATTGGAGAAAATTCCCTTTACCCCTTCCAAGTCATCCTTTCACAAGCAAGAAGCCCCTAGGTTATTGAATCAGAAACTCTTGCTGGCTCACTGGATTGGAGGGTAGAGCAGCGGGGAAATTTAGACTACAGTGGAGCAATCAACTTAAGTTTCTAATGCATTTAGAAGGCCTTTCAGGTGAATTAAAGAAACTTCCTTAAAGTCTAAAAGATCAATAAATAAGAAGTGATAACTAAACTCTTTCAGGAGAGGAGTGAAAACTGATCCCAGGAAGAACTAAAAAGCCCAACAGATTTCAGGACTGCTAAAGCAAAAACTTGAGCTATTCCCTTTAAATGTTTCTTGTAAAGGGTTCAATTTACTAAAAAATGGTTTAAAATACGCAGTTATCATGGGCATGTAGTGGTGAATCAAAGGCCAGATTTGCAGATTAAAATCCCATTTAGACAATATGGCTATGAACTGAACACAATTGTGCTCTTAAATTTTTTACAAAGTATTTGTTCTGGTAATTGTAAAACTTTAAAATTCCATACTGAAGGCTTGAACTGTTTAATCCCTGTTTAAAGAGACACAGCAACTTAATATTTGTGATTAACACAGCTGATGCTTTCATGTGGAAGATGGGACTGGAAATGCAAAGGAATAAATGGATTAATATTCAGAAGAGAAACTCGCCAACAATTTGTCCTTCCTCCTAGAGAACGCACTTAGCCAAAAGCACAGTGCAATGCAACTGTTAAGGTCCAGCCTCCCAAACACACTCAACAACAGACAGACTATATCTCAGCATGAGTGTAGGAAAGTCAGATAAGACATATTAAAACATCTAAATCCTTCCCCATTACCCAAAACCGGAATTCCGGTGGCCACGGTCATTTACAATGCAGAAGTGCAACTTTTATAGAGTTGGCACGTAACTTTGTTCAGATTTTATTTTTATATATATATATATGGAAAACTAGGGTTGTGCACTGAAAACCAGTTTCTTAACATGCCAGCTTCAGACTAAACTTAATAACTTTGCCCTGTACCATGGGAAATCTGGTAAATGCAAGTTTCTGCTACTGCTTTTCTCCCTCCAGTTCCCTTTCAGCAGCTTCCATTCAGTCTACTATCTTTTGAAGGAAGACAGTAGACTACCAATATTTTAAAAATTAATAGCCTATCAAACAAAAAATTACTGAGTGGCATCACATCCAGTAAATTTTAATACCAATTAGTACAAATATAAAATTACTCCGTTTCGCATTTAACTTAAAATAATAAACACATACTCTTCCAAATCAGACGAGATTCTGAGCACAAAATACATTAGAGCATACAACATTTTTCCCCGTTGCCCGCCCCTTTTTGTTTTCACTATAATACATATACAGGGTGGCATTGCTTGTCCATTTCGTTCTGGATAACTGGATGGAAAGAAGGATGAGGAAGAAAGTGTTGCTGGTAGTACGGCCGCTCATGTGCCATAAAGCTGTAGGTACTTTGCGATGCATCATGTCTAGGAAAGGAGAAGCTGAACTGCACAGCTGGCACTGGGGTAAAAGGCAGGAGTCTCTGGTGCTGTGGAGCAAAGGGGTAGTGGAGACCATCCTGAAACAGAGCCGGTGGGGTCCCCGGGGCATAGCTGTAGAGCGGAGCAGGAGACACGAGGCTGTGCTGGTGGTCCTGTATCTGCCTCTTCAGTTTCATTCTCCGGTTCTGAAACCAGGTCTTGATCTAAGAAACAAAAAGAACGGGTTGGGGGGTGGAGACAAATCAGGGACTTTGCTTAAAAATAACGTGCAAACTACGAACAACTGTATCTCGGCTGCTTTTGCCATTTTGCTCCAGTTGAATTGACAGAGTGGGACTGATGCTTTTGCCCCAGTTAACCGAGGGCAGAGGATCTGGGCGGTGTGGAGGGGAAGAGGGTCCGTGTTCAGCGATTTTAGATTAATCCCTTTGAGTCTTTAAGACCCTACATAAGCTTTGCAAGGCCTACGCAGATCGCTGTACGTCAAGGACAGGCAGTTTACCTTATTAAGAAATACGGAAGCTTGATACCTCCCCGGTAGAAAGTGCCCACAAGTTCCCCCAGTGTTAACTCGTTAAAATTCCCGAGGGATCCCACTACCCTTCCCCTAGTCCCTGCCAAACCCAGCGGAAGACGGCTACCCCGGTTCAGCGCGCCGAAGGCCGGTGCGAGACGCGGCTGCCCCCGCCCGACGGGAGCGGGCAGGGTCCGCTTCCTCCGGGACCCACCTGGATCTCCGAGAGCTGCAAGGCAGCCGCCAGCTTCCTCCGCTCCGAGGCCCCCAGGTACTTCTGGCGCTGGAAGGTCTTCTCCAGCCGGCAGACCTGCTCCGAGGTGAAGGCGGTCCGCGCCCGCCGCTGCCGCCCGCGGGTCCCGCCCGCCGCCGCCGCCGCCGCCGGGACGCGCTCCCCGCCCGCGCTCTCGCTCTCGTAGCCCGAGGACTCGTCGGCGCTCAGCCAGCCGCCGTCGGGGGCTGCGAAGGAGGAGGGAAGGGACGGCGGTGAGGCCTCTTCAGCCCGGCTGGGGGAGCGCCTCCGCCTCCTCTCGGCCCGCCGGGCCGTTGCACCGACGGGAGTCGAGGCCCCGCGCGTACGCGTCCCGCCCGCTCCCCTCTTCTCCCTCCCCGTCCCCTCCTCGCCCACCTGGCTCCGACGGTGGGTACGGGTCGGTGGGCTCCGGGGAACTGGCTCCGCCGGGCTCCGCCGCGCAGGGCTCACCGTCCGCGGGCTGGCTCGGCCGCGCCCCGCTCCGTCGGGGCTCGGCTCTGACCAGGAGGGGGGCACTGCCGAGCGCCGTGGGGGCGCGGGGAGGGGGCGCGCAGCAGATGTGGGGCCTGACCCCGTGGGGCTTGCTCCCTGCCGAAGGGAGCTGGGTCTGGTTCATGGCGGAGAGGGGCTGGGGCACCGCCGGGCTCGGCCCGCTCTTATATGGGCCCCTGGTCCCGGCCGGGCGGGTTTGCAAGTGTGAACCACATCAAAGTGGGAATGGAGCAGAGATAACAGCTGCCAGCGTGGAGGAAAGTTCACACGTCTGGCAAATGTCTACAACCGCTGGCTCCAGCGTGTCTGCGGGGCCAGGGAGACCCCCTTGAAGTGCAAACCTATCCCCCCACCCCTCGAGGGAAGGGCACGGGCAGGCCCAGCCCGGCAAACAGGCGTTTAAAGATCCCGCCAGTGCCGAGAACAGCGCGGTTTTACCCGCTCCCTTCTCAGCTGTGGCGTCCCGCATTGCGCAGGTACCCAAAATCAGCCGCGGGCCTGCCCAGCCCGGCCCTGCCCGCACCGTCGGGGGCACGGGGCGAGGCCAGAATGAGGGAAAATGTACCGCCGGCAAGGCCTGCCAGCCCCGCCGCCGGGCGTTCACCGCGGGGGGCTGTGGAGATCGGCCTCCCTGGGAAAAGCCGTGGGGGGCCGCTATCGAGAAGTCCCTATCCCCGAGGCTGAGCCTTCAGCGCCGGTGACCACAGCCGGGCGGTGGGGTCAGCAGGGCCGCGGGCCCGCTCAGCTTGAACTTGGCGCCGTCTGTCTAGCCAGAAAGGGCAACCGGTGTCCCGAAGGGTTTAGCGATCAAAGCACTAAGTGAGCAGCGAAGCTCGCACCTCACCAACTCCAAACTAGACCAATCCACACACATCAGAATCCCGAGAAGGACGATGCCCTTGTAATGCAGGGAGAACACCGAGGATACACGCACCCCCGGCAAAGCTTGGTTGGGGAAAGGCCGGCTGCAGAAAGGGGCATCCCAGCAGCTCAGCCCATCTCCGGGCTCTTCTTGTGTCCACCTTACACCTGCCCTTTGGCCACCCCAATGAAAAAGACCACTCTGACCACGACCCCCCTGGCAGTAGTGATACTTGGATAACACACGCTCTAACCCTCAATGCTTCCTAAAGGGCAGTGGACACAATCACCATCCCTGTAACTGAGTGAATGCACTGACAGGACCTCAATTTCCACTGAAGTCCTCAGAGTTCCTGCTGGGATGCACAACTGAAAGGAGTGGGCACCATAAACCTGGGTCTAATGGGCCAGGAGCTTCTTTCTTTCTAAGAACATAGCAATAATCTAGGTTCCCACACATAAGAGTAGATGGGAGTTTTCTTTCTCTAAAAAGAAATATAATAAAATATTAAAAATAAGTCAAACACCCCAACCAAACCAACTCCCCTCAAAACTGCCCAATTTATTATGAAAGATCAGAGGAGAAAATCATAGTCATGCTGCCCATTTTTAGTGTTTCAAATGTTCCCATAACTCCATGGCCACGGGAAGGGACAGAGCATTAACGACCCCTCCCACGCCCACAAAGGCTTATCCCAGTTCTGGCCCCAGGGGAGCGATAAAGCCCAGGTACTAGAGCAATGCAAACATCTTACCAAGCCCACAGAGCCCGGGAGCCGGATTCCTCCTTGCAAGCTTTGCTTGCAACACCAGCCCCTAAGGGCAGGGCTGGGAGAGACTGTACTTGCCTCCCGCAGCCCTGATGGAGAGATGGGCCTGCTCCTTGTGGGGTGCTGGGCACAGCCACTAACGGAGGTTCACTTACTGCTGGCACAAGACTGTCATTTTGACTGATATACACAAGCCAGTGCAAATGCCCAAGCAGCTGAACACTGAGCTGGAGACCAGACTCCCTCCCTGGAGGGCACGTACCTGTGGGTGCCATTGACCCAACCAAAACCACTGTATCAGGGGAACGTTTAAACCCCATCGCATTCCCTAGACACATTTCAGTCAAACAGGGTTAGGTCGCTCACTGCTCCCCGAAAGAGCTAAGTGCCTGCACATTAATTTTAACGTCTTCTGGATTCAATAACTATTCCTGAACTATTCCACCTGTCTGGGGTCCTTCTTTTTCTGGAGAAAACACACCACTGTACTCACTCTCTCCATCCTATTTCAGGGCAGCCATTTCTGAATAACCCCATGTGTGGGCAAATCCAAGCAGAGAAACTCAGGCTCCGCCATGTATAAATTCATCCACAACAAGTTGTTTCTTGTAATGCATTGCATACTATCTGCAGAGCCTGACTGCCTCGCCAAAACCAAGTTTGGAGGTAGTACCTGAAACCCACTGGGATTCAGGAGCCCCTAAGCTGAGCACACACCTGCCCAGTGAGCAGCGTGCTCTCCCCAGGGTGGCGTCCCCACTGGTTCTCCAGCAGATGAAACCTATGCCAAGCCAAGCCCGGGAGCCCTGGATCACTTTGATAGCATATTTCCATACATTCTGTATGGTATGTCTAAATATTTAGATGGTTTTAATATTTTGTACCAGCGATGGAAACTGGTTTGCTGCTAGGTGACTGTAGAAGTGAGATTTGGTAAATAATTATTAGAAATCTTATACTAACAGTATGATTGAAACAATAGACAAAAGTATAGCCAAGCAATTAACTAGTAGAGGTAGTTACTCATAAGTTTTGCAGTTCTTTGCTCTTATGACTAGATGTTCCTGTACGCTACATGAGAACAATGTTGAAACTGATCACATGTGATTGAAGCTGCGTTAAGCTTCAAGATCAAAGAACAAGGACAAGAATAAAGACTTCAAGGACAGCCAGCAAGAACTTCAAATGGGTCGGTGGTTGCAAAAGCAGCCCTTCGACTCAAATGGATCCTTCATTGCGCATGATCGGATGTAGGCAGTACGAAGATAATCAGTTGCAGTTATTTTTATGTATATGTACACTGCTCTGATTAATATGCAATTAGTTATTCTATATAACCTGTTAGTGCTAAAGCAGTGGTATGCACACTAGGTGGAACTATCCCCCGTGCATCCAGCGCTGCAATAAAGAATGCCTGCTTTCCAAAACTCCAAAACGAATCTTAGAGAGTTTCTTTGGCTTTTCAGTATCACTTTGTGCCCTGCAGTCCCCTCACCCAGGCACATAGGGACACCCAGGGACTACCATCTATGGAAGGATGCTTCATTCCTACTGCCAGAATAAAACCAGGCACGAGATGACCATTCAGTGCTGTGCCCAGAGAGACCAGCGTGTGCATTTGCATTTATACGTGGTGTGTCTGATAGAGGGAAACTATGAGTAGCCCTGAATAGCTGCTGCCATTTCCCCTCTCCTTTGTTACTGAAGGTGCCGGGAAGCTGACCTGTCCTACTGTCTACTGAAAGGCAATGAAAACTGACTTTTTTTCCTTTTTTTTTTTCTTTCTTTTTTTTTTTTTTTTTTTTTTTTAATTTAGATTCCAATCTGAATTGCTTATTGAATAAGATGTTTATACCCAACCCTAGGTATTCCCCCCTCCCCCCCCAGCCCCACTCCAATGAATGTAGCTCCATCTGTGGGCCACAAAACCCTGGAACAGATGGGGAAGGGCTGTGAGGTGTTATGTGGCTATTGTAGCTCCCATCAGAAAGAGGTGGCAGCTTGAGAAACTTGAAAACTTTGATGACCCTGGTGGATAGAGGCTCTATAACTGCAGTTAAGTCCTCCCCTCACCTTGCAGAAATGTGATGCTTATAGGAGACACAAATTTACTTCCATTCAATTATTTTCTATCACTCAATTGACATGTAACCTCAATCAAAAATAAATCTAAGTTTTTAGGAGCATTAATGTCTTTTTGTGTTGAATTCTGTATACCCAGAACTTGGGGATACTGTATTATTTTGGAAAATACATGTATTTTTCTTACATGATTTATGTTAAGAACATAGTGGACCCATTTCTCCAAATCATATTTCAAAATATTTATTGTTCTGCATTTGCATGTAAGCCTTACAACCATAAGAAACATGCTCACCTCAAGGAATTTACTGACAACTTTTGTGCACTTGTAACTCAGTATGATGCCCTGAAATTTAGGTTCAGTGATTAATACCAGGATGTGAGAATTACAGCTAAGGTCACCATGACAAAGCACTCTTTTCATGTGAACTCTACAAGACTTCCAGGGACAAATGGTGGATCTCACTGGGACACAATGGGAAGATTTCTTCTGGGGCTTTGTGCACACACACAAAGTATAAGCCCGTGAGAACAGGCAGGATTGTAGCAGCTCTCCACGCAGGAAGGTATCCTTGGGGGGAAGGTTCAGCCCATTATCTAGGCTGCAGCATTTCATGGACCAGTTACTAGAAGCTCACCCTTTACTAGAAGCTGAAGGACTTGTACTCCCCAAGGATGCTGTTGGTGCGCCAAGTCCTTCAACATACCACCACACCTCTTTTTGCGTGACAGCATAAGAGAAAGTGGCCACAAATTGGAAAACAGAATGAACTTTTTCAAGAAAAATAATTTCTAGCATGATTGGGCAAATCTTCAGGTTCCAAACTTTCCTTCTACTAGCCATGTTTGCAAGTAGTCCATGAAAAAAACAGTATACTGAGCAAACTATCACAGCATTTATCACGGATTAAGAGCTGATGCACTAGGTCACCAGACCTGGGACCTGCTGGGCTACAAAGTTGCAGGTTCCATCATAGGCAGATCTCATCTTTCTGAAAAGCCCAGATATTTCAAAGTCTTCTTGACAAGACCGGAGAAGTGGGAGGGACAGAGGGTGCATTAAGAACAACTGCAATGCTACCCCAGCCCTCGGGGGAAAACCACGCCAACTCCCCACGTTCAGCCGCACAGATAGGCAGGAGCTGAGAGTCTGGGGCAGCGTGGCAGCCCTTCAGAGGCAAGTAAGCTGCCTTACAGCAGGGAACCAGGTTGACATTGCTGGAGGCGCAGGCAAGACAAGGTATTTGCCCCGCTCCAGCCGAGGCCGCAGGAAACCCAGGGCTGGGGCCGGTCGCAGGGCCCGGGCTGGGCGCCCTGCCCCCGGCCGGTGGGACAATTGAGGACTGTTTGTACCCTCCGCCGCTCCCCTTTGGAAATGCTAACTAGGTTATTCAGAGCCTCCTTTGATGTCCTGATAGGTGCTATTAGGTAGTCAATTAGGCATCAACGAGATCGATTGTTCGGGAATAGACGCTTTTCTGTTTGAAGTACCCGTGAACGCTGACAGCGCCGTCCCCCAGCCGCTCCTTCGCCCACGGGAGCGACGCGGGCTGGCGCAGCGCCGGTCACGGACGCTCCCGACTCACTCGGCAGCCTCAGCCCTCTTCCCTGCCGGCTCACACGCTGCAAGGCCCGGTATTCCCGCTCGGCAGTTGTGGGAGCAAACACGCACTTTGCATTAAAAACAATTTATCGGGCCCGGAGATCTCCTTCAGTTCTTTGCGCAACTAATAGACAAAGCGCCTAGATAAGTTAAGTACAAGTTAGCTGGAAACAAAATAGTATTTGAATTCCCATCCGCACCATCGCCGCGTTGCCCGAGGACTTGTGACGCCTCCGCAGTTGCTCAGAATTGCCCAGGCAGAATAGCTAAGCTCCAAAATAAGAATTAAAGCGCTTAACCTACCTGCATACCAAAGAGATGCCGGGATTAGCTCCCGACTAAATACTGTTAGAAGATACCGCTAGGTCGGAGCCTAGGAGTTTAAGGGACGACTATAAAAGAAAAGTAGCAAAATTTACACAAGGAACACGTCGAGACCAAGAGATCTCTCCTCTTTCTTCCCCCCCCCCCCCCCCTCCCCCCGCTTCAGCGGGATTTATCAAGTTAATTGTCATCTAATTGCGTATCAAAGAAAGAGATAATGGGCAGCAATTAGACGTAATGGCCTGCCAGCGCGAGATCTCTCCCGATTAGCACGCAACGCCGAATAACTTCACCTGGTTTGTAAAGAGGCCCCTGGAGCGGCTCCACCGTGTCTGGGAGCTGCGGGGGGGGAGGATACCCCGGCCCTATTCCCGGTCCCCTCTTGGCTGCTCTCGCCAAATTGGGACGGGCGTTAACGAGCGCGGGCTGCAGACGGCTCCCTGCCATTACCGCGGCGCTAATTCAATCATGTTTCTCCCCCTCCGCGTACGCACCGCAGGGGAGAAAGGCTTTGAAGTTAGTGCTCTGGCAATTTTTCTCCTCCCACCCCCTTTTCCTCCCCGGGGAGCCCAGTTTCCAGGTTATACAGCCTCTTCCTCCAGAGCCGCCGGGCCGGGAGCTCCAGCGGTTTCACCGCACGAGCATTAAGCTGCTCCTCCCCAGCTAATCGACTCAGCTTTTTCTTCCATTTGTAGCTGACTTGCAGACACCCCGCTTTGTCTTGCCGGAGAGCATTCCGGTACCGGTGGTTATTGTCATGCGATTAAAGACACAAAGGGGAGTGCTAGAAAACGAAGGGGGCTCTCGGCCGCGCTGGCGGGGGGGGGGCAGCTCGGGAGCTTATCTGCGGGGCTGCTGAGCCGGGAGGTTATCATCATCTGCGGGGCTGCTGGGCCGGGAGGTTATCATCATCTGCGGGGCTGCTGGGCCGGGAGGTTATCATCATCTGCGGGGCTGCTGGGCCGGGAGGTTATCATCATCTGCGGGGCTGCTGATCAGAGCCGCGGCTGATGCCGGCCCCGGGGCGGGCCGCGAGTGCGGTGCCGGAGAAGGATGGTTTTGCTCTCCGGCGGGGGACTGCCGGCCTGCGGGGGTCAATAGGAAGGGATGTCCGAGTTTCTTTCTCTCGGATCAAAGGGAACACTGGCACCCGCGCTGTAGTAATAGGATTGGACCCTTTTGGCAACAACGAAACGGTTTCGCATACGGTTTTCTAGACCGCTGGGATGCAGTAGCTACCTTCTAGAGAAAGCCGACTTTTGCAGGTAGAAGAGGAATTATCACGTAGATATTCGGAGGAATCTGTTACCATTAGGGACTCAGCCAAGCGAGCATCACCTCTCGCGTTTATCTGGGCTGTCGTCGGGGAACGGGACAATCTTTGCAAGCTAGCGCTGCCACAACACCGGCAAGGCATTTCGTGTGCTTGTTGAGCATACCTGTGGCCAAAGAGTCATTATGTTAAGTGATCATTAGCACCTTTTCAAACACAGCTCGGCTTCTCCCTCGCCAGCCGTCCCGCAGCTCATCCGCCCGAAGAGAGGGCACCCCCTCAGCGCCGCTGACCTGCCCGCGCCCCCAGCACGACCCCCCCCGCCGCCGCAAGACCACAGCCACCCGCACCCCCGCACGCCAAGCCTCCACCTCCGAGATGGCCCCGTGGCCGGTGCCGCTCGGCCCCGCAGCCCTGCTTGTCCCCAGCGTGGTCCCCGCAACCCCCGTGGGTTTAAAATCGTGGCAAAGACTGCAGCGCTCCGTGTCGTCCCGGCAGCCCCGGTTGCCTCTGGCTTGCTCTAAACCTTTGCACGGAGGGGGCAGCTGCGCCCCCCGAGCACGGCTGGACCTCAGTCGAGCCGTGCTCGGGCGCGGGCAGACGCAGCGTCAGGCCGGCTCCGTGTTACCAGCCCCGGGGCCGGGAGGGTAGAGCCGGGGAGGACGGCACAGACACCCCGGCAGGGCTCAGCCAGAGCTGCCCCCGGGACACAGCTCACTCGGGACGTCTGGAGACCCCGATAAGGTGCGCTTCTGCCTCTCCCTTATTATCCCCCGGGGAAGGCTCCGGCCCGGCACAAACCCTGCCCCACGGAAGCGGCTCCCCTCCGCGGGTGGGAGCGCTTTGTTCTCGCTCTCTCCTCCCGAGCCTTTTCATCTCCCTCTCACTTCACCCGGGCCCAGCTGCGGTGGTGCCCGTCCCCCCTTCCCTGTCACCCTCCCCCCGTTTGGCCCGGGGCTGGGTGGCTCCCGCAGCGCTGCGGGCAGCCCGGGGCCCTGCGGTCCCCTCGGAGGGCGCTGCCCCCCCCCCCCCCAGCCCCCATACCGCCGGCTCTGGCTTCTAACAGCACGAAGGGCTGTCACTATTCCTTTTGTACGGGGTGAGCAAGGCATTTGGAGGAGAGGTGGGGCGGCTCTCCTCTGGCCGTACAGGATTATAAGGGGATCACCTTACCCCTCAACCACTATTGCCTTGAAAACGGGAGGGCCAAATCGAGTCTCACGCTTAAGACCCTTTTTTTTTTTTTTTTTTTTTATAGGTAAATTTTATATTTGTTGGCCTTGACTTGTTTTGCTATTTTAAAAATGTCGCCGCTTTAGAGCAGAGAAGCTATTCACCATTGCAGAGCTTTCTGGAAAAGTCCCCGTTCCCTAATGACATCTGAAAGATGCAGAGAGAATTGCAGATTTTTTTCCTTCGAATCAATACAACCATTTAGTATACCTGACTTTGAGAAATAAGCCTCCATTCAGTGGGAATTTTTATCTCGTGTCAACAAATTTCCTTAAGCCCAAACTGCATCATATTCTTGAAGAGATCTCAGCAAGATTGATAGCACCTGAGCCCTCATTAGTTTTCTGAAACTCTTGCATTAGAGCCACATTAATTGTGCAATTGCAAGCAAATATCTCAAAAGGCTAGAAAAATACAGCACGGATTACAAAATAATTAAGGAGACTTCCAAATGCGACAGCTACTCAGAAAGTCAAAGGACACAGCCTTCAGAGGCACATAATGTTGCTTTTTACCAGGCAAGTGTACTCAAGTGGCAGATTGGCCCCTGTATACAAAAGAAAATAGGTGTATTCAAGGATGACTGACAGAGAACCTTCAGACTATTCATTATGTGGGCCCAGATTACCAATGCGCCGGAAATCTTCTAATAACCCCCGAGATCAACTCTAAAGTGATGGAAATTTTTATTGCTCTTTTCATGTTAGTTGACAATTGACTTTGAAAGATTTATGGCAACTTACATCAGTCAAGGATCATTTCTCGGAGCCCCTTTCCCTAGCCTGGGATCAGGACATTTTGATCTTTTCTAGAGCATTATTCAAATGAAAAAAAGTGCATAGCACAACGGTAACATACTTTACTGCCACTTAGGGAAAACCAGCTTTGGAATGTTACATTTCTTTGGTCATCACCCTCACATCACACCCCATTAGGTGCATGTTGAGATGCCGAGATATACTGTTCTGTTGATAAGAAATTTCAAGGCTACGTGCTTTCCAAGATCTGTTTAGGCAAGAGGCCCTTCTGAACTACTGAGGCTGCACACGAGAGCATGATATGTTTGGAAAGTAACTTTCTACATCTTATAGTCATATTCTATATGTTATTTAAAGGGCTCCAACAGAAAACATCTGTTCCACTGTAATAACAAGCCCAGTGTTAAGTGTTAGTAACAGGTGCATCCACGTATGTGGTTAAAAGCACAGTCCTATCAGAGAAAGTGCCACCTAGGACGTAGCTGAAGGGGTTGGATACCGGCTTTAGAGGACGGGAGAAGTTGATGCTTTTTTGCACTCACCCTCAGTACACTGCAGGAAGCCAGAACAGATCTAGAGAATAAGGAGTCTATGCTTCCTATAATGAAGAGGAGCTCTCTCTTAGGGCAGGACAAGTAGCTCTACAGTCCTTGTGGAAGGAATTCACATGAAAGCTGGAAAAAGTTTAGGTTTATTGAACGATTCCATTTATATTAGTGTTTGTCCCACTGTGTTTCCATTTTACACAGCTGCCTATAAATGCAGGGGCCTAAAGTCCACGACTCGGATTGTCCAGTACGTCCCTGTAAAATGTTTTGCTCAGTGCTGCATCGTAACTCCACCGGGCGGTTACAGGCAAGGGCAGCCCAGATAGCATCAGTAGTGCAAATCCTCCTTAGTCACAGTCTGTAGCAGAGGGTCAGACACCCAGCAAGAAAGCTCTGGGATCCCTGTACCCCACAAAGCAGGGTGCCGCCCAAAAGCCCACAGGCTGTGCTCTGCAGGCGCTGCTGAGGTCCAGGGCGGGTGCCGGCACCGCCGCCAAGGTGAAGCCCGCAGAGGCAGCCCCTTGCCGGGGCAGAGGTGGTGCCGGGGCCACGTACGTGAGCGGCAAGGGCACGCCGCCGCTCGGAGGTCCGTAGGGGAGGGGGGGGGCTGCAGAAAGGCTCCGTCCTCAGCTCCTGCAGCTGCCGCTTGAGCTTCATCCGGCGGTTCTGAAACCAGGTCTTGATCTGGGGGGGGGGGGCGAGAGGGGAGGAGGGACGAGGAGAGATGAGGTTACAAGGGCACCCAGCCCGTGCCCCGTGCCCCCCGCGCCGCCGCCGCCGCCCTCACCTGCACCTCCGAGAGCCGCATCCTGCCGGCCAGCTTGCGGCGCTCGGCCGCCCCCAGGTACTGCTGCCGCTGGAAGGAGCTCTCCAGGGTGCTGAGCTGCTCCGCGCTGAAGGCCGTGCGCAGCCGCCGCCCGCCCCTGACGCCGGGCTCCTCGGGGCCCGAGCACTCGGCACCCCCCTCCGGCGGGGGCTGCCCCGCGCCCCCCGGCCGCCCGCCTGCTCCTGGGGAGAGGGAGAAACGGGTCAGCCTGATCGCACATATGCCCATACATTTCGACCGGCTTTTTCGGTATCAAGCCGGGCCCGGGAACCTCGGGGGCGCCCGCCCGCCCTCCCGCTCCGCCTCCGGGCAGGCACGGCACAGTCGCGCCCTACCGGGGGTGGGCGCAGGGCCCCGCCCGCCCTCCTCCCGCCGCCGCGGGGGCACCAGGACGCCCCGACGGCCGCGGAGACCGCGGTTACCTGCAGCGGCGGGGGCCGCCAAGCGCTCCTCCCTGCTCCTGCCGCCTCTCCCGGCCCGCGGGCCGGCGGACTGCTCCTTGCTCCGCTCGCTCAAGCCGGGGCTGGAGCCGGAGCCGGAGCCGGAGCCCGAGCCGGGCCGGTGGCCCGCGGAGGATGCTCGGTGCGGGGAGCTCTCGGTGGGGCTCTTGAGGGCCTGACTGCTCTGGGACAACCACTCCACTGAGAAAGGGGCCTTGGTCATCCTGCCTTGTTCCGGAGATGCCGGGAGGGAGGGTGTCGGGGAGCACGGCTCCTCCTTTATACCGCAAGTCCCGGAGGAAAACGTTGTTTGTGTAAATACACATCAAAGGGCCAGATAAGTATCATCTAATTGCCATCAGTCCTCCCCCCCAACAAAAGATACCGTTCACACATTGCCACAGCTCGCAGAGGCTCGGCTCCGCCGTGTCTGCCCCTGGAGGAGCTCACTTCGCCGTCAGTGATTTACAGCTCTTGTTACATCCTATCCCGATGCAAATGGCATTTATAGAGCCGAGCGGCCTCAAACGGCGCTGGGGAATGCACCCCCGGGGGAGCGCACAGGGACCAGCATCCTCGGGCGCGGGCGGGAGGAGAGGGGACGCTGTTGCTCCCGGTCCCCCTTCCCCTGGAGCTGGGTTTTTCATTCCTTTAGACGCTGAAGATCCACTGTCTAAACGGAACTTCTCAAGCCTGCTCCTCTCCGGGCTGAGCACTGTGTTCCCGAGACAGCCTGAGGCAGGCCAGTGGATAAACTCACTCCTTCCATTCTCCCGGGACCGCAGCATCAGGCTTCAAGCACCAGGCATAGGGTGAGGGCTTTGGAGAAGGCTGTGAAACAGAAAAAGGTAAAGGTCAAGGCTGTTGGGTCGTATGAATCGACTGGGCTCTGGCTGCTTTTATAAAGTATGTTCTCTGGACTAAAGAATCAGAAAAATACAACTATTGCCTTAGAATTAACATTCTGCTGAGATTTGTGCTGAGGTTACAGAATTCATGTCGTATCTTCCCTCCCAGATCTCTCGCGGCTGTGCAGGTCACACAGGTTTCTCTGCTATCTTCCTCTCCCTGTCTTTCCTCTCATTACCTTACGCATGTCTTTCAGAAGTGTTCCCCTCCATCTTCGGGTTTTGTGTGCACCAAGAACACTTGGCTGCTGCAGTAATGCCTCCGTAGTATAACGACAAAAGGTTCCTGGTGCTTTACGGGCAGTTTTTCACTGCAGGGGGTTACCCATGAATTCCCTCCCCTTATCATCCTCCCCTCCTGTGCAAGAACAGAGTGAGACTACGGCACCATCCATAACTCCTATCACACCCATGCTCGGTATCATTCTGCCTCCAGAAATCACGACTGCATGTCTGATTTGTCTGTCCTTGTTCCTGCTTTCTGCTTTACACTCACCTCTACCACCTGTACACAAACCCGTGCTCTACTGTCCATTTACCCTGTGGCTTTGCTCTGTTATTCTGCCACTCCTGCCGGATTTCTCAGCATTCACTTTCTCTGCTATGACAGTTAATGTAACTATGCTTCTATCAATTTCTTAGACTGTCAGTGAGGCAGTGGCTTGAAGACTGAACCCCTCCTACTTAGTTTATGTCTAAATCTTTCAACGTATTCAATTTTAGTCTTATGAACATATATCCTTTTCTTTATATTAATCCAATAAAAAGTTTTATTCAAACCCTCTTCATCTATTTTTTTCCTAAACCCAACATTTCAACTTCCTGTCTGCTCAAAATATGGTTGCTATATTCATCCATCACGAAATCCTACCGTTTTCTGCTTATTAGAAAACTGTTTCATTGAACCATGTTCAAGTTTGACTTGTGAGCCCCTTCTAAGCTCTGTCTCTCCTTCTTCATTCTCATGTCATAGTCTGAGCCCTCCTCTGCTCTACCAGTGACACCACTGTTCCAGAGTTTAATTGTCTCTAACCAACAAAAATACAAACACTATCATCACCTTTATTTAAAGGTGGCTAATAACCGATCTAGAACCACAACGAGGAATGACCAGAGCCCCCATGGAGCCTTTTGTTTCTGGCCTCTGTAGGTAGGGATCGACATCCCAGCCTGCACAGCAGCAATAGCCTGAGCCCACTGAACAAGCTTCCTGGAAGAAACTAAGGGAACTGGTGTAAAAATGTCTAAACAAACGTTCAAGCATTAATGCCTCTTGTACACCTGTTACCTACCTAAAGAAGTCCACAAACATCTCTAGCATGGACAAAGCCCTGCAGGACATACATATTTGGGTTTTTTCCACTGTATGAAAGTGTTTGATATCTAATTACTTGAAACATCATCCATTTATCCTTCCTAAGCATTTTCTGATTAACAATGGAAAGTTTAGAAAGTTTACTTGGCCAAAATGTACAAGATTGGTTTTAAATTTCCTCTATTTTATAAAGAAATCTCCCCCCCCCCCCCCTTCCCCATCCCACCTCAAATATTCCAAGTACAGGCTCTTAACTATTATTTTCATTAGGTAAATGTGAAGACCACCCCCACCACAAACCTGAGGAAATATTTTAAAATATCAGAACTTCTGAGCATTAGCCACTTCCAGTGCCAACATATTTCACAGAGGAGACCAAGCAGGCAGGAGATGGAGAGGAGACATACAGGAAGGAGTCTGCTCTGTTAACCGAGTTACTAAATGACAAGTCCCTTGAGTTAGCTGTATTTAACTGGTGGCCTGACAGCAGCCTCTCCAGTCAGAAGTGGGAATACTAGTGCCATCGCCGGCCTGCAGAATCCTGCCAAGCCTCCTTTGCAGTAAGGCAAAATGCCTTTCTCAAGGACTAAATTCTTACGAACATCAGAAAAAGGAAGTGTAACTTTCCTGCAAGCTTCCTTCTCAATTTAAACCGCTCAGTACTTTAACAGCATTCCGCAGCACAGATGGGGCAAGATCCCATCCCAAGGAGATAAATATGTCCCTCGTGCCCAGAATTATTTCCATTCCTAGTCCCTACATAATATTATATATACATATAAATGACTAATATAATTACACGCTACTTACTTTATATAACATATATACTTATATAGCTATATACAAATATATTTTTTTTAAAGTATAAAACAGTCTATCTGTATGATGTTATTTTTTTCCAGCTTTATTTTATGTCGCCAAATAAAGGCACTTGGCAAGCTGTTGGATCGGACAAAAAGAATACATGACATATGATGGTGCTCTAAAAAATAGAAAATCTCGGGTTTTAGCATCCACTGATACATCTGTCACATAGTTTCTTTACAGATTTTAAGACATTTTCACCATCTGAGCTGCAAATTACATCTTTATACACTGCTGGTTTATTAATTGCATTTTATTGAGGCAAATGTCACAGCCAAAAGATGGTGTCAAATGTTGAGCTCTCAGAGACACAAATTGATCATGTTGTGACAAGGTTAAACCAAATCTCATTTCCATTATCCATAAAATGTGTAAGTATCCTGGATAGATGGCAGATGACTTCTGGATGTAATGACTGCTACAATATTTAACAGCTGCTAGTCTAATTTTATCTAAAATTCTTAAGCTGCCTTCTTTCTGTTTCTATGTATTATTCATTAGGTATTTGTTTGAAAACCTCCTGCTAAACTGTGATTCAGAAATACCATGTTTAAAATCAAGTGATGTTGCCAATGGGATGAAAACCTGCTCCTGCTAAAGTCCTCAGGAATTTGTCAGAGTGTGAAGCAGGGACAGGACTTTTCACTCTGCTGCTACAAGGAGGTTGAGACAAAGAGCCGATATACAAACATGACTGCCACTAGCGTGAGTCTTAAACTTTATGTAGGTCTTTGTACAATACATAGTTGCTCTCTTTGGGGAGTCAGCACCTTCTCCATGAAAATAAGGACCACCAGCTTCCTGAAGACCAAAGGAGGCTGCGGATCATAATGCTAAATGCCACCCCAGGCCAGGCCATTCTGTGGGAGTTGATGTAGAAGGGAACATTTTATCATCCAGGGGAATTAAAGTGAGTGAGTTGAGATTTGTCACTTGGCACTGACCCCTGTATTTTGTGTTAGCTGCAGCTGCATTCAGAGAGGCCAAGAAATGGCTTTATAGATGCCTGGCTGGGACAGGTAGGATGGGATCAAGATAATGGTGCTTATATGCAAAGCAGGTCTGCAGAACTGTATACATGCAACACTCGTCTCAGGCTGAGGAGGTTCTGTGGAACTAGCTAATCCTCCTTGGATGCCTACTAGGCAGTTGATAACAGATGTATTTTGGGATAACAGCCCAGCCTTTGAGAACTAATTGCTGCTCCACATCTTCCAACCCAAAGGCCAGCTCTGCCCTAGTCAGCCAGCTCGGAGCCCTGCAGAGGGGCAGGATTGTGCTCCAAGATATCCCCTTCTTACTGAAGCTTTGAGAATAACTAAGGACTGCCAAGTATCTTGGGTTCCCCACAGGTACTGCAGAAAACTGCCACGACTTGGCCTTGCTGCAGGGGAGGTACACACGGCCAAAGGAGGGGACTGTCATTTTGCAGCAGCAGGTGACCCTTTATTGTAACAGTATAGGGTCCTGTGAGACTAGGCCAGAGTGAATGTGTGGTCCTTGGGAGTAGCTAGGTGGTGATGCAATGAAAAGAGTGAAAAGGGCACCTTTAGGACACACGGGAGGATGTGTGTTCATCTGTGGACATGTGGATTTCCTGTGAAGGTCTGCCCAGTGAAGCAAGGGCTGCTGCTGGCATCTGCTATACAATTTATAGGGCCTTTGACGTGGCATGTTTATCCAACCATTGTAATTTCTGAGAAATCACTCTTTAGGACTTAAAAGCATTACAAATGGCCTCTAACCAATCTCTTTATTATCAATTATTATAAGCTTTCCTCTTTGACACAATAAGAGTTACTTTTCCATGAGGAGTGAGAAGACCATATGTCTTTTCCTGGCAGAAATAACAGGAGGGCCTGGAATAAACAGAGTGACAATGCATAGATGAAAATGAAATGCCTCAATGTCTCGTCATGCTTGGAATTGATCTAAATCAGCACAGCACTCAAAATGCCAAGAGCTCCCATGGCTCCTTAGCATAAGGCTGTTACCAGCGGCTAAGCTGAATCCGTGAAATGTTTTTAAAAGATATATATTCTGCAAAGAGATGCTGTAAATGTTAAGAAAGAAACCACTTATGTATGTTATGTTTTTAACAGTTCCTTACCCCAAATTAAGCTTATTAAAAAAGAAGTCAAAGTCAATATGCCTCAGGACCACATTTGAAACATGTACTACTGCTGTTACAGAAGCAAGCTCACCAGCAGATTCCTTCTTTTTTTAAAATTTATTTTAAAATTTTTATTAGACAAACTTTTATAGTTGGAAAACCAGCGAAGTTTCAGACATGTAAATCCTTCTTCAGCACTTGTTGCTGTCATACTGTCATTGAGAGAGATCTCTATGGACACCACTCAAACAAAAATGTTCAGAAGTCTGTCTTTAGTTTTATTCTGTCTAAACTAGTAATTAGACTGCTAAAACTATTAGTTGAAAGGAAGCAGCATGAAAATGGGCTTTAGAAGTGGTTTGGTTTTCCAGAGTTGATAGGGTTTAATAGTTAGGTGCATAAATATGCTTTAGGATCTGGGTTGTGTTAAAAATATGAATTATCTAGGGGTATAACACGCACCTACAGAGAATAATGTGCACATGCAAATTGACATAAATCCCACTGGTTTTAGCAATTGTTCAGATTGCTTGGACTAACAATCTGATCAAGATCACAAAATGGCACACTGAGACACCCTGAAAGCTTTTCAAAACCTAACAGAGAGGCTTACTTCATATTTTAGATCAAGGCCTTTTTCTTTCCCAGTCTTTGCTGAAGGATAAGTTTTTTCCACAATGGTTAATTCTAAAGTTACATTTAACAATCTATTACATATAAAACTAAGAATGCATTACATCAGAAATGTTCCGTTATTTTTACTTTTTGTTTCCCACAAATACCTTCTAAAGAAATTTAGCTATACTATGACTAAAGCATTTATCTTTCCTGAAAGTAACTTTTCACTTTCAGCTATTAAAGAATGAATCTTTTTTTTTTTTCCCCACTTGATTTCAGAGTTAGCATTTGAGCACGATGAGTCAGCAGGGGAGTGAGCCATCACAGCTGGCAGCCCTGGGTCATCCAGCACCTTCTGTGCCCATCCTGGTCTGTGCTATACAATGCTGCTTTGAAATGCATTGGTCCCAGCAGTGAAAATATTTTACTGACTCTTCCTTCCCTTAACTTGCACCTAATATAAATCAGATCTTTGCACTGCTCCAAAACCAGTCTGTTCAAATTAAATGGAAATAAATGTTACCTTTTTCTTCCCCCTGACTTCAAGGCTCTTCTCCATTTCATGTTTCTAGTTTTTTCTTCCTCTCTTCTGTATTCTTCACTATAGACTGTTTCTTCCTATTTTCTTTCTTCCAGCCACTTCCAACAGGCACCCGGCAAATGTTACCATCAGCTGAGGAAGAGAATAAATTTGGCAGGATGCAGAACTGTAGCAACAGGGCACAAATGACTCTGTCCATCTACCTTCACTGCACCCCAAAACAGGGAGCACAGACATCTCCTGACTTCCCCTCTCATTTTACTGATAAGGGAAAAGCTAGCCTGTAACAGGTGAGGACAGGAATGTAGTTAGGCAAGACGCTTAACACTGCCCCTGTATCGTTCTATTCAATGTCTATGTTTCCTCCAAGCAACGCAGCCTACTTCCTTTGACAGGTTTTACACCAATGAGTGCATTACACATCTAGAGAAGGTAATTAAGATTTAAAATTATGAAGTTGTGTGTGCATGCATTTCTCTAAAAGATTAAAGGGAGCAGCTGAATATAAACACATGTTCGTTTTAAAAATGGGACACAAAACCCCTCTGCCATTTCGCGTTTGCCTGTTTCTAATAGGCAGACATCTCGAAGGCCGATGGTTTTCACGATACCTTTGCTCATAGTGCAGTACGTACATCTAAAAGGCTGAAAGGGTCTCTTGTGCCATCTCCTGGTTATATTAAGACTTCACACCCAGTAAACTGCTACACTAAGGAAGGGAAAAGCAGAAGTTTCGCTGAGGCAGTGATGGAATCCGAGAATCATTTAGGTTGGCTAAGACCTTTAAGAACAGCCAGTCCAACCGTAAACCTAACTCTGCCAAGTCCGCCACTAAACCATGTCCCGAGTACCACATCTACACGTCTTTTAAATACCTCCAGGGATGGTGACTCAGTTCTTGGACTGGCAAGACTTGCTTTCCATCCTCCCCCAACACAGGCATATGCATGGGGGACTTTTACCCCTCTGCTGTTTTTAGAACAAAGTCACTTTTCCACTGCATTAGCATATGTATATAAAGAAAATTCAGTATCCCTCCTTAACATCTTTTACGTAAGTTCAGGTAATGCACACCCTGGCAACACCTACTCTTTTGCTATGTATCTGTGGAAAAATGTAAATAAACCCCTTAAAAATTCAAGTGACTGGAATACAATTAAATTAATAACCAAATTAATTGCATTCCCTGATTGCAGGTAAGTATTTGAATTTGTGTCCAGTCTACTTTACTGAGAACACAGAGGGACTGAAAATCACTGCTCAGTCCCTCTCTCTTCTCAGGGGCAGGACCAAGTGGGCCTGGGCACTCAAGACAATTTTATCCAGTCTGTTCTTACAGATTTACAGGAAAGGGGATCCTACTGGTGTGTTACAGGTGAGTAACCTATTCCAGTGCTCCACATGAAGCTCTCCCATGTAAAAACTGAAACAGAATCACCCTTGCTTCAAAATTAATACTGCTTGCCTTAAGCTTCACGGAGCATGGAGCAAACTCACTCTCCAGCTACAATAACTTTTTAGAGCAACAATTCACACACACAGTCCTGCTCAAACTAATCTTTTATATGCAAGCCTAATTCTTTCACTCTTCCTCTATGTTTTCCAAACATGTTTTTATTACTGTACTCTATTCTCTTTTGTTTTGCCTGTATGTATCTTAAGTGCAGAGCCTAAATGGTAAAGTATTCCTGCTGATGCTTCACTAGTGCCAAACAGAGCAAAATAATTACCTTCCGTTATATATGGCTCTCCTATAGTACACCTCAGGTCTTCCCTATTTTTTTATTATTATTTTTCTTTTTGAAAACTGTACACACGGATTCATATTTGGTTTGTGATCCATGATGGTCCCCAGAGATTTTTTCCAAAGTTCTGCAGGTTTTTTTCATTTCATATTTATCCTTCAGGAATGCAAGACTTAGAGCTTAAATTTAAACCATCATCACGATTATTGTGAGTTCTAATCTTGTATGTTGTGTAAGTGTGCTTTCCATCCCACTCTGTATGTCATTAGTAAAAATCACAGACACAACTGGATCCAGGCACCACCCATAACAACATGGTGTAGAGTGTGAGAAAACTTTGTTACGGTAACCCGGGATAGTTCGCCTTCCCCAGCCAAGTATGTAGAGTCCCAGGCATGTCTTATCTTGTTCATTCCTGTAACCTGGAATAGTTCACTTCCCATCCGAGTATGCAGAGTCCCAAGCACGTTTTCCCTCGTTGTTACAGTAAACCAGGATAGTTCACTTTCCCCACCATCTGCACAGGCGCCATGGTGAAGGCCAGCTGCGGATCTCAGAATTCAAGACAACAGCACCTGCATTACATCAATTTGCTAACGAGCAAAACAGGACACTGCATATGTATGATGCGTTAAACAGCACAGGTATTGGCCATCCCTGTGGTGCTTTCCCTTGAGCTTCACTCCCAAGCAGGGCTCTGCTGCATCAGGTCCCCATTTGATTAGCATCGGTGCCCCAGGATTCTCGCCGTGGTAATGCTGCAACTTTGAAAAAGCCAAAGCTTTCACTTACTGAGTCTTGTGCCTTGTCCCTGAGGGATCTGCACCTGCTTTTCACTCATAACGTATGAGTAGTCCTACCCCTACTACATCCCACTCAAGTTATCTTCACAATTTAACAAACACTGGTAGTTACCCTTTGAAATGGTGTATTAACTACTTGTGTATCCACCTCACAGTACCATCATCTGGATCTTTGCAACCTAGTATATAGTCAGGTCAGGTGGATCTGTTGTCAAAGGGTTTATTGACTTTAACATACAACACACTGTTTTTAATCTATTGGGACAGTTACTCTGACAAAGGACACCATTAGGTTATTTAAAAATTACTTCATGGACAAATGCACGTCAGCCTTTTAAATTAGTCTCTATGTTTGCAGATTTTTAGACAGCTTTTTCAGTAACTCTTCTGGTATCAAAGTTCATCTGGCTGATTCTCCAAGCCATTCTTTTTACCTTGCCTTTCCACTCATTTCTGTGCTCTTGCCCACTTCTAATAAGTAGTATTATTTTCTGGGAACTCACTCATTCTTCCTCCATCAAAAATATAACAATTCCAAGATTATTTTACAGTTTTGCTCCTTCTTATTACAGAATATATGTAATCAGAATTTAATGTTCTAATACATCTAATTAGCTTGATAGTCTCCCATTCTGACCTGCACTCCTGTTTCACTTCGATCACGATACGCATCGTTTAGAGGGTAGGAAGTGAAAGAGCAAGCACATCAGGCTTTTGCACCAAATCATATCTGTTCACCTCTCCTGGTAAGGACAGAACTCTTATTGTATAATAGAAAATTATTTAGGAATCCATTTTTATTGTTTTGCTTTTCCCTTGCTGGCAACAGCATTTTGTCTGTCCAGTTTTGTTCCTAACCTGCTGTGCTGTTCTATTTGTTCTTGCCAATGCAGCCTTCTTGTTCCTACTTTTTTCAGTATTACTTTCTGATTTTTTTTCAGGTCATTGATGAGCCCCTAATGCAGCCACACTGCTCTATTAGTTTTCTTTCCTTTGCGTAAGGATAGACTGTTGTTATACTTAAAAAATACAGCCTGTTCTAGAAACTCTCGGCTCTCCTGAACTTTTCTTTGCCTTAGAATTCCCTCCCCAGGACCTCATGTACCAATTCCTTCAGTTTACTGAAATTTGATTTTTTGAAGCCCACTCTTGTTATTCTGCTTCTTTCATCCCTTTCTTTCCTCTGAATCATGAACTCTGTTGTCTCATGGTATCTTTCACCTTGATTGCTTTCCACCTTCAAATTTTCAACTAGTTTATCTCTACTAATCACAGTAAAACCTTAAATAGCAGCCTGTTTGTACAAATGAAGTCTCCACGCTCTCTGGCTGATGATCAGTTACAGACCCCATGCTATGGCACCTAGCCCCTTTAAACCCAGAAAAAACTATGTAGGCCTGTGTTTAGATCCTAAAACAACTATATACATTTTTGACATAGATTTTAGTATTCTTTCCCTTTGTCTTTCCTTCCTTCCAAATGTTTGTTCCCTCCAACACTCTGTAACAACATTTTGCGTACTACAGGTCTAGCCTTTTCCCCTTAGTCCTCATGCTCCCACCACTAGCTTAGACACCTAAAGCTACATCTAAACTGTCCCCATGCCAGGCTCAGACGAAAGCACATCCTGGCTACCATCAGAAGGATAAGCAGGTGGTATCGGTAGAGAAGTGAAGCGTAGTGCACTGCAATATGTCCCTTGGTCTGTACAAATAAAAAAGGAGGGACTATTGGTGGCACTTCAAAATACATTTTCCTTGCATTTTTAGATGCAGCCTAAGATACTCAGTAATTTGCCAGCTATCTCACCTTATGGATTTGGTGACCTATTGCGGTTCCCTACATCTTTCTCTAGGTTTCAGTCTTTTGGTCAATTATCTTTTATTTCAATAAACTAATTTGGGGGATTTTGTATTCCCAACAATGGTCTTTAACAGATGTATCCCATCTTTGTCCTGCAGTTAATCTTCATGGAGAAAAGTTACAAAATACTTATCTCGGGAGTCATCTGCTGCACCACTCTGTGGTTATCCAAACAAAGGTGGATCTGCCATTTAGCAGTTTTTTTCTAGATCTGTTTCCCTAGCTTGTTTGCAAAAAGCCTTATTGTGTATCTGTTACTTAACTGAATAATTTACTACTGTTACTGTTTATGAGCTTTACGAGATATGATCACAAATAAGCATCTATCTGCAGATTTTAACTCTGAGTCTGATGCTCAGGCTGACCTGCACCCAGTCAAGCTTTCCAAGTTAGGTTTCTTTGATAATGGCAATTCAAATTGTCCAGTACTCGAAGCTCTTAATTTCATTATGACAATTGAGTTCTACCAGTTTAAAACACAGTATCTATTTTAGTATCTAAAACCAGTATGTATTTGCCTACATAATGGCAACATCAGAACAAGAAGACCAACCCTAGTATTGGAATGAAGGATCCAAGAAATAAAATAATCTTACAGCTAAGACACAGGACAGATTTACAAGACAGATATCCAACTCCTGCCTTTTAGGCAACTTACAAAAGCATCATTTACATCAGACCAAATATGAACAAACAAAATGATGCAAAGACCAGATCCTAGACTAGATTACCACAATGGCCTGATGTAATTTGGCAACTGCCAATTCCACTTCCATGTGAGACGCTGAAGTACCGCTGAACAGGAAGCACACTAAAATAATGCCAGGCTGAAGCTCTTCTGGCATACTTTCAGGTTGCTCACAAAGAATGTTCATGTAATAGCTAAAAGCCTTCTTCAAACATTGCAACAGAAGAAACTAAAGAGCTTCTCCCTGCAAAGGGAGGGAAGAAGATTCTGCAAATCAAAGTTTCTAGTCTACAGGGGTTGTTGTCACTCACTGCTAGATTATAAACAGCCACATAAAAAGGTCCTTCAATTTTTTTGCTGCAAGAAATTTAAATTGCGGATATGTAATTTAAATGCGGATATGCTTTGGATTGTATTTAAGCAAGTATGAGGGAGAAAAATAATTTATCTGCACTCTTTCCCTCATCGTAATATGAAGGATTGAAACAACCAACCATAGGTTTAACACTGAAAAATTGTTAGCTTCTCTCCTTTCAAACTGTAGTTTATTAATTTGTTATTTAGAAACAGATTTCCTAAAATTTTAATCCTTTGCAAATTGCATACAGTACTCACAGAAGTTATGAGTCTCAGCAATGCTTATGAAACAGACACAGTACATAAAGGAAGAATGTAGAAAACCATAAAAGCCAAGTTTAGAAGTAGCTGAAAAATTTCTAAGGAAAGAAATTTGTCAGAATCATGAATCGGCATTGATTCATGAAATATTTTCCAGCTTCTTGGTTTGGGCTCTTCTATGGAATAGTTCATAGGATCCAGGTGAATTCATCCCTGTTTCCTGGCAGGCTTCTGGAGGTGTTGGAGCTGGAAACCTGCTTTCAAATGCAGCTAGTGTAACTAGGACACAGTTCCCAGCTCTCTAGCAGGAGGCCTGAAAACCTCAGGGATCCTGGGGACAGACACTGGTGAAGGGACACAGAAAGAGCACCAATGCACAGAGCAACTGGAAAGGCTCCCAAGGAGCAGACTTCATTTCAGAAGCTCCATGGGTCACTGTTTGAAAAACAAACAACATAAAAATGAGACGAGGGAAGCATGGAAAAATGAATAACTAGGACAGCTGGTGGCAATTCTGGCTTAAACAACAAACTCCACTTTTTTCCAAACATTCTAATTCGGTATTGGAATGGAAACATGGGGCCAGACTGCATAGTCCCTCAGTTATGCAATACAATTACTGATGCCAACAATTTTTTGCCAACTAGATACAACTGAACTTGCTTCTTTGACATGTTTTGTCCTGTGTTTTCTTTTAAAAGGCCATTCCCCACAAAGAGAAAACTTTAGCCTAACCCTTCCTGCTTGTTAGTCATAAATATGCAGCACAGCTATATGCTAGACATAACTGTATTCCGAAATCTGTGTCACATAAGATGTGCATACATCAGTGTTCATGGACAAAAGCAAACCAGTTCCCTGTAAAAGAGTAGTGTTTGGTTTTGGGATTTTTTCCCCAATAGCTATTTACACTTTTTTTTGTTGTAGGGTGGTGTCTAAATACAAAATCTAGTCTAAATACAAAATCTGATTGATGAAAAGACCCCAAAGTAGTACCATAACTCAATACTATGCATTTATAGCAATATAAGGTCTGATAGACTGAAGCATTTTACAGAAGACATGATACTTTTTTAAAATTTTTGTATAGCACCAGTTATTGTCATAGAATATACATAATATTTTCTAGATGTAGTAGTTGCTTTAAATCCTGATAAAGCTGTAAGAAATATATGAGCTAATTATAATGAGTGCAAAATATAAATGATAAATAAATCCACAAAAGCAATTTCAACGGGCTGACTCGCAACTATATAAAATGAATTTATTAAGATCATGTGATTAGCAAGTTTTGTGGAGTTCCTTACATTCGTAAAGCTTATGCTACTTTAAATTTTATTGTCTTCCAAAGGCAAGGCGTGGCTTTAAGTGAATGGTAATTTTTTAATTGAGAAAAAAACCAAATAACTACTAATAAAAACAATTCTTTAAAATAAATGCATATAGAACAAATATGTGAAATGTATGTCTGAAGATAAGGTTATCATTAACATTCTTAAATCACTGTATTCTATAAATACAGGAGGTAAAAACTAAATGTTTTCACATTTGGCAATTTTTAGAGAAAAGCAACACCTTTTACTTTCTTAAGGGTGAGAATACTACAATTAATGACATGTTAAACCTACATATGGTAAATAACAAAATAAATCATCTTAATAGTAGAACAAATGCAAGAAAACTCTGCTGAGGACTGAGTTCTCCAGTTTTTAAACCAGTAAGAGCACAAAAGTTAGTCTGGTATTAATATATTAGTATGAAAAAGTAACTGAGGTATTTAATGGAAAGTAGGGACATACCTTGTATTTGACTGAGAAAGATGAGAAGCAGGTGGCCTGTGATGTATATATTGCCATTATTGACAAGAGAAAAGGAGAAGCTTTCCTCTTAAACATTGAAAAATCTGGAGTTTAACTTGTGCACATGCATTTCTGTCAAATACAATAGTACAATTTGCAAAATACTAGAGATATGCACATTCCCATTTCTTATGTCATTATCTTCCTCCACCACCAAAACATGCCAAGACAGTTAGTTCATATCTGCTCTTCACATCTCTCGAAACATTTTGGTTTTCATTTTTTTTAAACACAGTTCTAGCAAATCACTTTCAGGACAGGGCTCATTTTAGCTGTTTCTTGCCCTTCCCCACGTCTCTTCCAATAGTACTGTTGTTCCTTCCGGTAGAAATACTTGTATGTGTAACTAATTTGTAGCCTTAACATTTTGGCTTTGCGTAAACCTGGGTAGCTCAACAAACTTCCTAGCAATAGCATCACATTTCATTGCCATCTAGAAGTTCTTTTAATTATAAGCTCTATAAATAGATTAGCACCAACATTTTAAAATTTGCAGATCCAAATTTCACACAGTTATCTTCTATTTACTGCTGCTGGAGCACTGCAAGCTACAAAAGCAACCTCAGGAGCAAAAGCCATACTCAAATGCGCACACATACATATGTACACAAATTGGCAAAGTGATTATTGTGCCAAATACAGAAAAAAAAAAAAAAAGGCAGTTTCACATTTACTGTTTTCACAAGGCCTTGTGGCAGAAGCAGAGCAACGAAGTGGTAATGTTTAGATTCCGATCTTACTTTCATTTGGAAACAGGTTAGTTCAATGACTTTAAAACAAAAAAACAAAAAAATTGCAGCATGGCATTCCTCCCCTTCCTTAGTATGCTTGAAGAAAAAGATGGCCAATTATTTAAGTCAATTATAGTTTTCATAATACACAACATAAAAGCAAGACACACCAACAGTCAAAGGATAGCAGAGGATCTGTGTCCCTGAATTATATGCACAGTGTGACAGGATACAAGTGTCCTATGTTCATATAAAAAATATATTCAACATTTAATGAACTATATTTTGACCTCTCCTAGGCCAACTTTGTAACAGAAGCTGTAATTTTAACTTATTTCCACAGTATTTTTTAGATATTTGTTTGTGGGCTAACTATTTTTTTATGCTAAAGAACAGTGACAAAATTAATCATCCTTTTCATCTATACTCTCTCTTTACTTTTATCTTTATTTTTACTCTTTTGATCTGTCATCCAGTTGCCAGGGATTCAAATTTCATTAGTCAGCATTTCACAATTACATGTTAAGAAATACATCATTTCAACTGGAGATATTATTTTAAGTCACTTCACCTAAGTATTTGCTTGGGAATTGGTCCAGGAGATAATGTCAGCTTAAGCCAGTTTTACAACCTACACTTGGACTAGAACAGATGAAATGTAAATAATTACTGAAACGTTGCCTTCATTCTGCGCAGTGCGTCTTGAATTTTTCGAGAATGTTTTTCTGCTGGTATCTGATGGAAGTTGGCACAGTTGTCAGCTGCCAAGGCAGAAATGTCCGCATCTTTAAAATGAGTTATTCTTTGCCTGAGGTAAGACTGCAGCTTGAAATCTGGTGTATATGTATAAGGATTCTCTTGAAATGCATGAACTTGGCTCACAACTTTTGCAATATTTCTTGAAAGAGAACATGGTAAAAAAGATTAGTTTGTTTTGCTGCTGATAAAAAAAACACCCCAAACCCCCACAAACCCCAAACCCTCAACCTTTAAAGGAAATTCAAAGGCATCGAGCATTCTCTTCTATAGTAACTGTCCCTTTTGTTAGATGTCAGAATGACTGAAACTATTTAAAGTGCCAACTGAAATGTTGCATTAGCTCTCATTACGCCATTAGACAATATTCTATTTTAAAAAGTTAGGTGACATACCTACATAATTAAAATAATTACCTAAGTTTTGTCCACTTGTGAGCTCCATTTGTCATTGTGAATCCTCCAGTTTCAAGTTGTTGGACGTGCATAGCCAAAACATGGGCTGATGGAATTGTTGGAAGTGTTTTGAATCTTTCTCCTTCCATCAAGCACAAGCTGTCGCTTTTTAAAAACACCTAGTTTAAAAACGCACACAGATAAATCTCACATTAAGTATCAGGGCAGGTTTTACAAGAAGTTCTCCACTTCATGTGTTTAGCACTATGTATTTATTTGTTGTGAATTTTAACTTTTGACATTGAAGTCGAACACAACACTATGAATTAATCTGGTGCCAAACATTTTAAAATACAGAAATAAAGAAAGCAGCTTTAATCAAAAGATACTTCATACACAATTTTTAAATTGTTCTAAATCACAGCCAAAATTACATTTTAGAACTTCACTCTATGATTCAAAATTGGATATATCAGTAAGATGTGATAAAATAAACATTTAAGATTTTTCAAAACAGATTGCAGCCACAATGCTCCTGCAGAAATTATCAGAAAAAGTGTATCTAATGTCCTAGTTTGCTTTGAAATTTCTTTCTTGATTTTTAGTCACACAGGATACATTTTTGAGAAATATTGAGATGAAAATTAATGTAAACTCTCAGATTAAGAGTCAACAGTTTTAAATCAAATTAAAATCTCCTTCATAATACAAAGTAATAATTATGGCTTTCATCTTGCAGAGGCACACATTTAAGCAGATCTTGCATCTTATCCAACCCCAAAGAAGTATTTTTACATTAAAGACTTTATACTATACCTCAACAGCCTTGAGTTCCTCCATTATTTCAGCTACTTTTGCAGGTAAAATTTTCCAGGCCTTACAATAAAACAAAATATATTTTTGTTTTTTCACATTAATGTCCATATTGGAACAAGATTATGTTAAGCAAAATAGTTACAGAACAGAGTCCCAAACTTACTGGTAACTGTCGTACAATAAGATTTTCCAAGCCTGCTAGGATTTGCATTGCAGTAGCAAAATTTCTTTGTTCATAGCAGCATTTTGCGATAAGAAGAAATTTGGATAACAAGCTCACCTGCAGCTGAAAAAAAAAAATTAAGATATACTACATATATAAACATTTTATATATTATAATATATATATTATATACTAAATACATATAGTCTATCTACATAATAAAATTAAATGAGAAGGAAGAAAGAGAGATGCATTTTCTTTTTGTATTTGTTATCAAAATTGTTGAGTGCAGTAACATTTTCCTGCAACACAAAGTTTTCTCTTTTCTGTCACTGAGGTGTCCTTGTTAAAGTCTGACATCTATTCTCCTCAGGCAACCCATTTCTTACATTCTATTAGGTTTTGACACCTGCTACTACAAAACATCCAAGACCCTCCTTGTGACAACAAACCAAATTGTTAACTGCCCACTCACAGGTGTATTTCAGAATATTTCTTTGCTACATAGCAACTCATATACAATAACAAATAAAACCCCATTTCATAATTAATAATACAATAAAACAATGACGAACCTTAGATGTGTGACATGTTACAATTTCAGCAGCAACCCAGGTGCTGATACTGTCTGCATTTCTTAATAATTGTAGAAGGTACTGGTCTTGTATGCACTTTGACAGAAATAGATTACAGACTTTAAGTGAAACTGCCTCAGTGGAAACAGCTCTATGGAGAGAATGGAAGAAAAAAAGCAAAAATAATTCATGCTGACTTTGGATTTTCAAAGAAAATCTTGATTGTGAAGATGCCAACTTCTAACCATTTAAAATAATTTTGCAGTGCTTGCAGTCTTGATTTTATAATCTTTTACAAAGTACATAGTGAGCTATGTTACTTTTTCTTCCTTATAATGACAAGATAATTATATGTGATTACAAGATAGGCATACGCAGTACACATTTCTGTACATAAAGACACCTTCACCACTCGTTACTGAATAAAACAAACCATCCAGTCTGACACAAAATAAAAGCCAAAATAATCCAAACTCATTAAAACTGCAGCCATGTAAGAAATCAAGCCTGATACCTAGTGGCACCACATGGTCTGTGTCCCATGCCTGTACCCCAAATCAGTATAAACCAGCTGATTTAGCCTCTGCTATTTAACAGTCTGTAAAAGATGAGCTGCTTTAGGTATTCATTCCCTATCCTTAGACAGAAAAGTCTACTACAGGTAGTGCAATTAACAAGCACTAAGTACAAGCTGGCTCAAACCACTGAGTATGTAAAAAGTAGACCATAAGCGAATATAATTAGGTCTATGTGGCTGGATAAAACCATTAATTACCATTGAGCAAGTAATTTAAATAGGTTGGTAACCACTCCAATAACTATAGGGAAATTTTTAGACATCTGTGAATACTGATACTTCATCTACCTAACAGTACAAAATGAATATTGCACAGAGAGGCTGTGGAGTCTCCATCCACATTCAGAATCCAACTGCACGTGATCCCAGGCAACCTGCTCTAGCTGACCTTGCTCAAGGCAGGGGGGTTGGACTACATGATCTTGAGAGGTCTTTTCCAACCTCATCTATTCTGTGATTCTGTAATGGTCATTGAGATATTATATACACACGCACAGGCATTATCAAGTAACCTGTTTCAGAAACCATTACAATTTTTTTCCAACAAAAATATAACCACTGAAGCAGCCCCCCTAACACAAACCTTCAGAAATATTTTGGCCTGACCCACTTTAGATTTCAAAGAAATCACCTTGCAAATGTGACCTACACATATACATACACATGTATAAAATCTCCTGAAATTCAAAAATTTATGTAAACAGACTAGCTAGTCTGTTGAAAAGATATAAAGTATTTAAAACGTTTCCTCTTCTTGGATGTATTAAAGGTGTAACATAGTAAGTCATTGTGCATCAACAGAATGGAAGGACAGTTAAAATAACCAACTTACTTCTGGACAGCACCACATTTATCTTTAACACCAAGTGCTCTTGAATTTAGAAAGTGTACTGGATGACATTTATGAAATACTTCCTAAACAAAAAGAGCAAGATATATCTGTTGTTAGATCTAGCAGTTCTAAAGTGCTTGGGGATAAAAATGACAGAGGTTTCCCCTCCCTGCCCCACCTTCAGCAAATTTATCAGAGGGATCACAGCCTAAGAATAGAATTAGCCATTCTAAATTTTACTGTAGAGATTTCAATAGAAAAACAGATTATTTTAATTCAAAGTCTTATGAAATGGTATGAACTAAGATTGAAACAGGGTTGAGGAATGGTATAGAAAGGAGGCTGAGTATGAAGTAAGAAGATACTATTTGTACTTCCAAGTTAACTTAGTCCTTTGTACCTGTTGCAGTAATGTCAGCTGACAACAAAGCTGTTGTGCACTGTATTCTATTAAGAGATATGGTCCCACTTCATCTGCTTTAGCAAAGGAGACTGGGAATTCTTCTGTAAAACTGTTATAGCATGGCTTTGGCAAAACTGATGAAATAGTGTACAGTCGCTCTCTCTGATGTTGTGCAATTGGTTCCATACCTTTGCAAAGTTTCCAGTTAAAGTTCTGTAGAAAAAAAATACGTAAAGCTACAACTTCTCTAAAGCAAACAATATGTCTCCTCTTGATTTAACTTTCTGGTATGTTTTGTTAGAGAAACACCTTTGTGGATGCAAAACTCTTCAGCTAATCTTCAAGGTTAGCCTGGACACTAATTGGTTTATTCAACACTGCTATCTTAAGCTAATATAATACACATGGTTGATGGGTCTGAGCCTGAGGTTACCAGATCTCAACCAACAATCAAAACTTCTGTGTATTCAAGCTTGCTGCCATAAAATAGTTTATATTCTGAAGTTTTATATTTTATGGTTTACATCTCTCTTTCTATTTCTTGTACAATTTTTGCTTAGAATCAAACAACCCTTTCCAAAGAAATATTTGTTTTTCCATTCTTTTCCCTTTGTCTACCTTCCAGTATCATTATGATGCAGCAACAATAAAAGAGGTCCACGTTTGTCTGTTCTGCTTGCCCTTTATCGGTTGAATACCCATTATACTCTATGGAATTCTGCATCTTTATCAAGAGGCTGATTCTAAATTCAACTTGCGCATTATTGATACATTTGACTTCCACATGTCACTTTGGTCACTCTGTAGAGAGACCTTTTTTCAGGAAAAGCCTACAGTATGCTCCAGCTTCTGGGGTTACTTTTCACCAGCACACTATATGAACCAGTAAATACAGACAAAAGTTCAGACAAGTTTTTTGCTACAAGCTTTGAAGTTCTAGCAGGAAACCCCTTACCCCCTACTGTTGTTTTCCTATATTTACAGACTTACAAAGACATATGCCTAATAAAAAGTATTAATGTTTGACAAGGGGGAAAATGTTTCCTAGTAACTATGAGTCATGTGCTAGTAGCAAGGATGAAGAGTTCAACTCCTCTCAAAATTTCGATTATCTGATCTATTATTACTGAAACAGCTGACAGGGTGCAATTAAGGCTTAAGCTTACTTCTGCAGTTATATAACTGTTTAGGCCTTAGATACTTTTAAAAGAAAATTTAAAATGCAGGTACATAAATTTTACTAAATCAGGGTGTAGACCCTAAGCTGGATACTCTAGTTTTTGTCAGAAAGTAATATATGGAAATGTGCTCCATATACTGCAGTCTGAAGAAAAGACATGCCTTTCTAGAAACATCTTCTGAGAGCTTTTTACATAGAGAATGTAATGTTTTTCTGTCTTCCTCGCGCTCCTCTTCACATCTGTCCATGCTGGAGTACTGATGAGCACTGCCACTTTTCCTGGCAGAAACATCCTCAAGCAATAATAACAAGCGCTCACCATAGCCATTTAATGGAGCAACCTGTAAATGCAAAACAGGTTAACAGAATATTGAACTCAATTTCCCATAAATTATAAGCAAGGCACAATATCGTTGGAAGATTCTTGTCTGTCCAAAACCAGACATATTGAACATAGCTGCCAAAGATACATTATTTTTCTTTTACTTTGCTTTAATTGAAATTAGGACAGGTTTTTGTAATAAGTCTTATATATATACCATAACTGACTTCAATTGAATTTTTTTTTTTTTCCTTAAAGCTTCTACTGAAATTCTGACTTACCTTGGAAGAAATAAATTCTTTTAGGGTACACAAAAGATCAGTATTTGTTGCAAAGTCTACACTGTAGCAGTCTTCAATCCAAGCCTGCAGGATGTAGAAACTGCGGTTACATATTTTGGTAAGTGATGTGGAAGGATCCAGGCTTGCACTGGTGAGAAGAAAAAGGCACTTATTTCACCAAAATTGATATCCAATTCCAATTTAAAAATAAATGTTGAAAAAACCAGAAGTATTACTTGGTATTGACTGTACTATCTTAAATTCTTATGTTTTATGTCTCTAGAATCCATGGCTATGTGGAAACAAAGCTGTGGTTGTACTTACAACCTATCACTGAACAACCGGCAAAAGTAAGACTCAGATTCAGAACAAAAAAGAAGTAAGCACGTTGTCAAATACATCACTTGCTCTAGTTTCACTCTCACTTGTCAAGAGAGTCTTACAAAAACAAACATCGAAATTCAATTTAAGTAGTTCTTTTCAGAAACAGCTATTTGCCATTGGGGGGAAAAGTCAACTGTGCTTCTATAATATTTTTCACAGGAAATTACTGTACCTGGATAAAGTGCTGCTGATTCTATCAAGAAGAAACTGCAAAAATTCTTCTTGTGTGCAGAAATAGCGGAATGTGTAGAGAAACTGCTGTACATAACCTTCTAAAAATGCATTTCTGTAAAGCACAAGAAAAACTTCAGACAAGCAAGAACACAATTTCTTCTTGCATTAGAGTACAGCAACAGCAAAATAATCCTCAAAATATCAAGAATTAAAAGGGATTTTAAATTCTCAAGCTCTACATAAAACTTTGATTCCTTTTTGTTTTATTTTCACACATCAAACGTTGTGATTGCCCACACTGAAAACATAATTTGTTTTAAAAAAAGTTTCTCTACTTGCAATTTTGTGAAGAACCACTCTGCCATTTCTATTATTATAAAAAGTTAAATTCTAAACAGAATGGAAGAACATATTTAATTTTTGTTTTTCTATCATCTCACTTTATGTTGTTTTAAAAGATTTTTATTGTAACAGCAGCATAAAAAGTAGATACTTCAAGCAAGAAAATATTTCCTGTACCTCTAATTAGAGAGCAGTAGTTGCTTTAACAACAGAATATACTTATTATACACACATTGAAAATGAGTGTGGATTATTTTTTGATATATATATACACACACACTCTCAAGGTCTTAACACAGGTTTATTGTCACATCTCCCTGCTGGTTTATGGCTAACTATGAAAATTTGGGCTTGATGACTATGGAAGCTCTGATTCCAAACAATTTGTTCACTTTGTGCAAAATATTGACTACCAGGAAAAGCAGCACTTAGGATAAGTAACTGGGTCTCAGAGTCAGGATGAGCTGGGAGCAGTAGCTGGGAGGAAGTTGCTTCCTCTACAGTGGCACAAGTCTGATGGAGTCTCTCAGGCAGTTTCCATCCTTCATACTATTATGGCTCAGGTACCTTAAAACAACACTGCCCTCACCCTAGCTGAAGGTTAAAGGACATCATTGTCCCCATTTAAGCCCTGAGATAAGCCTGCATCTGGATCATTCCCAAGAACTAGGGCAATAATCTGTAAAACAGAACCTGTATGTTTTCACATCCAGACCCTATTAATAAGAACTATCAAATTATATGTCCTGAAGAATTGTTATACTGCTGGCAGTAACATAAAGGCTTGATTCCATGGCAACTATCAGAGCAAAACCTCAAATAAGTAAAGGATAAAAAAGTTTAAAGTTATTAGGTTTTGATTTATTATCAAATGCTTCAAGTTTTAATCAAATCCAAACTTAGCAGTTTAGCTTATTTCTTATCAGACTGTCTTTTGCCATTTCCATGCCCATTTCTGTATATAAGTGTTCATAGAAATAACATTAAACTTGATACAAGAGAGAAGAATTTATGCAATGTTGAGTAAGTAGGATTTATCACGGAGACTATTTTTTCCTGAATTAGCAACTATGCCTCAACCCACTCCCAATTAAGGATGTGCAGAACATACTATACCTAGAATATAAATAAGCCATTAACCCAAGTGGTGTACCAGCCTGCAGAACTCTTATTCCATTTTGATTACTACATTGGTGTTTCTCTGTGTTATAGTAAAGAAGCAATGACGCCTCATCCGTAGGTGCCACATCCACGGTGTCAGCTCTCCCATTGTGAATGACTGTAGGCAGCACACAGGATTCCACACCCCACTGCTCTACATACATAATCTGCTTAAAGATGCAAAACCGTGAAAAAATAAAACATAGGAAGATAAAGAGGAAAATCCACACAATTTAAAGCCAAATTGCATCCATACAACTGCTTTTTGCCTTTTTAAACAATACTGGTAGCTATTACCTTTATTTTAAGAATTCTTTTAGATCCTACTTAATTTGGCACTTTGACACAAAACGTTACACTTTTCATATACTGACTTGAGCAGCCAACTACACTGATGCAGTAATGAAATGACAAATGCAAGGGCTATGAAGATGATTGGGGGCTGGAGCACCTCCCCTATGAGGACAGGCCGAGAGGGTTGAGGTTGTTCAGCCTGGAGAAGAGAAGGCTCTGGGGAGACCTTATAGCAGCCTTCCAGTACATAAAGGGGGCCTACAGGAAAGAAGGGGAGGGACTCTTTAACAGGGACTGTAGTGATAGGATGCGGGGAAACAGCTTTAAACTGAAAGAGGATAGATTTAGATTAGGTATTAGGAAAAATTTCTTTACTGTAAGGGTGGCGAGGCACTGGAACAGGTTGCCCAGAGAGGTTGTGGATGCCCCATTTGTGGAAGTGTTCAAGGCCAGGCTGGATGGGGCTTTGAGCGACCTGGTCTAGTGGAAGGTGTCCCTGCCCATGGCAGGGGGGTTAGAACTAGATGATCTTTAAAGTGCCTTCCAACCCAAACCATTCTATGATTCTATTCTATGAAACACAAGCAAAATAAAGTCTGACTTGCCTGCATGTATTTTTTCACCAGTTCAAGAAACTGCACTTTTGATTTCATCTCCTGTAGCTGTCCTCTCAATTTGGGCAACATAGATTTAGTTTCAGGACCTTTATGTTTAAAACAGACAGCATAAGAACATCAGTGATTCTGATTTACAGAAAAAAAAACATCCTTAAAAGTATTATGCATCCATTTCATTACTGGCAAGTTACTGTAATATTACCTTTGCTTCTTCTTTCTTTCTGCAATAATTTCTGGTAAAACTTTATGGTCTTTCTGTAATTTTTTGTCTCCATCATTAGCAATTGTTCTAGTTCCTATTTAAAGAGAAAAAGGATTCTGATCAGAATGGTAAATGCAAGGTTCTAGTAGGAAACTGAAGCTTTAGAAGATAATTATTTTGTATAAAAAAAAAGAACATCCAAACAGACAAGAGTATGATATTAACCACGAAAAAATACCTTTCGCGCCTGTGCTTACAGCCAAGTTACAGCAGGCATCACCTGTCCCCAGAAAAGCATTAGTTATGCCCAGTTCTACGACTTAAGAACTGGAGCTGGTATGTGTATGATGAGACCACATTGAAATTTTTCCGAATCTGTTTATATAAAAGTGCCTTTAGTTATAATTGCACTTATCTGGTTGTTTTCAAGAGTGTTTTTAAAAGTTACACTCAGGAGTCATCCAGAATTGGAAGTGATGGGTTCTGAAATCAATGCAGACCCCAGAAATGCTCTGTTAAGCAGCTGACCTGTATTTGCAGCAAGAACTGAATGTTTGACTGAAAGCAATGGTTTCCAAACAAGTATAATTAAATTACATTATACAACCAGGTCAGAAGGCAGACAGGAGAGCTGCTCTATCAGTTTTGAAGTTCAGCTTAACATATTTTATATTTATGCATTTTACATAATTGAAAAAAATAAACTAAATTTCTACAGAATTATATAACTTAAGCAATGGATAGAAATGAAAGTATATTGGCTTCTCACAATGATATCAAATTTAATGTAAACATTTATAATTGTTTGCATATCAAAGGTTTCATTATTTTACCAGCCAATGAAAATGGGCCATCCACTTCGGGTTCAGCTTCTAATTTATTATGAAACAACACACACGATGGTTGTTGTGTTTTATAAAAGTGGTGGCTTTTGCACTCGGGTCCTAAGCTAACTACCAGTGACCCAGTTACATGAAACAGCATTTTAAATGGAGTAAGTTCACTGAATGCAGCAGACAGAACTCCCACAAGCAGAATGATCAGAAAACACATAGCTCAGAGCTAACATATCAAACAACAGATTGGTAAATAGGTTAGCTTTAATGGGATGGACTTACTAGAAATTAATTTGAGTTTGAGAAAAACCTGTCACTGTTTTTCAGAAAAGCTCAAAAGGTTTAACAACACAGTTCATTAGCAGCAAGAGTCACAAGAGCCCTGTGGATTTTTAAAAGATTTACCGCTACATAGGCATCACATAGAGAACAGTGAAAGCATAGAAAAGCTATTATCCAGATTCTGAACTGGAAACTGCTTGCTTTTACTTAAAGGTTTGTTTTTGTTTTATCAATTAAAGTGAAACCAACTTGACTAAGAGACTACAAAGACAGAAAGGGAATCGGAAAGAGTGGCCATTTTTTGACTTTTGGAATCTGATGGACAGAAGTGGTTTGTCCCCTAAATAACTTCAGGTGAGTAGCAATGAAGTCAGTAGCAAATTCCCAGTTTATGCCACAGCATCCTCCATTTTAGGTAGGTCTAGAATATAAATGTTTCTGATTAAGCTATACATTCAATTGTTCTACTCCCTCTGAAGTACATTTATTTTGTCAGGACACTTTTCTATAGAACAACCCTTAGTCTAGGGAACAAAGTAATGATAGAGTGACTTTGCTTATTTGGGAAAATTGCAAATTCCAATCTGTCCTTGAAGCATAAGTTTTTCACATGCTGAAGGGTGACTCCACCACAGGATGTAGAATATTGGCAGAAAGGAAAGGAAAAAAGGAACAGGAAAGGGGAAACTGTGGCCAGAATATGCAAAACCTTTGCTAGAAACATCCTAGTCACAGCTTGGGTGCACTCAACTTTGGTGGAGACTCCTACAAGTAGCTTGTAAGATCTGGGGATAACTGAAACCTAATGCAGGCAAAGAGGAAAAGGGCAAAGGCTAAGGGTGACAGCTTGGGGCTGCAAGAGAACTGAAGCCAGTTTATCAGACTACAGAAAAAAAGCTCTTCTCATTGTGAGGGCAGACTTGGACATCCCCCTGGAGAAATGGCAGCCCTGGTAGCTGCCTTGTCTTCTTGCTCTGCTGCAAGGACTTGGTTTGGTTCGCCTGGATGCACTCTGTATGAGGGTGCAAAATCCTGGATTAGAGGTGATGTGAGGCAGGAGACATATACTTGCTTACCTAAGGACTAACTTTTCTAAATGCAGATTAACCTTTGCTGACCTTAAGAATGGCAGTGAACTATCTGATAAGCACCTACGCAGTGAAGCATTAATTATTTTTATGACATGTGAAAGTGTCACTTTGATCCATAAATATTTCACATTCCTTCTAAACATAAGAGTATATATTACCATTTTTTGGAACCATAATAGCTTGATTAATCCTATTATTAATATTGTTCATCATGTAACAAACGTTTTATTTTTTGCATCTTATTAAATCGCAACCTAAGGTGCAGACGATATCCAACAGGTTCCAGTAGAAGAATAGAAAAGTTAATTATTTTTATGGCAAAATATTTAATTCTGTCATAATTACATGTTCTGGTAGTCAGTTTTGCAGTACCTGCATGTTCTCAAATCTACTTACAGGTATACAAAAATAAAAAACCTAAATAAATTTAATTGCATTTAGTTATAGAAGGTGAATAAAGAAACATTTGAACCATATGAATATTTTCATTGGAGAGATAAGTGTATTAATGGGATGTATGTCTCCAAAACTGTAATTTGTTGTGTGGTTAGACTCTCATTCAGTACTCTGTTCCAGTTGCAGACTAGACTTGAGCTGAGTAAGCACACCAATCCCTATGAAAAGGTAGTGCCATTAAGTCAGGACAAATGTAGTCAAGCTCAAATGTCCAACTATCTTTAAACATTCAGTCTTTGAAATAGCAACTCCTAAACACTGCCTTAACACTCTTTACTGCAAAGCTGTAGAATCAGCTCTACTTTATTGCTGACTTTTTAAAAATCTGTCAGAGACCTGGGGCAAAAAGTAGGTTGATATAATCCTTGCCAGACAATAACTAGACTACAGTTAATCAAGGAACTGGTTTCTGAAATAACACTAGTTAACAGATGATTTAAACAAGGAAGGATAGAGTAGAGACAAACAGCTCTACCTTGCAAGAGAGGCAGAACTTTCCTCCGGCGACTCAAACCACCTTCCTGCTCAAAACAGCCACTTACAAGCCTTCCTTTGGCCTTTGTAGTCCTCCTGCACTGGATATGGGACATGCATTTTCTCCACTAGATTTTATAGTGAGAAGTTGGCAACTAGAATAATTAACTTTTTTGAGCTTCTACTTTGGTAGAAAACTCATGTTAATTTTCACACTGAGACTATTTTATTTTCTCAGCATTTTGGTTCAGACGGTGCAGCAGTCCCTTGAAATCTGCACAGCTCTTATTTATTGTTTACACATTAACAGTGTTAACAGTTCATAAATGCCAATAATTAACGACCACATTTATTTTCTAAGTAACATGTACTCCAAGTATAACATGTATAAACATTCATATTACCGAATAAAACTAGCTGAAAACACTTTGCTGTACAAATACAGCTGTTGGCTACATCCAAGTACAACAATACACAAGGACTTACAAATGTTAAATCCTAGCCCTATTAATCCATATTGTTCAAAATGAGATATGAACTGGTCTTTGTCAGCTGCTGGTATGGAGATTAAAATCATGATATAGAGTTTCACAGTTGATTTGTAGTGTTTGGTTTGATGAATAAGGCAGCAGAGAGACAGCAGAAAGAAGCTGGGTAGAGCTGCTTAGCCCCTACATGTTGATAACTGACTGTCTTACAGCTAAGAATCATCATCTCCTGACTGCTGCAATAGCAGAAAAATAAATTTCAGATTCATATTTTTCCCTGTCTTTTATATAATAATAATAAAAATTATATTGACCAGTTAAAACTTGTAACGGCTAATAGTGTATTTCAGAAATTGTCATGACTGATGGAGTTTGAAAACCAGCAGGATTTTAGGAAGGTTTTCGTTGCTCAGGTTAAATGTTCAAGATTGCTGCAATTAGAGCATCATGGTTCTGTAAGTTTTTATTTAAACACATTTGGAAGAAGCTGTGTTTCACAAAGTCATTGTTGTATTAATGCCAGCATAAAGATTAAAGTTGTTGATGCTATGTTAGTGAAAGAAATAAAAATAGTCACAAGACCAAAAAGTAACTGATAGTTTGAAGTATCCTCTGTTGAATTTGTAGTAACAAGACACTTAAAAAGCATTTTAATAAAAAAAAATATGAAAGAACATTTAATACAATGTTACTAAAAATATTTTAAAGATTATATACCCAAATATTCTAGTATAACAAGACTTTTTTATATAAACAGTACAACAGAGAATGTACATATCTGCACATACATGCTTTTTTGTGAAGATTAACTTTTCTTTTGCAATGCATTCAAAACATTTCTATGCTGTACAAGAGTATTTAATCTTCCATTCATCATCTCTGAAGAAAATGGAATATAAACTGAATTTGACTTCATAATTGAAGGTGACAGTTTATAACTGTATTCCTTGTAACTTGGACACAGAGGAATCTCACAAATTAGGAAGGCTATTTATGTAAGTTACCAAGCTTCTATTGTCTGCAAATAATTATTTTATTCTAGTTTGTCCACCTGGCCTCATATGCAGTCCAGATCACATATGTTATTTCTGCATTACTGAGACAGATGATTAGAGTCTCGTTTTTGTCCAGCCATTAAGTTTTCCACACTAGTTTTAGATAACACAAGGAAGATTAGCTAACTTATCCTCAGAGTAGTATGCATCTTTCAGCTATTGGAATGTGCGGTTCTCTTGCTCTCCAAATAAATTCTTTACTAATTGCTAAACTGAACAAATTGCACTTTGTATCGATAGTAATCTTCCTCCAGTGGAATGTACTGGGCATGAACACAATATAATCTTCTACAGAGATACATCATAACTATTTCCCCCCCAGCCTCCTGTATGGTTATTGGGTTAGCCAAGTTCTTATGCATTAATGCATATAGTAGCAAAGTATAATAGCATGCATTAATTTCATAAGCAAATTCCAAAGCAGACTGTTAGCGCCATAAATCTTGCTTCATTTTTGTTGTATGCCTGTTAAATAGGGAAAACAATTGCCAAGAACTCAGAAGATAATTAATCCTTTTGAATCAAACTAAATTGCTGAGTAGTTTGTAAAATCTCAAAGTAAAAAAGACTGCCTGCTGAGACAGAAAAAAAAATAGTATCTATTTAGATGCTTAGGAAAACTCCTTACTCGTGAAAATCTGTTTTTCAGTCAAGAATCACTCCTTCAAGTATGAGAGATTATGCAAGCCCATTTTTCTCTGGCTAGCATGTTTACACAGGATTAAACAGCCCTATAGGATTAGAAATATGAATTTTTGTGTAGATGGAAATTTTTGAGAGTGACAGTCCTGAAAACTTTTTTTAAATTATTTTTATTTATTAATTTTTACACAAAGCAATAGTAGGTCAAGTTTCTTGTGCTATTTTCTGCTATAGACTTATACCTGAACATTAAGGAGCAAAAAAAAAAAAAAAGTAGAACATCCTCAGTGATTCAGGCTTTAACTTGCTTAATAACAGAATAATAGTTACCTTTTTTTACTGAAAACTGAAGTGAGGTCATAGTGCTTCAAAAAAAAATGAACGTAAATAGATCCACTGGGATTTAAACTGGCTATCTGAAAACAAGTCTAGATCGTGTTCTCAGCTGTTCAGTTTTACTTTGCCAAGCTCACTTAAAGAATAAAGCAAAAAATTCAACTAACTGCCCATGGTAAGGAAATGCACAAGAGCAGTGCAACACTTGCTTCATCTTTATTAAAGATGTATCTGGCAGAAATAATGATACACAAACTAGACAACCAACCTTTCTCAGGGACACAAAAATATTCCAGATGTCCCTATAGTGATACGTCTTCCAGTATTAATAACTCATTTACATAAATTTTTCCTTTACATAGCTCCAACTATATATTTCTACAGTTTCATATATTATCCTTGCTCTGTGGCTTTGGACTTGAAATATTTACAAAAATAATTGTAAAGCTTGTTATAGACAGATGCACAAATGTAAAAATTAAGTAAATGTGATCAATATGATCTTTAAGGGAATGGAAGACCTTGCTAATCTAAAACAACCCACCTCCCCACCCATGTTCCCCCATGCCCCCCAAATTGCTTAAAAGGCACAAGGCTCCATTCATCATGATGATTAGCCATCTCCAAGGGAAGATGTAAGCAAATAACTGCCATTCTGCTGGCAAAGAGTGAGAAGCTGTCAGGAAATTCACCATGACCAAGGAGAAGGGCTCAGAGCACGTGACAGCAAGCACTTCTTGAGAGCCTGCGCTACACACCAGTCCTAGTCATACTTAGCTCTTTTCTATAATATTACCACTATGGGGTTGGTGCATATGGCAGACAGTACTTTTCCAGTCAACTTCAGGAATAGAAGATGGGTTGTAGGTGTCAGTGATTATCAATTTCATGTCAGTGCTCTTTATTTTGGAATACTACCCTTACCCTGGTTTATTGATAAGACATCAAAAATCTTGAGGATTTTAAAACACTTAAGAGTCAGTATTTAAAAGAAGAAAGGGGGTTTCAACTCACTATAACATAACAAATATTATCATACTTTTAACCAGCAAGTAAAGAGGTATCTTAATGATTTTAAATCAATGTACTCACCACTTTTTTAGCATCTATATTTTGTGACTCACTTGATTTCTGCTTTCCAAGGTTTTTCATGTAACTATGAACTTCTGAATTAAAACATTCAGCTCCATAAAATGCACTGCTCCAACCAGGACTACAGCCATGAAAGTCAGGTAGTCTGGGAGACACAAGGTAGCTGTTTCCAGCTATCTTTATCATGGTCTCTTCTTCTGGCTCTTTATTTTCTTCTGCAAAGCGTGGATGAATACAACAGCTGTTGCTTTGTAAAAACTGTCGCTCTTTCTCTATGGGGATACTATTCTGCAGCCTCAATTCTTTTTTGATATTATTTGAAGGTGACTCATCAAAATCCATTTCAGCTACCGATGTATTTATCATAGGCTCAGCCTTCACATCAAAGGTTGCTTCCCCTTCTCCTAAAGAGGGTGTAGGACAGGGGGAGAAATAATGGTCATGTGCTGTGATACATACTTTGTTGAACTTAAACACTACACATACAAACACACAGTTATGAGACTACCGATGTGTTCTAACAGTTGTGTTACATGCTTATTTTGGCTCTGTGCTTTCTTTTTCTCAACTACATGTTGTAAAACGATAAAGGTTAAAGACATTTCAGAACTATTAAGCAGTAGTTAAGCAATACATTTCTGAAAATTACAAAATATTTTCTGTGCATATACAACAAGCATTTAAACAAAGCATACTATAGAAGCTTTAAAACAAAAGTTAGATATGTCAGACCTGTGCATGCATTAGTAAAAAGCTTAGCTCTTGAGTTTTTTTTCCATCCATAAGTCTTGAAGCTTTTATTCCATACATAGAGGGCAAGAATACTTGATAGAGCCAAAGGGGACATAGATGTTAAAACTTCTACTCCTACAAGACTCACTCCCTTGAGCTATGATGGAACTTCTTTGCAGTTGTAACAGCTACTACCAACCTTAAGGGACTGAGGCGACAGTCAAAGCTTGGTATGATGCTGACAGGAGCTTTTACACCTGCCAGAAGTCTCCCTTTTCACTTGAGCAACCCTCCAGGACTTATATATGCCACCTTGGAGTCAAATGGACCTAAATTACTGGTGCAAAGAAATCATATACTCCATGGGAAAGTCTGGCTCTACATTTGCAATCTTTCTGAGCCAAAATGGAAAACTGTAACATAGAATGACAGCAGCCAAGTGCAAACTTACAAATTTATGTTAACAATGTAGGGGTATAAGCCATTCTTTAAAGAAGTTTAACTTTGCCCAAAACAGAGAAGTAACCAAGTTTAAGTGCTGAAACTTGGCAGAACTATCTTGGGAAAAAAATATGAAATACTGATACAACAGCAACCAAATACAAGCTGCCCATGAATACACCAAGCCTAGAAAGGGTAATGGTTGTTACCAGTCCCAGCTCAGTTTTGAGTTCAGTTACTGAAAGACGGAATATTTTATAAACCTTCAATCACAAAGTATGACAGGAAAAACGCAAAACCCACACTGAAGAAGTACAAATAAACAAGCACTAATATAACCTTAATGACTGCCCTGAAATGGTGTCCTGTAACAAAGTTTGTGATCAAAGGGCAAAACTATCTTGATTAACAAACCACTTGACCCACTGTTCATTTTGCTATCTATCTTTAAAAAGGCACTTCAGTGGATAGAATAGGGCAGTGGAAGAATTCCTAGGAGAGACATAAAGACTATTCTATTTTACCTGTTTGCGAAAACCCTTTTGATGAATAGTTAAAAACATCCATTTAAATCCAAAAGCCATTCATTTTCTAGATTTCTGTACAATTCCCTTCCCCAGAATTTGTAAATAATTTTATTGACAATATCATTTTTTATTTTAATACGGTTTTTTTTTTTTACTGCCTAGTTTTGTTTTAATTCTGATAAGTGAACAAAGAAGGACCAGATCTGTTGCACAGTAATCCTTCAACCAATTCTCAGCTTCATCAGTAATGCCTAAGCGGTCATGAGAATTTTCTAAAGCTCTCCTCTCTGCCTAACTAAGCTTGCTATATTGTGGGGAACTGACTTAGTATGACTGTCCCCCTTCCCTCTCCCTCCCTTAAAGCATGCCACTAGAACATCTACTGGATGAATACAAGAAAACCATATGTAGCAGTTAGGATTTTGGGAGTTTTTCAACAGACACATCTGTGTATATAAAAGTAAGTAAAAGTAAATGAAACAGGCATCCCACTCAACGACATCTGGTCATACGTAAGCTTCCTTCCTTCCTATGTAAGCTTGGGGACAACAGGTCCCCAAGGCATTGATAATGTCCAGATTCAGTGATAACATTCATAAGTGCCAAGATGAGTGTTTTACTGAAGACATACTCAAAGTGCTAATCTCTCAAAACTTGTGTCATTGGTAGATTGCTAGCACACAAAAAGATCGAGAAACATGAAGTTCCTTCTCACCCTCTGTCTGATCACTGCTTGCCAAAAACCCATTGGATTTCTTCAGGTCTTGGAATACATTGCCACACTTTGAATCATCTGCCTCAGTTATGCTGAAAATACAAGATTAGGAAAAATTAATGTTTCATATACTTTTATACTTACATCAGTAAAATGAGATCTTACAAATGACTCTACCATGTATGTGAAGGGCTTCATACCTCCTGAAGTTTGCATGTTCAGCTTCAGTTGTTATTTTACAAGGAAAAAAATGTTCAAACAGACATTAAAGCACACTGAGTAAGATACAGGGGTTTTCCTTTATAGCATTTGGCAAAATTCCAACAGAAGTATCAGAACACATACAAACAGAAGGCATAACTCCAGGCATAACTCAGACTGCAAATTACTGTAATGGGTTTTTCACTGAGGATTCAACCTCTGGATAACAGTCTGACTCTAGAGTCATCCCTAATAAAAATAATCATAATTTTAAGTCAAAGAAGTTAATAATTAAAACCTGCTATATTCTTTGTCTAAAGAATGTGAAGTAAGCAGTGCCTCAGAGATATTCTGAAGCAGTTCTTGTGTGTGATCTAAAAGCTAGACCTGTATTTTAGTACTGGATAATAAATGATGATTTCCTTTTCACTCCTGCTTTAAACAACTTTACTTTGTGACAATAGTTCATATAGAGGATGACCTCTTTGTATATGTCAGTAATTCAGCTGCAACAGCTCAAGTTTCTCCTACTATAACATTCAATTCTGGGGAATTAAGAGCCTAACCTCCAACCAATTTTCAGTGGCTCCTTACAAATCCCAACCCATATGTGAAATAGGCCAACACGCCAGGGCCTGATATCTGGAGGTCGTAGTCTATTCTCTCTGAAAGCTGCTGTAGAGATTATACATCTTTTAACACTGAAGTTTTCCTAGACCGTACCTATCAAGCTTTGTCAAAACTTCCAATTTGTAGTTCCAGACCATGACAGACAAACCACCCATATATAACTTCCATATATAAATGGATATAACGTTTACAATAGCCTTCAGTAAGTAGCTTTTATAAGTATGCTATATTTGGTGGCTGCAATAAAACAAGAATGTTTTTTATTATTTTTCAGGTAGATATGTCATTGAAGACAAAATAGTAAAAATGAGAAATTAAGCAAGCTGGTGTTTTCTCACTTAACAGACTACTTGCAAAAGACTGCCAGCAGGAACACTGAGTCAAACTAAACCAGTTAAGTAAAACATTTCTAGCAAAGCTAAATTAATTTCCTTGTTCTTAGGTGTGAGTAGAACAGAAGGATGTATAAAGAACTAAATAAACTCAAATGGAATAAGCGAAATGAACATTAAGAACAATATATTTCACTTCCAGTTAAACAGACTCTTTCTAACAAGACTATGAAGCTCTCCATCAATGGTTGAAAGCAATATTGATCAGGTTGAATTAGGTTTCCATTATTTAGCTATCCTAAGATAGCCTAATAGAAAACATTTTCTGCTAAGCTGTTAGGCAATGTTTGCTGAAGAAAGCCATGAAGTATCTAATAGACTGGGAAGTCAACGGTTGGCAGAAAACGAGTAAGGATACCTGAAGAGAAGCAGCATATCCTTTCCTGCTTCCAGGAATTAGGATGAAAAGCATTAAATTGAACTATAACAAGGAAAAAGTTGAAAAACACCTACCACAAATGTGAAGGTCTTTCTCCATTTACTACCTGATAGAGATTCTCCAGTAATTTTTCATCCCAATAGAGGTCACAAAATTTCTCACAAATTGTATCAGAGAACATACCAAACTTAATTTCCTTTAAGTTTAAAATGAAGTTACCTTGTTTAAAAAAAGAAGAAACAAGCAAAAAGAAAAAAAAGAGAAAAAAAAGACATTAACAATATTCTTACACATGAATGATAATAATATACAGAAGAAAATCTACATACCCATATCAAAAACTTCGACTCCATTCTCTAGATAGCCATCAAATGCAAACTCCTCTTGTATAAGATGAACTACTTCCTGTAGTAAAGTGTCATTTGTTCTGTTCTGCTGGGGCAGGACTTCAACATCAAAGAGATGAGAATTGTCTTGATTCACTGAAGTACACGGTGTGTGTTCTTTTTCAGTGAAAATACTGTCTACACTGGTAGCACACTCAATTTCTTGGCAGTTGGTTTGAACAACTGGGTTACTTTTACCAAACTTGTTCTGTGTATTAACAGTCTCGCGGTTTTCCACTTTGCAAAGGGAGGCATCATTTTCTGTTTGCGTGTTCGTTTTATAAGTTGCAAAAGTACTTGAAAGTAGCACTGGCAAACTATGATAGCAATCATAAGCAATTCTTGAACGAAGAGGTTTATTTGGTATTTGCTCTGATACAGCTAAATGTACTGGTACAAATGTCAAAACTCTTTTCTCTGAGTCCTGTTTAAGAATGATGTTATTTATATGAAGAAAATTAGGAGATGTAGGACAAGCTACGGAGCTGGAAGGAACTTCAGATAAAATGTTCCTTCCCTGTAGAGTATGCGAGAAATGAGATGGCGATGGTAACGTATCTATAGAAGTAAATGCATTGCCTGACTTTTGCTCTTCTGAAGATATCTGGGCTGAGTGGCCTGGAACTTGTAAATCACACTCGGGTATTTGAGGTGCAGTTTCAACAATGTCTGTGTCCTCAGTACCATAGCTTTTAGAGTCTTCTATATATCCTGATTTGTTGTAGTCCGTGTGTTTTTCTTTTCCTGTCTCTTTCTTGAATTGTTCAGAAACTGGCATGTGAACCTCTCTGAAAAGGAACAAAGAATTTTTTTGAGAATAATTCCAGCAGATTTAACAATGAAGTCTCAAGTTTAACTTATTCTGCTTTAGGATATACTAACTTTGTTATATTTGCATTTTGTTGCAGAATAATAGGCTTAAAGTGAGTTGCAGGAGAGGTGAATGCAACAGGTAATGTAGCTTTCTCACAATTCAGAGAAATCTGGCATGGTACCGGTCCTTTAACTGCTACAAGTTTACTTTCACTGGTAATAGGCACAAATCCTAAAACCAAAAACACAGTTAGAAAGATGAACAGTAAGTAAAATATAAATGCAAGGTAAATAACAATCAATTTAGATAGAAAAAAAAAAAAAAGAACTGCATACCTGACCAGCTAAATCTTGCAAGGAGAACTGATCTAGAGAATACTAAAATAAACATATCAGAGTCTGACTGCTTACCTAGACTTGACTCTGAAGGGACCACTTCATGTCTTTCATTCTTAAATTCAAAAGCAACATGATCTTGAGATGATATTACTTCTTCCTCAACAGCCTAACAATAAAAATTGAAGTCCAAACTGAATTTATTAGCATTTTCTTTTTTTAAATTCTACTCAGCACATTACTTCAAAAAAACCCAACCCCCATATAAACCTAGAATCTTGCAAAGCAACAACCTAGTCATGCCAAGGTGGAGAATTAAAACAAATGACATAGAAAACTCTAAGGACTGGTATAACTGTTTAGAAATCTTGATAGCCCTCTGTTTCAAATTGGAACTTTCAGGTAATCAAAGTTTTGAACAAAGTCAGTTCCATGGATTGACTGAACACTGTGTGCATTATCTACATATATTTGAAACATAAACAGAACACAACAATTACATATTAATGTCTCCTGTTCTGATAAGAGTGGTGGTAAATGAAAGAGAGATTATGAAATTAAGTCACTGGTTCTTCACTCATACAGATTGTGGTGTCGCGGACCAAAATCTGTGGAATGACCACTCCAACTGCAAGAACTAGAAAAAAGTTAATACTTAAAGACTACTTGAAAATAAATTAAAAAAAAAAATAAAATAAAAAAAAAGAACAAATCTAACTATGCTTGCAGGGGACAAAATCTTACTGGAATACAATTTACAGAATTAATTGAAAAAATGTAGAGAATTAAAAAAGGTGGCACTCTTACCTTAAAGACAGATTTAGTCAACAATGCCAAAATTTTTCTGCTGTTTATACCTCGTTCAAGTAAATAACGATTGCATGTCTTAAAAAAAAATAAAAATAAAATTCATAATTTTCAGTCAGTAAATAAGTTTTCAATCAAGTGAGGTATTCCTGGACAAGGACAAAGTCAAGATAGTCAATTATAAGTAATCTAAATTTAGGAAGTCTTATGAACATATTCTGAGTACCTTATTGACAATTTCAGTAAAAATTAAAAACACACCCCTCTGTGTCCCTAGGGAGGTAACTTTAAAAACAAACCCCAAAGTGATTGCTTATGATTTAATTAGGTATCAGCCTATTACCAAAAATAAATTAATATTTTGATATTAAAATCACTAAAATGAGACTTTAGACACAACTAGATTTCACATAAAATTGCTTAAACCTAGTAACCTTAATTGCATCAGCTAGAGAAGGTCTTTCTTCAGGGTTTTTTCTTGCCATATCCAGAAGAAGTTTTTTTAATTTTCTTGGCAATGCTAGTTTGTGACTCGATGGAACACTGTATTTTGCAGCCATCCACAGAACTGCCGCAACACCATAAATGCAGACCTATTGGTATAATGTAAGAGACAGGAAAGATGTAAACAGACAAAAAAACCCCTTCCACTTCAAAACCAATTCCAGCAAATTATAAAAAAATTCCCCTCATTCCCTGAAAAAAAAAAAAAAAAAAAAAAAAAAAAAAAAAAAAAAGACTAAAGCTTCCAAAGTACAGACATTTGGCTTCTGAAGATGCTGATGAAAATCCCAGCCCATTTCAAAAACTAGCTGTTATGCATGCAGGGCCAATAATAGTAGCTAATTTTCTACTGTTGGAGCAACAGACATAATTTGTCTTATCCTTTGTCTAGGAAAATTAGTCAGGAAAAAAAAGTGGGTTTAGAACCATTTTGAAGAATTCCTTTCTTATGTAAAAACTCAGATTGCTGAAAGCAATGGTAGAGCTCTACCATAAAACCTGGCCAGCCACAATTTACTTAAAAAAGCTGATGATAATTCAGCAAGTAAATGGCATAAAGTAATTACAAGCGAGCCAGTACAAATCATATTTTACAGAAAAGATTACACCTATCAGGAGAATGAGGTACTGTATATTTATTTTAGCAATTATAGTGCTACCTGCAGCTAGACCAACTGAAGTTGCCATGATGAGGGACCTTGAAAAGCACTTGATCTTCACAAGCTTTCTTGCTTTATTTGAAGAATTACAGTTTTCAACTGAGCCAGATTTAGTCTATTTAATGTTTAGTTTACACATGTTAGCATGTACTACAAATGCAATTTTGACAAAGTTAAAGCACTGTGTTTCTTCACATTGCCTCTGAAAGATATTAAAAAGGCTCAAGGGACAGAAACCTAAGCACAGTACTAAATAATGTGGTCTTATAAAACAGTGTTTTCTAGCACTCTTGAGCAAAGTGAACAGCAATGAACACAACATAACAAGGAAGTTCACTGAAAAGAAAATAACCTGTGAACCATTTGAACTGTTGAACAAAAGCTAACAGGTAGAAAAATATTTGAAATAGGAGAAAGCAGCTCCAAGAAAACAAACAAAATATTTTCTTCCCCTTAGGCTCAGAATTCCAAGAGTCAATGGGATCTCAATTTTAATCTAAATTTATTTATTTAGGAAAAAATTGCCATCCAATCCAGCATATCCTTCAAAAAAGTTCCTTTTCCTGAGGTAGTACAGTTATGACTGCCACTACAGAGTCTTGATTCCCATACCATAATTCTAACTAAATGTTCATAACAACCAGAAAGGTATACAAATATCAGGAAAAAGCCAAAAAAAAAAAAGGTCAGCTTATTCTATATATAATGCTGTAGAAAAAGAAGGAAAAAAGGTTACTTCAAATTTTCTAAGGAAAAAGAATAAAGTATAAAGACTTTAGGATTATTAACTTCTACCGTCTGGTGAAACTGCTGTATTATATTTCAGGGTTAGTTTAAGCTTCTGAAGCCTTTGAAAAACCTGCATGTTGGATCAAGGCAGTTTAAGAAGAAAAAGCAACTTTAAAGAAGATGATATATAAACATTTTCTAGTTACAGATAATTTTGCAGAAAGTCAAACTCTGTCTTTAATAGATTTTTAACGAAGGGGTTTTTTTTCTGATTCATGACTACTATGTCTAATTTTAAAGAACTCGTGGGGCACAAGGTACATATTAGCTAACCTCTTTTCTTGTTACATAATAGAAGCGTACCGTAACTTCTGCTTTCCTAACTCTTAAGACTACTGTGGTACAGTCTGCAATTCAGATGCGGTTGCAGTGGAGACAAATACTCACCCGATATTTATTAACATTTTTATCATCTTTGGTCTGAGAGCTCCTTACGGCTTATATCCGTAGCAAAAAGCTCTAGGAAAACTGTATTGGTAAGAGATATAATTCATAACGTTCCCATAGTAAAAATATGCTGTTAGTGATATTTTTATCCAATCTTCCAAATGAAATTAATGTTTGGGCTTTAGCCTAGACAGTCTAAAATACTGATCTTAGTGTGACCTCCAGAATGTGAAAACATGACTTCAAACTCTGACCTACTGCTAAAAACCTGAAAATAATTAAGCCTTATGGAAAACTATTGAATAATAGATTTTTGGCAGTTACTCCAACAATTTTGGAAGGCAAAATTATTTTTCAGAAGCAAATAGTTTTATGGGAGATTAATATATAACCCCCCCCCACAGATAACCAAGAAATATTGGGAGAAACAAGAAATATTATTAGAATCTTAGAAGAGTTTAGCTTGCTTCTTCGAACAGCAGAGGGATACGACTGTCCTTTGATAAAATACATAGGAACCTAAATAACCTAGTACATTACCTTCTCAGTATCCACATCCTCTTCTTCAATTTCAGGAGCTAAATAAAATATATCACAAGATTCTAAATGAGAAAAGAAACCAGAAACAAAAGGTAAGACATTTTCTACCTTCTCCACTCCTCCTCAAAAGAAATAAAAGCAGAGCATGCAATGTATTAGTTTACCTTCAGCTTTTGGAGCAGCAAAGAGGATACTTCCATGGCAGTCAATCAGCACAGAGTCCAAACATAAGACCACTGCAAAACAAGCCAGAAAATAGCAAGGCATAACAAATATCTCTTTTTGTAACTATTTGACACTAATAAAAAGAAATTAAATAATTTAAAAAATAATTTGCAATGTCAGCAATTACCCTATGATAAATGATGCTTTAAATAACGCTAATGCTAGAACAGACATCACCCAGTAAAGAGACAGTAGATGCATGATCACCCAAAGCAATCCCTGCAGAACGAAGACAAGAAAGTAAAACAAAATGGGATCACAATAAATAAAAGGGCTTAGAATACTGGAAGTTTATTCTCTTTATACCCGGCATTGAAAAGGAAGGCCAAGAAAGGAACAAAACAAAACAAAGAAATACAACAGCTAGACGTACTCTAGTCTTCTCACAAGGTACCAATAAAAGATAGTCAATTTATCTTAAGCGTTTAATCTCTCCTCTCTTCCCTCCTCCAACCCCACCAAAATATAGGGTCATTATCTGGAGACAGCTGAGACATATGTGGCCAGATCCAGAACTCCTCTAGGTGGGATAGGATATGGACTCCAGTTTTGCACAGATAGTTATAATCACACACAGTCTCCCACTGAAGTGTTATGTAGATTGGTGTTTGCAAGGCCCTGAAATTTTCCATAGTTAGGAAAGAAATGACTGACTTCTAAAACTATTTTAAATGATCTGAGGTTTTCAGGAACTTAACATTATGGTCATGACATCGTATTATATAAATTCAGTGATGAATTTATGAACCTGTGGTAAGACTGTGTCTATCCGCTTGATATCTTCAAAGCAAACTGTAATTTTACATGTTTCAATATAATAAGCCAGTTGGCTAGCAATGTAGTCCTGCCTTTGTAGACTACCATCAAATACGGTGTTTTCTTATTAAAAAAGAGAGTACTAGGAGAACAGATTCTACATTAAATTAAGAGGTTAAAACATTAAATTTATAAATTATTAAATAAAATATTATGGAAGTCTAAGAGTAAAACAAATATTAATTTATTATTAAATAATAAATTGAAGAGGTCAATTGAAGAGGTCTAAGAGAGAAAAATAAAGAAAAAAAGGAAATCATACTTTTGCTTTTGTAGTTACCTGTACAAAACACATCTAAAGCCATTAAGTTGTTCACTATGTTCAATGTAAATAAAGACTTGTCTACTACCTTCAATAATATTTAAGCTGGACTTGAACTACATGTCTTGAAAAGCAAAGCTTTCCCAAATGGGAACCTTTACTAGTTACTTCTGCGGAGGCAGCTCCCTTGAGAACTCTTTGTGCTCACTATCTTTGTTTCTGAAGAGTTAACGCCTCTGGCCCTGAATCTGCAACACAGTTCCCGCAAAACAGATCTCAATGAGTTCAGTACAACAGAGAATTCTCACCTGGGCTCTCTAAAGGCAACATGTAAGCAACATCCTCTGATAAGAGGAGAGGAAATAAGTAAAGTCTCAATGGAGGGTACAAACAACTTTTGTAGCAGGACTGAATTAAAAAAATACATGAAGATGCTAGCTTTGGGGTATGTTTTCTTACCCAGATAATTCCTGCTTAGGATAACAAAAAAAGTGTAATCAAGGAAGGATTTGGAGGAAAAGGCTGCCTAAGTGAATAAATAATAAATAACCCAGCTTGTTCCACATTTCATATATGTAACTGTGACTCATCAGCTACCAATCTTACTCTACCAGTGTTAAGACAAAGGGTATTTTATCAAACACTTTATATGGTATCAGCTTCACCTTTAGTAAATTCATATTACTCAAAAGGAATGCTGAGGGAACTTTGTGTGTGTGTGGGGGGGGGGACTGTAGTAGTAACACCACTGTAAGTCATTCCACAGTGCACAATTACTCTTGCAACAGGCAGAGAATCCTCTGGCAGAAATATTCTAAATCTGAAAACAATATTTAACCTGAAGGTAGCTTTATTTGTCAAATATGGAATTTTAGGTAGGGTGCCTTCCATTTAGCAATTTGTATCATTATGTTCACTTTTACAGGCTACTTTAGGTTCAGATCACAACTCAGCCTTTAGTATTTTGAAGACTTATGCATTTTGAGTGCATGTAAGTGTGGTAACAGAGGCTGGCTAGGCATATTAAATTAGAAACTGATCCATTATGTGCAGTTATTTGAAACCTTCACAAACATTAGGAACATGCTACGAGGCTGAACTAATCCTGTTGCAAGGTGTATCAAATACTTAGTTTAAGTGTAACATTGCTTAAAGTGCTCAGAAATCTCCATTTATGACCAGTTTCCTTTTTAGCAGTTTTAGATCATGAAAGATAAAATAGCTGAAGCTGAAAACCAAAGAGATGCAGTAAGTTTTCTGCACCTCACTATCCAGTTGTTTATATTCAGTTATAGACTTCAAACTCATCCCTGTCAAACCCCTCAAAAGCAGGCTTTTTAAACCAAAAAAAAGAAAAGGCAGGGGTGGGTAAGTGGGGGGTGGGAACCTCTGCTCTGTTTATCAGAACTGCTACAGATTTATTATTAGTATAAGCTAAACCAACATTCACAACGCCTATGGAAGTTTAGGATGGTCTTCTCCCAAGTCACATACAACATATTCCAATTCTGTCAAAAGACTGTTCCCTGTTCCTCTCTCAGAAGTTGACTTCTGACAATTCTTCTATAAACTGAAGCATAGGGAACATGGAAGGAGTAATGTCATGACAAGACCCTGGGCGCTTTAAACTGACAAAGCCCTGTATTGTCAAAAATACATCCAGAATCATTTGTCACAAAGAAATCCAGGCAAGAGAGGAAGTTTTATGTTTACATATATATAACACTTATATTTCTTACTGCTTTCAAGATACAAGTTCCGAATGCTTTTCTTAAAAGTCACAGTACAGTTTCTCCATTCCCAAAATGTCTAAACAAAAAATTTGTTTCACTGCTTGAAGTCAAAGATTTGTTTCCCCTGCAAAAGCCATCAAAACTCAGAATAAAAAGAAAAGAAGACATTCTTCTATATATGGAAGAAAACTCCAAATTGAATAAAAATTCTAAGCCACAGTTTAAGAGAGTGAAGTTAGAAATATCGCCTATAATTTTTTCTGTACACAAAATGAACGTTGATGTTTTGCATCAATAGAATAAAGAAAACACTAATACAGTGAACATAATTAGCTAAGCAAATATTTTAAGATAATTAAGACTATACCTGGATAATCAATGCAAGTCTGCAGAGTACATAAACACTCGTAACATAATGCCCAGAGTTCATAGTCTTTCAGAGGTTTACCATACCAGGACAACAGGATTTTTAGAGAGATCCACTGAAAAAAAAGAGTGAGGATGCAAAAAGTTATTAAAAATTATCACAACGCAAAAATGTTTACTGATGCAATGAAAAAGGAAACCCTAACATACAATGCACTCACCTAAAAAGCATTAAGAAAAGGTATTTATTGCACTTGCCAGTAATGAACTAGTAATACTTTTTACTGAAAAAGCATTGCACAGTTAACCTGCTGTATAGATGAACCAGTAGTTTCTTAATTGCATAACAAAAGTGTAATTCAAGCGAGATTTCAACAAGAATAGAAGTGTTTCAGGAAAAGTAAGCTGTTTGGAAGGTATTTCTCATCATACTAAGGAAAAACTCTTCTAGAATGTCAAAGATAACACATAATTATGGGGACATCACCTAGGCTTAAAACCAGAAAAATCCAAATGATCACCACCACAAAAAAATCCCAAATTCAAATCCTGATTTACTCTGACAGGTGCATTACAAGCCTTACCTTCAGGATTTCATCATCATTTCTTGTTCTTCTGTGAAGGGCATTAACAATATTGACAGAATTAATGACAGGTTTATTTGAAGTTCAAGCACGTTGTTCTGTGTTTAATCGCTGGCTGCTCAATTTGTAGTAACCTCCTTTGTTTGTCTGGCTATCTATTTAGATTTTGATACCTGGCATAATACCTTAATGTGACAAAGATACTCCTCCATGGAAACTTACTGTTCTTCAGAGAATCCATGGTTTACATTTTGCAATTGATTTTTTTTTATTTTTTTTTGGTGAATATACAAACTTGACATTGATAGTACTGCACAGACACCTTCCTGGATCAAGCTGTGCTAATAGAAGAGCTTATCACTACTAGTGGCTCTTGATATCAGCTGGACTTCATGATCTCCATTCATCTACCAAAGGAACAGTAAAAAATTCACTGTAGGCAGAAACCTCTGGTTTAGAGCAGACCTGTCCAACTACTTTAGAAAACAGCACAACATATTTTTTGTTGCATATGCAGCCCTAAGATAGTAATGTACCTCTAAACATCAATTTTAGGCCATGCTGGGGAAAAGAACTACCAGAAGCAATTCAGATTTAACTCTGAAAAAAACCTGGAGCACAAGAGACAGAAACAAAAATTAAAACCCTGAACTGGTCTGTTTTTACAGGTACCTTTATATCCCAATCAATGTCTGTAAAATCTAAACAGACTAAGGGTTTCTCTCACACACAGTGCTAGTACATCATTACATCTGACAAATCAGTCTCTGCACTCTCATTTACTGCAGTCCATTCTTCATGACACTGACTATGAAACACCCTTCAGTGAGGCGCTATTTGGATTTTATCATAAAATATGCAATTAAGACTACTGGATTAACTTTCATCAAGATCAACAAGCAGAAATAGCTTCCCTGTGATCTATGGGGAGGAGAAAAAGAACCTCATTAATTTCTGTAGCTGAAAATTTGCTGATAATTTAATTTTTACTGGAAGACTTTCTCAAGGAACGTAATACTTTGAGTTTATACTGTTTAAATATTCCTTGAAGGTGAACCAGATAAACCATAAAGTTTTAGAAAGATGTACTGGCAAACATACCTTTTGATCTACTTAAAATGTTTTGTATTCTGCCTACCTCCAACACACATAAAAATGTGGTGTTCTTATTCTCCCATCCTCCATTGTGGCACATTGCAAAAATTAGTAACTTCAGCATAGACAGATTTGAAGCCAGGTAATAAGGTTAACCTTCATTCTCAAATTTTGCTATCACCAGCATCCTGGAGTGCAAAATTATTCCATCAATGTGTTCCTTCATTATATCTAGAAAAGTAAGCTCGAACTGTCTGATAAAGAGACATCAATTAAACACCAGGAAGGAAGAGGACAGATAGTAAAACCAAAAGAATTACTCTACAGAACATTCAAGATAGAACTTCATGCTGTTGATTGATTACTATCCCTGATCAGTGCTGCGTTCCCCCCTCCATAGCATCCTGATTCTCATGTGCCTCAAATGTCTTTGCTCACAGACACTTTACAATGAAAGAAGCAGCCAAATACTTCAAATTCACCCTGCACAGCCCAAACAAGTGGAGAGAAATCAAAAGATAAATTCCACAGAATGACTAACACATTAAGAAGGTTTTGGGATTTGGGAATATTTTTGTAATAAGTACACACCACTGCCACATGTTTCTCTGTAAGAGAATCTCTCCTCTTGAAGTTTATGTCCCTAGAGGCTCTAAAAGCTGCAGTGGAGAAAGACGGGCTTCCTCTATTGCATATACAAATCACCTTTCACTTCAGGAGAAGGTGATGAATGGCTAGCAAGGGGAAGAAGAATCTCTTGCTAAACTGGAGACTGAAGTTAGTTGTACAGCAGAAAGCTGAAAAGTATTTCTCATCACTTCTGGGATATCCAAGCTCTCTAGAGGAAGAAAGAAATGACAGAAAGAAATTTAAGCACAGCAGGAAAGTAGGAATAAACCCTAAGAGCAGCAGCAAAAGTTTATGATAAGAAAGAAGAAAGTGTCAATGATAGATAACAAAATAGGGGATGAAAAGGCACCAGAAATAAATTCTGTTTCAGAAGAAACAAGGATGTAGGAAAAGCAAATCTTAGCAGAAGTAAGAATCACTGCCATCCACAGGATGGCCAAATTAACCTGAGTTAGGAAAAAAAAGGATGCAGACTGGTTACAGGTCGATGAACTTTATTTAAATGTATACCCTTACTGTTTCTCTCTGGCAAGTATCCTAAAGAAAGATTAAACTTCAAATATCAATATTGCTAGCTAGTATTCATATGATAGTTCTCTGTGATACTAATAACAAACTGCATTGCTATTGTCTCTTACTATAATTGAAGTCTCTCCCCACCTTGACCATATCAAAAGATTACTTTTTATTCCTGAAAAAAAAACCCCAACAACCCAAGAAGGTTATTTTTCTAGTGTTCTAATTATTCCAAATGCTCACCTTCCTACACCAGAAAGAGAGAATTCTAGAAGACTTCATCTGAAGACTGAGGGTTCAGACCTGCTGGGACTTATCCTTCTAACAACTTGTAAAAGTTATCTGATATAGTCCAGGTATACAATAAGACATGTTTCATCACATATTTACATCTGTGATGAAAAACACATGCAGTCTGGTTAAAATAGTTTCCAAAGGAAAAATAATACACTTCACAACCTAAGATTGAGGCAATTTTTATTTAAGCCTCAAAACTTAAATAAAGGTATTTAATGCAATGCAACTCATACCTCACCTTTAAGGTGTTTAACATGAGATACCTCAAATGTATTTAACACAATGCACATTCAAATTCCACTGAACCTGTTTGTGTTTTGGTAAACATTTAAGTGTAAAAATCCCTTATTTAGGCATGTGTCTCACATTTGGTTGTTTTGGGTTTTTTTCCTAACATTTAAGTCTTTGATTCATGGCTATTACTATTTCCTACAACTTCAAAAAGCCTCACTCAACCACCAAGAAAAAAAATATCTCAAGTGCTGGAAAACATATGATTAAAATTTTTTAGTCAAACTGCCTGTAGCATGCATTGTTACTTAACTATCTCTTCAGACACTTTAGCAAAGCAAGCTCAAAACAACTGTTCAGCACCCATAAAGCCTCGAGTCCATTTCATTTAAAGAATTATTTTAATACTGATACAAAACATTTATTAGTATATTATCACCAGTAAAATTGCACCAAACAAAATTATAATCCAGTGCCTCTTCCTGAAATTTTTTATTCATGTTCTAAAACAAACCTTTTTATAACCAAAATCATATAACCAATTTTTAAAATAAGAAAATGTTTTTCACAGCACAGAAATTTTGACAGAAAATATGAAAAAGCCACATGACTGATTATTGCCTATAGCTACATACTGGTGACATTTTGTTTTATGCCAAAAATACTGCATTTTAAACCTCACTTGTTGAAAAAGTGATGTTTTTTCTTCAGTGCTGCAAAGATTACTTAACAGATCTTTTATTTCATTGCCGGTACCAGAATTGTAAAACCAAACTTTTAGTAAAGCATTCAGACTATGCCAGCGTACTATATTTTATGAACATAATGCTAGCATATTTTAAACCGCCAAAGCAATCAAGATTGTCTTCATTCTTTTCTTAATAAGTATTATTCTGGGAATTGACAACTTTTCTTTCCTTCCAGTGTTATTTCCCCAGTGTTCAGGTGTCATTCTCTAGCTACGTGGCTTTTCATTTCTCTCATGCTTGACTGGGTATGAATAATCAACAGAAAACAAATGTGTGTATGCCAGGTTCCCGTTAGCCCTTCCCACGTAAAGGCCATAGCATTTGTATCACAGAGAAAACATTTAAAAGCATTAGAGATGAGACACACCTGATTGGAATGAAATTGGTTAGAGAAATAAAAGATCCCCACTCAAACTTGAAGTGAAAAATATTTATTTATGGCATGCAAAACTATAAAAATTACTAGGAAAACCCTCACAAGATACATTGCAGTAGCCAGACAAAAGCAAGCAAGTATTTTTTAGTAATGCTTACTAGCAGTAAAGCACACAACATTAAGAAGCAGTGTTGGAGTATTAGAAAAATATTGTCCACTGGAGAAGTATTGACAGGCAAGAAAAACTGTCTGTTCTCCAGAGCAGACAAGGTTGATCTTCAACCGGATGGGACTGGTATTGCAATTTCTCTGAAGAACAAGAAATATTTAAAGAGACGCTAGAAATACTATTCTAAAAGCTCTATTTGCTGCAATCATACTTATCTGTTATAGAAAACTAGTGAAAGAGCAGCGCTGTAAATCTTCTAAGGTGTTTTCTATTTAGCCCAGAAGATAGAAATCATGTTAATTGGGGCTTCACACTTTTTGTGCCTTTGCAGTAAAAGAACAAACTCTCAGACTCAAGTTTTGGCCTCTTAAAAAAAAAAAAAAAAAAAGAAAAAAAAATCAAACATTTTTAGATATTCAGTAAAATTCTGGGACAGAGAAACGAAAGGGAACTTGAAAGACAGACATCAGTTGTAACTTTTTCACAGAAGGGATAGCACAGTATGGCTTTATTTTTGCAATTGTCAGGAGGTTAAGACAGAGGCAGAAACTGTTGTTTTAGAAGCCCGAGGAATAAAATCTGTTTTCCAAAAGAAGAAAAAGCTGAAAACACTACCCCCCCCCCCCCCAAGATTTATGATAGAGTCCGCCATATAGTTTAATGACTACTGAAAATGAATGACTTTCCTTCAGAAAACAAAGATGACCAGGCTAGAAGCTCAGCATTTCATAGAAGAGACAGCCATTTCGAAAACTTAGGTGTTGCTCACAGATGTTGATATACTTAAATGCATTTTTTCTCCCTACAACAGTTAAAGAAGTTTTGGGGGTTTTTGCTTTTTTGTTGTTTTGTTTGTTTGGGTTTTTTTAGAGGTTTTGTTTCTTTTTTTTTTTTTTAAGTCCCATGACTTGTCTAAAGAGCGTAATATTTTTATGTGGCAGAACCTGAACATTTGCTGGAATTGATTATTAAAAAAAGAATATAGAGCATGAGTCTATCAAACCTTTCTTCTACTGAAAACACAGCTATAAAACCCTAGTTTCATAGACAACCACCACCCTGCTGTCTTCATTTCAGCTCATATATATTATAACACTGCTTATTACAGTAACTGGAATAATAGCTACCTTTTCTAAATCACTGTGATTGTCCTGTGAATTCAGTGGGAGTGGGATAACCTCACTTCTACTAAGAGCCTACTTAGGAGAATAAAGTTCTGTTCAGGCTGAAAGAACACTTCATTTAAATTGATGATGAAATATTTGAAGAAAAAGAGGATTTCAGAAGACTAGCAGAATAATGTGAAAACATATTTTGGTTTACATTTCTGTGTGCCAATCTCAAGTGCTGCTGCAGGAAAAACAAACAGGACATTCATTACAACTTTTAAATTGTGCAAGAATTTTGGGAAACTATAATTCTGAGGATTATTTTCTTTAAAGTATCTTCATGTACCCAGACTTAAACTGTTGTCCCAGTAATCCAGTAAGGACAGAATATAGGTCTTATTTCAACAGATTTTTTTTCCTCCTTAAAGAAGAACCCTTATCACTACACTCAATTTATTCATAAGTGATGGCAGCTTATTCACCACACCTCTCTAGTTAACATGGAGGCTTAAGTATGTCTACTTCTACCTCAAGGCAAATGACTGAAGTGGGCTACCTTTATTTCTTGGAACGAAAAAAACCTCCTAAAACCCAACAACAAAAACACCCCAAACCAAAAAACCCAACAAACCAGCTGCAGCAGTTTTACAGTGGTCTGACAGCCTTATCCTAGCCATCCTCTCCATGACAAATAAACATGTAAATTAATTCCTAGGTTTATACAGTTTAGCATAAAAAAATAAAAACTCCATTCAGAAGAAAAGAGATTTGCACATATGATGAAAGACAGTTGTTTCCATTGCTTGAATACTAAGACATATCTAGATTTCTGGATGCTAACAAGCTTTCTCACAAGAAGTCAGTGACTGAAATTGCTGTGATCCTTGCTAGAAATACAAGCACATCTACCAAATGAAGCAGGTTCATGTAAATCCAGAGTAACAAATGACACAGCAAAAGCAGAAGACTTTGGAATGATTATAAATCTGATTATTACTTTCCACTCTCTTCTGAATATGAAGGTTGCATAGTCCAGAGCAGGAAGGGGGACGGTGTTGGGGGAATCATGTGTCTACAATAAATGGATCTTTTCCCAGAGTCTGAAGAATGCACCTGCAGGATTTAAAAACTAAATAAAGGACTCAATATGCATACAGTAAGTAACTCCCTCAGAGAGCAAAACCATGCCATGTGGTACTTATCCATATTTACTATCCCCCTGCACTATGAATTTAATAAGCACACATGCTGTTGAGGGGGAGGAGAGATAGGAAAGGAAAAAAAGCAGTTAGAATCTTCAATGTTACATTAATTTTTTAGCTATGATGAACCAAAGGCAATTTACATACTTGACAGTCCTATGTTACTACTCCAGTGGAGGTGTTCGGGCAAGGTGAAAAGAAGGATGGATACAGACTGAACATAACCCTATCCATAACACTGCATGGGATGGCTGGAAGACTGTCTATTAGGCAAGGAGAACAAGGCTGAGTTGTCAGTAGACAAGTAAGGGAAAAAAACCAACACCTTCACCTAAGCATAATTTCTGGAAATGAAATGTGTGAAGTTTGTGCTGCTCATTTTTATGAACTCGCAGCAAGGCTGGAGAATCATCAACCATCCTGCATTTTTACCCAGCAGCTCTCTTATCACATGGATTGTTTACATCTCTTTAAGTGTGGCACAAGAGAAAACCATCTAGTCAGAGACCAAACTTGTCCACCCTGAGAATATGTAATTTGAGCAGAGACCACACTACAACTATCTATCAAAAAGTTCTAGTAGACTAATTATCAACTCTCCCTCTTCTTATTTGTCTGTGTATAAGGATGAAATGCTTGAGACAACAACATCATATTGTGCACATATTTGAACTCTATCATGAAGTATACATAACAAACACAGAGGTGGTAATTTAAGAACACAGAACAGATACAGCATATGTACAGTTTTTCGAAAACTTAAATGTACATGTAGATTAAAAAAAAGTGGAGTCTTTTCACCTCCTGAAGCAGATGGGATATTGCCATTGATTTCAGTGAGGTCAGGTTTACAGTCAGGTACTCTGCAATTTTCGTAAGCACCTGGGAGGCCCACTGCAAGGTAGTGAACTTCATGCGTTGACAGCAACACAAAGAGTTAAAAATCTGCATATGCTTTGGTAATGTTCTCTTACAAATGTAATCAACTATTAAGTATACTGCTCTAGCGCACTAGCAAGTATACTCCATTTGTAAAAAAAATAAAAGTGAAAGTTGATTTTGCAATAGCATAAATTTCACTGTAGCACTTTACTTTTAAAGAGGAAAAAAGGATCACCAATTTCCAATATTAACTCTTAAAGTGTGCAGACTAGCAAAATTCGATTTTCCAGGATGCTAGAGGGGACAAGGGGGGGAGAAATCACACAGTATTTAAGTCATTTCATCTCCACATAAGTGACTACAGCAACTATATAATGAAGACTTTATTTTTACTACCTGCTCATTACTTTTGATTTCTGACCCTCTGCCTCCACAAAGATTATCTTCATTATTGTTTGCGCTCATTGCACCGTTGCTTAATTCTGGAGACCTAATTAGGTTTGATCCGTATCTGTTCCCACTGGGTTTTTTCGTTAACACTGAAGCCATCTTGTTAAAATGTGGTAAAGAATTTTCATTTGACCCTTGAAAAGTTTCAGAAGAGTCTTCCAACGCCATGTAATTGTCTAGCATTTTTGCTCCAGCAATTGATTGATTTGGGCCTTTTAGCATACCAGCTGTATTTGGCATTTCAGAGGTAGCATCAGAACAGTCTTCTTTATGATCAGATGAAGCAAAACCTATCTTTTTACCATTAATAAGAGACATATGTTCTTCTAGATTCATGCCAGACACCTGTGTGCATACACATGGAGCTTCTAAATGAAGATCATTAACCTGGTGATTCTTTGGTTCTATTTTTGGTGGACTACTAATAGCAAATGAATTAAGATTTCCCTTTGAAAAAGCAACCTCATTATTATTGTCTAGAGGTAGTGACTCTTGTGTTAGCAAGTAATTTTTCCTAGCTAGTGGTCCACTGTTGGTTACAGAAGTAAAAAAGTTATTTGTATCTGCAGGTTCAAGTGGTAGCTTTGGAAAGGTTTTAATTTTTCTCAAAGAACCTTTCTTAAAAATGCCATCTCTCTCCAGGTCAATAACACATGATTTTATATCCAAAGCAACACTAGCAAAACTGTCAGTATACGCTGCATGTATGTCGTCTTCTTTGCTCTTTTTAGCTTGAGTTGCAGGTTGAGAATGTTGAGTTTTCTCATTATCCAGATCAATTTGCATTTCCTTCAAACCACTTTCTCTGCCAGTCACCATAGTAACTATAGAAGAGTCCTTATGACAGGCAGCTGTCACATCTTCCATTGCAGACGAATCATCTGGTATGTTGTTTTTCTCATTTGAATATAATTTAGATCCCAAACTTCTCTGACACATTCTTCCCTTCCACATGTTATCACAGACATCTAGATGCAAAAACAGATGCTTATATTAAATGTGTATTTAAAACTTCTAATCTTTCCTAGTAAATCTTTATATTGCTTTTTCCTACCACTGCTGTTATGTATCTTCAGTACGTTATACAAATTAATTATTTCTGGACAAGTCACTTTTAATCATAAAAGACCCTCTAAATATATTAATTATGTTCATTAAGAGTTGTATGTCCCCTGCTCCCCACCTCCAATCTACAAATATTTAATAATAACTTTTTTGATATCTAGAAAGGAACCTATAACAGGAAAGTACACAAACACAGCATTTTAAAAATCATTAGATATGTCATGCAATATAAAGTTCTAGGCTAAATACATTTTAAGGTTACCTTGAGAAGCACCAAATGATTCAATTGAAAGAACCCTTCTTCCAACAGCAGACAGGCTTCGACAAATACTACTTGATGAAGCAATCTTCAGTTTTTCTTCACATAATGACAAAATGCTCTAAAGAAAATTAGTGTTAAATACTTATTTAATAATGAATAGAATTGTGAATTTTGACTAAAGTGAATCATGTTAACTCACACAGTACATCTGAATTTATATGATGCTACATTGAAGGTCTTTCTTGCACTGTTCATTATACCGTCTGTTTCTATTATATGGTTGAATTAATTTCTCATTTTTACCATGGGCTATCATGAAATCATTTAATACAGTTCAAGTTCTAGCCTACAGTTAGAACACTAAGAACAACTGATAAAAATTAATAATCTTAAATGTTACCTTTTACGAGTAACATACTGAAAACATAAAAAAGCTAAAGCGTAGATTATTTTTTAAACAGCCAGTGATTCACTTGAATTGAGTGACATAGGCAGGATGATGAATGTTTTTATTACTGGAATTACATTAAAAGTACATCCTGAATCTTTTAAAAAATGCAAAATACAAATATCTAGAAAGCACTGTTCCCAATTAGAGAAAGCAATCATTATGAGATCACAAGAAGAAACAGCATTACATATCTCTTATCTGTAGCTTGAGCATCTGATGGCATTAGCATTGGTGTCACATATGATTAACTACAGACATTCACACATGTAAAAACCTGTCACTTTGGACAGGAAGTAGAAGAGAGCTGCCTTTCCAAATGCATCCCACTGTTTCCTCAGTAACTGTTCCTAGATAAACACTGATGAGACCTCATACTGCTCTGAGGAGCTGCTGTTACTTTCCCATTAACCTGCTCAGCTGCTCTTCTGCTGTTGTGAGTGGAAGGAAGAAATCAGCTGTTGGTTCACATATCAGATTAAGGAAGGACAGGAAAAGGTGAGACAGGTATCAAGCTGTGCTGGAGTCTAGTGAAATGCCTAGAAAAGTCTATGGGTTTTCCCTCCATATAGCTCCCCTCACTCCCTTTTACCCATGAATGGCCCAGTGGAAAAAGAATGGAAAAGAGAACAGAGTCATAAAGCAACCTTCATGTATTAACCCAGACCAGCCTTGACCCACTCTATTTTTGGGCTGATGTAAGTAGTCACCAAAGCTTTCGGGGACTACAGACCAACTGGAGATGATAGGGAGTGCTATACAATCCCTTTCCTGACTATGCTCCAAAGTAAACAAATAGAAATACAGGAGTTGATCAAACAGGCTCTATGTCAGGAACGGTCTCCTGCCTGGGCAGTCCTCAACCAGGGAGGCAATACTATTTGCTTCATAAAAACGAATCTATTCATTCTTCTGTTGCAGGACTCTTTCTGCAAAGTATTGCTTATAGGCACTATACCATTTAGAATTTATGCTATCAGCTCAGAGGAAAAAAAAAAAAAAAAGGAACAGAAAAGTAGATAGCACTATTCTGAAGTAGAACTGAATCCAAGAAAAGTCACATTTGGACAACTGTTATTCTCTGGCTACAGTCTGAAAGTCTGCAAAAACAATGCATTAAAGCTAAACTTTCACACATTAATGTCAAACAACACTGTATTAGGTAAGCAATATTTAGAATGTAAATTCTTTGAAAACATCTTCTTGAAAAATCCTATATATCTTCAAATTCTTTCTAAAAACTAAAGGTAAAAATCAGAGGCTAAGTGGAATAAAATACAAAACCAATTAAGATGTCTAATCAAATACTATTAAACATTTATGTATTTACAGAAGAACTAGTTAGTAGTAACGCTTTGAACAACACTGCTTTGAACATGCCAAGGAACAGAGGTTTCCTGCAGTGTGGCTACCTCCATCCCCTTCTTAAATGCAATCCAAACATCATTTGAGGCACCATGCAAATTTCACAGCATAACGCCTGTGCTCTTACTTCTAATGACCCTCTCTCTGTAAACTCAATATTAAATGGGAAGAAACAGTTAGTGAGAAAATTTAGATCCAACAAGTGTATTCACCCAACCTTCTTAAAAATTGAATCACTGCAAAATATCTACATCTGCTTTTCAGGTTGTATCACCATTAGATTAGAAAGAAGAACTTCTGCTGAGTCTAGGAAAACCTCACCTTTCTTGCAAAATCTGACCATATTACACATAAAGACCATCTCTCTATTAATGAGGACACATACAGAAATATTTTTGTCACTTTTTTAAAACTGAAAAACATGAAAACCAGAAAACTGTGTAGGGCTGTTTTACCTCAATATCTGGCCTATTTTCAGGATTCTCTTCTTGCATTTGTTCCAGCAGAGTATGCAGATCTTGCCCAAATTCTGATTCTGTCTCGGGTTCTACTATATATTCTATTGCTGCTTTCAACGTTGCACCCAAAGAATAGATGTGTGCCTGCATGAAGTTTAAAAAAAGGCATTAAATACGTTAGCAATTCTCTCTCTCCTGCCAAAAAAGCTCTGAGATCACAAGGGATCCAGCTTACATTGTTTTCATTTTTAACTTACAAGGTAACAGTTTACTGGAAGGGTGGTTTAATTTAAACAGGAGCAACAAAACGAGCTTCGGTCCTGCTTTAGGGAATATGTTTGTTGCAAACAAAAAGCAATAACCCTGTGTGGTCCAGCTAGAACCTTTTTTCTTCCTCACCAATAATCAGTACTACAATTGTTCATCAGCTACAGTTAAATATAAAACTCAGCCCCCTGTGTTTGTGCAAATATTTAAGTTAGAAGCATGCTGGAAGATTGCAGTGGCATTTGTCTTAGCAGGGGAAAAAAAAAAATTACTCTGACTTATAAGTGCTATCAAGCATAAAGAAAGCAAACAGAAACAATACAGCATAATATAACTTGTCTCTGAAGACTCTTATGAAAGAATTTTAAGAAATACTCCATGTTTGCCACCTCTGCTTCTCTTAAAATCCACAACCTTGTGATGAGCTCCAATAAAAGCGAAGGTGAGCCAACAACTTTCTTAGATCTAGTGTTAATGCATTAGATTTGCCATACAACACAGCTACCTCTTAATTTTAGAAGTTTTCTGCTTCTTAAAAAAAAAAAAAAAGAAAGGAAAAAAAGAGAAAGACATTTTCAGATCTGCTTTAATAGTAATGGTAATTCACCCATGATGGCCTGTATTTTAATGTTCCATTCAAAGAACACAATTCAGTAAAATTTATAACCAAGATCATAAGTACAAGTTTGTGTAAACATTTCAATGGTGATGCAGTACAGCCAGGAATTCAAGTGTACTGAACACTGCCCTCTCAGGTTTACAAATACATACATAAATAAAAGAATGACCAGATTTGTACATTAAATCTGATTATACTAATGCATTTGCTATATGCTTTACTATTTTTCACCCTAGAAGGACAACTGACTCTAAGGTCAAAAGCAACTTCCTCCCCTATTTTCTCTTTAAGGTGTATTACTGTCTCTAAGTTGTATGAAGGGGAGGTGACCTGTTCTGCAGGTATGCATATTAATTTACTTTCTAGTGATGCAGGGCACCTCCATGAACGGGAGTGCAACACCACCTTATTAGGAAGTGTGTGTGTGTGAGTATGTCACTTGGGCAGTCCCACTTCTTCCCCCTCCTCCATGGCCCCCCCAAACCAAGAAAGCATAAACTAGTGCTGAATTCTGGACCTAAAGCCTTGATTTACCCTTGGGACACATCAAGATTAGGGGAAAGGTCAGAAAAACAAACTATATGACATCTGATCTAAAAAGAAAAGCAAAGCAGTAATTTCAGTCTCAAGTTCTTCGCTACTCTACTTCACCATTAAGCAGAAGAGGTAACTGAAGACTCCTGGGGCTTTTTTGAGAATCTCAGGGGAACTCAAGACTGGAGTTGGTACAATTTTTATTTTGATTTAGCAGAAGAATGAATGCCATTCATCTATTAAAAGAGTAAGGGTTACTTCCCCCCTTACCCCTGCCTCCCCTTCACCACATTAAGCTACTATAGCCCACTTAGTGTCAGTAGCCCTACTGAAATACACTGTTGACAGATTTTTTTTATTTTTATTTTTTTTAAGATAAAACAAGACTATGTTGGCAAAAGGATATGAAACTATGAAGCCTGAGCAAATAACCTACTAACAAGGTGATGGGAAGACAGTTATTGCTTCATACTTCCTGAAGTTACCACTACCTTCACACATACTTATTTCAGCTGCAGCAAATGAACTCCACCCTGGACTAATAGAACTACTCACAAAGGAAGTACAACTCCTATTAATCAATGTTTTGAGGATGATGGTCTTACAGTCTGCCCAAGTTAACTTGCTATAAAACTAACTAGGTATAAATTAACACCTTTCTAAGCCTGCCCAAGACTGAAGGCCTGAAAATGTACCTGCCTGGAGAAAAATCAATCAGTCTAGTTTTACACTCTAGTATAGTTCCATCTGTGGAAAAAATTTAACCAAAGCTCCTTCCCCAACATCCAAGAATTTATTAAGATCATTTTAAGTTTAGGGTTTTTTCTGCAGACTGTTTCATAAGCTTTTGAACAGTGAAGAGGAAGTATAGAGTGTACAGCTTATTCCTTTACTTTGATATTAAATACTTGGTTTCAGTGAGCTATGCCATTTTGCATTTCTCAATGGACAGCATAACAGAAAACTGAACATAAAGTTAAAAAAGAACAAGGAAACAAAGACAAATTCCTAAAAATATAATACAGCTCTATTTAAAGAACCTTTTGTATAAATGTAATATTGTACTGTGGAAGTTTAATATAGTCAATTTTAGTAAGTTATGCATTTGATATGATCTGCAGCCAGTGACATCACCTCTGTTCCATAAAATGACTATTAAAGAAAGAAATTAATCACTCCTCTAAGAACTGAAGGAAAAAATCATGTTATGGATGTACACTGTGCAGACCAAGCAATGTCAGAATACCAGATGAAATAATGCCATATACTGTGGGGACACTTTTGAATTCCGAAGGTACTTCCGAACAGAATAACCAATTTCTGCTTCCCTATACCACTCCTAACATCAGGAACGGGTAGAAGAATTGCTTTATTAGGAAAATTTGCCTTTAGACTCTAACATCTACTATATAACTGACACCAAGCTTCACTGATGATACTTAAAAGATAATATATTGCTTATGTGCTTTTATATCATGTGGCAAAAGTAAGCAGCACATTACATTTGCTCTATCGGCAAATCTTGCACATCTATTTATTCAGTATAGTGTTCTATTTATAGAAATGCTAAGGTTAACAAAGGCAGCAGCAAAAAAAAAATTAATCTACGTATTCATTCTTGGGGTGGGGGGGGTGGAGGGGGTGGTAAGAAAGAGAAAAGCAACTAAGACTCAGCCTCCAAAAACAGATAATGTTGTAACACTTGGCATGTCTCTAACAACTCACATCAAGAGGCAGGCTGTAGTCATGTAGTAAGAATTAAAAGCAGTTTACCTCAAATTGTCAACTTACTTGACACATTTCTTTTACCCTGTTTGGCATTTAGTAAACAGAATACTTCAGGGAAACTCAGTGAACTAGAATAGGGATGGAAAAGATGCTTGTTCCTGCCACCTCCTCTTTTTGTTCAGTTCAGAAGTGGTATCTTACATGTGTCTACAGGCATCACTTCCAAAACTATTTTATCATTTGGACATTACCTGTACATTTAAGCATCTCCAAAAGACGTGTGTGATTCCTCAGCATCTGATTTAATCTACAGAATGTAGTGTCTATTCCAAATACACAGTGCATAAGAAGAAACAAGACTTTATCTAGTCTTCCCTCAGTAAGAAATTTATAAGAAATAAAGTATTTCTTATAATACAGAATAATAAGAAAGCATATTTGGATATAATCTCACTATATACAACTCAAATACCAACTCCAAAAGCAGGACAGAAAGATGGGGAACTTAACTTTGAGAGAATAATTTGTCTTCTGACAAATTCTATTCATCCATATGAGGATGGATGTGGACATTACAGGACATAAGAACAGGGAGGGCAGAGCAACATACTACCTCATCCCACTTCTTCCAATGAATAATTTCTGTTCACAGTGGAATGTAACACATATCCCCTAGTCTGCCTTTAAAAGCACAAATGCCTGAGGTGCAAGCAGACAGGCTCCCACTCCCTCCATTTTGCTGTCCTGTTTTAAAGAAGTTCACTGCATCTTTTCTTGTACAAGGGAAAGGCCAATCTGATACTGAATGAAGAAAGATATTTTTTTTTTTGTCCCCCACACAGAAAATTGTTCTGTTGAGGTACTTTCTTTCCTCTGACATCCAGGAAAACTAGTTTTGAAGATGGCCATTTCAATCAACATAGTTTGTAATTGATTTCTATGTTAAAACATTTATTGGGAACTTCAACATCTTTTCCAACTTGAAACTTTCTTTAATGTAAATCCCCGTTTTACCTTTCCCCTCTCCCAGCTCTCCAAACACCACCACCGCCAACCCCACAAGAAAAAGGGGAAAGAAAATCCTACTATTTAATCAATTTACTGAGCTAGCAGTAAACATGGTTAATATGTAAAGTAATCCTTAAAGTAAACCTTAAGTCTTCTAGCTGAACGGGAGCAATGAGAAAATGAGTTTGTGATCATCCACTAGGTGGTGTGTTCCTCAAGTTTATGCATCGAATCTACTTCTACTTACTACGTTATTTAGGCTTAGGAAGAAAATTTCACTTTCTGGGAAAGGAGAACAAGGTGGTAAATGCAATAAATAAAGCAAATTCATAAGTATAAAATATGTACTGCTCACTAGAAGGGACTGCTCTCAGTGAAAACAATCTCACAATTAAGCTAGGGGTTTTTTTTTTAGTGTGTTACAAGGAAAGTAACAAATAGGAAGGGACAGCAAACAGCTTTCCTTCTCCTGCAAGACAAGCAAAAATTGATACTGTATTGGCAGTTAGGAATTTTCTTGAAAAATTAAGAGGGTTTTTTTCCAGTGAAGATTTTTCCTTTGTTTCTGAAAGACCCTCACCTGTTGTAATTCTAGCTAAGGAGAATAGTTTATGAGTTATAGGAACTGTTGCATTACAGGATAATAATATTAATAGCTGACAAATAGCATGCATTTCAAGAAAGATCCAAAAGAAAAAAACAACAACAAAACAACCTCTTCACAATTCCTAAAGAGACTCTTAATTAAAGACTAAATGTAACTTGTTACAAAAAATACAGACCCTGCTGGTAAGACTGCACTATGGTATCAGCTTTGAAAAGTAGGGGGGAAAGTGAGAAAGTCCCATCAGGAAACTGATGTCCAGATTTGGTCTTAGAGCGTACACCTACTCTTAGCCAGAAGCTCGCAAATGTAACAAGAATCGTAGGTAAAATCATAATTGTATGCATCGCTAGGAAGGCCATCATGGAAATAATGTGCCCTTTAAAAATCAAAATGGCAACATGAAGAAAAGATGTTTGAGAAAAGTCACAAGTATGATTTGAGGTCCTGAAAATTTCCTTTCAGCAACAGGCTAAGGGAGCTCACGAATTTCAGAGAAAAATGTGAAGGTCATAATCATACGAGTAGGTTCAAATCAAGGTAAGTTCTAATACTAGAGTGGTTTCCAAGACACAAAAGCATAACAAGACTCAAAAGTGGAGAAAAAAAAAAAGAAAAAAAAGAAAAACATAAAAATTCAAAAGGTGAAGATACTACATATTTTTAAAATGTTCAGGCTAAGTACTAGAAGCACTTACCAAGGGAGAGGACAGCTTCTGCCATCATGTTAAAATTTTATATTATGAGTGAAATACATTCAAAAATGCTTCTGTCAGTTCCAATAAAAAGTTACTGGGCTTGCTGCATGCCATTTTATGACCATTTAACACTATAGGAAGTGAAATCAGAGAACAGTAATGATCTGCTCTGGATTTAAAATCTGCAAATCAAAAGATCAGGAGAGGAAGTAAAAGCTCCAAGCCTACACACAGAGTGTGACAGAGGCTCTGTTGTACTACTGCTCGGCAGGGCTAAAGAACTAAGCTTCTATAGGAACTCATACTTGCAGACAAACACTACAGAAAAAAGCTGACAAAAGAGCTTTTGAATAGTGACTGCGTAAGCATTTAGCATATTGCAATTACGAATAATGACCATTTACATTTTGTATTCAGATTTCAATGAGTTCAGAAATGTAGGTCTTCAGCAGAACTGTAAAAGACAGACCACAATAGAACTAATACTTCCTGTAAAATATTTCTGACTAAATGATAAGCTATAGGAATAGTTTAAGACAATTCTTGGTTTTGACATTCATATCTGACTCTTATTTTACCTTGCAGGTTTTTTTTTTATTGAGATTGCTGCACATACGTAGGTATTTCCACCCTTTCACAATTCAAAGCATTTAAAGGTTCCATAAATGAAAGCTTCAGTGTTGTTATAAAACTCAAAGTTTTATAAACAAATTCAAGATAATGCTTGAGAAAATTACTATTGGGAGAAAACATTTAATATTTACTTCTGTCTTTTTTCAATGTAGTCACTCTAAAATACACTATATTTGTTTGGAAAAGAAAGTGAGAGGGTAATGTTCTTCAGCAACAAAATGAATGGGAAATAGCCCTATTATTTTTAATACTTTCCTTCATTACAAAGGGACTAAACACTTTTCCACATAACTGTAATTACTGGAAGGTGCTGTATTAAATATTAGCTTTTTATTCATTTGGCACTTTGGATGCGTAGATAATTAGTCTGCAGAATGTGCTAAAAGTGCTAAACCACTGTAGACTAATCACAAAACATGCACTCTAGCTTGAATTGGTAGCAAATGCTGGAAAAACATTTTAAACCAAAGCTGTTCTTGCAGTTTGTCCCTTCTAACTACAGTTGCTACTTACCTTTGTCTGAAAAAATTCTCTCCCAAAAGACTTTGAAAAAAATGGGCACAAAAATGCAGCGACAGATCAGATTTTTTCAAATAATCCACTCACAGCTGAAGTTTGCAGGTATTTCAACCCTCAAATTGCCTTTTAATTTACCTAACAGCTAAGTGAAACCTTTCAAGTTTTAATATGTTCTTAGGCAAATGTCAGTTTACATTACAAGCAAGGCTTCATAGATACAATCATCTAAAAAGTTATCCTACAACAACATCAGGAGAACTGAACCAAGCAGAATCTAAATGCACTTGGAAAGAGCATGTATCACATATACTATGACTGAAAGTTGTCTAGTCCCTACATTTTACTATGTTTTAGTTTCTTGTGGCCTTTATTTATATCATTCAGTTTGAACTGTGGAACTCTAGTACATCACTCTAATCTCACTGTTTTGTAGTTGTGGGCTTCTTGTCTGTAATGGTTTGTGACAACTGTTTTATCTCCATGAATTTGTCTTTATCCACATGCAACCTTTTGCATCTATGTTTTGCAGCAAGAATTTCTATAGCTTACTGCATATAAAGAAGTATTTCCTCTTGTTTGAGTTCACCTGTGTTCATCTCATTGTTGCTACCTACTTCTTCTTTTATGAGGGCTGGCAAATACTCACTCCATGGCTGCCACCATGGTATACTTCACAGATTTCTAGCATAATTTCTCCCTCAGGGCATTCTCTTCCAAGCTAAAGAATATTACTCTAAGTAATTGCTTCTTTTATGAATGCTGTTTCACCATCTGGTCCTGGAAATTTATTTTACTGCTAATTTTGTCAAGTTGGTCACTAGTCTATTCTGACACACTCATTTGAGCCAATTTTTTTATAATTCCCCATAAAGAAGAGTTGCAATGTAAGAACCTCCTGAAGGTCCTACAAGATGAAAAAAATTAGACAGTTTTTCTGCTAAGGCTTTCTTTGAAAAACTCTTTTGTATCTTGTTCATCTGCAATCATTGCAGACTTTGAGCAGCATTTCTGTGTTTTGATACATTTGGAAAAAAAATTGCTAGTTTTTCAGACTTTTGTAAGCTTTTTACATACTTTTTGACTTACTGCTAATCACCTCCTTAGGCTGCTGTATACAAACTTTTTTTTTTTTTTTTTTTTGAGATCATGTTTGACAGGAGATACGTGTTTTTTTTTGTTTTTTTGTTGTTTTTTTTTTTTTTTTTAAATAAATCTTACAATAGGCAGTCTCCATGCTACCTGCACTTTATATTAACAAAGATATGTTTTGACTTTCCATATGGCTATGTAAAACACGGGTGACTACTGTCCATAGATTAAACTGCCAGCATCTATAGCAGTAATTAATTTGAAAGACAATATTGTCAATCCAGAGCTACATGCAGAGAAAAAAACAAAGTCAAAAAATACAAACTTTCCAACTGGACCTCAATATAATTTCAAGAATCTGTTACCTTAATTATTGTAGTGAAGACTGAGATATACCTTAAGCCACTGGCAACCATGTTTGTAAACATTCATTTCACTTTAAGAAGTCACATGAAGATGAACATACACAGAAGCTTGACCAAATTTAAACCATGCTATGTGCATGAAATTACTCATGTGTTTGCAGGGTGAGGACACAAATTAAGAACAGGTTTCTTACACTTCCATCCCATTTTCAGGCTCCCTTAATCAAAGATCAGCACCCCAACACAGATGAATAGCACCCTAATTGACTCCTCTCCTGCAGGACTGTAGAAGAATAATTATGACAGGTAAGGAAGAACATTGCAATAAAACTGCTGGACACCTCAGAGGTTAGATAGCAAAAGTTACACACATTTATCTTTAAAGCTTCTTGAACAATGCAATTTTTCAAAAACTTCCTTTGAAACTGAGTTTCACGTGTCACAACTCTCCCTATGATTTATCAGCTGTTAACCTCCTTACTTTTAAGTTACCTGCCACAGGTAATTAATTTATCACTTAATTAAACTAACACAATTTATTCCCTGTAGGTTTAGAAACAAGGAAACCTGGGAAACAGTTATATGCATGCTGAGCAGACTAGTTCTGTCCTCTCTCAAATGTATAAGGTTTTTTTCATTGTAAGGCAAGTATAATGTTATTTGCAGTTATTGAAGTTATTTGTTTAAAAAAAAAAGTATATTTTTATCTTAAACCCAAGAGAAGGTGCTTACTGGTAAAGTCTATCACTCTTTGAGCTCAGTAATACATTTGTACAATCCTGTATTGGGGGATGCTTATTCCACATTTTGGAGCTGTAAAACTTCAGTGCAACGCTTCCAGTTAAGAACACTATGGGCCAATAAACTCAAATAGCATCCCAGATGCTTTAGCATGCTATAAATCAATGACATCAGGACCATGATGTGTAAAATAGTTATTGCTGTACAGTAACCAGTTCACTCTTCTTTGAAGTAATAACCTATGTAGATTTTTTTTTTTCTGTTTTTTTTTGGTTTTGTTTTTGTTTTTTCCTACAAGGAACATATATAAGAATCTCTGATGAACTGCGAACGTAAAAAGCTGGCCAAACATTTCTGAACTTATCCCACTGCATAATATATTGCTAAAACCAGATTCAAACCACTGATTTTCACAGAACAGTTGTAGGTGACTGAAATAGCAAATGAGCATGTAGCTCTAGTGTATATATCATGAATGTAAACAGACGAGCATAAACAGGAAGGATTTGTTTTTTGGGGGAAAGGGGAGGGTTGGGGCTGGTTTGGTTTGGGTTTTGTTTGATTGTTTCATAGGGGAATGATTTCTGCAGAAGTAAACCTTGCTCCTTCTCTATTCAGGCATAGAACTCATGTATAATGTGATAGGACTTGAAGTGTATAGCCCATAACCAAAACCAATTTTACAAGGAAAGTGTAACATACATATTTCATTCATGTGCTTCTTCAAAAATTGATTAGAACAGCATTCCTGGGTAAAAAGGCAACACCTATTGCCATTACAATTGAGAGAAAAGAGGAGGCATTGGTCTGGGTTTTTTGGGTGGGTTTTTTTTTTTTGTTTGTGCTTTTTTTAAACTTGGTGAATGAGCTCAAAAGTTCAAGAATCCTGGGGTATGTATATACTAACAGGTTTATATGAAACCTGCTCCAAGTGTTCATCTAAGCCTAAGTCACTTGCAATGCATTTCCCAGGAGACAAGACCCTTAGCTTCAAAAGCATGTTCTCAATTGTTCTTTGAAATGCTGTAACTAAGGAGAATGATGTGCGAGTGAAAACCATTTTGCCATAATCCTGAAGGCTCTGTTGACTAAATCTCAAGCAACCTAATAAGATAACTCTACAACCACCTAATTCACAGTGAAAACTGAACTAGTCTCAAAATTTTATCTGGAGATTAGGAAGTTGTCCATTCTGCCATCAACTTCTAAGTCAATCAGTTCCTGAACCTTTCAAGAAGAAAGTGGTACTTATGAATACCACTGGTGAAATGCCTCCATTTTCAGTTTATGCAAATGGTAAAGATTAATTGTTTGTCATTGTTCCAGGGAGTATAAAGTCTCCAGATCCAGCCTAGCAATGATCATGGATCTTTTAGTGACCTGAATATCCATGTAAAACAGACATAAAATTAATGAAAGAGAAATCTTTTGATATCAAGTAATGACAAGGAATAATTTTGCTGGAGGTCTTCATGTTGCCTTTAAGGGTTCAGGCTTACATTTCAAAAGCATTTTTGAGCATTCTAAAGAGTAAATGATGGAATTAAGCAGAGAGTGCAATAGAAAATTAAGTTCTGCCAGTAAGACCGGTATGATGATGGGTTCACCAAAGAAATGAGTTTGAATGGGTAGCACCAGAAACTGACAGATAATTCTACCAGGACTAAGGAAGACAACTTCATCCATAGCAGAAAAAGGCAGAACAGTTAATGTGGAAAAAGCTGGAGATAAACAACCGATCCAAAACATTTGTGTCTTTAACATTAAGGAGCCTAGAGTTTCATGACGCTGCACAAGCATAATAGGAGAAAACAATCTGTCCTCTTTTCCATAGTTTTTTGCTCATGATATGAACTATCTGCAAATTTATCCAACACAGCTCCTCAGGCTTCTAAAAGAGTAAACTTCAAGAACCAACTGTTTTAAGACAGAATACCAAGTCCTCTTTCACTCCCAATCTTCCCCTCACAAAACAAAAATCCTCAAATAAGCCGATTTGAAAAATGCTTTTGTGCATCAGAGGATAATCTTCCTCAATCTCAGGGAAAATGTGTATCTTAGCTTTAATAATGCCTTCTTTATAGGAACCTAATAGCTGAATAAGGAAGTAACCTAAAATATTACGTATTTTCATTGAGCAGGTTACCTGTACAGTCAGTCATTTCTCTTCTGAGGGCATTTTTCTGCCTACGAGACAGACTACTCCTGATAAAAATAGAAGTTGGTCTGTGAAAAGTTGTGTTTCAGATTTAGAGGCAAAACTGTAAAAATACCAGCAATATGCTCAAAAAGCCAGCTAGAAAAGACCAATATGACAACTCTGCAAGCCCAACTTCAGAACTAAGCAACAAGCTATAGGTTTTTTAGGTAATCAAATGATAAACTTTAAGTTAGTCTATACATTAAAAAAAAAAGAAACAAGACTGTAAAAAAAAATTCCTGTTGGCCTCATATTCTTTCTTTGGTTAGCTCTTTGTATAAAGCAACTAGGGGGTGATACTTGCTCAGTATTAAGTTCCTGAACAGAACCTCAATTGGGCTGATGATGTAAAAGCAAGAGCAGGAGGATTCCATTTCCTCTTCTATAGCACAGTAGAGGTATAGGCAACCGAATAAAAGTAATTTATTTTTGTCACTGAAGGAAAAGACAGCTTTAAATAACACTCAGAAGATAGAATGGTTTAGACTACAGGAGAAGATAAGTTACCATTTGCTGATGACAAGCCTTGCTGCTGTTAGATAGAATTAGTCTCAAGAGGAGGCTACATGAAATTAGGGGAAACAGAACTCAAGAAAAAAGGCACTAGGTGTTTCAAAAGACTTATTTCCCCCATCAGATAAAAACAAAACCCAAACCCCCTCTAGGAGAACATGTAAAAAGTTTTTTTTTTTTCCTCCTGCACCAAGAGCTAAAGAAAGAATAGAACAGTAGAGATAATACCACAGCAATCAAAGCCACTGCTTTAAAAGACCAGGGAAATGGCAAAGGCAAGACTTTCTTTATACCTTCTGCTGTTTTGATTTGGGAGAAGGATGAAGGCTTTCGTATTTAGAGAAGGACCAACAGCTGAGATCTGAGCACTCGCTCAGTAATGATCAACTATTGAGAAATACTGCAGTACCAAACTGTCAGCTCAGTTTTCTTCAGTAGGACCAACAAATATATACCCCGAACCTTTCTTTATCTCCTAGAACAGCAGGTTTCATGTGGCATTTCAACCCATGCATTTATATGCATATAAAATATTTGTATGTGTATGGTATATATCAATCCAACTGCCTTGTCACATTTCATAGGACTATGCCATATGAATCTTAACTATTTAGTTCTCAAAAAATACGTAATACATTTTAGCTTGTCTTTTCTATTTGCACTAGTTATACCCCTTTCTGTAGAATAGTTTATTTTTAAGGTTGTTGAAACACTTGGACTTTTATTAATCTAGTATTAATCAACTATAACCCACTGAGAACTACAAGTCAACAGCTGTCACATTCTAGCAGAGACAGGCAGTGTTCAGCCCTTTCTGGTTCCGATTCTCTCCCAGGTCGGAGATCAGCATACCCCACTCCTGCCATGAGCGCAAAACGCAAGAACAGGTTCTTAGATGAGAAAACAGAGGAAGTGTGAACTTACTTTCTTCCCATTCTCTATCCCATACTTCCCCCTTTCCTTCAAAGTAGTATTCAACTCTGTATCACTATTCCAGTTCTTTTATTTCTGAAAGGTTTTAATCCTGCTGCATACTGAGGTTTCTGAACTACTGCATTTTATCACCTCTAAATAATGGAAGTCATTAAACAGAAGCATTATCCAGTCTGCTTTAGATATAAAAAAAAATAAATAAAAAAATAGGCAGACAAGACTGAAAATTCACTTATTTCTGTTACAGAGGTTCACCAGAACAAGCAAAATTGAATAGCCACATTATTAAAAGATTATAAATGCAAGTTCACACATGGCAGACATCGGTCCTTCATCTCACTGAAAGCTCATATCTTAGAAATGTGGGGCTCTACATCAATGAACCTCTGTGTCCGACTCAATGGCAGTTTTGTGATGCAGACAAACAGCTATTTGAAACTGGTTTGAGACAGCCAATGTTTTTAACCTGAGGCAAAGTTGTACTGTAGTGATAGAAATAAGGCTATTAATGAACTGACCAATATTTAACTATCCCTGTTGTATCTCCCATTGGTCAAATTTCACAAGTCTATACTGTACTGCCCAGGGCAAGAAAATGAAATAGGAACCATTTTCATTAGGAAAAGGTTAAAGCTCTTCTTATTTAGAGGAGGGAATCAGGACTCAGTATTGGTTTATATGGAAGAAGAGTTGTTTGATAAGCCCAGTATATAGTTAAGTAGGTCAATTTTAAAAGAAGCCTCAAATCTGTATTTTTGCATCTCAGCCTCTTAATGTTTTTCTATAACAGAAAAATACACATTCTATACTGCTCTCTACAATAGCATACTAGTAAAACATTACAAAATTAGACGCCAGCCTTTATACTCAAGATGTTTCTAATTGACTTCTAGCTCAAGATTCAATGAGAACAAAAAGTGGTCAGTATTTGCTATAGCCAATACAGACACACCTTCCAGCTTAGAGGAGAAGCAGAAAGTGAGGTCTTTCCATCAATGCAGGCAAGTAACAGCTTCAGTCATCAGAAAGCTTTTACTGAGCACAGCCACATTACATACCTGCATATGCATTAAGAGTAAAAGGGAAGATGACGATAAATGTACTGTATAGAAATTCACTTTTGCTTTGGAGTTAGTGTGGATCATAACTCTAAGTTTCTCTCCTGTTCCCCTTCCTTTCTTTGCAGCACCAACATTTAACAGTGCCGTTACTAGGGCACAATGGTAATATAAGTCTGTAAGGAGATAGCAAAGTTAGAGGGGAAAAAATTAACATGAACAGATACCCAGGAGGTTCTCTATTTTAGTCCAGTGCTGTCCTAGAGACCACCGGTACCTGCTTGGCTGCCTTTTTTGCCCTTGCACTGTGACAATGCTTACACAAGGAAGAGGAGGACATAACAGAACTACCCTATTAAATGCTGCTACAACAGCTTAGAAACACAGCCAGTTCAAAGTCTCTTGAGACTTTCAGAAACTGCAGTCCTTCCTCCAACCCCACAGGCTGGAACTGTGGCAGCACTAAAGAAGCCACCAGTTAGAAAGCTCAGCCACACTTTACTGTTGGCACCAAAAGCCCCTTTCACAGCTACTTCCTTCTTAACATCTTTCTCTCTAAAAAGTCTATTCTATACCTGACACTGAAGCTGACAACTCCCTGAAGGGCTAGTTTTTACCTTCCTACTCTCAACAGTAATTGAAGTTGGTGTAATTATTCCCACTTTACAAATGGAGAGCAGGTCAGGAAACAAGACAGAAGTCTAAAACAGACCATGTGAAATCAAGTACTTTCCAGTCCTGTGCATTGTCATTTGGACAAAACTCAGATCTCTTGCTATTTGAAATCCCAACTAGAAACTGAAATTTTTAACAGTGTTGTTTCAGACACCAGGACAGTAACTCATTTCAGTTTGCTTCCTGTGTCTATTACCCTTGTGTGCTTGTGAGTGCCAGCTAAGTTTAGTAACTAATTAGACTGGAGTCACAATTCCATTAGAGGTCTGGATCAGTAATTCACCAAGCAGGAAACAAAACATCTCTTGTTGAAATAACTGTAGCTTTATTTGAGGGATTTAAAAAAAAAAAAAAGAGTTTGAAGAGGAAGAAGTCATCCAGTAGCTATACAAACCTCATTGTGTGCTTCCATTTTAGAAGCCACAAAATAGGTCATGCTCAAATCAAGCGAAACCTCTGGCTGACATAAGTATTTTAAAAAAGCTGAGCTTTGACACTGGGGTAACAGCTATCAAAGATCATCCTGAACATAATTAGTAGTTCCAACACTAATTTTTTTTCTTTATATTGAAATGGGACTGTTTCAATACAAACAGTACTTCCCAGTTCTCAACAAAGCATACTAAGCAGCTGCAAAAACACTCCTTTGACAAAGAACAACCGAGTAAGGTCATTACCAATGAAGAAGCAAGCAGTGACACAAAAGATTTCACGCCCCTGTAAAAAGGGCAGCTTATTGATATACTACAAAGAATCTTATAATACTGAGAAAGCACAAGGGTCCAGGGTTTCCTCAGAGAGATGTACATAAACCACTGCTATTCTGCTATTGCCTACTAGGAGGGTTACAACTAGGGGTGAGGGGATAGACAAAAGTATCAATGCCTTTGAAAAAGAGAAGAACTTTAAGTATTGGCACCATGAAGGAAACAGCTAGCTTGAAAAGATTACAGTATTATAAACCCCTGTAACAAGTACATAAGGATTAACCCACTGTAGGTCTTAGAAATTGCAAAAGCAAGCAGAGGTCAGTGTGGAATCCCTAGCAGAATTTGATCTGGTATTGAAGTACTTAAAATTGAACCAAACTCTGCAAGTGGTAAAGCCTCGAAAGTTGTCCAAATACTCAGAATCCCATAGTTGTCTGACAAAACGCACACAAATCTCAGAGTAAAACAATGCACCTCTGCCTCAACAAAGGGGAAAGCCCTAGCTTTTCAGTCTTGTGCCTTGTCCTATGATGGTCAACAGGAAACAGCTGAGACAACAGGACACTGTTGTAGCATGGCTCTCCCTCCTTTGCAAGGCTCCCCAACTTGCTAGATAAAGAAATAGGAGCCATGGACAGAAATCAGTGCACCCAGACCTTTCCCCACTTCACAACAGGCAAGGCAGTGTATGTTCACTTCCTTCCATGCAAATGTATACCTTCATGTATCTTCATCAACCTTTGCAAAAAGAGTTAAACAGTCAATGTTCAGAGCCACTCCTGATCCAAAAAGCTTTCACTGACTGTACAATTGTTGTTTGTCCTGTGCTTGGTATTGGGATCCACTGGGGCTTAACAGGCTTGCAAGTACTACTGAAACAGAAGAGTTAAGTAATAAATCTCTACACAGATGAGTTTTACCCAAGAGGGATACAGTGGCCTTGTATATCAGACAGAACTAAAATTTCAGGTCACTCAATATTTCCACAGTCTTCTCAAATCCCCTTTTCACCTTGTCCCATCCCCTTGGTCTTTGAACCTCTTTCAGTGTATCCGTTTGCTATATGCATAAGAGTTCAGCAACTCCTAGAGGAGGAGAACGGGTTGAGGGGAAATGCAGGTTTGCCAGAGGAGCAAATAATTCCACAAATCTTGTGTTTCTGTGTCAAGTTTTGGAGGCTTGTTAAGGGGCAAGGGATGGAGAACATATTTATGAAGTCCAACAAAAAGAACAAAACAAAACCCAGTCACCTTCAGGCGACACTGGGACTTGCTTTCCTCACCCACATCTGAATATAAAAACAACTACAGTTGCTAAGTTTACATGCAATAGTGGTCACCTCCTAACCAATGCCCACCTGCATTGGCCCCCTGTCCCCAAACAAAGACTCTCCAAAAAACCAGCCTGGGGGTAAGAGGAAGCACAAGCACAAAACCACTAGAGCTCTGCTGGCCTATATAACTACATTAACAAAGCACAGCAACAGGGAAAAATGTTGCATCTCTAACCTTCAAAGACTGTACTACTTCATATTCTATACTATCTTCCTGCCTTATCATTCTCATGTTTCTTGTAGTATTCCGCACTTCCAAGGTTCACTTATCCTTCCCCCTCCTCCTGAGGAAATACAGAGAACTATAAACACAAGTATGAAGGCTATAACTACAAAAAGTAAAAGGTATTTGTATTGAAATGTAAAGAAACAGAATAATTTTTTTAATACCTTGACTAGAACATGTTGCTAATTAAAGCATTTGAATTATCTAAGAATACATGCCAGAAAAAATACTGTATTAAAAAAAAAAGGATATTAAGCAAGCACGCAAGTGCTCCTGCAGCATGCAATGAGATGGTTGGCTTGGGAGGCTAATGAATTAGTATAAACAATTTAAATCTGATTTAATTTAACAATGTAGAGCATTTGTGCATTGCAAAGCAACAGATAATCATTTGTTTCTTCATTAAATCAAAGATAAAATTGCTGATTACCCTTCCATGAATTATTTTATTGAAGAGGATGGCAAACAAATTTTATATTTAGTCATAAAAGTTCATGGCTAATCCCCAAACAAGCAAATGTAACCAGTGAAGGATACCAGTGAACATAATATAGACCAGCTGTGGTTTAGGGCAACACATTTTTCAGCCAAAATAGATTCTCACATTTTAACAGTTAGTGAACAAATGTTTGTACAGAAAATTAATATAGCATTTTAAGTTTACTTTTTATTTCCACAAACCATATCTAAACAGCACAATTTATTATTCACAATCTTTAAATGTGTTAAAATTATACACTGAAAATGCTGAGCATTTGGTACTGCTGCCAGAAGTACTAAAACGATTAAACCCCCCCTCTATTTTACAGATAAATTTATGAACTTGCCTCAAAAGTGTTACCGGTGATATCAAATTCTGGTGGAACAAAGGCACCCTCTGGATCATCTTTGAAAGCAAAAGGAAATGTGTCAGATTAGAAATTAGTAGCCTTGTTTGTTTTTTAAAAAAAAAGCCAATTTGGTGATACAAATTTAATGATACACTCATATCTAATACAAAAGAAACTACGTATATAGCAGTCTTGGTTCACTCATATCTGATGTACAAAGAACTCGTTATCCATGTTTCTAGTACTGTAAATAAAATAAAGTGCTATTTTCAAATCTTCTGCAAGAAGATACCATACTTTTCCTACTAAGAAACAAAACTGACAAAACACTCCCAAAGAAATATATCTACTATACCTAACCACTTCTTGCCTTCAGACATTTATGTTTGGACCAAGTTATCACCTAAGCTGGTGTGGCTCAGCTGTGGCTTGCAGGTTTGATTTGATTAATGGGACATTTCCATTCACTATTTTCCACTGCAGACCTGGGGGATAAGGGTTCAAGCAGCAAAACCAACCTGAACAGCCAATTACCGCTCCATCTACAGGCCAGCTTAGAACCTTGACCTTTCTGCTTAGTTTGTTTTAATTATGACAAAGGAGTTGGAGGCACATTCCCCACCCATGTGCTGCTTAGCAGACAAATGAGCTACTGCAGCAGCCACTTTTAAGTGAAGAGGTGGAAGGAAGAAAGGAACATCTTAAGACAGATTGATGTTGCTGCTGCATCCGAGCATGCATGTAGTAGTATCACACTGTACTGATATCACACAAACCCAGTGAAGAACAGCAGGGGGTTAAAAAAAGTGCCCAAAGGAAAACCTACTCTTCATGTACATATTCAACTCATCTATACTTCTGTGAAGCCAATGGATGATTGAGATTACTTACAAGCAAAGACTCCAAGTTTCCCTTCTCAATAGGGAGGAAAAAAAAAGTATGCTCACAGGTGTAGCATACTCATCATAGCTTTAGCTCCAATAGAAGTTTTGTGCCTGTACTTCAGAAGTGAAATGCAAAGCTCTTTTATTTTGAAGATACTAAACTCAGTTATATGGTAGAGAGAGCCAGAGAGGACTTTTTTTCACATATTCATATATTGCAGCTACCTGGCATGGCTGACTACGCAGCTGCCAGTAACTGATTTACAGTTCCTCACTATGTTCCCGATTCTACTTTCCCACTGAAAAAGAGGGGTACACAACTAATTCTGCATTCCCCTCTGTGGAATTCCTGGGAAGCAGGGCTTCAGTATGCAGTGGTTGCTCCAGAAGACAAAAGTCCCCACTTCCATCTCCCCTTACTTAGCTTTTATAGCTGAGCTGATGTCACATGGAGCTCTCCTGGTTATGTCCCCTCCCAAGATCTTGCCCAGCCCCAGCCCGCTGTTGGGGGGGGGGGGGGGGGGGGCAAAATGTTGGAGAGACAGCTTTGATGCTGTGCAAGCACAGCTCAGCAGTAGCCAAAACACTGGTGTGTTATCAACACCTTTCTAGCTACCAATGCAGAGCACAGCACTACGAGGGCTGCTATGGGGAGAATTAACTCCATCTCAGCCAGACCCAATACACCCCCACCACATTTTTTCCTGATATCTGTAGTGGCAGAAGGGGAAGAAAACTAATGGACAGAAGATGTTTTGTCCCCCCCTCTTTCCCCTACTCCTAGACTACTGGTCCTTCTTTTAATTTCCCCACTACCTTTTCCCTTTCTTTCAACAGAATGCTTTAAAGGCTATACAAGCATATAATTTTTATCACTGGTAAAGCTCACTGTATTCTTTTAATATAATGTTTACAATGGAAATTTGTCTGATTTGAAGAGACAAGAAGATATCAGAGCCCTTGGCAGAACATCCTATTGAATGTTTGTCACTTTAGCACCACAGAACCTGCAGGAAGCAGAACACTGCTAAAGCAGAGACGACAGGCTGTTCATTTTCTCTCACTGGCAAGGAAATCCAGAGGTTATAATTCTCTTCTGGAAGAATAAATCCACAGGCAACAACTATAGGGAAGCAAAAAGGACAACCTCCAAGTGCCTATCTAATAAACTATATTTTAGCCAAATAGTAACAACATCTGAGGGAAAGGGGAACAGAAACAGTCAAAGACACAATGGAGTGTGTGTGTGGGGAAATAGAGTACATACATACCTTTTTGCATTCCTAAAAAACCCGCAACTTTCTTTAAAGAGAACTAATGAAAAGTCTCTTCCTCAGAGACCAACATGACTCCAGGGAACAAAAATCTTTGTACATTTGCTTTGCATGGGAATTTGTTATCCCACATTTTAAGCACTTGAATACAGCAAATTCCTGGATCAATGGTTTGTCAGCTATACAATTAGACTAAAACATTTAAGAAGAAATTGATTTTTTTTCTTTCCCAGCTGCAAGCAAAGATCTTAGTTGAGGGGCACTTTTCATCCACCAGGTTTACTGTCTTCAACAAGTCTTTCATATACCTTTGCAAATACAAAGCCAGCTTTTTTTCTTCTTTTTTTTAATTTCAAGTTATGACAAGCTCCTTACAGTAAATAGAATTGATTCCACATTTCCCTGTTAACATGGAACTAAAAGGTGACTCACATACAGTTGTGAAATTTAAGCACAAAAATACCACAACAGTTATGAAGATATATTTTCTTCTTTATTAATTACATTTTATGATGTTACATGCTTATTTGAAATACTACCTTTAATTCTAAAGAAGGCAACAAATATTCATTTGCTGCAAAGTTACCTTACCCCATTTTTTCTAAATACTGTTATCTAGATTTTGACTAAAAGAATGACTAAAAGAATCTCTGACATAGATTTAAAAATCAGTTAGGTTAAAGAAAACATAACAAAAACCTGAATAATGTGTATATGGACTAGAACTGTTCTTCCAGTTACAAGCTGACATAATTTTAAAAGGATTATAGAATAAGAGTGTCGGTTCTTTTTTTTTTTTTTTGTAATATCCTGAACAGGCTCAAGACAAAGACTCTTGAGATGGGTCATGTGAAAGCAGAACAGCAACAGTAACGTGCTTTTTTGTCTGTGCTGAAATCAGAAGTCATTTTTCAAGTTAAGCATCCCTCCATTCATCTGCTACAATACCTGAAGGTCTTACATGCTACTACATACTGTTTTTTAGCATATTAAAATTCATTTCTCAGTCACCACACTTGAGTCTAAAAATCATGACTTTAAAAAAATAATAATCCTTTATTCACTTGAATATGCACTAAAATTGCCCCAGTGTCTGTGGCCACAACCATCAAGATGCATTGAATGTCAGAATTCTCTAGAAATAGAACATATCCATGAAATGAGAAGAACTAGAAGAGACCAAGAACGTGCTTTACATAGGTAGAGACTTGTGCGCACAGATACACTAATACATAACCTACTGTGTTTAAAATGGAGATAAATTACATTCCCCTGATAAGTCTTAAAATAACTAGGAAGAATCTTCTAAGAAAACTCATAAAAGCCTTTGTTCATAAATCACAAAACTGAGCATGTGGTTTCATATGGATCTATACTCACCCATTCCTAAACAACTTTTTGTTTTCTCTTTATTTTAATCACGTCTTAAGACTAGAATATAATGCTTTACTACAGTCTCTCACTATGAGTTTCCATAGTTCTAAAACAAATGGCCTGGAAACACAAATACTTACCACTGAGCTGTTCCATGAAGCATACATTGCCATTGGTGTTAAAAGCCAAAGTGTCAGGAGTGATGCAGAGCGTCTGGAAGATTGCAGAATGGGCAATGCTCTTCAGAGAATGGCAACACTCCAGGCAAATTGCCCAAATATCTTGCTCAGTAAGACAGCTATCCCGCAGTGACAAAATATCAGCAAGGGACACATTCTCCTGCCAAGATACGAATTCGTAAATTACCCTGGATTTCATGACACTACTTTGTGTATCGTAGATTACATTTGACACAATTGGCTACCAGTAACATTTCCAGCAAGTTCTCAGACTTTCTAGGACACTGATTAACACCAAGAAACACCAAGTGCATGACTTTGCTCATAACACAAAGTCTCTTAAGAAGCAGTTAACCTGAACAAAGGTATCACAGTACATCAACATCAAAAAAAGACTTACTGTGGGAGCTATGTAAGTTACATAAACACTGCATCAAAGTTAAGGAAACAGACCATTCAGAGGTAAAAGCAGAGAGACTAAGTTAAAAGATTTTGTTTAATCCATGTCTCCCTTAAGCTCTCCCAGGTGCCTTTGGACAAACTGCTTAAAAATTCTCTTCACAGCAGTTTTCTCTACCATCTGTGATCTAGGAAAAAATACCCTCTAAATTAGCCTGTCTTAAGAATGATGGTGTTGTGAAGTTTAGTGGTGTAGACCATTTAATAAACAGTCAAAAGCCAAACAAGCCATAGAAAAAGTGTTCCTATACTTCAATTTAAAACCAAACACTTTGGTTGTCCTAGGCCTTCCCATTACACCCAGAGCTCCTGGTGATCAACATAGTTTATGAGTTACTGTCCTAAACTACAAGTCAACTTCCTTTGACCTCGTCATCACAGTAAGGCTATGATGAGTTCAGTTCCAAAAAAAAAAGTGGCTCTAATGTGGCTTTTCTGGTCAAGACGTTCGGAAACAGTGCTTTGTTCGAAGCAGCTAGCCTTTTTATGTACATTTTTGAGAATACAAAACTAATACATTACCTATAGCTACAGAAGTAAAAAATTTTCATGAACTTAAAGGCATGACAAAAAACATACAAACAAAACATCAGTTCCATCTGTAAGGAAAAACAAGCTAACAGAAAATGGAAGTATCAACAGAAGTTACTTTTCATCAAAGCTATACTACTATTAATTACACATACTATTTTCTCATTTATATGTAGTAATTAAGACTAAAGACTGTACTTCGAATGATATCAAATATACCTTGAATTGAAGATGTAGCTGCATATTACTTAAAATAATAGAAAAAAGACAGTATCTCATTCTCAGCAAAGCAGAATGTGAGATATCATAAAGCTCAGAAAATTGTAGTGGTTTAAACTTTTAATCCTTTGGAAAATAGAGTTACAACTTTCTTCACATACTTCAGTCCTGGAGAACATCAATGATATTTGGATTACCGTTTACAGAAGGGTTAACAGTTTGTTAACATATTTTTCAGAGACATAAGTTGCACTCATCCTTCAAACAAGGACCAATCTTTAGTCTAAAAATTTATTTTGATTTTTGGTCAAAAGTATAATACTTTAAAAATATGAGAAAAAACCAGACAGGAAATAAAGTGCACTTACTATTATTTGGGAAACTTAACTTCTATTTTCAATGTTCTAGTTTTCATCAGCCTAGAGATGGATTGATTTACTAATGGCGGCATTACTACAGTGCCTTCTAGCGCTAATAATTGACCCTGGTCTCATTGAGTTTAGTCTTACATAATAATGAACAGCAAAAGCCCTTACAGTTCAGGTACATGATACAAAAGATCTCATTTTCTCTGTGCTGTGCTAAGCACCATATGCGCAATGCTGCCATCAGATTTGGAGGGTGCATAAGGAAGTTTGCGCATCTTTATGGGGAACTTCTTCCAAGCATGAAGGGCAGCACAGAGGTTCCTGTATCTGAAAACAAACATATGACAAGGAGCTGGACCACAAACCATTAGGCTTTGAAGCTGACCAAACTGATACGTAGGATGAGGATAGGCTTGGAAAGGAAAGACTAACTGCTTATTCTATGGCCAACCAAAAGTAGTTAAAAAAAAAAAAAAAAAAAGAAAGAAAAAGAGAAAAAATAAGTTCTATGACCAAAGCAATGAACCAGTAATTATTTTTATTTTTAACTCTCCTAGGATCATCCAGCTAGGTGACATGACAGCATTAGCCAAAACTGCAAAAAAAGAATGTTTCACTAATCAAGATGAAAAATTATGAGAGTTTCATCTGTGCATATGGACAAGAAAGGCTCAATTTAGAGATTATGTGAAATAAATAAAAACTGCAACCTTTAAGACAGCCTTAATATCAAATTCCAGTCACTATCAGGACTTGCTAGAACTTCTTTAGAGTCAAGCTTTGAGGTTGAGCTCTACAGCAGATATTAATCGTCACTTGCGAGATCTACATTTTAAACCTACAAGACCATCTTTGTCTTGTGGTTATTTGGGGAGTAGAAAAAAAAGATGATGGTGATCTCATGTTGCACAAACTTATCTTCCTTCCAAGGGATGGGAAAGTTAGGTGATACAGGGAAAAAAAAAAAAAAGGAAAAAGGAAAAAAGAAAAAAAGGCCTATGAATGTTCAGCAGCTTCCAACAGCAATGGATGTCTAGGTGAAGATAAACAACAAAGCAAAACACCACCACCAACACCACCACACAGCAAGCCCTTCTCTTTCCAATGCTCCAGGACACGAAGTTATTTACTTCACAGAAACCAGGTATTTCTCAAATGACCACACTATCTTGATCTTAGTTATTAAAGCGGCTATTGTGGCAAAGCAAAGCCTTTGTAGAGAGTGAAGCATTGAAAACACTGAGACATGCATTTGACTAGTTTGCATCCCCAAAGCAACATGGAAACAAAGTTTTCACTGTGGGGGAAAAAAATAAAATCCTTTTAAGACTGTTAACACAAGAGTTTCTGGCAAGCTGAAGCTTCTGGTGAGCCACGACTTCAGTACTTTGGATCACTGAAAGTTGGTTTGCTTAAATTACAGGAAAACTCGAGTGTGTTACATAACAGAGATGCTGATGCCTTTTCTCTCGTCTCATTATCAGTAAAAGGCACTTGCAAAAGCAATTACTGTTTAATAACTACAAAAAGTGAACTGGTCAGACAACCATGCTTTAATTATTCACTTTAGTTCTCAATTTTCCCTTATATTTTCCTCAGAAAGTATAAAACAGTTCAGTGGCATATGTAATTAAGCAGAGGAAGAGAGAACAGGAAGAGAAAACAAATTAATTTGCCACAGACAGCATCTTAAAAAATTTGAAATTAAATATTAAAGTGTGAGATGAAGAATGCCCTAGTAAAGAAAGGCATTTGAAATATATTCTCACCCTCAGTATTTCCTACTCTTCAGCTCAGGCAGCTTCTTGCTTCACTATTGGCTTTTGTGAACCACATACTTTGGACACGAACCTCATTCCTTATACTATGTACAATGATGAGAAGCACAGGCTCCACTAAATGACTAAGCAGCCGAGAGTTGGGTAAATCAGCATTCACAGCTTTCTGGCACCTAAGTCTTTTTGCCAAGATAATTCACTCAAGCTTCAAAACAATCTATTCCAGAATCATGGAAAACGTGGCAAACACCATTCATTAAATTCATCTCATTTGAAGAAAAACACTGGGTTGCCTGGGTAAGCTCACCAAGTACTCTTCAAAGCAGCCCTTTTTTATTAACTTCTCTAATCACCAGGTGATAGGTCATGCTCATTCTCTCAACAAGAATATAGAAAATATTCATGTGCCTGGAATAACTAAATAGAAGGGACGAGTGGGAATCCACAGTCCAAGTATATATTAAGCAGGTGAGAAAAATGGGCTCAGGTCTTCCTCACACAGAAGAGCTGACCCTCAGCCTTCTCCCATCCTGAAGAAATACTCTAAATATTTAAACTAACATGTAAAAAGGAGTCCACTACCACCTTCTATATTTTGCATGGGCCAGCCTGAGAGGGCCTACTACACAGAACACTACAGATGATGTGAGGAAGAGCCAAACTGCTGAGCCATTAGATGTCTTACGAAAGCTGGAAGGGACTTTTCATTTTCAAACTCACTTCTAAATCCTGATTCAACTTGGGTTCTTGAGATAGCAAGTAAGAAAGTTTGCAAGATCTGGTTTGGGGAACAGGTGGTTCACACATGGTTCACCCAACTTTTACTTAGAAGAAACCCCAAAACATTTTGCCCAAATGTTCACTAGGGGGTAAGGAACACACTTCACGTGGAAAGATACAAAGAAAGATGAGCAACAGCAATAAAAAGCATGTGCAAACCCACATACAAATTGAGACAAATGTGACAACAGAACTGGGTTTAGCTACAGGTTAGTTGGCATGACAACTGAAGAAACAGATTTAAGTTTGGGGTTTTTTTTCCTTTTTTATTTCCCAGTGACAAAGGCCTTTTTACACAGGGCAGCAAGAAATGGCTGTACAAAAATCTGGTTGGCAGCTACTGGAAGCGCTTTGCCCATGGAATTAATTCCCCGTTATCATGTGCGACAAGGACACGTACATGCCAACTGCAGCATTAACCCACGGCTACGACAGGAGTTAGGACACGCTCGAGGACCATGACTTTGCTGTTGTGTAGAGAAGGTGCACGGGGATGGACTAAGCCCAACTTGGTAGCTGGGATCACTGCACAGGAGAAAGCGGGGAACCCGCGGCGAACACAGGGAAAGCGAACGGCTACGTCGACGCGGCCCGGCCGCTCCCGGTGGGGCGGGTGGGCCCCCGGGCTCCAGTCGTGCCCGGGGCCCGGCGCAGCCGGCGGGCTGCCCTCACAGCGCGGGCGGAAGGAAGGAGACGCCGCGGGTGGCGGGGGGGGGGGCCGCGGGCCTCCCCTGAGGCCGCCTCAGCACAGGTGAGCGCAAGGGCGGCGGCGGCGGCTCCGTCCCCGCACCTGCCTCACTCACCTCATCCTCCAGCAGCGTCGGCAGAGGCTCGAAGTCGTAGCAGCTCACCTCCTCCTCCTCCTCATAAAACACGTCCTCTGCGGAGCCAACAGCCTCCATTCCGCCCGGCGAGGGAGCAGAGGCTTCACCCCCGCAGCCTCCCTGCGCGCCCGGAGCACGGCCCTCGGCCGCAGCGCATCCCCGCACCCGCCCGCGGGCTGCCCCCGGCGGCGACCCCCACGGCGCCGGACCCGCCCGCCTGCCCGTCCGTCCGTCCGTCCCGCTTTAACCCCTTCCCCTCCCGGCGGGGCCCGTCCCGCGGCCCGCCGCCGCCCGCTTAAGCCCTCGGCTGGGGCAGCGCTGCCATGGCAACGCGGCCCGCCGCCGCCTCGCCCGCGCGGCGCGGCCTCACTGCGGCGGCTCCCGCCCTCCTGCGTCGTCGGCGCCCGCCCCCGCCGCCCGCCTCGCCCCTCGCCCCGGCGCGGCCCGGGGCGTCCCCGAGAGTCAGCGGGGGCCGGCCGCCAGTCCCGGCGCGTCCCCCGCGCCCCCTTCTCCCCGCTGGCGGTGGACTCCCGTCTAGACGGCGATGGCGCGGCGGTGGGCCCTGAGGGGCGCGCCCGCCGCAGTGCCAGCTGCGGCCGCCGGGGCCCCGCGGGAGCCGGGGCCGCTCCCCGGCTCGGCTGCGCTCTCCGGGCGAACGGGGGCGGCGGGAGGGAGAGCGGGCTAGTGTCGGGCGAGGGGCCGGGGCGGCGGCGCTGCCTGGCGCCCGAGGTACTGGGAGTCGGTACGGCCGGAGAGCTGCTCCCTCCCGTGAGGGGCACCTCGGGTGAGCTTAAAAGGCCCCGCCCGGCCTGCCCGTGTGCCTCGGCCTCGTTTTGTCGTCACCGGGTCCGCAAATCGCTGGTTTTACTGGAAAATCCACAGCGTTTAAAATTAGGCAGGTGACCATGTATTTGCATGATGGTGGCCAGAACTCCTGACGCGGTTCATAACAAGCACAAACAAAACCAGTCCAGTATTGCCAACGTTCTTTTCATTAGCCCTAGCCCATTTTTGCTATCCACGGGGTTTAGGGTGCCTAAAATAACTTAAGACTCCCTTTGAAATTGAAGGTTCAAGAGGAACGATTCCTTCAAAAGTGCCACCTGCGTAGGCACGCTTTTGTTTCAAGTAAACCCCATTGTAAACTGCAAATGGTGGTGTGTAAACGGGCCGTGGCCATTCCCCTTTCTGCTTGGGAAGGGGAATTGGCATTCGGTGACGGACAGGTAACTGTGTGCTGCACGAACGCCTGAGCAGGTGTCTCCTGATTTAACTTTAAGCATGCGTGCTGCCACATCAAAATCTTACATGTCCATTTTAACCAGTGCGGTGGATGGAGAGAATAGACCGCTTTCTCCTGTAATTAAATTTCACAACTACAGGTACTGGGAAAATAATAGTGCCATTTTCATTATTCTGCTTTCCTGTCTTCCTATAATTCTATGTCAAAATGGAGTATGTTAATGAATTAATCTGTGCACAGTACATCAAGCAAAGCAAGAGTTTTACATTATTTTTTTGTATGCAGTACTCTTTCGAAAAGATTAATACTCTATTAAAACATACATTAACAAACACTGTGAAGCAAACAAAGATACTTTGACTAACTGCCCCATAAAAGTCATCCTCCAGCAGTTGTAGGATTTCTCCCAATTAAACATTAATTGGATACATTCCATGGTTATGGCATGCTGCTGAGAAAAAACCCAAACCCAGGCAGATTGGAGTATTTCATATATATGCTGTCTTCTTCCTAACATTTTGAACTAAATTGATGTGAACAAAATGTATATATACATATAATTTGGTAACTCAGGCTTTTAATTGTGAACAAATGTTAAAGCATGGGAAACAGTGAGTGCTTGGTGCTCCTCAAAATAAAGCCCAACATTACTCCAATAATAATATTATTATAAAATGTTTCTTAAAATGTATTTCACCAGCATATTTGGCAAAATGTTATTCTCAGGCAGCATGATCTACCCAAGAAGAACCCTGAATTCTGGACCCTTGTGGGCTGGACTCATAAGTGCATTGTAAAGAAAAAGAAAAGAGAAAAATTTCTCTGGTGCATAAATTGGGTCTAAGATCTACACTCGTCCATAAATACATCTTAGATGAGCACTCCCTTGCAATCACCACTTCAGCATTCACAAGCGTTTCTGAAAATGATAGTTTAAGTCAAACCTATGGATGCTTCACAGAAATTAACATGGTAGTTTTGCAAGGATTAATATTTTTTGTTGAGTAAGAGAAATTCCCTTGCTAAAAGCGATTAGTAATTGAGTGATAGGGCATTTCTGCGTAAGGTTAGCAGACTCAGATTCAGATACATACCCGGAATTATTTGGACCCTGAATCTAGGCTTGGGTAGATTTTGTCAGAGTAAGTGACTAACTGACTGCATCCAAGTGATTTGAGATACTTGAGACCAGTCTCCCAGTTGCTCTGGTTAACTTACTTGCTCTACTGAAGAACTATTTCTGCCAAGTGGAATATGTACAAAGTGGAAAACAAAATGAAATAAACATAGGATTCCTCTGTAAAAAAACCTTGTAGCGGACTTGGCCTTATCACAAGTGCCTTGATAGGCAGGACCGAGCCGTCACTGGAACTGATATGGTTTGGTAGATTTTTCCAGAAAGATTTTGCTGTACTTTGCTCTTATCAGTAATTCTGTTGCTTTGCTTTCCTTGTTGGTCTCACAGTTGAGGCAACTGTCAGAAAAGGCATTGTAACTTGTTTGATACATTCATGTAGCAATTCTCACAGTAGAATATTCATTCTTATTAACATCTGCAATTAATCATGGCCCATGGGAGTTGTTGGAGGACATGCAACACTACACAGTTCAGCATTAGGAAAAAACCACCACATGTAGATGAAGCTGTCAGTTTGTCTGCAGTCATATTTTCTGTTCTTTCTTTTCCACAATATTGTTTAAGAAAGTTAAAGTTCTTAAGAGGTCATTGTAGGGTATTAGTAGGCATTTTTTGAAAGATGTTTTGATGGATATGTGAGTGCTTGTGGAAATTATTTTCTGAGTCTGAGGCTGGCTGAACATGCAAGTGAATATCATATTAAAACCAGAAATATATAGAAGAGCAATCAGGTTCTCAAAGGTGAGGGTTCTCAAAAGGCAGAAATAAAAACGTTATTTTGCACTAGTAATATTCTATAGCCTGAAAAGAAATAAGAAATGTTAGCATACATTAAAGGAATATACTGTGACTAAAATTGTTTTGGTAAAGGATATTTGAAACAGGTTTCATTATGGAAGTACCAGAGAGAGGTTTCATTTTGCTGTGATCAGATCTTGAACATGAACTGAGATCTCTTTAGAAACAACTACACCAGGAATCACAATTATTAGAGATTTTGACTTCTTAATTGTAGATTAGAGATCAAAAACTACTTGGCAGAGGTAAACTCCAGGTATAGTGTAGATATATATGAGAAACCTCTTGACCAAAAGAGTAATTGCATCAACACAGAGTTTTGTATCTTACACTTGGTGTATGATCACAGACAATACAGAGGGACTGGATCTAATACTCCTGATTTCAGTCTTCTCACAGTTTAGCATGCTCCCCTTAAGCTGTATCTAATTTGTAGTAAATGCAGTAGAGTTAGGGCAGTTTGTAATTTTCACATAAGCAGTGTTTGCAGCAAAATAGCTGACTTGATTTCTGTCTCTGACAGCAGTCAATGGCAGACGTCTAGCGAAGAGTGTAGGAACAAGGTAGTTATATACTATGCTCTTCCAGTACAGTCTCACAGCCTCCAGAGTCGCAGTTCAGATATTCCCTAAGGCAGTGGTAGTTTCTACTGGTTTAAGAGACACTGGAATATTTTTCTTTAATGAATTTGTTCATTCACTTTTTGAGTCTGAATAGTTTTACTATCCACCATATCCTACTGCAAAATTCCTCAGCTGACCCACACATTGCATAAAGTAAATTCTTTGTTTCATTCGAGGCCCCTAATTTCTTGTGTTTGAAAAGGTGGTAGATAGATTCCCTATTTATCATCTTTCTATCATTTATGATACTATAGAGTTGTCATATCTCCCCTAGTTTCATCTTTTCAGTTGAAAGGTCCTGGTCTAGTTGCTCATTTGCAGAATAGAAATTTTTCCATGACTTTGATCATGCTTTAGCACTTCATCGTACTTTTTCTAGTTGTGTCATTATGTAATTAAAAATTGTGAAAGAGAAGGTTGGAACCTGAATGAATGAATGAGAGGAAGAAAAAAGAAAGAAAAGAAAGAAAGAAGGAAAGAAAGGAAGAAAGAAAGAAAGAAAGAAAGAAAAGAATTGGTAGACTCTCAAGAGATTTTTGAAAATAATATATTAATGACCTGCAAACTTAAAGGAAGTACTTCTCTTAACCATGACACTGATTTAGTTATGAGCCTTGTGCTTTTTACTTCCAGATATCTGGATTCATGGGATATTGTAAAAAAATAATTCAGTGGGCGCTAGCCACAGAGAGTACATTCATGGTAATTCAGGGAGTGACTGTCAGCACCCCTGTCTCTGCAACATAACCTAAATACAAGCTACAGGAGAAAGGAAATTGTATAGGGTACTACTGTTATGCCACTTTGTGCCACTGGAGATGTCTTTCATGTTCTTTTGTAGGTTTTTCCTTTTCATTATAGCACTTTGGTTATTCTTTTTAATAGATTATATAATCATAATTGACTATTAAAATTTTGGAGTATCAGCCTTGTAGATGAAAGGTACACATTTGTTACACTATAATTAGATTGTACATTCTCCTTTTAAGAGTTTTTTTTTTAATGGTACTTTGCCTGAAGGTTCTCATTTTAATTTAGTTTGGGTGAAACAGGGAACTGAAGGATTGCAGTATAAAGAATTGGGTTTTGTGTGTGTATGACTTATATCCTTTTCAATTGTTTGGTTTTTGTTAATCAGAGATTGCTTTAATGGCATGGGCTTTAATAATTTTACAGTCTATGAAACTACTGTTCTTCCTTTAGCAGTTATATATATTTCAAGACAGAGAAAAGCTTTCTGCCAGTTGCCAACTGCTTCTGCCTCTGTGGCAGCAGTGAGAAAGCATTGTAGTAAAAAGCAAATTATGTGTTGCTACTACTGAAAAACCTGAAAGAATTCAAAGGTAAAGACTGCATTTTTTAAACCAGCCCCATTGCTGCTACGAATTGTATATGAGCATAAATCTGCTTGCCTGAAGTGACAGGTTAGTTTGTATTCCAAGTACTTTGGAATCTTACAAAGGCAATAGGGATGTGTTAGCTTTGCATTTCTGAAGAGGATCAGAAAATTATATGCACAGACTGCTTACTGTATGGGAAAACCCTATATAGGTATTCCCTTTTCATTGGTTTGAATGGTAGAAATGTAGACTTCAGAATCATCAAACACAGTCTTTAGTCATTATAGGCACCTGTCACATCATCCTTTTCAGAGAAATATCAAACTCACCTGTTTCTGCATGTTAGGAATCTTCTGATTTCCAGCCTCTACTTATACTTATTCACTTTTGCCCCAGCATTGTCTTTTATCTTTTAATCAGGTGCTTAGGAGATCTGATCTTTTCAATAGAGTCCTCTTATATCTCCCCCTGCCCCCCCCCCCCCCCCCCCCCGGTGTATTTCTTTATGGAGGCTTGTACATTTTTTCATCTTCATAATCTTCTCACATGTCCACTGTCTAAAGACTTTGATTTCATTGCATCTTCTTTGAATAGTAGTTTCATTTGTCCTCATATGAAAGATTATCAAAGGTTCCTTCACTGTTCTCCTCATGACATCCTCAGTCATCTAATATGTTTTCATCTGAACTGCAGCTGCACCTCCAATTCCTGTATTCTTTCTACGTGAACTCTTATAGGTGGCACTCCAGGCATAGAAAGCTGGCATCAGGAGCTACTTTAGGGTAATGTGCTTTGCATTTAGGCATCTCTACTTTCTTTGTCATTCTTTAAATATCCTATGCTGTTGCAGTTGGATATTACCTTCATGTACCAGCTGAAATGCAGGGAAAGGCAGCAGGAGTAAAGATATAATTTGGCCCCAATTGAAGTCAATAGCAAAACTGTCATGGCATAATTTCCTTTGAAGAGAACTCATTGGGATGCAAGATCAAAGACTGAAATTGTTTCTATTTGTACACAAATGGGAAAATAACCTAGTAAGGATCCAATATGCAAACACATGGCTTTCTTTTCACCACTGGAAAATTAGGACTAGAGGAGATAGGAGTCCAAAATCAATCCAATGCTAAATCTGGTATTTGGGAATTTCTGAGTCATTGTTTCATTAATTCAATTAGTTTATTAGGTTTGTCATAGGCAGTATCTATCCAGAAATATATGTGTGTGTATTCATATATATATATATATATATACACACACAGAGAGATCGATAATGGGATTCTTTCCACTGTTATCACTCTCGGTGTCTTAGTACATCCCAGGTATTCCCACAGTAGGCTTGTATTGCAAGGTGGAGACCACTTTGCTTGTTTCACACAGTAAAGTGAGGCATCATGGAAATAAATCACTTCCAAGATTACTCAGGAGGCTCATATCAACTGGAAATTTAAGCCATAAACCTGGAGAGCCAAATTTACACTATAATTGCAAAGCATCCTGCAATTGACTCTGAACTGCTTTAGTTTTGACATTATATAACATTGTCTTCATAACACAAATATTGTCTTTATAGTACCTATTGGTCCCCTTGCTCTTTTAATTCATTTTAGTGGTGTTCATTTGAAAACACTACAAAAAGTTGCACAGAAGATCATTTTAAAAGATAATGTGCATAATAAAGTCTAATACGATGCCTATGGCAGTTTCACACTGGAAAATAAGCTGCAGGGTAGTACTAGCCATCCTTCAGAGAAACACCTTGTAATAATTAACTAAATCTTAAATTCATATTAAAGAAACATAAAAATTAACTATGTGCAGGCAGAATTCTAAGCCTGAGATTGCTTATACTTCTGACATTTGGCTATTTCCTTAAGCTTTCCTCTGTAGAGATTTATGAGATTATTATGAGCTGCTCATAATGGAAAGGAAAACACTGACAAGACAAAGTATTCTCCTATCCGTGGGGCAGTGAATCAAACTGCATTGTTTAAATCCTTCTTGAAGTTAATGAAGCAGCAGGAAAAGTCCATCCTGAAGACCTAATGTCTCCAAAACAATCACCTGGTGTCCCCAACAGCTCATACGAAATCCACAAGTGTCTTTGTTGTTCTATTCCTTTCCCCAGAGACATGACCATTGTTATCCTGGGAATCTTTCTCAATAAAACATAAAGACAAACTAGAACATAGATGACACGAGCTACTAGCAACAGTGGTAATATACAATATTTACAATTTAATCTTTTTGATTTACTGTGACTATTTGTCTCCAGTGAGGATTTAGCTACTGTGTTTCATGCTTGAGTCACTGCAGTTCTTTCTTCCTGACATTGAATTGGAAAGGCATTCAGAAATTCCACCTGTGCAAGACAAAACAACCCAAATCTCCTGGGAGCGTACCAGGTGCTGTTCTCCATATTCCTTAGAGGCCCTCCAAAATAAAAACATTGCTAATCCAGCAACCTGTTTTCCATTCTTACCCTAGGAAAACAACTGCTCTCCATGGAAGCCCAAGGGCTGCAGTACTCCACTGTGAAGCTCTCAGGAGCTGAGATCAGACTGTTCTTGGCAGAGGGCCCTATGTTATGTTACTTTGTGCCAGAGCTGATTAGAATGAGTCTGATCACAATCAATTTCAGATCACAATGCTGAACTCAATCTTTCTGCCAAGCCCTTCAATCAGTAACAAAGATAGTTGAAAGAACTTTCAAAGGTACAGATCATCCAATAAAGTCACTTGACCTCACAAGAGGTGAAGAGCAGAGGTTTTTTACGTACAAACTGAGGCAAATCTCATACAGAGTATCACAAAATGTTTGTTGAAAAACACAGCAGGAGCCGTACTGAAGCTATTAAAAATGCAGATTTAATTTCCAAAATAGTTCCAGGAAGATTTTTATTTTTCACGATAGTTACAACCATAGAGGAAAAGGGCACTTGCTGAGGTTGACCTCTGCTATGATAGCTTGAAAATGCTGTGAGTAGGGTGCACTCCTGGCAGATAGAAGAAGTAGTCCTTTATGCAGGCAGGCTTTGAGTTTGAACCCTGGTGCCACATACAGATGAGTGCCCTTTTTGCATTCTGAGAAAAAACCCCAACACTTCTATTGCCAGTCACCCTAAATTAAGACTCCTTTCTAACTTCTCAATTCAGCTGCTGCACTAAAAAAATCAATTATTTGCACTACCCAAGTCTCAATTTTGTAATTGCTGCCTAGATAATTTGCTGATGGATGCATTAGTAATATCTATGTATTGTGGCACTGGGGACTCCTTTATACTGGGAAATGCTCCTCTGAGGAGAAGCAGTCAATACCCAGAATCTAGCCATAAAACTTATAAATACAACCAGAAAACATAGTTGAGACTGAATCTTGTACATTGCTCATGCAGATTAGCAGGAGAGAAAGTCTTACCAAAAGATCTCCTTTTACCAAGAGACCTCATCAGCAGAAGGGAAAAAATAGCCCCTCAGCCTTCTCATGATACAGGGCCTGAAGAATTGAGCTGCAGTCTGGTTTACACGACTGTAAATTTTTAGACTTTCCTGTCTTTTTTAGAACTAATTCAGAGGCAGAGGTGACTGATTTGCAAAGACTCCTAAAGACATGATCATTAGCTGTATGTTAGTGGAGCTCAAAACAGTGTTTAATGAGCCAGGAAGAAAGACAAATTGCTGAGTTCAGCTCAAAGTCTATAGTAGCTACAGCGAGTATGTGTTTGAAACATTTGTCATTAATTAGGCATCGTCGGTTACCTCCTGGGTGAAGCCAAAGCCATCTTGGGCGTCATAAAATCCATGAACTGCAGTATATGTCTCCAGAATTTGATAATCCAAATGAATCAACTGGGCCAAACTCTCTTCCAACCTGTTAGAACTATTGATTCATCTGGATCTATAACATGTTATTAAATTTTCATTCTTAGTAAAGACAGTTGATTTATATTAAGAAAAAAAAAGAGGAAAGATTGTGTGTAGTAGGCAGTTAGGTACATGAATATCCCATGAAGATACTCTCACAACACACAGGGAGAAGCAGAAAGAGTACAAGGTAGTGCCAATGCCTCCATCCAGTATTGCATAGGATTCTGCTGATTTCACAAAAGTTTTGGTCTTTGCATTGGTGTCTCCACAAACACCCCCTTTCAAGAGGCAGGAAAGAGTCAGCTACTTGTATCTCAGAGGCAATACATCACGATTTTAATCTTCCTCACAAGGATAGGTAAATTATTTCAATTCAGCTTCTTGAAATAAACCACGATTATTTGTAGGAAGATAGCCAGGACGGTTGAATGGTTAAAATGGTTAAAACAAACAAACAAAAAGGACCTGCACGCAAACTTCCCTAGTTAGACTCCCCTAATCCTGGCCTTTCCTTACTACTGCATGGAATAAGGGGGAAACTCTTCCTATTGTGACTTCTCTCTGAATACCCCCACATAAGGCCTCTTCCGCTTGGGACCTGAAAACACAAGGCTAGATTCACTTACATATTCAAGGTAACAACCTCCAGCCGTCTTAATGCACCTGACGCCTTCTGGGTTTCCCAGATGTAAGTAGTTGTCAGGGTGACATGGGTCCACTGGAATGGCTTTTATTCCTACTTTGTGCAAAAGGCTATCTGGGCACAACCAGAGGACTTGGCCTCCAGGAATGTTCTCCTGAAGCCAGAACCTCCTTGGGACTGCTCTGGCCAGCGTGAAGCCAAACTACTGGACATTTGGTTTGGTATGAAAAAAGAGCCTTCAGGTGCTACAGAACCAACACAGGAACATCCAGCCCATCAAGTATTCATATGGCTTATTCTGTCCCAGGCTTGGGGCAGAACAAAGCAAAGCCTAGCAGCAGTCTGGTGTGCCAGTTCCCCCCCGGCTGTGCCAGGCACACCTCAGCTGAAGCTGCCAACCTGGCACTGAGGCTCAATTAATCATGAGAGGTTATATAATAAGCACAGAATTCCAACCAGAAAAATTCAAACGTATCTGCACATAAAACCCTCATTGTCCAGTCTGGTCACTTCTGTTCTGCACCAGCTGCTTCTGTGAACAATTTTTCAGCTGATCCTCAAACAGTATCTGTCCTTGATCATTTAATCAGTATTTAAAGCTGTGTCTGTGATGTTATTGATCCCACTTGTGCCTCCAGTGTGCGTTTCCGATGGAAAATCCAGCACAGAGGGAAAGTGCAGAACATTTTCTCAGCATCTGCAAGAAGAAAAAGATGCATTTTTCCCCTTTCTGATTTTATGGTTTGTTGTATAATAGCAATAATCTCTATTGCTTTCATATACTTGCAATAAATGGCTTTTGAGATCGATGAAATGTCTGAGCCTCACTTTGGCTATTAATCATTCTCAGTAGCCATTTATTGCTTCATATATTACAAATAACAGAAGTTATTCCTTAAACCTACCCAGAGAGCTGAGGACTGCAAATTTCAAACCTAACTCTGAGAGACGGATTCACTGATGGCAATCCCTGTGTTGTCTTTTATAACAGTAAGTAATAATAGCAGCACTGTGCCTTCCACCTGCAGATTTCAAAACTCACTATACAGTGCATTAAGGAAAAATGAACCTTGCTTCTGTAGTTGAAGGAGGGGAGAAGGTGAGGATATAGGTAGGAAATATCTGTGAAGATACCTCACCGGTTTTTTTCTCATTATCTGAGAAAGCAATATTTCTAACCTGACAGAATTTGTAATAGCTGCCCTTGGTGCCATCCTGCTAGCAAAGCTCCTCAGGAGTCAACCCTCTGGCTGCAGCTGGGGGAACAGGCACTGACTGCCCTGGGAGAGGGGCTGTGTTGCTGTTCCTGGTCAACATCAGCAAGACCAGTGTGAAACAAATGTTCACTCAACAAACTTGCTCCACACATTTCCTAATCTGACCAGTCTTCAGTCCCTCTCTTTGCTCCCTACCCTCCTTCTGCCCAGGGCCTACTCATGTTTTTTGGGTAATCATAGAATAAAAATGGGCAGTGGCATCAAAGGAGAAAAATTCCCTATAAGTTTGGGTTGAGAAAGCATGTTCTAACCCTGAGAATAATAGTGTGGGTCCTTCACAAATAATGAACTACCATGAACTTGAGCATAGTGTGCTATTCTCTTGTATTAGAGGCGTCTGCTTTGACATATACCTGCCTCTTAGATGCCTCTGCTTTGATCATCCATCATCCTTTATTCCACAAAAAAATACAGAGCCTGTTTCTCAGTTCAGTGGAATTCCACATTTGTTTACTCAGGTGATGACACCGGTATAATTTCTTTGCCTACACATGGGACTTACCAAGTCTGGTAAGAAACCATCGTGACTAGTGGCTATGACCGCTTTGAATGCGAGCGGTCAGTTGCTACGGGGCAACCAGTGTGTTGTCACGACACGGCGCAGAACAACTTGCTGTTGCCATAGGCAGCCTGCGAGGCTGTGCGAGGTCAAGCCGTGCATGAAACCTGGCTGGCTGGGAATAGATGTTGTTGGGAGCTCAGAGAAAGAAACCCAGATGTCTTGTCTCTTCCATACGAGTTACATTACATCAGGGTAAGGGCAAATGGATACCTCATTATCCTGAAGATTTGCAGTCAGATAATATGAAAGTGGGATGTTCTCTCACCTACTTTTCTTTTCTGTAAGAATCAGAAAGCCAAAGTGAAACTGGACTGGCATATCACAAGTTTTTTGTTTGGGCCTCAGCCAGCGTGAAGAAACAGAGGGGAAAGCAGCTTTAATGGTTGAGACAGCATTTTGACAACAGGCTCAGCGACTGGCTGTTTCATTGGGTTTTTTTATCAACTAAAGGACAGAATTCACTTTCTTCTCCCATGTCTAGTCTAGGTACTGCACTCTCTAATGTTAAATTTTCACTCTCTAATGTTAAATTTTCTTTAACCTTGCCTCATGGTTGAAAGACTCTATCCAGATTAGTCACCTCAGTTCCCAGAGTTTATTTTAATGTTTTCTACAATTTAATAATGATCCATCCTGCTGTGTCTACTTCTGCGTACAAAATAGGTCTATACTATTAGTGACAGCAATTTTGTGTTACTATAGCATACAGTTGCAACAGGCACTGTGCGAAAAGAACAGCTGAAAAAAAGTCTGCATTAAAACTTTCCTGGTTTTCAACAAAAACTTTGTCATGTTGCATTTCCATTAGGCTTACATAAGACATTGTGCCACCCTGCAAAGTACCTATGTCTTAACAGTGCCGCCTTCTTCCATGAATTACTTCCCTATCAATATTACGAACTGTATTTTAATAACGGAAGTAGAGATGATTTGCTCTTTACTCTCTCTAGCTTGACAGAAGAAGATCAGAAGGGAGGGAATTGGTTTCTGTTCCTTATGCATCACTGGCTGAATTGTTTCCACGTTTCCAGTCTAATCTAAATTACACTTGTGTAACTCCAGGGTATGACAGAAGAGATGCAGGACTGAAACTGAGAGAGCTCTCTTGGAAGTTTCAAAAAGTATCACTGACCTCCTCCCCTACCCTCCCATACTCTCCTACCCTACTTTTCACAAAGTCATTTGTTAGGGATGACTGAGGTGGTTGTTCATACAGCTCAACAAGGTCTTGCCAGCCCTCTTCAGAACTGGGTGAAGAACAGATCTTCCATATAGCTGATGAATGCATATGAACCAATTAATATTTTACCTCTAGCTACCTGAGGAGGAATATAAACTTTCTTGCCTAAATATAAAAAATGATGTACTGGGTCAAACCAGAGATCCAGTTAGTTCAGCTAGTTATCCTGTCTCTGCTACTGGCCAATAGTATATTCTTAAGTAAGACTATAAGAACACAGTATGTACAGAATGATCCTTCCCCACTTTTAAAAATCAGCTTTTTACTGTGATTACAAAAAGACCCTTGTTAACTAGTGAACAGAGCACAGGAGTCTGGAAAGATGAGTTCTCTAAATGACTCTTCCTTTGAATTGCTTTGTGTCCTCAGGCAATTCACAAAGGTTGTGACTCATTTACCAAGTCAGTATGAAAATTTTCATCAGGCTTTGCAAGTTGGTAGGGACTGGATGCCCTTATAAAGCTGTGTGTCACTGCAGCATAGCTTGTGACACAATAGCCATAAAATCTGCTACTGACAATAAGGGAAAAATGTGCCATAAAAAGTGGCTTAGAGATGCTCTTACGTCTTGAAAACCAAATGGACAAATGAGGTTGTAAATTTATGATCCAGGGGAATTTGTACAGAGTAGAGTGGCAAAGACAAGTTAGAATTATGCGGTTGTATTAAAGTAACTTTTTTTTGGTTTATATTTTAATAAAAATAACAAGAGAGCTCATGAGCAGAGGACAATAGCATAAGTTGCAGAGAATAATAGCATAAGCACCTTTCAAATAAATATTCAATGAAAATTGGCATTAACATGATCTTGCAGCCCCAAAACAGAGACAAGGAAACTAATTTTGTATTGATTTGAAACACAAAGGTTTTCCTAAGACTTGCTGTATCCAAAATTCTCTACAGCATCTAAGGGGAGTATGCTGTAAATTCTTTCTTCTTAGAAAAATAATAAGACAATTGAGTTTTTCTTTATTTGCAAGTTGATTTCAGAAACCTCTAAGGTATTCCATGGTTATGTTTTGGAGACATTATTTATCATATTTCTATTTGGAAGATGCTATTCTCAACCCATCACTATGCCCTCTTCTTTCACAGTCGTCTCCCAACATATTTGTATATCAGTTTTACATAATTACATCAGTGACCAATTTTCAAAATCTAGAAAACAGAAACATAACTCTACAGAAAAAACCCTATACCTCATATTATGTCTTAATTTCTATTTGTTCTTCTATCTAAAAGAAAAATAAAGAAAACTAATTTACTCAGTGAATTGTATATATAAGTAGAAAAATATGCATGAGTTTCCCTGCTATATTCCAACAAACTGCATATTATCCATCAGTAATATTATCTGGTCATGTGGAATATTAAATAATAGGTTGGCTGCTTTCAATGAATTTCATCAAATATTCCTTTTATACTTAAAAAAGTATTACAACTTCAGTGAGAAAAAGGTCAGTCAGAAAAGTCCAATCATATTCTTCACCATGTTAGATAGAGCAGAGATTTTAAATGTCTGAAATAATGGAGTTCTGTCTTGCTTCATTTGATAGGCTGTCCTCTTCTGTATTGGCTGCTATTTGATATGGTGATAAATTTTCCTCTAAAAACCTCCAAGCATCTTCCAGGTTATGAAAAATGTATTTCATTCTTTACAAAACTATAATTTACCTAGTGACAAATTGTCACACGACCCTTAATACATATGTAGTCTAGTATTTTTCTCTTGTTCTTTAGAGTGTCATGATCAAATCTTCATTCAGGTTTGCTCAGAAAATGTAAGAATTAATGGTAAAAATTTTTTTTTTTTTTTAAAAGGTTTCCCTTCAACATCACCTGCCATAAAAAGGTGTATGCAAGTTTTTGCTTGCAAAACGTTGCTTGATCAGCAAGAAGGAATTTGCTTCCTGTTGAAGTCTGAATGTTACTATATGGCAATATTCTCATCAGATGGGCTTGCCTGTACAGAAAAGCTGACCAGAACAGTTCTTTTTCAAAATATGGTTTTCTAAAAAAGCTATTTTCAAAAGTAATAATTTACTTTTTGAGTGCAGGAATGATGTGTCAGAGGGAATGCATTCTACTCAATTTTGTTGCATCAAAATCTCTGCGAAGAGCTGGAGATGAAATTTGCTCTTTGCCTCAGTCTTTTAAGAGCAGCATGAAAGCTATTAAATAACATGGCTGTGATCACGAGCATTTGTGGCACGTGATCTGCCTCCATTCACAGTAAATCACTGAGTCATCATATTGCATATTCATAACATATACTTCCCAGAATATTCTCTCTCAGATCAATGGACTCATATGGTTTCTGTTATCTATTAGGCACTAGAGAATTCCACATACGAATCCATTCCTCTAAGTATAATTTAATTATAATTTGCTTTGTGCAAGGGAAAGGGCTGCAGGCAAGTTAAAGAGAAGGATACTCCATTCTTATGGTTGTCAACAAAGTGGTCCAGACCATGAGTAAGCAAACTTAGAAAATAAATTCTGTCATGTCAGCCAGATTATTTTCTTACTGGGATCCTAAAATACTGAAAGTAAAAAACAATATGGCAGAATAATGCTCTAACATAACATCAGCATAACTGGAGAAAATCTAGAAGGCTGTAACAAGCAGGCATGATCTATTGTAACTGCATAAGCTCAGAGTGGTTGTCAGCTGTTCCATGCCAAAGTCTGTACTATTAGTGGAATATCAATGCCATTATTTTTTAAAAGAACAAGCCTAGATTAATTTCTAAAATTTATTTCATGGACTCAAACCTATCTTCCCAAAGCCCAGAGTAGGAATAGACCTAGGCAAACTGGAGAGAGTTTGACAGAGAGGACACTCTTCTAACTTATGATTATGCCAACAACTATCCCTCTTTGTTCCAGTTTGTAGAAGGGGATTAAGAATGCCTACTCATCATTCCTACAGCACTCTTGAGAGGTACAAAAGCCAAATAAACATTACATTTAATTTTGAATAATGTTCCAAAAGTAACTCTTGCTATATTGTGCATTGCTGGACCATTATGTGACTGTTCATCTGCACAGGTCTGTGTATCTGGGAAGGAAATTGAATGTTATGCGACAGGAGAAATGGCCTTTGGTTGAGTTATGTCATAAAGTGCTATATTATATATTGCATTTGTCCATACCGTGGCCAGTGGCCAACAGTATCGGAACGTTGCTTTCATTAACATCTAGCTAAATTAATTGCAATGGGTCCTATCCTCTGCTGTCATGGGTTGCGTATCCACACCGTGGTCAGGGAAACTAACTTGAGTTATTCAGCAGAAAATCAGGGCTACCAGCCTCCTTAGATACCCAGTGGACTACTTGATGTCAGAGTTGAGCTTCTTGATACTGTTCAGGTGTTTTAAAGAGTGAAATGAATACAGCAGTGTTTGCATCAAAGAACAGTGTGTGCTGCATACTAACTATCTCCTTCATCTTTATGGAGCAACAATATCAATGACTGTCACAGACCTCTGTAACTGACCAAGCCACCCCTCAAGGCACAAGGTTTTGTCAACCTTTTTACTTCTTAAGATAAATCATATTTCCATTAATAGGTAAAATGTTACCTTTAAATCAGGTTTGGCTGTTATTGAGAACATCGCGAGTGAGGAATTGCAGGACAACAGAACAGAATTTGCAAGAAAAACCTTTCACCATAAATCCCTTCCAAAAGGAAAAAAAATTAACATTTCAGGCCCGATGAATTAGAAGTCCTGGATAGCATCCAGCAACCAAAGCCGAGCAGAAAACCTGCAGCTTAGTATCTTCTCTTAAAGGGAAGGAGCTTTTCAACTCCAGTCTGCCTTCCTCCGAGGGTAACCCAGTGCAAGTGCATTATCTCGATTCATGCAGTAGAGGACAGTATTTTACACATCATCACCTCCCTGGCCAACGTGGTGTGCTAACACAGCCCCCACTTTCATCACGCCCTGTCTGTTCTCCAAATACAAAAGAGGGGTTGCATTAAGTTGTGGATGAAGCGCCATGCATGCCAAGGATGAAATATTATCAAGACATAATTAAGTAATATCAACCACTGCAATAATAAAAGGATCAAATAGAATTTGTGTGTTAAAGGTGTGTGAGTGTATTGCTTGACCTGAGTTACGTTGTGCATGAGCACCCTGAAACTCCCATCCTGTTCTTCCTGCTAGTATTTACCTGCCCACCACAGCTGAAACCTGGGATAATAACCAAACTGCCACTCAATCCTTATCAAGTCTCTAAATTCAGCCATCTGCACATTCTAAACCTAGAATGCACGTCTGTGCTCTGAATTTCCTGGAACTTAATCAGATGATACTGAGTACAAGCAAGACACAGATGCATGAAAATCTAGGGGAAAAATGCATTTATAAAGGTTGTTAAATGATTTATGTCATGCTGGTTGTTTCAATGCTTAACTTAGCGCATCTAGGGAACTATTTAATTACGTTTTCTTTGAAAGATCCCAACTATTAGCATGTTATAACAGGATTGGGAAATATAACTATATTCTCAGTTGAGGCTTTAATATAAATATGTAATATTGACCTGCCTGCCTCCAAGTAAGACGCTGAGGAATAAATTTATAATTGTCTTTAAAAAAACCCCCATCAGCATAAAAGTTCTGGAGAACTAGAAATTAAGATTTTTTTTTTAACAAATTTTCCTCATGACCCACTTTTCAACCAGTCAGTTATTATGTGGAGCCTTCATATAAATTTGGTTATGAAACATCAATCACATACCTTTGGTGCCATCATGTTTATTTATTAAGAACAGTCAGAAAGTCAAGTTTTCTGGAACAGGATAGTAATTAAATGACACAAGGCAAAATTGGGGATTCCTCCTTCCAATTCCAAGATGCTTTCTGGTGACACCAAAGGTTCTCTTTAAAGTCATGCTATGTGAACATTTTCTACTTTATCTTGTACTCTTTTGTGTTTTCTCTTTGCTCCTCTTCATATTTATCTGTGCCTGTTCACAAAGTCACTGCTCAAACAAAACAGTAGGCAGACCTCATGTTCACAGGCAAAACTTGCCATGAAATACCACAGTATTACTCGTACTGTTTTATGTAAAAACCACAAGCATGTGTCCAGGTTCTGTTGTGTAAGGAACAGTAAAACTGCACCAGGAAAAAAAGACGTCTAGTTGCATAGACCTCAGTCAAATTACATCACCATTAAATTAATTCCCTATGTCATTAACACTTTTTATTAAACTCAAATTAGATTTGTGAATAAAAGTTACTAGATATTTTTGTCCTAGTATTGCAATGATAAACTGGTGCTGTGGGTATAAATTTGAAAGAGAAGAAGGGTGTCTCTGAATGGTCTATAGTCTCACAGAATTTTAGGATATTTCAGGTTGGAAGGAACTTCACAAGGTACCTAGTCCAACCTCCTGCTCAAATTAGGGTCAGCACTGAATTCAGACCAGGTTTCCCAGGGCTTTGTGCAATGGTGTCTTGAAATCTTCCAAGGATGGAGATGCCACAGACTCCCTCAACACCAGTCCAATGATTAATTATCCTCACAGAGAACGTTTTTACCTAATATCTATTCAAAAGCTTCCATTTCAATTTATAGCCATTGCCTCTCATTTTCGTACTGTAAAGAGCCTGTCTGCCCTGGTAGCTTCCTCATAGGTATTGGAAGGCTACTGGGTTTTTTTTCTGCTATGCCTTCTCTTCTGCAGTCTAAACAAGCCCAGTTCTTCTCATATGACGTGCTCCAGCTGCCTGGCCATTGTGGTGGCCCTCCACCAGCCTAGCTCTTAATTTCTTTCTGTCTGTCTGTCTAACATTGAGGTAAAGTCCTGCAAGGGAGGCATATTTATCTGCACCTATTCTAAAAAAGAATGTGACATGCTTTTATCAGTGTATTACAATTAATTGCAAAGTTTAAAGAAATATCTTTCATATCACTGTCATTAACTGGAATCTCATAAGCAAGTGACCATCTCTAGGCAGAAATAAAGAGCCACTAACTTGACCACAGACCTTATGAAATCCTTACGGTTCTGAGCTGAACAGCACTTACCTAAGGCTTTGATCAGCACGGCAGCAGTCTTCATTGTGTTAACATCCAGGCCACCTTAGAGAAGTCTTCACTACTCACAGTAGATATGACAATCTTGCCAGTCCATTCGGTGAAGGTAAAGGAAGAGGCTTTTCCATCCTGAAAGCTGAAAAAAAAAAAAAAAAGTCCAGGTGGTTCAAAGAACAAAATTATTCCATTAGAATATATCCCTTATCACCCTTGACCTTGACTTCGCCAATTTATATAGGCATGTAGCAGTTGTTCATCTATATTTATACAACTACCCAATTGCTGGGAATAAAAAAATAGAAATAATCTATTCATGCACATACACGAAGTTATAAATACATCTATTGGTAATAGAAGTATTAAATGGACTAGGCTATATATGCTATCCCCCAGCTCAGTTATAACTTATAATTTTTATATATAAAAATTCAAAGACTGAACTTCTGATCTCATAGTGTGCATGCTACGCACGTGGCTATTTCAGCCGTTGGGAACGATTCCAGTGAGATAATCACCTGGGGGAGGTGTGATTTACCAGAGGCCTGTTTCTGCATTAGTTCAAAGGTCTATTAGCAAATAAATGGAAAAATTGCAGCTTTTGAGGCATAATCCTTCTCATTCCAGAGGGACGATAAAGCAGAGGACTATAAAGTGCTGTAATTCAAGGCACGCAGCTCCTTGAAGACACGAAGTGTTTCCTTTCTAGGTATCATTAGCAGAATTAGAGTCATAAAAGGGCCTTATTTTAGAATCCGATCCATCTGGCCCACCTTTGTTAATTAGTAAGAATTCTACTTAATAAATAGAACTCAAAATTTCCTTCAGGAAAGGCCCTGCTAAGATCTGAAAATCAGGATTTCACAGGTTCTATTATGGTTAGGACATGTCAGACAGAAGAGAGTTATACAATGCATATGAGACATCAGTTATGTCTCTGTAGGCCAGAAATGGGATACAAGTTTCCAGAGGTGTGAGGGGGATTTGGGAGGAGCCCTCATTAGTGGTCCTTGTGTGAAAAATCTAAAGCGTTCTTTCTGAGGGGAAAAAAAAAAAAAGAAATTAGATAGAAAAACAGCTTTCCATGAAAAATGGTCCCATGGAAATAATTTATTCAGTTCTTTAAGTAACTCATAGAAGTTGCAGGTAGCATTTCTCAAATTACTAGAATCCTGGACATTATTTCTTGCTTCTGAAGGGCTTATGCCTCACACAAATAAAGAAGGTTGCCTCCCTGCTTTTACAAAAGGCACAGCTGTGTGTTTCAGAGCAAGATGCATTAAGGCACAAGAGAAGTATCTTTCCTTTTGCCTTTCAATGTGTCAGGCATACCCCAGGCATGTAACAAATAATAAATAAAATAACAGCATAAGCGTCGCTGGAATTAGAATACTATTACCATACTCTGGGGTCTCTGTCATGCTCTTTCATCTCACTCTTGGCAAACCACTTGCCAGTTCACATCATAGTTTGAGAAAGATCTGCCAGGATATCAGATGCACATGAGAACAAGAAACCCAGGATATATTTTTCTGTTAACTTGCTCTCTGCATTGGTGTATGTCAACAAGACTTTTGAATATAGCTTGTGAGTATGGGCCGGTACAGAAAAAGAGTGCAATTTCTAACATTCCTTTCCAATTAATTCTTAATCTGTCTTCTGAAAAAAATGGCTGATATCAAGGCAAAATACATGTCCTCGAGTTTTTCCTGCCCTTTCTCTGCTCTAATCCTTTGCTTGTGTATGACTATATTGCATATGTTAGGAAAGTCTGGTGGGGAGGTCTGTCTCTAGTAACAATGATCTAGGTTGTAGCAATTTGGTACCTACAGGAAGATGAACGTAAACTGCATAATGAATCCTGGAACTCACCCTGACGTGGCACCAATGGAGTTAAACACAGCCCCAAGCACTGTGATTCCTCCACCTTTATATTTTATCTGACAGTTCTCTTTCTCTCCCTGGATTGTCATGTAGCCCTTTTGCTCTGTCTGTTCACATTACACAGTAGCTCCTCTGGTGTCTCTTTCAATTTTTTCCATACAAATGCGTTCCCTGTGATACATTAAAATTTGTTCACAGAAGACTTCCTTAGGCTCACTGTTGCTTTGGCACACTTACCTTTATGCATAAATAATTAATATTAATAATAATGGCCAAAATATCGGAAGCATCTACAAAAGTTAATTTTCACAATATACGTCTTAATAGACTGCCAGCATAAAATTTCCCTTGTGGAGGACTTCCAAATTCTTCCATAGCGTCACTGGTTTCAGTGTTTGTATCGGCAAGTAGAGGAGCTTCCAGTAATATAAACTGGTGGTGGCAAAGGCTTTGACAAGGAAATAGATTCAGATCTGTGAGAAAAGACCATACCTGTCCTCAGGCAGGGCAGAAAAAGAAAACATTACTGTGTGTGGCCCCTAGTACTACAGGTTATATTACTACATAAATAAGGACTTGGTGGCTGGTTTAGTTTCAAAGGAGAATTGGCAGGTAACATTCAATATGAGGATGTTCAAGTTTTGCATCTGAGAAGTTAACATCTCCTTGAATAACTCTTTAGTGCTCCTCCTCTTTCCCCGGAAGAATTTGGATGTGATTTGAGCTGACACCCTCAGTTGTGTGTTTGAATAGCTCTATTCAGTGCTAGGTTACAGTTTACACGTCAACTTTCCAGACCTAAAAATCACGAAACTCTTGATTATGTTTGTCAGCCTATCCTGAGTTTTTACTTCATTATGAAATTTATTGAAAAAGAAACATTGAGCACTTGATTTCTCTCTTTTGGTTCTCTTTTAAATGTTACAGAAAAACTTACTGAATAATATAAATTTCCCCCAAAGGATTTGTATGTCTCCGTATCACGAATAGCTTATAAAACAGAAAAGTCTACTTTAGGAACTTTGCACATCTAAGTACTCTCTTGTTAATATACAGTTTTGGCCTTTTTGATTTTAAAATGTATAAATCCAATATAAATGAAAACACATATAAAAAGAATTATATGATCTGTATACTTTCCACAGAAAATTTAAACATTTAAAATGAATGAATTCTGAAAGGAACAGCTTTGAGTGTTATTGACTGAAAAAGCAGATGGTACAAGGGTACATTAGTGTCACAGAGCATTACCTTCATCCTTAGGAGCAGAGATGGCATCTCAATGATGCACTGGGCTTTTTTCATTGCTTTTGAGGTGGTTCAAGTCATAAAACATAAACCTCCCTGTTTCTTACTGAAGTTGTGTACTGGAGAAATTAATGTATTTCTGATTTACTCTCTGTGTATAGATTGCTTCTCTGAGGGGAAAATTCAGCTTAAAGCTGATAAGTCATTTAAGTCTCACCTAAAATGGAGTGTAAGTATGACTTAAATGATGCATGAACCTTGAGCTAGCCTTTGCAGAAGGGTAAACTCAGTTTCTTTAACACTCACACATTAGACTTTATCTGTTTTCAATTATAAGGAGGATGAAGGTTTGGCACATGAGGACACCTACCTGTCTTTTTCAACTTACTGTCTTTCCAGAGGCCCAAATCTTTTTCCATCACACGTGAACATGTGAAACATGCTTGTAAAAATAATTCCTGAGTTTTCCAATAACAACATTTACAATTATCTGAATCCTATCATAACATAACATAGAAATCTCTGCCAGTCCCAGAGTGCATTCTGTAAGGGTCACAGTGCCTTGCCCCAGGCTCTGCCATGCTTCCAGGGGTTTCCCAACCCAGAGAGCAGCAGCCAGGATGTGGCAGAGATGCAGCTGCCTTCTCTCCCACCCAGCCAAGCTTTTTACTAGAAAAACAAATTAGAAAAAACCCCATGAACAAACCAATAAAAGGGATCCTATTCACTACAGAAATATATTTCATAAAAATAAAATTCTTTTTATTAAGGACGTTATTCTCAGTTCACTTTAGAACAGTCTTAGGACAAGATATTTTGCTAGAGAGACTGCAGGAATATTAAATACTTAACTTTTTCTGGCTTCACTCTGAGGTCACCCTTGCCTTTTATACCTTTACCCATCTTCTCAAACACACAGGAACGGACAAGCCTGTTTGGAGCCTCGCTGTGTGACTGTGACAGACCCAGGAAGTGTTCGCGCTCCAGTATGACATTTTAATCTCCGTTAATTTTCACCTACTTTAAAAAATACTCCTCTAGACAAAGTTTAGCATTCAAAGCCTGCGTAAGCATTCCCTGGGGTTTTCTGTCCAGCCAGACATTGAATGTGTGTCTGGATGGCACCTCACAGAGAACAGCTGTACGTCAGCAGGAAGAAGGAGCTAGATGACCTCACAAGTCTTTTGCTGCTCTAACTGCTGCTTCCTGATGAAGGTTAAAATAATTTATATTAAACCGCCATCTGAGGCTGGGCGTTGATCCAAGCATGCACACTAGTCCACAGTATCCTTTTGCTAAAGAAGATGCTGAGAGTGCAGGGACTTGCCCTTGGTGTAGAGAAGTAGTCCATGCACCTGGCTACCTCTAAATTTCTCATGCCTTTCAGAAGGGAAGACGGCATGAAAACATGTCTGTGGCAGCACAACTGCCTTTGGAATTTGCATGCACCCACTCTAGGGCCCCCTTAACCAGACCTCAGAAAGACAAACAGCAGAGCTATCTCTTAGACATAAAGAGGGAAGACTCTGGAGACCTCTCCAGACTGTCCGGCCATGCTCTGCCTTGCACCATTTACCTTCCTGTGCTAATTAGGAACCATTCGCAGAGGAACTTCCACAAGACCATGGAGAAGAATCATGTGTACCTGTATATCTGTCAAACCAGTCTTTTGTATCATAACTGTGGGAACTTAAAGGAGCATTAGGGAAGAGAACTTTAATTTGGGACACTGTTTAAAAAATTATTTATTTGCTTTAGCTCCAGGAATGTCTTAATCTATAATTAAAAAAAAAAAAAAGAAAAATTAGCAGGATGTTTTAATGATGACCTGACTTGAGCAAAATTGGTAAGAAACTGTAAACTGAAATTAGCCACCAGAGAGAGCTCACTTGGTTCAAAACAGTCAGTGGCTTCATTTACTTTGGCAAAAATACTGAATAACTATGGAAGTTCAGAGAATTCAAACATGCTGTTGTTTATATATTACTATGCATTTACAAGGAGATGGCAGAGAGGATTTATTTGCTTGCCTTTAAAGGTTTAAGTTGATAACACAGAAAAAAATTATCAAATGAGAAAGCATTCCTACAATAACTTAACTAGTGAGTGCAAGATGATTCAGACTTGACACAAAGGGTCCACGTGACAATACACAACTATAGCAATGCATATGCATAAGAGCATTACAGGCAGCCACAGTGAGTGCATTTGGATACTTTTCTCACTATTGTTCTAAGGAATGGAACCAAAACAATCCCCTTCGAAGCTGCAAACATGCGTGCTTTGAATAATCCATTCAGCCCTAGTCAAATTTGCAGATGAGCTTTTGGAGCCTGTGAACGCAGGCTGAAAAAAGAGCAATTTATTTGTTTATTTAATATTGAAATGAGAGGAGACAAGAAGCGAAAATGAGGTCCACCTACCTGTTTTTGATGGGTCCAGTTATGACTGAAATTGTGAGTGGCCAGTAAGAGAGTGAAGAGGTAGGGAAATGTCTTTTGAATAGACACCTCTCAGAGTATCTGGTAAGGAGGCATGGACCCCAGGTAGGCACTTCTGGTTAAAGGTAGTATTCTTCTCATATACTTTAGCCTGCTGGAAGTCAAGCATATGGTATGAGCCACTTGCTAAGTTGTCTTTATAGTTGGTGGCGAGAACAAGGCTCTCACAGAAGGTGATTAGCCCTGCCTATCTCAGGAACGGATGAATTTTTGATTTGAAGCGCTCGTCTTCTGCCTGTAAGGTCAGTTGTTGTCTCTCTGCAGGTGATAAGCTTGATTTAGATACCCAACATTTAAATAGCTGTAATTAGTAGAGATTAGTCCTTTAAATGCTCCAACTGCTTAAGAAAATACGGGCTCTTTCTCTTCTAAAAGACAGGTTTGTCAGTGAAAGTACATGCTACAGGTTTCAACTGATGGTTAACAAAGGTCAACATTGCACACTGCCTGTCCATTTTGAGTCCCAGCTTAGGTGCAAAGGGGATGTTGAGGCCCAAAATGTTGGTAAATGGTGGCATTCTGACTCTTCCAGTGGTCAGTCCTGGAGGTAGGGCTGTGTCACAAGGAAGTCCCATCTTATGTGTCAAAAAAAAAAAAAAAAGCACGTCACATTGAATATTTATAAATCTAATGTTTCAGTTTTGGTTTTTTTTTTTTCTAGTGACAACTTAGACAAGTGGAAATAGGCTGGTTACTTGAGCAGAAATTAAATGAAACACAGCGAGAAGTGGCAGGTTTCCTCTTCTGCGTGGGTTAATGAGACCCTGTAGGACAGCAAGAAGGTGGTGTTAACTGTTCTGATTAGCTTGACCTAAAAGCCACTTCATGATTCACACACAGAAAATGTAATTTAAAATGATCAAATTGATGATCAAACACAGACTAGTTAACAATAGAGATTTTAAAATACCTCTTCATAGCATCTTCTGCTCCTTCCAACTCCATGCCAGCTTTTATTTAATATAATGTCCTGGGCTGTGAACAACTCCCACCAGAAATCTTGTATGTTTTAACACAGAGGATACTTCTTCCAGCACTCTTTCAAGTGACATCTTTAAATACACTGGATATAAATTCAGGACAACCACATCTCACTCTTTCTTATCCCTCCTTCCTGACCTGCAAAGAAGTAGTCTCTTTGAGGGTGCCCTGTGCTTAGCTTGCTGGTGAAATCTGTCTGGGAATGAGCTTGCTGAAAGCCTTCATTGCATGAGAGTGCACTGCTGGATGCCTGCTTTGGGGAAGCTGTCCTAGAAACCCCCTGGGAATTCTCTTGTTATAGATGAACACTGTCGACGCTAGATTTTTCTCCTATTGCTAGCTATTTTTGTTGGTGGTGCAACTTCATTACTGATGGGGAACTACTGGCATTTTAATCAGGGGCATCTCATTCTGATCTAACTGCTGGTGAAAAGGGAAAAAGAGGATATATTTGACCCATCCTTCTAGCAAGGCCGAATTCTTCCTGTTGAATACTACAGAGCCAGAAAGGTAAGACTCTTCAGATGATTAGAGGGAAGATTTGAAACTCAATTCTACAAACAGTAGTTTGAAATGAAACCTAAGCTGCAGGTTCTGCTATAATGAGAGCAACAGGTTGGACAAATTAAAGAAAGATGCAAAACATATAGGTAATGTAAATCAGCACCTTAACTAATCTTTGTACATGCAAAGGACTCCCTTCATACGTGTTAGAAACATATTTGGACAAGGGATATCAAACAGGCATTGGAGTCCGTTCCTTTTTTTTTTTTTTTTTCCATTAGTACATAGCCTGAAGTCTTTTCTAAGCCAGAAAAAATACATCTCCTTAATGTGGTCATTGTCCTATAGCAAATTAGTAGAGATCATCAAATCATTCATTCTACTGAAGGCCATTTCCAATCTATCTCATTAGCACAATGTTCAATTCAGTTAAAGCTGGGTCAGACTAAAGTGAGCAACTAATGGACTGAAACACTGCATTTTTTTATATAAAAGTTCCTGAACTCAAAAATATAATATCTCAGATACAAGATCAAATGATAGATTGTAGCATTTTCTTGAGAATGACTCTAAAAATAGATCATAATTTATCTATGCCTGATTTCTTCTGGGACAAAAAAAAAATGTTATAAAGGGATTATATTGACAAGATACAACAAAGACCAAGTTAAATCCCAAGGTATAACTTGGAAAAAATGAATGGCCTTTTTCATGTGTCTGAATGTCATAAAAATAGTGATAAAAGGGATAATCCCACCAAATACCATCCAGGTCATATTTAAATTTGAAAGCGACAATAAACAGCCTGTAATCTATGCATATTTTAAAACAATACAGGCTCTGGCACACATTCCTATTTGCATCTACAAAGTCAAGCTTACCAGCATACTGGTGAGAGTTGTATATAGTGACTTGTAAAATTCACTTGTGTAAGGTATGTTTTATACTTGCAGGTGCAAGAAATGCAGAGAGTCTCATATTTCAGTCTGGACATGATCCCAACAGTGCGCTTCTGAACTTCTGGCTACTAATATCTATGTTGGTATCACAAACAAGTAATCAGAGTTCTGCAGGGGTCCCAGGACATATTTAGCACACATCTACATGCTCAGTTACAGGCAGACATTAGGTTGCTCTGCCAAGCCAGTGGGAGGCAAATGAAATCTCTCTAGACAAGCTGGCAATTTGCTTTGCCTGAGGTAATAGACTGTGCAATTCACTCTGTGGACATATGCAGGGTGGACATATGCATGACCATGTAATTTCTCATTTCAGAACTGTTGCTTAACTTAAATAGCTTTCACACAAAAAAAAAAAGGGGGGGGGGGGGGGGGGGGGGGGCGGGGGAAGCCTGTGCTGTTCTCCTTAAAATTGTCTTGAAAATTGGCTGAAACTGACCCTATAAATACAAGTTAATTAGTGAACAGAAGTGTGTTTTTTTGATCCAGTAACAGCAATATGAAAGAAATACAAACTACTGTACAGTTCTGGTGCCCAGTGTAAAAAAATATGCTAAGAAACTGCAAAACTAAAATCACAATGGTAGATGGTAGAACTGTAGGAAATACCAAACAACTTCGCAAAATAAAGTTGCTTAGCTTTTCCAAAAGTAAATTAACAGTTTGACTTTTAATGTTTCCCTCTAAAAAGGGAAGCTCCTGCTTAGTAAGAACAGTCTTAGTAGGGATCAAAAATACTCACTGGAAATGGAGGACAAAATTCACATTGTAAATACAGCACAGGTTTAACATTAACTACTGAAACAAGTAATGCTGAAAAGTGGCAGTTTGCTTTCTGGAGGATATACTTTAATCAGAAATCATCGTTGGGCTCCAATATATTGGTCAGTGTAGGTGGTCACTTCTGGCCTTCAAACTCATGAAAATATGAGTTAGAAGCGCCTGGTCTCAGGAATGGATAAATTAGCAATATGAACACTTCACTCTTTGCTAAGAGTGGCCAGAGTTTTGAAATGCCACAAATAGGAAGGAGAAGAGATGGCTACGTTCTCTCTTTGGCAAATTTATGCAGGTTAATCCTAACCTGAATTTATATTAATGCTTTTCTCAAAAAATGTGGAGATTATAACTCATGGGTAAGATAAGAAAAGTGGCACCTCTGTCCATAAAAGAGTGTCACATAATAGCTGGATTTTCAGAAGTATTTGGCCCAATGTTTCTCATCAGAATTGTTTTTAATATACAACTGTAAACTTTATACATAGTCACGATACGTCAAATTTGGTGCCTTCCTAACATCTTTAAAAACGTGAAGCCATAAATATACCTGGGGCTTAATTGTATGTTAACTTCTTAGTGCAAAAGAACCTTCATGTTCCCAAAAGCTAATTTTAATGTGACAGCTTTCAACCTATAGCTGTAAGAAAATGTTTTTGTCCTTGAAAAACTTACAATGAAAATTTGCTTTACAATATAAGGTGATTTTTCCCACTTATAACAACAGAAATTGAATGTTTTCCAGATTTCATTTGCCCACAGTATTTATTGGAAAGATGTCTATTTTGTTCAAAATTTTATATTGTGAAAAGGAATCCTGTGAGAAAAGGAATCCTTTGAGATGCTGTAGTTATAATAGCAATGTTTGTAGTTCGTTTTAGTTTTTTGGGGTGATGGTGGGGATGGCGTTTTTGTTTTCTTTTGTTTTGAAGAAGAAATATCCTTTCTTTGTCTTGAATAATGACCAAGTTGTTTGTCTTCCTGTTCAGCTTATATTGCTTAACATTTCAGAGGGAATGACTTACAGTTCAAAAGCATTAAAGTTATGATCATCACAAGCTTTTATTTTGGTGAAATAAATACATTTCTCTGTTCTTCCATTCGCCTGCCAGCACCGATGATGATAGGTATGCTGACAACTGTCAGGACTATTAATATACATTGGGGAAAGACAAGGGAAAGGATATAGCAAAGAGCTCTTTGCTATTGTTGGAAAATTTCTTAAACCAGTAACAAAATCCAACAGGTGAGAACCCCGATTTTCTCAGTTACAGTAATTCTATCATTCAAATCAAATTTGTGCAGTCTGCCTCCATGCTGGCATCTATCAGGATTAAGTGTAAAAACCCCCACCCAAACCTGACAGCATTTAGGAATGAGATTTTCCCTGTGTACAATGGAGTTTTTTGCAGTGGAGTAAAGTTTATGGAATTCAAGTAGCTTTTTGAGTGACCCAGCCTCCTGGTTTCTACAGGTGTCTCTGTCAGTAAACTCCAAAAAGCCAGTGTGCTGGAACCTCTTGTTTGAATTTCATGCGTCCTTTGTATTGCCATCAACGTGACCTTTCAGCACCTCACAACAGACTAATTGGCTTTTAGTGCACTAATATTCCAAAATCCGTAGGTTTAACTATGCCTGTACGTTACTGGGCAGGTACATTACTCTTATACAGATAAGAAAAAGGGAAGCACTGCACCAATTTTTAAAAAGGGTAAAAAGGAGGACCCTGGGAACTACTGACCTGTCAGCCTCTCCTCTATGCCTGGGAAGATCATGGAACAGATCCTCCTAGAAGCTATGCTAAGGCACATGGGGGACAGGGAGGTGATTTGAGACAGCCAGCGTGGCTTCACCAAGGGCCAGTCCTGCCTGACCAACCTAGTGGCCTTCTGTGATGGAGTGACTACATCAGTGGACAAGGGAAGAGCTACGGATGTCATCTATCTGGATTTCTGTAAGGCCTTTGGCACAGTCCCTCACAACATCCTTCTCTCTAAATTGGAGAGAGATGCATTTGATGGGTGGACTGTTTGGTGGATGAAGATTTGGTTGGGTGGTCGCATCCAGAGGGTAGTGGTCAATAGCTCAATGTCCAGATGAAGATCAGTGACAAGTGGTGTCCCGCGGGGGTCTGTATTGGCACCAGTGCTGCTTAATATCTTCAGTGACACAGACAGTGGGATCGAGTGCACCCGCAGCAGGTTTGTAGACAACACCAAGCTGAGTGTTGTGGTTGACACACCCAAGGGATGGGATGCCATCCAGAGGGACCTGGACAAGCTCAAGAAGTAGGCCTGTGTGAACCTCATGAGATTCAACAAGGCCAATTCAAGGGCCCTGCACCTGGGTTGGGGCAACCCCCAGTATCAATACAGGCTGGGGGATGAAAGGATTGAGAGCAGCCCTGCCAAGAAGGTCTTGGTTTTGCAGCACCGTTCTCTTTAATATTAACAACTTTTTTTTTCCCCCCACTGTGTTGCAAAGAAAAAAAAGGATGAAAGCAGAAATTATATTTCTGTGCCTGCAAGACAGCACGGTTGACAAGACACTTTTGGTGACAGACTGAAGAAATCTTGTCTGGATAATGCAAGGCACAAAACAAGCCAATATTCACCCTTCACTATCAGGGAACAGACATATATGATTTTCTTCCATACTCTACTCATCACATTGCTTACCTTAGTGCTTTGTTCTCTATAGCAGTTACTGCCAGTGTCAGTAAATTCTGACCTCTGTCACATAAGAGGACTATGGGCTTTTCTAATCCCGGAACAGGTCAGGTATCTAAGGGCAGAAAATAAAAGTCAATTGTCTCTTTGCATCATTCCTGTAAACCACAGCATTATTACAGTGGTCTAGGTAGTTTAAACTAACTATAAGGAGAGATTCTGCCAGAACTGCTTCTGCAGTTCTGAATTCAGCTCCAGGAGACAAAAAAGTACAAACAAATCTGCATGTCAGGGGCAACACACACACAAAGATCTCTCTCATAATAGCAGCCTATTAAACTAGACATAAAATGAGCAAGGAAGGGGAATGGGAAGGACAGAAAGAGAAAAAAGTTCCATCCATTATTGCGTCTTCCTCTTTGTAACTTCAAGTTTGTATTAACAAAATACAATTGAGCTCATCATTACTAAAGAACCTTTAAAGCACTTACATAATTTTCCTCTCCCCTGTAGCTTCCATGAAACAGATGCATGTGCATATTAAGTTATATTTTACGATTCATCTGGGGCAAGTTAGCTGAGACATATCTTTTTGTTTGCTACAAGAACAGCCTGGATTGAATTTTTTTTTTGGCAAATAAATTCCTAGTGAATGACAGAGTAAGGACTTTAGCTCCTAAAGTTACAAAATTACTTCTTCTGCTGCATGGCAAACCAAAGCAATGCATAGCCAGGTTCTTATGAGCTATCAGGGTACAACCTTAAGGTCACATGTCCTGACTCCACTTAATGCATTAAGAGAAAACAGTCCCATAGTATGGAGCAAAATAGGTTCAGCTGTGGGATGGCAGCTTTAATTGACAGTTTGCAGGTGGCTCTCGCTGGGTTATAGCTTCTCTCTAGCTATCAACTCACTAACTTATTTTTGAAGCCCTCCTAATGGGTCTGAATGCTTCACTTCTGCAAGGTGATGCTGAGAGAGCTGATGCATTTAGCCCTGAGTTTCAGCAGTAAGGTGATGGCTAGAATAAAAGTATGGAGGAGCTTCGGGGGTGATGGGCCACAGCATGCTGCAAGGTCATCAGTCCTGATCACTGCACAGGGAACACCTGGCACTAATAACATGAGATCGTTTTTAGTGAAGACAGAGTGAATTAGGTTGCCTTATATAACAAAGAACTTAGATTCAGATAAAACATAGCCAGCTGAGTGCTGGGAAAGACCTGGCTGGTTATTCTGTTGCTCAAGTTGTTTTCCCTGTCTCTAGCATTAGCTTAAGAGTCTTGAATAGCAGAGATACTCCACTCCATTACATTATACATCTGCCACATAAAAAGTTCTGCAAGCAGGTCTCCAACAGACAGGTCGTTAGGTTTGCTGTGATCTAAAAAGGCAATAGGTTTATAGACCTTGTCATATACTATAGTGGAAGTTATTTTTTGTATGGTATTGTTTATGTAACGAGTCCCAGGATGCTTCATGAAACTTCAAGGCTCTTGCACTTAAGTGTGAAATACTGTGCATGCAGTCATATACTTGGTCATTTCATTTCTGTTTTTTTGCAGATTGCCAGATAATTGTGCCACACTGGCTCAGCTTTCATTGAAAAATACTGACTTTACTTCTAGGGACAAAGCTACCTTTATAGTAACACTAACAAAGTAAGTAACTGCGAGATGTCCACTTGAATCTGCAGACAGAAGCACTAAAAGCAGTGAGAGTCACGTCTGTTCATCTCCCATTTATTGAACTTCAAAAGGAAATAACAGCAATTAAGTAATATCTTTCTTTTACAATTATTCTTCAGAAACATTACAGCAATAAGTGTATCCATTTTAACTCCCTTTTATTATATGACTACAAGAGTATGTGTCTATCTAACCAACTGCCTTTTTTTGCTCTCAATAACATATTGTGTCTCCATAGTAACATCATATAAATAAAAGATCATTTAATTTGGGAAATTCTATTTTTAATCAAATAATTATTTCTCATTTTCCATTTTTCTTCTAAATGCAATAAAAAAAAAATAAAAATTGTGCCAAGACTTAGTTATTGTAAGAGCATATATTGTGGCACAATCCAAATTACTGACAAGGTATGCAAGATCAGGGAATAATGAAATGAAGCCACCATCCAAATTGGAAATCACTCTTTTCTGTAAAGTATGCAAAATCTCAGGATAAAATATCTCAACTGTTAGTCAGTGCCAAGAGTCAAAATCACCTCATCTCTTGTGGATGCCAGGGTCACCTGAAGTGACCATCTCAATTATCAAATCGCAGCTTTACATCTTCACTGTGTTCTTTGCCTTTGCCTTGGTGTGTCTGTGAAATTAAATCTTCCAGTGATTAAGGATCTTTTATCCTTTACTTGTACTAGCATAGGTCCAGTTGGTTTTATGCCAATGTTATCATTTATGCTTCAATAATTCTTTTCTTTCCCCTGTGTTACTACCCCCTCCAGCCTTGATTTATTTTCTCTAAACAAGCCAAGATCATTCTTTATTGAACTTTATTCTGCCTTCAAACGTTACCACATATTGTCCATCTGTACTCTTCAGCTCAAATAATAAAAGAGTTCTACCGTCAAACTGGTTATCAGAATACCCCCCTCCTCCCCCCCCTTTTTTTTTAATACAGGTAACCAGAACTGTTTATTGTGTTGCAGATAAATTTGAACTAGTGCCTGATTTTTTTTAGCTTGCCCGATATGTCTGAGCACAGTTTTTACTTTTTCTCTTCCCTATTACATTAGTGACTCACAAATATGCTGTGACTGTCAAGTTTCCAAATGTTTAACCCCAAATGCATAACTATTGCTTTCCTTCCTAAATGCATGGCTTTGCTATGCCTCCTCTGTTCAGTGAAAAAAACCTTTTACTTACCATGGCTAGATATTCCTACATTCTGCCACTATTAGTAATATTTGTTCTAAAGCCTGTTTCTGGAAGGTCAAAATCTCCCATAAAGACAGTAAATCTTCCCTAATGCTAATATTTCTCTTTTTAATAACATTATGGAGATCTTTATCCAGCGCAAATTAAACTCTAGGGGGCTAAAGCAGACATCCAACATTATCCAACCCTTTTTATGATCCTTCCTTAAATTGTTTTTTACTCAAACTTATCCATTTTATCATGTTATCCCCTTTTTTTTTAGCTTAGCACCTTATGAATATATAATAGTCTTTCACTACCCTGCCTTTTATTTCTAGCTTGCCTGAACATGTACTCTTCCTATTTATGTTGCACTCTATTATTATTATTCTACCTCAGCTGGGTTACCCTAATTAGATCTGGTTGGACACCTTGCACCATAATGCAGTCTCCTCTCTTTTGTTGTCCAGATGATTTTAATTCCTATACTAATAGTTCTATTGCTTCTCAGTAGTCCCATATGATTTCCTAGCTAGATTAGGGATATTTCATTCATGGCATTGCTCACCTGACTACTGCTGTCACCAGCCTTTTCTCCTTCAAATTCCACAAATGACTCTTTCCTTGCAGCATCTCCACTGACCCGTGCCACTGCCTGTGGCATACTGAGCAGCCAGGGGTAAAACAGACTGGAAAGCAAATACCCAGTCCCTTCTCACATGAGAAGTCTACAGGTGTGAAAGGACCCAAAGAAAGGAGGACAAGAAGAAAATGTACTGAAATTCAAAGTCGGTCATTTTGCAAGGGATTCATTTGCTCCTAAGATAACTCATGTGAAGAGAGAGCTGGTGGCTTCCTCCTCTCCCCCTCCAGGTAATTCACCTGCTGAGGGTTTCCATGGTTTCTGGAATTGGTCTCCCTTCATCCCCTGCTGTACAGGAGCTGTGTTTTTAGGATGATGTAGGTTTGACAGAGCACTGGCTTTGGTGTTAGGCACAACAGAGACTCAGGTGTTTCCCCAGATTTCCTTAATGCAACGATCAAATATTGATCAGTCAATAAAGGCATCTCTGGGAATACCAGGATTTCAGAAATTAAACTGATGCCTGTGATGCTGCATAATTTCATCGTAATGTGCTATTTTAAACTGTTGTCAGTAGGCAAAACCTTGCCCTGGCAGGACAGTGGCGGCACGTGCAACAGCTTTTTCCCTACCTAGCATCCACATTTCTACATTTGAAGATGTGAGAAAGTTGTTCTATCACTTAGAGATGTTGCATCGACTATAGAGTTGTGTGGTTTTGTGGATTTTTTATTTTTTTTTTATAAATTCTAAAAATATCCAAAGATCTGACACTGGAGTAGAATCTAAGATTTTGGAGAAGAGGGATTTCTTAAAGGACTTGCATCCCAGGCAGAAAAAAAGAACTATGGAGTCAGATGAAGGCAAGCAGAGAAGTCATAGCTGACAGTGAGGATAAAAATGGTAGGGTTTATTCTTTGTGCAAACAGTCAAGCAAGAAACATTGTTTTGGTAGGAAATGAATGGGACAAATCTGACCTTTGTTATTCCAGCTCCTCTGAACTATTAAATAGGGCAAGTACTGAAATAAGGATTAAGGCTATTTTTGCTGCCACTGGAGCAGCACAAAACAGTCTTAGTGGGGACTGAGATCCAGCCGTAGGACTCTGTTAATTAAAATAGCCACTATTAAGATATTTACTGTCCCTAATAATCAGAGCTATGCAATTTGTACTACTGAGTAAACAAATCATGCTTTAGAAGTTCCCAACTGGCTATTACAGTCTAGTCTGTCAGCTGTCATTTAGTTACAAAACCAATTTTCCATGTAGTTTATTTGCATAAACAACATTTTTTCAAAGAGCTTCGTGGAAAAAGAAATCACATTAAACAAAATTAAAATTAGGTTAAAGTAATGTTAATAATCTGACAAGCTCCCCAAAGCCAAACTAGTCAAAGATTTTTTTAAAATTTCATGCTGAGGTTTTTTGATGTGTTCACCTCTCTAGGCAGACTTACACTGTGTTAAAAGAATGATCATTACTGCTTCTTGAATCCTGTTAATTATGCATGCATGTGCAGGGTTATTTGTAATTGGTCCCTCTCCAGATATTCTCTCATCTCTCTGTTTTCATGAAAACTTAAAAAATATCCATGCCAACTATCATTTCCTCACTAATATCTCTCTCTGTTTATATATTTCAGGTGTCCTATAAATATGTGGCCCAGATTGGACAGATATTGTCACATTGATTTTCTTTGGATGGACAAGTTGCATCTGCCAACATTGCATTATTGGGCCACCAACTGTTTTAACATAAAATCATAGACAAGGTACAAGGTACAGAACACTTTTCATAACTTGCATATGCAACTTAATATATTAAATCTACTCGGATAAGACAGAGACGTCATACAAGACACCCAAGGACTTTCACAGAGCAGGAAGCCAGCGGGAGTCATACTGCAATATAGGTCGGTGAGCAAATCAGATGGTTAGACTTGCTCTTTATAGTCTGTTAGAACAGTTACAATCTTTCCCTGATCTTCATTAACACTGTCTGTGTGCCTTCACATCTTGTACCATGTACCATAGCTATCTTTTCAAGGTAGGAGCAATACTTTAGTCTCCTACTTACAAAATTTATTTTATTTTCAAATAATATAAGCTTTTTCTCCGTGTATTATCCCAGTATCTTGCATTTCACCAATGTCATTGAAACACTATTGTTTTCACTGAAGAAAATTCTGCCCCTGAGATATTAATCTGACCGAAGATTGTACGTTAGACAACACTGCAGGGAATCCCATTACAGTTGGAGTGGCTAAAACATTGTTTTCCACTGAAAAATACTGAAGGATGGGCTTGCAAAGTCTGCAGATTTTTGTGGAAATCTCTTTTAATGTGCACCAACCGCCCTGCAGGACCTGAAAGAATTGTTAACAAGTAAGTTTTAGATAATACCTGATCTCGTCTATAAAATTTGCAGTGCTCTACAGTCCCTAGTGAGCTTTTAGCTCTTACATTTATAATGTCAGATGAAGTTTACTGAAAAGGGAAAATATTGAAGCTGCTGACTAAATAAATATAGCTAGATGCCCATGCACCTTTCTCCTGATGACACTGACGTGACGAAAATTTGCCAGTGAAGATGGCATTTGCAGGTATAGCAGAGCTGCAAAGAACAAGAAAGGTCTTAAACCGCCACAAATGGCTTTACCTTTGGGGAAAGAGACCTCTTTTTTTATAGGATATTACTTTTTCACATGTCATTCAGCATATGCTTATGCAACCAAAACCAGTCTTGTTATTTATATTTCACAATATTTCAGGCCAGCATTTTCTTTTCTTCCCCAGAGCTTTAGCTGAGCTGCTCTTGCTTGACTGCCTCTGAGCCTGCATCTGATTCCTGAGTGAATGTGCTTTCATACTGCTCAGATAAAGGGCTTTCACTGCAGTCGTGACTTGCATGGGGTTGGATATTATACCTTTCTTACGTCTAGACCTACAGAGATGACGACATGCTGATTCATCTATGAATAATCAAAGTGAACTCTCAGACAGTCTCAAAAATAGACTTCTTTGCTCACTTCTGTTAACCCCAAAATGCCTGAACAATACTGAGATGCAGGGAAAAAAAGTGTCATAATACGTGCTGTGGAGGGATGTACATACGCGTTGTAAGTATGATGAGACATGACGATCGGGAGGAGAATAAGGTTTAACTAAAGACTGCATTCAAACACTGCAGCTTACAAGTCTTTTTAAGGACACAGCCAGTTATGGCTTTCAGCTTCCAGCTGAACAGTTCATCCTTTGATTCTCAGTGCTGCTACTTTGACCCACAACTCACCACTGAATCACATGAATTCAATTTTGTAGTATTAATTTCTCTTTTAACTACTTCACATACATTAAAAATTGGAGAATATTTTCTTTTTTCTTAAACTTCTTTATTAAAGTCTACTCTTTTCCTTGAATAAATATTTTTTACTGAAATTAGATGCTTGAGCATTGGCCAATGAGGAGAGAGGGATACTGGACACTTGCTAGGTTTTATAGGCTATTAGCTTATGGAAGGACAAGGTAGCTGGGCAGCTTGGAAACAGCTACAAATCTATTTTCACCCCTCAGGCTACTGTCCCAACAGAACGAGGTGAGCTTGAATCAAAACCGATTTATTTCTGTAATGTTTTCATGTCAGCATCAACAACAGGGGATAAACTTTCACAGTTTGTCTGGGAGACCGATTTGTGCCTTTTGCCTAAAAATCTGCCTGAAGACATATTTTTTTCCTGTAACTCCCAAGCAATGTGTCTACAGATTGATGTGCATCCTTAGTTTTACGGAAAAAAGCCATATCAGGCAGCATCTGGAATTTATTGTTTATGAATTGGAAGATTTTATCAGTATTTGAGACAAAAAAAGTTTAAAGTTAGTTATTTGGGGTGTCACATGAATTTTGTTACTACTTCTCAGATGATTTATCATATTCCTCTAACGGTCAGTCAAAATGATTGTTGTGTTTTTATTTACTGACTGTTACAACTAGTTTTAGAATTTAGAAAAATATCTTGTGTCTATACTTTTTTATATGAAATTAAAAATTAGTATTAATTTCTTCTAAAGAACTCTGAAATAAAGAACTGGCCTCTATTTAAAATATATGTTTCTGTGAGGCCTTTTGCACTGCTGATATTTTTGTTTGTTTTACAGTTTACAGACACTGAAGTAAGTTCACCTTCCATGACATAGACTGTGATAATGCTTAGGGTGGTCTTGGGCACTGATATCAGCTGCACCTCAATTTAGTAATCTTATTGTGTCTCTCAAAATTAGGTCATCTGAGAGCCAAGTCCTAGTTCTTGCCTGTGGGGACATTACATACTATATATTTCTATACAAAGAGATTTAAATGGAACTGTTCACCCACTATTGGAAAGATAGATTCAGATTAACAGAAATCAATTTTTCTACAAATGCCAGGAAAGTGCATTATTACTTTTGATGAAATAATATAGTATCTGGCTTATGCCGAGATTCCATGCAGTGCCCGAGTATCACCCTGGTATACATGAGAAAAATACAAAATGACTTGCTGACGCTCAGCTTTGCACTTAAGAGCCATGTGACATATTCCGTGAAAACTAGCATGTGTAAAGGATCATGTTATTATATACAGCTGTTAAAGACCTAGAAAGCGAACAATGTGCTACTGACATATAAATAATACCTTCTGTGCACAGTTAAACATTGGTGCTATTTTTGCCAGATTTTAAGCTCTTTTGAGGCCAACTGGAACAGCTGAAATAGAACATTAAAAAAAATGTTTTGATGCTGGGGCACAGATGGCGGTAGCCCAATGTGTCAAAATAAATGTTTCATTTTTGGTCTAATGTGGGAAAAATAGACCTTCTCAATTACTCCAATAATTGCAGGTGCAATAAATGCACTCTGTAGCTAAGAAGAGCTATTTCAGATGGGCTTTCAGAGAAATTCTACATACCCTACTTCTAACAGCCTGAAAAGGTAAATTACTTTGGGCCAATGACTTCCTGCTTTTGAAAGGGCTCTAACAGCCGCAATCAAGCCTGAAGCTTTAATCCTTTCTTTGGCACCTGAATTTCACAAACACAGGATTGCTCCTTCTGAGGGACAGTCTGAGAAGGCGCGGTAGACAACGGATCTGTCAACTTTAAGTCAGTGACATGTGTATGTTTAGGAAATTTAGAAAGGCTCGAACAGACTTCAGCGCTTAAATGTTTGTCCCGATTTTTCTAGAAGGCTTTGGTGGCAAGCAGAATAAACAGGAGAGTCAATCAAATGCAGGCAGACTGTTTTCACTGCTAACATCTGCCCAGACCTTACGCGTCACTGGCACTGAACAGCCACATCGAGCTGGGCGCATCCACCGGTCTTTGCAGCAGCTGGTAACGCCCATCGTTCTCTTGACTGTTGCGTTTGTTACCGAGAGGACAACATCTACCTTTTGAAAAGGGGCAATCCACCAAGACACCCCACTGAAATGCTCAAGTACTCTGAGTAGAAACTTCAGATGACCCACAGGTAACAGTGTGGGAGAAGATACCAGCTAGTCAGGGGACAACATTTAAAATGGCTTCAGCTGGTGAAACTCTGCACTGCTTGGTTACAACTACAACGCAGGGCTTTGTCTGTAAGATGGAGCGAAGTTACGAAGAGTGAATGATAATCCTTACGCTACAGCACAACAGTAAAATGGTTCACATTCTCTTACCCAATATTTTACTTCCCATGCGAAATTTAAATCTGCTCCAGCTGGTGCAGTAATAGTTCTCACAGTCTGCGCGGCCAGTGAGGGGGGTGGGAGGGAGGAAAAGCAAAAAGGAAAGGAGACTTACAGCTGAACCTGGAAGGCAGCTCTCATTTTCCCGAGACTGTGCCCTTTCATGCAGTTCTACAGCTTGCTGTTGCAGAACTGTGGCTTTGTATTTTGTCATCTGCAGTGAGATTGCTGCATTTCTGCTGAAGAGGCGGGATTGTTGCTTTTCCCTGGGCACTGCAGCACAGAAGGCAATGTATAGTTTTGGGCTATAATGGACCTGTGAGGATTGAAAAGCCTGAAAAAGCCTGTGAATCCTGTTGCAGCATTCATTGTCTTAATCTAAACCAAACCCACCTAATTCCTGACATGCCTCTTTTTTAATCTTTTACAATGTTCCATGTACCTCAAAACATTACTTTTCAGTGGGGTTAATTCTGTTATCTTGAAAAAAATATTTGGACCAAAATCACTTGTTTTTAAATAACCACTAAGGCTGATTCTCTGCTTGAGGATGAAGTGCTCAGTGTGGGTTTTATATGGGTGATCCAAGAGAAAGGAGTAAGAAGAAGGGGACTACGGTGCACACAAGAGGTAAAGAACAAGATCATGAACATGTAGCCTGGCCTTTAAAATGTCTTTCATGAGCATAAAACCAGGATGATAATTAAAACTCTGACCCTCAAAGATATTTCAAGGAGAGCTATGGATGTGTAAGAAAGTCTCTGCAGTTTACTTCCTACTTTCAAAGGGCCAGCATGAGGAGGGACAGAAAGCAGGAGGAGTAGTAGACTCCCCAGTCGCTTCTGTTTGTGAGAAGGACGCTTTTCTCCAGAGGGGCCACAAATATCAAAGTCCTCTAACTTCAGATTTTTGTGATAGCGGGCATGCAACTGCAGCCACAGACAATTCTGTCCACATTCTGCTTTAATTCCAGATGGATAAATTAGGGCCAGCAAGAAATGAAGCAGCAGACAATGACTGGTAAATGACCCAAATAAAGTAGGCCAACAACAAGATTTCCAAACAGAGTTGCTAGAGCCACAAAACTTGCTAGAGGCACAGAGAAGTTGTTGAGCAAGTTAATTGTCAGCATCCCTCAAGTTGTTATAGAGAATTCTAAAGTTAAGGTTGAGCAATTCAACCTCTCTTATGTATGAGAAACACAGCACTTACTCAAGAAAATTACAGCACTTATTCTGAGTACAGAATTCAATTTCCACGGATTAATAAGTAAACACCTTAATTAATGTATGACTTTAAAATAATTAAAATAAGTCCTTTAAGAGATTTAACATCTTTTTCAGTCTTTTATTTGTCCTGAATGATCTTCAGAATAATAATTATGCAAGCGTTTCATATTTGCAATCTTCTACACCAGCCCCAGTCAAAAGAGTGGTTATAATTAAATTAAATTATTAATGATTTCTGCCTCTAATTGTTATGACTAGATAGACTGCAGTCGGACTCATTTAACTCTTAATGGGAGAAACTCATCAATATTTTATGGTTCATGGGGGAATTTCCATTTGTAAACTACATGCATCTGAAATAATTTGAATCTGAACCACGTGGCTTTAATTCTCTAGAAATATCACATGGTAGTATCCTTTGATTATAAATCAAGACACTTCCATGGAAGGAAAACTTGTTAAAAGGAATTTAAGGTTGCTAATGCTTATCAGGAACATACAAAAGGTCTAATTTTGTCCAGCCTGTGCAAAATTGTGTTAAAAATATCACTATGAGGAATCCTGTGCTTCTCTCGGACTAATTTTACAAGTGGCAACTTCCCGTACCTCCAGGGAGGTACTTACATTGCAAGTGAAAGAGCAATCACGGCCCCTGAAAAAGCTTCTGAGGTTTTAAATGGTTCATTCCTTTTATGCAGAGTTGGAATACCTGTAACACTTAGAAAATTGTAGCTTCCATTTAAAACCAGTAGGAAATACTGCAAAACTGGTCACACTTCAGATTAGAAGACACATTCTGAAAACACGGGCCGCTTGCTCAAAACAGAGGGCAGCAGTAACAAGCACCAGGTTGGTTTCTCTCTAATATTCTTCACAGTTCATTTATATGTGTGTGTGTATATCTTCACACATACAAATTATATACGTGTGTACACATGCATACATACCCATATATATAGTTTAGAGCTGTATAACTCCTAAGTGGCACTGAAAGGAAAAATAACCTCCCTGCTTTGCACAGTCTTTTCAGGTCAGCTTCATCCTCTGGTGAGTGACAACAGTGAGGCTCTTTCCAGAAAGGGCTCACTTCAAGAAGAGACCATCTGGATGCTGCCTGAGCTGCACAGAGCAAAGCGTGAGAGGGAGAATAAAACCCAGGGAACAGCAAGAAGCTTTAGGGGCAACACAGAAGTGGAAAATGAAGAACTCGGGCAAGCGCCTTAAAAGAGAAATGAGAAATGATACTTCCTGGTAGATTTGCACAACACCGGTGCTTTTGGGGAATGTCAGCAGAGGACGCTCCCAAATTGGCTGTGGTGCTTATGTTTCAGTATTCATAAACAGTAAGTTACTAGGCAAATAAAATAATTACTGTGAGAAAGAGCAGAAATCATTCCAATCACTTTGCCACAGGTCTATAATCAGAACAACTCTTCCTGTATGTGGATGTTTCACAACAAATAATATAGAAAACCAAGCAGAGCTATATGCTGCACAGCAGAAGCATTTCCAGAAAGGAAGAATAAAGAAGAGGACACTGTGGGTGCCTCGCACTGAAGTTACACAATGTGCTCGAGAAAGGACACGAGTGATCCTACCACAGGACCCAGCACACTGCAGCAGGCAGGAGAAATGGAGAGGGTGGGGGGACTGCAGCTTAATTATCTCCCTGGATAAATCCACATCTAGGAGGAGAGAGAAAAAGACAGCAAAGAGCATTTTGGATCACAGCCATGACACTACCCTGTCAGCACAAGACCCGGGGCTGTCAGGTAAGCTGAGGTCAGCACTGAACCTGTGCTGCCTTTCCAGAAGGACACAAAAAAGTGAGTGGCATAACAGCAATGTGACCACTCAGTGCACAAACCAAAGTCAGAAAATGAAAAATAGGAAGATATGAGAAGAACCATTGTACATGAGGCTGGAAAGAGGAGCGGGGGGGGGAAGTAAGATGTCCCAACACAGCCCAGAGCCCAGGAACCGTTTCATCCTGTTCATCACCGTTTGAGGTGCACAAATACAAATGCTGGGACTATGTACAAACAGCAGGTGCAAAATCAGGGCTATCTCTACCTAAAAAATACCACTCTGTGCAGTATGTTAGGATCCTAACACATGGTTGCTTAACCTTTGTTCCCAACAGACTAAAGGCTCAATCATTTTACATCAAGATCAAGTAAACATACCAAATAAGGAAGATGAAACTTTGGACCTAGAAGCTGGAATAAAGTTTTGGGAAACTTTTGAGATCCACAATTTTTCTGCTAGCGGAAATGTGAAATCTGGAATTATTCTACCATAAAGACAAAAAAATAGAGGATTATAAAGAATGTATTCTAGTATAGGCAACACCCTGGGAAGCTTGCTAGGAAGAGATTCAATTAGAAACAGCAAATTCTTAATGCAGCTCAAAGTTTGGCAATTAGGTGCTAGCGAGGAGATAAGGAAGGATTTGATTTAACACGACATACTGATAACATCTAGTTAAGCAAGCACCGTTGTAGTTTTAGTCAGAGGTTAAGGGAGTTTTTACGTTAAAGCAGTAACTAAGAGCTTTATTCTGTTGCAGAATATAAAGATTTTGCATTCAAATATACAGTTTACAAAGAACCTGGAATCGCAAACATTAAAACGGCCCTTAAACTGAACAGTGCCATGAAGGCCAAAGTCAAGGGTGTTGGAGTACAACACAATTTCCTAGGTCCTCCATAGGCAGGTTGAGACATTGTCCTTTCTATTCTACCTTACCTCTACATTACCTATCTGAAAGTAGGATTTTTATGAGGCTGTCTACTGAACATCAAATATAATGTAAACTGCCTGGAAAATTTTACCCTGTAGTTCTTATAGCACCAAGGTCAAAAATTTGTGTTTGAAGTAAAATATATTGCTGAAAGATATGCTCTCGAGTTAAAAATTTCAACTCACCATATCACTAAGGAATTGTTATGAAGTTAATTACTTTTGCAGATTAAAGGGCAAGTCCTACTTTCAGCTCCTAATCACTGGATCTTTTCATACCTTTGCTGCTAGATTAAAGAGCCTTCTGTATGGTAGTTTCTGCTCATATAGGTACCTGTGGACAGTGACTAAATCACTTAACTCCCCCCCCAACCCCCCTTCTCCACAACCTGAACACATTACATGCCTTTAGCTTGAAGCATATTTCCAGTTTTCAGCTTGTTTTCAAGGCTGCTGCAACATTATCCATTAACATTATCCAATCTTTTGACATCCTCTCTGCATGAGCATCACGACAAGAACAGTCTCACCTGTGCAGTCCCGCTCAATACACTCCTTTACTCATCCAAGGGCTTGCGGGCACTCTTGTGCTCACACCATTTCAGCAGGCACTTGCGTGCTCATTCGATGATCCATTGCAACACTGTCCTCCTCTTTATGCCCCATTTCTCCTTCGTTTCCACTGACTTTTCCTCCAGGTCCTTCCCACTGTGGATGCGTGCCAGGACATGCGACCCCATGTTACAACAGAAAGCCTCCATTTATTAAGGTTTGCAGTTTGTCAGTTTTCAGATGAGGTTCTGAACCATTACGCTGTGCCTTTTCTGTTCACTGTGCATTCAACCTAGGACCCATGGAAACTGATGGCAAGGTTCTGTCTGTAATTCCAACTCTACAGCTTATTGCTCTAAAGTGAAAAAAGTTTGACTAAAGACTGCATAAATTAAACATTTCCTTGCATCCAGCAGTGGTTACACAAGGCAGGAAAGCCTGTGCTGAGCTGTTCAGAATGCCGCTTTGTCGGTCTCTTTCATCGCTTCACTGATTTAAATTCAAACCTCCTTATATCCTACATAAGATATTTGATTCTTACTTTGTCTAAGTAAAAGGACTTCTGCTAAAGATTTTTCATTCCTACAGCTCCAGGGCCTTTGAAATCATATCCTGTATGTTTTGTCTCTGTCGGCGGTTTCCCTACATCAATCTACAATGAACTAAGTAAGCCACTTATACCAGAGACTGTTCAAGTCATTCCAAATTTGATTGGCATATTCTGATCTCCCTGGTTTTGTTAAGCAAGTTGAACCTTAATAACACCCTGGGAAGATGAATGGGCTAATGAAGCAGATTGCATGATCTGGAATCATTCCCTTACAGGTAAAGTTCTGAACAGCTGACAGTAAGAGGATTTTTTTTTTCCTCCATTTTCCATGGTTACTTTTCACTCTTGGTGCAGTGCTCTGCTATGCAGCTGTCTGGCTCTGCATTAGCTACGTACTGAAGAAAAATAACATCTCAGTGTAATACTGATGACTAGCTTTTTGTGTAACTAAAAAGTAACTTTCCCTCTTTTCACTTCAATATTACAAAAACATTTTAAGTGCATGTCCACACTGAATGGATCCTTAGCCTAAACCAGTCCACTAGTGTATCAAAGGATGCAGAAAATATTTCCACAGTACATATGTGTACAGCTTATTTTTACCCAGGGGAAAAGCATTGTGGGTGAAGTGTAGTTACTTTCAATGTACTATAGACCTTGACTGTATGTCACGTTGCTTGCGCTGTGCTGTCAGGTGGAATACAACATTGTTATAATGTTAGAATTAAGGCTTCTGTACTAACTCAGAATGGCTGGGGGTTTGTTTTGGTTTTTTGCAGCACTTAAACTATTCCCTTTACTATCCCAGAAGGGATTAGCTGGCCATTTAACTCTTTCCTCCCTGCTTTTTTTCTCATGTATGAATGCAGGGAAAGTTTCAATAGGTTTTACACAAGATAGAGAGGAGCCAGCCTTCCATTCAAATGTCACTTTCTCGTGCCAGCTTGTCAAAGGGACTGGGGCTTTCCAGCTTCTGACTTGGGCAATGGGCTCAGGCTTAGGAATGAAGTGTGAGTTTTTGAAGGGAAGGGACCTTCCTGGAGCTCACCGCAGAATGACCTTTGTATAACGACAGGGGCTATGCCTCCCATTTGCATTGAAACTCCCTCCCGGTGCGTAAGGTTAGTCAGCTGTAGGCTTGAGAAGGCCATTGTACAGTGCCAGAGACAAAAGTACGTCCACCCCTCATCAGCCAAAGCTGGCACATCCTGCAGTTTGGAGGGACTGGGTATGTGATGCCCTTCTCAGCAGCCCCAGGTATCTTCCCCATAGAAGGCTTTCCAGAATAGGCTCCATTGTAGGGAAGATGGGATTTACAGGCAGCTGATATGTTGACATGAATTATCATAGTTAAGGTACAGGCTTCCTACAGGCTGTAACACAGCTGCACAGAGCCAGGGCAGGGACCTCCTGGCTTCAGCCTGCTCCTTCTCCTAATGCTCCTATGTCCTCATAGCAATGACAACACTTGGAACAATTATACAACTACTTAATTACTTTGGAAAAGAACCCCAAATAGTGGGAAGCTCAAAGGAAAGTCTTTCAAGCCACTTCTTCCTTTCTAGCACTCAGCATGGGGAAGGTTAGAAAAGCAGGGCCTATGTTATTAGAAGGCTTCAACCTCAAAATTCTTCTGAGAGGGCTTTCTTTAAAAAGTTTCAGAAAAAAACATGGAAAAAAGATGGAAAAGAAAGCTTACTGTGCATGACTGGCTTAACCCTAGATGTACACAAACCCACACATTTAAAGAACACTAAAGTGCAGCATCAAAGCCAAGGTGTTAGAAAGCAGCATGCACTCAAACAGTTAAAAACTACATCAAAAAACAGACCAAAGCTGTGAATGCAAGTTCCAAAGGCAACCTTAATTCTAACAGTTCCTCAGTTTGCTGTGTTTGACTTTCAGCTTCACTAGTACTGTTTGAAATCAGTTGTCTTTTTTGTGATAGTTCCTGGATTTTGAAAGATGAGATTAAAAATACAGACATTCTATCATGAGGCACATGAAATATCTGGTAATCAACAGCTTTGAGCATCTGTGATTCATTACACAGATTTCTGACATTTACGTTAATGGAATAGCTGACAGCACTAAAACACTGTCATTTTCTACAAGGACAAACATTATAAGCAAATAGCCATTTTGCTAGTAGGTTTTCAGATATTTACTGACTGCAGGAGGATCACAAAGCTTGGCTTACATACCCAGCCTGGAAACACCGATGGACATAATTGTTTCACCCTACTCTCCCTCTTCCCCATTACCAATTTGATCCCAGTTTCTTCCCAGCCTCCAAGTCCCTCTTTTCAATTTTGTAATGCTCCTTTGCCTCCCAGCTTCAAATCAGTCCCCGAGCCAGCTTGTTGCAGCTTCCTGCTTGTACCAGCCTCTCTCTCCTTCTGGTCAGCTTGCTCCTTTCAACTTGATCCACTGCTAGAAGCTCAGTTTCTTCTTTTCAGTTTCCTCTACCAGCATTTTTCTCTCCTGTACAAGTCAGACAGTTCCATCATGGTGTCTATGAGGGGGAGGCAAGCTAGAGAGTTTGGCAGAGAACGTAAGAATCAAGGCTCCCTGCTTTCCATCCTAATCCTAGTTGAGGGCAGCTGAAGTCAATCATGTATAGGGCAGGTCCTTTAGAGCCCCTATAGCTTGCAGCAGCATGTGATTGGTGAGTGTAGCCTTAGTCAAGGCATAAATGTCCTAAGAAGGCAGCAGACTTTTCACAGCAGTATATTGGGATATATTTAGTGGCTGAAATTGTCATCTGTACTGAACTGCATGCTTTCTAGAAACAGCAAAAAGTGCCTTATCTCTTCTTATAATAGCTGTACTTCCCAATGTTTTCAAATAATGGGCCTTGAAGACAGAACTATAAAAAAAAAAAAAATCACTGAAAGGTGTTATTGTGGACAAACATACTTTCCTCAAGCCTCTTTCCTGAAAACATTGCAGCTGTTTTGGCTGAACTCTTTAAAATCATCTGAGGGCATAAATCAAGCTAAACAGTTAACTTTCAGCTATGTTCTAATTAGCAGAGAACAAGGTCTTACAATGGAAAGAGTCAAGGAATAAGTGATTCTAACTGCTTACAGTTCAGTAACAAATGGGCTAACAAAAGAAAGTACTGTGGAAATAATTTGAGTAACGTGTTTTGCTGCTTTCTCTTCTCCCAGAGTTCCCACCTAGCCCCAAAATAAGCTCCTTCTGCTGCCTTCCTCAGGTGTCATTGAATACCTGGGAAACAAATAAAGGAATGAATGAAAACACTGACTATGCTGCACAGTATTGCTTGACAGCGTGCTGCAGGTTCAGGGGAACAGCTGGAGCAGAGTGACGGGCTGATGGGAACAGTCAGTCATTTTGTTGTTCAGACTGCAAGGCACTACAGAATTCAAACAGATCAAAATGTAAAGAGACAGTAGTACCTATGGGGTATACAGACACCATGTTTACAACCCCCCCCCTTACCTCTCAGGCATGGCCAGCTGCCCAACCTTAAGGCAGGATGTTTGAGGTTGAGCTGCTCTAGATCTTGCAGATCAAATTTCAACCCTCCTTGCAGAGAAGTGAGCCCTATAATACTGTCCTGAAGTCACTGATGCTTGCTTGTTTGGCACCTGAAAAACTCAGGTAATAGACTGGTAGGATAAGGGAATTCACTTGCACCTTCACAGACCTAGTAAGAGGGAACAAAAAGCCATGGTTTATATAGTCAAGATAATTTGTAGAATAAGTTTTCTTCTTAGCAATTCAGTTGTTAATTAAAAAATGGTCAGCTGGGCACAACAAAAGAAAACAACCAACCAAACCAAAAGCTCCCTTCTCTGTAGGGTTAACTAAGCAAGCAAAAGCTGCCTAGAGCACCAACTTACTAATGAAATTGCTTGACTGAAGTCACCCAGCCAGCCTTTAAAGCCAGCTGATGGATCCTGATTCATCCAGCTGCCTCCTACAGCTTCTTTCTGAACTGGAGGATGCTGGTACCGGAACGTGAATTTATGTTCTGGTAAGGAAGCTGCTGAGCTGCTAATGTCTTCATCAGCCTGACATTTCTTGTCATAGGCAATAAAAACTCAGTGAGAGTACAGGTGGTCTCCTTTACAGAGAACCATACCCACCTTCCTTTTTTCTGTTTCCATGCAAAGAAGATTCTATGTTAAGAAGGTTACTGGCATGATGCTGATAGCCGCTTTCTTTTTCCCAAATAGTCAAACGGACAAGCCTCCTCTGTCAGACAATCTCTCCATTGTAAAAAGGCATACAATTTACAGCGGAAGCTACCTCCAAATTTGTGGAGTCACAGTCAGCTTTGTAAGCCTTAAAAGTGTCTCCAGAAGAGCAATTTCAGATCTTCAGGGCATCCGGGATGCCTAGACACATGTCCCCACACATGATGAACCTGAAGCAGCTTTGTGACACAACATCCAAAAAGGTTTCCTCCAACCTGGGCTTTTCTGATCATTCACTCCACTGTGCTGTTTCACACTCATTTCAGCTAACCAGGAATTTTAGGTAAGCTGACTAATTTTGCCTGGGTATCTGTTGATTTGACAGATGTCTCTATGCAGCAGACCTACTAGGCAGGTAGTTTTGGCAGAGACCTGGAGGGAGGAGGAGTTATGCTGCTTAAAACCACTTGCATTAGGTTTATCTGCCTTCAGCCCTTAGTGTTCAAGCAGAGGCTGCCCAGTTGCCTATGTTGTCCACCACAGGTGGCCTCGACTTTGCTTTAAGCACAGACTTGCTTTTGGTTTAGACAGCAAGAATGCTTTAGATGTGCAGTGAAGGCTCCTTTGGTGGGTTAACATCTGGATAGGGTGCCCACAGGGTAGCTGGCAAGCAGCTGTGTGGTGAAGGAGAACATGTGTTTACGGCCACTGACAGCGACTGCTCAGTCATATTAGTGCAGACACAACCAACAGACTTCTTGGGAACAACACATATGATCAGGCATAATGTGCAAAAATGTATGCTTTATTTTTACACCAAAATTCTTTATATAGAGAGGCTGGGTAGGAATTCTTCCTGTAAACAGTCTATGTGACTTAAAATGGAGTCACTTACGTGATCTGAAATTTGGTCATGAAAACTGGAATTGGCAGAGAAGAACACTGCAGCATCAGAGCATATTTTTATCCCGGTAGTACTGTAATAACAACCCTTCAGATTTCTGTTGATTGCATCATTCTCCAAAAATTATCTATCTTTTTTGGATGAAATTTCTCTTGCTTAATCTCAGACAGAAAGCGAACATTAAAAATCTGTTCAGTCATTTTTATGTCATCAGTGAATCACCAAAACTAATGCTGACTTTGAAATGTTACATTGTATGTCCATGAGGAATTTACTAGGACAATATATCTCTTGTACTTCACTTATTTCATTGACTTTATTTTTATAGGAAAGAAAATCAGGTAAAGTAGTAATGGTTCGCTAACTATAATTGACCAAAACCCCACAATAAAACAAAGACAGACTCCCAAAGCATTGAAATTATCTCATTTATCTTAAGGAAAAAAAAGTCAAAAGCACAAAAAGCATTTTGGTCAAATTTGATGTTAAAAAACATTTTTATATTTATTTAATATCATGTTCTCCTACTCTGTAGTTATACTATATATTTTCTGAAAAAATAATATGCAAACAGATTATTGCATAACACATCTTTTCCAAATTAGCCCAGAAATATTCACTAAATTAATTTTTAACACAATAAGAAAAGTGTTTTAATATTTTATGTTTAAATTCCAGAGAGTTTTATCACATAAGATATTCTGTGGAAAGCAGCACCTATTTACTTCTTTGTAAGCCATTACGAAGGTGGAACTGGCCTCTCAGACAAAATAACAGAGGTGATTAGAACACAAGCTGAATAAAGAAGCTCACAGAGTGGGTTCTTGCAGAGTGAGTATTTCACTTGGCTGTGTGTGTGGAATATTTTGCATAATGGTCTACAGACCTCCTAGGATTTTGCGATTACAGAATATACATATACATAGTGCTGAGACATAGAGAAGTGGTATTTCACATTATGTCTATGCTTGTTTAGGGCTCACTGTCTATGTGGAATGAGTGAAAGCAATATTAAAAGAAAATAATTTTTAAACAGAAAATATTTCATTATGCAAACAAAGAAAATTACTGTATTTTAGTTTAGAGACAGTTCAAGCATATACAGCATATACATAATAAAGCTCAGGCTTTTTTTTTTTTTTTTTTTTTTTTGTATTAGCTAAAGAAGCAGTCATGAAACTGTTGTATATTGGCTTAAAACTTGACAACCACCTAGTGCATTCTTCTTGCTCACCTTTTAAAAATACACGATCTGAGATGGATACATTGCACTGCTGGAGTTTACAATATATATTTCAAATTTACAAAAATACAGAAAAACAAGATTTCTTGCACTCAGATACTGAGCATTAACCCTTTGAGTACTAATTCCCACCTGCAACACTGCAGAACACATTCATCTGACTTACAAGTTTTTATAACATTCTAACAATTATAATTGTCATCTTTATGTACACTATTAGGAAATGCATTCCTACATATTAAAAAAAAGAAAGGTAGAGACTAATAAACTGCTAATAACAGAAAAATAATGGGCTGAAGTATGTGAAGATTTCTGCAACATATACACAGAATCACAGACTGATGATCTCTCACAGGAATTTTCTATTTCCCCTCTGCAGCAACGTAGCAATTACATAAGTCTGTGTTAAGACATGACAGCAAACTTTCTCATGTGGCCATACAGAATTGTGCTTTTTCTCTTATTTATGGATGTACTGCTCACATTCCACTGTAGACATATTTCTCACAGCTCTATGCTCCTATTCACTTTCTGTGATCTATTATTACTCTGCACCCTTCCTATTTGAAAAAAACCCACTTTTATTTCATACAGGGATAATTATGACGCAGTTCTGTACTGTGAGTTGATTCTTTGTGTCCAGATGTTCAAGGAAACATGAAAAAATTTCTTGCCAAGAGCCTTGTTAATAGAGAATGATACTGACTCTGGAATGCCCTACAATTCAGCAGAAATCATGAACATAAAGAACTTCTCTGAAGGTCAAATTTGCATTAAAGGATGAAGACAATCTGAAATTTGCTAGGGGAGGGAATGGGTTTTCAGCAAGCAAGTGTTGAAATTAATAGATGGATTCTAAGAAGGTGTGTTTTTGGAAAATGACTGACTTTCTCTTTCCTGACAACTCTGGACTACGTTGATCATGTAACTAAATAGACAGCATCATATATACAGTGTCTCTGAACTAGAATAAGCTACTTTAAGAAAATAACTGTAGTCCTCAAAGAGTTAATGATAAAACTGCTCTACCTTAACAGATGTGGAAAGATCGTGAAAGAGCTTACAGATTTGTTCAAAAGGCATACTTTACAAAGAAGTGTAAAACTTGTTGAGACAATTGCTATTACACCGCACAGTGTCACATACAATGAGTAGTGCATGCTCTGTAAAGACATTAGAGTGGACCCTTATCAAAGCTATCATATAACCTTATACAAAGGATTGTGCCACTTAAACTAGTGCAGAGTGATTTTTTTTTTCTGTAGATTTATAATGCTCTAGATTAATATCAATAGGGTTTTTCACAGCCTTGTACAACACTTTTTTTTGTTCTTTTTTAAACACGTGTAACACTAGAAAACAGCAAATGGTATATCCTGACATATGTCATGCAAAATACAACCAATACAGCACCATAGATGTAACAGAGACATTACCTAGCACTTCTCTCCAACAAGAAAAAGGACAGAACAGAGACTGTACATTACACGACTTTACAGGTCTTATGCTACAGAAGATCTTTAGAGGCAGTATCACTTTTGTAGATCTAAAAAGCTGTAATTTTATAAAATCCTGTTTATCATTTCTACCGTAGTCACTTCTGATTAAAATCCATGTCACAGTAATAATATTTTGCTACAAAAATAAATAAGTAAAAGTTTAAGATGCTGATATGTTTATAAAAAGTGTCTGAAGTTACTACAGAACAAAAGTGAAAACAATGAATGAAAATGATTTATTTCTAAAGAAATGTTTTGTGTAACAAAAGGATATTGCCTCTCATTCCATTGTCTAGACTTCATTGTCTAATTATCTTTCAGAATAATTTTATAACTTTCTTTTAAAAATAACTTCACTTTAAAACTGTCGCTATTTCTCTCTTTTAGACTCTTATTAAGAAAATGGAAATAAAGATGGAAAAGCTGTACAATTTACTATTGAGCTACACAAATATGTCATCTTATTTAGTTTGGAATAAAAACAAAGGTAACAATGGTTTAGGGGAAAAAACACATTATGATGGCCCGTGAACTACACAGTAGTTTCATTTTTCCAAGGGCCAGTTTTGATATTTCCTGTACTATCTGAGCTGTATATCATGGCTTCATGCACGTTTCCCTTGAGAATTCCGTTGTGATTCGTCGTATTAAATGGCAATGACTGTGTCCGTGGGTGCATTTCAAAATGAGCTGGATGGTGCACAGTGTCACTTTCTGGCATTTTAGCACAACTATATATTACAGTACTTGCGTCGCTACTTTCGGGCTGGTTGACAGTAGGATATGGATCACTTTTTGAGCAGCAGGCCCGTCTGTGACCTGACTGGCTATCGTGCGTACTGTGGGGACTGTCTGTATGTGAGCTGTGGATGCTGCCATCAATACTCGAAGGAATGTGATAGGCGTATTCTCTTTCACCTGCAGATCTATGCCGACTGAAGTAACGTGGCTTAGTTCTGCTTTTCAGACATCTATGAATGTGCATATTGGGTCTGAAGGTTCCCTCGCTGTGGACATGAATGTGAGCTTCATCATCAAGTAGCTGATCACAGTGCATTTTTGCACAACATGGTGTCACAGGCGAAAGGCAGTTAACGTGATTTTGAACTGCTTGTAGGTTGGTAAGTTTGCAGTGGCTAGCCGCTGGATGATTAAACACAGCTGATTTGTTGGGACATGGTGATTCCTGAAGACAAGGTGCGTGAACTTGAGTGTCACCATTGACATTAACCTTTGGGCGCACATTAACTTGGACAGAATAGGTGTTTCTTCTAGATGGGCAACAGGACCACCAGCAATGCCACACATCATCTCGCTTTGCACAGTGATGGATCAGGATGAAAAGCCCCAAGGTCACACAGAAGGCTCCGTAAAGACAGCTAAATATCATATCCAAGAAATGACCTTGAGATACTGCAAGTGCTCCAAAGGTCCAAGTGGCAGTAAACAGGAACAAAGTGAATGCTGCGGCTCGAAGCTGAGCCTTAAATGAATGCTCATTTTCCAATAAGGAAGAAGAAATCATGGAGCAGGTTGCCTGGGGAACGGACACAGAGTCTGTAATATGACCATGGCCCACCTCAGTACTTGGCATTCTCTGCGGATCTTCTGTCTTTTCCTTTAACTCATACTTGCGTTCAGGATGGCGCTTCAATTGCACATACGTGCAGAGAAAGTAAACACAGGTGACTAGCACAATGAATGCTACTGGCCCATAAAAAGCACCGAGACTAGGCTCCCATGCCATCCAGCAACTGAAAACAACAAAAAAAGAGTCAAGAACATTTTGTAGCGCACATTAGATACCATGGACAACTGACTGATGTGAAACTGGGCTTTCTGACTAACCTGTAGGACCCAACAGTGTCTCAGAAGTTCAGATGTTTGTTGTGGAGAAAGGGAGTGTGTCTTTGGTATCAATTAAGCTGAGGTATCACTTTCGTATTTTTTAATAGAATAAAATGTCTAGTATAATTTACAGGATATTAAAGCTGAAAATTTCCAAGAAATGTAGGTCAGTTTAGAAACTTGAATTGCAGTGAAGTATAAGGCCATTTATGTCAAGCCTTTTTTCTACTATTAAAAATGTCAGTGCTAATATTTTGATTAAAAAGCAAATGAGGCATAGTTTATGCAATCTGTGTGAGCAATAGAAATGTACAGATTTCAATGGTTTGTATTAATGAACATTGATACAAACTCTTAAGCCTGAAGATTGTTCTTACAGAATTTTCTTGTTGCCAAAGTAGAGAAGAGCCTGAGTAATAAGAGAGGCTGAAAAAAGACTTCCAGTTGAACAGTCACCACTTTCTGCAGTGAGCAGACCCAAAAGATACATGCCATTTCTGAATTCTGCACTGTTTCTGAAATTCCTGGGAGTTGATTTACACCAATTTGAATGTCCTCAGAAAAAATTAAGGAAACCGATGGTCTCTCTGTGATACACTGGTAGCATAATATTGTAGCATTGATCATTATTTGCTAGGCTTTAAATAATATAACCATAACTGTTTTAGAGCAGCTTAAAGTAGTTCAGAGGCCAGTAGGAGCTGAATAAGCCTCAGTCAGCTGCATAATTTAGTAGCAGTCTAACAGGACTGTCCTGAGGATGAATGATCTAATCAAATAAACATGGGGGAAGAAAACACTTCTGGCTAATGAAATCCCAGATGGAAACTGGGAGAACTTGGGTCAGGGGGAGAAGGAATACTTCCTTAGTTTTTAGTCTTCCCTGTGATCTGCTTTTAGCCACAGCCAGACAGGGCTGTATAAGCTAGTACAGCTGTTATTAGGTTCTTATACTCGAAATATTACATGGGTTTCTGGAAAGAGAAATAAGTTACTTTCCTTATCTGTTGGACTAGGACAAGAAGTAATGGGCTTAAACTGCAGCAAGAAAGATTTAAATTAGATTTTTCAAGAAGTTTCCTAGCTGTTAGGACAATTAGGATAATAAGCTGTTGGAATAAAGTGGGTCTATCCATTATCAGAGCATTTAAGGCACCTCAGATAAATAACTGTCAGGAATGGTTTGGATATAGCTAATTTCCCACTGGGTCAGAAAGACCAGGTGATCTGTCATGATCCATTCCAGCTCTAAAAGTGACACTGTGTGACACTTCATATTCATTTAGGCGTGTGTGATTGGTTGCAGTCCCTCCACTACAGCGAGGAACCTTCTGGTATCACATTCTTGTCAAGCCAGGAATCATCTACAACTTACTACAAAAAGGGCAGAACGAATTTTTCTCCCAGGCTGAGGACCTCTCAGCTAAAAAGAGGCAGTCCCACTGGGTATTTATCACAAGAAACTGCAGAGTAACAACTTCAAATTTTTAAAATCTGAACCTTAAACAAAACCATGCACACTTTTATTAATGAACTTAGAGACACTTCAAGGAGTATATATTTTGCTGTCAGATACACACATGAAAAGATTCCCTGAAAGATATCTTGTGAAAAGATAGGTAAGTTACCACCTATATTTAATTGGATAAGCAGAGAGCACAAAGCTACATGAATACTTGAAGTACATTTGAATGCTGCATATTTGATGCGAAGTGGAGAATGGAATGCTCCCCAGTGGAACAGTCTCTTGGGATGCTCTTATTTCAAGTGGAATCTCATTGTGGATCACTTAAAAAATGAGTTCCATAAAAAAAAAAGTTCAAATTTGTGCATCTATATTTACTAATACCATTAAAAATGAGTAAGGCATATAACTCACTATGCTGTTGTTGAATTAGAAGCTGTCTTACTCAAGTCTTATAACCATCCCTCACCTGTGCCTTGTTTTCTGTACAGACTGTGGTACCAGGTATTGATTGGCTATGATTAACATGATTAAAGAAGTATAACCTCTGTAACTGTGCCAAAATGAAAAATGTCTCACATTTATGAACATAAATAATTGAGTCTTTTAATATACTGTTGATTGTAAGTGTCTAATTGGATAAGTTTGAATAAATATATGAATATGAATTGGGCCCTAGGCAGAGCAAACAGTTAGCCATGGTATGTATTAATTTATTACGAGAATCTAAATTTCAATTACCTATAAAAATGCCTTTAAGGAGTCAAATGCTCACTTACAAACCATTCTCCTTTGTTTCCACTTTTCTTACCCAGAACATACCTAGTTTCAAATGTATTACAATAGATGCTCAAAGCAGTAACTAAGAACGATGTCCTCCAGAGTACTAGTGCTGGCAGAGTACTAATATATCCACTAGTATGCCAGTCATTGCCATGCTGATCATTTACACAGAATGTATTTAACTTTGCCGTCTGATTCATTTTCTGCTACACTTTTATGGAAAGGCTTATTGTACTTTATTGATATCTCATGTTTCATGTCAAGAATTAATAACAATGTGATGCCCGGACAGCTTGTGGAGGTATACTGAACCCTAATACACTAGTGGGCTATGTTGGGATTGCAAGATGTTGTGACGAACATTTCCAGGTGGTGAAAATCCAAAATAATTGTTTTTTTAAGGGAGGGGTGGGGGTAGAGAAGGCAGAGGAAGGATTTTTACTTGTCCTTTTTTCACATAATTATTTGTAAATTACTTTAAATAAGTCACCTGAAGGATATCAATTCAAGGTAGAAAATGAATTGAAAGTATTTAATTCATTAGTAGCTCCATTAAATATGCTATCTATTAGGTATTTTTAATATCCTTTCACTTATTCGGATGTAAATGAGGAGTAATTCTGTAAATGAAAAGTGATTCTATTGACGGTAATGGAGTCAAATTGATAGAGGTGAAGCAGCGAGCCCCAGTTAAGACATTGCTCTGCCATAGCTATTAATTAATAAAATTTCATAATAAATGTCATCCCAAATGGAATGTCTTTACCCTTTATGAAGTCAGTTACATTTATAGGCATAAGAAAAAGAGTATGTTTTCCTTAAAGTTTTATGATAATAGTTTATACTTACTATGGTGCATTGCCTTCAATCCCATAATTATTGATATTGGTTGCTGCTGTAATCCCACATATAATAAAAGGGACTCCACCACTAATCAGGTAAAATCTGTTGAGAGATAGTAACTGATGTTTTAATTTGCCTGATTTGTAGTCAAATACTGCTTTTAAAATAATTGTACCTTCTTGAAGTATCTTGGGTATACAATATTGCTGAAACATTAAACATGTCCCTAAAACCAGAAAAGCAAAGAATGAAGTATTGTCACAATAAACACTGCACTTTATGAAGCAAACAGCAGAAAGCTTAATATTTAATATTTATATGGACCCACTTTTAACAATCTCTTGACTTACGTCTTTAGTAAATGTAGTTACCGTTGCAGTCACATGAAGAACAAAACCTTGTCTAATGAAAGAACCTACATCCCAAATAAAGTTATTCCACTCACCTAGATATTTATATTTAATATTTATTAAATATGTAAACATTATAAATTAAAAATATTCAGACAAAGCAGCTGTATTCACTTTAACCTGAAAATGTTCCCAGGGAAATTCAGAGAAATCACAGAAACATTTTCCTAACTCCTGGATGACAAAAGAAACGGAGTTCAGTTAGGCAAAGAGAAAAGAGGCAGTCTACTTGACAAAATGGGTTTTTTTTTCGGCACAGAGGAGCAATCTGGAGAAATCAGGAGGATTAAACATCCCTTTGCATATTCCACACTTTTCTTCACTCATTCAATAGCCAGCCTTGCAAATGCATTAAAATGTGAGGCCCTCTAAGACTTCAGCAAGATCTCATAAATATCCAGGAGAGTGTTAACCGAAGCGTTAATCTTTCTGTAAAGACTTCTATTTGAAGACTGAAAGCACATAGATTCACACCCTTTTAACCAGTTAAATGCCACTGAACTACTTGGAAGCAGCAGTCATCCCAATGTACTATCATTAGGCTACATTAAAGTCCTAGGGGATGTCTCACTGAAGTTGGTGTCCTGCATTCCTATGTCCAAATTCAGCAAAATAAACCATCATCACATTTTCCATTTATATAAGCAAAACACAAAATTATGCAGGGAACACAGCACTTCCACCGCTGCAGTCTCTGAGGTGGAGAGCACCAGACCTGTGCAGTGAGGTTACAGCTGGAGGGAATGCTGCTCCATGATAACAGGTAAAAGACAAAGTTAGTTTCCTTTCAAGCCACAGACGCTTCCCAATCACTGCTATTATGTTGATCATCTGGACTAAGAGGAACCTGGTAATGTGTGGGACACATTCTGACCAGAATCTGGCCACTAGTTTTCTATACTGTGTTACAATTATTGGGAAATTTCACAGTCATTGCAAGGCAGGATTTTTACAGAAACAGAGTTATAGTAAATCAAACCCAGAATTACTGTTAGCATTTCTTAACCTCTTTTCCCCACCTCCTGTCGAAGCAGAATTAGAGGCCAGGCCTCAGAAAATTTCATGTTAACATTTACAGTCAATCTTTGTCCTAATGGTCTAAGCTGTAAACAGAGCAGAGAAAATCATCCTCCACATTTATCAAAAAGCTGTTCAGATTTTATAACTTCGAAGTCATTAAGTATCTATTTTTTCTTCAAACTTGGCTTATTCTGTAGAGCTCAACAAATTCCAATGAACAAGCTGCCTCCTTACAAAATCTGCTCATTCCCTGCAGTTTAGTGATTGTACATATCTTTTGACTTGAGCATGTTGAATAAGCTAGCTTCATATCTTATTATTACTTTTAACAAAGACATGTTCAGTGACATTTTTGAAATTCGGGAAGTGACTAGGGTAAGCAATGAGGCATAGAAAAGTTAATCCCAAATTATGTAAGAAATAGTAAGGAGCAGAAAAATAGGAATACAGAAGCAAGTATAGGAAACTGCACTTCAAACTCATCTGAAGTGATTACACCATAGAATTTACCTACAATGCAGCCTATAATTTCATTTTTTGCAGTGCCACCACTTTTTACAGATTGGATACATACATTTAAATCATATCCTTATCTAAAGTCTCAGACAAGCCAGTATTTGGGTGTTAGATAATCTACTTCATATCTCACACTTTCAGCAGGCTGCTGAACACTACAACAGTAGCATCAGATGTTCTGGAAGCCCTTAGCTGTACAGTGCTTAAGAAATGTGGCAAAATCTAGCCAAATTCCTGTCCTGGCTTATTGCTAAGAGAAAGAAAATGCATTCTAGAAATGACATAAGGTGAAGTCAAATGGTTTCAGTGTACCTGAGGTGCACTGTACTGATATCCAGCACAGCACACTGCCTGCCCTGTCTCATTGGAAAAAACCCCAGTAAAATAGCAAATAGAAAATGACAGTGTATACAAATGATTCTTCATTGGTGGGTTTAGGATTCTTAAAAGGTGAAGGGAAAAAAAGTCTGCCAAATAGAAGAAAAGTCAGCAAGAGAGGAATGGGGTTAAAATAGAACAAACAGAAAATATAATCAAAGAAATTGAAGTTAAATTGCAAGAGCAGAAGCACATACTCTTGCCCATTTGTGTGAGCTCATGGATACCTTAAATAGTATATAAAGAAAAGACCACACTGGAAAGTCACCAAAGAGAAGAAACATTGTTCAAGAAGATCCATATACATGTTAGTTGTGAGGAAGTACACTTAAAATTAAGAAATTTAGACCGGTCTTTTGAAACATTAGTTTCTATGCCATCATTAGTTTTTATCAATTTCTTCTTTTTCACCCGGATGAAACGATTAGGATCACTGAAGTAGAATTGATAGGGAATGAATAAAAAGTGAAGAAAATGCAGATAATAAATAGCTATGCTTCATACTTCCCCAAAACTTTTTATCTAAGAGAATCAAAGTGCTTTATAACATTAATTAATTTAGCCTTATAGCCCCCTGTGTGGTCAATAAACATTATTATCCCTGTTGTACAGATGAGAAAACAAGCAAGGAGAGATTAAGTGTTCAAAGTCAATGCAGAAAATCTGTTTCAGAATGAGACTTCTTAATTCCCATCCGATGTTTAAACACAAGGCACCTCTCTATTACTGTAAATGAAGGGGCAGGGCAAATCACAGCATCCAGGAGTTTGTCTCCAAGCCCAAGAAACACGATTGCCTCTCCATGAGTTCAAGCAGGAGCAAGAAGGAAGGATCCCCTAGTTAAGGTGGTTCCCTCCCAGTATTCACTAAGCCTTGTCAATGACTGTCTGCCTGTTACTCCCTGCAAAGCCTGATTTGTGGAGGAGGAGCCCATGTGTGCTATTCCCTGTGCACCCTAATACTAACTTCCACTGGTATTTCATATAGCACTGCCTGGGCATGTACACAGACCAGATTTTCCAGACCAGTTAAAGTGGTCTCAATGTAAGGGTTGTAACTGGAGAGTTGCTGGGTTCTGCTGCTTTTGCTCCTGAGGCAACTTTCTGTGTCTTTCAGCCATACAAGAGCAAAAGCAAGGGGTGATGTTCCTGTCCAATAATGCTCATTCACAGAACAATATAATAAAGCAGTACCAGAAGGATGAACCTTGTCGATTGAGCCAGTGTACATGCTTTTCAACCATATTTCACCCCCCCTGCCCCGTAGATTTTCTTATTTTGAAAATAACGATCAATCTTTTTCCTACACTGTTTGCCTAACTTCCATTTACTACTTTCTCTCATGACTATCTTTTGGTTTTAAAGCTTTAAAGGTCTATATCCATTGGTTCTGTAACCAGCTTTTTTCTTCCAATTACCTTTTCTTACTTCTGAGTTAATTTTCTAATTTTTCTCATTAAGCCAGTGGGCTGTCTCCTCTTCACAAAAGAATATGTAGCAACTCAGCACCCAGAGCCAATTTCATCAACTTGTGTTACTCTTCTACCATTCAAGAACACAAACAGTGATACTCAGGCTACCAGTAATGAAACTGTAGGGAGCAGTAAGACAGAAGGACCCTGCTCTGACAGATGTGGCTGTTACGATGGAACCAGCTAACACAAAGGGACTGGCTGTAGTCAAGATAGCCGTTCATGCAAATCTTTAAAGACTGGGAAACGACAGGGAGGAAATTAAAACTTTTTTTCCAGCTCAAATTTGATTTTGACAAGCAGTTAATTTATATAACATTTTAAAATTGCTTTACTATTTTTTTAGTTTACTATTACTAATTGTAAACTGTCTGTGGGATGATTTGGGGCTTTCAAGCAATTGCCAAGCTATTGCTTCCCTAGCCCTTGAGAAGAGCTTTTAAAATTTGTACATTGTTGTTGCTGGCGACCCAGGGTTGTCCTGATGATTCCTAGCAGGCTTTCACATCAGCGTACATTTATTTACTGAAGCTCATTCTAGCACATCTTCACTAACATTGTTATGCAAGCTAATTAGATTAAAGCTAGCCTGGTAGGCCTCAGCATGCTGCATTCGCACCTCTTAGCTGCTGTATAGGCAACACCTCCGGTCTGAAAACCAGCCTATGCAGGCACGCTCAAATGATGTGCAGTAATTTGTGGGGGGATGAATCATGCTCACTGAACATCAGAGGGAACCCCTAAGTTCCTGCTGCAGCTGCCTGAGACCAGTAAATAAAACATTTTTTATTACATGTACTGACATAAGCACAGCCCCCCCCAACAGAGCAGCAGACACTGCTTGAGGTGATGTCCCTCTGTTGACATCATGGCTTACTGTTCTCCAGCTTCCTTTCAGCAAGAACTCCTCTTGTAAGGCAAACCCCACCACAAAATACTGGGAGCTACATAGCCAATCTGATAGAAACAGGATAATGTCAGCAAGAATGACTGCAATAGCCTGCAGGCAGCATCCATTCTGCTAACTTACCATATATTCTTCTAAGTTTATTTCCATAAATATTACTCAAAGTCAGCAAGTAAAAGGAAAGTTCTACCCAGTGATGAGTTTCTTGCTTGAGTGTCTGGCTATTCTCTAGCCCAAAATTGTTTCCAGATTAAGAACCTCGGCCCTGGAATAAATTCTTCCAAAAAGGACCAGACCTTGGCTTTGTGGGTGTAATGCCAGGCTGATTTTAAGATTTTTTTCTGTGGAGGTTGGCAGAATGGCTATGTATGAGAAAGTGATTTAATAGCTTCAAATAGTCTTTATTGTAGACACTACTTGATTAAAATGTATGTATATTTAGAAGTATTCCTCTCCGCATGTACAAGTCTAGAAAGGCACACGTTAGATATATAGATACCAGTGAAACATTAATTTCTTTCTTTTTCCTCAGTACAAAAAAAGATTCACCTATTTAGCTCCACTTAGTTCTAGGGCACAGTTCGTATAGGAAGAGATGTCAATCTATTAGTCACTTGCAAAATAAACATGAAAATAAAAGAGGAGAGGAGTTACAGCAAGATGACTTTCCCCTTTATTTTTCCTTGAGCTGGGATTTGATTTTAACATCTTTGTGAAAATAATCCATATAGAAAATGGTCATTAACTTCTGAGCTAACCAGATGCCACAGTTCAAGTACCCGCCAGGCAGGCAGACAGATAAGTAGCTGCTCTGTAGAAAGCTGAATTTATGAGTCCGATTTTCAAATTATTCTTCCTGAATTTTTCACGCATCACATAATTTCATGGTCCTTTTCCCTGAGAATTTTGATAAAATAAAAAGAAGACTTTGTAGAAATGATGGGATTTTGAAAATATACTTTCCATTTAAGAAAAAAAATAAATCATAATTTTGAATCCTATTCCCAAATAGTCTTGACTTATGAACATGTTTACAAATACCATGTTAGTTTTGCTTCATGGCCTTGCTGAAGAGAAAAAGCCTGTATTTCTTAAGTGCTTTTCCCCTGTCTGCAAAGTAGAATATAAACATGGAGAATACACACACACACACACAAAAAGGAAAAATCATCTACTAATAATGCTAAACTAAACTTTAATATGGCAAGTCAAACTCTAAAAGGTAAGTAACAGCAGAATTGAGTTGTGTGAAAACTCTATTTAGCACCTTTATGTGGCAATATTGTTAATCTTTTTAACTGCCTGTTTACAGACCATTTTATTTTTTCCATAAGATGTTTCACTCATTCAGCATGGAAGGAACAAGGATCACTGGACAGGTAGTTATTCATTTTTATATATATATCCCTTCTTTCTAGATCTTACTGCAAATTAAGAGCTTCACAAACATTAATTAATTAATCTTCATAATGTCCATGTGAGAATATGTATAATCCTCTCCATTTAGAGGCAGAGAGTAAAACAGAGAGAGATGAATGACAAAACTATTAAGAAAAGCCTCTGCAGATTTGTTTGCTCAACTTAAGATGTCCAGGCCTCCATTTGACAAAACTAGGCCCTAATTTTTTATTAAAATTGGCCATGAAATAGGAATTTAAATAGTTTGCTGGATCTGCCCTTAGAGTCTCATAATATGGGAACGGGGGCAATAAAGTGGGAGAAAGTTAGTCAGTGTCAGAAGATACGAAACCTCACCTATCATATGGCTTCAAAAAGACTTGCCTTTCTCACGTGAGCCCACTGCGGTAGATACTCATAACTGAGTTTCTCTTCCTTTCCGTCTATGTCAGATGATGTCTCATGCACTGCCAGTTAGGTAGTGTGAGAATTTAGGCCCTGCTAGTGGAGGAAGCCAAGAGGATGTGCTGAAGCTATTTCTATTCAACTTCCCTGATTAACACCCTTCATGGCTAGTGTAGCCATTATGTCTACTTCAGTATTTTGCAGATGAAAAGGAATTTACAGGCTGGCAGTCCAGCTGCAATTTGCTTTACCGTGACCCTATAAGACAGTCTGAGCCAGCAGTGAGGACAGAGAAACAAAAATGTGTACACTAAAAAAAAAAAAAAAAAAAAGAAATCAAGAACTCAAAAAAATGTTTAGAGAAAAATCAGAAGACAGACAAGGGGGTTTCATTCACATAGACATAACTCTATTGTCTCTTGGCAAGCTAGACCAACTTGAAAAGCCAATGTAGCTAAGAAGCAAGAGAGACCTTGCCTATTTTTCCCCTATTTTATTGGAGAATGGCTTGGGGGCTGTTGGAAATCAAAGAGAGAGATGATTCTCACAGTGCATTCCATGCTGCAGTTTAGCTCTATTGACTTCTATTCCTGCTCAGGCTTAATGAATAAATAACTTAAGTCAGGGTAAGGAGGTACTTATGCTAAATGTACTTCTGAAGGAAAGAAGCAAGTAAAATATTAAGCAGTATGTTGATGAGAAAAAAAGTATTCATTAGTATTTCTTAAAGAATCTATATTTTTAAAAGCTTAAAAAGAGCATGGAGCTCATAGAGAGAAAACTGTTTATGTTAATGCTTGAAGGGAAAAAATTGGAGGAGAAATAATACTCATGCTTCGAGAATTTTCTATTTGCACAATCATTTTGTCCCTAGGGAACACAACAGGCCTTTCAATTCTGTTTCCACAGTTAATTTCTAGTAGTAAAATGGCTGATACTCTCGTTTGGAGCAATTCATTGCTACCTCATTTTTCCAGGCATTTGACTACTCTGGCGTAGAGCTGTTACCTGAAATCATTTTGCAGTTCCAGCCTACTGAATCAAACACAACTGCTTCACTGAGCATTGCAGTACACCTTTAGAAAGTCAATTACCATCAGGATGTCCTTCTGCCTTTCAAAGGGGAGAAAAGAACCATTAACCTATCAACCCTCATCAAGACAAGAAATTCTGATAACAGCCTATATATGACAATACTATTTTATATAATATGAAAGTGAAATGAAAAGTAAAGCATGAAAAGGTAGTGATAATAAGTGCTGTACCCTTATATTGTCACATATTTAATACTTGATTCACATTATATTAGTATCAATGTTTTATGACTGACAGTAGAATCACCTTGAATTTTAAATAGAAAATATGGATTTCTTTGGTTTTACTTGATGTAATAATTCATTAAGCCTGCCAAAGGAATCAAATGGAATGACTAGCAGGAGGAAATATATTTTAATTTGGATCAACTGTGAAAGTCACTGACAGGGGGTTCTGGTCTATGTTCTTCTATGAATAAATTTTTAAATATTTTTTTCTTTTTTTTTTTTTTTTTAAAGGGATTTATGTCAATCCCATAGTTTACTATGGCAGTCACCAACACAACTCCCTGAATCACCCTGTGTTTCATGCATTGTTAAGTTTGGCACTTACTTGCTTTGTAGACAACATTTTTTTTTGTCAAGAAGAATGCTTTTTCTTCTGCAGTAATTTTTTAAAATTTCAAATGGACCAGTCAAGTCCTTGCTTTGTAATTTTTACATCACCTGAAAATACACTATTTTCAGCTTTCACAGGAGGAGAACCTTTGGAGAGTTTATTCAGAGGTTATTTATTCACTACATGGTATATCTTTAGGTATGAAATCTATTTGTTGTATTAAAAAGAGATATTCTGAGACCTTATTTTTTATTATGAACTATATTGCCAAGTTAGAGCTGAATATCTTTGATTGCATAAGTTTCGCAAGTAATATGTGAAACTGTCCATATTCTAGAGAATAATACTCTTCGTTTTATCTTCTGTTAAGTTCTTTCTCTGTACCTGCACAGAATGATTCAGGAGATATTAATGACCAAGCAATCGATGTCATGAAGAAAGTGACTTTACTGGTAGACTCAGGTAGCTTGTTCTTAGATTTGCTCAGCTGAGCATTCATGACAGATGTGTGCAAACAGACAATGAAAAGAGAATACAGGAACTCCTGGGAAATATCTCTAGGGAGGACACGTTAATTCTTTTCTCCTAAATTCATGTCTTCTCTTCCTTTTCTCTTATATAAATCAATGATCTTATATAAAGGGCAAGATCTTTGCCCATAGTGTCAGAGGGAGCTGAAATTGTTTAGAAGAAAGAGAAAAATACAAGAAATACTTCAGAGAAGTGAATTTCCACAAAAACTACACTGTTAATTTGCACATTTTTTTGCAGGCCTTGTATCTTTTGATATGATATTAAGCTCCTCTTCCAGAGTGCAGGTGATAAAGAATCTCAGCTTTCTCTACTGATGTGGGCACAGAAACAACTGAAATCTGATTTCCTACAGATTTTGTCTTATGATTGTCTTTGGTGTCTGAAAAGGTACAAGGTCGTCTTGAGATCTTTCCCATAGTTATGTCATCTCTATATCATTTCAGCCATCGCTTATGTTGAGATATTAATCTTTGTTATTCACCTGCCCATCTAGTCATGTGAAACTTACAGGAGCTTAATGATCTTTATCCACATCAGGTTGACTAGCCAAGTTATTAGACAGGGAAAGCCTCAATGACAGTCACATACTTAAAAAAAAAGTTTCTTTAAGGAGATCATAATATAAATAAGAATAAATTTCCATTTTTCCATGACAGATAATTATAGGCAAAATGTGAAAAATGTGAACTTTAATGGTTCAAAAGCTAGCAGACAAACAGGAAGCTTAAATTCACTGGTTTCAAAAAATGTCCTGTTTTTTACACTAATATCACAATTTTTATTTTAGTTTACTGATTCTTGAATGATGAATGTTGGTGTTACTATTTACAGAGAGAAAACACTAGCAAGAAAGCACAGCTCCAACAAGCTAAAAAGCATTTTTATCTCTTCTGCTGGCCCTGAAACATTTCAAGCATCTTATAAAGCCTGTTTGATGGATACAGGCTATTAAAATAATGTGTTTAGGAAATCTAATGTTGCCCCATGAAATCTGCCATTTCTGCCCCCCCCAAAATTGCATTTCTTCAATGCAAATGAAAATTACAGCTTCACACATAACTGTATGTAAAACTAACGAATGCATCAGCTGGTTTCTGTCACATAACAGTGATTGGGTGGTTACTATTATACAGAGTACTCTCAGAAGTACTTTAAAATTGTACATGTTTCGGCCACTGGGTAACATACATATTTTTTAATATTTAATAGATTAATATTTAATATATTCATATGTCCTTGTAAAGTCCTTTCTTTGAAGTTTACAGAACAATGGTAAATTTAATCTCTTTACCTAGATTTGGTCAGCATATCCTATGCATATTCTTAAATGATAACCACCAACAATAGTCAAGACATATTTATAATGTCTGTGTACAGATAACATACGGAGGTAACTCCATTGGCTTTTAAATATTAAAACTTCAAAGTATTAAAGCATTCTTACTGCTTCTGAGGAGTTTACCGATGAGGTAACAAACCCCCCATCTTTAAAATATTGTTAAAGATTAGGTGCTACATCCCCGAAATTTAACAGAGTTAGTGTTTCAGGCTTCTGCATCTCTGGTTTCACAATTATGTGCTAATCACAATTTACTACTACCTTCCATCTATTTAGGTAATTGGGTTTATTTTCAACTGCATGTATCTAAAATCTAATCACACAGCTAGAGCAAGATGTATCCTCAGGCAAAGTGAGAGAACAAACTGTGTTGTTTAAGACATGAAGAAACCACACACTAAATAAAAGTAATATCATTTTGATTATTAAATCTTCTTGGTCTACGAGAAGTATTCAGTGACAAACCCAGAGGGCCATTTAAAATCGAAAAGCATCTATGCAGAAGATCCATGGAAACCACAAAACCCTTTCTGTTGAATCTTTCCAGCTACCAAGCTTTTGTCATTGACAAATCAAACCCATATTTTTAGGGAAAAGATGAAACAGTTTCCTGAAAGGAATTGTTTCTGATGTGAAAAGCATACAGGCAGGTTTTGAATTCCTCAAAAGTCCGTATTCAGTGCACAGTAAAGGAAGGGAATCTGTGCTTTATTTTGGTTCCCATTTTAAAATATTTTGATGAATTTTTTTTAATAGTTTTAATATTTTTAGGGTTTGCCACAGGTCATGAGTTAAGGAATGGGCATCCCTGAAATTTAAGAAAAATTAGTATCTCATACATCAAAGACATTATTTTCATTCACACAGAATATTGCTTTCAGTCATAAAGAAAACCATAAGGAAACACTTGCAGGTGAAGTCAGTGCAAGGCACAGATGTTAACATCCTAAGATACACCCTAAATGACTTGACATATCAATTCTGAAGGCACTACTTTTTTTGCTTTATTTACCAAGACTGCACAATGAAAAATCTAAAAAAAAGTATTATGTGTAAGGTGCCTGTATAAGTTAAACATGGGTCTTCTTCTTTTTTCGTATTTCTACCCTCACATTGTCTTTGTTCACAAATACTTGCTGAGAAAAAAAATCTCAGTACTTATACGGAGCAACAGAACAGAATAGAGTGCCTGCCTCGAGAATTAACTTGCACTCCACAAAGACTAGAGTCTTATGCACCAGAAATTTAAAATGGGAAGCTGCAAAATATAGCTCAGATAAAATCCCCAAACTATTAAGATGAAACATTTCAATTTTTTTCCAACCAGAATTTTTTCTGAATATCTATTACCTAATCACTTCTAAATATTGACTTTAATGTGCTTTTCAGAATAAGAAGACATATCAAAAATGTTGTCATCTCCCATGAATGATAATTCAGTTTTACACTGCCCACATTTGGAACATGAATCTATAGTATATGCAACCACTACTTACACCTCAATGGACTCATACAGAAAGAAAACATTAGAAATCCAAAACCTATTAATTTGATTAATTGTGAATAACTACTTGGTAATTTGATGGTATTCCAACATTTTTTAAAGCACATTTTATTACTTCCTGTCGTTTTTCACTTAGGAATCCTTAGTAATGACAGATTCATTTTCATATATTTCAACACTGTAGTATATTCCTCAGTTCTGCTATTTGAAAGCAAGCTGCATTTCCTGTCTTTCATGGTTTAAGTATTAGCGGCACCAAGTAATTTTAAACCCATGTAGCAATGATTAATGTATTTGGATATTTTCCTAGAACAATAACCAACAGTCTTCACATCATTGAACACACCACATTCTTGTTAGGACATAACAAAGTTCCGTACCTTCTTAATGCTACACATGTTGATGGTCACTGTACACTGACCAAGGTGAGCAAAAAACTATTATTGATAACAACATGTCCTGAGGCAAGAAACCATTTAAATTTTCCTTTGGTACAGTGAACTACAAGTTATTTGGTACAGGGAACTATTGTACCAAGTGAACCTGCTCCTTTAAGTGATAATGTGAGAAAATCATCTGCGAATACTCAATAATTAGGTGTCTGGACTCTCTGCTGCGATGGGGAAGACAGATTCTCTTTCCTTGAATTAGATGATTAAGGGTCAGCCATCACACCTGAGTGCTGTGAGTACTGGATGTTCAGCATTCCAGTATTAGCACAAATAGTCCTAATTTCCTTATGAGGTAGGGATACTTTCAGTTTGCAGGGATGGAAAATCACTTCCGTCACAACTCTATTTTATTCTTATTTATGCATTTTTTTAGAAATTTGTTAAACTTTTGAAAGAGTCGGGACTAGAGAATCAGAACCAGAGTCCTCATGGACTGTGGCAGAATGAGGTGGCCACCACATCATGAGTTTCTTTTCCTGTCCTTCATATTCTCTCATCAATAGTTTAGATATACTATGTGCAATTTGATGGGATTTTCTTGTGTTTATAAACATGATATTTATATATTTTACATTATGTGGCTATGAATTTTAACTTACATTATATACCTATGAATTTTAATGATGTTCTGTTAAACTCATTGGGTTTTGTTCATGGGATTAAGAGTGATTTTTTTGTGTGCTTTATTTCAGACTAGGTTACAGCCCTTACATTTCATGTTTGTCGTCCATTCAAGATGAAAGCTAAAGGAAAAAGAACTAGGATAGGAGGAAGAAATAAGGTCCTTGGAGATTTTCAAAACTTGACTAGATGAGGCCCTGAGCTAACTTTTAAGTTGGATCTGCTTTGAGTGGAGAGTTAAACTAGATGACTTAGAGATGTTTCTGCCAAACTTATTATTTTTATGATTCTATGATTAACTTATTATTCATTGTTATCTTTTCAATCTTATGAGGGTCCATCCATACCAGCTGTCAATGCTGAGAGAAGGGCTCTTTAAACCTCCTGCTCTTCTAGTTTATAACACTCTGTAAATTGAAACATATGCACTCTTCAGAGTAGACTGATTCACAGGTGAGTGAGCATAGCTTGAAAATTCCTATAGTTAGAAGGCTATGTGCAGAGAGCCAGACAGAGTTCTTTAGAAGAGTACAGTGCATTATTAAAATGAAACTGAGATAGGACACGACTGAGGTCAGAAAGAGACCCCACCTCACATCCCATCAACAGTGGCTACAGCTGTGACTGTAGCCAAGAATAGTTGCAACAAAAGAAAAATTTATGCTATGTATAAAATCTATTATTGTATCAGGTAAGTTGTGCATCCATTACTTATGTAAGTGTTCCCACTGGCTTTGGTCAAGCTTCATATGAGTGAGATGCAGACTTGCATGATTTTGTACTTACTCAACTGCATCATTCTTTTGCAGAAACTGATCTACACTCTAAAGAATCTTAATGAAGTTTCATCCTTACAGATTGCAAAAAGGAAAAAGCTTACTTTTTCATGTTTGTTTTCATGGAGAAGATAGTATATTAGGATTTATGCAATGTTATCCACTTCTACAATTTCCAATTTATCATCTTGACAGATATCCAGGTAGCCAAAAACTTAAAATCTTACCAAGTAGGTGTTATTAAATGTAACAAGCAGCAGTGAAGCATTAAAGCATGACGGAAATAACTTTCCCTCATGGTTTTAGTCTTTTGACTTCTTTCTGAAACACTTTCTCCTTCATATTCCATAGGATGTAATGCAATCTGCTAATCTAGAGGTAGCAAAAAGCATTCTCTTTTAATGCTCTACATAAAAGAATGATTTTGCATTACCCTGCTATTAAAATCATAGACAAACTGTATTCAATTAATGACTTGACTGCACAAAACCACGGAGATTTAGATTTATTGGTAAGAATTCAGGTTGACATTTTGTCCTTAACTCCCCTATTGAAAAGTAAAAAACAAAGGTACAATTGCATGAGTTCATGAGTGTCAACCCCAATTGTTAGTTTTAATGTTGAGGGTTTTTTCTGTTGTCGGTTTTAGTCTTACTAAGTTGAGCTACGGGAAATATTATATATATGATGATGGCATGAACATTTGCTTTTTCCTGTTGTTTAAAAACTGACATACACAGAAATCTATTTTTGGTGATCCCTATCGCAGATTTTAACCAGAAGCAAAAACAAAGCTTTTCCATCATATATAAAAAGGTCAAAGGGTAAGTTTCTAAAAGATCGCAAGGTTTCTGGAGCACTCAGCCAGAAGTGATCATGAAATCTGAAAGAAAAGGACAAGCGGAGATAGAGTTATCTTATAAAACATAATTGTGAAATAGTAATTAAAAGCTAGGAATAACATGTCATTTCCAGAATGTTACGGTGTTAGTAATGCAGAAAAAGGAGATCTGAAAAGGCATGAACAGCAGTCATTACCAGCTTCACAAAATTATAAGAGCATCTTGTTGCTTGACTTCCCAGGTCAAAAGGCTGCCTGGCTTTGCTAGGTACGATAATTGTTATCAGACTTGGCAATGCCAGAACCTCATAAAGGACTAAAGTGTTCTCTCTAGTTGGAAAACACTCTCTTAAATGCATGCAGAGGGAATCTAGCTAATTGGTTGCTTCTTCAATATCACTAATGGAAGACTAAGAGTCTATATGAGTAGACACGTTTAACATCATTCTTAGAGGAGACAACAACAAGAGTATGATATGCCACATTAAATAGTCCAAAATGCCTTACATATGAATTATAGCCAGCAGGGGGTAGCTATTCTGAAAATAACAGTGGTAGTAATTTGCCCATGATTCCTGTTCCCTATCTTTTTGATTCATGAGAATGATTTTTACTGACATCAATAATCCCAGAAATCAAATTCCAAAGTTGTACGCACAAATTTCTTGGAAATGAACTCTGCCTGTATAGGCATTTTTTTCTGGAGATGTCTGTAAACTCATCTAATATGAAGAAGCAGCAAGATCCTATGACTGACCACTCATGACTCTCATAGTTAGCAAATACCACAAATTTAGGGACCCTCCGTAATCAACCTATAAAACCAATAACTGTAAAAGTAAGAGACTGGAAGAGAAACTAAAGCAATAAATAAATCTGAAGAAATTGTCATCTGCTTAGAGATTTATAGGCATATAATTGTGGATAACGTTCTTGGTGAATTACCTGTATCTGCTGACGTGCCTACTTGTAATAAGCATAGCTACCAGTCAAGGCATGTTGGAACAGGGAACTACTTCTTACATTTCATACATTTCCCACAAATATTATACAGAATATTTCAAGGTAAATCTCTGAAACCTCCAATTTCTTGGCATTGCTCATAAATATTGAGAAGCGAACACAAATGATCTTCAGTAATGACAGTTCTCCTACCTCCTAATCAATGGATAAAACAATAACTAGGTACCTCTTGTAGTCAATAGATAAATAAGATATCTCATGGGCTCAGGTTTTCTTTCACAGAAAACCTAAGCCAATGTTCACTTTCAGATAAACTGTTAAAATCTTGAATGATTCCCTGAGTACCAAGTATGATCCAATAATAATGGCATCACCCTTTTATCTGAATAAGTACTCAGTCATTATAGGCATAAAGTTTAATCCGGACATTCTATTTTGCTAAGGTATATTAAATATTATATATTTAAATTCTTTTAATCTGTATCATGAAAATTCCAGGGAATTTACTGAGTTTTATATGTAAGTAGCAATAAACAATAATTTCCATCTATGAACCAAAATCTTCCTGTGATTAAATATGTGTAACTCACAGCTATTCACTGAAAACCCACTGTGGGTGCAGATGTTTCAGAGCAGAAGCTGGCCTAATTTTTTGTTATGTTTTATATAGTAACGTGGTACCTGAATAAAAATACCTGGAGGATCAGCAGCCAGTTTCTACAAGACTCACAACATTTCCAAACACTGACGGCATATTTGGAACACATTAGTTTCAAAGTCTCTTCTGTCAGAATTTGCTTGCATAATAAAACACAAGAGTTTCTTATGAAACCAACAAGGCTGTAGGAATTCAGCAGTAAATAAAGGTTTGAAAAAGGAGAATACTGTTAGGAAAAATGCTTGTTTTAAGAATAACGGAATTGTAGGGTGGGAGTGAACATCAAGAGGTCATGTAGTCCACTCAAAAGCTCTGAGGCAGGGTCACATTAAACGTCTGTCATGACTGACTTGGCTTTATCTAATCTATGTTAACAAATTGCTTATGACAGATTTTCCACAGCCTCCCAAGTAACTGGTTTTAATCATTGACTATTCTCATATTTTAAAATATTTTTCTAATATCAACCTATTTACCCCTTACTGCAACTTAAGCTTATTATTTATTGTCCTGTCTTCAATAACTTCAGAGAATTTTGTTATTAATACATTTTAAGCCTCTTATCAATGTTGTTATTAACACTCATAACTAGCAGTGAGGGTCCACAACTTGCAAGTGATTTGAGTTCATGTATTCCTTCTTTTTTCATGTTTACAACTGTCATTGCAAATAGGGAGTTAGAAACTTTCTTCAAAAAGTTTAGGATGAGGGTTTCAAACAAAATCATGTGAGTCCAGAAAGTCAAGCTCTAAACAGTGTAGGAAATATCACTATTTTTCTGATGGTACTGCACAAATATTCTCTTTTTCCTTTCCTGCCTTTTCAACTGTGGAACCTCTCACGGGGTGTGTCACACCAACAGGGAGGTGATTTACTATCCCATTACAAAATATCAGGAATAGGGTTTGTACAGAATTTACAGAAAATAGATAAGGATAGATATGGACTTTTAAAATACATGATAATTTTTTTACCTAACTTAAGTTTGCTTGTCTCTTACCTTGCCGGAGGCCTGTGTTCTCCCCTTTCAATTTCCTTTACTAATATCACCACCTCAGATGTCCTCATGACTTCTACTTCCCTGTGTTAGAGTCTGACTGATCTCTTTGAGACTTTCTACAGTTCTCCCAAGGTCTGTATGTTGGTCTGCACTTTGTTTCAAGACTCATCCTTCACTTAGTTTTCTTTAAAGATTTCTTTGGATGCTTTTTTGTGTCATTTTCATACCGATTCTTTATTTAATTTTGAGTCAAAATGTCATCTCCTGCTGTACCTCTTGAACTCCTCTACTTCTCAGTTTCTATACTTTGAATCATTCCCCTGAGTTTCTCTCATTTACAATGTATGCTGTTCTGCACAGGCAATTGTTCAACTGCCTCTGTAAAACACAACTTATCCTTATAGCACTTTATAACAGTGCAAGACAAAGGTTGAAAAATTAGAAGGTCAATAGTCAGGAAATTCAGAATGCAAATTCTGAATACCTTGCTGTACTGGAATTGTAATTTTTCCATGGAAAAATATGAAGTTTAAAGTGTTCAGTAGAAATAGCAGAGAAAAATATGATGTATGTACAAAGACCCATTCTACAGATAAGACCTGGCTTCCCTCTGCTACCATTTATGAACCATTGCAGGGACTTCACAGTAGGTAATTTTGAAGTAATTGATCCAGAAAATGTTACTCCAACTCCAACAGTCAATGACTGGCTTTTAATCTAACATATGAGAGCTCTATCTACTCTGGAAGTGATTCTTAGTACAGACCTTATTCTTTACTCAGAATACTAAAATTATAAAAGTTACATAAGAGAACTTTAATTTCCCAGCCTGCATTAACTTAGCTGCTGTGATACATTTTTCTGTTTATGTTAAAAGGAAAAGAGATGATAAAAGCAAAAGGCAAAACTCTGAGGCATTGCTGTACAAGATGTAGCTTTGAACAATGATCTGCCTTTCACTCTACAATTTATGCACCTTGCTCCTGAAGACTATTTCACTACTTACAGACTTAGCAGTAATGCAACTTTTCCTCCCAAGACTTTTGAGCCCTCCTTCCAAACAGGCATAAACTAGAGATTATCACACATATTTGGCAGGATTTATGCATAGAATGAATCAGGTCTGAAGCTGAATTTAGAACAGTTACAGTTAAATATGCTCCAGCATATTTAATATAACATACGTATCTGTAGATTTCACCAGTCTTGTTTGTCCAAGGAATATATTTTTATTTCCTTGAATTTTTCCATTCATTAATATAGAAAAATATTCTGAAATGTTGAAATTATGCATTTAAAACTATGATTGTTAAAAACACATATATGTACATAAAAATATATATTTTGTTTCTATTGCTAGTTTGTTTTAAGATAACCCATGCACTTTTTATTGTTTATTGTTTGAATCTAATAATACCTTTAAGCCAAAATTACTTTATGGAATAGTGGCAATGCATTGGTAGATGCAATATCTAATAAGACCTATGCCATGCTATAATTTAAATGCACAGTGATTATACTGTACTGCAGTTATTATAGAATATTGAATAATTCTTGTCCTGGTTTCAGCTGGGATAGAGTTAACGGTCTTCCTAGTAGCTGGTACAGTGCTGTGTTTTGAGTTCAGTATGTGAAGAATGTTGATAACACTGATGTTTTCTGTTGTTGCTAAGTAGTGTTTAGACTAAAGTCAAGGATTTTTCAGCTTCTCCTGCCCAGCCAGCGAGAAAGCTGGAGGGGCACAAGAAGTTGGCACAGGACACAGCCAAGGCACCTGACCCAAACTGGCCAATGGTGTATTCCATACCATGGGACGTCACAGCCAGTATAGAAACTGGGAAATGGGGGCAGGGAATCGCTGTTCGGGGACTAGCTGGGTGTTGGTCGGTGGGTGGTGAGCAATTGTACTGTGCATCATTTGTACATTCCAATCCTTTTATTATTACTGTTGTCATTTTATTAGTGTTATCATTATCATTATTAGTTTCTTCTTTTCTGTTCTATTAAACCGTTCTTATCTCAACCCATGAGTTTTACTTCTTTTCCCAATTTTCTCCCTCATCCCACTGGGGGGGCGGGGGGGGGACGGAGTGAGCGGCTGCGTGGTGCTTAGTTGCTGGCTGGCGTTAAACCATGACATTCTGTATTACACTAGTTGGTTGCCTGTGGTGTTCTAGTTTCTGTGATATTGCAGTTTATCAGTCTGCACAACATACTTCACAATTCTTCATGTCTTACTATGTTTTCTTGCAACATCACTGTTTTCATTGCAGTTGAGCTGGATGTATACAGACACCCACTTAAAAGAGAGGTGTCCTGTAACAAGCTTTAAGTTCCATCTTTGTCACATAACAATTTTCATAAGAAAGAATTTGTATCTAATGTGACTCTAGCTTTACTTAAATAAAATGAATGCTTCATTTTAAAATTTTCTTAATAATAAATGAGTACAATCATCCACAACTAAAAGTCAGATAGCCTTTACCATAACTGTGGTGATATTATTTCATGCAGATGGGAATGCTTAGTTCTTTGTCCATACTGTGGCAATAAACACATTTGGAATTATCTTATGCATTTCTCTTTACAGCTTTTTTGCATAATCAAGTTTAATCTATATGATACCAGAGAATCATCTGAGAAAATATTTAGCTCTTTCAAATCTGATAAAGTTTTCTATGAAACCCCCATTGGAGTTTGAATATATTATCTTCAAGGATTTTTAGAACTTGCAAAATTTCCAATCAGCATTTTACATTTTGCCTGGAGCAGCATATCAAAACATAGAGCATTCTATCAAGCTCACCCCACCCTCTAACTTATCATCTACAATTATTTATATGACTACCTCGAATTCTAGCAAGTGTTGAGTCAAGGAATAGTGTTACAAGAGTTCTCAATTTCCAGGAAATACCTAGATGTGAACTGATGATTAAAGCAGATGAAAATTCAACCTAATACAGTTCTGCAGATCAGCATGTCGCAGTTACAGCCTTTCAAACCTGAAAATGTCAGAGGAATCATCATAAATCTCCCTGAAGCTCACAATTTTGCAAGCTTGCAAATGCCATAACTCATGCAGGTAAAATTTCTAAGTCCCGACACTGTCATTCCCTCATTAAATGACTAGGTATCAGTCAGATGTTGTAATTTTCTTCTTTTTGGTTATGTTTGTCAATAGCATTAGAACTGGGGAGAGTTTCAGTTGAATGGGTCTTGATATGTGACTTGCTATGCTACTTAATAGCTTGTTTACAAGTAAGTAATGAGTTGACATACGTTTCTTTTGCAATAACCATAAGCCATTTCTTTTCATCTGTACTAAGTAGCTCAGACCCTGTTCTTTAAACAAAGACAATAAAACTTCATCTTCTACCTCAACATCTTAAAGATTTGGTATTATTGGATTTCTACTGTGGAAAGCATCAACATCATGTGTATCTCGCCTGTACCTTGGCTAATGAAGCTACAGCAGTAAAAAAATCCATTTTCTACTTTGATAATAACATGCTCTTGAAATAAGATCAAATCAAGGAGGCACCTCTGTTCCAGGCATCTTTCTCTTAAAGCATTTGATAGTGCATTCAGGTCAGATTTGAAGAATAATTTTGCCAACTAGGAAATGAGAACAAACTTTTGAAATACTTCCAGTCTGAGTCTTGATTCACAAGCCAGATGAAGTGAAATTAAAAGTAAAGCAGGTGGCTCTCTGACCATCTTGCCCCTAACAACATAATAATTCAGTCACTCACCTTGAAGGTGGGGAAGTGAAGTTATAATCACTTCTCCTGTTTGATTCAGGGTAGGCAGGAAAATACCTCCATGCTATGACACCATACACTGGAAATCCAATGCCATCTACAATGAATATTTACGTGGCCTATGCAAAGTGCAACAGCTTTCTCAGGGTACCACTGACAATATATTGGCACTTGAATCTCCTTAATATTTTAATAATTTGGCTTTACTGAAAATGTTCTTGTGTGGAACAATTAATTCAAAGCTGAATTAAACATTCTCTTTGACCTAAGATAATTTCCCCCCATATAATGGAAATGCACTTAGCTTCAGGCTGAAATTGAATAAGAAGAATTCATGAAAATGTTTCCCTTATCACCATTTGATACCCTTTTCTACTGCAGATCTTTCAGTTACATTTCTAGCTAGCAATAACATGGCTCTGGCTATAATCCATGACTCCATTTGACCATATATCAGCCTTTTAAGAGTGATCATGTTAAATAGCTTGTAATACCAGTATGTCCCTAAAGTATCAAACCAACTTCCAGGCACCTTTAGGTTCTGCAGTCCTCTCTCCCCATCTCACTAATGATGAACAGACTTAAACTGCCTGTTTTGTTCTTAGGCTTCTCTTTTTTGGTACCTCTAGCTTTTACACCTCAGGTGGCAGCATCTTTGCCATAACAATGATTTTTTTTTGCCAGCACAAGAAGTTGGGAATGGGACAGAGCCAGGGCACCTGACCCAAACTGGCCAACAGGGTATTCCACACCATGTGACATCACATCTAGTATATAAACTGGGGGGAGTGGGGGCAGGGGATCGCCGCTCAGGGACTAATTGGGCATTGATCGGCAGGTGGTGAGCAATTGCACTGAACATCATTTGTACATTCCAATCCTTTTATTATTACTGTTGTCATTTTATTAGTGTTATCATTATTAGTTTCTTCTTTTCTATTCTATTAAACTGTTCTTATCTCAACCCACGTGTTTTACTTCTTTTCCCGATTTTCTCCCTCATCCCACTGGGGGGGGGGGGGGGGGTTGGGGAGTGAGCGGCTGCGTGGTGCTTAGTTGCTGGCTGGGGTTAAACCATGACATAGTGGTACTGCTTAAGTTAAAGTGGTACAATTAAAATTGTCTTCAGAATACAGCATTGTTCAAAAGTTAGCTCTATAATTAAACAAAAATTTTGAAATGCCTCTTATCCTTAAATTATTTTAATATCCAGTAAAATAATATACTAGCTTATTTTGATGTTGAATATAAGCCTTATTTTGGTGAATAAAACTAAAACAATAGCTGGAAGGAAAACATGACTTCTCTTCTGTTCAATTTTTATCAAATACAAAATTTTAAAAGTGGTATTTCAGCAATATGGCCTTTCTCCTTGGGAAACATGATAAATATTAAAACAAGAAATATGGGAATAGTGATTTGCAGATAATATGCATGAAAGCAGCTGTTGCACTCTATGTTCTTTTTAGGAACTTAGGGTATTGAGGCTACAAGCAGCCTTGTGAATATATGAGGACTGCAAAAACTTCATTATTCAATAATGAATCAAACTAATTACAGCACAATTTGAAAATGATCTAAAAATATACATTGGAAAAGACAATATTCTAGTCTTAACTTCCAATAACTAAAATAAGAAGCATTGATAATGATATGAGAGACATTAGTTAAACTCTCTGACGACTGTCCCTGCCCACATCAAAATATTCTGTCCCCCAAGCAAAGAATGCAACTAAGTATTTAAATTACAGCCAAATTCCCTGAGCATGGTATAGTAGATTTTCAGTGGGACTGTTGCCTTACTGTACCATGGTTCATCCAACTGGTGAAAACCTTGCTCGCAGGGAGACATCACTTCCGCTCACTCTCCAAAGACAGAACTGTGTCTATTCTAATAGTAAAGCCTGAACTACAGAGATCTCCTCAGGGCTTCCAAGAATTCTGCCCTGTGGCATTTCCCATTTATTTCAACATATACAAACCACAGATGGTTGATAAGGAAAAGGCAGATAATCCCTTGGGATAATCAGGCCTAAATTTAAACTTTACAGAGGTTTGGTATGTTCACTGTGGGAAGGAAAAATCGGCTTCCATGGATCAAGATTAGAGGAATTAATATTTAAGGGCATACCATAAAGAAGAAAACAATGGACTGTAATTGATTCTTTTCATCTGACCTCTTTCTCTCTCCCTCTCTCTCAATCACTGTTTGATACTAGAAGATGTGAATTTGTGAGAGCCAGTGCTAATGAAAAATGCAGTAGAACTTAACTGCATTTCAGAGCTGCTGGTGTCAAGGGGGCAAGTAATGTCTGTGTCTGTCAGAATGTAAATTCAGTCACTTCATATGATTCACACTCAAGATCCAGAAAAGAACATGGCCAAGAAAATGACACGACATATTTGGCAAACTTGATGTTTAATAGAGAATTTGTTATCATGGTCAAATTTTGATCACCCATTACACTGCTATTATGCTGCAATAAATTATAGCCAACTTGTTATAACTGATAGGGAAAATTTTCTAGATCCCAAGAGTAACAAAGATCATTTCCTGAAGACCTTTTCAACCTCAGAAATATTAGAAACCATTAGTTCTTTTTATTCTAGAGTTTTTCTCTGGTAAAGGACATAATCATTCTTTAAAAAAATAAATATAAGAATTCTTTAGTCTTTATAACTGAAGTGTTTTTAGTACCTCCATTGTGGTGCAAAATCACCATGTGCCAATTTTCAATGACATCATGAATATTGTTGTGTGCAACTCAAATTCAGGAAATAGCCTGCTTTATTGGTAACTTATTCTGTAAAAATTGCCACATCATCAGTTTATAATGGAAGTCACAACACTTCCAGCCAGGCGCTCTTTGGACCTGCAGTTAGGCAAATGCAGCAGTACATAGCAATAGATCCATTTGTGTCCATGAGTTGGGTTTCCAGCTTGTCTGAATTCAGATCAAGCATCCAAATGTTCATCCCAAGACAAGCAGGGTTAACATTGTGAGCCAAGCACTAAGCAGATGCCATGACCCCTGTGGTATCATGCAAGCCTGTAAAATCTCCTTACTGCAAGACAAGAGTTGCTCATTAAAGGACTGGTTGACACAAAACAAAGGAGAGGGTTTTCCTGGATTTGAAACTTTAGCAAGGTTTCTCCTCTTTGCAGTGAAAGAATTTAACACGTTTCAGTGTCACAAAGACACTTAGCTACTGTTTAGCTGGATACTACTGATGAATGTTTAGGAACCTGAGAGAAATGAGCCAGGGAATGACACTGCAGACCTGCTGCCACTTTTACAGGAGGGGGGGGGGGGGGGATGCAAGTGGAGCACTATCGCATCTTGCACATCCATGTGATCAGGGTGTAGGTTGTTAGTTATTGCTACACCGCAAGCATAGCTCACAAGGAAGACCCCTGTTGTTGCTGCTTCTAAGACATCACTCAGTACTCTGGAAGTGTATGGATGATGTACAGAAACTTGCCCACATAGAACCTGATACAGAATAGCAGACACACACACACACACACGTACGCATCTGTTAGCAGATATTACAGTTCAACTGAACCACTTCAGTTCTCACCTACTATTTCTAGGTCTGTTCTCTGTGCAAGTTAAAGGACAGTTTCTATAAACAGTTAAGACATTAAAAAATATATGAAATATGCAAACAGCTTTCTCATTCTAAAAATGATTCTTAACTTTTAAAATTATTTAAAGTTGAAAACAATAAGAGAATGGAATTGATGTCAGTGGTATTAACTGTAGGTGCTCTGAGTGTGCTGCTGAAAACTGATTTAATTAGCCTGAGTTATGATCTTCCCAAAATTCTCTATGTTCATTTTTAATAGCCACAGTACTAAGCCTAGTACTTTGAATACAAAGGGAAGGACACACAATCCATTCCTAAATTGCTACTGCAGCTAGATATACAATTTTTCTAAGGCACTGCATGAGGTACTTTTCCTAGAAGCCCCAAAATTTTAGTAAGATCCTTTTAAAAAACTTATCAAGATATATTAAATGATAAACAAGATGAAGTTTAGCAGAGACAGTGACATCACCTGTTATCCACTTTGCAGTTGATTCTGCAGCCTTATGTATGCACATTGATGTTTTTTCATGACAGATATAGCATATTGGACTTTCTGTAATCTGAAGTTTGCCATATTAGTTATCTTGCAAGATATTTGTTGAATAAAAGAGGATGGAGGAAATTAGGAGACATATTTGTAGTTAACCCTGAGATAAAAGGTAACTTAATTATCTGTCTCCTTAACACCAATCTCTGGCTCAGCTGGCAGCTTATTTAATTTTATTTTAAATGTTTAAAGTGTAATTGTGCTCAGTCATTATCGTATTAAAAATGATAGTAGTCTAATTTTTTTTCTGTCTTTCTGGAAAGGAATGATTTTAACAGAATATCTTTCAGAAATATTTTCTGCTTGGTCTGTGCTCCTGTCTAATCTGTATGTGCACAGAGCATCACATGAAATAAGCATGCACGTATCAGGTATAAAAACATTAATACTACCTGTGCCTCAGCTTGGGCTGATAAGTTTTGTACATTGCAAGTAATAGCTGAATCTTGCATGCCCCTTTGTCTTTGCTGGCAAAACCTGACTTCAGATGACTCAGAAGTCAAACTCTGCCAGGTTTAACAAATGCCCATGGAGGATGAACATATAGAATTATTTATTTCTGTTAAGAATACCAGAGAGTATATTTTACAGGAAGTAATTTCATTATCTATTGAAGTGCTAGGGTTCAGCATTTCAATACACAAAATTCAATGATGCATTAATTTGATCCACCTCACTAGCATCCAGGCACATTTAGTGAAAAATGCCAGAATGTTACAGTTGGTTCCAGTTAAAGTGATAGGCCCCAAGAGCTTCAACTCTATAATTAACAGATAATAGATTCTGTATAATATATATAATAAAATATATATAGTGTATAATGTTTAACATACATAATGTATCATATAATAAATGATTAATGTATAAAAAGAGGCAATATTCAAAATCGTATCACCATGAAGAACAAGTTTCAGTAAAATTACACTGCAAAAAGATTTCAAGTTTGATCGCTGTATCTAGAACAGAGAAAACCAGTTTTATGTAATAGGATACATCTTGCCACAGCTCAAGGAAAGCTGGGAGGAAAAAATCAAGTGTACCTCATTTGTTTTACTTCTGCAGATGAACATGCAAATAGCAGGCAGAGAAACTGAAGCAAATGTTACATGTAAAAGCCCTTTTCTACTGACAGGTAGGGTCTCGTTTTAGATATTTTGGTATTTATTTTCACCATTTCAGCTACTTCTAGAGCGGATCAAGCTCTTGAAAAAAACGTGGTGAGAATTTTTATCATTTTTTGGTAAATTCCATGTCATAGATTTGTGTATTGATTTTTGGCAGTAGCCCCAGTTACTGACTCACGAAAGATATCCGTACGTCTCATACAGCAAGTACATATACAAGGAATACAAAAACACTCATATGTGAACTGGAAACCCAGTCTATCATGTACATCCATTACCAGAAAAGACTGAAGGAGAACAGCAAAGTGTACAGCTCTTGCCAAGAACATTCATGTATTTGTGTTCAACAAAACCTGAACACAAGTCAAACTAGGTCTATCAACAGGGATTACTGACAAACTACCTCTTGTTTAAAAGTGTCTTGCAGACTGTATTATATGCTTCCTAGCACTGGTGGTCCTGACATACAAAAAAGCTTAACTCAATCTCCATTTGAACAAACTTTATATAATTTAGTTATCTACTGGTGTCAAACGGAAACAAAAATTAACACTCCCTCACCCAAACCCAGACCTGGACAAACTGCGATGTTCTCTTTTATGTACCTGAGGCACAGTATGTATAAAGGCTTGCATCAGCTCATAGATACAACACCACCATCTAGTTAAAACATTTCTTATAAATGATTACACTGAAATATAAGCATCTTAAATGGATTTTATGGAAATATTATGATACAGAATAATTCTGATTTTAATTTTATTAAAACCAGGAAAATTAAAATGCCCATAAAAATGATCATTATCATTCTAAAAGAACAAGAATTACTAATTATGAGTTTGGCATTTTCTTGCGTAAAGCAATTTTTTCATTTTCCATATACCATGCCCATTTTCTACATGAAATGAAATTGATCCTTACTACTTTGAATCTAGTACTAACCATTATGAAATCATATTAGACATTTTAGTGCCTGTGTCTCTAGGACATATGGTGCCCTGAGTGAGAAAAATAACTTAGAATCATTGTACTTAGCTATTAAACAATAACACTCGTGTTCTCTCACAGCTAAAAGGAGGTTTATAATTTCTATTACTAAACTTAAATTATCTACTGTTTATTTTCACTGTCTGAGAACCTCAACGTGACTGGTACAACAAAGATTCTAATTAGAGTAATGTTTTCTGTAACCTGTCTATTGTTTTCCAACTCAAACAAGATTTGAATTTGAAGAACATACACTATGCTGGGTCTATTTAACCTGTAATAATTTTCTACCTTAATAGCCACACTGCTGCATTTGAAAATTGGCAATAATTCATTTTGCCACGAGCTAGTAACTGAAAGTAAAATTCTCATCTGTGAAGAATGGTATAGTAAATCATGGATTAGCAAAGTCGGGCACTCTAAGTGAAAGTACATCCTCCTCTTTACACCTAATGTTCAATATGGCTCTTCACTATACAAATTTTATGTTAACTTTAATCAATTTCATCTCTAGAAAGAAAATGTTTTAAAAAGCAGAAAACTAATTGTGGTAATAAAGATTTCACTCAGCAGAATCAGAGAGCAAAATGCAATTCATCTTCCTACAGACTTTTAACAAGTTGTGACAACCTCATGCAGCCATCTATAAATGTTACTTAATAAACATTTTGTGTTCAAAATAATATAAGCTAAGTCTATTTAAAAGAATACACTAATCTGATTTTTTCACAGTAAAGCCATAAAAAATAGAATTCGTATTTCCTGTCCTTCACTATAAAACTGAGGTCTTTAATCTAAATTGACCATTCAAGTTTTTCCATGATCTGTGGGGAAAGAGAGGCACCTCCATAAGACAATTCATCCTGTCCTCACACAAACATCCAAGAGAGAAGGAATTTTCCTCTGGAAGTTCCTCTCTGTCACAGTGTCCCTCCAAAATCTATACAGGGACACTAGATAACTTTGGCTAATACCTAACTTTTTGACAGCTGAAGTAAAAAAAGAGTCTCATGCCTTTGGTTGTCAATCCTAGTTTGTGGTAAATTAGGGTTTTTTTCTGTGCAGGCTGACTATTTTGGCTTGAAGTTTCAGCATCTCTTAGGCATCTCATTAAAATTCTTACTGCATTACACCTGCCATGCTGTCAGAGACAGGTTAGTTTGCTCGATCTAGAAATCTGACGGGAAGTCCAGACTTTAAGTTGCTCCTGTAATAGCATTAGATCTCTGATGTGGAATGAGGAAGGTTGCTATCAGGTTACTAGGCAATCAATACAAGTGTGGGCAAGATTTACAGCAGAATAGATAAGGGTAAAGGGAGAGTCATCATAGCGTAGTTTCTGATGATTAAATAATGCCTTAACCCAGAAGCAAGCCAGGGTTTTCTCCTCCATAAGAAACCAACAGAAACATTTTAATTGATCCTGTTCAGATAAAGGTATCTGAACCTAGCCAATACCAGTTCTGCATGTTTCCATCTCCCAAGTAGAGTTAACTATTAGCATACAATATATATTCAAATTTTTACATACACCAAAGTGACTCAGTTCTTTATGGATCCTATTTATAGTCTGTAAAAAGTAAAGAATACAGAAATAAAAGTGAGAGGTTGTTTAAAATTTCTGTTTTAGGAATACATTAAAAAAAAATAATATAGCTAATATTCCATACCTGAGTAGTGGTTGCTTTGGATAAGATGGTTGGTCACTGTTTTGGCATGGCTGAGGTTTTTTCGTGACTTGCTTATAAATATTCCTGGCAGTTACTCCAATCCATAGCATAGTAGAGAGTGTAGAATAATGTAGTACTATACCAACCTAAGAAAAGAGTGGATGGTTAAACAAGTCAGTAAATGGATGAGTAAAACAAGAGTTTTAGAAGAATCTTACTGCATAACTGTACAAGCAAACAGGTTTTTTTAACTTAATTTGTAAGTGCATTAATTTTTTCTTTCTCTCCGGTTATTTCTCACCAGGGAATACACTTCTAAAAAGCAGACAGAATCAGTTATTTAATCTATCATAGATAATATCTGTGATACCAGAAGGTATGTTACAAAACCAAAACAGTAAAGACATTTGTTTTCTAAGAATCTGATTAATGACAACTATTTACACCTGGATTTAAAGTGATGCAAAGGTTAGTTTGTATTGCAAGCCTCGTTAGCTTATCATGACAATGCAATTTAAAAATGAATGAGAGATCAGCATTTTTGCTTGCTATTATGCTACTATTTCCTTTCATTTTTCAGGAATATCCTGCTGTAGTTCCCTCTCAGCTGCATATAGCCAAGGTTGACTTCTTGTAATGGGATCAGTGCTATTTGCCTAAAACCAGATTATTTTCAGACATATTTTAAGGAACTTATAAACTTGGCTATACAATTTTTAAAATTAAATGACAGATCTTGGCATCCTCCCTTAAAAGGAAATACAAACTCTCAATAGTGTTATTATCATTTTGTCCCCAAGAAACCGTTTTGTTTATCACTGAAAGTAAAATAAAGTACAAACACCTCTAAAATACTAACATCTTTGTTATGTTAGTAATTGTTATTAATTGCTATGGAAACAGTAATTGGAATTTTATCCAATCTCCAGTGCTTTATTACATCAGCTAAGTCTCCATCTGATTATATAAAATGAGGTTACCTTTGAAGCAATAACCTGACATTTTGCAGTGAGAAGTAAAATATTGCTATAATTGGAAAGCATATAAATCTTTAAGGAATACAGAGAATTCCTGAATAAAGCTAACACAAATCTATTATAATGATTTATTTGAACCAGTGTTCATTTTTGCTCAACTTAAAATAATTGATGGGTAAAGGAAAAAACTCCATGAAATTTGTTTATATTTAGTAATGTAGCACAAAACTTGAAGATAGCAGCAAATACCATCAACAGAAACCCTTTGTAATTTTCTCTGGGACTTGTCTGACAGATTAGAGAAAGGAATATAAAGCCTTCATAGCTGTTGTCGCTTGAGGTAAAAGAAGCAGAAATAAGAGAATGAGACAACTTTGTACCATCAGCTGGCAGACATTGCCAGTTCAGTGGCTAGTGCTGTCTGGACTTAGTTCATATGCAGCTTGCAGCATTTCTGTAGGGACTCAGTGAATATGACTATGAGCTGAGGGGGGAGTGAAAGAGTAAGGCGGGAGGAAGAAGAGGGTGAGAAGAAAGGGAGAGAAAAAGGAGGTGGGAACCATGAGAAAGAACTGGAAAAATTCTAGGGATTTGGTTCATAACCTCTTTCTCATTTCACTATAGCACTGCTACTATATATTCTGTAATTATTCTATGCAAGTGTGCCAAAGAGTCTATAAGAATATGAACAGCAGGGATGAATTCCATGTCAGAAGGCACTTACATGTGAAATTTGGCAACATATATGGCCATATATACAGAATAATCAGCCACTTAAGTGAAGAATGAGATTCCTAAAAATAGTCCAATAAAACAATTTTATTGAAATTTTCAGGAGGCAACTGAACTGAAAACATCATTGCTATGCCACACCTTAGTCACGTTACTTTTCTTCAGTGTGCTAGTACTTCAGCAACTTAGTTCCTTCTGATACATGGACAAATCAAACAAACATGGACAAGAGACAGAAGTGTTATCATCTTCTGTTCTAACTCTTCAATAATATGCCTCTTTCTCTCTCTCTCAAAAAAAAATATTTGCATTTCTTGCTTAAAGGAAAAGAGGATATATCCTGATGATACAGGACCTCCTCATGACTGACAGATTCAAAGGACAATGGTGACAATCTGGAGATAAAACATATATAACACAACAAAAATGTGGAATTTGGAAGGGTGTACTGGGCTGTTATGCTAAATTCCAAAGAAAAGCATACCCTTTGCTCTGTGTCACGATGATTTTGTTTCTCACTTCTCATCACAAAATATGCTTTCTGGACTAGAATTTTGCTCTTATTCATCCACTAATAATAATCAGTAAAGAAATGTTTGTCACACCTCATCTTGAAAATTCAGTGTTTCAAAGTGGTGGCCTTTGCTCTCTGCCTCTTCCTTCCCCATATCTCCACACTGACATCAGTCATGCATGGAGATGCATTTTCCTTACTGTTGCACTTAGGGGCTGTGGCTGCATGCTCTTTTGTCCCCTTCAGTGGGACCACCTCTTCCTAGCTCTCTTAAGCTAGGAAGACATCTGAGCTACCAACACATGACATGAAAGGGGAAGACAAGGCTCAACAGAAAGGGAAACAGGACAAAGATAGTTTTGTTCAGTAAACTCTCACTTAACTCTGTTGGCAAATATAAACCTTAGGTTTATGCAACAAAGGTCCGGGGTACAAATTTATCTGTGTATATCTTGTTACTGGATTTGTGCCTCTGTAAAGCTTAAAAGGCCAATAAATAGACATAAATTAAATACCCAAGTGTACACTTAAAACTATTTTCACTATAACAAGAACTTTTGTATTTCACATAGAATCTTGTGGGAAGCATCAAGTTTTCCACACAGAACAAAGGATTATGATTGAATATACGAAAGTGATGACCTGTATTGGTAAGAAGGTTTTCCACTGACAGGCCAAATGGTACACAAAGAACTGTCAGGACACATGCATTTAAGACAGCACTGCAGCTAAAGCTATTTAATAACCACAGTTATATGGTGAAAATTTTCTTGTTTCCTTGGACTCATTTTTCCATGTCCCGTATTCTTAGAACTCATCTTTGGGAATAAGCACCAGCCTACTGAATAGAAGATTACGCTTTTCTACAGTAAGAAGGTGCTGTCTGTATGTGCCCCTTCAATAAATTTCAGTACCTTAGAGGTAACTTAAGTTCCATAACTTGCAGTTACCATGGTAATGACCAGAATACACATTTATGCAAGCATTTTGGCACAAAAAGCTCTCTTGATCAGCTTTAACTTGCACACGAATTTCTTTGTTTTCCCCTAGTTTTTAATTTCATTTCTTTTTTTAAAAGGTAATCATATTTCAGATAAGATTGTCCTTCTTCAGCCACTTCTATTTAAAGGAGGATATGGTTATGCACTGACATTCCAATTACACTGCTAATCCTGCACTGAAAGTGATTCTTTTCAGTGAGATGAAGGGATTCAGGAATTTCTCTGCAGTCTATAACACCACTGGATATGAATATTTAATGATCTTAAAACATTTAGCCTTAGAACAACCCTGTGCTCCCTTCACAGGTAGAAAATTTAGAGCAAGTTGAGACCCACAAATCAGGTACCTGAAACCAAGAAGGACAATCTTCAGCATGCACATCTAACTCCATAGTGTGCAAAGTCTTTAGACATCATAGGTTGGTGCTAGTAAAGTTTCCAGCCACCTAAAGTCTTGCTTATGCATATGACTAGCTCTGTTCCTGTCTCAGCAGAGCTGAACAATGCAGCACCTTTCTCACCAAAGACTACTCAAGAGCTCTTAAATGGCATTCTTTGCTTGAGACACCCTAACTGGCAAACTTGATCACAGTACATTAATTTTACACCCATTCTTTCAAAATCAAAAATATATAGCTAGAGCAGAAAGAACTGCTCTTTTCCTCCTCTTTCTATAATATTTTTGTATCTACAGCTCCTACCCAAGATGTGGTGCATAGCTCTAGGACCCCCTTAGTTTAACAGGATTCAAATCCAAATTTCGGACTTCCAATGGTAGTAGTCTAACTTCTAGGCTACTGGCTAGTATAGAACGGGCTTTGCCTTTCTTGCTGAAGAATTACTGCCCCACAGAAAGGAATTCACAAGCAGCTTCACGTATGACACTCATAAGGGAGAACAAAGATCTGAGCCTTACCAAGTCTTACATGGAAGCTTTTATTTCATAAACCACATAGGAGGTGCTGGGAGATGTGATCCAAGTGATCATGCCACTCAGTGACTGGCCCCTAGGATATGATTCTGTTTCACTCCCTAACTTTTCTGTCTCCTGGTTCTTGTGCCCCTAAGCCTATTCTTCACACTTCAACATGCTGAACTGACGATTTCATCCCCTAGCATCCATAGCCTCATGGCTATCATACTCTCCTGGAAAGTAGGGGCCATGAGACTGAAATTTTTCAGACTGAGAGTACAGAACCAATGCCTTCCACACACGGGGAGTGGCCCAGCTACAGTTGTGTCTCCTTCTGTCTCATTCCTTACATGAAAGGAATAAACCTCCTTCTGCCCTTTAAAGGAAAGAAATCTGAGACCCCAACTCTGGGAGATGGAAGGGGCTGATTACATCATCCCCTGGCTCACTTAAGCACCTTTCTGGCTAGTGTACTGGCTCTGATTAATCCTATTCTGCTGTTCCTAACACAACTTTGCCTTGCATGAACGATTTTGCCATAATCTCAAGACTCTGGATTCTACATCAACAGCCAGCATTCAGTGACACTCAGAATCAGATTCGTGGGTAATCTAAACAGTCTGTAGATACAACCTCATTCACACAGGAAATCTGTGAAGAAGAAATCCACTCTTCCAGACCAGCACTCTAACATCAGTTTTCTTTATAAATCATAAAGACTGCATAGCACATACGCAAGTGAGACTGTCTATACAAAATCATCTCTGAAATAGGTATGCAGGTTTAAAAGGGAGTTTTAGATTTTTAGATTCCAGATAAAAATAAATATCTTACCTTCTCTGAAAACACTTTTTTTTGTGTGTAATTACTTTGCCTTAAAGGGAATATGAAGGTTCTTCCAGCTATCTATCACAGAAAATGGGTCCATTTCCATAGCATTATTTCCTGCTGCTTAAAATTAGCCTGGGACACCTCATTTAGAGGGAGAAGATGATCCAAATGAAGTTATTTTAGAACCACCTTTTTTGGTTAATTATGAAGGCTAAAAATTAACTCAGTCTATTATTTCACTTGAGTAAGGATGTTTCAGTGAAATTTGCTTGTGAAAGTTTTAGGGATAATTACAATAAGAAAGGTGGAGGTTCCCTGGCTTTGACACCACATTTCAGTGATTAGGTCAGAAAATGCTTGCACTTGGAATATTCCCCTAGGCACTCAGGAAACAAAGTGCAAACTACATTGCTGGAGGGTAAGGCTGTGTTTTGAATTGTCGCAGATGAAAAGATACCTGTGCTATAGCAACACTAACGGTGTTACACATGGAGTATAACTAATATTTTAGTGCTGCTTGAAGCAGTAATATTTTCACAAATATATTTTTAAACCCTAATACCAGTTTTTTTTCCAGAACTGAAAAAAAAAAAAAAAAAAAAGAAAAAAGAGAAAGAGACAAAAACTTAGACTTGAGGGACACACAAGCCCAAACTAGCTATATAAACATAACTTTCATTAGGCTGAGTAATTTAAAGAATTCCTATATTCCATATACAGGAGAAAAGGAGTGCTGTTCACCCCACCACTGCGTATACAAGCTACAGGAAATGTTCAAATATGTGAGCTTTCTGGGAAACCCATTAGTAGGTCTGACCTCCCTCCCTCCTAGCGTTGGTACCCTGAATATTAATTCACAGAGTAATCCTCTCAGGGTTATCACAGGAGACAGGCAGTGGGACTCACAGAATTTTGAAAAACGTTGCTGTCAGTAGGCAAGAAAGGGTCTGGAACGGGCTACGATGTTCTGAGAGTGAACATTTGTTCAGCCTCTTTTACCAGCATCTGTTAGCCCTACCTAATTATATCAGACAATTTCTACCAGGAACCAGAGGACTGTGTGTGTCTTGCATGTCCTGTATCTTTCCTGTATTTTAACTGCTGATGATACTGTCTGTTGAGGTAGCATGGCGTCAGGTAAATAAATAACTTTATGAAACTGATTAGAAGGCATATGTGAATGGATCCATTCAGTTTCTGTAAGTGTGCGTGTTTCTCAGCAGGTCAGGATCTGGCCCTATACCATAGCAAGAAACAGCTGTCACTGATAATGCATATTATGAAGATACCCCTGTAGTTTACGTATTACTCGTAACAGATTATTAATAACTCATTTATCTCAATCAATTTTTCATTATTGCTATTAATACTGCATTGTTACCATGCAATCTGCAAAGTAAATAACCAGACAATGACTGTAACAGCAGATGGTTATTTGTGATCATGTAATTACACGGCCATGACTGCCCTACAAACTAATCTACTACCCTCACTTGCAAACTGCAGATAAAGACAATGGTAATATGGTGATATTTCAATTTGCTAGAACTCACAGATTAATTATGACACTATACACTAGATATTGTGAGATACTTAGAATAAGCTAGTAGACAACTGTGTCATTTAAATGAATACCATGTAATATACATAGGTAGACTTTGCATGTAGAATGTTACAGGTGGTTACAGATCTACATGTGCTGTTTATTGATGGTCAAGCACAAATATACACAAAAGGCTTCCAAAGCATCTCACTGAAAATTAGAGTGATGACTCTTACACTAGTTATGCAAGTTTGGCAGTGACTCTGCTGTTGGCTGGTGACTCTTGCTGTTTACACCCATTCAAGCCAATCAGAAGAACCAGATTAGTGAGAGGCAAAGTATCTGGGAGACTGTTGGCTTAACGAAGTGCTTTACTACAGGTAAATACCAACAACATTCATGAGATCTGGAGCACTTCTACAAAATCCAAGAGGAAGAAATATTTAAAACAAATTGCAACAAGCCTTCATCAGGCATTACAGAAGATGACTGAAATGACTCTCTTTACACACTGTACAGACTCAGCCTCTACATTCAAAGCAGCTGAAGCCATGCCCTCTCTGTGCATCTCATGGCATCTTATCTCCAGAAAGGATGAAGCAAGAGATGTGAAGTAGTCCAGCAGTGCAAACAAGGGTCCATAAATAGCAAGTGTACTGGTCTGCTTTGTCTCCTTAGCTTGAGTTGTAATTAAAAGACATAATTGTACTATAAACATTAAGCTGCCAAAGTGTATATTTAGGCATCACCCAGTGAAGCCAGGGCCACCCTCAGCAAAAGGTATATGTATTACAAAAGTGCAGCAGTAACTTTAGTTCCACACGTTCAATCCAAAGATCAGAAAGGACAGAAATATTTGGGAATCATAGTTTTCAGCTATCCTGTTGAACAGAGAAATATTATGATTTTCAGGTGGTTTTTTTTTAATAAGGAAATCTGAGCTGCAGAGAAGTTAATGCATTAGTCAGCCTCTCACAGAAACTCAGGTGACAAGCAAACACTGAACGCTCCCAGTGCTGGCCTTGAAAAGACATGCTTATAAAGATGACTTACTCTGAAGAACTTAAGATCCAGGAACAATATCGGAAAAGAGAGAACTATTAATATTATGTTAAAAGATACAGTTTCAGGTTTTCATTCTATTAGTAAGAATTACTAAGGCAGATACTTACAGCTTGACATATAATTGGGTATTTAATGCGATTGATGCCACCAGCAAAAACAGCAAATGTAAGAGCAGTATGGAAACAAAAGTTGAGAAGCATATGCCATCCTTTTCTGCTTATTCGGATTGTGCTGTTGAAAAAATACATTTTAAAATTAAAACCCAACATATCTATTACAAAAATTATGATTTGGAAAAAATGCTTAATATGAGAGAATTAAATTCTTTTATTCTTGAACACCTACTTAGCAATCTACCGAAAGGACAGAGTCTGATTTATACAACATTGAAATCAATGATAAAAAGGTAAAATCAATGGTAAAAATCATAAAGAGTCTACTGAAAAGGGTCTACTGACTTAAAGTTTCCTCCATCAAATTAAGCATTTAAAGTAGACTTATAAAAGCAAAAGGCTTATTGCATAGCTTCAGATATGCAGAACTTGAACAAGACATCTCTAAAGAATTAAATGGAAGCTGAAGATCAGAAGTCATTGCATTAGTTCACTTAATTAATATTTAGCAGCTTCTACAGTACAATACATTCCTAGTCTTTTAAATTGCTAATGGTCTTTAACAGAAGTAGGTAGTTAAAATGGCATTTATATAAATCTTTCATACAAAGGAAAACACAAGTTTTCTAAACCCAAGAAGATTTAGAAGTCAAAGAAAGTTTCCTTTATCCAATGACAGTTACCAGTCTTTCAACCAAATTTGATCTTAGAAGCCAATACCACCAGTGTATTGCTCTCCAAAGTGCTGCTCAATTGGAATTTGCTGGAAAGCAATTTGATAGTGCTCATGGTTTTATATTGAATTGTCAGGTTAGAAATCTTAGGAACAGTGTGTAGACCATTTAGACATAAAACTCAGCAAAGATACAGCTTGGGAACAGCTTGAGAAAGGCTGACAAACTTTTTTTGATTTCTCTGGTGTAAATCACATTGCTGATATTACTATCCAACAGTAATTCAGATCATTTTAATTTATCTTTTCAGTGCAGGTTGGAAAAATTGAAGTACCTCAGTATAATGCTGACCATTTCACACAAGTGCTTAAAATTTAATTCTTACCTGTGATGGACAATGTAGGTGATAATGGAAGCAAACAGGCACAACAACATAACTGCAGTACATGCATATACCACAGGGTGCAGAAACTCCCCTGGGTACTGGGGGAAAGACAGCACTGTCTTAAAATCCTATGGAGAAAGCAAAATGATTTAACATTGTTAGGCATGTGTGAAACTCTGAAACTTCATTTCAATATGTCTTATCATTTCTAGCTGTTCCCTTTCAAGAGCAGGAAAATAAGATGATGAACTTTTTGTGTAGGTAGAGTTCATAAATTTACAATAACATCAGACTGCTCTTTCCTCATCTGCATACACTTTGCAAGACAGAAATTAACCTTTTTGTACAAGCAGACATATCCTCGTTAAAAAAAAGGTCTGAAAAAATACACAGAATATTACATTTTCCAGGCATTAGCAATATCTGTTCCTTCTGATAACATGAACTTTATGTGTGTATTTTACTAGGATATTAAGTACAAAATATCAAATTACCATAAAGGTCTCTAAATGGCATATGCATGGCTGCAGAAGAACCACTCAAAGAAACAAAAGCCATGAGAATACACCCAAAATATCGACTGACTCACTCCTATATTCAAATATAACTCCCAGTTGATACACCTCCTCTGACCCATTGACCTTTACACTTAGTTGCAAATACTCTACTACCTATATCAATTCAAAAGCAGCTTGACAGCTTTATTAACAGCAGAGTAAAGATCTATGCATCCCTTTTGGACCTGCCAGTGCCTACTGACACAGTTCTTCAGGAAAAACATAATGAAAAACTATTAATAACTTTGTAAAATTAACCATATCAAATTCCCATTCTAAATTACTGGATCTCCCATGTAAGAAATAATAGGAGAGCTAAATCTGCAGGTGTGATGGATGGACAGAAAAAGGAGCCCATTACAGAAAACAGTACGTCTTCAGACTATCTGAATTAAACCAAACATTAGAGGTTCACTGTAATACATTAAGCCACATCTGTTTGTGGCACTACATTTCTGCAAACAAGTACTATGAATTACACACATAAACTATCACCCAACTGCAAATAAAGTGTCGTCTACATGCCAGTTTCCATGTGCAGTGGCATTAACTGTGCACACAAAAGTGAATATACATCCCACCACAGAAAAAGCTAAAATCTGAAAAAGTAGTGTATATGAAAATCCAGCAAACTTTAACACTGAAACTACCGGCATACATTTAAAAGACTTTTTTCTTATTTGTCAGTTTTAGGTTCCCCTAGAAGAAGATTCAATACATTATTTTCCTGAGGTGAAATCTCCCCTTTGGAGACTGGGACTGTAATGTTAATACATTTTTTTTAATCGCATTTGCATGCAGAGAACTGATTTCCAGCGCCTTTATTTGTGTGTGTGAACTTGTCCAGCTAAAGTTCATGAGTTTATGCAATTATTAAATCAGGGGGAAAGGTACTGTCCGTTTACATTCCAGAAAGGTCCTTACAAGCGACAGATGCCCTAGTAGTCATTATTTTTCTTCATACTAGCTTTAAATTTCCTAAGTTTGACTGTACCAGTTTCTCCAGATGCATATTAATGTCAGTTCTAGAACAGTGCAGCTTACAACATACATAAAAAAGACCATCAAAATGAACAAATAATGTATGAACAATGATGGCAAATATTTGTCATCACATCCCATTTCTCTTCAAGTACTTCCTCAGCTTGCATGTGTACCTCAGTTAAATCTGCTCAGTCACCACTTGTCCCACACATGTCTTCTCTCAGCCCTGCCCAGTTCACCAAGACTCAAAATCAGAGGTGGAGTCACTTGTCACAGAGGTACCATTATACTGTCTCCTAACATCTCTTGCTACTCTTCCCTCAACCATGAGTGGAATAGAAGAGGAAAAGAACTCTGACTTTTGATGTGGCAGCTTTTTAATGTGACAGACCTATGCTCCTGATACCCTCTCTTGATTTTGTTTGGGTTTTTTTTTAGTGTGCCTGAATATACATTCAGGATATACTGAATTCACAAATTTCAAATAATTCTTTAAAAGTCTATTGGCTCAGAACTGCCACTGCCACTCCACTTAAACACTCTTTTTTTGACCATTTTTTCTCCCATGCCCTTATTTGCATCATCTCACCATTAATTCTTTTACAGAGTGAATTTCTTGAGGAAGACTATTATTTAGCAGAAATGTTCAGTACAATTTTGGCTCATATTACTAGCGTAGTAATGTAAACCCTGGACAATTTAAATAGAAATACTCTGCTGAAATGATAACATATTTACTTCTAGCTCTTACTGATATAATCATATTTTGGTATACGAATGATACACTTTGTCATAATTTTATGTACATGCTTCATTTCTGTGCATTAAGAATACTGTTACAATAACTAACATAGTATTAACAGTGCAGTTATTTAAAGAAAAAAGTATCTTGGATATTTCTGAAAACAAACAAACAAACAAAAAACACCAATCCAAAAAACCCTCTGAAAAGTTAACAAAGTTGTGAAAAAGGAAACACAGTGAAGCTACAATTATGTAGCAACAAATGAAAGTGATTTTACTTATGGTAGCATCATTCAGTGTACTAAAGAACTAGCTTTTAATAGTGTGAGTGCAAGAATCAACCAATCACTATGTTTGAACATCAGTATAAAAGCAAATGCCATACGTCATACAGGAATACAGCCATTTTGCCTGCAGAAGAATCAAGAGCAATCAGCATCTTAAAGCGAATTCCATTACAAAAAAATTCACTTTTTTATTATCTCTTTTCTAATCTTGTACAGTAAATAAGTGGTAAAACTTCTGAGTATCATAATGCATTATTGCCAATGTAGAATATCCTTTTAAAGAGTTCTTTATATTGAAAACTGATTTCATTATAGATATATAATAAATCTATCTTGTCTGCTTTTTGATGATAATTAAACCTTATTGATCTGTCAACCTCCCCTGAGTGATCCTCTGGGGAAGACAGCATGCAGAAAACAAAGTTATTTTTTTAATCCTGTATGCAAAGCAGCATAATTGTATGGTACATTTTTAAAGGGTGGGTTTGATTTTATTTCCTAGAGGGGATTCAAATGATGATGATGATATTGAAAAATGGCAAGAATTATTTACAGGAAAATGAATACACACAAGCCTTTGACCATTACAAACTGCTGTCTACAACTACAAGGCCAGCAAAATGTTGTCTAATGAGAATTTGCCATTCATTCACCCTTCTAAGAAGGTGTGAAACCAGCTTCTTTCAGCTGTAAATGCCACCATAGTACATAAGGCAAAATAGAAATTAGTGATGGAAATTGGTGAATAGAAAAGACTTTTTATCAGCTCTTTCATCCAATAATCAGAATTATAAAAACATCAGAGTGGAAATGGGACCATTTTACTTGAGACTTCATTCCAAAAATCGACTGAAACAGAAACATCTATACTGATCAGTTAAAACTCAGTATGAAAGTATAAAGAGGTATAGATGATTTACATACCAAAGGCAGCCCTGAGACATTTAATAGCAGATGCTGAGAAAGCTGAGGGGAAGTTACAGTGAACTAATACTAAATATCTGGTACTTTCACAAAATCACAGCTGCTAAAAACAAGCTAGTTTGTGTTGTAAATTTTTGTAATCCATTTACTTATATTGGCAAATGAAACATTTATTTTTAATATATTGCTTGTAATAGTATGATGTTAGAAAGTATAGTCTAACTGGTTTCTGTGTTTAAAACAGGACATCTGAAATTGTGTTCCCCAAGGAAGTAATACCCAAACACCACAGAGACTTGGAAACACAAGTGCATTTGAACAATCAGTTATGGTAAGATTTAGGCTCCTATTTGTGTTTAGAGTCCTCCTACTTAAACAAAACAGAACTTAAAAATTAGGTGCCAAATATTAGGATGTTTAGGAGCACCAGAATATGGAAATTACCCATAGAGATGGGTCTCTATGGAGAGCCAAAAACACTGCAATGCACATTGACTGGAGCAGTTGATGTGCTGGAGGGAAGGGTTGCTGTTTGGCCGGATTTCAACAGGCTGGAGGAATGGGCTTACTGGAACCTCATGAAGTTCAATGAAGAGAAGTAAAAAGTTTCCTGTCTCTGGGACAGAGTAATCCTGACTGCAACTGACTGGGAAAAAGCTTTGCAGAACAGGATCAGCAGGTCCTGGTGGACACTAAATGGAAAGCAAGGCAGTGTGCCCTTGTGGCACATAAGGTGAACAACATATTGGGCCATATTAGCAAGAGTGCAGGCAGCAGTCTGAGGGAAGTGATTATTCCCTTCTATGGACCACTTGTGAGACCAAAGCTCGATCAGCATGCCCAGATTGGGGCACTTCAGTACAAGAAAGACATTAATGAATTGGAAGAAGTCCAGTAGAAGCCACCAAGACAATAAGATGGGTCAAGACCTAGATTCTAGGTCTTTAACTTACATCTCCTGTCTCCAAGAGTTGGTCCATTTTACTGAGCTCCTTTATAGTCTGGATCCCCTTTACCCTTTGGTTGAAGCTGCACTACGAAGAATGCAAGATCCACGAAGCCAGTAAAAAGCAAGAGCAAATACAAAGAGTGAGCTTGAGCCAGAGGCTTGATTTGTTATAAAGGTAGTGCATTTTGAGGAAGACAAGCCTGGAGTTTTGTCCCCAGTACCAAGCCAGTTTATACATTTTACAGAGCAAATAATACATGTTATTAAGTATAATTTAATAAAAAGTAGATGTAATCCAAGGAGAAAGGACTACAAGCCAGATCTTGCTCTTATGAGTACTCTAATTCCAAGGCTTTATGCAAAAGATTGGCACATTCAGGAATATTCTGAAATAAACAACCTTTTCCGGGAAGCTGGACTCAATACTGTCCATATGGGCTAAGCATTCTCTGTTTAGGTGAGCAGTACATGCCAGCTGTGGACTTACGTGAAGAGTATGTGCCTCCTTGCCAGGCCTCTGAATGACAGCAGAGCTTAGAAATTGAGCTCTTCACACTGGGAAGCATCTACACATGTGCAGAGGAATCTAATTCCAGGGAATTTTGCAGTTCCCAGTTCCCACTACAAAAAACGTTAATTTTGCAGATAGCAGGTAAACTTTCTGGATCACTTTCATAGTCTTTGGTGCTTAAACTCTGCTAATGTCTATTTTGTAGGTGTAAAATCAGGTGTTTCTTAAACCTCTCTTTATTAGCAGTCTGATTTTTTAAAGTCCTGAACCACGTTTCCACAGCCTATTATGAGAAAACCTTGTGTTCTCTACGGGAAGAATGTCAAATACTGTAACTATGTCAACCTTCTAAATCACATCTCTGTAATACTTCCCTGACTCATTAATTAATTTCTCAAAAGGCTTAGACAGGCTGTTTAATTTGGAGAAGAACTGAAACATGGACATTTAGAAGACTGTTTTCAGAACTGAACTTCATGAATAGGCCTAAGAAATTCTGCAGTTGTCTCCAGTCACACTGAAAATATTGAAAATGTAGCTTTTGTGGTACTGTGATCCTACCAATTTGGAAATACTTAAAAGATTCAGGGAATGCTTGTAAAACAACAGGAGAAAAATCCTGTAACTCTTAGCATGATCCATTCCTAGTATCTTGCCTTTCCTTAATTTCTCATTCACACAGTTTTCCAAGGTTTGCTTCCAGGATAGTTTCAAATTTGCTCTGTTTTTGCCAGCTCAGTCTCCTCAGCCCTAATTATCTCAAATAGCTATCCACTGAATGTACACTACTTTTGCAAATGACTCCTTACACTCACAAAGAAAAAAAATAATCCAACAAAACCCCACCTATGTTGTTTGGAATAATGCAATACACTGTGACAAATCAGGAAAGGAGTTGGTTATGATATATGTTCATTTAATCTAACTTCAGGATTACAATTAAAAATGCTAACAATATTTATTAATCCATTTTATGTTAATTGAGAAGTAGCATACTTAGATTTAAGAATTTTAGTAGTGTTTGTTCGGCAGATTTGAGGAAATTACTATTGACAAAGCCGTCTGAGGGGGGAAAGGAAATGCTGTATACAATTACAGTAATATCCATCACTATTGAATTGCCATTCTGTTCTAAGAAAAATGAAAGGAAGAGCAAAGGACAATGTATGGCCAAATATTTTTAGCAAATTTTGAAATTCAGTGCTGCTGTTGGATATTTTTGTTATCTCCTGAAGAGCTTTTACTCAGATACACCATGGCTACAGAGCACTAGATTGGTCATAACATACACAAACATTGTCCTGAAAAATTATAATATTGATATACAGCTCAGTTCACAAAAGAGAACAACTACATAGTATTTATACAACAAATAATTAGATATACCAAAGCTTCAGAATATATAAGTTCATAATTTTACTCTAAACCAGAAAATATATTGCAGAGGTTCATAGTTCAAGACCCTAGAGGGCTTTGGCCACCTCCAAAAGAAACTAGAGCGTGACTGTCTCTTTTCCTCCTACAGGTAACAGAAGAAAAGACAAAAGAGGGAGCTGGTCTAAATACACAGTGTATGAACAGAAAGGCAGGAATATAACTTGGGAGCTTAGTTTACAGGTTTTTAGTCTCACCCCTAGGACATACCATCCAAAAGTTGACTAGAAAAAGATAATGCTGTATTATGTCTGACGCTACTATTTTACTTCCATGCACTGGCCCAACCCAGAGCAGAGTGAAAGCATGAGAGTGTGTAAGAGAAGGAGCTTGTACCTCCTTTCCAAGCCAGCCTCCAAACTATAATCTCTCTCTCACTGACATCACTGGAAGAACTGTCACAGAGAGAAATCAAATGGCTCTACATGAATCCTCTCACTTGAAGTATGCTCATGCTTATTAATTATCAATCATAGCTGATAAATCCTTGATTGCTGCCTTTCTAAAAAAGGACTCTACAAAACCTTTATTTTAACCCTTTTACAGTACCTAGGCAGAAACAATTTTTATAAAAGCAGTTCAGGGAACTTTGTCTTACTATTTAAAAAGATGACAAATCAGAATATGTGCTGGACTAGCTATAAAATGGACATTTGTATTAACTGAGGCTTCTATTTCATCTTGTTCCATACCAGGACATACATTACTGTGATGGTAATGTAAACCTTCATCACTGTTGCTTTATTGCTGCGCTTCAGTTTACAGATGCTACTTCAGTTTTCTGCTATTACCCCAAAACATAATAATCAATTATGAATTTTTATGGTTTAATAGATTAGAGAATTATAGATTAATAACATGGGTGATCATATTGTAGCTAATTTCATTGGCTACATACCATACACTAGCTATTTTGAATTTGCTGTCACTTTGTTAGTATGTTAAAATATATTAGGCACTCAGGTGTGAATTAAGAAGATACACATAGGCACTTTATATTGTTCATATTATAAATTAATAGCTAAGCAGGACTATGAAATATTTTTCATTTCTGGTACGAGAATTGAACTGTCCAGAAAAGCATAGTCTCTATCAAATAAAACAATCCCTGACTTTATGCCACAAAACACTGATTAAGAAATAACACTTGAATGAAAATGGTTGCACATAACGAAGCTACAGAAGTTTTCCAACAGCTGTTTAGAAAGACACTGTTTGAAGACATATCTGTGTGTGTATAGATATATATATTAAAAGGACTTAAGGTCAGGCATCTTCTTTCTTAAAAGTGACTGTGAAACATAAGGTAAGGAACCTATCACATTGTTTGCTACCATATCAATTGCAAAGCAATGGTGAGCCTAAAATACTAGTTTCTTCCTTGCACAGATAAAAATGGAAGATGCACACAGGAAGAAAAGCAAAGTTGAATTACCATAACAAAACAAACCCAAGACCTAAACCAGAATTACATACCAGATGCAAAACCTGCAGTAAAATGTGCCTTAGTTGCCTTTATGGTGTAGAAAAACCAAACTTCTATGTCTTATTAGATAAAAATGTGCATTTGGCTTTAGAAACTAAAAATTCATCGTAGCCCTTGTGTCAGTATACAATTTTTGCAAATAAAATGAAACCACGGAGCTGGCTGTGTGCAAGCAATTAGTTAACATTTAGTAACTACTCAAAGTTTAAGAAGAATAGGCTGAACCCAAGCAGTTGAAGGAGGAGGAAGCCATTTTGGGTGTGGCACCTGCAAAGTCAACAGGTGCTTTCTTTAATGAATTTGGAAGAATATCCTGAAAGCAAAATTATGTTTCACATTCAGGGAAACAAGTGGCTGGGGGGAAAAAGGGAACTCATAGAAACTGTAGAAAATCTGGTATATTTGATGTCGTAAAATCTTAGGAACAGCTCTTAAATTCTGAACAATTCTGGACTGGGTGAAAAATTTTCAAGTAACTCTGAGGGAAATCAGTTCTTACGAAGTGGACGATAATATCTGCATTTAACTCGTGGGTGCTACAGCCTTGTGCTATGATTGGCTGCCATCTGGGCTCCATCTGACAGCAGCAGATTGGTATTCTCTGCACACGTCCTCGCAATTCCTGTCGCCTATGTTTGCTGTCCCTTACACATACACACAATACATTATTTACTCAACTATAAACATTTCTGTAATGTACACAAGCAGCATCTACAGTGCAATCATGCACCACCATTCAGGATCAATCTGGTATTAATAGTACACATCTGGCTAATCTTTTTACAAATGGTTTATAATAAATATTTTTAATGGTGCAAACATTTTCTCATCTATATATGTTAGGAATCTCTCATTTTTTGTTTGCTTTCCTTTATTCCCTGAATAATAACAGGTCATTGCTGCCTGCATAAATTTGTGCTTTCATGAAGGTAACTTTCTGCTAAGCAGGATAGTTAAATAACTGCAATGGGAACTGTAAGTGTGACTGAGAACAGACCAAAGCAGGCTGATATGTTAGCACTGCACAGAAATATTTTTCTTCACGAACAGCAATTTCATAAGAAGGCTATCAGCATTGGTATACAAACTAAAACTCCTACAGAATCAACAAGGGCAGTACTGTCCTTACTTAAAAGAGCAGAAGATGTTATTCCTCTCCATTTATTAAATGATTCAACATTGCGGTATGCCTGCAACTAATTAGTATGATCAACACAGTGCAGGGCAGGAACAAAAGCAGACCAGCCTCTGAGATGTGCTGATGTAAAAGCACACAGGAGTATACATTTTTAAACCCTGTCCTATAATTTATAACCATTACATACTAATTGTTCCTTGATGGAACTTTCATTTGTAAGACTGAATTTAATGTCATTTCTGATTAGGCCTGTCTCTGGATATTAAAACTGACCACCAGGTTTATTCACTTACTAGCAGTTAAATAACTTACTTTAAGACCGTCTTATCCTAAACATTATAGAAACCAGAAGGTCAGTTACTGACAATTGAGAATGATACAGATGCACATAAAAAGAACATATATGTATGGCAAAAGAGAGAGAGAGAGAAAAAAATATAGGTATATTTGCTAAGTCATATACTTACCATTAGCACTGCAAAGTTACTGAAGTGTGTACTCTGAATGGTGGTAATATTGCCTGCAGAACTAATTATGTGGCACCCTTCTCCCCACCAGCCTCCATGTCCATCTAGAAGGTCAAAATCCCAGAAGGCTGCAATGGGGTCTATACCCCGTGCAAAGTGCCTCAACCCTATAGTAAGAGGGCTGGTGAGGTTTCCAAAACTGCACCCATCTGCAAAAGCAACAAACTGAATCAGAGCGATGGAGTGGAAAACCCTTTACTGATGAATGCTGTGTAAAAAGATCAGATACACTAAACTATGGGGAAAAAAGCAATAGACATATACTCTTAATGGTCAAAATCAAAGGTAGTGCTCACAATCAGAAAAGTTTGCAATAGTATAAATAAATCTGAACACTTCAATCCCATAAAGTGTCCAAATGATCTAATCATCCTTCACAAAGCAGATTTTTTATTGTTTCAGATTCTTCAGTTAGGACCAGTGTTTGCACTATTGCCCATGTAACTGCAGAATGGCTCAGTTTCATGGTATGATTAATACCTGAGTCAATTCTGCACTTTCAAAGTCACATTTAAACATTTAAAAAATGTTAATAAAAATGAGAGCATTATTCAGTATCAAATAAAATTAGAAAAATTGCCTGGGTGAATAATTAATCAAAATAATGACTCACTAACACATACAATATATCACATTTAGACAAAAGCCTTTAACAACACCTGTTTTACATCCATCGTATCAGAAAGTATACTGGCGAGTATTGATACATGCAACAGGGCACTACTCCCACTCCAAAAGCCTTAATTTTATCAGTGTCTAGGACGTTAACATTGCAATTTTCATTGTAAAGAGTAAACCAAGGTTCTTTCCTATAGAACCGTGATTTAAGAAACAAGCATCTGTAACAACATTGTCAACAAACAGTACTCCAAAATTTGCATTCTAGTCATACAGCAAGTGCATTTCTTTATTTGCAAGATAATTTGAATAAAATAATGCCGATAGGAACAATTGCAAACATTTGTACTAAAGAAAAAGACTGCTTCCAGCCTCTCAGCACACTGTATACTCTACTCCTCTATTCTCTACATAATCAAGTATACTGTAGCTTTTAGATTAAAGGAAATAATGCATAACAACTCCTCACCTATTTTAGCAAAAACAGCTGGTGTGGCAACCGTCCTACGTTTCCCATCATCTGCAAGATTTGATGAGTTTCCTGTGCTAGGAAAGAGTTTTCCATTCCGAAAGACAATAAACTGTAGCTTGCAAGTGGAGTTATCAACAGATTGCCAGGCTGAAGACTGAGAGAAGACAGACTGTGGCAAATGAACTGAAGCTACTGCTACAGCATTCTGTACAATGAGAAAAAAAAAGAAACATTTAAAATGCAAATCACAACAGGGTTGCTTTCATGATGTTTTAAACTCCTGTACAAGAAATGTATGCTGCCTTCCTTTTCCAACAGACTGGAAGCAACCAAAGAAGCACGAGCTGTAACCATGGGAATAGGATTGGTACAGTGCATATTAAAAGGGAAAACGTTCTGATTGAATGTGAGAGCCTATATGGTCAAGCTCCCTGCTGCAGAGGTGAGAATGGTTCTTACCGTGCCTGCTAGAGGGTCCATCAACACTGCAGATCTGATTTAAAGAGACAACCTCTACCAGGTTTTCTCCTTCACTTAAAACAGAATCAGACAACTTACATTAAAACATTTCTCGAAAAGGGTACTTAAAGAGTATAAAAATAATTTTATTAATACAAAAAATTACATCAGCAGGGAACTGCAAGTGCAGTAAACAACACATTTTATGAATATGTTTTTCTTGCTTCATATAAGGAAAATCAGTTAACTCTGTGGTTTAGTAATGCAGGATTAAAAAATATTACAAGCACTAATGTAAAACAAGAAAACAAGACGGTACGAGGAGAAAATGAATGAAGACTGTCAGATCACTATAATGGCTTTGAGTTGTAAGTGTGTTATACACCCTTTTACAAGCAGATAATTCCCTTACAGCAGAGCTATAAAATACACTGAACATTATGTTCTGAGGACCTCACTCATCAAGCATTTTTTTCCTGCCAAAGTAGCAACCTAATCATTAAAGACTGAGATATTTAAAAGAAAAAACAAATGATGAGCAATGGGAAAATAAACAGAGACTATGTCCTGAGCCTTGAAGTGAAAAGTATATGTATTTAAAAACAAACAAAATACAAAATGTTCTAATTTGCATTTCCCCCAAGGGCAAAGTATAGCTTCTGTGCACATAATTTACATAGATTATCACATAGTTTACTCATAGCACATGTGCTCTACCTCTTTGAGAAGTAAAACAATAATCTTCACAATCATGTAAACAAACATGATATTAATATGTGTCCATGTGCTGGGAGAAATATACATATGGGGGATAAGAGGTAAAACAGAGATCAGTGAGCTAAAATGAATATGAGAAACACCTCGCGACCTCACGATAAATATGGGAGAAAAGCACGAGTAGTCTGTGATGTCATTGGGATGCTTAAATAAACAGATAAAGGATTCTGCATGTTTTTGTCTTTGTTACCATGTATATTTTTGAAAGGTTTTGTGATTTTAAGAATAAAACCACCAAAATTTCCTTTTTAAAATAAGTATTCCATCTAGGTGATGCCACTTATTACAAAATACTCAGGAAAAACAGAGCAAATAACAACAGGACATTTCTACATTAGATTTTAAAATTACTGTGAAGGCTTTAATTGGAATTAACTAAGCTAAACATCAAGTACTTGTCCTTAGATTTTTCCACTGCCTAATTCTCTGAAACTGTCATAATTGGCTTTATCTCATGCTTCTGAAAAAGATGTATTTTACTCTATGATATCCCAAAGTATCTGTGTATGTTGAGCCTCTGATGATACCATTTTGGCCACAAAATTGTTATCAATAAGCATGTACAGAAATTTTTAGAAATGTGATTTGTCAAACCCCAGATCACTGTTGAGGACTTACGTGGAGATGTACTGAAGTATAAGAGAAGTTACAGTCTGATTAACTTTATAGTTATATTGGATTTTTATTATTATTCTGTCCTGGAAAAAGCAACAGCAATGGCATTAAATTACACTAATTACTTCTTATACACAAAAAGAGAAAGCTAGAAGCATCTGAATAAGCTTATGATAATGAAACCAACAGCTAAAGGCACTGGGATAAGCAACAATGTGCTATGACTTGACAGAAGCAGCCCTACACAAGCCAGAGAAAACAACAAGTTTATAGCACTTTCACTAAGAGGGGAAATTGTCTAACTCATTGTGGTTCTCTAATTTCTCCTCCACTGGGACTTACTGATACCAATAGGAAAAAGTAACAGTGTAGACAGAGCGTGGCTGTGAGTCTGGGGAGGTGCAGACAAGAGGCCGCACGCATCCGAAGCACAGAGAGCTGGCGCACAGGTCCGGTGACAGGTCGCACAGCAGGGGAAAGACCGAGGTGATGCCTACCCCTCATGTCCTCACCATCACCCTGCCTCTGCCCACAGAGAGACCCTTCGGTATGTAGCGTAAAAGAAAGGAACCCGATCAGGGTGCCCCAAGTCTTACCCACAGACTACAGCTTCACCTGACAGGGGCAAAGTCAAACGCAGTGAAGGAAGGCTGTACACGGGCTACAAATGGATTTAGTGCGGACTGGTCGCACTCCTCGGGCTGACTGAGCAAATCTCACACATGCAGCAACATCAAATTACTTAGGACAAAAAGACACATTTACAGAAAATTATTTCCTTCTTGGACTTCAGGAGAGTGTTTTTCCCTATTGGTCTCCTCAAAATGTACCAAGAATATGAATACCCATAACATTAACTATTTAATAATCTTTGCTGAATAATGTCTACAGTCACTTCCAGGGATGCAATTTAATTGCGAATACTGCCCTACGTATACCTATTATTTCAAACAATTTCTTTTGAGTGCAGGCAGTCTGGTGGAGCAAAGGGCAAAGGGACAGGACTGTTCCTTGACTGGACAAATGTACACATAAAGTCAAACTACCTGCTGCACATCAAATATTTACTTTATGTAGAAATTCCTCAGAATCAAACATCAAACTGTCTGCTACAGCAATATGCCTGCCAACAAGCTCCTGTGCTAGGACATTAATGAAAAATGCACACATTGAGAGTGCCCACACATTCAGAATGCTGTTTAAAAATATGAATAAATATTTGTGAACAATTTTTACATCTAAGATATGTGAGAATCTTCTTTTCAATAACATTAGTCATTGTTTACAGGAGAGGGATGATCTGAGCACTCAGGAAATCTCTGTTATTGTGGTAGAGGATGGATGAAGCCTGACTGGAGGCTCAGTCTTGGGTTCTGCTAATCTTACGTGTGGTAACAATTAAATCGGTTCCCCACTCTTGCCTCAGTTTCCCTCTCACTTGGTGAAATAAAATTGATGGTATTTCTTTTGCTCTGTAAGGTGCTCCAGAGTCCAGAGATGAAGCACAATATGGGAACAGATTATTACTAAAACCAATGACAGTAAATTTTGAGTGAATAACTGTGCTTCAGATGTTTCAAAATCCACATAAATCATCTCATTTTTAAAATTTTATTTGGACAGCATATCACCACATCACGTAGGAACTGACATTTCCAAGCATGCTAGTGGCAGCATCTCAGGAAACTGTTCTACCTCTAAGAGGGGAGAAAGAGCACTAGAGCCAAAACCACCATCAAGTATCCTGCGTATGAGCTGCAGGTTTGCAATGACACAGGTCAGCACCAGCATCTTGTACTTTCCCTGGAAAAGCTTAGAGTCTGTGTCAGCAATTTACTAGTCAGGATTTAGACATTCTGTGAGAGTGTTCAAAACAGAATGTCAATAATCCCTTCATGACTCCATTTCACTTTTAGTCCTATTAACTGGATTGTACTGGCATTGATTCGAAAGAGGAAATCCTGAACATACTGTAAATTTTTCTAAGGAGTATTTTTCTCCTGGAAAATGACAGTGTTTTAAAATGAAAGCTATCCACAGACATCCACCCATTTGTGCATAAATATGATAGAAACCATGCAAATTTCAAAACCTCCCAGTTATCATCCATGTCATCTGCCTAGATATTAAAAAATCAGCTGTATGACCTGCAGCCAGGGAAAGAGGGCTTATCAGCTGTAAACCAGCTCTGAGGATTTTCCGGGTGGGCTCCTAGGACTCCTGGCTCCTAAGACTTCTTGGAACCTGGGAAACTTTCCAAAAAGCCAAATGAAAGGTTGTTTTACACACTCTGAATCGTAATTTGGAAAGTACAGTTTTGTAAGTACTTTTGAAGTTTTGGTTTTTGTTTCCATTTCAGAGCTAATTTTTTTGCATGTGGAATTTTTCAAAATATCTGAGGAAAAGTAACAGCACAAATAAATCCAACTGGATCCCAAAAGTTTCAAAATTGAATGGAAAATCTCATTCTAAAGAGGATATGGTCCTCAGGATATTGAGAGCTATGGCCTCTTGACATTTTTGCAGCTCACGCGTGTGAGACCCTTATTAAAAATGTTTTAAGGGAAAAATGAAAGATTTAAAGTGAAGTTTTTCCCCAGGCAATTTTATTCTGGTCAGCAGTCCATTCCTTATAATCAATGCTAGCATTTACAAGGAGTTTTTAAGTGTTTAGGAAAGACAGCCTTTTGCCTTAGATGCCTTTGTGATACATTGGCTCTTCTACTTTCACAATTTTTTGAGAGACCTGCTCCCATTTTCAACATTGCTTCCCTATTATCTTGTTCTACTTGTCTAAAATTTAGCATAATATTGAGAGACCATACTCATTATCAGACAATCATTATCAAGGAAGATACTTTGTAACCACTGTGGAATGCAATAAATCAAATTATTTTCAGTAGCTCTTCCTTCCATATGCTTTGATATTAGATTGATTTTGAGTTCAAGCACAGTATTTCTGTTTGAGGTAAAATATATTTCAGAGGAAAGCATCCAATTTTGATTCCTCCAAACAGTCATCTCAATTTATATTTTTCCAGTTGGCAATTTCCTTAACTTAAAAACCAGCACCTTAACAGCAGGTCAGAAGAAAACTGGAGGAAGAAAAAAAAAGGAGTAAATGAAATCGCCTGAATGCCTGGCAGAGAACTGAGAAAGCAGCTCCACTGCTTCCAGATTTTAAAGAATCTGATGATTCAGATGCAAGAGGCCATATATTATGTTACTAAAGATACAAGGGTATTACCAAAACAGGAACAAGCTTTATAAAGTTACAGTAGCAGTAAACAAAAAGTAGAAACTAAGCTCTACAGGTAATAGCCTATATTACTAAATATGTACTGACTGAGTTAACAGTGTGGTTATCATAATAAAATGAAGCAAATAAATTATTTATGCCTATATAATAGATTTTATTTAGTCCCTCAAACAAGTCAGCAATTCCTTAGAAGCAACTGAAGATTTGAGTTTGGAGTTTATGTTAAAGGTTTGGTGGTTAACATAACAAAAAAGTGCAAAATTGTTTTTTCAGCTGTCTCTCCTGGTAGATATTTAAATAACACTCCTTTGGAATTATCTCAGTACATGATATATGAGATAAGGATACGCACTTGGCCCAGTGCTGTGAGGCTTTAGGTAGACTGTACATGAGTACTGATCTATTTTTCTGGTACAAAAAGTATTAACAAACAACCCAAAAAATTCAGACTATCTGGGAAAATGCCAAAAAAAGGTTCTGTAAAAAGAATGGGAACAATGCCTGTTTGAAGAAGTATAATTATACAAGACACATACTCAATGACAAACAATTTGACAGGTCCTAAAAAATATGGGATTGATTTTGTTTTTTTTTATATGGGAGGATACCAAGCAAGTTTTCCTAATAAAAGTAAAAAATAAAAGTAATCTCCACATTAGGATTTTGTATTTCAAATTTGAAAACTTAGCAAACTCAGGAAATTCATTGATAAAAGTTAACAGGACTTACAAGATCAAGAATGGATAAGCAGATCAAAAGGGACAATGAGTATAATCAGAAAGCCTACAAAAAGGAAAAAAACCCAACAGTGATAAGTGAAACAAAATAGTATTTTAAGTTTCAAGAAATTAATGGTTACAGTGATAATTGCCAAAACCATTTTACATACAGCAGTTAAGTTCTTCAGATCTTTATTTAAAAAAAACAAGGAAAGAAGTAGAGCTGCCATATAGAAAGAATCAGGTAATACATTTTTTATTTAACGTCAGTGAAAGTGTTGATGTTTACATGGAGACAAGACAATGTTAGGTTCAATAATGAGAAAAGAATATAAAAATTACAACAAATGTCAAAGCAAAATTCAGTAAGAGCTGAATATCACCATGCAAATCTTTGAAAGAACTGATGCATGAAATCAAAGGACAATTGTAATTTTTGGTTTTGGTTTTTTTTGGGTTTTTTTTAGGAATCTACCAAGTTGGTCATAAAGCAATGGTGACTGCTCTGTAAAACAATCTACAGTTAGGGTGAATGAGTGAACCAAGTTTGGCATGTAGGTAATGGTATATTATGCCCAAATGAACAACATTATTGCACAGTTCACAACATCACTTACAGCTGCTGCTGCCATATTGGTCTGCTTCTGTGTTCAAAGTCAGGCCGCTTTTAATGAGTTTGAAAGATTTAACTGGTAGACTGCATGAAAATGTGATGTCCTTTAGGCACCTCTCTATGGACCACTGTCATTGTTTCTGCGTTCCAGTGTGATGCATTGAAGTTGCTTATGCATTCATACATTATTCCTCCAAACCATAGGTCAGTATTTAGGACTTCATTATTAATGAATCCATCAAAATATGGTCAGAAAATGTAATAGTTTTTTTCTAAGAAAAGGAAAATGTGTGGAATTCTACAAGCAACAACTGACCTGTAATCTGATATTGTGAGGGAAAAAGAGAAAGAGAGAAAAAAAAAATCAAAGAAAAAGATAACACAGAGGGAGAGAGGGTAGGTTTACCAAAGGTAAATAATGCCAGAACCACATGATAGTCCTCTTTGGGAACTGTTTTTCTAGACAAGGCAATACAATTCACCTAATTTCTTTGGTGTTCAATAAAATATTGGAAGCTACATAGAAAACTGTTAGCTGAGTTGAGACATTGAGAATTAGTAAAAATTAGTGTCAGGTGAATAAGGAACATGCTAAAATTGATAATACAATTATTTACTTTGAAAGGGGAAGACAGGCTGGAGTGAATATATTCAAAGTTTCTATGAAAATCAGTTTAGAGACTTCTAATTTTTATTTGATGACCTTGAAACAAAGAGGAATGTCACCTAAGACACTGTTGAGAATCATATGCTTTACAGATTTATAATGGGAATTTCTATTATAATCTTGTGAAACAGACCAGTTTGGAAAGCAACACACAAGGAAAAGGACCTGAAAGCACAGGTTGATCACAGGATGTCTCAGAGCCACTATGATTTAACAACGAAAAAAAAAAAAAGAAAAATACAGTTAAGAACATATAAGATGACACATTTCCAGGGGAATACTCTGATTTTAAAGGCCTAATCAGAAACATACCACACAATTTTATCAAATAGGTCATGAAAAATCAGTCCAGAATAGAATGGATATAGAGGACAGTTAATAGGGTCACCATTAGAATGAATAATTTGTTTCACAAGTACAGAGTAAAAGAGTTTAGCTTTGTTAGCCTAGCAAAATGAAAGAAGAGGCTGTGCCTGCTCTCTTTAAAAATACCAGAGGAATAGCATCTAGGGAGGAAAAAGAGTCATGTGAGCAAACAGCCAGCATGAGCACAAGGACAAATAGGACATTGGTCAAGAGCAAAACTTCAGACTTAAAAGTATGAAAATGTTTCCTAGCCTTTATAACAGAGAGGACAGGATAGTTTTCAAAGATTATGGACACACAAAAAAAATTACCTACTCTTGAGAGAGTATTTGAAAACTTTATGATAGAATCACACAATGCAGTTAGAAAAGTTTTGGTTTATTTCTCTGTTTTACAAGAAGTGTCTAAAATTCCTTTTGAGAAGTCATGAATTCCCTGAATAAAGGAATTCCTGAACTTACTACTTGTACTTACATCCCCAGCATACAGTTGATAGAGTTACTAAAAATCTTACTAAGAAGAGTTTTAAAAACTACACAGTCGTGGTAGATTCAAGTGACTCACATCTGCAGTAAAAGAACATTGAGCATGGAAATGATATCATTTTTTTGAGAAAGAAGAAAAAAATCTGCATACACGTAAGAGCTGCAGACAGTCAGCAAACTGGGAAACTGAGCCACTTATTTAATGTGGACACCTATTTTAGAAATCTTAAAATAAATGTCTAAAAATAGAACAATTAAACACAGATCTCACATGGAATAATAAAAAATTAAGACATAGGCAGATTTCTATTACTTATCTTCCTACTATTTATCCTTAAAATGGAAGAGATCTTCAGCACTTAAGTTACAAGAGCTCAGTCTCCTATACTGGATGATGGTCAAGACAGCAATATCCATCACAGATAACTGTTAACTACTGACACTCAGATGAACATTCCTAATATAGAATCCCATAAAAATGGAATCACCCTAATCACTACACTACCATTCCTAAACAAGAGTCCCAGATTTACTACCTGAAATAGAATATAAAATGAAGATATCTTTAATTTATGATAGCATCAGTAGTCACACTAGTGGGTAACCTTATGGCTCTCAATAAAAGACAAAATCCTTTCTTTACACTGTTGGATAGGCGAGCAATCTCCTATAAACTCAGGCTGCACCTATAGGTAAGGCCATAATACTGAACTCCAATATTGTGGTGACTCAAGCATCAGTTGAAACTGGTGATTCTGCAAAAGCCTCAGAAAACACAATGAATCTGCACACAAGCTCAAGCATTATTGCTCCAGTAGATACTATGTAAGAACAAGGATTAAGAACCACAGTTGTAAATTATTTACTGCTGGTAATTTTTTAGCATATTTTTTGTGTATTCCAAAATTCCACATCAGCTATCTCATTTGAAAATTTCCAAATTTTATGCAAGTCTTCACCTTTTATGATAATGTATCTTTTGCCCAAATGTTGACAACAGAAAAAACACTGTAAGTCACAACAAAAATCAATAATGAGGGAACAACATTCTATCAATTCAATTTCATATAAGAAACACAAAACAATTTTGTTATGTTAATTATTAGGTTTTGTATTTAATTTAGAGTAAGTTTTCATTTTAAGGATCTTTTTAGATTTTTCAGACAGTGCTACATGATGGCTTCAATTCAGGGTTCCCTATAGCAAGTCAAGCAGAATGCGCAATAGACTTGCCATAATGTAGAAAGTTATGCCAGAGAAGGCATAAAATTGGTCTTCCTGAGAATGTAAGAGTTCTTGAAGGTCATTTATGAGTTTTAAACTGGAATTTAAAGACGGGGGGGGGGGGGGGGGGGGGGGGGGGGGGTGGCGCATGGAGGAGATCCATGAAGTCTTAAAGGGTTTTGGACACACCCCAAAACTCACACGGTAACTTTCCATTGTTTTCCTCAGGACCTACAGAAACTCACTGCATCTTTGTATTTAAAAAGGATGGCTTCTGGCAGTGCGCTCTACAGGAAGACTCACCCTATTAGGAGTGGTTCACTGGGACTTTCAGGGATGCATTAGCTCCTAGAAATACTACATTTTCCTCTGAGCAGCCTGGGATGAAGGAGTATTTTTCCTTTTTATTTAGAAGCTCAGTTCATCTTCAGGCACTAAATATGTGAGATCTTTCTGGAAAGATGATAAGCATATTTGATTTTATTATTACATTGATGAGACTGTGATTTTAATTATTTCAAATGCACTCAAAGAATGGGATGGGCATATGCCAAATTGTTAGAATTTTAAAATATAAAGTCACAATAAATAATCTCATGAGCTGTCTAGGTGGAACATTCAGCTACATAATTACAAAGTTATCAACATGGATCTTAGGAAGGGCATCATAATTATCATAATTATACAGAATACCTAACTAACCAAATACCTTTTACAGTCCATTGGCCACTGAATTCAATTATACATAAGTATTACCAGTTTAGAAGAAGGAATCATGTGAATTCTAGCTTTGGTATACCGGCATACATGAGGTTTTTTGCCATGACCACTTCTAATTTATTTTTTGAACTAAGTGAAATTGTATTAATGTAGGCCTCATAACAGTCTTACTTTCTGCATGGTCCATAGCTTAGTAATTACCATATATAAGAAACTATTAGGAATGGAAATAAAGAGAATATTTCCTGCTACTCAGACATAAAGTGTTAACAAGATTTTTCTAAAGTTGGAGAAACACAATTTGATTAAAAGGAGAAGGGAGACTAGGTCGCTTACACGCATAAGAAAAACAACTCTGTATTAAACAAAATTCACATGCATTTTAATAGAGTGCAGTACATACTATTACAGATCTTATGATTTTTCTAAAGTCTTAGATAATTTGAGTATATCCATTTATTGAATATGAGTTCACAGTGATGCAACCATTAGGTAATACAGTAATTCAGAATGACTGAATATTGCAATTATTTAATCATACTAGAAGATAGGATTTCTAATTTCACTGATGTGGTATTCACACTTAGTTAAGTTAGATAAATATAAAGTTCATTTAGTAACAAGTGGGAATGTAGTGAAAAGGATTAATTCAGATATTTTTAATAAGCTATTTTGATATAATGTTCCTGAGGCAAAGTGAGCTTCTACATTGCATATAATGCACAGAAGTCCAAGTATTAAGTGTTTTTCTAGTGCTGCCTTTTCCTAAAGATGACTGCAATGAAATGCTGACATTGCTGTTTGATGACTACTGAAACATTGCCCCTGTCTGATAATGGAGGAACGCTGAAACTGCTGAAAATAATTTTAGCCATTTGGGTCTTCTAGGAAGTGAATTTAAAAGTTTCACACCATGAAACTACTCAATATTCCACAGATTTTGAATTATTTGGATATTATCCTTAGGAATGATCTCTATTGCCTATAGCCATTAAACAATTCAGACCCAGAATCACTCTTGCAAGCCATAACTTGGGCAAGGCACACATTTCTGGAAGCTGATGTGAGATCACTGCATTCCTTTGCTTTGCTATATAGAGACAGTTAAGTATTTGAAAAAGTGGTAAAATCCCGTTTTCTTTAGTTCACGTATGCACAGTCACACCTTCCTTCACTCTGTTACAGGATACAACTCCACTATCCTCACAGTATTCAAGAAAATACGCCTCCTCATGAGGAGCAAATACGATTTCTTCCCTCCTCCTATTCCCAAACTCGGTTTTCCATTTTGAAAAACTGATATATTTTAGTCTCCAACTTGCCAAAACAATAATCTGCTTCCTGAGTTTCAGTCACTCAGTCAATTTATTAGCTTCTCCAGTACAGTCAGAAAGCATGAGTCTTAAGAAGAAATGTAAAAAAGTGAGTAAAGTGAGTATAGTTACACCAACAAGAGAGAGGTTCTGAGTCACAGAAGTGTCTTCACATTTGGATGAAAATACCCAAGGTCTCCAGACCCTTGAGTTGTGTGGTGGTAAAGTGGATGTATATCAATGATGGCAAATGATGTTTTAATTCAATTCTTATAATTGAGATGTTGGGCATGAAGGAGAAGACAGACAGTCCACTACTGCTAGTGCCTGCAGTTGCTAGTAGCTGCTGCTCCCCAAAGTTCCTATGCAAAATCACATACCCTGCTCCATAAGTGCCACACATACCTTCAGGATTCTGATGCACCCATCGTGGACACAAAAGACAAGATACTGAGCTCTGTATGACAATGAGATGGTAAAGTCAGAATTTCACATTTAAAGTTCAGTTCTGGCCAAATGCCATGCTGAATACCTAGTTAGAGCAAACCCAAACATAGATGTGGTACGTATGTTTTTGTGTGAAATAAGAGACCATAGATATTAAAGGGATTTATCCAAGGCTATATTTACATGAGCTAATCATCAGCACTAGTGGGTCCAAATTTGTGCCACAGTGCTGATATGAGCCTTTGTTTCTGTCTTACTTGACAACTGGACAGAAAATGAATGGAGGAAAGGAGTCCATCTGGAAAGAAAGCTGTCAATTAGTTAAGAGTCATAACCTTTTTTCCAAGCCATTCTATTTTTGGATTGTATATAGAAAACAGATATTGCCTGAGGAATAGTATATTTCCCCATTCTTTTTTTAAAGAAACAAGGTAAGTTGTTTTTCTTGCAAGCAATATATTTGCAGATATGTTTTCACCAGCAATCTAAACTTGAGTCATGAGGAAGCTTTGAAAATAAAACATTGCGGGATGCGTACATAAGTACATTGTATATATAGCTCATGTGAAAATCTGCTGTGTTGGTCCTTTGGTTCAGCCAGAAAGCATTCAGAACCAAACAGAACACTTTTACCTCCAGCTGAGTGACACGTACTCTCATTGTCCTCATAGGTTACTAGTTTATCTGGACAGACTTCTTAGCCCAGAATGCATCTGTTCTAACAAGTGCTTAGGGATAACCTACCTTGATTCATCCTACTAAGTTTTTCTAAGGGATTTTTCACAGAGTTGTGTGAACATCAAAACTATTTGCTAGCATTATCCGCAGTAAAATCCAGTAACAGCCACAACGGAAGTGAGGTCTGAGTGAAACTTCCATCAGACCATGTCTCCACCAATCTAGTGATCACTTTATACAGTCCTGTTAGTTGAAGAAGGTTGGAAGAAACCTGAATCTCATTTCTTAACGTTTCACAGATGCTAAGAAACCACCTAGGTATGTGTGCAAATTTTTCTTTGTTACTGCAAAAATAGTCACGTGACATAGTCAATGTTAGGCATTTCATTTCTAAAAGCTGACTGAATTAAAATCTTAATTCCCTAGTCAAATCAAGTTTTGTAGTTCAGCTGCTATGAAACAATGATGACGTTCTCCTTGTTAAGATTTTAAAATATTAACATACATTACCAGTTCTTGTCATCAGTCATCACTACATGAAAACTCACAGTTTATATTGGGTGAGGATGGTTTTATATTTCTGGGGCAGTATGCATTATATTGCTCTCACTCAAGAAAGCACCTTTGAGTTGAGATGCCAAAGGTCACTTGAGACTTCTTATACAGTGCATGAACCCAACTGAGGTCTGAACTAACCCCAGGAAGAGCATCCACTCATTCCCATTCAATGACTGTTAAGAATGAAGATTCCTAATATAATACAATAGCTTTCTAATATAATAGATTCCTTTAAATACTCAGATAGGTGCTAACCTAGCTAAAGTTAGATGGGATGAAACTCATATAGTAATAAATGAAGATTGAGAACTAAGAACTTACATCAGCCTTCTCTACCCATTTCTTAGATCAAACAAAAGGAAATAACAATAATCTTAATTCTTCCAAATGCAAAGCTGCATTCAGTTTGCAATGTACTGTACTACAGGAGCAAATGGGAAAGCATAGCCCTTTCATTTTGCTCATGGCTTTTGAATTAATACAAGTTTTCAAGTATTAGTGCTGCAGGGCCTGTACACTGAAAAGGCAACAGCAACGTGTTCATTAAAAATAGCAGTCTATATGCCATGAAGTGTTCACTTTTAAAATCTTGTAAATTAGTTATATAAGCAGCAAATTTGCAATTTAATCAGTAGAAAATGAATTGTTATACATTGTTATACGTAAGCATTCGCAACAGTTTGAATATTTTTGCTCTTCCCCTCTTGCTCTACTGATTTTCTAATCTTTTTCAGTAAAGGTCAATTCTTCTGGCATCAGTATATTTAATGTGTTCACGAATTTGTACCATAGGCCTTTATTCTAAAGGGCTTAATTTTATCAGTCAGACACATCAACAGTGTGTGTAATTCAGACTTTCTCAAGGGCTTCCACTGCCACATTTGACTAATTTTTTTTTTTTTTTCAAGTGTGTTATCATTCTTGCTGAATCATTTCCTGTCTCTTATTAAACTGTTATGCCTTTATTTTAGACAGTAGCCATGTTCATTTTCTAACATAAAAACTTAATATGTTCACTACTTCACTATCTTTTTCTTCTGGACTCTCCAGTTTTACTTTCTGCATTGAATAGGATGGGAGTACTTTGCTGAATCCTGCATACACATTTCTGGACTCTTACTCCTGCTACTACCAGATGCTGATAAGAGTACCTGAGTGTATGAATTAATTATTTAGGAGCGAGGATCTGAAAGAAACATCCTCAAAGAGGGAAAGGGAAAGAAAATCAATAGAGAAAAAAATTGAGTCTCTCATGCCAACTGAAGGACTAACATCATGTACAAAACTAATAACTAACATTATTATCTGAAAGACAGTGTATTTGAGAAAAACTGGCAGGGTCCCAAATTGTCTATCTGAGCAATGAGAAAGACAGGTTTTTTTATCATCAGGAATTCTGAGTCCTGGAAGCTCTATATATCTACAATGATACGAAAGCACTGCTGTCAAGGGCACAGACTCTACTAAAAACTGTATTCCCATTTTTCTCTGACTATTTTCTAACATAAGGAAGAATTATTTTTAAAGCAAGTATGAGGGCCTAGATAAAACTAGAAAAGACTAATTTAGCAAACTAACAAAAGGATTTTGATCCTACTTCCCCAACTACACCTAGACTTACTGTGTTTTGTTTCTTTCATACAGGACACCTTACCTGAAAAGCAAAGGTCTTCTCTTTAAAACAGCATTAAGTAAATGTCTCAAATTTAACAAAATTAAATAACTTCAGTTAATGTCCTATTCTTTTCTATACACAAACACAAAAATAAAAATTGGTTGGCTACTTTGTGCTCTTCTGCTGTTATAAATTTTGGTATTCCCAGATTTCTTCAGTAGATCTACATTAAAAACACAGTGACAAATACATTAATAAGAAAACTAAACTGTATTCACTAGTTATAAATATCTTACAGTGCATCTCTTAATTTTATCACCTTGTTTGGGCTCTTTGAGGGACATACAAAAAACACATTCTCTGTATAATTTTGATATCCTCTAGCTTTTTATGTTGTTTTTTTTTTTTTTTAATGTTGCTGTTCAGAAGCAATAAGACAAAAATGATGCAGTCTACATGTCTGAACAACAGCATTTTCTTGCCTTGTAACCTTGACATGGAGAATGCAAGATACTTGTACTTGCTAAGCCATGGTCTATTCAGCATCATTGTGTTAGCATTACTCACCAAGTGGAATTAAAAACTGCACTACAGTTACCATGACAACCAGCTGTCTCCCACATACAGCATCAGTTTGAATTTGTGCAGACCATTTCTAACAATGATTTAAGTCAACAAATTCAGTATTACCCTAAGGTAAAAATCTGCTTTAAGAACAAATAAATATTTTCAGTTTCATAATATTACTTAGCTCAGTACATTAATTCCAAGTATGACTTGGGAAATCTTGAGAGAGCTGCAGTGACTTTTCTTAGAAATTAAAGCTGAGTGGTAATCTTCTGGTCAATGTACAGTTGAGGACCATTGAAATTCTTGACCCAATGAACACGTAAGAAGCATATGGAGAAGAAAAGGTTTAACATTCATAGAAGAGTTTGTGGGGAAAAATGCATTAGAACATAACTAAATTCTAACACATAATTTTCTAAAATTTACATCTGAATGATGCTGTTGATTACCTTGGGTAGTATCACTAAGATCATCAGTGTATGTTCACTATACAGATTTTTCCTGGAAAATATAGCGTAATCCATGTTCATCCAAAAGTATCAGCCAGAAATTCTCCATGGGAAAATAATCTGAAACTTGGAATATAATTTCTGGGCCAGGGAATTCTAAATTAAGTTCCTTTTCTAGTAAACTTGCAGGGTTTTGTTTGTTTGTTTGTTTGTTTGTTTGTTTTAATACTCTATTTGCTTTTGAAAGAGCGGAGCTATAAAGGAGAGAGGGAACAGGAGTATATCAAATTTATATAATATTTACAATGTCTGGTGAAACATCATACAATTGCATGTCTGATCATCAGTATGAAGTAGCTACCTGGCAGTTTTCAGATCCTTTTGACCACCAAGCATTCTTTCAGCAGAGAACAGTCAGTTTCCATTGGGGTTGTTTAGCCTGGAGGAAAGGAGGCTGAGGGGAGACCTTATCACTCTCTACAACTACCTGAAAGGAGGTTGTAGTGAGGTGGGGGTCAGTCTCTTCTCCCACGTAACAAGCAATAGGATCTCAAGTTGCACCGGGGAGGTTTAGAATGAGTATTAGGAAAATTTCTTCACTGAAGGGGTTGTCAAGCATTGGAACAGGCTGCCCAGGGAAGTGGTGGAGTCACCATCCCTGGAGGTATTTAAAAGATAAGTAGATGTGGTGCTTAGGGATGTGGTTTACTGGTGGACTTGGCAGTGCTAGGTTAACAGTTGGACTCAATGATCTTAAAGGTCTTTTCCAACCTAAATGATTCTATGATTGTCATTGCATAAACACATAATGGCAATGATGGCCAGGTCTGCTTGCAGAACAGTAGGATGTATCATTATGAGAAGAGGGAAAACAAGAACCTCCATAACAACATAAAAAACATGAATCAACTGTGCATTAGTATACCGAGTATGGGCAGAGACGGGAAAGTAAATGCTGAAAAAAAGATGGTTAAGCTATTAAAAATGTGATGTATGGTCAAACTAAAGGTAATAAAGTAATAACACTATTTTTTATGTAAGAAACTATAAAAAAAAATCAAAGACAGAAAACTTAAATAGAGTCTATGTTTACTAAAGAAACTGCCAATGTTACATACTCAAGCATGTACATATTAATGACACATCCTCCACTCACTCATTTTTCTGGAAGCAAGTACCACTACTAAACATTACTGCAGATTTCCCATTTGGTATATAGTATAGCAGTTGTTACATCACTGAACTTAAAAACATGTCAGAAAAGAAAACTGGACAACTGGAAGGCATAATGAATTTAAAATTAAAACATTCAGAGGCTACAAGGAATCTGATGTTATTATAAGTAGCTTTAATCTGTGATTGAAAACTATTGAATCCTAACCCTGAGGAAAATACATAATAATAAAAAGTTTTAGTTCGAATATAATGCTTACAGTTTTAAATAATTTCATTTATGTGGGAATGCTGATCAGAAGAGAAAGACAGTAAAATAAGTATAATCATAGAATTACATCTAAAAGATTGAGGAAGGAAGTAGCACAGAAATGCATTCAGTCCTGGATCACTGTGGACACATTTGTTATCAGTGACAGGCAATGTGAAATCAAGCACAAACTGAAATCAAACCCTTCTTTAAGGTTACACTAAACTGAACTGACAGGAACACTACATGGAAGAAAGAAAAGAAATAGATTTCTATACAGCGCTTCAATCTTCAACAATGGGAGTGCGTAATGTTTAAATGTTAAAACAGAAGAATTGAAGGCAGAAAAGAGGTAGAAAGCAAGAGAAGGAATAAAATGCAACCTGGGGCTCCAAATCCACAAACTCAGAGAGAAACATTTTTTTTGCCAGCAAAAAGGCTGCAGAGTCAAAGGTAAATGACAATAGGGAAACAAATATGATTTTTACTGGAATTTAACAGATCTGTAACAATCCATTAACTCCTAGATTGAGCTGCAATGTAGTATCATAAAATAAAATACAAATTAAATCAAGATGACAATATAGGCAGATGTGAATAATTTTGCCCTGAGGCTGAGTCTATACCCTTGTGTCAAAGATGCCTTAATGGGGTTAAAGTAGCATTGCTAACAACTAATGGATGTTTTCTTGTTGCATTTTAAAAAAGTATTGACAGTACCATTAAAAAAAAAAAAGATGATGATCATTTATTCTAAAGTCAGCAAAAATGTCTTTCAGATAGCAATTTAAAAAAATAGAAAAAAAAATATACAGTCTCACCACTGTGTTCCTCTAAAATAGGACTCACCAAAATTTTTGAATAAGCTTGCCAGATCCATGCTTCTTGAGTACAGTAGGCTTATGAGTGTGTCTGTACCAACATTTTAGTTTAGATTTGGAACACTGGTCTGATCTTCAGATATTATTTTCATCCTATCACATTCATATCTGAATGGCAATTTTCAGGCAAATTTCCTGATGGGTTCTGTATTGCCGTGCTTTCACAAAGCACTCTCACAGTGCACAATGTGGATTCCATTTGGAAGAAATGGTCACAAAATATAACTGATGAGTTACGTGGGACCAGACTAGAGCTAATCTGGAACAAACACCCTCAAATACATATAATGATGTTGGATTCTCAGTACCACCTGTTTTGGTCCACAAATTTGCAGCTATTGCATTGCACTACTTATCAAGGTGGGATTAAACAATTCTCACTTTTTACAAATTTCTTCTTCCCTTCTGTGACTCTGGTCTCCCATGGTTCTCTTCCTCTTAAGAGTAATTGATACATGTCTTCTAAGCCTCAAAACCAGCTAAAATGGAGATCTTGCTCTTCCCTACACCATAACCCTCTTTTTCTCCTTCCCTCTAATACTGTGGATAGCTCTGCAATCCCCACAATCATTTCAACCTCCACCTACAACACAACTAGAACTTCTATAGACTTATTATGGTTTATAACCTGTAAACTCACCTGTTGTCTCATGCAAGGACAACTAACTGAGTTGGAATTGAATGGCTTTTCCAAATCAAAGGGAGTCAACAAACCTAAAATGAGATGGAAAACTTCATCTCTAGACATTAATCTCTACTAGTACACCTCCTGAAATAGACCTCAATCAGGCAATTAAAACCTGTGGAAAAAGACAGTAGGAGAAAGAAATGGGGAGAAACAGGAAATAAGCAACATGTGGCTCCCCAAATGGTATAGGGACAGCTGATCTGATCTGCCTGTGAGAATGATTTTATTAGAATAGTGTCATTCTGACACAAAAACTTGTACCTTACATATTGAGGCAACTAATACAATACTAGCTTGTTTAAGAAAACTGCCTTACTGAGTTCTTGTTTAAGCTCTCATTTCAGAACAAATTCAGCCCACTTTTGTGGGGGCCTGAACTTAAGCAAATGTGCTGTAACTGCTATATTTAGCTTTAGGTGGAAGAACTCAGATGGGGGAAAGGAAAGCAAGCTCGCACCTCTCCAGAAGTAACATCATGGTCTGGCTTTAAGATACATGCAGGATAGCATTTGAAAAGGCCGGGTTAAAAGCTGGAGCAAACCCCCCAAAGCAGCTTCACTCCGTTACTCCTGATTTAGATCTGCAAAAAGCAAGAAAAAAAGTCTCCCCTTTTCCCAGAATACGTAGTTTAATAAGAAGGAAACAATGTTAGTTTATTTGAATGATAAGGAGAGGAAAGCTAATGCTTGACTTGCCAGCAGTTTTTCACCTTGTAGGAAAGTTCTAGATTTGTTTTGGAGGCCCAAACACACTCCAGCAAAACCTTGCTAACCCAAAAGCTGAGGAGACTTGCCATGGCTTGAGTTTTTGTCTTCAGTCTATTCCCACTACCGTTGTTATGGCAGTTTCAGCAAGCAGAGATTTGAATAGCCCTCTTTTATCTACGGACGCTGGCATTTCCTCTCTGAATATAAATATTCTAACAAAAATATATTGCTATTTTCATTGCTGATTAACTGCTAAAGATAGACAGAGTGCCTCAATTCTACTATCAGTCTCATAGTCCTTAAAAACACTAACCTTTGAAATGTTTTAGAGTATGTATTTATTTGGTCACATTTTAATCTAATTCTGAAATATATTTTCATCTGAAGAAAGGGAATGGCAATAATTTTAAAATGCACATTTTGAAAGAAGTGGTGTCAGGCTAGTTAGTGGATTGAATCAATGAACTGAGTAAACCAAAAATGTTTATTTTATTCTGAACAGTTAACCTCTTTTCAGATATACATAAAGGAATTGATAGAATTTTGATTGGCATTTCCACTCATAAAGTGAAAATAAGATTTTCTATTATGGAGATAATCAAATAGGATATTAAGACTTGACTGACTGAAGCAATTAAGCCAATTCAAACTTGTGTTTTAGGTAGGTGAGTACATAATGAACTGAGAGTTCCTGAGAGAAGTCCATAATTACCTAAGGTGGAGAAGTGGACAGTAAAATTGAGTCTGCAGGCAAGAATTGTTGTATCTATCAATTTGAATATCTAAAGCAAAACTTTTGCATTTATTATCTTTGTGCATTTCACAGATAGTTTAGAACAGTTTTAAAAAATGTCCAATTATTTTTTTTTCTATAGGCTTCTATATCCCTTTTTCATTCATGATTTTAAGAAGAGATATCAAATTTGCCCCCTTTTCAAATACTTCATCAGTCTTTACAATCTAGTATTGTACACAGTGCTCTTCTGCTACTTAACGCACTTACTAATATTTCTGTTGGTTATGGTTAACATAAAATCCCCACCATGATGTAAACCACTTGTTTCAGTGCAGCCTAGAGACGCTTGCTCCACAGCTTGCAGTGATCCTCTCCAAATAAAGGTGCAGCAACAAATGAGGATAAACAAGAAATTCCATTCATCACTCATTTTGCTCAAATATTTCTCTTTCTACCTCTGAAATAATGTCAAACATATCTTCAATACTATAGCTGTGTACTCAGGCTTTAATTGTGAAGCACTAAAAAGCATTAATAACCAACACCCTTACTTTTTATGAAAGGAGAGAAAGTCTCAAACCAGTGAAAATGTTTTTTTATGAAATCTATGGTCTGATTACCCAATGGGGCAAGCACCTACTGTTGCAGTTCTACAATGACCCTTTGCAAATCAAACATCCATCTACTGGGCAACAAACTAATATTTTAGACTTTTAAGACTGCATCATGGTATTCAGGCCTACAGGACTTAGTTACAAACCAGTATGCTTCTCATTAATGTAATTACTATGTTATTCTGAGTTATTTAATTATATTTCTTGAAAAAGATTAATCTTTTCCCATTTTTCAGTATATACATGAATAATATGATTATATTTCTACTTAGATTGATTTCCATAATCATATTTGATGAGTGTATAGGTACAATTTATACTAATCCTTATAATTCCATGGTGCTTATTACAATAATTTTGACAACTGCAATAAAATTTATGCTTTCTTTTCAGACAGTATTTCTCCTTGGAAACAGTTCAGTGAGTAAAACAATTGGTTATGAAGCTAACACAGCATTATTTAACAACAGACTTCTTCACCTGAAATTTAAAAAAAATGTTACATGTAAAGCCCTATTCTATCTCTTTAAAATGCATATAGTCAAACATTTGTATAAAATAGCATATTAAATATAAAATTGACAGTTAAACAATAGAAAACCTGGAAAGAACCATTTTTTAAATTGTAAATAATTTCTTAGAATAGCTGAAAAAGTACATTGTCATATACTCAATTAAAAAAAGCAACGGAGAAGGATCCTGTATATACAAGGCATGTACAATAAACATTTTGCAGTAATTCGATACCCTGCTGAAAACATACCATAAGCTTTGGTCAAATAATATAGCTGGATTTGCACCAAGCAAAAGCTTCAGTTAGATGTAACTCTGACAGAGACTGATTCACAAAAAACTTTAATTTCACAGTTTGCTGTATAGCATCCTTTCTGTTGAGTATAAAGAAACATTAGCAATTTCATACTGTGAACATTAATTATCGCTTGCCTGTATATACCTTGTGGAAACAAAATCATCTAACAAAATGAAAGAACGCGTGCAAGTTAATATCTGCCCATTGTTTTAAAGAAAGAGAAACATGTACTGTTCACTCAGGAAATACTGATAAATGGCACCTACATAATATTAACAGTTCAAGAAAGAATGCAGCAGATCATCAGCCACTCAAACTGACACTGCTGTGCTAATTTACAACAGTTAAGGATTTGCTGCAGTCTCTTCTGCTTCTCACTGAATATACAGGAGTTTTTAAAAATATTGGATGATTTCAAATCCAGATTCTGTATTTTCACTTGCTGTAATTTTCAACAAGTAGGATTGCTTATCCTAAACATTGAGGGTCTTTCCTGCTTATTGAATGAGCAACTTCCACTGGTATTAAAAGAGGCAGAAGCACTGAGGGTAGGCCAAAATTAGTGTAAAATAGAATAATTTATTGTTGAAAACCAAATTTCTGTACTTTGGCAAAACAGTGATGGAGAGGATGGCTACATAGATCATGACAGGTTAGAGAACAGATTTATTATATATGTTTCAATCTGGAAGAACCTCCAGTGTGCATCCTTTTGCTTGCATGGTAAATGACCAATTGATTTTCTCATCTCTATTCAGCAGTAAATAACCTCACATACACTGCAAGGTAAGGCAGACATCCAAAAAGTCACTGTTTTATGCAGATATTTGTGTTCACCTCATAGTAACCAGGTGTCAGAGTGACACCATGAGCAGTTGAAACAAATCAGGAGTGCAGGCTTCCTCTCAGTACTGCAGTGGGGTACCAAATCTCTCTGATATGAAATAAACTTCCTTTGAAATTGTTTTCCACATATCTAAAAAGGTTGTAATTTCCATGTAGATACCTTCTATCGTATTTGATATACAAATTGGCTCTGCTAGCCTCTATACTGTCATTACATCAATTCATTGCAGATCACACCAATGCATGTCCAGTATTACAGAGGTTCAGCCCTTTTTGTAAGCTCCTAAGCTCCCCATTCTTTTGCTCCCACAAGCTAAACAACTGAAATTCATTAAAAAAAAATTCCCATGCTTTGAATTTAAGTGGAAAGTTCAAACCCACAATTTTAAAGTCCTTTCTTAAAACCTACGATCCAGACAACAAACTATACAGTGTACTAGCTCTTTAACAATGGACCAGTTAATAGGGAAAACTGCTGCTATACTCATATACTGTCTCACAATATTCTGATTTTCTGAAAACATGGATCAAAGGATCACTATTCTTATAGGAATACACAATACTGTAGCTCAAAATCACAGGGTAGGTGTCAGAGCAGAATTTTGCCCACTGCTTTGTTAGAGTATTTAATGTGTTGCATGGAGGATTATATGACAAGAGATAAAAGAGAGGGATCATCTCTATGGAAACACTATGGTCTACTTCATCAGTAATGGATAGCTCAGAAATGAACTATCCAAATGTTACAAGGCAGTCCAGTAATATAATGATTTGAAACTAGTGCCTACATAACCAAAATGGAACTATAAAATGGTTCACACAAATTGCCTGGGAGATTTTACCAGCCATAACCACCACAGAGGTGATTAAACCTTTAATTGTTCTTTGGCCCTACAGTGCATAAAGTCCCTGAAGTTCCTTTCACTATATTATCTGTTTCAAGAAGTGGAAGTAAACTGTCACAGCATAATTTCTGACAGTTGACAATTTTACACATTTAGTACAGTCTTAGTAACTGCCTAGCTAATTTCAGCTTTAAATTATGAAATTATGAGTACTTGAAATGAAGTTTCACTAAAAAAAAAGGACTATGCTAAAATGGCATTCTTTTAATCAACAGCTTGACTCTTAATCATGTTTATTCAGTATGCAATTTCTTAGTTTGTTGCTAAGACATTATTTCTGATTTTGCATTTTCATCAGCCCAGATATAACACAGCAAAAGACAGAGCAAACTGGCTTCTGCTTCTCCATGTGCATCACCAGACTTGTACAGTAGTGTTCAATCAGTTGAAACTACAACCCCCCCCCCCAAACATTTCAGAGAGCAGTGTCAGTAGTGGCCCAATCTGTGCTGTTAAAAAAATTAGGTTTTGATTTAAATATACAAACTCATACTTTAAAGTACTTCACAACTGGTAATGGCTTAGTCCAGAAGAAAGTTTAATCATTGGTACAGATTCAAAGTGCTGTACAAGAACACAGTAACTGGTCCTTAGTTTTATAAGGAATAGCTAACATACCTGAAGATTGGGATGAGTTAAAACAACAGAACTGGAAAAGGGACACAGAAGACAGAAGCTGGACTAGGCAAAGTTCATAGAGAAAATGAGAGCTAGGAATAGACAAAGTATATCCAATTACCTTCTTTTGCTGAACTAATTTTTATCTTATCCCCCATCTCTTCCATCTGTCTGCTGCACTTAGTGATGGGTTCTATAACTGATACACTACATAGTGTTTTTATAGCTGTCAGCAAAGATGGTGATTGTAGTGTGCACAGTTATCTTAAATCTCAAATCCAAGATTTAGCATAACTAAATTTTACTCTGAATGTTAACTACGTTATTCTCTTTCCTTTTAACTACTTCAAACATTTTTACACATCTGCAGCTTAAGGATAATGCTACTTTGACATACAGAACATTAAAAATATTTATCTTTCTTGTCTTGTATTTGTGTGGTTAATTTAATGTCTAAGAAATTTATATGATAGATTTTACTAAAAGAAGCATAGAAGAAGAAATCCTGGCTACACTGAAGTGCACATGAATTTTACTTTGACTTCAGTGAGACTAGTATTTCATCGTTTCTTCTCTTGTTTCTCAAGGTTTAAGAATACCATTGCATAGTTAGCTTTCTTTTAGTCTGGGTTCAAAACCAGATATTTCATGTTTCAAATTTTAATTATCAGCGAGAAACATGTCTTTATTGTATTCAATGCTAATTTGGTATGAAGGTATTGGGAAATCATTCCTTTGTATGCAAAATAAAAGTATTTTTCCTGAAGATGTCTGAATGCCTGTGTCTTTATTGAGGGTCTGATGAAAGGTAAACTTGAGCTATCTCTACCTGAACACTTGTCCTGGTTTCAGCTGGGATAGAGTTAACTGTCTTCCTAGTAGCTGGTACAGTACTGTGTTTTGAGTTCAGTATGTGAAGAATGTTGATAACGCTGATGGTTTCAGTTGTTGCTAAGTAGTGTTTAGACCAAAGTCAAGGATTTTTCAGCTTCTCCTGCCCAGCCAGCGAGAAAGCTGGAGGGGCACAAGAAGTTGGCACAGGACACAGCCAGGGCAGCTGACCCAAACTGGCCAAAGGGGTATTCCATACCATGGGACGTCACATCTAGTATAGGAACTGGGAAGTGGGGGAGGGAATCGTCGCTCAGGGACTAGCTGAGTGTTGATGGGCGGGTGGTGAGCAATTCCCCTGCGCATCATTTGTACATTCCAATCCTTTTATTACTACTGTTGTCATTTTATTAGTGTTATCATTATCATTATTAGGTTCTTTTCTGTTCTATTAAACCATTCTTACCTCAACCCACAAGTTTCACTTCTTTTTTTTCCCGATTTTCTCCCCCATCCCACTGAGGGGGGGGGGAGTGAGTGAGAGGCTGCATGGTGCTTAGTTGCTGGCTGGGGTTAAACCATGACAACACTCTTTCAATCTGAAGCACTATTTATTACAGGGTTTTAGGCCTGATATGCACATGAAAAACCAGAGATTTTTATAGCAGTTACAAATAAGTAGACTGTGCCTTGGGGAAAATTATCCTGCTTGTACAACTGAAAATTTTCTTTTCAAATTAACAGTTTACCGTGTTCTCTTTCTAGGAATTTATAAAGAATTTAAAAAAAAAAAAAAGTTATGAAACACACAACATTTAAGATCAGGAAAACAATGACAGGGTGAAAAATCATGTTCAAACCTTCCACCAAACTAGTAATTAGGCCCATGAAATAAACACAGCATTTCTTAAGAAAAATCAGAATGCTGACACAAACTTAGTAGTAGAAACCTTCATAAAGAGAGTTAATTTCTATTACATATCTGATCAGTACATGGTATCCAAGGATTCTTAATTATACTGAAGCATAGTTAGAATGGGTATTTGGAGAAGTTCAATTGCTCACACTTTAACTGGAAAATTTTGGACAAAAATGAAACTCTGAGCTGCAGTTGTATACCTTGTTTATGACAAAATCTAAATTGATGGGCAACCCACATGGTTTTCTGGTACTTAAAAATTCAAAACTGTATTAGACCAAATTCTATTTAAGGCCCACATGAGTTCTTTGTGAGCTGCAGTTTGCATCAGTTTGCCCATCACATTTACATCATGCCAAATTAGTGAGCATACATTGGATTCAAAGCTTTGCAGATGCAGATTTAGACCTATATTTATACTATGATTTTGAATTTATCCAACAGGCTGTATGAAATATCCAGTAAGTTATGTCGGCAAATGCACTTTCTCGGGTACTAAGCTGACTACATCTGGGTCAGAAAGAATCATCTGTGTGGATTAATTAGGTCTTTCTGTATGTGATATTCTTTTCACATGAGTTGCTTTCTCGGGAATTACAAAATGAAAACTGGATGCCATCAAACATTTTTGTTTCTATTACTTTTGCTGTTATTTACATGACAATTTTTATTTTTGGCATAGTTTCTATGTATGTTATCTATTTGAACTGGTACTTACATGTATAATCAGTCTATGCACACTTTGTCATTTTCATAAAGCATTCATAATTAAAGTACTCCTCAATTGTCTACGAGATAATGATTATAGCATCTACATCTAATTTTAATTAGGCAGGGTACTAGATAGTCTGCTATGTGCTTGACTGGTTATCCTCTGCCTATGCCCATTTTAAGATGGAGTATCTGATTTCTGATTGAATCTCCATACCATATGGTAAAAATCAGAGAAAACTGAGCAGACAACAAATAAAGACAATAAGACTCCAAAGTTTTACAACTTAGTGCTGTCAGTGTGATACTAGATAAATGGTGAGCATTAAAACACCTGGGATAATTAGGAGATGTGACACTAAGTAATTCCTAGTAAACTCAAGCAGACCTGCAAACACCTAGTATTTAAAAAGACCGAGAACATGCTGTATATAGTCTTGCTTATGGTGAGGTCAGGAAGTATCTTGAATGTGATACTCCCTCACAGAAGTCCAGGCAGAACCATATGATATGTTTAAGCAATCTGAGGACAGAAAGGTTAGTTGCATAAAACAGAGTTGTGTGTCAGAGAAGTGCTGGCATGCACCCAGTAAATCCGTAATTCCTGGTCCTGACAATGCTTCAGTCAATCACTACATAAAACAAACAAGACAATTAATTACAGGTAGCGGGTATACAGTGTGAGTAAACAAGCCTGAAGCTATCTGTCTGTCATATTGACAGCAAAAGTCTTAATCCAATATATGAATGGTGTTAACAGGCATTTGCAGACGTTGTGATACATCCTTCCTCATTGGTACCATGGACAGGTGCAGCAAGTGATGGAACTGATACAGTCTTGGACATTTACAAGGCAACACCAATAGAAGATACAAGATGGTACAGGAGAAGTTTAATGTAAACTTTCACTTTGGGAATGCAGGTGCAAGTCACAAGAAACAAAAGCGGAGACAAATGCTCTATAGCAAGTCAAGGCTCAATAAGCCAAAGGGTGGTGAGAAAAAGGGATCGCAGAGTTAAGCCATGCAAAAAACCTTTTTGAATGACAGCTGAGTACCTCTGCTTCCACCTAACCGAAGACCACTGGTATGAATTAAACTTCTCAGATCATCTCAAGAAGAGGCAGACATATGAGTCTGAAACCTTGCCAAACAAAACCAATACAGGCATAAAACCCTTGCCTTGAATGTTGAGAATAAAACACTTATCATCACTTCTGAAGACACTGATGTCTTCACACTTTGCCTTCAGTAATGACACATCTTGCTGAGAATATCAGATAGTTATAACAGGTAAATACAGAATACAGAGGCATTGATATGGAAGCATACTCACTGGAGATGATCTGTCACGGAGCACTGACTGGTCTGCACAGCTCTGGCATACAACATTGTTAGTACTTTTGCAGGTGAGAGAAAGCTGCAGGCCTTAAAACTTGTGCAGAAGAAGTAGCAATATCAAACTTTTCCAAGCTTAAGCAAAGATGGAGGCTTTCACACTTTGAAAAAAATCACATGCCATATATAGGTATCCTTAGAAGACCAATAATTAATTTTTAAAAATTATTCTAGCTTATCTGTGCCAAAAAATGTAACTCTGACTTCAGTCAGCATTTGTCAAGCAAAGACCAACTACTCCAACATGCACTGTATGCAAGCTATCAAACAGGAAGAATTCAAGATGAACTCAGTCTAATGGATTCAAAAGTTAAAAAGAATAAAAAGCTAAAAAGAATTTGGCATTTTGGAGATAATTAGATCACCAGTACCCAAACCTGTCTTGAAGCATATGAAGGCTAATCATGCTCATTCCTGAGAAGCCAAAACGTATGTATTTAAAATGGACTTAAGTGCATAGACCTGATAATACTGGTGCTGTTTGTTTAATATATATGTGTTGCATTACAAGTGCCTTAAAACATCACTAGCATTCTTCCATCAAGGAAAAGATTATCTAATTTGGTTGTGGTACATTTAAACAATGAATATAATTGTTAGTTCCTTGTTTGTACTTCAGATCTCATTCTGAGGAATAAATACTTAAAGTTTACATAGTTTAATATAAAATAAACTTATCACCAAATTAAAGAATGTTGTCATTACAAACATAATTACCGATACTCAGTCATCATTCAGCAAAATTTATCAGAGCTAAACAAATTCCACAAACATAAATATTTTCAAAAAGAATTTTCCACTCTACACAGTACCAATAATTAAAATTTCTGATCTTGGCTTATTAGCTAGTAGTAATAGCAAGCCTGCATCCAGAGGAATTAGTGTTAAAACAATCTTTTTATTTGATATGTGGCTGGCAGATAAAAACCTAATTGTACATACTGACATGTCTTTCTCTTTGTGCAACATGATTCTGTGAAAGAGCATGGTATATAAATTACACTGGCTTTCAACATACTCCAGTAGCATTTCAGACACCACTTTAGTCAACTGATGAGTTGTGATTTATTGCAAACTGACTGTAGATATTTTTCATCTGCTATTTAGATCATTATGATATTAATAATAATATAGATATTTATTATCTTAACAATGAAAAGGGTCTAGAACAGAAGTAATAATACTAATAAATACAAATATTGAATAAAAGGAAAATAAGCCTTGTTTTTTTTCAGAACTTATGCATATGATGAGAGGTATTCTATCAGTTTTTGTTTGGTCAAAGCATCACTTTGTTGGGCATGATGCTGAATAACAGCTTTTATGATTGTGATGGCATGGCATGGGACATATAAAAAAACCCAAACACCTTAAGAGTAGGACTATGACTGAAGACAAGAAGCATGCTACCAAGAATAAAATACAAATCAGACTGAAGACAAGAAGCATGCTACCAAGAATAAAATACAAATCAATCATATAACCAGTTTGAACCCCCATGGAGAGCCAACATAAAGAATAAAGGAAAGACATAGTGGCAGCATGGTAGATGTGTGTTTTCCTTTGGATGTATTCCAGACTTGAACAATGCTTTGAACTGTTTAAAAGGGTTTTAACTCAGAACTGCAAACTAGCTTAGACTTACATATGATACAGTTTTGGACAATACATGATCTGTGGGAAAGAAAATTACCTAAGTTTAATGTCGATTGTAACACACCTTTCTCAGCAAGTGAAACCCAGTAACCTATTGAAACTCAGTAAAAGGTGAAAAGACATAGCTGTAAGTACAGAGATATGGATAAAGGAATTCCTTCCTGACCATTACATGAAATCACAAACTAGTTTTTGCAAATGAGTCCTCAAGATGGGAGGACAACAGCACACTCTGGAAATATGCCAAATCAGATATTCTGGAAGCTGATGTGCTTCATAGCAAAGAATATGGTTTTGCCAATTTGTTTGCATATTATACTGAATTTTTGCATGGTTAGGTTGGTGCACCCAATTACTCCCACAGAAGCGATAAAAATACATGTAGTAATTCATTTTATTAGAAGCTGTATTCATATACTACAGATAATGTCACAATTGCAGAATTATGCTCTTTAAAAATGTTAATAGAGAATAGACATGACAGGTGAAACTAAGTGATTTGCTTAGCCAGCAATGCTGAACTTTCCCTTTGTTAAAAGACAAAGACACAGATCAGAATATCAATTTCAAGCTGCGAATTTTGCTATGCTGTCTTCACTAGTGGGAAACAAAGCCAGTTAGATTTTGGAAGTTTTACTTGCTGGATATTTTGGCATTTCAAAAATTCTTTTGATTCTCTGTCATGAGAGTCATATTTTCTTCCTTCCTTAAGGATCACCAAAACTAAACAGGGGCCTAAGCACCTATGAATGGTACGAAGATGATAAAGATTCAGGACAAGATGAAGAAAAAGCACTGACTCACTCAGTCATGCGAGTACAAATGTACAGTTCAAACGTGGAACCATCAAAGATATTTGTGAAGAGCCAGAAAACCAATCCACATATAGATCTATATAATAGCAGTTTTTCCTACTCCAAATCTGTAGTGCTCTTACTGAGTAGCTTTTAAAGAAATACATTAAGCACTTCATAAGGAAATCTCCCAAACAATTCTGAAAGCCCAGAGGGAGAAGACAGAAGCCAAACTTCAAAATTTACATCATCGTGTTACTGTGTTCAACACTTTCATGGCTACAAGGGAACAAAGCATCCAACCTTTTCTGGGGGCAGGAAACTGGAGAAAAAGGATTAATCTCCTAGCCACACTTTTAAAAACCCACTTTTATTGCTCCAAGGTAGAACTTGCTAGCATGAAATTAGAATGTTAACAAAAGACATTGAATTCATGTAGAAGATTCAGCATAGCTGTGGTTAATTAGAAACCCCCCAACTTCTATATATAAATAATGACAATTAACAACACACATTTGGTTCCAAAGAAAGACATGACATAAAGCTTTTTGGGGAACTAGTAGTGTATATATTTTAATACAAGAAGGAGAGTTTATACATTTGATTTCTAGGAGACCGTAATGCAGTTTAAGACCCATTTACAAGATATCTCGGTAAGTATAACAAATCTGACTTCAAGATGCCAGATCTACAGCACTGTGCAAAAATAGTCATGAGACTGGATTTGAGAATGGATTTACAGTTTGTCTACACCATTTACTCATTAGAGCATTTTGGGGGCAAGCATTACAGGGAGACCCAGCCAAGCTCCTGGGCACTTGGCTAGGCAATGTGCCTACCTGCCTCACCATATTCCATCTGTCTTTTTGCTGACATTATGAGACTGAGGTCACAGACAGTGATTCTGGCATTGACAGTCAGAGTAGACATAGCTAGAATAACATTGCTTTTACAAAACAGGATAAGGAGTTCTGCACTTAATACCAGAAATCTGGTGATCCTTCAAGCAGAAGTATCCCCCAATTATGTTGTCTTGATATTCAAGACATAAAAGCACAGGCTTAGAAAAAAAAATAAAAACCCTAAAGATCAGGGAAGACCACAAGCTCTGCGTAGGACTCAGACTGAGCAGGATGTACACAATCTAATGTATGAATGTGCAGAGAAAATATTTGAGTAACTATAAAATAATAATAATAATAGCATTCTGCTGAGTAAGGCATATATTTGTTCAATTCACACTTCTTTTTACTGGAGAGAATTTGCAACTTACAGTCTCATATTTAACTAAAGTAATGCAAAGTAATTCACCTCCCTATATCTTGCTATGTAAAGATAATCACTGGCAACAGTATTTATGCAAAAGAAAAAAAAAAATCAGCCAATTTTAGCCCAGAAGTAATGTAATTTAATGCAGTTCATACACTCTGGGAACAAGCGTAGCACAAATATAGACAGAAAATATTTCCTCACTTGACAAAAAAGCAATCAAATAGGAATGCAAAATTTCTATTACAGAACTTTTATAAGCCTAATACAACGGTTTCCCTTGAAATCTTGCAGTTGTTAGAGAGCATAAGTTTATGTCATTATCTGAATTGCTGTTGTTGTTCTTACAGTAAATATAAGGAAGTTCTTATTGTATATTCTGAAGTTAAATTATTTACAAAGTTTTGTAAGATTTGCAAGCACGATCTTGTAAATTGCTTTACATAAATATTTAACTGTCATGAACCTATGGACTTGTACAGCTTCTCAATGAATCAATTTGCAACCAAATGCAACAAGAACTGAACTTTGTAGTAAACTTCAGCAAAACAAAAATGTATTGTTAATAAAAGAACACTTTCCATCCCTATAGTGTATTCTATTCAAACACTTGAAGGTGCTTCATTAGCATTTTACGTAGTCATACAAGGTAGTAATTATCCCTTAATTGCTCAGGTTGTAGAACTGAGTCTCAAAGAATTCAGGTGATTTAAGTATCATCATGCAGCAAATGGCATGCAAGCAAAAATACAACCCAGCCCACCTGTGTGCTAGCCTGAAGCCTTACCCAAAAGACTACCTTTGTATTTATCTTGTGCCTTGTGTTAAACTAATCAGCTGAGGTACTAAAAAGTATCTAGCCATAAAGCTCTCTATAGGTACCATTAGCACTACTTTACTATTGCTCCCTATCTTTTCCATGTCCAGTCCCTTATTCATCATTGTGGCCCTTTGCTGACTCAGTATGTCCATGTTCTTCTTGTACTGGAGAGCCAAGACCTGGACACAGCATTCCAGCTGTGGTCTTACTAGTGCTGAGCAGATCATGTCATGAAGACAGAATGCAGTCTAGCTGGGGCATTCATGATCTCTCATATAGTCTAGTGATCCTACTCCTGCTAGAATGTTGAGCACACTAAAAATACTACCAAAAGCCTCCTTAGAGAGATGGCTAACTAGATAATGGAATATTTAAGAGGCAAATGCAACTAATGCTACAAAAAAGCACTAGTATTCAAGCACTAAACTTCATACTGTTTTCATAGGAAAGGACTGGAATGGGCCTGAAGGCTGTTTCTACTTGAAAGGCTGTAGACAAAACAGTAAACTCCTACTCTTTTGGTTAAGTTGTCATAGTAGAATCACAGGACTTAGTGATATTTCTTTCATTGATCTTTTAAATGGCGAATGTAGATCAAAGACCATCTTCAGTCCCCATTTTCTGGAAGTTTGGAATGAATTTGCAATAACTATCAAATATGCACCCAGATCTGGAGAGAAATGGGTGATTAAGAATATACTGTATATGGATGCATATACTGTATATGGGTTTTCACTCAGTTCTAGAAGATTGAGAACATATCCCTTCATATCGCTTTGCTATTCATCAATGTCTAGCCACTGTTTGGTGCTATTTGTTATTGTTGCTTAAACAAGAATGTTAAAATGTTATGAAATGACAGTTGTACAATTAAAGCAATGCATAATAAATGCAGTGGAAAGAAACATTGATTTTTTTTAATAGATATTTTGAATATACAGATATTTGGTGAATGCTCACATACTTTTTTGTAATTATCTATATCATATGACATTTTTCCCAAAAGGCTTTAAAAAAAAAAAAAAGGCAAAATTTACCTGAGACTCTAGTCTGGAAGTCTATGTTTTGATTGAAAAATTATCTCTTTGAATATAGAAATAAATATGAACAGTCCTGCTGAAGTCACTGGGTGGTATGGATTTGCAATGAAAATGCAGGATGGCCTCTAAGGCAAATGAAACAGCATAAAATTCCCCAGGACTGAAAAATATTTTTAATAAACTCCCGTAGATAAAAAACCAAGGAAGTGGAGAATGGTAGCAGTAAGGATACTCAAGTCCCCTATAAAATATATTAAAAAAAAAGTGCGTGCTTTATATTTACTATCCAAAAATAGAACAGTAACCCAAAAATCTAGATGGCTTCTCATCTGATGAGGTGCACTACATATTTATTATGTGATGCAGCATATGTTATTATTCTTGAATAATACATTTTCTGTAGTGAGATTTTCACAGACTGAGTAACAATATGAAGTAGTATACATGTTATTATGTAAAAAGCTCCCAAACTCTTATTGTTACAAACCTTAGGAATTCTTAGGAAGCACTTCAGAAAAAGGTAATCAAGGCAATAAAAAGTCAGTCTCTTCACCAAGTACCAACATACATATCAGTTTTAGAGAGATTAAATAAAACCACATATAAACTATAAGAGAGTCCCTTTATGACCTTATAAAACAGATGTTTACACTTCAAAGAATATTTGTGGAAAGAAACAACCATTGATATAACCAAATAAGTAATTTTGAATGGCTACAACAAATGGATATGATATGTACATGACCATGTACAAATTTTGAGTTAATTTTCTGTTCATAAGAGAAATTTAATTTCCAAGTATTTAGAAGCAAACTCTAGATAGCCTTGCAATGCAAGTAAATTAGCTCTACATACTGCAGAGTAAAAGGAGGGAGCAAATTCCTCCCCTAGGGTTCATAGCACTAGAGCAGCTGTTCTGCAGTCATTACTACAGTCCATAGGCAGCAGCAGCCACAGCTGTTATACATTAACCTAAACAGGCATCTTGGACAGCAGGTTCATGTAATCACAGACTTAATGGTCATCTTCCCTCCCCTCAAACTCATTAATGCCTCCTCACTGTTACGGGGCAGAGGGTGTCAGAATTAGAGATTTTCCCAATGTGAACAAGGAACAAAGAATTCCTGGTATGCTTTTGATGGCTTTCTCCTTAGCAAAATATTCTGTACGTACTGCCATGTGCATTGCACACAATGGAAATTTGCCTTCTAAACAATATCTTTAGTCTATATAATCTTCATTTCCCCGTTATTTTTCTGTATAAACAAACTTGGGTTTTGAGGTGTACATATATTTTTTATTATATTCTGAACATGTATTTGAAATGTGCTCTCTAATCTGCTCAATAAATGGAACAATTAGCCAATACTTATTGCTAATCTGCACATGCATTTCATACCCAAACCTGTTTAAAATGTCTGTCAACAAAGCAATTCTCTTTCAGATTTGAATTCTATTTTTTAATTATTCATTATAGTAGTCTCCAATAATTTAATGTCCCGCTCAGACTTGTTAGACTCTTTCTAGCTGATCTTACGATTTCTAAGCAGTATCTTGGTACATTTCCAGTTTCCACCCTTTTCTCAGTATTGGACATGCCCTCAGAAGACTAATGATGTTCTCTTTTCTCATTCAGGCTTCTTTTCTTTTTTCTTCCTCCTGTCACAAATGCTGTACTCAATACATTGATCATGACATACTTCCTAGTCATTTAGCACAGTTCACTAAAGTCACCAGATTTCAGTTTATGAGCTCAGATTTTTTTCTTTTAAAAAAAGGTAATAGTATTCTATCAGTGTATTACTGTGATACAGTGTCTCCTCAAGCTATAAATAAAACACTTGTTAAGAAAGGACATACAAATAAAAAATGGAGGCAGAGATGTACCATATAGGTATAATGAATATATTTTTCTCTGCTGTTCAAGAACAGGTAAGCCTAAGACTTCATAGAGACCTTTGGATAAGGATAAAAGGGAAGGAATACTGGACCAATCTCATGATAGGGATCAGTGATATATCAAATCCAGTCAGAGGGTGAATGACTTTTCCAGAGCAATTAACAGAAGAAATCAAAGGATAGGAAGTGGTGATGATGGCAAACTGACTACCCTAACTCGGCTAGGTAAGTAATGCTGGAAGATATGAATTGTCTAAAAAGTTGTTGGTATTTGCTGGAAATGGCCTCAACAAGTAGGTAGGTATTGGTAAGGACTGCTGTTTCAATTCCTATTTATATATAGAAGTTGGTCAAGAGTATAAGGCACCAGGTAGCTTGAGCGAAAGTTACCATAAAACAGAGTTCTCAAATACTAGGAAAGGAAGGAATTGCCACAGCACATGAAGAACAATGACATTCCAAAACCAGACTTTTAACAAACTGAGGAAACAAAAGATAGGATCTCTTGGGCAAATGTTCAAAGTTTTGGTTTGGTTTGGTTTGTTTTTTTTGGGTTGTTTTTTTTTTTTTGTTTGTTTGTTTTTTTTTTTAAAAAAAAGGGTTCAGGAGAATGGGAAGTTTTAAATAGAACCAGTTCTGGAGACAGAAAAACAACTTATCCCAAACAGGAAGATAAAAAGGAAGTACATGAAGAGACTTATGACTCTAAATCAAGATCTCTTGAATGACATTTAAAAAAGAATAGTAGCAAGAGTGTAAACAATATCACCCATAAAGGAATAGCATCAATTTCTCAGGGAGAGTGGTAGATTAAGATGCTAAGTAACAATAGGTAAGGTGCATTAAACCAACCAAGAAAATGCTATTAAAAATTGCAAGTAGAAGAAGCATGAAAGGGTCATTTATTAAAAGAAAAATGTCAAATCACTGATAACCAAGAAACCCAATAAAGTTTGGGCAAATTTTTGTCTTTAGGAAGCAACTAATTGTGCCCAAGCACTTGGCATAATTTTAATAAAACGGACAGCACAGAAGACAAGAAAAAGGAGAAAGGGAAAGAGTAAAACAATAGTTAGATTTCCAATTCAGCAGGACTTAGCAATTTAAAAGAGACGTCGTCCACTGAAACAAAACTTTAGCTGTTAGGCCTGACAACGTATGGAAGAGGGGGAGGTCTCAGAATTAAGGCAGCAAAACCAGTACTTACACTTTTCCCCCTTCTTTTTATATGTATCTTGGGATTCACGGACTAGTTAATTAAATTGGGATATCTGAAAATTTGCTAGAACAAATTATTCAAAAATCAATTTCAAGCACTTGGGGACAATAAGATAATAAAGACAACACAGATTTGTCAAGAACAAATCATATTAAACGAACCAAAGTTGGGGTTTTTTTTGACAGAGTAATTAGTCTAGTGGATAAGAAGGAAGAAATATTTGTAGTGTATCTTAACCTAAGCAAATAAGTGAAATACAGTTTAGCTGAAAGTACTAAAAGATGAGCTCACATGGGCTGGAAATAAGGAATGCAAAAAGCAGGTTTTGACACAAGATTACAGCAGGGAACATTTCCGCTTGAATTCCAAAAGGCTTCTTTGGGTCAGTCACCACTATATATAGTCATTACAAATAGTTCAGATATTGCATAAAGACATCAACATTCCAAATAATTTAAGAATAGATTATTCTAAGATTATATAAAATAATCTTGATAAGTTCTGGAACAAGTGAGAAATTTCATGAAAGCAAATGCAAACTATTACATTTTAAAAGAAAACATTAATAAACACAAAAGTGATATAACTGGTTAATTTAACACAAACAGAAAATTATAAGTCATCTAACTTTGATGCTCAAAAAACGGCTATACTGGTCTGAAATAGGTGACATCAGGTAACTGAAGTGTCATGTGAAGATGCAAAATGCTGCTATTTCATTTTGTTTGAAGTTTTTGAATCCTCAGCTAGAGCCCATTGTGGGGCATCCCACTTCCAGAAGACAAATGATCAGATAAAATGACTCTTGATGTGATTTGATTTGTTAAATCTAAAAAAAAAGAGAAGACTGAAAAGCAACATCATAATAAAGTGTGTTTCATATTGAATGTGATCAATCATTTTCATGGTATGAAGGGAAAGCTGGCTTATTTGCAACAAAGATATAGTTCTGATATCAGGAAAACCTTTTCACTATTAGAATAAGTAAGTTCATTAGTAGTTTTGTGAGGCTGAGATCATCAGTGGCTCTTATGAAAATAAATAAATTTGTAAGAGTAGTCTACATATACTTGAAGTTGCCAAAAAGAAAGAATTATGTAGACGTGATAGCTCTGAGGTCACTTGCTGCTTTCCTTTTCTTTCTCTGTAGTTATGCAGTTTGATCTTAGCCAATTTTGTTAAGATTCTGATTCAGCAAAAAATGGAGTAACTTTTCTAGAACATCTTTGTACTTTCAAAGCCAACAAAAGCCATGGTCAATGGACAGGTCAACAGGCCAGAGAGGGAGAAGGAACTAATTAGCTAGCTTTTGTGAAGAAAGGATTTCTTAGAAGAAGGATGTAGTACTGCTGATGTGAGAAAGACTCCCAACTAGGAGCCCCATACTCTCACCTCATTGTTCCCTCCTGCTCCAGCATCTAGAACCAACATACTGAGGGTCGCTGAAGCTGACACAAAGCCAAACTGCATAAGAAGTCTGGTTATTCAGCCTGTGGAATGAAATTCATACTATTTAACTGTAAATTTTTTGAGGTTGACATTTGGAATCAATCCTCTTAAGAGGCTGCTACAGCACAGAGTACTTTAGTCATACGATGCACCTTTTTAGTTTACAAGTAGGTGATATGCTGTAAAACCATTAATAAAAGTTCCAAATGCCCCAACTCCCAATTCCATGTCTGGAATTTTGTGGCAAATTGAACGTTTACAAAGGTACAATCTAATTCAGAGAGATACAGAGTACCTTAACCACCTACCTATTGGTCAGCTCAGGCTACTGCTTGTCCAGCCAAAGTATGCTTAGATGATGGAACTAAAGAGACTATTTTAAAGAGCCCACCTTGTAGCTGAGTATGTATTCAAACTACACATATTCATTAAAAAGAAACAAATGAAAAACAATAGGCACTTTGTTGATTCTGGGGTTGATTTTTGATAACACTATTTAAAGATAGAAACAGAGAGATTAGAGTATTTATATTGACAAACTGTAGCGCATGACTAAAAGATTCATGAAAGAAAAAAACCCCTTCAACATTACAGCCTAAAATTTTTAGTAATGTATGTCAGGAATTTAAACAAATGGAACTCCTTTGTCAGCTTTTGTTAAAATATTTGAAGGTCATCCTTTAAGAAATTGAAGAGCGTATGTGTCAGACTGAAACATTAAAAAGCCTTTGATTGTATTTAGGTTTACTAGATAATCTGATGACTTCAAGAAATCTCAGCATCTTCACCCAAAGCACTCACATCTTAATTAAAAGTGTTTAACTTAATTTTCAAAAGTTAACCAAATGATAAAATGCAGAATAAACTCCAACTTTGAACACAAATAGTCTTACCATTCTATAGCTATCCCTCTACTGCATGAATAAGCACTGTGCTGACTACCATGACAAGCCCTTTGCTTTACACTTCTTACCAGTAAAACTATCTGTATTCTGACCATAAAGACTCCATTCTGTCCAAAAGTAAATTCAATTTATCCCAGCTGCAGTGTGGGCGTTTATGAATTTGTGCCAGCTTGTGCATAGGTCTGCACTGGAGTAGAAAAACTAACACAATCAGAAGCAAAGATTATATATAGTACAGATTTTGTTTCAATATTTTAATACATCAATTACAGCTCATAAGAACATCTTAATGTTTTAAAACACATGTTCCATATTATCTTGTACTGCCTGCATGTGTGAAAATAGTTAATACCACTTAATTACTTCTTTGCAAAAACCAGAGTGCTTTCCATACAGACAATTCTAATGAAGACCTTTTATTCATATCAGCTTTATGTATTTCCTGTTTACATTTTATAATCTTACAGGTCCATCGTGCAAATGGTTACTTGACACAAATTAGTCTAGGCCTCTCTTTCTGAGTACACATTACTCAAGGAAGAGGTAAGAGGGAGAGAAACATATTATCATTACATGGTAATAACACCCCAATCAACCATTTCTGCATAGCAGGTAAATAAATTTTATTTTAGAAGGTTTACAACTCCTTTATTGCAAACCATATATTTATCAAAAGCTAAAATTCTAGCTTTTTAAAGCATAACATGTTTTTATTCAAGGAAGTGGCATTTATTAACACATTATACTTTTAAAAAGGATCTCTGTCTATTCTTGGAAATATCTTCGTAGGATTAGCTGTACACTACCTACATTTTGAGTTCTTAACCTGCACAAATTGTTGCTTGGTTCTTTGATTAGAAAGGCAGATTTGATTACATTTCAGATAGGAGTCACCTTCTAAGCATTTTGAGTTGTCCCAAGGCATCTCCATGCCTCGCTGGTTTGGGATTATACAACAAAACAATTTTATATTTTTTTTTAAATTGTTTAATTCAGCTGAAAAACTCCTATATTTTTCCTCTGGGTCCTTGTAACATGATATTTAGCTTTGGGGCTAATTTTATTCAGTGTTTATTTATGCATTAAAATACAAACTCTGTGTTTGTGTGTGTATATATATATTTACTACTTTGTATGGAGAAGCAGCACAAAATTCTTCTGAAGGTGCAGATACCTGTGAACAATGCAACAGACCTAGATATTGCTAAAACACAGTCCTTCTAAGTCAGTTAACAAGCAAGTCTGTGTGATTAAGGAGAGTTCCACTGGAGAGATCACAATTCACATTACCGAAAAAGGCAATGGAATACAGAAATAAGTTACTTAACTTGAGATAACATGCAAGCAAATGATAATCAAGAAGACACTCTGCAACATCAACAGGATTTGGCAGTTAGGGTACATTTTAACAAATCCTCAACTCAAATGATGTTCCCATCATACCATATGGATATCATAGCTGGAAATTCATCAGCGGTGCCAACAGATGTCAAAAAGCTTTCAAAGCAACTGCCTTAGAAAAGATTATACATATTAACTTAAAACAACGTATAAACATGCCAAAATTTCTCAGAGTTCATCAACCTTCTCCCTGTGCTTGCCCTGAAAGACCATGAAAATATTCTGAGGCTCACATGAAGAATGAAGCCTGGGTATTTTCCGTTGCAGGGCAGCAAAATGAAGATGCAATGGGCCAAATAAAATTCTCTCCAAATGAGAGGGTTTGGAATAGAAAAAAATTGGATTTAGCAACACAGAAAAAAAATCTCAACAGGACAGTGGTGGCATAACCTTATTAGTGCCATAAACAACATCTGATTCTGTGGGGAAGACTGAATGGAACATAAATGTTGATTAAACACTAATGTTAGGCTGGAGGAATCGGAACTTTTCAACCTTTCTGACAAAACTTTCTGAAGAAGACTGTATTCAGGCAGAGAAAAAAAGCTAATTTCTGTTTTTTTGGCTAACACCCAGAAATGTTTCTCTTTGTTGTGTATAAATGTTCCCTCCCTTCCTCCCATGCCACGCAGACAAAAAACTTTGTGACCAATTTAGCGGCCTCAAATGGAAGGGAATGATTTGACACCAATTGAGAGAAGATAGGAACACTCCCCCTCCCCAATCTGTTCATTAAAATGTGGCTTGTTGGCTCATGCTATGAGAAAACATGGGAAGTTCTCCTGAAATATTATTAACTATTTCTAAATACAGTATTTCTATTTACTGCATGAAACTTCAAGGTAATCTTTGTATTTATTCTATGGCAATACTGAAGCCTGTTTTGCATCTGTTCTTAAAAGAAGAAATTCTTAATAAATTCTGTGGAAGTAAAATATACCATTAAGATACAGTGGTGTGATCATGTGGAACATAACTGAATAATCTAAAGTCATTAATTCTTTGGCATTTCTCTTTAGAATGAGAGAGATGGAATGAAAATTTACCTGTCATAATGAAATACAGTAAAGGAAATACTTGCCTGCACAGAAAATCAACCCAGAGGTCATTGTAGTTTTTTTTTTTTTTTTTTTCCCTTTTTCTGAGAAATGATCGTGTTATCTTCTTAAGCAAATGAGATAAACACCAATATTACCTGGGGACTATTTTTTACAACTAACGGATGTCTTTTGTTAGTAGTCTTCTTCTCTATATGGTGCACTTGAGGATAAGGATATGTCATTATTACAGACTGGAAGACAACATTATGAAGAATTATAGGCTTCCAATATCAAAATCCACATTTCACTCAAATAGCTGAAGTACTTATTCATTAAATAATGAATGATATAGAACTAAAAAATTGTGGATTTGGTTGGTTTTGTGGGTTGTTTTATTTTTTCTTCTTTTCAATATAATTCAGATGATTCAGAAGATGACAGAGAAGACTAAGGATCTACTGCTTCACAAAGCACAATTTCTAGCAATAATCTCTGGGTAAGAGTTTTATATATTTTCTACTGGGACATTTACTCTTCCTGAATACAGAAGACCATTGTCAGGGTATTCTAATTCAATATATACAACAATGAATTTGTCAAAGGGTATAATGAAGAGTTTGGTCCATTTTTATAGAAAAGCAATTGTAGTTTACAATATGTTGAATCAACCATGTATTTGGTACAAAATATGTCAGTTTTATAAAAGGCAAGCTAGACAACTAAAAGTACTCCACCTAAAAGTATGGAAAGCTTATAAAAGCTGATGTGTTTAAAAAAAAAAAAAAAAAGAAAAGAAAGAAAGATATTGCAGCTGCTAGTCGAAGAGAAATAAAATATGAAGAGAGCTAATTTTGCCTCTTCCCTCTCTGAGCCTTCTTCACAGGCAAAAAGCCAATAACCAAAGTTTCATTGCCTGGCTAGCTGATGAATTATTTCAACCCTATTTAGTCAACAGATTTCAACATGTGGACCATGGATCTCTGAGCATCTGTGGACTAATTCTAAGAGGTCTATAAAAAACTACTAAGAAAAATAAATTCATAGATACTGTATACCAACCAATGGAAGTAAAGTTTCTATGTTGGTCTACACCACCAGTGAAACTATACTAATATCCCAGGAACCAGAATGGCTGAAAATCACTGGTACTTGAACCTGAAGGATCACATAGGATTGTATACATGATGTTTCTACATAGCATTAAAATTAGTTTCCCAAAATAATAAATACTAATGTAAATATGTTAGTCTATGTTTACCATTTCCTGATCTACTGAAAATGAGCTCTAGTGCAATCTTAAAGTATGTCTAAAGTGCTACCCAAATAAAATCAAATAGTCAGATTATCCAAAAGAGTAAGACCTCATCTTAGCTGGCAACAAATCATAATGAAATATCAGAGGAATAAGCGACAATTTTCACCTACTACAGACCATAACAGCAATATTTCTTAAACTGTGAAGCTATTCAGGAACATATTCATGAACAGTCAAGATTAAGCATAAATTTTTATACTTTTGCTATTATCATACTTGTATAGATATTTAAGTGCGTGTATATACGTATATGTATGTGTGTGTATATATAGGTTTAAAAAAGCCCTAAATCAAAATTCTCAGGGAAAGGCATACAAAAGCAAGATAATTTCTACAGAACTCAGGAAACAGTGTATCACTGAATATTCACCATGTATTGTATTAGAGAGTAAGCTTAGTAACTTCAAAGCCAGTGCAGCCATTTTGCAGTATTTGAAAGATTATTTGTAGCTACTCATGTTAAGTAATCATTTCTGGGAGCCTACAAGAATTGCACAATTATTTCTAATTTAATAATTAATATTTTAGTGATATTAATTATTAAACTCATTTCTCAACACAGGAAGACTATAAACTTTCTTTAGGTCCTAAAATAAGAAAAAAGCAAGTACATATGAGAGGCAGCTCCTTTGACATAGTTCTGTCGTGACCATTTATAGGCAGGGCAGTGTATATCAGGCCTTTCATCCAAGTGGGTCAGATCACACAAGATGCGGAATACCAGATCTTAAGTATACTATTTTGGCAGAATATGCACTATGCGATACTGAAAGTGCTGTAATTTTCATTAGTAACAGTAAGACTTTCAGAAATATCTTCATTTTCTATTCAGAGAAAGTTTGTCAGCTGTCATTTACTGAAACACAAACATTATTACAGATTCAGCATCTGACTTTCACTGAAGTCCAGTGCTCTACTGTCTTTTCTAGCTGAGCTGTTATTAGTACAAAAAAGTACAACAGTATGCCCGACAGTCACAGACCAAATCCATGCTTCACCTGAGGTTTAAAACATAGTTTATCGTAAGTCACAATTCTGCCTTTTTCTTTAAGAAGAAAGCCCCTAATAATAACAACTCATTGTAAGATATTTCCCTAGTCAAGAAAACCCAGAGCTGCAGACTGGTAGAGGCTGGAGAAATGTTCTGGGACACTCTCTTCAGGCTAGCCCTATTCTGACGCACTTCCCTACGCACTTGCTTTTAGCCACTGCCAAAGACTACGTAACAAATTGATTATTCTTTAGTCCAGGCTATTTGTATGTTCCAAGCTCTTTACTGATGTATCCCTAGGTTCAGCATCAGTTAGTTAAGGATGATATTTATACAATCTAAACATTGTATCTTTATGGAGGCCTTTGAAATTCACAGGCTGTATCCTACCTGAAGAAATGAGCACAGGCCACTTAGAAGACCTACCTTCTCTCATAGTATATGCTTAGGTTGTGACTTCTCAAGACCTTCAGGGGAACAGGAGGAGGATATTCTGTTGTGAAAGGGCTGAGGCTGTTTCCACTTCAGGCTGTTTCCACTGTCTGTACTGCCCAGTGCAGAAAAACATGCCCAGATCTTGTCTGTGACACTCAGGCTTGTTTGTAGTTGACAGGCATCTTTACAGTGCTCAGGACTGTATTCAGGGAAGGATGTAGATGTAAACACTGTACCTGTTAAGTCATTTCTGAAGGAAATATGGATATAAAAACCATATGCAAAAACTGCAAAGGAATGAGCAGGTAAATTTAGTTTTGTGAAGATAATTAATGTAGGTATATTTAGACTATGATATTAAACACAAAACTCTCTTTTACTTTTTTGCTTTTGTTTTTACTGACAACCTGTTACTGCTTTGATTAGTATTTCCTTCCCTAGATACAGGGATACATGCTCCAGTCAGTAGTATTTTTACAAAGGTATTTAAAGTCCAGGAAAAAGTTCAACTTCTAGCTACATTTCAAGTGTGTGTATGCCTGCACTTGACTTCCTCAGCATTGACTTCTGCAGCTTTTTCTTTTGGAGACTTGATCAGTTTGAACCTTCAGTAAGATGGTAAATGTAGTATGCATTTAAGTTCTTAACCTTTCACATAACTGACTGAAGGTCAAGCCTATTAGACTCGCTTCAGCTCACATCAATTATCCCCACCATTGAAGGTGATGTAACTACGATTTCAGCTAATTAAGTCTGTAATATTGAGATAGAGTGTTTAACAAGCCTCAACATGGGAGAATCAAGTTAACTCTGTCAATCTTCTTTGTAATAATGCATTTTGTCACATAAACAGTCCAAAAGTCTAAGATTTGTAGATTTGCTTTTAGGTATTTGTATTTGGGTACCTTTTCCTGATAGGCATAGGCAAATGTGTTCCTCTTGCAGTAAAATATCCTTCGATGGCATTCAATGACATTGCACTAAATATATCCTAATATTGAAAAAGGTAGAGCTTATTTTACATTCTAGAAATAATTTATCATCTGTAAATGAGAAAACCAGAAACATACCCTCTAAGCAGTATCTAGTTAATAACTGTAAACAGAGAAGTATCTATCCAGTCTTTCCTAGCAATCAGTGTTAATTTTCACTGTCTTTGCATAGCTGTAGATAATAACATTCCTGTTAATTTACAACTATGTTCTAATCCTTAATTTAAAACTCTACTGAGATTTTGATTTTAGCACCTGAACAATCATTTGAAAATGTGTGAAGTGGCAGAATGCTAGTAAACTTGAGACCTAGGTTTTGTCCAAAGGTAAATATTCAAGTAGAAAAGCAAGGAAAAATTCCTAACTAAAGGGACATCCCAGTGATGACTCCATTTGAGGGTGGCTGGTCACAACCTAGCCCATGCATGTGGTTACACAGTCCTCCTCCATCTTCCCGTTCTCTGGTCACACCATCTGAAAGGATATAGATGCTGGACTTTGGAAAAGCTGAGAATGCTTTTTCTTCTTTTCTGGGAAGGATTGGGAAAATTCCTGCACTTTTTCAAGTTTCAAAGTTGGACTACAGCTGGACTACACTGTATTATAAGTTATGGCTAAAGTTTTTTGAAATTGAAATTGGAACAGTTAGAATTAGGGATCAAACCCAGAATAAACTCCTATTTAATATTCAGTGTAAATGTAGCAATCACATTTTTAGTCTTTACAGATGGAACTTCCACCGGCATAAACTGATTAATACCATTAACAATATATACGAGGTAAAGATGTGATTCTAAAAATCTACAAGAAACAAGATCTTACACAGGAAATTCTACATATTCTATTGATGTCTTTACATAATTTTTTTTCATTTAAAATCACTAGTACAAGTGACCTTATTTTCATATATTTTCATGATGTCTGCACAATAGTACTAATGTTAAATATTACTAATTCAGTAATTTCTAATTGACAAGGCAGGACTCCATGCTGTCTTACTCATTTGGAATGTTATTTAGTTGATGCTTAACATGAAATAATAATTATTATCTTCTAAATATAAATGTACTGCTACAGTAGCACTCAAGTTAAAGTACAAGGAGTGCAAAACCCTTCTATCAAGCTTTCTATGACAAACTAGCATTCAACCATTGCCACTAGGAGAGTGCCATTAATTATGCTTAGACAGCACAACAAAGACAACGGGTGCTTGTAGGAAGGTCATACAAAGGGCTTCACATGGAACGAAGAAGTGATTGTTATGATAATGCAAAGCAGTATACAGTCTGAAGAAGAATGTACTTCTTGAAAATTGTTAATGGTTCTAAACAAGGAAAAATTAGCTGGTATCCTCAAAAATATAATAGGCTTTTAGATTAAATGTAATAATAAAAAAAAAATACAAGCACAGATGCGCCAAGCTGATCCAGTTTGAGGAAATAAAACATTTCATTAACAATGTCACAACTTTGTCCTCTTTAACTGGCTTTAACAACAGTTTTCTTCTATGTACAGAAGAAAGCAGCTTTTAAGATGTATTCTTCCAATCTGAACATGTTACTTACAAAAGCGATGAGCAGTACTTATCAGCAAGAAATAAGGGAGGCCTACTTTGCTACTAAATGATGAATTAATTCAACTGTCCATGGGACAAGAAAGCTTAAAAAGAGGTTAGATGAATATGGCTCTATTTGTATAGCTGGGGTAGACTCCTCATCAAAAGGCAGAAGAGACACCAGGAATATTATTAACATGGCTACAACTATATTATGCAACTAGAAGTACTTGGCAGTCCTTCCCATTTTCATCTATTCCACTTTACATTAACAGATTGCTCCTGTTCTACCTGTCTCATGGCCATTGCAGAGACTTCTCTAATTTTCTTTTCCAAAAGATGTGGTACCAGATCTTTTTCCTAGTAGTTATAGAATTTGACTGTGTACTTCCTGGACACCTAGAAGTAAAGAGAGGAATCTGCAGAACAGAGGAATCTTCTGGGCAGTAACAGAAATTATATGCCCATCATACAAACACAGTATTTTAAAGGGAAGCTCCTTCTTGTGCTTGAGCTCCTGTCCTGACCATGTTCTACAACTGTGGTGAAACACAGCTCAAATACCAGACTCATGTTTAATGCATTACATGTTGTCTGTTGTTCAGACAGTACAACAGCCATTCTGTTGTAAAACCAAAAGGCAACTTTTTTCTTGCATCCTATTAACAGCCATACACAGGCCATGATTAACCTGGTGATGTTAAGTCACAAAACCAATTTATATGATGGTATCTAGCAGTGGAGCATGATTCTGAACAACCAACTACAGCTTTGTAATAAAAGCCAAGTTGTCCTTGGAATAGCCAAGATGATGTGTTTTGTGGCTCTACTTTATTAGCCCTCTCCATTTTTTAGGAAGAAGAAAAAGGAAGAGATAATAGGCCAAGAATTTTCTTTCCCCTGGTGACCCACACAAAAGGCTACCCCTGTCACCCCCATCTCTGACACCATGGGGGAGAGCACATTTCTACCCTGTGAATAAGCAGGCCAACTTTATCTTAACTAAAGAATGAGAGTGCCTCCTTGATTTCCTAAGCAGTGAGACTGGCTATTATGATAGCACCAACTAGTACATAATATGGGCTGCTAAAATCCTGACACTATCTCCACTTATGATTTTGTTTTTTAAAAAAAAAGAGATTGTTTTAAAACAAGTATTTAATATTCCTTAAACCTCTCCTCTTTTATACACAGATTAACATATTTAAAATTGTGAGTCTGCTGCCCTCCTCCAGGCAAACCACTTCTAAAATCATTAATATTAAAAGTGTGAAATACAGTTGAGCTGATATTTCAGCAGATAACTCAATTTTTAAAAATTAAATATACTTGTCCTAGTTTAGATGAGCATCCAAGTTTTAGCAAAAGCATTATACCTTTCTTCAAGGTTCCTGGGACACCTGACATGGGAGAACCACCAGAAAGAAGAACCGCAAGTCTATCGCGTGAAAAAGTACAGAGGCCCTTACAAAGGATCCCTTATTAAGGTCTGGCAGACCCTTGTTCACTTGGAATCTTGTTCATTCTGTGCATAAACATGTGATACAGGCCACAACAATGGAAATCCAAGGAACTGTGATGGTAGCAATGGGAAAATATAGACTTGAGGAATAGATGATGTGACCCAAGGTTCACATTATGTGGTAGCCTTTTTCTTAAGTACTTTTTCATATGGTACTATCCCACTTTCTAAAAGGATAATATTAAAGGTTCCTGTACCTTAAAACAAGAATGCAAGCAAACCACCACAGATCCCTAGTCATTTCTGTGATTTATCTAGTAATCATGTATATACTATGTAAGTTCTTGCTCTGGGCATTTAAAATACTCACGATAAAGTCATGATCAATATATATATTTTCATCTTTCATGTCTATATCAATATTCAACTTCCGGTTTTATACAGTGATAATGATCCCCAAAGTACTATTTTTTAGTGAAATATTAAGATATTTTTAAAAATCAATAACAAGACTGACATACAATGTATATCATAAAAGATCCATAAAAATATATTTTGCTCTCTTTCACTAGGATAGTAAATGGCAACTAGTTCTGCCAGCAGAGCCAAAGATGTGCAAGTTTAACTGAATGTATACTAAATATTCAATTCCTATAGAAGAGAGATGAAAGATAGCATTTATAAATCAGTGTCTGTACACAGAAAAAAAACAATGTTATTTGTAAGGATGACAACAGATATATAAATGACTTTTCAGCTGCTTGTATTGTTGTTACATCTCTTGCATTTCTAGGACCTATGACCATTCTCATCATTCTTTCAAATTTCTGAAGCAGGAATTAAGAAAAAAAACCCAAACCACAAACCCCTTTGTCTTGGCCTCAGTACCAGAGACATAGGAGGGTATCCTGGTTTCAGGTGGGATAGAGTTAATTGTCTTCCTAGTAACTGGTACAGAGCTGTGTTTTGAGTTCAGTATGTGAAGAATGTTGATAATGCTGATGGTTTCAGTTGTTGCTAAGTAGTGTTTAGACCAAAGTCAAGGATTTTTCAGCTTCTCCTGCCTAGCCAGTGAGAAAGCTGGAGGGGCACAAGAAGTTGGGATGGGACACAGCCAGGGCACCTGACCCAAACCGGCCAACGGGGCATTCCATACCATGGGATGTCCCATCTAGTGTATAAACTGGGGGGAGTGGGGGCGGGGAATCGCCGTTCGGGGACTAGCTGGGTGTTGGTCGGCGGGTGGTGAGCAATTGCCCTGCGCATCATTTGTACATTCCAATCCTTTTATTATTACTGTTGTTATTTTATTAGTGTTATCATTATCATTATTAGATTCTTCTTTTCTGTTCTGTTAAACCATTCTTATCTCAACCCATGAGTTTTACTTCTTTTTTTTCCCAATTTTCTCCCCCATCCTACTGGGGGGGAAGGGGGGGAGTGAGTGAGCGGCTGCGTGGTGCTTAGTTGCTGGCTGGCGTTAAACCATGACAAAGGGAAGGGAAGAATAATGTCCTCTCTGCTTGACTATCTTTCATTTAGTCTTGACTGGAAAGCACTTGAACCCTTGAATACTTAAGTCAATCCTCTTCATATCAAACAGGCTTCATCTTCTCAATCAAAAAAAACAAGGATAAATAATATTTATTAGCCTCCCAGAGGTATTTTGAGACTAGCTAGTTAACCCTTACATAATGTATTAATAATTAATGTAGTGTTACATGTTCACTTACCATGTATAATCACCACCTACATTAGAGGTTTGCCCATGGGCAAAATAGAATTATTTCTATGTTTAATGGAAGGTTAAATGAAAGCAAGAAAATGCATAAACAGCTATTTCATATATAAGAATTTATAATAACTCTGATAAAGATTTGGATTGCAACTCAGTGATCCCCCCCGCCCCCCTTATTTCATTTTAATCCACTTTTAAAGCACATTCTACAAGAAAGGAAGATCTTACTCCTGTGGGACATAAGAGTAAGAGCAAAAATGGAACAGATCCTGGAAACATTAAAATTAATGATGTCTGAGAAATCATTATGGTTATAAACCTTGAGCCTGACAGTTTTAATTCAAGGCTCACAAAAGCTGAGAAACAGTTAAATAAACTGAAGGACCAGATGGTCACAGCCTTTAGGGAATTCATTACAGACAGATAAATTGGGAAACAGGAGTCAGTGGTCAGAAACTAAAGATATTCTGAAGTGTTTTGAAGAGTCTGATTTCTGATGAAAAACTTGAGGAGATAATTTTTCTAGAGAAAACCCCAAAATAAACAGTGTTCCTGAAGACTGTGTTTCTAAGAGAGTTTTCAACACTTACATTCCAAAAGGTTCATATGTGGTATCTCTATGCCCAAGTTCAGATCCCTGAAATGAGGTATTTTCGTAAGATTGGGCATCAAGACTTACATTTGTAAAAAGAGAAGGAAAATTTCCTCCCTCTTTGGTTGGATTTTTAACTTTTAACTTGTTTGATAAATAACTCAATGTGATTAATGACCAGGGTGCCAAGTAAGAAGATTGAAACATTGAAGATTTAAATCAGTTGCAGTATATTATTTCATTAAGTTCAGTAGCTACAGTGAAGGACAAGCATAGGAATTGGTTTTAATTACCCCAAACTCTTTAGCCCTGTAAGGGGAATTTGTATATTACCTTCCCTCTCCTATTTATTTTCAAGCTGGATTTAAAAGAAAAGGAAGAAAGAAAAAAAAAAGTGTCACACCTGCATAAAGGATTATTTACTTCATGGTTGTGTTCTCACTGCAGAAGAGAGCCATATTCTACTGAAATTCTTTGGGTTGCACAATGCCCTGGAAACTTAAGATTAAGGTACTATAAATCTAAGATCCTTGGTAAATATGACAGCTACCACTCTCTTTTTAAAAAAAAATAAAGCTTACTTTTATTTTTAAAAGTAGCTGGAAATAATTTGAAATTATAATTTTTTTTTTTAATCTGAAAGAGATATTCTGATAACAATGTGGTATTAATTTAAGTTTTGTATGTCAGTGCATTTGGAGCTTTAAAAAAATTATTTCTAGAGTCTATAACTGCAAGTAGGAATGGGATTTTCAGAGTGTAAATAGCTATTCTGGCGTATCCCCTCCTTAACAGGGCAGCAGAAGTTAGGGAAAGAGACAGCTTCTTTCAGTATTATTCAGGAATTCTCATGTTTATACTACCAGACTGAATCTAGCTTTAAAAGTAGTAGTCAAACATCTTAATCACCTAGCCTGTTCAATCAATATTCCATATAAAATTACTTACATGTTTTTTCACATGTTTTTGTCTAATTCTTACTGTACACTTGTCCACACAGAAATAAAACATTATCACAACTGGATCTGGCAACCATACTGCCACTCGTGTCAGAAAAAACAAAGATTAAATGGATATGAAAACTGAATTACCATTTCAGTCTTTAGGGGGCTTTCTTTAGGTCAAAACCTCAAGCATTTTAGTGACAGTGTTGGGAAGTGTGTACTATCTAGGAGGGTGCCGGTGGGCTTTGTCTGTTGTTCCTTACATATGCAAACGATTTCACTTTCTAAGACTTCAGTTGTGACAAACATCTCAGTAGTTGAAATGTAACAACATAAAACTTAAATTTCTTTCAACTTCTAGCACAGATAATAGCAGGCAAACACAATGTCTTTCAAGTCATTATAATCTCAGAAAACTATGAGAGACTGGAAAAATTACACATTTTCCTGATTGAAGAAAAAAGACAGTAATTTAGTTCAGATGTCTAAGGTCACTAATTATCGATATTGCATCAGTGACAAAAAAAAAAAAATCAGCCTTTTTTAGCAAATGTAGACTCATCACTATACTGTGATGATAACATCATTCTCAGTAATAAACGTCAATCAACAAGAATATCCACCCAATTTTGCTTCTAAATGATAAAGACTGAAACAAATTCTCTCTAATACATTCTTCCATCTCTATTGAGAGACAAACAAAACAATCTGTGTATTAAAACTTTCATTGTGTCTTGTGACTTATAAAACTGTGGAAGAATAGCCAGCTAGTATAAGAGATAATATTTTAATTTGTCAATCAGATTCAGCAGGAAGAGATTAGGTTAATAAATTCTGTTATATATGGGATCATATTGTTCAGACTCCTCCTTTGGTATGACTGCTCTATCTATTTAGCCTCCAAAATTCAACGAAGCAGGTTATCTTCTGTTACATGGGGTGGGGGTTTTTGTTTGTTTTTGAAAATGCTATCCAACACCTCAAAATTCACAAAAAATCACAAGTGAGGAAGATGACTTCTGGTTAGTGGAATACAGGGTAAGAAAGAGGGAGTTTGGGAGGAGATTACCAGTCCCTCCATAATACTTTGAGTTAACAGCAGGAATAGACCAAGAAACAGACAAGGAGTAAGAATTCCTGCCACTTCCGCAGAGTTAGAGAAGTGTGGAAAGAAGTTGCCTCTTAAAGGAAGCTATTCTATAATGTGGTTTGTGACCACTAAGAGGAGTAAGAAGTCAGAAAACAAAATTAAAGCATTGGAAGGCTCACCCCAGTGATGGTCTGAGAAGTGTTACAAGGGTGGCACACGAACCCAAATGGGTTCACCATCAAGAAAGATTATCTACACTGTTCTGAAAACATTCAACATCAAAATGAAAGTACCCAACTCTTTATTTCAAAATTGGTGAAAAATTTGACCAGTTAGCGAGTAAGATAGATAATACTGAAATTCAAACATGGAGAGAAGAGAATGGACTGAAACTACCCACTAAAGGGTATCCATGACTTTTCCAAAAAACCAACCACCCAACAACCAAGACTCCAAGACATGAAAACAAGACTAAAATGATATTAACAAAAGCTAAAATGCAGAAGATCCAAGTTAGTATGAACTTTTATTCTTCAATTTCTCTGTTGGCCAAATGCAGATGATCCAAAAGATCTAAAGTAGCCCTTCACTTTTCGTTGTTGTGATTTTTTTGGTTTTTGGTTTTTTTGGCGGGGGGAGGGGGCCTTTTGTTTGTTTGTTGGTTTTAAAAATAAATAAATAAATAAATAATTTACCAGTAAGGTCATCTGTACTGAAAAGGAATGCAACAGCACTAGTGAGGTCACTTGGGTTCAGTATTGGCACCACAGGTACAAAACTAATAAGATTTAATTTAAATCCCTGCAAGAAACTTTTCACCAAGAATCTCTCTCACACATACACACATGTATACATATGTACATACATTCTATAACAAAAATCTAAGTCATTCTACAAATGAATTTTTTTTCACTGCTTTCCCCTGTTTAATATGAGTGTAGGTAGGCAAATACTTTATTCAGTTTCCAGTCCCTACATCCCTCATTGTCACTAGTAATGTCTACAAGTTTGTCTCTTAGAGGGAGAGTAAATGGCATCTCTTCCCCTCCCCACCCCCTGCCTGCCTGAAAAGTCCTGGCTTCAGGTGGGATAGAGTTAATTGTCTTCCTAGTAGCTGGTACAGTGCTATGTTTTGAGTTCAGTATGTGAAGAATGCTGATAATGCTGATGGTTTCAGTTGTGGCGAAGTAGTGTTTAGTCTAAAGTCAAGGATTTTTCAGCTTCTCCTGCCCAACCAGCGAGAAAGCTGGAGGGGCACAAGAAGTTGGGATGGGACACAGCCAGGGCACCTGACCCAAACTGGCCAACGGGGTATTCCATACCATGGGACGTCCCATCTAGTGTATAAACTGGGGGGAGTGGGGGCGGGGAATCGCCGTTCGGGGACTAGCTGGGTGTTGGTCGGCAGGTGGTGAGCAATTGCCCTGCGCATCATTTGTACATTCCAATCCTTTTATTATTACTGTTGTCATTTTATTAGTGTTATCATTATTAGTTTCTTTTCTGTTCTATTAAACCATTCTTATCTCAACCCAGGAGTTTTACTTCTTTTCCCGATTTTCTCCCCCATCCCACTGGGGGGGAGGGAGGGGGGGAGTGAGTGAGCGGCTGCGTGGTGCTTAGTTGCTGGCTGGGGTTAAACCATGACAAAAGTAAACACTTGCTGCCATAAGACGCTGAGAAAAAGACTTGCATGTGCATTGAAGCGTTTAGAAACAATGGTCCCCAAAATTTATAAATAATTTCAGACTTTCACATGAAACAGATTTTGATAAAAGGGACTAATTATTTTTAATTTTCTCAATGATTTTTAAGACAGAAGTTTGAGTTTTAATATATTAAGACAGATAAGTAACTGCTGGTTCCTTCTTTTCTTATCCCAGTATGTTTCTCACAACTTCTTTATATATTATGGTAAATCATGAAGAATTAAAAAGTGAATTTGTTTCAAGCTTTCGAAAAGACATGGAACTAATCTAAACATGTGGAAGAAAGAGCAGCAGTAAAATTTCTTGCTCTATGAGATTGCTAGCTGCTCACCATGTGAAAGTAGGTAGGGCATACTATAATTTGTATTACGTAAATATTTCACATCAAACCTATGCCAACTACAACAGTAAGGAAATTATTTACATAAAACTTAAGATAAATTCTGTTTGCCTTTTTCTTTTTTTTTTTTCTGTGAACAGATTTCAATTTTATTTGCATATCAATTATTCACCCCTTTCAAAACTGACACTTTGATGCATCACTTATAGGCTAACTACTGCAAGCATATTTTAATACTTTCAATTCCTATTTTCTGTTAGTGCAGACTAATTTTCCGTAAGTAGTCTTAAAAAACAGCCATCTGACATCAGACAGGCCTAAACCACATATAGAAGTATATGATTTCACAATAACAGGCCTGCTCACACCTGAGTCCATCGATTCTTATTATGGAAAGAAAGGCAAATATTTCTAGAGACAAAAGGCAGTGATAAATATCTCACTTCTTCTGAAACTGTGGGTATCTAAAGCTCAGATTTATTTCTCTGATAACAGTTAGTAATATTGAGGCTTTAAGAGAGGTTATATTTTACTTTGTAACATGATTTTGTCCATCATTTGGCCTTACTGATACTAAATCTCTTTGCTCCTGATAAGGTCAGCACAGAATGCATCAGCCACACCAAGTAAATAATTATTTATTTCAGCCTCTCCATCTAAATTTGATCTAGTGAACATTTCAGAAAAAGAAGAAAAAGTCAGACCACTTCTAACAAGATTAATGACACAACAGACCTTCATTTTCTACAACCTGCAGTGCTAATAAAAACATAAAGTTATTGCTTGTTCTTTATGCTAACATCAACAATGCAAACAAACCAAGAGCAGGCACTAGTGGGCACACCTTCCTTAATCACAGTCCTTTCAAGAAAAGGATTTGTGGTTTATAATGTTAGTCATATGAGTCATTTTCCCCTACACATTACCACATTCCCAGTAATCAGGAGAGAAAAAAAAGGTTTAATATATCTCTTTGGCTGACTTGCATGAATATCTAAAAATTGAAAATTATTAGCCTCATATGAACTAACCTTTGTCAAAGAAAAGCAGAAAAATATGCAAGTGTTGATTAATGTAATTTACCACAACTATATTGAATTGTTGCAAATAATCAGAGATCCAAGAACCTATAGAAGTACTAGTAAATTACAAAATAACAAAAAGAAAGCTATTCCGTTGTTTAAATATATGACCATGAGAGACCTGACTGGCAGAATGACTGGACAGATGTTTTTCAATAGCTGTACAATATGTGAATCCTTGTACTCTGTTGGTCAGTTCTTGTTAGCAACTCCAGAGGGCTTTTACAATTATTTCTCATAAACTATGCACTGTAAATGCACTGTGAATGTGTACATCTTTTATCCTGTTTCATTACAATAACATTTATTTTTATTGATTTGTATATTTAGGACTGAAGCATGTTATTAAAAAACTGAAACACAATGAGTAAAGTTTTATCCAACTTCTCTTAACTTAAGTCAGTGGTAGTAGTTATTGTAATTTAGGTGTTTATAAAAGTTAATGGAGCGGTTGATATTTTTACATGTTTTATATTTCACATTTAAATAATACAAAAATTTTGCAGAGTAAAGAAATTCTATAGCAATTCAACAATAAAAAGAACTTTGGGCTCAATGTGTACTATGTATAATTTTTTTCCAATTATCTAATCTAGTTGTTTTCTAATTATCTATCTAGTTGTTATTGAGATGGTCTCCAAGGAGTGAGTCTGATGGTCATTCATTGCATTTCTTTAATTTGAAGGAAAATAATTAGTGCTTTCACAACAAAAACACCAGTGATGCAAAAGCAAACGTGAATACTAAATACATGAATTGAAGGCTGCTTGGTTAGTGTTGTACATAAGATAGGTGTAATATTTTGACTGGTTTTCCATGTTTGCCGCAAAGATTTCAATGCAAGCTAAAGAATTTACTATACTTGTGAAGTTTAAAAGTCTTATCTACACATTGTTATCTTGATTGAACTCTTGGAAGATCATGGAAAAAAGAAGAATAGAGCTTCCCCAAAAGGGAACTGAGGAAAGATGTAAAGGGTAAAATTTACAATCATTTTCATTGAACATTGGAATTTTGATCTCTGTCAAAATTCATGCTGGTTGTTTTTTCAAATGTGAAAGCTAAAGTCAATTGCACATAATTTAACGTTATTAATTGTATTTAATTTTTTATTTCCTTTATTACTGAAATATACGTTCCATACGGTTCTACCTCTCAAATTCTCCCAAAACATCTGGAAATACTACTTTCTATCCATGGAAGTCCTTCCCATGAACTCCTGGTAAGGTCTATTTTTGGTATACAGCAACAACCATAATTTCCCCTTTTTTCCCATTATACTAAAAATACATGATTTCTCATAATACTGAGGACACAGGTCGTTCTTTACATAAAATTACTGGGGCAGTATCAGTAGGTTAAGCTCAACTATTTTGCCAAAAGGAGATTGTACCATGCCCCTCTCACAGACTTCTTGAACCAGAATGACATCCTATTTCCCTGAAAATGTTGAGAATCCTTGCTGTTCATTACAAGCCAGATTTTAACCTGAAGATGTATTTTAAGAAACCTTGTTAAACTATGCTTAATTTTTTGACAGAGCATTATCTGATAACCTAGACTGCTAATGAAATCCTCCTCCCTTTTTCACCATGATGCAGATTACTTGTCAAAAAAAATTAAGTTGCATCTCCATTACTCCAAGCTTACCATGTATTTACCAGACGTAAATGGACTCATCCTCTTGAAGGAAGAAATTTCCCTTGCGTCCTCCAAGCAGCAGTAGTTTTTAATCTCAGCATCAATCTGTTTTCAAAGCACTTGACAAAACCAGTTAAAACTTACACATTTATCTATTTTACATGCATTATCCAGTGCATGTACAGTTTTAAAAGCATACACACATTGCTGAGTAGAATGCTAATAAAGATATTGCTGTGTTCAGAGCTAATTTGATTCTCTCTCTCAAAGTTACAGGTAATTTCTTGTAACACCTGACCTGTACACTTTCAACATTTTAATAGCTTTGTCAATGTTATACTGACCTTTGTCAATATCTTATATTAGGCTACCTGTGAAATGGAACTCATGACAAGATTTTGTCCCTAGCAAAATGAATTAGGTTTTCATTGTATTAAAAAAAATAAATAACAGTATAGATACTAAGTATAATGCAGGCTTCCCTAATATCCTGTTTCCTGAAAATTGAGATCAGAATCACCAGACAGTGCAACATATTCTGTCACCTGAGAAACCTTTGTAGACTTCTTTGAAGTCAAAGAAAAACATGGAAGTGTTTGGCCAATACATTTGTCCAAAAGCTTCCCCTCAAACATGTTTGCTAATTGCTTCATCAAGTAGGTGCATAAGCTGCCATTATTATTGCTGTGACAAATGTCATTTGGAATCATTGTAAGAAACCTTACATAAAGTGAGGGATGTAAGCATCACCATCAGTAGTCATAAAGATTTAAAATTTTAGGTACACCTGGATAAAGATACACAGAGAGAAGTCATGTACATCAGTTATCATCGTTAACTAAGTTTTTCTGAGTTACTCTGTACTGGAGAGTGGTTGTAAAGAGCAGTGACTATATGAAATTACTCTGTCCAAGTACCAAAACTCTGAGCTTCAGTGGTGGCTTCAAGGTGGGGTTAGCTGTGACTTCTGGAGTCTAAGGCTGCTGCTCTAAAATTACTTTTTAAGGGACCCACCCGTTCTCCGCTATTTTATTTGGGGAGCTCAGGGAAATGGTTAGGTGACACAAAAAGTCCTCTGCAGAGATTTACAGCTGCAGAGGCAACTGTGTATTACCCTGTTGCTATTACTACCATCCCTTGTCAAGCTAAGTGCCTCTCCTCAGTTAAGATGAGTCTTCATGTTCATAAATGCTTTTCCAGCAATGACATTCTATTCTGATTGTGGGCTAAGTAAACATCCAATACAAGAAAAAAGCCAAACTGCCTTTTTTTTTTTCTCCTCCAGCAAACAGACATCTTTTTAATTTTACCAAATACAATCATGATAAACAGTCTGCCTACTATTTTGTATAGTATTATATTTGTATTATATTTTGCTTGGAGAATCATGGGAAGTATATTCAAACTATTAAAACTTATTGATACAATTCAGCAAAAGCTTTTATATTTATCACGTCTAAATTTCCAATTGGATTTTTTTTAGATTTTAATTGAAAAATCCCACATTCAAAACAATTCTAACTTTGGGCAATCATGACTATCAATTTTTATAGTTACTGAAAATATAATTCTTTTACCAAACTTTCAGTTTGTATTACAAAAAATATCAGAAAAATCCTGTAATGTAGACCTTTCAAATACTTCTCCGTCTAAGGGAGCCACACAACTCTCAATAGGTGACATTCTGACTATATATGATAATAAACCACCAATTTCTTGAAAACCAGAAACCTTAGCAGAACCATCTTTATCATGAGGTTTTCTGCCTATTATAGAATGGCAGTCACCTTATCTGCAGAGCATAACCATAAGCATCACAAGCAGCTGAAGGGCAAGATGTGCCTGACAGCTTCTTTTGCCAAGAGAAGAGAAAGAAAAACATTCAAAACTAGCCCAAAAGAACTAAATATTAGTTTAAGGGATAAGCGTTAGTACATTATTGGAAAAACAAACAAATTACCTGACTAGTTTCTAAAGCACTGCCTTCCTCTAGAGAAAACAGAATGAATGAAAAAATAAATCCTAAAAAAAAAGGACATAATAAACATCACAGTAAAGGAAAGAGAAATTAAAGTGTCATAGAAGAGGTTGAAAAAGTAGTGAAAGAGAAATGTGTGAAAACAGTCCTGATTATCTTAATTTGTAGTGATTATTCTAGATTTTCTCAATCATTAAGCAAATTCCTCTTGGCCAAGGCCTTAGGTCTGACTTAAGTTCTAAGGAATTCTTAGGCAAGGATAAAAAACCAGTCACAGAATATTTTTCAAAAAGACTAACTCTTAAAACATTGCAAGAAGTAGTATTTAAAAAAGAAAGAGGATGGCATTGTGACCTGATGTCAGAGCCCATGGATTTCATAGAGTAGCTGGTCTTAAAACAAATTGTAACTCCTTCATGTAAGATTCTTCTCTTACTATGGATTTGTGTGTATCCAATGCTCTGGGAATTCAATCAGGAAAGATGACCTGTCCATTCTATGGCAATAACCCCTGAAGCAAGATTTACTATGGTAATGCTCCTGCACTTTGTCATGGATTGGGTAACAGGTACAGCTCCAATAGAATCACTGTTCTCTCTGTTCCTTTTCTACAAGTCTCACAACCTGTAGGAATACAATAAATTCCAACAAGTTTGTCTGAATACAGTTAGATATGATGAACCTGAAAATGCAGACACTTCTTTCAAACAGTATGAGATTTATGCCTCTTTACAAAGCATAGCCACATAGCCAGCAAAGCTTTCTGTGATTAGGCAGGAAGGAGCAGGATTTATTCCAACAAATAATAGTCTAACTGAATCAGCTCTAAGCATTTATCTTGCTGCTTAAGGGTTATAATGTGCTTGTAGTATCAAATAAGTACTTAGGAGCCAACACTTTAGGAAATTATAAACAGATATAAGATGACAAAAGCAGCTAGAGATCTTGACATGCGCTGTCAGCAGCTTTATGAAAATTTTATGTACCTGAGGCTCCTCACTGTTAAGTTTTCATTCATTCAGCAGAGTAGACTTATGTGTTTGTTTAGTCTCCAGAGATAAATTTGGAGGAATCATTATGTATTTTTATTAAATTTTATGCTGTGCTCTGCCTGGGTTGGCTGTTCAACCCTGTCATGTGACATAACTCCAGTAAATTTATACTTACTGCATTTTCATTTTATTGCTGTTTATAGATAATAAAAAAATAAAGGAATCATTTCTTCCATCCTTTCTTTCTTTTTTTTTTTTTTTAAATTTATTTTTGTTTAAGAGTGCAAGGGACAGTAAAATAATTGCTAACAAAGCTACTATTATATAATAGCATGAAACTGTTTATAAAGACATCTCAAAGATGTTATGGTCAAGCAAATCACCCTGAGCATGTCTTTAGACTCTGAAACCTTCCTGGCAATTTCTGAGCATTGTGTTTTGCAAACATCCATTTCAGCTGTAATATAGCTTTGAGACCTATAGTGATGCCATGTGATCAAAAGCGTACAGCATTTTTCTGTATGTAGTTCCACAGTTAAAATGATCTACCTTATTTCTTATTGGGATAATGAGAGGTCACTCAGTCCTCCTGCATGGCTTAACAGGTGAAATGGAGAAAGAGGGTGAGGAAAAATGTCTGTGTTTTCAAGAGTGATTAAGCAAACAAAGACAAAGTTGTTCTACGTGGCAGAAGTATTATAGAATGAGCCTCTTACACTCCACAGGAATTTTTGGGAGAAAAGCTGAAGAGTGTACATGTGTTGAGAATGTATGCAAGGGACAACCAAGAAAAGTTAGAGCACATTATTAAAAGTCTTATTTGAAAGTAAATGAATAAACTGTACTAGACATTTCTGTTGATATTTTCCTTCATAACTAAGTGGCCTTAATTCAATTTAGCTGAATTCATTTCCAAATTAATTAAATTCAGCTGAACTGAATTAAAACTACTTTGATTCTGGATAAGGGTGTCTACTTAGGGCTTCACTCAAACACGTTCAAAATTCATTCAGATTAATTTTCCCCAGTGTCTGCATGTAGACAAAGCCCTTGAACTGATTACAAAGGAAAATGAAGAAATGACACATGGAGTGCCATTAGAAACTGTTATTTCTAAAATAATCTCTTCAGCAACTCAGAATTTACTAATTTTTAATGCATTGTTTCAATATATACACATATTTAAACCTACAGAGGAGATACGCTTGTGCTCTCTCAAGCCCTCTCAACTGTTAAGTAAAATGGATTTGGTACCATTATTTCTTTGCAAATCAATGTGGTGTGCTTTCACACCTGCACAAGAGAATGTACCAGCAACACTAATGACACAACGTGAGAAAGAGAGTTCTGGCACTACAAAAGTTTTCCTACACTTTTTTCTTCATAGTTGTGTGAAGACATCACCATAGCTGTATGTGAAATCTGTAGCGTGTTCCCTTCTTGCACTGATGATATATAATTTAGTGTCCTAAAGTTGTGAACCTCACTCCAGTACTTGTTCACTGAGATGAATAAACATCTCCTCCCTGACTCTTCAGGTTATATAACAACTTCACATGACACATCTGGACATTTTCCTACAGAAGGTATATTTCGTCTTTTGATTCTCCTACCCATAGCTCAGTTGCAGAAGACCCATTTCACTTTAAAGGAAGCTTATCCTCAGAGCCTAATAACTATTAAAAACTTCCATTATTTGGACTGAAATATAAGGCCAACCAATTTTACTATTGTACCATTTTCAAGGACACTGTGAAATCAGCAAATAGATGGTAGCTTGTATCAACTGTATACACGTTCCTGAAAACAGAAGGCATATTGTAAAGAAAATCATGACCATCTAGATACCTTACTCTTCCTTGTGGTAATAGTATTTTAGAAGAAGTAGGATTGCCAGGGCATGTCTACTACATAAGCAACAACTGCTAGCATAAGCCTGAACAAATACATTACCATCTATCAAGGATGAGCAGATAATTAGGAAAAGCAACTGGTTACCTGCTCACACTTATAGTGTCTCAGCACTTACTGAATTATCTTATTTTCACTGATGATTTAAGTTTGACATATATTAAAGCATCCCTGAACCTAATGCTAAGGGAAAAATATAACCTTTTAGAGTTTTTAAAATGAAGATATAAAGTAGTACCCTAGTGACTTTATGTTTGCCTCTTTTCTTGTTTTTTTAAAGTGATAACAAGCTGGGTAAGATATTTCCAGGAATTCACAGATCATGAGCCAAAAAAAATAGACTCCTTTTTTAGTGCAGTGATTCCATTGGGGTTACACAACAGTAAATCAGGCCCAAATAGTACGGCAGTAGGTTTTCTGAGTATTTATTGCAGATAGTCAGCTATAAATAGATTTTAACATTCACTGCTAGTTTTCAATTATGTCTAGAGCAACGTTCCACACTTTAATGAATCCCCAAGAAAGAAAACACTGAGAACCACTGTAGCAAAAAGTACCCAGTGAGTCTGATCCTCTTTGAAAGTTCCTTCCTTAAAGAAACTCTAGCAATTGCACTGTGGAGGAAAACTTAATGCTGAAGCTTGATTCTGCCATTTGATTTGATTTGCTATTTGACAGAATTAAACTAAACTCTAAAAGTAAGATGCACTTTATCTCAAATACACTACATACATTCTGACATATACTCCTGTTAGACATTTACTTACTACAGACTTCCTTTAAATTAGACATGAAATTTCTGAAAAGGAAGGATTAAAATATAGATGCCAAATCAATCAAGTACACTGAAAGCCCACAGAGGCTGAAAACCATTGTTCTGGTGAACAGGAGCTGTTAATAAAATAGTTTGGAGTGCATATGTAATCCTACATTATGTGGAAATTAAGAATGTACACATTTAAATTATCAGTACCACTTAAATAGTACATTTCATGTTCTGTGGCATTTCTGTAGATGACTGCTATCACCAGAAGTGCAGTGATAAAGGCTGAAGAAACATGACATAGCTGTAAATAACTCTTCAGTTCAATGAGTCTGATAATTATATGCAACTTTGATAGACCATATTTAGTAAGAGTTTCAAATCTGTTAGACACTTTACACAGTATTGATCAAAGTGAGCTTATGAAATACAGGAGGCTTTCTATAATACCATGTCACGGAACTGTGATTTTTTTTTTTTTTTTTTTTTTTAAGTGTCAAGTCCTAAACTTACTCTTTTTCTTTTAGAGTAGCAGCATATGCTGGTCAGTGAAGCATACACTACACAGCTGTTACATCTACTGTATGACCTGTACATACTGAATTAGCCATTGTGTTTTTCAATTCTGGTTCATCAGACTTTTGGACTGAGGGGCTTTAATCTAAATTTAGCAAAAGAATACAATTCAGTGTTATCTTGTCTATCCATAATTCATAGCCTCCAGCCGGTTTTGATCTAAAACAATTGGCCAACTTTTTTTTTTTTTTTTTTCTTTTAAACAGTAATGTAGGATGTATGAAAAAATTCAGTACAAGGATTAATGGCAGAAAACCTCCAGGACTGCAGTTTGATAATGTATGAATATATAGTTGCGTGGACACAGAAAGGATGTTAACAGATGTGGACTTTTTAACAATCATCATCACTCCTGTTCTCAGGTTTTTATATTTGCATTCATGGTACTTTAAGAAAGAGAATTATTTCTACATCTATGAACAAATGTAATATAATTTAGTGAATAAATAAAAACAAGCATGGTACTGTAAAACTTAATGTATTAAGATGTCTCAAAACATCAGATCTTTTTTTTTTCTCCAAAGAAGGAACCCATTTCTTGTATTGACAATCTTCTGGATACAGTCTGTTGATGCAGAAATCCATAAGGCATACAAAGATGGCTATAAAAGCGAAGTACCACTGCATTTCCTTTTCTCTATATATTTTTCTCTCAAAGCATCTAGCCTATTAGACTCCTACTAGAGGCAGGAAACAAGGTTAAACTGACCATTGGACTGACCCTTCGTGGCTCTGCTTATATCCCTAAATTCAATACTTTTCACTAACATTTGAAAGAACATTAGATTCAAGTTTCTTACTGAAGTACTGAGCCTTTCTACTATTTAAGTACAATTGCAACTTCTGATTAGTATTTTTTTAAAATTACTTTTTAGTCACTCGTTGATACTAGTAGAAGAAAGTGGTACAAGGCCTGGATGAAAAGGCATTTAAAACCATTTGTTTTCCTCAAGTTCATTAAGAAATCTAATTGTCTGTATTTTGTCATAAAGTTCTCAGAAACAAAGCAAAGCTACATATGAGTTTCATTGCCTAAAAAAAAAAGATTGTGAAGCAAATTAACTTCACTTAGAATGACTGCCTGTGTATAAAGGCATACAATGAATATCTATTTAGAATACCTTTCTCTGTAAAACAGAGCATAAGTGCTTCATTAAAAACTAATCTGGCATTAAAACCAGTAAGTTCTTTCATTGATGATTTGGAAACTCAATTAACACCTGTACGTTCCTTCACTGACAGTTTGGGAGTACAATAACAATAATTTAGAATAATGAATTAATTCTTATGTAGAACTATGGAACTTTGAAGATGTGATTTTTCTAACTCACAGCCAGGAATTTACGCTATGATAACATCTGTACTTTTGTAAGTCTGTATGTACTATGTTGAATAGCAGTTCAACTAATTTATGACCTTTCCTTGATATATTAAATATATATTATGCCAACTATACATAAATCAATAATGCAGGAAGAGTTCCCAGTATGAACATGAATCCACATATCAACATTCATTTAGTTAAAAATCAATTTCTCATTGGGATGGGCTCAAGAAATACTATGCACATCTTTGTGAGATGCCCACTGGGACAGCAGTCATGCATGCCTACATCCTGTTTTAAATGTGTAACGCATGACATTCAGTCTAAAATGGCAGACAAGAATGAACAATTACAGTCTCAGTCAACTCTCCTAATAACACAAGTCTTGTCATAAAGTTTTGTGGTTCTTTTTTTTAAACAAATAAACAACTCTCTCCTCCCCCATCACCTAATCTCTCACTCTTCCCACACTCCCCAACAATATACAGTTTAACAGAGCAGAGAATGATCTTATGAGGACTGAAAACCCAGCAAACTGATTCTACTAAGTTAAATATTTTTCCCGTTTCCTTCCCTCACTCTTTTCTACTTCATTTTCCCCTCTGTATTTTTTTTGAGGCGACATTCCCAAAGTTCAGAAAATAGATTAAACTCAGATAGCTTACAGGCACCATAAACACATAGTATTACTTGTCCATGTGTGCACTATTCCTTCCAGAATAACTGTTGCTAAGTCCATATACATAGAAACCAGGACTCCAGTCCTCAAAATCATGAAACTTGCTTTAAAAATCCATAATAACATTATTTATATACATGCAGGCGTATGTGCATGTGTGCTTTAGATGCGCACGTTTACCATTCTTTTCATACAGTAGAGAATGCCAGAGCTTTACCTTGATTTATAAAACAATAATAATAAAAAAAAACTCATATCATTATTTCATCTATGTATTTTTAGTGAATATCAGTGTATTACATCAACAACTAATGAAGAAAATTTTTTACTTCACAAAATTTGATATCTGTTTTTAGACTGACAAGTTGGAACATGCCAAGTACTTCCAGATTCACCATGATACAGAACATCTTTCAAGTTCCACAGAGTGATAACAGTCAAGGATATAAGGAAATATTGAATCCTTTAACCCCCAAAAGAAACTTGACAGATTTCTACTAGTATCTCCATGCTTTTTTTTGGAAGTAACAAAAAAATCAGGAGTGAATTCCTTTGCCCAGTTAAGCTCACCAAAACCACAGAAACAGCATTCTGCCTGATTAAATAACTTCCTCATAAACAGCAAACAACAAGGCAATATTGGCAGTAATATTTTAACTCAAATTTCACTTCCTGTGTCATGGAGACAGTTCTGAAGCATACTAGTCTTTTCACAAATCAACTCATTGGGATAGCAGTCTCTTCATAAGTCACTTTAAAAGAGGTATCCTACATAATTGCACCCCTAGGCCTACACTGTGCTTAAAATATAGATGTAACATACCCACTTCCTGGACTGAAAACTTGCGTTCCATTGCTGACTTCCACTACCTATTCAGTAATGACTATCTATCTGGGTATATATATATATATATATATATAGATATAGTGTCTGGAAAACTCCCACAGCATAAAAATTATAGTGTCCTAACTACCACATAGAAAATCACACAGACTAATTCCTCTACATCCACAAAACCAAAAACCACTCAAAAAAATCTTTGATATGTGACCCCCTATACAGCTGCATTTTCCCTGAGCAGATTAGATCCTTAAGAGAAGCTCCAGCCAACACTATCACTTTTGTGAGGAAAAAGACTGTACCTTTCAGTGAGCACCCTTATGCTGTGTGGTGGGTTTGAATTCTGAACGTCCTCACCTCTGTGCCATTGGCCATTTCCCCTTGATTATCGCATACAGCTGGAGACTGGAAAGTCAGGAAACAATTAGAGTTTCTAGAAGAACCCACATTCAGAAAAAAAATTCCAGCCATATCACCTGCTAATCATCAAAGCAATCTATTTTAGTGAACTGTTTGTCAACATCAAACTATTTCTGGTCCAACTTAAGCCAACAAGAATCAAACCAACCCAATAAAAAAAAAAAAAAAAGAATAACTTTTAAACATACTTTTACAATTAGGAAGATTATCCATTTAGAAATTGGAAATGCCTTCTGTAACAGCAAAAACAGGTAACAATCAATTAGCTAAACAACCATGTAGTGAAAAAAGTTCTAAGAAACAAAATGTAATTATTTATTGGATGTTGAAGTATGCACTGTTAGATGGCATCAATCTTCCTTGGTGAAAATAAAATAGACATTAGAAAGAATTTAGAGAAGAGTAGTTGAAAATTTTCAACTTAGATACAATTCTATAAAAAAATATAAAAAATTATTAGCGTAGTAAGAAAATTAAAGTTGGGGTATAATTCCTCAAATGTCAATGCAGAATTGGGAATTTCACCAGTACTCAGTATTCTACTTGTTCATCATTACCTTTGTACCATTAAGTTAACTTAAAATATGTTTTAACAATTAATGTACTGTGTTATTAACTGTTACAGTGTCAATGTGGTTTTGTTATGAGATTTATCTTAATTAGTGTACAAACTATTATTTAACAGCAGAATGCACATGAAGGAGTCTGATAGTTTATAACAAGGAAACTAATCTTACAATGCCCTTTGGGAAATCCCAAAGAGAACTTTTCTGTAACAAGAGCAATGGTGCAGAAAATCAGAAGAAAACAGTCTTTTACCCAACCACTGTGGATGAGAGAGTGACAGCATATCTCAGATACATATTGACAGCACACATAAAATCAATATGATTCATGTTTGTCCAGGAACAGAAGCTTGTTTCACAAGAAAGCAAATGTGAGTTGAAATAACAGAATTTTATATAAAATACAAGTTATAATTTTCACAGTCCTTTTGTCCTTGTATTTATTCTCCTCCGGCTATTCAGATTTCTTTTAACTTCTTCACACATACAAGTTAGAAGTCCAAACTGTACACAGCATTAAAGGAAAACCAGTTAAATAACTTTCAGTTTCAAACACAATACATGTCTCTGAAACATCAATACCATAAACAGTGAAATTCAGAAAACAATTCTGGGTGGCTGATGTTATTTGCAGAATAAGTTTTTTTCCTGCTAAAATAGAAGTGGCAAAGGGCATGATAAAAAAAGAAGTGACATGAGCTTGTTATTACACGTTAAAGTTTGTTCTAGGCACCTATGAAACGGAATAAAGTGATATATTTTTTCCTACTTTCAAAAAACATAATGTATATTAATTTTTATATGTTAAAACATATGTTAAAAAAATATAAGAACTGTAGAAACCCTTCCATATACCTAAAATAGTTGACATTTGTCACACATGCATGAATAGTATTTTGGCAGTTTCATTTTCTCAATGTTTAGAAAGACCTGCAAGAGCAGGATAGCCATCCACATTTTAAAAGACCATGGGAGCATGTGCAGAGAAAAGAAGGTATATTAAACATAGAATACCAAACTACAAATGTTGAGGGTGCCATAGTAGGCATAAATATAAAGACATTGTTTGAGAAGGAATAGTAGTAAGAGGTATGAATATACAAATGTGTGATTTGACCATTCTGGAAGAAGAAAGAGAGGGGCAGTTTGTCTTGTCTGTTTTTTGATTTTGAAATTAAACCCATCTAATCAACTGAATGACAGATATTTCTGCTTTTTCCATAGCTAGTACTCGGTGTGAAATCTAAACACACCTGCAAGCAAATTAATGCCTCCACAGAAAATACTAGTTTATATATCATATTGCTGTAATTCAAATTAAGTGGATTCTTCCCAGATCTTTTTTTTAGTACTAAACGCTTTTACTTAGTTTAAATTTTGGCTGTAATAAGAGAGATACCAACAGCTACTTTTCTCTAGATATTATGTCTAAGAACGAATAATATAAAAAATTCTTTTTAAATGTAAAAACTATAATGAATCTGATTATTCAGAATATTGAACAAATAGACATCTGCATAGATTCTAAATCACAATAAAAACCACTATAGAATAAAATTTAAAATTATATTTTAAAGACAAGAAACCATGTAGAATAAATATGAAGTGATGGAGCAGGTAAAATATAATGAACTTTAAAATCCCTACATCACATAAGATATCCCTTTGTGACAGTACCAACAACCTATGCACAGAGAAAGAATAAACAGAATTAGAATGGTTACTGTAAAATCATTATACAGAATTTAGAGCAAAGCAAACTTTTCCATAAGTTCCCAGAGAAAATTCTCAAATTAATATCAATATCCAGTACAAGAAGAGCAAAATGATTTGGGTGCTAAGATACACAAAGAAAAGAATAGAGAAAAGAGAAAAATGGGCAAAAATAGACAGTTCCCAAAGGAAAAGGAACAGTGCCAATTCTGATGAGTAACATGAAATGTCTTGATCTGGATGTTTAATCATAACATATTTTACAATACTTGGAGAAAAAAATATTTTGAAACCGAAATAAACTATAATATGTATACCAGCATTGAGCCCAGTGTCCCACTGTAATACGCCATACATATAAAACTGAGAAACTAACTTTTGTTTGGTGGTGTCCTGCTTCACTTGGAAGTGTTTTCTTTATTGCATGTTTTCTGCAGTTGTAAAACCCACAGATTCATCTAAAAGAAAGCAATAATCTTGTACTAATCTGTGTGATACAGGCATACTCGAAGTTCATCATTGTCGTGGTTTAACCCCAGCCAGCAACTAAGCACCATACAGCCTCTCACTCACTCCCCCCCCATCCAGTGGGATGGGGGAGAAAATCGGGAAAAAAAAGAAGTGAAACTCGTGGGTTGAGATAAGAACAGTTTAATAGAACAGAAAAGAAGAAACTAATAATGATAATGATAACACTAATAAAATGACAACAGCAGTAATAAAAGGATTGGAATGTACAAATGATGTGCGGTGCAATTGTTCACCACCCGCCCATCAACACTCAGTCCCTGAGCGGCGATTCCCCACCCCCAGTCCCCCCAGTTCCTATACTCGATGTGATGTCCCACGGTATGGAATATACCGTTGGCCAGTCTGGGTCAGCTGCCCTGGCTGTGTCCTGTGCCAACTTCTTGTGCCCCTCCAGCTTTCTCACTGGCTGGGCAGGAGAAGCTGAAAAATCCTTGACTTTAGTTTAACTACTTAGCAACAACTGAAACCATCAGTGTTATCAACATTCTTCACATACTGAACTCAAAACATAGCACTGTACCAGCTACTAGGAAGACAATTAACTCTATCCCAGCTGAAACCAGGACAATCATATTTGATGAGGAAAGTGCTGTAATACTCTCTAAGAAGCCATGTGTGCTGGGAAATTAGAGGAAATCATGACAGAAATAATGATGCCAACTTAATTCATGCTATATTTATGACACCTATCAATTTACTAGTTATTGCGCTCTAGGAAAAAAAAAACCAACAAAATCACCCCAATGATATATGGTGGCACACTGTAGTATAGCAGTATTTTGTTGGGTAAGTTGGCTGGTTATTTTGTTAGTATGGTGTATGTGGTTATGGAACTTGTCAGCATGAATCTTTTCAACAGGATAGTGAAAAACATTTGTGCAATTTTTTAATGTAGAAAGAAGATCTGGATTGGGGAACATTTAGTCTGATAGACTGGACCAGAAAAATTAATCAGAAGTAGACATCTTCTGTGCAAGTTGCAGGAAGTATTTTCATTTTGTATTATTTTAATTGGGTTCACAAATTCTATACATTAATTTGAATTCTAAATTTCCTTAGCTGATCTTATCGCCTTGAAAAATTCTGTACATATGCATCCTGAACATGGAAAAACGTATCTTAAATGGATAAGCAACTCAATGAAATTAGTAACAATAAGCAGATGCTTAGATGAAAGTACTTTCCATAACCAGGTTCACAGGTGATTAGAATATACATACTATTACAAATTGCCAGTGCAAGAGGAAGGTCCCTGTTAATGAACATGTATGAGCTAAAGAGCTAGAAGAGAAGTTTTTAAATGCTTCTGTTGCTTTTATTTCACTGAAAGAGGACAAGACATTGCTCAAATCTTAGTCAAAACTAATTGTTTTTGAAAAGTACTGTAAGAAACCACTTTGGAACCTACAGCTCGGTAGCGGCACATCGTACACTCTGGCTTTGACACTTCCAGTGTAAATTGTAATTATTATTTATATAAGAATTAGTTCTTGCATTAATGAGAAACTTAATTATTGCACACTCTACTAAGCAGCTTCCAAATGGATATAATTAATTATCTATAGAGATCCTGAACATTTCACATATAGTAGATTGTAGGAAAGGCACTTTCATTATGAGACCTATTTTCTGCACCTTCAAACTTTCCCCTTCACAATTCCTCTTTGGGTTTTTAATTCTGTGTTTTATCCTACCCTGAATGCCTTGTCACTTGGTGAAAAACTTTGTTGTTTTTTCTGCACTCCTGTTAACTTTTACATATGAATTTACTATTATTTATACATTATTTGTATGGTCTGACATTCAAAATTTATTTTGTGCAAGAAAAAGACTTTTCTTACATACTGATTGTATATTTTCCAGTAAGTATCTGAGACAAGAATATTTCTAAAATTGTATAATGTCTCAAAGTGGTATAAGCAACTTATCATAGGATTTTGTCAAAGCACTTTAGAATTTTCTTTTTGGCGGCTAGCATGTCTAGTACCAATCATGGTACCAATTTAACTTTAAACACTTTATCACACAGCCATCACCTGTAATACAACCTGACCAAACAAAAGGTCAGTCTGGCTCAGAGCATATAAGAAATAAATAGAATTGAAAAGTTAAATTGAATGCATGGAGAATATTATGAGGAATTAAAATTTCAGAAGTCAGGGATTACATGTGAAAATATAGATTACTGGAATTTTGAAACTTGCTAATTCATTCGTGTGTCAGAAAATTAAAGAGAGGAAAAGACTTTTTATTTGACAAGTGTTTTCAGTGAAGCTGAAACTATAAATTATGTTAATAAAATACTTTGTTAAAGTCCAAGCATGAATACTGAATCTACAGTCCCCTATAAACTACACACTTGATTATGATAGTAAAGGAGGTTTAAAGATTCATTTTATGTTGAAGTAATTTTAGTGAGCCAGAGGAAAGGTTAACTGTACAGCTGATTATCTTTGCACACTGGAGTTAGTTTACAGGATTAGGCTGGAACAGAGATTAGGTTCAAAGTATGCTTCAGGTCTGATATAGAATGGGAACCAAACACTGGATTCATACTGAATGGCACTGAAATTTCATAAGCTATTCTCACATTGTCCAAGTTCAAATGTTACAGCAGCCTTGTTGGTGTGTCATTATCATGATATCCTTAGACCACAGCCAGGTCATGGGACAGAATTGTGCCTCAGCTGGGAAGATGGCCTTAAGCCTAAGGAGATGAAAACAACCACTGTGTCAAAATACAATCCACGGTATCAAAAACTAGGAAGACATATCTGAGACATTTTTTTTCACCCAGTAGAGTCCAGCAAGGCAGCAAAAGCTCCCCACTGACAGCAGAAATGGGATCTAAGAGAAGGAATCTTGGTCTAAATCCTACCAGAAGAAACTTTTGATCTGCAATAGTGATGATTCTTTTCAACCTTTCAGGTTGGTTACTGACTACAGTGTTGAATTAGATTTAAAGATAAAAATTTGTGTATTCAACTGCAATAATATTTTGCTTTAGGGTATTTGGAAACACTGCAAGTTAGTCTATAAAAGACCTACCACATATTTGAACTGTAAGTGGATATAGGTATACTTCAACAGTTATCTCCTGAACTTCTCTAAATGGTGGATCTCTTTCAGCGCCTTTTAAATTATTTAATTTTCAAAGTTTATTCTTTTTAAACTATTTTTATTTATTTATTTATTTATTTATTTAAGTTTTTAATATTTCTTCCCCTTTTGGAGGCTCTCTATCCTATAAAAACAAGATCAGGTTAAATTATGTACAGATAACCACTGACTAAATTTGTATCAATTTTTAGCATTGCCAGGAAATATCATTGTGGGTAAACTACATAAGTTTTGATCGTATTATTAAGATAGTTTGTGATCATCTATTTCAGTCTTCTCCCATAAACTGCCCCTAAATTGCTTCATGAGTATTCACTTTTTTAATTTATTAGTGCAATTAGTGCAAGTCTGTTAGTAACAGACAGATGGCATAAACAATTGTTCATGCTTAGTGAGCAGATGATTTACAATATTATAAATTTGAAGAGGGCGACACTTTTTAGCACAAAAATGTATAAAGATTCTCTTTTAATAAGCTTTTTAAGGACAGCTTTTCACATTTTTATAAGTAAATTACATTCATAATTACCATTTGTACTTAGTGATTTTAATTAGATATTTTTCTTCTTTATGATTAAACCTATGCTAGATAGAGAAAGAGTCTAAGAATAATGTCAGCATCTAAGATGAAGTTCTAGAGAGTCAGACATAATAACAAGTAATACTTTAAAACATAGTACCCAAACATTGGTAATCAACCAAGCAACTCGCACCTCCCTCACAAATTCTCTATTTTCCTGAACTTTGCATAGCACAATCAAGTAGGTTTACTGTTTGTCTCTATTGAGCAAATATAGAAATAATTTTGCTAGTAGATGATGATAAAGAATCCCATTTTCTGTTATGAGTTACAATTCTACAGATCATTCTATTAAAAAAATGAAGAAATGCAACTCATTTCAGAATGAATTTAAGGAGTGCTCAGTCTAAAAGTTTCAGAGAGAGAGAGTCAGTAGAGTTTCCCTTCTGTATGCTGTATAAAGTCAGCTAGGTTCAAAATACATTAGGAAAGATTTACTGAGATCTTTATATTGTGACATTCTGCCAACATTTTAGAAAGGGGCTTCAAATAAATATTCTAACTTTGCGTATTTGACACATGCATGCTGATAGGAGAGAGAAGAAATTTGCATTTATGGTAGAACTCTTTATAACAGGAGAGACACACCAGTGCTTGACCATCAAACTTTCAAGAGATTAATTTACTAGAAATGTCGGTACTCAGTTTCTGAAGAAATACATAATACGTTGGCAGAGCTGATAAAGAAAACTTTCCAATTCATGTAATTCCATGTATATTTCTATATCAATACTACTATTCCATAGATTGCAGAGTATTCCAGGGTTGCTTCTTGCAGAAATCTTGTATCTTTTAGATCTCCAACATTTGTTTTTTTGTCTTATGGATGTCAAGCTCTTCTCTTTTCAGAGGCAACTTTCTCTTTCTTATAAATAGACATGTTACCAGTGTCCACAGAATTAACTCCACTGCAGGAAATAAATTTAACCTAAACTTCCATTATTTTGATGACTCCTTTTTACCAGAAGATCCTGAGAGCACAAACTACCGTATCACTGACTGCATAGTCCATACAGGAGATTAAAATGCACCAAAGAGAAAATAACTTCAATCAAAATACTTTCAAAGTTCAATAAATTAGTAATATTGTCCAGAAAATATAATTTTATCATAGTAAGTATTTCAAGAAATAAGGCTATTAAACTGAGATTCATCTGAAGGATAACAAAAATTCAACTCTGCAATACTTAAATTTAATAACATGCTCAGCCAAATGCAAAATTCTATTTCCTGCTAGATCAAAATTTAATTGTTCCACTTCATTATTTGATAATAACAGTGCATTCTATTAAAAGGCTTATTTATTATTGTTTTTCTTCAGCTGCTACTCAAAAACTCAGGCATAACACTCTCGCTCTGTCTAAATTTTAGAAGATAGAGAACGTAGTATTTTTTAGTGGAAGTAAAAGTAATTTCCCTAAAAAAATACATTTTTGCAACGTAAAATCCCCTGAGAGTACTTCACTAAAACAAATATTTCCAAATTACTTTAAAGAGATTGCTTACACATAGAGAAGTTTGCAGAACTGGACCCAAGAACAAGACATTTACTCATTTCTATTCACATCCTGAATTCCGCCTGATTACATTAATAGAATATCCGTTAGCACAACAAACTATGCTACACCCAGTACACCAGTTTAAGGCCACTTACATGTTGAAATTGTTAATCACAATGCTAACAACACATAAAATATACATTTTCCAAGTCAGTATTCTGCTTAAAAGTACTACTGAAAGCACACTGAAATAGGTAAGTTATATTTATGATTGTACTGACTTACCCTGGTAGAAGAATTTACCAAGGAACCATTCAGATTGCCAGTGTTGCACTTGAAATTCAAATGTTGATCAGGATGGTGATTTGCTTCCCAGCTTCCTAAATCACGCACCACTGACTTGTCAGAATTTGAAGATATTTTCTGGAAGGCAGTGCAAGTCATTCCTGTGAAACTAGATGGCTTGATCATAAAGGCCTCCAGAGCAATATTACGAGATACCTGTGAAAACATTGAGAAGCAGATATGTTGCTAACATATTAAGCATAATTACATTATTACATATGCATTGTGTATTTACTGTATATACTTTATAAATGATTGTGCATGCACACAATTCCATATATATTTATAAGGTAAGAAAGAATACATAACATTTAAATAACTGATCTATAATTCTACAACAGCATAGTGGGTTTGTTTGAATCTTCTTTAGGAATGTATCAGTTTATATCAGTTATTACTTTATCGGTTTTGTAATTGTGTCATTATCAGCTTCAGTGCAATCAATCCTGATTTAAAGTAACACAGTTATAAACTGAACTAGCAACAGCAGTAATAGGAATTTTTTAAAAAATGAACAAGGATGTGCTTTGTACCTCAGTACTGAAACAGAAAGCTTCTTAGCTATTTGGTGGATCGATCTTGTTCTATTAGAATATTGAACATGACTATATGGTTCAATGCAATACCACATTACAGGTCTTCAGCCTACCCTTTAGTGAGGTGATGTGTCTAGATGGAGATTGTAGCACAGTGCACAGATATGCACCTCAATCCTTAAACTAGTATATACATTTCAGCACAGTCCTGTGCATGAGATAAATAGCTCATGTCATAATCAGGTTGACTAGCTTAGACTTGCATCACACTGATTGGACTACATGGTTTCTGCTTCAAGGCATAGATTGTTTAGTGGTCTGCGAGTGTCTGTATTTTGCACATTGATTCCAATGTAAATGTACCCAAACTAAGACACAAACTATCAGGTTTATCAGAAGGATAAATGTACAAATGTGGCAGTTTCATATTACATTGCTTCTGTTATGCAAGCTAGCAATACAGAAGAACCTTAAATCCATTTCTTAGTTAAAATTGGTGTGAATCTTTCAGAATTTGGGGCATCTTGCTGACAAGAAATGACTTCAATGAAGAAAATAACATTAATTCATACTAATAAATGAATCTAAAGAAATTTTTTTGCATAAAAAAGTAAGGGCAGGAGAGGGGAAGCCTAACCGTGTAAAAGTCATGGTACCAGAATGAATTAAATCTTAGCATGAGGCACACTGCATGACTTGCTGGTCCTCTTTTGAACTTATGAAATGGTTTTCAAATGCACCTTCTTCAGTCACTGATGATCCTGCATATGTCCAGAATGAAAGTACCAAAGTCTCATTAAACAACTGATAGAATCATAGAAAGGTTTGGGTTGGAAAGGACCTTAAAGATCACCTAGTTCCACCCCCCCTGCCATGGGCAAGGACACCTTCCACTAGACCAGGTTTCTCAGAGCCCCATCCAACCTGGCCTTGAACACTTCCAGGGATGGGGCAGCCACAACCTCTCTGGGCAACCTGTTCCAGTGCCTCATCACCCTCACAGTAAAGAGCTTCTTCCTTAAATCTAATCTAAATCTACTCTTTCAGTTTAAAGCCATTACCCCTTGTCCTTCCGCAACAGGACCTACTAAAAAGTCCCTCTCTGGCTTTCTTGTAGGCCCCCTTTAGGTACTGGAAGGCTGCTGTAAGGTCTCCCGGAAGCCTTCTCTTCTCCAGGCTGAACAACCCTGACTCTCTCAGCCTCTCCTCATAGGAGAGGGGCTCCAGCCCTCTGATCATCTTCATGGCCCTCCTCTGGACTTGCTACAGCAGGCCCATGGCCTTCTTATGCTGGGGGCCCCAGAGCTGGATGCAGTACTTCAGGTGGGATCTCACCAGAGTGAAGTAGAGGGGCAGAATCACCTCCCTTGACCTGCTGGTCACACTTCTCTTGATGCAGCCCAGGATACAGTTGGCTTTCTGGGCTGCAAACACACATTGCTGGGTTACGTTGAGCTTCTTGTCAACCAACACCCCCAAGTCCTTCTCTGCAGGGCTGCTCTCAATCCACTTATTGCCCAGCCTGTATTTGGGCTTGGGATTGCCCAGACCTACATGCAGGACCTTGCCTTGGCCTTGTTGAACTTCATGAGGTTTGCATGGGCCCACCTCTCAAGTCTGTCAAGGTCCCTCTGGATGGCATCCCTTCCCTCCAGCATGCTGACCGCACCACACAGCTCGGTGTCATCGGTAAACTTGCTGATGGTGTACTCAATCCCACTGTCCATGTCACCAACAAAGATGTTAAACAGCACCAGTCCCAATACTGACCCCTGAGGAACACCACTTGTCACTGCCCTCCACTCGGACATCAAGCCATTGACTGCAACTCTTTTTGAGTGTGACCATCCATCCAATTCCTTGTCCATCTGTCAAATCCATGTCTCTCCAATTTAGAGACAAGAATGTCATGTGGGACAGTGTCAAATGCTTTGCACAAGTCCAGGTAGATGACATCAATTGCTCTTCCCTTATCCACCAACACTGTAACCCCGTTGTAGAAGGCCACCAAATTTGTCAGGCATGATTTGCCCTTAGTGAAGCCACGTTGGCTCTCACCCATCACCTCCTTATTTTCCATATGCCTTAGCATAGTTTCCAGTAGGATCTGCTCTATGATCTTGCCAGGCACAGAGGTGAGACTGACTGGCCTGTAATTCCCCAGGTCTTTCTTTTTCCCCTTTTTAAAAATGGGGGTTATGTTTCCCCTTTTCCAGTCAGTGGGAACTTCCCCGGATTCCCACAACTTGTCAAATATGATGGATAGTAGCTTAGCCACCTCCTCCGCCAGTTTCCTCAGGACTCAGAGATGCATCTTATCAGGTCCCATGGACTCGTGTACCTTCAGGTTCCTTAAATGGTCTCAAACCTGATCTTCTCCTACAGTGGGCAGTTCTTCATTCTCTCAGTCCTTGCCTTTGCCTTCTGCGACTTGGGCAGTGTGGCTGGAGCACTTGCCAGTGAAGACTGAGGCAAAAAAGTTGTTGAGTACCTCAGCCTTCTCCATGTCCCAGGTAACCAGGTGTCCCATTTCCTTCCAGAGAGGGCCCACATTTTCCCTAGTCTTCCTTTTATCACTGACATACCTATAGAAGCTTTTCTTGTTGCCCTTGATGTCCCAGGCCACATTTAACTCTATCAGGGCTTTAGCTTTCCTAACCCAATCCCTGGCTGCTTGGACAATTTCTCTGCATTCCTCCGAGTCTACCTGTCCTTGCTTCTACCTTCTGCAGGCTTCCTTTTTGTGTTTGAGTTTGTCCAGGAGCTCCTTGTTCATCCATGCAGGCTTCCCACCGTTTGTCTGACTTCCTCTTTATTGGGATGCATCGCTCCTGAGCTTGGAGGATGTGATCCTTGAATATTAACCAGCTTCCTTGGGCCCCTCTTCCCTCCAGGGCTTTATCCCATGGTACTCCATCAAGCAGATTCCTGAAGAGGCCAAAGTCTGCTCTCCTGAAGTCCAGGGTAGCAAGCTTGCTGTGCACCCTCCTTGCTGCCCTAAGGATCTTGAACTCCACCATTTCATGGTCACTGCAGCCAATGCTGCCCTTGAGCTTCACATTCCCCACCAGCCCCTCCCTGTTGGTGAGAACAAGGTCCAGCATAGCACCTCTCCTCATTGGTTCATCCATCACTTGGAGAAGGAAGTTATCATCAATACATTCCAGGAACCTTCTGGATTGCTTATGCCCTGCTGTGTTGTCCCTCCAACAGATACTGGGGTTGTTGAAGTCCTCCATGAGGAGCAGGGCTTGTGAACATGTGTCTGCTCCTATCTGTCTATAGAGGCCCTCATCCACCTGGTCTTCTTGGTTGGGTGGCCTGTAGCAGACCCCTACTAGAAAGTCAACTATCTCTGCCCTCCCTTTAATCCTGACCCATAAGCTCTCAGTCAGCTCCTCATCCATCCCCAGGCAGAGCTCCATGCACTCCAGCTGGTCATTGACATTAATTTTACTTTTTGTTGAAATTAGACAATGTCCAGAAGCTCTCAATATATTTTTTATACTTTTTACATAAAAGTAGTATGTATATTACTTTTAAAGTGGAAGTAGTGTAAAGATTATTTCCAGTTGTTTCTAAATTCCTAAACCATCCCTTTTTTAGACTGAATTTCCACCTCTCCTGTCCTTGCCTGAAGGTGATTTTTTTCTACACTTGAATAAAAATGCCAAAGATCATTAAGAATCCAATAATGTTTGTATTAAAAATCCAGTGGCTGTTTATTGAAAAGTCCTAAAACCTGAAACTAGGTTTACCTGGATAATTTTTTATACCATCTGTAGATAGCCTTTAAAGAAGTTACAAAATTTACTGCTTGCAGGAATCAAGCTACATGACTCACTTAAAACTCCTGTGTGGTAACAGGTTTTCTTTAAGCTTAGGAAAAGCAATTTAATTATTTACAGCTTCATGTTTCCTGCCGTAGAATGGGCATAACACTGGTTCCCTGCTTCACATTTGTGAAGTGATGGTGAATAAGATGTTTGCTAGATAATGTTGTAATGAGGATTCAAGTGATTTCACAACAGTGAGCCCTATTTTTAAAATTTTGAATATTAAATTCTTTAAATACTTGGGGCTTTCCACTCCCAAAATATACCTATAAAGGCCTGACAATGTTCAAACAGTGTGAACATGCCATTCTCAGCATATAGAAACAGATGGGTAAAATGCACTGCAAACCAGCGTTCATTATGTAGGACTGTAAAATGAGCTACAAAATGGATACAGATGAACTCAGAGTAAAATTATCCATGGAAACAAGCCACAGTCAGGTACACGTTGTGAGAAGCCACAAGATAATCTTGTCTCTAAGCAGTACAGATACAGAAAATGATAATTTCATGTCCATTTCCTAAACCTTAGATAAAGGCACCACTCAGCCGAAGGACCAAAGGGGATTGTTACCTGGGTAAGCTGAGAGCAGCGCCGAAGTCTGCAAAAACCAAGAGCACATACAAAAAGCCACGTTGCAATTAGCCTAAAATATTCTGACAGTCCCATCAGCTGGAGAATGAAATGAAAACTCTTCAGGGGTGGGTTTTAAAACTATTGCACATGCCTGAGACAAGACCATTGAGATAAGTTTTATCATCAGCAGGAAGTCTTCCTTTTCAAACTGCACATCTGATATGTATGCACAGAAATAAAACAAAAGCAGGTGCAAAGAAGCACTTTGGAGCAATACTGAAGGGAAATTAATTTGGGGGTACTGAGGCATACAGATCCACCCCAGGAGCTCTCAGCTGCCCAGGGCACCCCCCACCTCTCTGGCTGCTCCCAGGTCCTCTGAGGGGGCTCCCATAGCCTTCCCTCTGGCCCAGTGTCAAGCTGAGGCTCCTCCAAGGCCTCACCTGAACTCCATGGTGGCTGCGTCGCAGCCTGGCCACCAGCGCTGTTGCCCCAGGCCCACCACTGTCCTGGGGCCAGCCTCCTCACCGTGACCTGGCCTGGCGACCACTGGGCTGTGAGTGGGCCTGGTTGCCATCACTGGGCCTGACCCTCACCCTAATCTGCAGCCTCACATTCCCCACCTGACCTCATCACCACCACAGAGGACGTGCCCCTGGGCTGGAGCTGCCCCCGACTGCCCCCGGCGTGCCCTGCTCCCCGGCTGGGGGCAGTGGGACAGGCCCTGACTGGGGAGGCCCGGGCCCTTGCGGCATCCTGACAAGAACCTTTCGTCTATATGACTTCTCTAAGATTTTAAATACCGTACAGCAGAATAACGTCTTCTTTGGTTTACTGTGATACGATTATTAAATGAAACATTAAATATATCTTTATATATATATATATATGAAAGAAATTATCTAGTATTTGAAAGTTGCTACTGGCCATTCTTCCTGCAGCATATTTTGTATGCCATTTGACAACAAGGGAGACCTAAGAAGATCTAAACAAAGGTATCCATCCTCGTGGTTTTTTGACGTTGAGATTAGCTATTCCACAACCTCATGGAACTGGAAAAACATTTTTTGTCTTCCAAAAAAGATGGAGGGATAACAGCCATGGCTCACAAGTAGGTTTTCAATGTGCAGGGAACAGTTGAGCATATGTTATATGACTGACAGTTTATAGAAGTTCCTTTTTTTTTCAGGAATTGTATTATAAGCTAGCAGCTACCTAAGCTTTGGGGGTTTTATTTGCTGTTCTTTAAAATAAAGAAAGCAGATGCAATTTCTGTGAGACAGTTTGCTGGCTGGCCTCCAAAAGGAACAGAAGTGTTTGGTATTGCATGAGATGACACTAGAAAAACTCCACAGCTTTGTTTATTTACAAATTGCACTCAACAGTAAACTAATTCTCCTACAGAAAACTATAAGAAGCAAAAAGATAAAAAGCATGGCAAAAAGGTTAGTGGCACAGATCTACATTTGAGTACACAGAATTACTGTTTACAGTAATGTCAACAGCTTCCTGAAGCAGTGACAAGGGAAAAAAAAAAAAAAAAAAAAGACATTTGGCACTTGACATTTAAAAGAAGTTTGGGTATAAAGCAACAGAGCCCTCCTAGCTGTCACATTGCAAAATACTTCTAAAAGACACACTATTGTTTCTATGTATTTAATTTAAATAAATATTTTTAGCAAAATTGTTTATTTTATGTAAATGGGAATGAAATAAAAAACTTCCTTTAGAAAACAGTCCAATATGTTTTTGTCTTTGTTTGAAAGACTGTTTTTCTAAAAATATACAGTGAAGGAACTAAGGCCATTATGCTATTTGGCTCAGCCTATAATTCAGATCAACCTGTAATTCCTCCTTTTTCAATTTTTTTTACCTTTATACCTTATATACTTTTTTTTACTTTTATACTTGTAATTGAAACTAACACTGAACTCACTTTTAAATAGTGCGTTCGTGTAAATGCAGTGGACAACTGAGAAAATAAGGGTTGTTTAAAATTAAGCAAGCAAGCAAACCAATCCCAGGAGCTGTAAGGCTTTAAAATATTTATCTCAAATTCTAAAACGATAAGTTTCAAGCTTCTGATTTAGATGCACTTCTGCTATTTAGATGTTGAAACTGGCAAAAAGACAGTTTTTCAGTGTCCAAACAACCCCTCAGTATGTAAGTGACAAATTCTTGTAGGTAGAGTCCAGGGAATAAAAACAATTATTTCATACAGCTACAGTTTGCTTCTAAAAAACCTAAAACTAACCATAAATTAGTAATCCTTATGACAAGACACTTTTTTTGGATCATTCTCTAAATGCTTTAAGCAAGTATTATCTAGAAACCTCACTGAAAGGCATATTAAAATCTTCAAGCAACAAGGGAGCATGTTGTCTTTTCTCTTATTAAAAATTTCACTCACTCAACTTTGACCTTTCAAAATAAACCCATATACTGTAGTGGCAAGAACAATAGAAACTGAGTGAATAGCAAGAACACTAGAGTGATAGTGTTGTGAAGAGTCTATTGTAAGAATAAATACAATAAATCAAAGTTAAGAAAGAACCCTTTTTAATACCATCAGTGATACTCAAAAAAATATTTTGGTCTTCCAAACAGAATCTAGGAGAAGAAAAAAAAATAAAAATCACAGAGCCAAGTATATCTACGTAAATCAGCTATGCTGTGTATCTGGCTTACACAATCTTGCTTCTCTATATACTCGTGGTTGTAAAAATTGTGAAGAAAAGTGACATTTTTAAAATAAATTCTGACAAAAAGCTTTGTAATTTTATGAAATACCTTTGATATAACTTGAATATTACTGGTCAACATTTGACTTGCAATGTGTTCCACACATCGTACAATCCTGGTGCAGGCTTTGTCTTCCTTTTGAGCCATCCACAACACATGGTCATCAACCAACATTATATTGCTGGCAATTTCAATGAGAGCATCCCCAATCTGGAAGAGAAAAAAACACCAAAACCCAAAAATGGTATTGTCTGGAAAACTCACAAAAATAGGAAAAGAATACACAAGAGTACAAGTGAAAGCAGGCACTGTATCTCTCTTGGTAACCATCATTCAAAGACAGTTTTGATTCTATTAAGAAAATTAAATGGACTGAAAAATGAAGACCAAGAAAAGAAAAGTGCAACTGACTTCAAGGAAAAGCTTTTTTATTCACAATTTTAAAGCTTATCTTCTAGATACACCACAATCACCCTTTTCCTTAAACCAGTTAAAATTAACCATATCCCTCTAAAGAACTGCTTCATGTTTAATCAAAGGACTTTTGGGAAAAGGGAAAAAAAAAAAAAAAAAAAAAAAAAAAGAGGGAAAATATATTTGAAAGGCATTTTTGTTACATACATAGTAGGGTAAATTTGAGAAATAACTTAGGTGCTCTAGCAAACCTATATCATCTCATTGGCTATACAGAAAATCTGGGCTTATAGCTTTGGATGTTTTAATTCACTCTTGTAGCTAACCCAAAGTGATAAATCTTTGTTTTGCCAGATGACATTTTGCAGGTTTTGGTAGATATGACTGTGTGTTTCAAATTTTTATTAGTATATTGCATTTAGAAAGAATAAACATCACTGTGAGTATTTTTTTGTGATTATTTCAAATTGAAATAAAAATATTTACTTTTTAAAATTCTAAAACTTACTTTGAGTGACATTTCAAAATTAACATTACCACATTACCATTATTTTTGAAAGCAAAGATATGCCAAAGATATACAAGGTTTTCACATATAAATTGAATAGAAAGGTATATAGAGGAGAAAAAAGGGCTGGGAGAAATATAGCTAAAGAAAAGTTCAAGAGGCTAAAAACTCAATCTAATAGAAAAATAAGGCAAATACACAGACAATTCAGTGGGAAGGAAAAAAGAAATTCAGCAATGGAGAAAAAGGTTTAAGGAATGACTGAGGTTATGAAGTTAGTTCTGCATTTTCAATAAAAAATAAATAAATTTCACATGCATTGCAAGGGACACAGAAATAATGAGACTATATGTGAGATTTTATGTGACTGTTCCTGAAATATTTAATCTATTTTTGAGAAGATAATTACTAGATAACTCTAGATGGCTTTTGACAGTGTGACAGAATTATTGATACAATGAATAATAATAAAACACATTAAGAGACTGGAGTGATTTATGAGAAATGATTAAAGCATACACCAATCAGCTAACCAGTAACTTACACATGTCTTAGAACAATAGTCTATAAATATACAAAAGGGGAGAAATAAGAAAATGAAATAATTTATATTGTAATTAAATGCATTAATTAAAAGTAAATGCATGGCATTAAAAAAAAAACAACAAAAATTTGGGGTAATACGTGTACATCTTCTTGGCAAAAACCTGTAGTATATTGCAAATATGTCCGCAGTGCAGCTGCTGAAGCTCTCTTGTTTGAGAGGTGAACCACCAGATGGGACAAAGTACCACTAACTTGTTGTATAAAAATGAATAATCCTATGCTGACTGGGAGAGGCGTTCCCCAGAAAGCATGTAGAGAAACTGTACTACTTTAGCTAAAATGGTTTTTAAATTATTTTGATAACTCACAGAAAACCTCTGTGTATGTATTTTCATTAATTTCTAATGGTTTTATATAACCGTAGCTTCAGCTGCTAGTCAATTCCAAACTGATATACCTTTGTTCATGTGTTGCCTTGTATTAAATAAAGTTCAATCCTATTTATAATTACATGAGTGCAGCCTCATGTGTGAAACTACTGACACTTGAACTTCACATGTATTTTTGTACCTTACAAGTGAGAGTTAAGAAATGGGTGTTAGGAAAGAGCTCAATGAATGAGGAACCTACTTAGTGGACTTGAGAGAGAGGAAAAAGTGTAAAGTTCAAAACAGAAGAAGGAAACAGAGGTGAATTACGAAAAATGTTCTTTAATTATGAAAACAATAAGGGATTATGAAATAAGAGATGTAGAGGTGAGTGGTGGAGATGGAGATGTTTCAATACCAAAAACCAGAAACTGAAACTTATTTGAAAGTTGGAAGAAATCAGTTAAAAGATTAGACATGGTGCTCAGTTTTAATGGATAATGCATCAGCTGCTAGAAAAATAAAGAGGCTTTATGGTAAATCCAACTGTTTCTTTTGGATGGTAAATTTTTATTTTGTCAGAAAGCAGTAAGATCTTATAATTATTTTGAGCCGAAATACAGTTGTAGCTTTGAAACTTGATTCTTGGAAAGCACTTAATAATACACTTTCGGTCTGGCTTAAAATGATGAAATTGAAGTTGGAGGCTTTCTCAAATTGGCACTAAAATGTTAACTGTTACAATCCCCAGAGCTAGAATGGAATGAACATTGCCAAACCAAAGGAAAACAAATGTTTTAACTATAGCTATCGTGTACAAAAATTACAGGTTATGAAATCTTTATGCAAGCAGTTACTCTGAAAATTAACAGTAAAAGCTATAATGAACATTGCTGTTCTCTATAAAAACCTATTTTTCCCATAGGGTTTTGCATAACTCTCTGATTAGATTTCCCTGTAAAAATGCCATACATTACGTCAAAGGTTTCTGTAGGAAGTTGCACTTAAAGACACATTATCTTCTCTTCACATGAAGTGATACATGCTCGCAGAACTCAGTGAAAACCTCCTGATGAAATGGAGAAAACAAAAGCAGCGTGTGTAACTCCAGTGGCCAGATGGAGAGGCACCCTGAGTTCATTCTTATATGTTAGACATGGTAGAAATTAAAATGAAAAAGAAAATTAAAGAAGTGACTTATTGAAAACCAATTTTTATTCCTAAGCAGCAATGCTTTTGTCAGTCAGATGAGATGGCTTAGTTGTCCTTTTTGGCATAAAGAAACATATCACAGTAGAGGCAGAACATTTCCAATCAGAATATACCAGCAATCGATTTTAGAAGCTACTCTTCAGTGTGTGCCTGCATACATTAAGAACAGGGCCATATGCGAAGACTTCACTTCTAAGTGATAATTTTTTTTCCGCATAGAGAAGATATCTTACATCTTCAACTTCATCCACGAAGACAATTAACTTTTCCATTATATAAGCCAAATATATTACATCCATTTTATCCGCAAAGTGAGAAGCACCTCTTGTGTAGGCTGTCAGCTGGCGGGAAAATTCAAGCACGGTCGTCAAATTGATGTGCATCTGAAAATACATCAGAATTGTTAGGTGTAATAAATCAGCTAGCTTCATTCTCTGTTAAAAACTGGGGATCACATCCATTTGTATAATGCTTACTATAAATTCACATGGATTTATATGCATTAGTAGTACTATGGGCATAAAATTCAGGGCATATGAATGTATCTTCAGCATTAAGTCTTAGATTTCAGTGCTGTTATCTGAAGACACCACCAGAACAGGCCAACAGATTTTGAAGATTTTTGTCTACCTTTTCTAGACTGTAACTAACTGGCCTTATAAAATATTATACCAAGCTACTAACCTTGCCTTGCATGTACCTTTAGATTGTCATGACAACAACAGTATCAATGAGGTTTCATATATACAGTGATGCATGGTGGGAGAACAAGGGACAATGGTAGTAAGTTGAAAGAAGTTCAGTTCAGATTGGTTATGAAGAAAATCTTTTCTGCCATGAGGGTAGTCAGGTGTTTGAACAAGTTACCCCCAGAGGTTGTGCAGCCTTCATCCTCAGAGGTTTTAAAGACCTGAGAGGTTAAAGCCCTGAGAAAACTGGCCTAACCTCATTGCTTACAGGAGAATGGACTGGATTCTAGAGACCTTCCTAATTATTTTATTATCCTACAACTGCACTGGCTCTCTTAATATAGTAATTATTCTTATTTAAGTAGGAACACATCTGAAAATAAACTTCCTGTGGTGTTATCTAGCACTACTGATTGGGAAGAAATGATCAAGGAAACTGAAAGTTGTAAAAGTTGTTATGGCAGTTACAGGTCTGTGCCATCCTCCATGCTGCTCCCTGTTATGTTCTTTTATCTCATTCTCACTTTTACTTATCTACAAGAAACCATTTAAGTACTGCTTTTTTGGAAGACATCAAAAAGGCATTCTAAAGTAGGCTTCATTTCTGCAGCTCTTTTAAATGTGTTATGGACAATGGCAATGAGGAAAGGCACTTCAGCTGATAGAACTCTGATACAGGACTTCAAGAGAAATTAACATCTTTCTGGTAAAAAAGCATGAGGGGAAGACGAAGGAACTGAAGTGAAGTACCGATGACCCTGCCAACATTACTAACGGTCATGTGGACTCCAGGCACCAAGAGAAAAAGAATATTAAAATAAAGACAATAAATGCTGTGCATTTGCTCCTACTACAACTTCAATTACCAAACAAACTGTCTTTCACGTAAAACATTTTGTTAAAAGTCCAGCTATCCCAAAGTTGTGGCTGAACAGAAATTTCTTGCGAGCTCTCAGTACCGGAGAAGGGAAGCCTTGGATTTCATAGCATTACCTGACTAAAAGCATGAAGAACTTGAGTTACTTCTTGTGAATAAGGACATTCAGAATAGTTTTCTTCATCCCAGCGCCCAGTTCGATTACATTTACGCCATGCCTTAGAGTCTTCTGCGCCATTGTGAAAAGCAATGGAGTTAAAGGAGTACTGGAGACAGGGATGGTAAGCAGTTATCCCGGCCAAAGTTTTGGGCCATCTATGAACAACATGGTAATAAAAAATTACAATGTAAAACTTCTTATTTAAAGGCAACTTACAATATAGCAACAATATACAGAATATATGAGAAAAAGGCTGTTTTAATGTTTACCTCATTATATTCTATAATTAATTACTTTGTTTCCTTGAAAAACGTCAAAATTATACAGGTTCAAGTCTGGCTGGTCACACATTAATTCTGCATTAATCCCAGGAAGGTGTTTGGTATTAAGGAAAAAAATACAGATGGCATTTTCCCTACATTCATCTTTGCAGACTGCATAAAGCAGAGCGGTAAGTCCATAAAGCAAAAAAACCCCAAAGCCTATTATTAAATGCTGTAAAACATAAATGCTAAAAATGTACCTGACAATCTTTGCTTTGCATTTTGACCCATCACTACAAAGCCCTCTCTGCCACAAAGCCCCTAAAAGCAAAAATCCTCGAATGTATCAGAAACCAATAAACAAGATTTCAGCAAAGATTCTGTCTCATGGAGGAGGAAGGAGCTAACCCTCAAAAACTAACTCTTTAGATATACATGATTTATGTAGTGTGATTCCAAAACAAACAGTCTGAAAACAAACTATAAACCAAGAGCAGCCAGAATTGTTCTATTTAGCTCATGGGTCTATTCTACAATACTTTTTCTGTATACCTGCTGCATTCTCTAGAATGGCACAACTGGGATCTATTTCTTTTGGTACCAAATCCATTGTCATTTCCAGGCTAGTATGGACATAACAGGATCAGGTAATTGGGAGAAATTAAAGAAAACCAGAAGTGTGTCATCAGCAAGTCAGTATGTCTGGAAATGATACGGTTCTTTAATTGCACTGATGTGATGACTGAACCCAATCAATCATAAAAATATTCTGCTTGCCAGTGAAGCCACACCTTGACAATCAACCTTTGCTCAAACATACATATTAGCCCCTCTTAGTTGTACAATGCAGGTCCATTTGGACATCGTTACATCATATACTGACACATTTGGGGCTACGTAAGTTTTCCTCATTTCAAACAAAGAAAAGGTAAAAAGAAAAATACTTTTACGTGTCATAGCCAACTGTCACTGGACTAAATCATTTTGTGATACAAATTCACTTGATGCAAAACGAACCATGAAAGGAGCTTCACAAAAAAAAATCAAAATATGTACAGTAGTATATTCTCCTTTTGCCTCTGGGCTGAAATACTGAAATATTATTTTTAGTAAAACATTTGCATTAATGCAATTGGGCCACACTGAGTAAGTAGCAACTTACCTCAAAAGTAAAACTAAGATAATTCTGAACCTTGTATTAGCACAGGTAGCAGAATCTGGCCTTTATGAATAGGAATGATAGGACATAACATTACCATTTGCATTTCAGAAGGATCTTACAGAGAGCTGGAAAACAAAAAATGAGGAAAATATGGCCGTCCTAGAGTAAAACTCTTAGTACATAAGGCCAATTCATTCTGACTCACAGTGCCTAATTCTTGCTGCAGTTGTGCAATTATAAATACCACCTAGGCTGGTCAACTGAAAGAACGACGCTTCCCTAACAGTTGATGCTTTTTTCCTTTTTTTGCCCAATAAAAGAACTGTTCTTTCTAGCTTTGCTATTGTGGTTCAACTCTTTCTACTTACATACTTGCTATGTTACCAAAACTTCAAAGACCTTTGTAAGAAAAATTTCTGGTGTGATAGCTACATCTCTGAGGATAAACCTTTGGAACAATTTCAAGTGCTAATGCTGAGTTTGAGCCTGATCAATTATCTATAATTTTGAATTCGTTCCCTCAAATGCCAAAAGAACCTATGGACTCAGCAACCTTTTGATATACGTTTTAAAAATAAATTTATATGGATTTCTGGAAAGACGATCAATAGGGAGAGAAATGTGCACTCCTGTTCTTTTGATTTATATAAAATGACAAAAATCCCCCTGATGTTAGTTTGTGCAGTCTGTAGAATTTATATATATTTATTTATGAAGAAAAGGATGTCATTTTATGGCACGAACATGAACTTCATAAAGTTGTCATCTAAAAGATTCAGTGCGTGTTATCCGATAGGAAGTATATATATATTTAAAGATCTAATTAAAACACATTTAAGCATGTCCACTATGAGAAAACAAAATGGCAGTTTTTGCGATGACAAAAAAAATATAGCTGAGAATGTCAAAGATCTCTAATAGATTTTAATCCATATATACAGATTAAGTAGGTATATAAATATATGTTCAGCAAATGTGGCATACTCACTGGAACTGAGGTTAACACATAATAAAATAGCTTCATAGTAAACAGATTGTGTGACTCGGTTTCTCCATTTCTTTCTAATTCATTCCTTTATTTTTATTCAAACACAAGAAATAGTAGTAAAAGGCCTTTGAAAAAGTTTTAAAGGTAACTTAAAAATGAAGAGAGGCTTTCAGGTCAGAAGTATTGGCAGAAAGTTCTGGCATTTAAGAGAAGCTTCCTCTTTCATCTACTTTTCCTTTCATTAACGATTCAAGCTGAATTCTTATTGTAATTCACTTGGTAACAAATTAACTTCTTGATTTCTCAATGGGAATGCCATCATACATCAGTGTTATTGTCAACCAGGTAATTATATTTTGTTTAAGCGCTTTATGCATATCATTGACGTATTTTAGAGCTAACTGAAAACAATAGCAAATTCCACATAATCCTTAACTTTTTCTTCAGTTAAGGAGGATTAAAATTAAAAAAACCCACCAGCATATGTAGATAAAAGTAAAGATGAAACAAAAATTACATTTAGTGAACAAAACTGAGCAGACTCTAAGATTCGGATAGCAGGACGGATGTGGTGTCTAATCATGTGATGTATTGGTGGAACCATGTGTGTCCTTAAGCTCACCTCAAACAATCTATTTGCTTTACTAAGTAGTTTTACTTGCTGTTTTGGTTCTCTTCAGAGAAATATTTTACTAACAGTTTTATGTTATTTGTTACCTCTAATCTCAGCTGAACAAAACCAGCAGAACTGGAACAGATTAGAAAAGTACTGAAGATTTAATCTTCTAACACTTTAAATGCAGTGTTATCATAGTCTATAACTTAGAAAAGACAAAGAACAATTTTGAACCCTCTCTCATTTAGTTGTAAAGAGCTTACATCTTTTGAAATTTTCCATAATCTTGCACTGAGGAATTAGAAGAAAGATTCTCTGACTTTCACAAGCCACTGCTGCTCTTGAAGCACTAGCTGCCATTTCCCATAAAAATCACACAGTGCTCCTCCTTCCTACTATATTATGTAAAAATGACAAGTAAAATAAGTGATGTCTTCGTAACTGACCCTGAAGTATCATGTAAGCATGAATATGGTCTGTATCTATATCAATATATGAAACACACTCCAAAACCAGAAAGTCATACCTGAAATCTCCCTTGTTGTTAATAACTCTTTCTGCAGGGCAGTAGGGTGCAGCTGTTTCAAGTACCACAATTTCTACTCGTTTAGTGCTATTTCCATAGGAATTGCTGACTAGACACTCCCAGTCTCCAGTTGCATCAATGTCAATGCTGGATAGGATAAGTTCACTATAGAAATAAAAGATTAATTATTGCATATACTTAATTATATAGAGATTGAGTCATTGGTTTTCTAACATTAACTTATCTTCAGAGATTTTCTATGAAAATATAAAACCAGGTTTTGCTCTATGTTATTATATGGACAGACAATATTTGAGTGATTGGTATTATGATTTTAGCAGCAGTTGACAATGCAACCAATCCAGAGAATGCTTCCCTTCAGCTGTGGTTGCAGCTTCTATGGCATTTCAACAACAGAATCTGCTGCTCCTGTGGTAGCATGGGAAAAGTTTTCTAGAATAGCCATTGACTTCGGAAGCTGAATATAATTTTTCTGATGAACACAAAATGAGATGAGGCAAACGCTGATGTTTCTTTCAGTACTTTACTACTCATGAACTTTCACACTGTACCCCACCAAATATGAAATGTAGTTAGTAATTTAAAGAAATTAAGGTTGTATTAAGTCTTTATAATGAGTGTTAGACAAGTTAAATATAGAGACCCTTTGTGGCTTCTCTTACAATACAAACATTGTGCATGACTCCACCACACCAGTATTTAGCTGCCTAAGCTAAATATTCTGTATATAACTAGAGAAGGAGGAAATAATTTCAGGAACACTTAAAATTGTCTAGAACCATTCTGGTTAGTATTTTCTCTATATATTTTAAATCCGGCAAGAAGCCAGATATACATTAATGGATATAGCCCAGGCCCTAATGAAGCCAATAAAGTTTAGTTTTTTGATTGACTTCATCAGGTATAGAATTTTATCCAATTACTGTAACTCTGTAGATCTCATAGACAAAAATAATGCTAACTACTACATTTTAAGAAGGTAATACATTAGATCTTAAATCTGCCATTGGGATAGAAATAAATTTTACCACAGTTTTAAAGAAAGAACATCTTTTGAAAGTAGCTGTGAGAGGAAAAAAGGTAGTAATTATCTGAAATATTTACTTTGCCTGACACAAATGGCTCATCTTTGAATATGCCTTGTGGTTTAGACAATTAGAAATTATGTGGGAAGAAAAGTGGTACAGTCAGAAAGAGGGAGAAGGTATATTATAGAAACAGAAGCACAGAATTTAAAAGTTATTAAATTTATTTCAGATCTGTATTTAAAACAAAATCTTAAAAAGTTTCACTTGTGGCTTTTGGCACTTTTGTAAAAAGCCTGACATTTTGAAAGAAATACACAGAATAACTACATGTAATTTATTTTTAATTTTTTTTTCTGTTTTAAACTTTTCTAAAAATGTCATCCTTTTTCAGTTTAAACCTTTGTATATTATACAGGCACTTTTATTAACTTGGCTACAAGAAAGGATCGAATCTAATCTCCTTATATATAGACTACTTCTGATACACTTGAAAGTAGACCACAATCAAGGTAGGAAGTGATTAGTCATCTGCGTATGTAATTTTCCCTTTGAAATATGAATACAATAAAGGATGATTTTCTCAACTATTACTACAGGACCATTATCTTGGTCCCCAGAAAACAAGCAAACCATGGTAAATAGCCTTTGATGTAACTTAAATTGCTTCAGAATTTGTGTGTAGTTCTCCAGATATTCAGTCAAATTTAACATTAAACAGTAACTTTAAAAATCTCACGCTGTTCCTATTTATCATGGCTTGGAGCTTCAAGTACCTTGTAACCCCCTATTCCATTTTTACAATGAATTCTAACATGTTTTTATTGCAGCAAATATGCAAAAAGCATTACTAGCCATTCTCAGAGTAGCTCAATATTTTCATGTCAAAAGAAGCGATTGTTCTCTTAAGAAGTCTTAGATGAGAAAGGCCAGTAACAGCAGCCTCTTAGCTAATTCTTAATACATCTTTTTACATTCAGGATGAAATACTTCAGTGAAATTAGCCAGTTGATAGCAATTTTTTAATTAAATCTTCTATTTCATATGTCACAAAAATCTCACATCATCTTTATAGGCAGCTGAGAAAGAATATGTTCCTAGAGCTTATAAAACCAATTATCCATAAAAGCTCTTTTTCACTGAAACAATAGGAAGCATAAATATTCACCTGTGGCATGAAGACCCAGAGACTTCCCAAGTGAATAGAATGTATGACAGATGTGCTGATCTTTTGATATATTTCCTATAAAATACCCACAGTCATTGTTAACAATACAAATTTGATAAAACTGGGAACCATGGTGATTTCAGGTAAATAGAACAGTTGAGCATATTATCGGTTTTACAGGTAATCAATATGAAGATAAATACATATGAAGAAAAAGGGCACATTTTCTATTTATTTAAATTGTTGAAATGTGTTCCAATGCAAATTTATCTGCCACTAAATAGATCTCCTGACATTAGATGAAGTTTCTTAGTTTCACAGACAAATATTTACTGATACATCAGAGTTGCTTCTGGTAGAAATGCAATACTTGAACACTGGTTCAAGTTCTCTAGAATGATAAGTAAATCCTCATCACATTCACACTTTTGATCTTCTATGGCCCTTTCTTCAGATGGTGAACCAAAATAAACCAGAATAGGTTTATGCAATATAGAAGAAGCTGTATAATGACTAGAATGTGGAATTGTCTTCTGAATTGCCATCTGGCCACTGTAAATGATGCATTCATTTATATTCCTCTAGGAATATTTTGGATAGCAAGCCCAGTGGTGAAACTGTTCATTTACTTACCATCTGGATATGACAAATGATAATTGATCTTACACCCCTGGAGAATACTGGGGACTGGATTAAAAAAAAAAAAAAAAAAAAGTCTTGTCTTTTAATTCTCAAAAAGAGAAGTCAACTTGATACTTTAACATTTTCTCCACTTATAATCCTTGGCGACTTCACAGTCCTGGCAGACCAAAAGGAAAGGGTGGGCCTGTATAGAATTTTAAACCTCTTCATAAAGTTTTCTAGTAGGTCAGTTACATATTTTAAGTCTTGGCATGGTTACATTAGCAAATCCAGAATTTCCATTGTTTTTCTTTCTCTTAATAAAAAGGCATTCTTGATCTCTCTTGGCCATGGAAACAAGTCCTGATAAAAGGCAAGAACTCTCCTGTGACCTGAGAACATGGTAGGACTCTGGTTTAGGAGGTTGACAAGAGCACAACAGAATTAAGAGAGGACGGCACCTTTGGCTGTATAATTTTCTTGATCATCCTATCTCACAGAAGCTAATAAAAGTCAAGCCTCAAATGAAATGATCTTGCCTCTACTATGCAGCTTTCCTAAGGCTGGAATATGAGTCAGAAAGAGTTCCTACTCCCTCTACATTAGCAATCATATCCCACTCCTCAGAGGTGCGAGAGTTGCTAATTTTGTGGAAATTTTTGACTTACCAAGACATAAAACAAAGTCAGATGTTCATGAGATGGTGCCAAGGCAAACTGAATATGAAGATTGCTGCCTGATGAGAACAAAAGGATGACTAGCAAGCTTTTCTCAAGTCTTCTTTTGAAATTATAGTGGCATTCTCAGTAAAAACATTGAAAGGAAGAAAGAGAATATACATGTTTCTTTTTTTGTACTGGAAAATTTCATGCATGGTGGGATTTCTTTTTCAAATGTGATGATTGACGTATTGAAAAAAATTAATTAAAATGTACAGCTGATGCAATTGCATGAAAAAGCTCTTATAATATTCAATAGAAGCCCGTGGCATTTGTCATTACAAAGAGGGGAGCCATAATACAGGCGGAAGCCTTACCATGTAATCAAGTAACCTATGACAATAGATTTCTATTTGAGGCATAGTTTTGCATTGCTACAGCTATGCATAACTAATTAGACAATCAGAAGTAGGTCTCATTATGCAAAGTTACTCAACCATGTCCTGAAGTAATACCTTAGCGACATTTACTGTATGCCCCAGCAGTCATTTGCATGCCAGGAAACAGAGTAATGAATAAAGAGGAGACTTTAACACCATGTTTTGATTGGCTTTCATCAAGAAACGTTTTAAAGTCTGACTTGAGTTCCTGTAAGACTTGGGAAGAACCAACTGCCCTTCCTGGAGAGAAATAAAAATTAATTACTCACAGATAACATTTAGGTTTCCTCATATTCTTCTTCAGACATTTAAATAGTGAATGCTTTTCTACAGTTCAGGCAGAAGGCCTGCACAACCTGCATCCAGCCCATACCACCTTAAATTATTAATACTAACACAGAATTTTAAAAATGAGTGTTGGTCTCCAGAGTACACTGCTGCTTGGAATACAGCCTTTCACAGGGGATATAAGGTTAAAACATGGAAAATGAAGAGAGAATGTGTAAATCTAGGCACTTTAACTGAACTTAAATTGCTAGTCTGATCTCTTTGACAAAATTACTTATTTACCCATGAAAGAAACAGCTTTAGAAGGCTGATGGCCTTTAAATAAAGCTTGTGTCCAGGCAACAGCAAGAGAAAAAGAAGATTATTAAAGTTAGTACTCATTTTATGCTAGGCATCTAGCAAATATTTTTAGGTGTAATCAATTTGTCATACACATAGGAAATTCAATACACATGATTTTCTGGGTTTTTTTCTGATTGAATATAAAAACAAAGCATAACTTAGCATTTAATGGCATCCATAGCTACCCAAGAAATGTAATATGCTATAACATACTTTTACTATAATTTATCTATCAGCTAATTTGTTCACATCAGCATGCTAGGATCATGACAACAGTTGGCTTTGACTTCAGACATGCCAGTGGAAAGGACCTAATATTAATGACAATATATTGACAGAAGAAAACACAACCCACTTCCAAAATGGGAGAAAAGACCCATATGTCAGTAAACCATGACACTTTATTTCCTTTGTATCGCTCAAACTACTTCGACTGAAATGCAAATGTTCAAAAATATTGTCACAGGCTAATATTATCCATCTGTTATGTAAACATTTGCCTAATAGCAAGATGTGTTTTCTATAGGTGGATGTCAAAGAACCTGTAGCCTACATTTATATGCCATCAGTTTGTTTCCTAAAATTAAGAAAACAAATACTACTAACATTAGAGTGACTCTACCCAATCATCTTCAGAAATGGAGTCAGAAATCTAAATAACTCTACAACATACCACAACACGTTTGGTTTGTTGTACGATCCTTTGCTTTCTTAACTGAGGTTGTCAGGTAAAGACAGACTACCAGCTACTGTGCTGCATTGAAGAGTGTGCATAAAGGTGCTTGCATTTATCTTCATACTTCCCCAGTCCTAGAGTCTAGGATGCCAGTCTAGCTAGCTGAGAATGTAAAGTGGGGAGGGGAAAAAAATTTCCAGAGCACTCAAAGCTTTCCCTTGCTGGAGAAACCTTCAGACAGCTGGTGGGTCTGTGATGGCACAGTGCTATAAAGCTATCTGAAGAGAGTACACCTGGGCCAGGGCTTATTTAAAGTACGTCATGAATCAGTTGTCTATCATCGAGCTGCTTTGTCAGTTGGTGAGCGGTTTAGGGATGCTCAAATGTGTTTATTGTTATTAATTTTCTTTTACCAGCAAACTGCTTGACTGCAGGACGTGTACAACTGCAGCCTTCTGGGGAAATGGTGCTACACCTGCTGCGTGCCTTTCATCTGCCCTTAAGTAGTTTGTATGCTGCAATGTTACATCCAGAGGAAGCTTTATTTCATTAGCATGTCTTGTGATCTGTACACTATCAGAGGTTCTTAGACAAAGATAACACTATGACAATCAGTCCAATAGCCAAAATTGCATAAAAAGCTTTTAAAGTAAAATATTTCCCAGATGATTCAGAAGAGTTAACCTACTTATGACAACTCTTGATTTGTGGCATGTAATTGATTATGTGCCACTGGGACCAGCAAAAAAAAAAAGCAAACCTCAAACAAAACCAAGCAAAACCTACACAAAACCCACAAACAACACACAAAAGAAAACAAACCAAAACCCCACTACATTAATTTTACAATTTCAAATTATTTGTCAAATGCACACCACTTTGACAGAATTTCCCACTCTCCATAGTCAGTGGTGATGGTACAAATGCAGAAATCAATTATTTAATGAATACTTTATGGGATAGTGTAATTCTATATTAGGGCTAGAATACTGACCTGTTTTATTTGCTGATCTGCAAGAAATTTGGGAAGATCTAGAAAGGAGGTAAGACATAGCAGATTCCTACATAAGAATTTCAGGAAGAATCTCTATTCTTTCTCCAGTATATAGTGTATCTCTAACAGTGTAAACTTTATTTTATGATGGCCAGGCATCATCTAATCAAAATACCATAAACAATTAAAAATAGGGTTCTTTTATCCTGAAGGGAGAAAGAAGGGGAAGGGCTGGGACCTATTTTCATGGAATTCCAGCATGCTAATGAAGTAAAAAAGCTTTCTGTAAGTCCAAAAGGAGTATGTCCTACAACATATTCTCTATGTTGAATAAATTGAAATACATGAAAAGTAAAAAGTAATTCAGTTATTTGTTTTAATATTTCTAACATGTTTTGCTTTAAAGAAATGCTTTGCTTCACCAGTATCTAGGGTGATTGACCTGGTAGAAGGAGTACATCAAAGTCTGGACATAAGTCAGAATTGCTCTGAAATCACAGCTGATGCACAGGGTTACAGACTACTGCCTGGACTGAGAGAAAATGTATAATTATACCTTATATTGGTGTTGACAGGAAAAGTAATTTTTAAAAAAGCCAGTCCTGAGGTGTCAGCTCCAGACTGCTGCTGCAGTACAGCATCTCCTCAGCTGTATAGCTGCAGCTGTTTGAAGGGCCACATGAAAATCATTCTGGCCCTAATAAGTCAAAGCAAAACTCTGTGGAATCCCATTTATGGGGGGGGGGGGGGGGGGGGGGGGGATAGGGGGGTGGTGAGTGCAAATTTTTGGTCTTAATACTGAACTTAAGACTTCATTTCAGTGGTGTGGCTGGATGGACCCATACATAGCTGCAGGAAATAAGCAGAGACAGAAGTGCGAGGTCAAAATTCAGTGCAAGGCATCTTCTTAATATGGTCTCAACATCAAAAAAAAAGATAATCTTTAAAAGTTCTTCAGGAAGGACTCCATCAAATTTTTTTTACAGTTCTGACTTACTATTTTTTTTAGGGTTTTGTTTATTCTATCAGCCAAAAATACGTATCTATATTTTCTGTGAAAATACTTCTCTCTCCATCACATTTCAATAAGCAGTTACCCAAATTAAGCCTACAGTTTTTATGGCACAGCACAATTCTTACGTAATGGTGTATTACTTTAATGGTGGAGGGTATCATCGTTGCTGCTTTTGCTTTTCATAGTATTAGTATACTTTTCCACAGGTTATATTTTAAATTATTCCCCAAACTGATTAGTAGTAAAACGGTCATTGAGGTTTATTCAGATAATTGAAAGATTTTTACAGAAAAGGCCTAAGTTTAATTAATCTTCCAAATTATTTCACATGAAGATTCTCTTGATCTCAGCTAATGAAACCCTTAGCCTGTACATTTCATAATATTCTGCAATAATTTTAAATATTATCTTCCCATCTGATATATGAGAATGTTGCTGGTAAAGGTGCATCTGTCACTAGTCCTTTGCTGTCTACAGTGCCTGAAGAAAGCTGTAGACCCATTGACTACAGGTTTTAAAGTAATCTCAAAACCATACAGAAACATTGATTTACAATTTAAATGGTTATTTTGCTTCATTTCTTTCCTAACTGCTTGACAAGTAGGGGTCAGAGTCAGTTAGGTAAACCAACAAAATATAAGCACTAAACAATTTCTGCTGATTTCCCTGGGCTTCTCAGTATGACCCTCAGCTGCTCATCTCCAAATGCTCATGATAGCAGAACACAAAGTGATTATAAAATTTCTGCATTTCTGAATCAGATTCTTTGGATCTGTTCTAACATTTATTTTTGTTAATCTTGTGCAGAGTCAATCTCCAATATTTTGCCATGATTTGGCACATATCTGAACTTCCAATTGTGCATCCAACCTAGCAACACACTCATCAGTGATATACCATTTTCAGACCGTTCTTAACCTAGTATCAGTCCAAACCACCACGGCTTGCTTCATAGCTTTTCCAGATGTATTCTTGCCAAAAATTGTTAAGAGAGTTCAGGGGTCATTTGGATCCTTTCCACAAAAAATAGGCATAGAATTTCTGCCTTTCTCCCAGAAGTTCTGGAAGAGGTTTTTTTTTTTTCTTTGTTATACGGAATGCCTGCCTGGATCTCAAACCTGTCATGATACCACCAGTCTACTCTTGGAATCTATTTTTGTTCAATAATCATAACTTAAACAATCCTTATTCTTTTAGTGAAACTGTCTCAGCCAAATTCCAGATTCTTTACTAATAGCTGGAGTGATCATTTTAAACACTTAAAAATTATTAATTGGACTCAAACCCCCTTTTAGATTACAAAAATTATGATCTAAATTTTTAATCCACAACATTTCATTCCTTTTTATTTTTTTCCTAGTTCCCCCACTACTACAGTACAAGTGGATCATGATTTGAAACTGTTCCTCGCTATTGGACATTTCTTTTGCAGTTGGAAGTTTTGGATATTTTCACATAATCATATAACTCTGAAAGCATCTTTCAGAAATGAATATACACATTTTATGTATATACTTTAAAATCAATTTTCTTACTATTGTTCCTATCCTTGTTACACCTAAAGGATCAGCTGTAGCTCCATATTCTCTTATCTCAAATATTACTGTTTCTTTCATTATTTACTTTTGACCATCCCATACTGGCATTTGCTGTGGTCAAAATGTAAGGAAGCATTAGGTGCTTTAAAAAAAACCAGATTCTTAAGCTAACCTTTTTCTAAAAAAACCCCAACCAAACACAACAAAAACCCAAAAAACAAAATCAAAAGAACTCCCCCCAAAACCAAAACAAAAGACAAACAGCCAAATTTGGCAGCCATATTTAGAAGACTGAAATACTTAGGACCAAATTTAAGAGAAAAATATTTCTGGGGAATCACAGTTGAGACCTAATAGTCTCCACTTCCAGGGGCAAATCTATCTACACAACATTACAAAAATTACATCTGAAAAACGCTTCTGATACTAGCACCTGCTATCCTAGGTTTAGTTGAGAGCATATTAGTTTCTCCAGTTGTAGCACTCCTTTTTATGGGTTCTTAACTTTCTGCACAGTTTAATGTTTTCAGAAGAAGCACTTGCGAACTGTAATGGTCCCAGAGCTGCCATTACAGCTGTCAGAGGCATAAGCACTGTTAGACACTCTACACAAGTATTTATAGAATAGAACTAAAAAGACCGTAAAAGTGTCATTATAGTCTATGTGGTAAATAAGAAACTTCCCAAAAAGTAAAGTCTCTCTAGTACCGCAGAGTTGCTTCATTCATAAAAGTAAAATATTTTCCTTTATTAGTTTAATATTCTAATAACTGTCCTGCTAGCCTCTCCAAATACTGAAAGGGAACAGTGGGGAAGTTGGGAAAGATGCTGTGCTGCAGATCATCGTACATAATCTGCCTTCTATGTGGCTTCAGGGATATGGATTGTTTTGTTGCTGCTTATTGTGATCAAAATGATAATCTAATATTCTAGGCTTAAGAAATTACGCTGTCTTCATGGAAACACAATGTAACAATTTCAGCTAGATCCATTCACAGATGAGAGGATATCAGTTCCACATCACATTTACATTTTCATGTATGACTATGAGATTTACACACAGGCATAATGACAGAAAATTCAACATGAACAAAATCAAATATTATTATCATTGGCAAGAAATGGTAAATGCGAGCTAGCAGCAGAATTGAAAACACCTTCCCAAGATCTCCTGTAAGGGAATACTTTTTGCCAAGAAAAATGTCACAGGCCGGAATACAGTTCAAAACTTTAGCTTAATTATTGTAACAAAAACATTTATTTTAGTTTATTCTGCTTTATCATAGGAGACAAGAAATACACATTTGGATATTTTATCCTTCTGCTGCGTCAGTTAATAAAACAGAAGGGTTTAGTATGATATTTGTGTTGTAAATCCATGTCCAGAAATATCTGAAACTACCCAATAAAATAACCATCGAAAAATGTTTGAATAAGCAGCTTTTGGAACAGGACTACACCTCTTTGTTCAAAACTAGCTTCAGAAATCTTTAAATTGCTAAGCAGCACAAGCCAAAGCCTGTCCCTTAGTGCAACCACAGAAAGCCACAGACAGTGGACATTTGCTGTAAAGAGTAGGTATAGGAAGGCAAAATATGACACTGTAAGAACTGATTTTAAATTACCTTTATTCTTACTCCAAATCCTATCATTAACAAATGATAACCTCAGGGAGGCATAGTCTCTCTGATCTTTCACAGTGCCTCATATAACTGTAATTTAGTTTTAAGAACTATTACAAATTAGTGTGTAATAGCATGTAACAAGCATATTAATACATACTATTGTAACATGTAATAAGTTTGCTATTACATATTATTTTAACATGTAATAATCATAATGATATAAATGGAGTTATAGACATGGTCATGATGATGGGATTAAAATTAAGAAATGGTGAGGGGAGTTTTTACAATCATAACTTGGCCGATGTTTTCTCATTTTCAACAAGAAGAGACAATACATCTCTATATATTAAAAAAAATATCGTTGACTTCAAAATAGTATGGTTTTTAAAAGCTAGTTTCAAAAGTATAAGTCTCTCATGCCTTTAGAAAGTTAATTTTGATCAGCCCCTTGATCAAGGCGGAGGCATATCTGCCTGAGTTTTAGCATTTTGGACTGGATAAGGACCATGCTGTACAGTAAATGCAGTGTTGATCGCCTACTATATTGTGAAGTGAAACATATAGCTCAAATAAGTCTTGTACACTTTTAAACAGCTGTTTAATGGTTTTGAGTTTAATTCAAAAAATATTTTCTCTCTTTTTGACAGTCTGTATCCCATAACTTGGACAAGTCAAAGTATTTTTCCAGTCTATAACAGCAAATACGATGACATATTTAGAGAACATTCTTTCTGGGTATCTGGTACCAGTGCATACTGCAACATGAGCATCAAGGTCACCTATTTAATGGCACAGTAAACAAGGTAGGTAGCAGATCAACCATCCTTACTAAAATATTGCTATGGTAGACAATGATTTTTATTTTATAGTCTAGCAAAAATTAAATATTATAAGGTAAAACTCAGTCAAGCTACTTCTAAACTAGCTTTTTAAAAAGGATAGCTATTTTGAAAATCATAACATTTTTAGGCAATTCATTTCAGTTTGTTACTATGCTCTACAAATTGCTTATGTAGTGCAAAATATAATTCAGTTGAAAAATATAATTAGGTGATTAACATCATGTCTTTTAACTTTTATATCATGGAAATAAGAAGAACATGCTTTAAGTGACTCAGCAGTTATAGTATAGCTCATGCACTTGGCATTACCATACTAATTGGTCTAAATGTCTTTTTCATTATCCAATATAGACGTACACATTAGTATTAGAAGAAAGCCAGTAGCTGTGAGAACAGGTCAGATCAATGCCTCTAGATCTATAGGACTCCAAAAGGGGTCAAATAATCAGTGAGTAGACGAAATTAAAATCCATAAAGCCGAAGACCCCAGTGGAGAGGAATTAATTTGACTCCCTTCATAACTTTCATTTGATAGTTCAAAAAGCATTTCAGGTCAATTATATTAATAGAAAATGGTTGAGTGAAAAGATGTTAATGATGATCCAAAGCCAATTAGCATAGCTATTTTCACTCCATCTTCTACAAAGAGAAAGGCAGAACATAGACACAGAATCAGACTCTCTTTTTCATCAGTGATGGAAATTGGCAGAGGACAAACGGATATGTGCAACAGCTTAGCAGCTTTTAGTGACAAGGCAATGCTCTATGATGAAAACCAAAAATAAACACAGAAATCTGTAATAATTTATTAAGTAAGATTTAAAAGGGAAATCTGAAGTAAAATTGGAATGATATGGTCATTGCCAAATATGAGTTGTTAGTTCTTTTATAGAAGCCTATACTACTTCATTCCTCTTGCATTTTTTCACATCAGCAAAGGTTTCTGTAGATCTCTGCCTCTCAAGCACACAGGGGCACACAGATGGTAAAATTCATAGAAAGTTGGAAAATGTTTTAATAAGAAACAAATATGAGATTACCTAACTAAAGAATGTAGGATCCAGTATATTGGAACCTACAAAAATTAATCCAAGCCTTTTAAATTGATAGTTCTTCACAGGTAGATCACAATTCAAACTTCTAGACGGTGTCAGGAAGAAGTAGTTTGGCTTTGAGAAGTAATCACTGTCATATGCTACTAAAGCTATTCAAAGTTCAGTTTCTTCTGATGGTTTACTGTGTAAGAAACTGTTTTTATATGCTCCAAACCCATAGTTGCTCAAATCTGGATACTTAGACACAAGAAATACAGTTTGGAAACACAGCCATTCATAGCCATGAAAAATCTCTACCTGTGTGTATTCAGATTCAAGCGTGCAATTGAATTGCTTCAGATAAACCAACTCCTGATGCATGTTTTAATGAGGCTTATTGCACATGTTGAATCTGTTCACCTTGCCTACAAGTCTGACTGCTACAAGGGTTATACGTTACCGTGTAATTAAGCAGCAGTCATGAATGATGCTGTCCTCCACAAATACTCCACTCTCTTCATCTGTTTCGACCAGGCGACCAGCATGGTACCAATGTACTTGGGTGGTATTGTCAATGTATGTTGCAGTACACTGAAATGGCAAGCGGTCACCATGAAAAACCACTTGTCTTTGTGATGGGATCAGCTCGAAAAGTGGAAGTTCCAGAGGCCCAGCTGCAGGCAAAAACAAAACAAAACAATAGGAAAAAAAAGGTCACAATGAATTCCTCTCTTATGAATGTGAACTAATTGTATACATTTCTAGCTTCTTAGATCTTCACATTAAAGCATGAATATAAAAGATATGCCCACAAACTACCCACTTAAGTGTGATCAAGTTGTCAGTTCTAGAGATCACATTTCTTTAGTTGGTGTGAGCCCAGATAATTACAGGATTACTAGAATATCTGCAGAAAATTGGTTTCACAGAATAGGTCACAGAATGGCCTGAGGTTGGAAGGGACCTTTTGAGCTGCTCCAGCCCAGCCTCCTTCTCAATGCAGGATGCTTTACTACAGAGGTATACAGAAAAAAAAAAAAAAATCAGTCTTCCAATTAACAAAAAAAATACAGCTATTAATATAGGAACAGTTAACATTTATAAGACCACTTTACTGTCAGTGGATGAAATTCCCACTGTGTTCCAGAATGAAATTTACTCACTGTAGAGAGCCTAAACTATATTATGTGCCTGGGATTTGGATAATAATAAGGCTAATAACAAAACTTGAACTTCCTCCTGAAGTTCAGCTGTCCCTATGATTTTTCACTTCCCTGTTCCTTCTGCCTCTTCCACAAATCATCTTTACTCTAGATGTTTACTCAACATTAAATATTTATCTAAATAGCTCTTTTTACTTTTTAATGGTGGAGTACATTTTACTATCTTTTTTTAATGAATTTTTTCTCTCTTGACTTTACCCAAAAAATACCCCAATAATGAGAATATTGCATATTTAAAGCAGAATTTTACAAAAAACAGCTGCCATAATCACATACTCAAATGCCTAAACACAATTAAAAAACAAATAGCACTGTAAATTTGAAAGGCATATGCATTTTTGACCCTGCTGAAAGTCTGCTGATTTCATAGATTTGACAGTGATTGAAGGCTATATCCTTCAATCCTAAAGTCTCTGTAGAGACTGAATCTCTAGACAGTATTTGTTTTCTTCCATTTTTATTTCTAGATCCTGAAACTACCTTAACACGACTTCTGTAAAATATTTTCTATACATTATGAGATTAATGCTATTTCTTTCAATTTGTAGCAGAACATTGAAAAGGAGCATTTTAGGAAAAGTAATTGAAATAAAGGGTCTGCATCTAAAGAAAGAAGATCATCTTCTGTGGGATAATAAGGAATAAAGGAAAACCTCATTTTCTTTTTTCTGATATAGACTTCTTAGGCAGGAGAAGAAAATTACTACTTCTGATACTTTGTTATCATCACACAAAATTCTAATGGTAATGAAAATACTAAAGACTCACATATGTAACTGAACACCCTATCATGAACATCTGCACAACAGTTCCTAAAACACAACCTTTTCACCTATAATACCAAAACAATTGACTGAGCCCGTGTCACTTTATAACTTCACTACTGCAATCTCATCTTAGACAAAATCCCTACAGTCTTGCACCTTGGAAATCCTTCTACCTTGATGAGAAAAGAGAATTTTTAAGCTCGATCTTCTTCGCCCTCATTTTTCTTCTGTTTTCATTTAAAGGCCTCTCATCATTAATATCTATCCAGCCCACAGGGTTGTCAGTTGAAAGGTCACCCTTCCACACTTGCACCACTAGTAACTATCTCAAACATCTATTTTTCTGACAAGTACTTTAACATTTTTTTTTTTCCCATTTCACTGCTTACTATTTTATCTTCCTTAAACTTTCTCCTCAACATCCTCCATTATCCACAATAAATACAGACAAACTTAACCATGCCTAACCAGATTGCAAGCCATAAACACTGGTTCTACAATTGCAAAAATTTGTGGACAACCAATAGTCTTTGTTCCTCTCCTTACTCAGCATCCCACCCTAACACACTTCTTTATGTCATTCAGCTGTTGTCTTTGGAACACTTAAACTGTGAGAAGCTGCATTTATAAATGTAGCGTTGGACCCTCAATGCTCTTGGGGAATTTAAATATTAAATAGTATATTCATCACCTGTTTTGAATAAACGGTGAGAGGGATCACTTCTACTATTTTACAGATTAAGAATGCTGGCCAGCATAATACACAGGATTTGTACATGAGTGAATAGGTGATATTGCTGTCTGAGAGAAGCACACAGAGGATTAAGGGGCTAGCTACTAGCTACTGAAATGTTGGAAGTATGCTGTGACTATAAAGGGCAAGCTTCAGAAACCCCTCCTTACTTGCATATACATCTTGTAGTTTATCTTCTGATTGCACCTATTATTTGTGGACATGGATGCATTACTAAAAATTCCTTGAAACATACCTGGTATTTTTATATAATCTTTGGCTTCTAACTAAAAGAAAAGAAAGTAAACCAGATTAATACCTCATTCATAATAGCTGCAGGCTTGGTCTCAGTCATTTAAATTAGCGGTTTTTACTAAAAGATGGAGAGAACGTCTCCCTTCAAAAGGTTGCAATCTTTGTGTTGCATTCTGAAGTCAATTATGGAATATAAGTAAAAGTTACGGTGTGGAAATTTAGCCATAAATTAATGGAATGATTATGAAAATGGAGTCCAGAAAAACTAAACATACTGTCACAAGTACAACAGCAATATATACTACTCACAGGAATAAAATATTTCTCATGAATCCAGTAATTTTTAACTGAGGATATTGTATCTTGTCAAATGTTTTTGGTCATGCAGTGAGTGACCCATTGCGTCATGAAGCTATGAAGTCGTAAGAGTGTGAACTATAGTATCAATATTTCTTAAGTCAAGCTAAATAACTTGCCTGGCATATGGATGTAGTGCAACACTATCACTTTGAATTTATCTCTGCCTTTATAGTTGGGCTGTCTCTCCTGTTATCACTTCTGTTGCTCAGCCTTGGGAATCATGAAACTCAGAAATGGAGTGGGAATGAAGTGTTCTATACAGATTTTGTCAATTGATGACCAGAACTAAATCAATTGATGACTAGAAGTAAATGAAATCTTTTTTTACTACAGCATATCAAAAAAGGAGAAAATGATCCTTTGATTTACATCAGTCATATCAACAACCTACTCTTTTTTTTTTTCTTTGCAATTCCTTCAAAGTGCCAACAAAGATGCAAAGGGAATGAAACATACCTTTGGTTTACCATTAGGCTAGGATATCCTTCTGACCAGCTGCACCCTTTGAGAATGTACCTAGCTGGGTTGGCCAAACAGACAAATATAATGCTGCAGGCTCATTTTCAAAGTGAAACTAGTAAAATTTCTATGGATTATGACATTTGCAGACCATGGAAGGTACACTTAAGTACTTCTGCAAAACATCTGCTTTTAATCTCTGTGATGTTTACAAAAAAATGATTACCAGAGCTAATCTTCAGTTGTTTTCCAGGGATAATCATGATTTAAATGACTGAGGCTGGTTCTGCAACTATTACTCATGCAAAAGTTCCAGTTGAATTCAGTGACATAGCTCACAGATATAAGGATTAATTGCATCAATAAGAGTTTCGGGATTAGGAAACTCTTTTTTTTAGCCTTTACTATTACTTTACTATAGTAAATTATATAATTTACTAAAATTGTAGCCTTTACCCTGAATGGCTATAAAATGATTGTATAGTTCCATCAGCATCAGCAGGAAATACTTATTTTAAATCCATAATCCAACAATCCTTCAAATTCAGAATAAAAATAAAAGTATTTACTAATGCTGTACACACGTTTTCAAGCTTGACTTTGCGAATAAAGTAAGAAGAAATTCTGAAAGTATATGGAATGATTTTGGCATTGATTTGACAAGACTTGAAATATAACAGCTCTGGCAAACATATCCCTACACAGTAGAATTTTTCTCTTTGATTATGTGATTACTGAAGACCAAATAAATATATGTCATCTCTGATGCTCATATCTGTGTATGGCCGATACAATAGCCTCATAAGATTAAAAATAATTTACAGTTTACTATTGTATCCTGGGAGATGAGGGACTAACTTAGGGTATTTATCTAATTTTTACACATGAAAAATATTCCAAGATTCTCCTTCCAATACAATCTACTCTGCTGCCCTCGAGTTTGGAGCCAGCACAACCATCTGCAAATGAGAGGTGTGACTCTCCTATAGGCATTTAGATCAAGGGCTGCTGGAGTGTTTTAAAGTCTTTACCTGTCTTGTCTCTCTAGTCAGCACTAAACCATGATTGCGGCAGAGCACCACAGGAATCACTGATTGCAGCATGAATCTAAAGGTCTAACCTGTCATTACAGTAATTACATCTTTTTCTTTATCTTTCACTTCTCAGCACAAAAAGGGTTTTGTTGACTGAAGGCCAGATTCTTTATGCGACCCAATCTTGTATTTCAGATTAGCTCTAGACTAGAATACTGAGGACATATGGAAGAGGAATCAGGTTACACAAATACCACTGAATTACAATATCACTTACGTCCTTCTCACAGAAAGTATATCCCTGCACATTTTAATGCATGTAGTGCCCCAAGATGTATATAAACTTGAAAAAGAAAATAGAAATTATTTTAATAACCATTAGCTAAAATAGAAAAACAGCGAGGTGCACTGAGGCTCTAAGGAAATGTTCCAATGCATATGACCTTAATATCTTTATAAAACAATTTCTTTTATACACATGCACACACATTAAATACTTTCTGTCTTTTCCTTACAATTCAGTTCTTGAGATTTTTAAAATAGTTAAATTTTCCATCTAATTTTGGCCTTCTTTTTTGTTTACTGTTTTAAAAGATTGAAAGAAGAATGTGAAGGAAATACTGCTGTCACTGGACATACATGGAATGCAAACGCTTTCAAAAGACATAACATAAAATGCATTTCTAACCTGTATTTCAGTTACATTTTAAATATAATATGATCACATTTAGAATGTATGCACTTCTAATGAATGGACACTACTGTTTTCTGGGTGAATGATCAAAAGCAAATACATAAGCACAAAAACTGGCCCATGCAATAGATTTGTCTAAACACCACAGAAAGTTGGCTAGTCATTGACCAACATGACCAGCACAAGGTATTGGAGACATGATCAGAGAAAAATGAAACTACGTCCTACCTCCAGCCATGTTTGTTGCGTTTTCTGTTGCATAACCTGTTACCTGGGCAGCACAACTCTCTACAGCTCAAGGGCTACTAAGTGAATAAACCTGGTTACTACACTCGTGCATTCCACTGTTCAGTTTACCATAAACACAGTTTTCTTCTATACATTCTCCAGCCCTCATGAACTGACTCTGTTTGATATTGGCAGCTTTCACACAGAAATAGGAAAATCCACGGGTTTCTCCAGGTTGCCCACGCATCGGTGCAGCATTACGGTGCTCATGTCTCAGGATACACCATTAATTCCTGCCTCTTGGTAGAAAATTCAGTTTGCTACACTGCACCCACTTTTTTTTGGACAGAAAAAAGCCAGAAGTTGGCATTTTGCTTCTTGTTAATCACTTATTTATTGTATTGCCAATGGGCTTTTCATTTGAACTGAGTGTGCCTACAGAGTGCGGCACATCCTGCTGACAAAAGTGTGAGTTAGAGCTCTAATATTTGTTTACAATCTCAGTGGGAAAGAAATGTGCATGGAAGGCATGGGGCGGGGCAGGGGGGAGCTGGAAGTGAGGGCAAAGTAAAGGAACTGGTCCAATAAAAAGGACAGATGAAAATGAGGAAAAACAAATTGGAAAACATTAGTTAAAAATCAAAATTGCTGATGCAGCAAATTATATCTGTTGATATTTGCTGAATGGAACTGAAGAAAAGAGAGTGATCTGAATTGCTCTGAAGGCCAGTTCTGCCAAGAAGAGGAGGTGCTAGTACACCAACGCCAATTTCCATATTGCAAAATTTGCTGACAATAACTAAAGTTTTGGTGTGGAAGGTCACAGACAGTGCCATATGCCAAGGAAGTCAAGAATGAATACAGAACTGGAGCCAAGCTTCAGTTTTAATAAAAGCTTTGCCTGGCTCCAATTTTAACATAATATCAAGAAAATACAGATGCCAACATGTATTAAACACATCAAAATAAGATAAGTCTTTTGGGCTTGGGACAAGAAAGCTTTGTATCATATTCATTTACCACTCACTGCAAGAAAAGTGGAGCTTCTGTTTGTGTAATAGCTTCTTATTTCCACTAACTTCATAATGTTGGCAGGGCAAGGCATATTCCACACCATTTTATCAGTCTCTTTCCCCCTCATACATGCTTTTCAGACAGGAATATAAAGTAGATGCATTTTTTTGCAGCATCTCATAATTAAATCACAGGTTTATGTTTATTTTGTAATGCTAAGTGCTACACTGAAATGGCATCTACTAACCAAAGAGCAAGAGTTCAGACATGTATGCTGGTTTACTTTAAGTTACAAATTTTGTATTGCGTTTTACTCCTGCAAACTTCTGTAAAGCTGTCAAAGCCGAGAAAAAGAGAGAGAAAGAGTGTATGTCTCACGAGCAGGCATAGCAGTCAGTGGACTGAGGCACTGATAAGAATGTAGATGCTGCTGCAGGGAGCTGAAGAGAAGTAGCAATCCTAGGATTTATCCTGAGTTAGAAGTATGGCGAGCCCGGGCTGTCACAGTCCACTGCTACTGGGGCTTCAATTATCCGGGTTAGCTAACCTCAAAAACATACTCCATACCTACAAAACAGAAGATTCAATCCTGTGCAGTTATTCCAAGAGCAGCTACAACGTTCGCTTTGGATGACAGCCTCACGGAGAAGCACTTGGATTCCATAACTTTGCAGATTTACTTAATTAAAATAAGTTACACTTGTGTAGAAACTAAGGAAGGCTGAGCTGGAAAAAGTACAATTCAAATCTGGTCACTTTTCGCAAATCCAGGTCATACAGGTTTCAGCCAGAATTCAGCAGGGGGATGACAAGTCCAGCCATGACAAAGTTATTTAACTTGTCTTTACAGGAGTTTCCCACAGATTTATAAGCCCCCGTGGAAATAAATTATCATTTTTGCAGTGGGTCTAGCAACTGATGCATGTTGTGTCCATTACAACCATTTTAAGTGAGGGAGCAGTGGAAAAATACTTTCTTATTTACTGATAATAGCAATGATTTACTTGGTAGGAAAGTAGAGGTAGAGAAATACGTAAGTAGCAGGTTTCACTTAACAGCATTTAATATAAATGCCAAATATCATAACATTAGTTTGTAAAATGACAACAGCTACAAGCAAAATTTCTACAACAGGAGATTCAAGGTTTCAGTCCAGTTAATAAATTAATCAAAAATATTATCTGCATGAAGGCAAAATAAAGCCCATATCTTGCATTGGCATATCTAGCAGGAATTTAAAACAAAGGGCAGAGTTTCTTCTTCACTGATTTCTTTCTTGTCAAATAAAACGGCTGCCACTTTTCAATTTCTTATTTTCAAATTGTCCCAGAAATCTATTTTAGAAGCTGGGGAGCGTTTGATTATTTGCCACATCCCAAAACTTGAAGACTGTGACATATTGACAGCTATGGTATTGGAAGATTCATCAACAGAAATTCCTTCACCGGCAAGAGTCAGAAGCCATTGCTAGAAAGGTAATTTTGATTACTCAAATTAACCTTATGGCAAGCAAGCTGGCAGGCTCACATCTACACACACTCATTACAGCTTGCAGTTAATAGAAATGGCTGAGCAGTGGCAAGGCAAAGCACCTAGCTCTACAAAATACATTTATTAACTTTATCTAACTGGGAAGTACAGTGGTAGAACTCATCTTTCCAAGTCTTAAGCACCACTAGTCATCTTCTTTTTATTTTCATCATTACTACACACTTAGACCATGGAAATATGGCAGCAGGAATGTCCCAAGAGTGGCAGTGATTGCCCCTAATTGGCCAGAGTCCAGCAGGCTGCACGAATACCCATCTGTGCTGCAAGAATGCCAAACAAAAAAGAAATGTGAAAGTCATAAAAGATGCTGAACAAGTGACAGTTCTGTTGAAATAAGAACTTGTTCTAGCCATTGTATGAAATTTTTCTGCTCCAAACTCCTCTCAGCCCAGCTGACAGTGTCAGAAACTGCAGCTCTCAACAGCCATTTTTATACATATATTAAAGAAGGTGCTGTATGACGAAATGTGCTATAAAAATGTGAAATATCACTATGGCATACTCCACTTAATTAGAACAGAGAACGTTAGGATGGAGGCTTTATAGGGAACTTTCCCATGAGAACAATTAAGATTAATTACAACAAACTGTGATAAGTGCTATTAACTGAATAATATTAACATAGGTTTGGTAAAGAAGCTTATATAGTTTTATCTAAAAACGACCAGTATAAAATTTAACCCTTGTCTTTCAATGTGCATGTTACCATGCTAAGAAAAAACAATCTATCTTCTGGGATACTCCATGGGCCTTAGTCAAGACTGGCTGTCTTACCGTTGATTTGCTCATGAGCAACTAGCTTTTGGGGATGGCCAGTCAAGTCTCCAAGGGCAGAAGTTTTGAAGATTAAAGAGGCTTAATTTCACTGATATTATCCTCACTATCTCTTAGCTAAATTTTCCTTTAGTTAGTTTGCATGCTTTTTGGAACAAGCAGGCAAAGACAATGTAGAAAATGAGACACAACTGCACATTAAAAACCTCTGAGGTAGTTTAAGAGTAAGCTATGGTAAGAAAAACAAATTGGGTACATTTCCAGCATCTCAATCAGCGAGATTTCAGGGATGAAAAGTTCTGTTGAACTATATTTTCATGTGTGAGCACAGATGCAAGAAAATACGAAGTAGTAAAGCTTCATCCTTTTAAGTTTCTGAAATGATCATTTTAATACTTCTGTTATTTCACATTTATGTTTTAAGTGTTATTAGTTTTGTGCCCCAAACCTTGAAGCAGTATTCTAAATTACCACTAAAGAAATTGGATACTAATGTTTAATATTAAATGCAGTTTAATATTAAATTTTCCACAGTTTGAGACTGATCATAGTAGAATGAGAGATCTAGAATTTGGAGCCAAAAGGTTAAAGCATTGTTGGTTTCATACTACCAAATGGTAGTATGGAAACCAACTTTGATATACAAAATGGCCACTTCACTCTGACAGAAAATTAATCTACCATATCTATCTCTGAAAGATCCAAAATGTACAGTTACATTATTTGATTTATAGGCATTCTGTTGTTATGCATATTTTGTTATTAAAGAAAATCCTGAATTGCTAACATTGTAAAATAGAAATAATTGCAAGAGGATTTAACTACAGCTAATTGTATCACTATCCACATCTTGTAAAACCTAATCCTGTGAAAGGTTACTAATGTGAATATTCCTATTTCAATATAATTAGACCTATTCATATGATTAGGCACTCCCTGCAGAATTGGAGCTGAAGTCTTGATCCCGCATATTCTTGAAGACAATGATGCTCTGCATGAATGCAGCAGGCTGTCTGTAGGCTGCCAAGAAACTGCAGGACTGGAATCTAAATCTGGATAATTAATCCATCATTCTTTGTACTTGAGATTTTGAGTTTAGTCAGTTACTACATACTGAAAAAAAACCCCACAGTTCAATATTTACACTGTGTTAACATAGTAAGAATGACTTGTAAATGAAGAAAGAAATGGCTGAAACAATATTCTCGAGCCCATCCCTAAGCTTAAGTAAATAACAAATGAGACCAAAAAATTGTTTTGGGAACACTGAGAGAAATAAATGAAGAAAAAAGTGTTCCTTGTTAGCTTTGAGTCAGTATTTGTTATTGCAATATATTTCATGTAGGAAAGGAAACTTTCAAGAACAATCTATGTGCATATATATGCAATTTTCATTTTAAGACTCGAATGGCAATGTAGATAATTAATTCTTGTCACCATACAAAAAAAGTAACTGCAGATCTCATTTCTTACCCTATAACCCTAGCGCAAAATATTTGACAGTATTCTTGAAAGCTGATGCAGAATGAGGCTGAAGGCCTTCAGATGATTTCAGGCTTAAATTTAAATGTTGAAGAAGTTTTCTTTCAAATATAAAATTTCCCAATATCAATCTAATTTTTTCTACTGTTAGCATTTTAAAAGTACATATCTCTTTCAAAGTTCTTGCTATTGGAGAGTGGAAACACACTTACTCTGCTAGGGATGAAGGGAAAACAATGTGCAAGTACATCAGGTCAAATTATAAAGACATTTCAACATATATATAGCATCTAAAACATCATTATTCCACCATTGCTGAGAAAGCATTTAAAGCTACACTGTGTTTTAAGAATCTATGTCAAGGAAAAAAAAAAGCTGCTTCAAAAAATGAAAGTACTTTATGCAGGAAGTATAGAAAAGAAAATGTTCTCTTTTTTCCCCAATGGTATTACTCTAATTGATTTAAAATGCCTCGAATATTCTGAATATTGGTGGTATTTTAGGTAAGATTGCAAAAAAAATTACCTATGAAAATAGGCTAGGGACTTGCATGTGGCCTGAGAGAAATATGCCTTAATGTTCTGCTGATATTTAAGCATGAGAAATGCAGATTAGAAAATGTGATAGTAGGTAAGTAATGATGAAAGTACTTCATACCTTCCTATGTAAGAAATTAAATCTTAAAATGGTCACAAAAGCTCTAAGAACACAAGTAGAAAGAGTGCATAAAGAATATAAATGTGCTCTTATTTTTTTGCTTTGCACCAGTTTCAGTGTGAACAGGTATGAAGCATCAGAGCAGAAAGTGCTTACATTTTAACGTGACCCTGCTCCAATAGAGGATGAATACTCTGATTTTCAGTGAAGTGAGGCAAACTACAAAAGACAAGGTGCTAGTTAAGTACAAACAAATCCCTAAGAACTATATCCCTTCCCTCCCAATATATTATTTACATTTTCTATGAAACATTTAATGAATTGTATTGCAGAATACAGAAGCCAGAAAAGGATCTATCCCTTTGATTTTTATCCCTCCCTTTGAAGCACCCCTCCTAAGTAGGGAGTCTATTATATAAAAAAAAGCACATTTCAGTAATATTTTGTAAGTCACAACTTGCTAATTTCACTCATGAGCTAACACTTTAAGGTAGTTTACAGGATTCAGAGACTGAGTAATAATTCAAACACTGTTGGACACTCACAACTTGTAGCTATTATCTTCCATTCTTTCTCACCTCTATTTTCAGTAGGATGGATTTTTATTCTTCTTTAGTGTTAACACTTTTCTCAGAAGACAGCCCCCTAAGGCATGCTAGAAACCTAATCATACAGATAATATACAGATAAAACTCCGGTTTTGTATTTTGAGTACTCATTCCCTGTCATCCACAGTGAAAGTCCTAATGGACTATGAAAGCTATGAGTGAATTATGAACCAACCCAAACAATTTCTCCCTACAAGTTTGATGTAAACAGTTACAATTCTATTCACCACAACCAACAGGTACACTACCCATGAATAGAATATCATAATTTAGTCATAATACGTACCTTCAAAGTAACATATTGTAACAACCACTCTAAGCCATGTGAAACACACTACAGCTGATTTTCATGAACGTGGAGCACCCAGAGCAACAAGAGAATTCAAATCCAGCTTCTGGATACCCAGAGCCTCTGGAAAACAGGCTCCTGAGTCTAGGGAGGCCACCCTACCCTCATTAAGGTAGATGAGACACTACATAAAAACAGATGCTATCTCAGTTATGTTAATGCAAGAAAGGAAAATGACTCAGCTGCAATATTTTGTTTTGTAATTTGCCATTACTCTGTGCTTTGCAAGTTCTATTTCCACCATATTTTCTCCTGAGACTGTATCTTAAAATGAATGTCTCTAACGTGAGCTTATATCTGTTTCCTTACTTTGGGAGTTTCTTGACTGAGGATGGTATATGAAGAACATGCATTAATAGTAGCTTTGCCAATTGTCTCTGTTTGCCCTTGATTGTAATTATCGCAATGACGTGGGTTTTTCAGAGATGTGCACAATATAGGTGAATAAATAATGCTGTATCTTAGAATTTCTTTCAACTCTTGTCCTACAGTCCTATGTTGAAGCAGTTCAGCATGCAAGGAGATTTTCTCACGTTCAATACAACACAGCAAATCAGGAAGTCGGAAACAGAAAAATTTGATGCTGAAGCATAACAAAGATACAAGCAACTGATTCATTTCTTCCAAGAAAAAGTCTTGTACACAGCTTTCCATCAACACAGATACAGAAAGAGGGTAAACATTGTTTTGGGGGATTGCATTTATCCAATTCCTCATGGAAGGCTCAGACGCAAAGGGCTAGAATGAGCTCTGCTAACGTGGTCTGAGAGCCATTCAAGACTGTTAAAGATTGCTTTATCAGGCTTACTGCCAGACTGCCTTAGAGCAGACTGCTAGGAAAGGTAAGGACAACAGGAACAGGAAGGGTGACATGCGACAAAACCAGCTTGCCTGAAAATGCTGTGATGTGGTGGTGCGGATGTATACATATCAAAGCATCTGGTCGAGTAGAGCAAAGTGACTTGAAAAAACTCTAGGTGCCTCTCTCCATTTAGACTTCCTAGAACTGCCAAGATACTACATGTAGTTCTTTTAACCTGTCTGCTTTATAGGTCCATGCAACAAGAAGATGACCAAGATTAGGACAGTAGATTACATAAACCTGAAAAGCTACTGACACCAAGAAAAGGACTAAACCTATCCACTCTCTGCACAGAAAAATGCATAATGATAAGGAATAAAAATGAAATTTATTATGTATAATGCATTAAACTCTAAGCAACAAGATATATTTCTTAACATCCTTTTCTATTTTCTTACTTTTCTTATTTAATTAGAAAAAGGTGATAGCATGGTCCCAATTAATTATTTATAAACATTTGTAGAGAAAAAGTATATGCAAAAAGCAGTATTTTAATTTGTAGGAGGCTTGTATGAGAAACAGTATTCCATCCCAGGAGAATTAGATAATTTCCTTTGTGGTGGAAATAAATAAATAATAATGTCTTAAAGCACTATAAAATTATTTTTATACTTTGACCTTTGCAATATTTTTTGTATAATTTAGTAAATATTTACATCATTTTCAGGCAAATCATTTATCTAAAGATTATTGATATTATGTCAACTACTTTCTAAACTTTAAATAAAATCTAATCGGGGAGACAAGAAAGTCAGCACTTTTCCAAACATCTGGTTTGATGAGTCAACATTTTCTAACAGAAAAAGGCTTCATCAGAGTTACATGTCAATTGTAATTTGCACAGCAACTGAACTTTTACTACTTAGTGCTATTAGTTCAATAGCATCAATACAGCTTTGAGACTGAGAAACTAAATTCTAATACCTCATTCATCAGTGTAAATAATCAAAACCTTGCTTTAAGAGGAATCTTTCATAATCACCTTCAGACAAAACCGCATACAAGTCTTTCCTGAGTGAAGAATTTTGCCTACAGAATCCATTTCTGCTGATGATGTGCGCAAGGGAAAATCAGAGACTCCTACCAGACCTCAGGTGGAATTTATAGCACTGGTATTCAGGAAAATGTAATTTTCCTCCTGTAAACTGAGTAAGTTTTATCTGGAGTCATAGAGAAACAGTAACAAGGCGCTGCATGAAGCCAATTTCACAATCATTTTTCAGAAAGATACTCTGTCCATACTGTTATGAATTCATTGGAGTCCCTCATAATTAAGGCAGAAGACAAAGGCAAAACTTTCTTTTATCATCAAACCAACTTTTCAGCCTTATTTCCAACACTGTCAAAAATTGTTTTATAGACAAACATTTCTGAGGGTTGGAGATTTTTGTTAAAGAAGATTTAAGTAGCTCTTATAAGCTGTTAATGAAATACACAAGCAGAACCCTGTGAATTCCAAAACTTTGCGGTTACTTAAATTAACCCCCCCCCCCCCCCCCCCCCCAAAAAAAAATCCCCAAAGCAGGTTTTTAACTGTTTTCAATGGGTGACTATTTTGGCTACTGTGAGATATCAGATGCATGAGGAAGTATTGCCAGAAAGAAATTTGAGGGATGATTTCTTCTCCCATCAAAACATAAAAAAAAATCTAAAATGCTTATGTCAAACTGCTCCCCGTAGCTATTCAGAATTTTTTTTACTGTCTAGTTTCCTCTTCACGTACTTGGACTTTTTGGTTCATTCCCTAACTTGCCTGCAAAGATCTTTGCTGTTTCCCTTCTACTTTTATTTTTTCCTTTCCATTCTTCTTTTCTTGGCTCTTTCTGTGACTGCGATACCTCATGATGTCTTCTAGCATGGAGAAGGAAGATTAGCAACTAAAAATACAAATGTCTGACGTTATGGAAGATGTCCACATGCAGGAGATTTTAATTTTTAAATCGTTTAATATTGTCTTTAAGATAAGCTTAATTTGATTAGCTCTATGCATATTTCAACACATATTATTTTTAAAACATTCTCAATGGCTGTTATTATTTTTGTGCCAGACAGCCTTCTATTATGCCTAAGTTAAAATTAAGTTACTGAAGACAAAATTGCTAAATGTTGTGGGCACCGTGAGCTGCCCAACAGATATTACGAGCACTGTGATGTACCTGGCAGACGTTACAGAGCTGGTGGAAGGCTCCGCAAATATAACCCCCGTAGTCTCTGCAGATATTAAAAGCAGCGTCAAGGTATTGGCAGTCATTACAAACCTTGTCAAGTGTTCTGTGGACTTTATAAATAGCACTGAGAACTAGATGAGGATTATAAATTCTGTATCAGAGGTGTCGTAAGGAGTCCTATTAGGAATTAAAGTATGAAATTCTGAGAAATTACTTTCATTTCTTCTGTAAAATTCACAGGCTCATATTCATTGGCAACCTGGAAATACCAATGAACAGTCCTTAATCAATTCCTCTGATCATTCCAGCTTTTTCAGAAGATGGACTTTTCCTGCTGGGAAATGGATCTCTATGAAGGTGCCCATGCTGGGTGTCTACAAAATGTCAGCTTGATATTTGAGAAGTATTGCAGATTTTCAAAAGTTCAGTAATACGGGCTACTGGAAACCTCTCTGCCTTTCTCTCACAAGAGCTCATTCCATATCTGCCTCCAGACAGGTATCTGTGTTTCCTTAACAATTCAGCCGATGGACCATCTGTAGCTGGTATTCACATCCTTTCACATCTCTTCCACCACAAACCACATTTTTTGTTATTACTCCAGTCAACTCTGATCTCCCTTCTGCTATAAATGTGTTAGCAACACACATCATTCCTCTTGTGGTTATTAGGATAAAAGTGTGACTTTCTTTTTGTTTCCGTAAGACATTAGCAAAGGCACCATCCCAGCAATTTTCTGTCATTCACGAAAGTCAAAGATTCAAAGATTCTGTGATTAATCAAGTATGTGTGAAATTATACTTCTGATTATGGAATCTTAGGCAATGAATTTTTTTTTTCTCTGCAATATGTGATACTTTTAAAATCTCTGTTTTAGTCTGCTCTTTGCTAGACAGTGTTCAGTGTGAGATGAGATTTCCTTACTCATTCTTTTTTTTGTTTGTTTCCTTCCTCACACCATATCCATCATGTTTGCTATGGTGAAAAAATCTTTTCCAAAAGGTGATTCACTTAGAGATCTCCAAATACAGAATTCACCTAACTGAAGCTTACTGTAAAAATTCTATTCATCACCAGGACGCAGTGCTAAAATGTATAGTTACAGGTTTATAAAAATGAAAAATACAAGAATGAAATCTGACATTTATGCCACACTGTCAGAGATATAACTTGAAAGGAACATTCTATAAATTCCTGTAGGAATCCTCAGTTTTATGCAGTATACAATGTAGAGCTACCATCATGGGTTAATGTTTTAAATCATAATTGCATGTTACCTAATATATAGACAGAACAGCGGTGTTCTTGCAAAAAAAATTAAAAATTATATATATATATATAATTTTGTGTGAAATAAGAAACGGGGGTTTTTCCCCTTCTCTTTCAATCTTAGTTATATTTTCTGTGCCATATACCTGAATTTCTTGTGCCTATAAGCAAGTCAGATTTATTACTTGGGGGGGGGGGGGGCATAATTTCTGTTTTTTAATATTTTCTCTGGATTCTACTTCAATTTGTAATGTTAAATGAGAGTACAGCTCACCACATATCAGCTGATTTTCCTTCAGGTTACGAAATGACAGTCCTTGTAAAGCACTGGGGTAAGCGCAAACTGTTTCCTCCGCTATTCGAACTGAAGCATTTCTGGCCCATTGCAAGACCCATTTTAGATTACAGTCACAGATGAGTGAATCAGTGTTGAAATGTCTAGAAAGGCAAAGAAAGATCACAATTGGTACACATGCAATTTTCATAAACCTACTTTCTTCTGTTAGATTCAAATTACCGAACTCCAAAGAGAACTAATTCTAGATAGATGCATAACTATGGATATATAATTATAGATTTATAATTATAAAGATACCCTGAGACAACTAATACGCATTGTCCCGCTGTTAATGACTTCCAAGACAGTATGCCAAAATTCTGGGTTTAGTTACAGAACAGCATCACTGACTACTGAATCAAATTTGAGTATGTGCTACTGTAGAAAGTCATACTGTAACATACTTTCACTTACTAAAAACCTTTTTAAGTAGAAACTTGACCATGGAAGCATCCAGTATACACTTCCAAATCTCAGAGAGGTACACTTAATATAAATAACTGGGACTTATTGTAATTGCAGGAAAAATATTTAACATTAATGTTTTTGTGTATTTAGACTTATTATATGATGTAATGCATGAAAACATGGAAAGGTATAAGATCATAAAGGACAAAAAACCAGGCATGCTAGTCAGGATAACAGACTGGGCTAGTTAGGAGCAGGATCAAGTTGTCAGTGCTATCTATTTCATTGGGACAGGTAGAAGGTGGCAGCTCATCAAAAGTAAGACAGACATTGATAACAAAACACTGCATGTTTTTCATTTGGAATGCATTGCTAGAAACAATCCTGTTTGAATTAATATTCAATTCTGCTATGTTTATTCTAATGTCTTTCTTGACTATTTCAGATTTCTGAACGTAGAGAATGATACTTACAGTGCTTTCAGAGCTATCAGCTCAGAAAAAAGTCCATTCATGAGACTTGAAAAAATATTCCCTGACAAATTCCTAGAAAAAAATCAATTTACAGTCATTTATAACAATTACAAGAAAACAAAATTGTTATAGAGTACAATTTACCCAATGCTAATTAAGAAATATCACTTTCTTCACAAAAGTAAAAACATTTAAATTTGTACATTGCTTTTTCGTAAATGACAGCAATTTTCAAATCAAATCATACACTTTTACTTCGTTTATTTTCACAGCAGGTATACATACAATTCACTTGGTCTAATAAACAGGAATATTTCTACATATTTAATAGAAAAGAATTCTAGAAGATAATACTCTAGAATTCAAGTGAAGACATTCATACAATGATTAGTCAGTGAGACTTATGTTGTATTTTTATAGTATATGTAGAATGTCATTTCAAGGTAAAGAAATAAAATCTGTGTCTTAATTTAGTAATGCTCAGAAGAATTCAAGCAATTCCTTAAAACAGTAATGAGTTTTCAAAGTAACTACATGAACAGTTTTATTACAAAGGACTTTAACAAGCTGATTTTTCCCATCCTTAAATTAAGGACATTTCCATTTTAACTACTGTTTTACTCTTTCTTGTCTTGATGGCTGAATGGATTAGGCTGAACACTTGCAAACAGACGCAATTTAATTTTGCCTGGTTTAACAGTGCCTTAATAGGATAAAAGGTAAAAGCTTAATATCAGGTAATACTGTCATTTTCTATACCAGTAAACTGAAAAATTAGTGCAGTATCCAAGATTAACATTTCATAGCATATAAATTACCTACTTTTAAAATACTGATATATGTTCCTTTCTATCCAGTGCGTGAAGCCTACATGTCTGAATTCAAGGATGGCTACAAAATTCCAGCTATCAGTGAAATTTCAGATCTCTTTACTGGAGATTTGTTGTTAGATATAGAAAAAAATGTAGACTGGCAAAGAAAATGGTTTCATTACTTTTTCGTGAAAAGGGATGTTTTTATAACTATTGATTTTACTTCTCTTATGACTACAAAGTAAAGAATGTATACAAAAATGAAGATACAAATTCAGATCAGGAGAAATGTTCCACCAGTGAGAAATCTACCAAACTGCAAAAGATCTGAACCAGTGTCATAAAGTAAGTAAGGAAGAACAAAAACCTCAAGAACCATGCTTTCTATAGAAACCTGTACAGATACATATGGATCAATGAATTCAAGAAAGAAGAAAATATTGCTAATTTTTAAATTACTGTAAGAAAGTTATGGAGCATTCTTGAAACAATAAGTAATCTTATTTTTTTACACAATTTTTCATCACTGAAGTAATGAAAAAAAAAGAAAATCAACTTCGAACACTTCAAATTTTCATGGTAGTTTAAAGCAAAATTCTACTAATACAGAAAAATAAACTGGCTTAGCAATGTTAAGTGACATTATTTCTCATTATATTGAGTGACGACAAGATGTGTTGATATAATTGAACTCATTGTTAAGATCTGGTTTAACAGTGCACCATTGATATGGTTGTGCAAAAGCTCTTGGAAATGGAAGGGCTTTCAAGTATCTCTTCAAGTGTGGGTATGTCTAAAGGTGGAAACGAATGTTTGCTTGTAGCAACCCATTTCTATACCTTTAATATTTTTTATTTATCAACAAGAGCTAAAAGTAGTGAGCATTTCACAAAGACTTAGTTACCTCTTTACTTAAAATTAAATGGATCTACTCATGTGCTTATCGGACATAGACCCTGACAAGGCACATGCTGAAGCAGCTCAGTGAACTGGGATGTTAAACGGACTAAATCAGAACCTGTTAACCCTGACATTTACACTGAAGTAAATCAGAAGTGGTTCCACTAATATGAAAGCAGGTACAGTAGTATAAACTTACTGACAGAGGACAATCGGGCTGAACTGAAGGACAGGGAAAGCAATCTGCCCAGCCTTGTAGGGCTGGCAGCCAGAAAGCAGAAATACAGGGGTTTTCTTTTCTCTGCCTTACCCCACTGCAGTACGACAACATTTCTGATCTGATGCAAATCCCAGCTCTTCCCTTAAATAGCTAGCCAGGCTTCACACAGCAAAATAAACAGAACACCAAGTCTGAAGTTTGGTAATTCCATTTGGACCAAAGGAAGGCTCTATGTCTGGTCAATATTTTAGGAAACAGAGAAAAACTGTAAGTCATGACCACGGCTGATGTAGCAGGGCTCAGCAGATGTACGGTAGCTATGCATCCACCAGTGATGCCCATTCCATGTCTACTGAATCTATGCACTTTCCATAGGTCCTGCCAAATCCAACAAGATATCTCATCAGAACTGATCTAAACTGTGTTAACCTAAAAATTTCTGATTCGTGTTCCATTTACAGATTTTGAGTTTCTTTTTATTGTGACAGAGAATTATGTAACCCTTTTCTTCAGTGGTTTTGCCAAGCGCTGGAATAATTGTTCCTCACAGTTCAAAAGCCAGTACAAAGCCAGAAAGCCAATTTTTCATATTGTTTCATATTCTTCTGGCAATGACCTGGTTTGAAGTTTCCATATTAGTACTAACAATTAGCAAACTAGAATCATATTCACAGGGCTGTATAAGTCATAAAGCAATACATTTCTGTGACCAAGAAACACATAATTACAATATTTGGATCTCCAACAGTGGGAATAGCTTGTTCTCTAACAAAACTTTCAGAAATCTTCTTAAATCACCCCAATAACACGTGCATTTCTGAGCTACATATCTGCAGCACCCTGCAAATGCCTGGTTCTGTCAGTTCACATAATTTATGTTATATATTAAAATATCTCCAAATGCATAATGTTGTGAAATTCCTCCATTTTAGATATCCTAAGAACCCACTCTAGCTTGATTTAAAAGGACATTTGTTCTAAAAAGAACTGTATTGCCTAGTTTGCAAACATTTCAAACATAACAAATTAATGCACTCCAAAGCCGATAGCACTTACTATGCCATTAACTTACTCCATTAACAGAAAGATGTGCTTTCTGTTATATCAGAGGTAAAACATTTCAGTCTTACATATAAGGTCCTACTCTTATTTTTTTCATATACCAAATACTCTTGTGCTTTTACAGAAATTAATAAAACACTTTTGCCAAAAGCTTTAATATAAATCACAAATGCCATAAAACAGTCAAAGGGAGTTACGTGTCTCAAAGGACCATTCTGAGGTAAAATATAGGTAGAAGCAGGAGAGTATGAATATGAAGAATGCTTTACTCTTATAAGCAGTATTAAAAAGCAAAAGCTGAATTCAACGGTGAGAGATTGATCTTCTGTACAAAAAGACTAGGATAAGAGGGGTGAAAAATGACAACAGAAATACAGAGAGGGCAGGTTACAGTGCCTATTTTCTTGATGTTGCTAAAGTGGGGTGTGTTTGATTCACTATGTTACTGATTTTGTACTTTATTTCTGGCACCATACAAAGTGATTAGTTGCTTCAATGACAGCAAGAAAGTCACACAAGAATTTATGGTATAATATTATCATACAGCTAACTGCTGCTGATGATTCAGAGGCAGGATGAAGAATAAATCAGATATACTTTAATCAAACAATTGGAAGTAGGGAGGAAGGTCTGTTTTGAACTTCCAAAAGGAAGATCCAGCAGTAGCTGCCTGTTGAAACAGATTTAAGGTTACAGCATGTCAGAACCTGAAGAGCTCATTTATGGGGGACTAAAGAAATTAAATCTGGTATATCAGTACAGTGGCACCATCCCAGTATCCCACAGCTCTTGATATTTAGATTAAATATAAACAGAATTAATATGGATGGCAGCTCCATTACCTAGCAGAAATATATTTGCATACATAATTCTGGAACAAAGCACTGAAACACGGCCACTGAGGGGCCAAAGGAGATTTGGAAGATCTGTTGCATTCAATTATGTCACTCCTAGTTAGAATACGTACACCTCATCACAGCATAAACACAGCCAAAGGGTAATATATAAGCCAAAAAAGTTAAGCTAATATCTTAGAAGACATAATAAATCTTGTCTTATACTGTCTGAGGCACTGTCAGCTGCATCTGTCATATGATGTGAAAGCATTTTGGAATCATTTCCCTGAGTACAAATCATCAAATCCAAGAAGGTGTAAAAATTAGATCAGTCTCAAGGAACAGAATCACAACTCACTGGCTGCAGTAATTTCAGGAGCTGTGTGAAGTTTTAGATGTCATTAGTAACTTGAAATTCAATTCCTATTCACTGAAATATACATCCTGACTGCAATCAGAGTAAAAGTCTTCTTTTCTACGTTATCAAGAGGCTTCCAATTTTTTGTGATTTCTGTATGTGTGCATGTTTTCAAAACAATACTAGATGATGCTACTAATTAATTGTTTCTTAATTCAAGAATCCTGTAGGTTGTCCTGTTCTAATATAGACTGCACAAAACCAGCAAGCCCTCTGAAGTGTGCTTGCATTATCCCTGAAAGCTCAGGCATTTCTCATCCTTCATTTTAGTGAAGTATTTAAACACACCTTTACCCTACTCAGTTTAGATATATGCATCACATCATTTGGTTAAACATCCTATGCCGGTTTGGGCCTAGAGCTGATTTTTCAGCTCTAATTCCATTTTTTCAAACTGAATTAGACTTACAAGACTGAGTGAAACACACTGCGTTATTTTGTTTCACCTGGTATTTGTGCTTGTAAACAGTATAAGAAAATCTCATCTCTGTACTTCACAGAAGGTGCATGAAAAGATTTATGTCCTTTGCTCCTTCCAGTGGACTCATGGCTCTCCCTACTGGTTTTGATAACAGCCTGCAAAGATCCTTCTGTACTTTGTCTCTGCTAACATAACACAGGAGAGCTCTAATTACCACAATCAACAATTGCATAAATCAACACATATATATATATATCTTTATATGGTTCCTTCAGTAATCTAAACCACACTTGATGGCTCTGAAACCAGTTCCATGTTTAAGAACTTGTCATCTTTTCGTTGCTACAATTATATACACTGACGTTACAATTCAATTAAAACACAATTCAGAGGTATCAGTAGCAATGGAAAGGTGACTTATTGTATTTTAAACATGTTTAAAAAGTTGGATTCTAGGAAGTTTTTATGAACTTCTAAGGGGAAAAAAGTTAGAAAGTGTTAGAAAAGTACCACGTGGCATTAGTTTGCAGTCAACAACCAACCATCAGTTCTTACACCAGATCAAACTGAGATCCCAGCTCAAATAATTACTATCAGGATTATGTCATTATATGAGATTTCCAAGACTGAGGAACAAATCATACTATGAATGGCAGGGAACAGTTCCTATTGATTGAGATTGTGGTTGTATTTCTTCACAAAATAATCACCGACCTGACAAGAGTAATGGTACTCTTGGCTTTGGTTTGGTAAGGAGGACAGACTCTATAAAAGAGAGTCATAACTTTTGACATAGCAATCATGAACGGATTTACTTCAGATGAAAGGGGAATTTAGACTTGTCCACTACTATGCCTCTAATTTCCAAAGGACAGACTTTTGAAAATAAAAAAATAAAGTAACTAGTGAAGAACTACTAAAGTATGTGAACTGGAATGCAGGATGGCCCCATTTGTTAAGTCAATAGTAGAAAGGCAATTTAAAACCCAAATAATAAAAATGGAAGATAGACTAAATGGATAAATAACCAAATCTTAAATCTTGAAGAAAATAATTCAATTTTTAAAAAGATCAAACAAGTAGAGATACTATAATGTAAAGGAAAAGGTTAGCAAAAAGACAGGAAGCATAGAGGGACAATGAGAATTACCAAAAATTAGGTTAAACTTTGGGAAGGATACTTAAACAAGGTGCAAAAGACACTTTAACAATAGTACTATATTATAAGTAAGAAATGTAGAAAGAGTAGATATTGCCTAAATATATCTCATTACTGCTATTTTCTATTCTGTTCAGTAAGGTTGGTCATTCAGATTATAGCTATTTATGGGAAGAGAATACACTAAATTTTGGAAAATATCTTTCCCAAGACCACCTACAGTATAACTGCTGATCTACAGAACAAGTTAAAAATCAAAAAAATACCTGGGCAACTAGATGCCTTCTAGGCTAATTCCACTCACATGAAAAACACAAGTATAAATATTAATGGTTTTCTCCTGCTTACGTAGCATCATGTTAGATATATACGAAAATCAAGAAATAATTTTCCATGTCTAGAAAACTAGTGATCTTTTTACATGATACATGATACATCTTCAACAGATGCATACTGGGTTTTTCCCCTCGTTTCTTATTTGCCAATTTTTTTCCCCATTTTTCTTTCTTTCAAAACTCACTCTGTTACTGCATTAAATACGAGGCCAAACTAACAGGTCTACAGTTAACAGAATCATCTTTTTTTTCCACTGTCACATGGACATAACATCCATAAAAGCGTGAAGAACCTGGCGTTAAGTGCATTTATTGTAAGACACTAAGATAATGGACAGGATAGAAAAGAGCGGAGTGAGACATTACTGGTGTTCTGCAGAAACTGCCTTGTGACTGATTGTATTTAGTGGTTTCACTAATGACTCTGGCTCAGAAATGTAAGCATATGAAAATGAAATCTGGTAATAACAAAACCAAGGATTGGTCAATATTAGGAGAACTATCATACAAGAAGAGGTGAACATTCCTGAAAATGAGAGGTCTAGTAATTTCATTAAATAATACTATTCAAAGTGAAAAGTGTAACAAGAATGTCACTTGAGAATTAAGCTTAAGAAAGGTCTAATTCAGATTTCTGCTATAAACTGGGGCCTCAGAAGGAAAACAATACAGAAAGCCCTGGATCTACACCCACTTGGAAATCAAAGTTAGGAAAATGTAAATATTTACTTAGGACACACAAAAAGACTAGCTGCAAGAAAATACAGTGTTAATGATAGTGTAGAGGGAACTGGTGAGACTTTCTTCTGATCTACATGCTCAGAAAAGATTCACCAACACTGGGACAGGTACAAAGGTTACTAGAATGAGCCGGGATATGGCAAATCTGTTTTACAAAAGGAAACTGATTTGATCAGCCTGATAATATGCACGCTGAACACCTGCAGTTATGTCTTTTTCCGACATCTGTGGTATCAGTGAAGGATGTGGAGATATACTGCCATACTCTTTCCTGGTCTTCAGAGGAAAGGGATAGTACAGTCAAACACTGTCGTAGAATGAATGTTGTACCCTCGCTGTGAATGAATTTCTGTTCCTTACCATCACAAGACCGAAGTTCAGTGTTTAACCTCTAATTAGCTTTTAAGATGGAGTCTGGAAAATTTAAGAATGGAACTTTAAGACATGTTTTCCTGAGAGAGCAGGGATTTGAACAGTTTCTGTTGAGGTTGTTCCTAGCATCTAGAAGCACCTTCTATTTAGTAAGGTGACTTCACCATTTTGAATTAAACATACTTTCTATGGTAATCTGGCTATATAGTCACAGTCATGTTCACTGTGCACAACAAAAGGAGACCCAGCAACCCTCAACAGATGAGTTGGGCTTGCCCGATTTGGCAATTCATCTGAGATGAGTAAAAAGAGATGCAGTCTGTACCTGTTCACCAACATGCTATCAAGGCTCTTCCCATCATCTAGTCTCACTTGTTTTCATCAGAGAATATTTGGCGTAGTTACTCTCATTAATGTGATCAATAAGCATGCCAGATTTCAGCCTTTTACCTGGTGTCATCGTGACCTCTTGGCAAATCTTTCTAGAAAGTTTTCCCTGTTTTTCCAAGGAAATGCCAGAACTGGCTGGAGAGGAAGGAAATAAACTATGAGATATGTAACACACTATGGTGCAGTATAGGAATTTATTTCATTTTCAGGAATGAAGGCAGATCTGAATGAAGATACAGAGCTCTCCTGGGTCTGGCCAAATGTCCATTTAAACCAGCACCCTTCCTGTGAATTGTCCCTTTCCCAGCCAGGAAAGTCACAGCCAACTTACTCATTCCTAGTATTTGCCTATGCTGTACCACACCTTTGGCCATTCCTTTTCATCCTTCTCTGAACCTTTTCTAGTTTTGGTCATCTTTTTGATATGAGCAGACTGGAACTGCCAACAGTATTAAAAATGCAGGTTCTTTGCTTTTTTCCCATAGTACAATGGAAGTTCTCCAGTCTGTTCTCTCTTCCTTTAATAATACTTTCTAATTTTTTTTCTAAATGATACTGAGCACGGAGCAGATATTTTCATGGCATTATCCACTATAATCTCAAAACATCTTCCCTGTGATTTAATGGTTAGCCCAGAACAGATTGGTTTTTCTCCTTTGCATCACTTAATATTTATCTATATTAAATTTCATCTGCCATTTTACTGCCCAGTCATGGAGTCCTGCACATTACTCCTGTCCTTCTTCAGAATCAACCCTTGCCTCTAATTCTCTGGGTAACTTAGTTTCTACTAGCAAACTTTGTCATTGCACATTTTATCTCTTCTTCCAGGTCATCTGATTCTCCCTAAAACTGAACAGCCTGGGTATACTATCATAATCTCATGTTTTCTGAGTGCTCTTTCTAGAATAGCCTGATAATCTATTGATCACACAGGCTCTCTGGCATGCTTATGGATATGCAAGTTGATTGCTTTGCTCCCTAGAGCATATTCCAGTGCAGTTGCATATGATAAACTAATGACTCAGAAAGTACTATGACAAATAAAGTGTACAACACAGCACCTTAAACAGTCTCAAATTGATTCTTCTGTAGCAATTTGAACTACCCTGATGTTCTAAATTTACTTGATGCTTCATACATTTTTTTTCTCAGTATATGCTTACTTTTTTATGTAATACATTTCAGGAGAAAAAAAGTTATAAAATTCTAATTGATCTGTAAAGGATAGAAAGAGCAATGTATCCTTTTTAACCAGTATAAGTCTCGTTTGTGTGCTTGACCTTTAATTGTTTCCGAGACACGCAAACAGAAATGCATTCAAACAGAAATGTCATGTTCAGCCTCTTTTCAATGTGAAAATGAGATTTAATTCTTTGCAGTTCTGAAAGGTTTTACAAATACAAATAGAAACAACATCTTTAAAATATCAAGTCATCACAATCAAAGGCTCAGGAGAAGGGGGTTTTTTAGTACAAAACCTATAATTTTCTTATAATGAAAGTTTATTGCCGACTGTACTCAGGTAAGCCATGTGACAGTTTGGATTTCTCCTGTTTTAAACAAAAGTGGTATTATACTCACAGTTTGTGAAGACTGTTAAGTCCAACAAACATTTCTGGTGTTAGACAACCAATTCTGTTATTTGAAAGATCCCTGAAACAAACAAAAAAATTGTGAAACATTAGGTCTATCTTATTCATATACACACCTACATAATCCCATACAGCCTCTTTATTTTTAACATTTAAGGAGTTAAGAGACAAACAGGAAATAAAACCTATTTCTGTAATGTAACATAACTGAATTAAATAGATGTAACAACTTTTATATTAATGTTATTGAGAAATATTCCACAATTAAACATACTATAGTGCAACTTATACTAATTACATTAAAATGTAATTTTATATATGTAGCAAATAAAACCCCCAAAATTATTTCCAATATAAAAAATTTTCTTTATCAAAGTTACTAGCACCTGTTTGTTTACTTATGAAAAATACTATGCATTTTGTTGCATGGAATAGTCAGCCAAAATTGACATATTTTTACTGTTTACTAATGTCTCATCTCATTGACGGCATCCTTTCTTGCTGAAGCAATCACAGAAACCAGAGGGCAATTAATTTTTGAGCTAGTAAGAAGGTCTGTCTCGATAAGCACTTGGCAAGCTCTTTTAAAAGCAATACTGTGGCTGTCAGACCACAAATAGTACCAGGCATTGTGTTCCATAACTTGTCTGCAGAAAGGTGAATGGATGTGTTCTATACAAGTCATACATACAACATAATGTATAAAATACATATAGGAAGGAGACAAAAATAGTTATGAACAATTATGTGTGATAACAACATGAATATTGACACCTGATGCATTCTAAATTAGTGTTTTATTTTTACATATTTGGTTTTCAACTTGGACTCAAATTTTCCTGCTTACCAAGTATGTTTTTCTTAAATAATTGCAGTAATGTAAGGTTTTGAAGTGATTATGCATCCATTAAATTGTTAAAATTGGTCTGACTGTATTTTTGTTTTAGAATCAGTGGTAGTCTTCCAATTCCTTTGTTACATTGTGTGGATTCCCTATTTTTCTATTGTTACCTGAGAACACTAAAGTAATCAAACAGGAGACTGAAGGTTGTAGTTTGACAAATCCAGTTATTGCTTTCATGGAGACATATCTAATTAGCTAGAATGTGAAGGCAATTTCTTTAGAACGCATTACAAAGTCTTCTTCTATCAGACAAAGAATATACTGTCATACAATTAAATGATGAAATATCACATTAGAATGAAAATATTTCTTAAATGCTTATCAGGGATATTAAGTAGGCAACAGCTGAGAAAATAGTGTGGATAACAATATAGTGCAATAATTGCATATTAGCATTATTCTTTAAGTTCTCCTAATGCAAGCTACATAGAAAGTCTAAAAATGCAAGTTTAAACAAACAAACAAACATACATTCATATATATATCTATATATCTTTCTATTAGAAGAGGTAAATAGTAAACAAGAACCTACCCAGAATTCTCAGTTGGGTAATGTTTACTTCTGCCTAAGCAAAGTCTGAACACATATGGAAGAAATGCATCACTATGTGGGGCATAATTTGAGTAGCAAAAGTAACTTCCATCTAAACTAATCAAAACAAGTGCGTATTTCTCTAAGTGTAGCACACAGTAAAATGGTATTTTTAACAAAGTGAAAAGCTACATACCCTTTTCTCAAAGTTTACTTCAATGAGTGTTATTTTCACAATAAGATATATAGCAGTGGCTGAAATGTCTGTATTGTAAAACATGTTTTCTAAAAAAACATTAAGCAAAAACAAAAGACAGCTTGCTGCACATTCCTCCAGACTAATACATGTTATATTAGACATAATTCAATTCATAATGTACAAAGCTGGTGTTCCTTTTCAGGAGTAAGACATTTAACTTACTAATGCTGACTTGTAAAATTGATGTCAGAGAAAACAAAACTCTCCTCTGTTGAATAACCAAGTGCCATAATTTTAGTCCTTCATAAATTTTCAATTTTCATCAATTTTGTGCGTACCGTTTTGAGTAAACCCTTGAAATAATTCAGTTTGTCATTCCAACACAAATTATAACAGTTCTCCAAATCATTCACAGAAAACATTTTGATGTTGACAGCCTGCAGTTTGTCTGACTTGCCATAGCTGTATCTCTTGCAGTTGCCCATATCACATCAGCTTCTGCTTTTCACAGCACCATTTATATTTTACATGGGAAATAAGAAGATATGAATGTAAAGTACAGTCTTAAAGTAATTACTGTATTCAGCATTCAACAGGAGTTTACACTATTTATTCCTTTTGCTGAACTGTCAGCTACCCAACTGTTGCGCAGGGAAGGAGTGCAGAGACTTTCTTGTTTACCATGAAACTACACGGATATGTCCCAAACACATGGCAGTCTAGTAATTAATCAATTCCCCGTCTCTAGATTGGTCCCATTGTTACTTGTTCATATCAGCATCAAGGTTTGTTTTGAGATCTAGCATGATAAATCTCAACGTTGCCATTCCTAGTTTGCGGAAGAGTCTTTTCTTCCCACTTTTCCTGATACCTAAGGACTCCCTCTTCTTTGACCTAAGGTTCCACCTGCACCGCCTTCAGCTGTGCAGCCCAGGACTTGTACAGGTTTCCTGGTTTTCCCACAAGAGGTCAGAGTTGTGTTATTACAGTATGCGGCCCAAGCAACAATTAGCACTCATTTTGATCATTTCATTGTATTGTTATCCCTGCACACAGAGTAAGCAAGGAAGTTTCAACCTAATGTTTTCCTTTGTATTAAAAATGTATGTGCTGCTCCGGCTTCAGCGTTATTATGTCCGTGGTTTTCTACCCAAACGTACTAAAACTTAGTGGTTGGTGTTAGAAAATATTGCTACCTGTATGATCAGAGATGGAAATCTTTTACTTAGGTTGTGCAATGTTCCCCGTATGTAGCAGTTAGGGAATTTAACCTCAGAGCAAGAAAGCAGAAGGATTTGCAAATTTCTTTTTCTATGGATTTGCATTCCTCCTCACCTAAATCCCCCCATCGCATGAAAACTATCCCTGTTTTCTCATGGGTTTCCTCAGCACACATAAGACAGCACAAATGATGGCTTGGCCGATTGCTGGCATGTGCTGATGGCCTGGTTAGCCAGTACATGGACTTTTGGATGCTGTCACTTGGAAAATTATAATTAAAAAAGGGTTCATCTCACTTTTGCTTTAGGCTGAGTAGAAATAAGGAGGGTCTGTAGTCCTTGTTAATTAAAAGGAGAAAGGGCCACTTGTAGGATCTTAGTAACTTAGATATTTTTACCCTCTACAAATGTAGTTTAAAAATCAGCCAGTGCTTTCAAAAGTACTATGAGAACATTTTCAGAGAGAGGAATGCAAGAATGATGGACAGGGAATATATTGCATAAGTCTTGTTTCCTTAGAAAACCGTGCTAAAAATAAAAAATATCAAGCAGAGTCAATGAGAAAGATATGAAAATAGTAGACAAGTTCTAAAGCATGACAAAGTTTCCTTTCTAAGAATTTGTCTTGTAGACCTGGTCTGTGATAAAAGTAAAGTAGACCTTACATAATGAAAGAACTTAGCGTAGCACAAAGGATTGTTTACACATATTTAAACCACCTAGTTTTATTTCTGGTTAATGTCTATAGTGATATATTGGCTGTTAAATCCTTAATTAGGCGTGGTTTTTAACTTTGTAGATGTACTTATTACATCTACATGTAATAGAGCAAACAATTTTAAATGGGAAAAGGTAAAAAAGAAGGGGAAAATGGAAAAAAAAGAAGGGAAGGAAGAACAAAAAGGCATGGTAAATTTAAAAAGCACAGTGTGCGATCTTTTACAGCCGGTGTCCTTATGTGATTATTGCTTGGTGGCATATCTCAGTTGCCCAAGGATAGAAATGTCGATACAAACACAATTTTCAGAATAATTCAAATGGAATTAATACTTACAGGCGCTTCAGTTCTGAAAGTCCATGGAAGGCCCCTGGCTCAATTGTGCTGATCAAATTATTCTTCAGATCTCTAGAGAGACATAATAGGAGGAGCAATTAATTATCACTTTACCTACTGTACTACCATTATACATGAGAAGTGTGAAATACAATGCAATTCTAACCTTTATTTGTCTTAGCTAAAACCAAGAATTTCCTTTAAATAGTAACATCAAAAACATTACATATTTTGCAGTTTAGAAAAACATATTTTTCCAAGTAAGATGGTTACGATTAGATGTTAAAAAAAAAAATCTGCTTGTTTTAATTCTTCTCCTATTTATATTTTTCATAACAAGCTTACCGGCCATTCTTGCCCCAGGAAAAATGTTTTAATCAATGAGTGAATAAAATAATCAGTCAGCAAAGCAAGAGCTTTTCAGCTTGCTTATTCATTGTGCTGTGCACTTTACACTTAATAAATTTCTCATTTCCACCTAATGTAGGCAAAGCAGCTGGCATGTGAGACATAAATAGATAGGTCAGGTTTCTGTACTGAAATACAAGCGATTTCTCATATTCGGCAGATAGGTGCTTCATTTTGCACTTGGTGACAATCCAGAGGATCGGTTGTTGCGCAAATAAAGAATATTTCACTGGCATTAGTAATCTCATCTGCTCTTGGCACAGCGCTTGGGGCCATGACACTGCTCTCAGCTCAGTCCCCACAGAGATTTACTACTGAATTGTCTCAAGACTCTTGTGATGTGAACCCTGAGGAAATGCCTTCAGTGCAATTAGATAAGCAGGCCTAGGAGATAAATGCTGTAAATTCTTGTAGAGTCAGTGTTCATCTTCTGACAATTTGCAATTCATAGGGAATGACCGGTGCACAGTAACATCAGTGTTGTTTCTCAGACTGACCACTTCCAGGATATGACAGCACATACACTGCTTGACTCTGCCAAAGTATGGATGTATCAAGAGCCACATGAGTCATCTTATTTATGACTTTTTACTGTACTGCAAATAAAACGCACACTAGGTGAAATCCTAGTTCCACTAGCCGTGATGGCCCTCAATAGGGCAAGACTTCATCCCAAATGTTTAGCTCACAGTAGGATATATTTTAATTTCAAAGTCAAAACCATAAATAAATATTTCTGTATTTTAGCAGTCATTTTTGCAGATCTTTTGAATATAGTTCCAAAAATCTGTATGTCACACCCATTTCATTTTAGTGATGATGTTGATGAGTGATCTGTCCCTAACAGAGATGTCAGTCAGACTCTTAACAGTAAAGTTCAGCTTTCAGCTTGCAACATGCAACACTGAGAGTCCTTAAATGTGATAAGACATTCTGATTACTTATGTACAAGATGTTTTGTCTTACATATAAGAAATGCAGAACTATCAAGTGCACAGCAGACCAAGACTACAATTTTGATGGAAAAAAAAATAATGCTGGAATATCAGCTCCGTTTAGAAAATATAGATATTCAGCTGCTTAAGTTGTAAAATCTTAACTGTAAACAAGATTCAAGATAATCACTTAGCATTTGTTAAAGTCTACTCAGCTCAAAGTTTATGCTGCATAATCAGCAAGGTATGACACACAGGTATGATACACGGCAACGTCATCTGTCCAGTAGTTTTAGATTACCATTTCTTCTTTGTTCCAGCTTGCTCTACATAGTACTTTCATCATGACTGTGTGTTGCACCTGATCTTGTGACATTACCAAAAAAAAGCAAAGGACCAGGAGAAAGGCAAGGAAAATTGAAATCAAACAATAGGCTATCTTTGAGTCTTTTTAAAATGTAAGTATTGCAAAGCATACAGGTTTACTTACTAGGAGCAACTGTGACTAGTAACTTAACTGAAGTTACAAGCATTCATAAAGCTATGAAATATATTAGAAATTATTTTAGCCATGCATGTCTGAAAATCAGTGGTTTAGTTTCTTACTGTTTTTATCTTAGCTTGTTTTAGATATTTCAAAGTTCTTTTTTTTTTTTCAGTTGCTTTTTTCACTAATAAACCATTAGCTGTTCATTATGCAAATAAACTTGATAAAATGTGCTAATCTCAGTCCAACACAAATACAGTGTATATTACAAGAGCATATTAAAAAAGCACCAACTATTTCAGCTGTCCAGTACTGATGTAACTTTTAAACTGTGATGCATGACTGTATGCATATATAGTTACTTCAGGCATACGCATTACATGGCACAGGTCGTTCCTATTTGCCCAACCCACAATGGCAGTCCCTCATTCGTTGCCAGACTAGTAAAAAGCATAAAACCCAGAAGTGCTTCCTTTTCCCTACTACTGTGCAGTACAGAGATAAGTATGCCTGTACCGCTTGGGAAAGGGAGTGAGTGAGTCAGAGACCATGAAATTCCCCACAGTCTCAAGAAAACAGCAAAATGAGCCATAGGCAAAGGGAGAAAAGGTGGCACCCAGGAGGGGAGAAAAAAAAAGGAAAGGGTTCAGGAGACAGGTAAAGGCACCAGAAAGGGGAAGAGCTTGGGCAAGGACCTTGGTGGTGATCTGAGTGTTCATAAGAAAGCTGCACAGTCTGTGGCTAATTTTAGGCATAGGTCTATGCTCTTTCCTTTCTCCTGGAAATCACATAAGAAAAAGAATGGCAGAAACACAGAGGTCAAGGTTGGTATTTGCACTGATTCTTATCCGGCAAAGCACACAACCACCTCAGGAACAACAGAAAGGAATTATGGGCTACAGCCATCCTCCTGTGCGTATTGGGCCCTTCTCCCTGTTCCCTAATCCAGGCAAAGCAGTTTTCTTCCTTGCTTTGTCCCCTTCCCTTCTACTGGATTTGGCTGAAAGTGACAGTAGCTGATTTAATCACAAAGGAAATACAGGGGTTGATGTTTGTTATCATGAAAACACTCTCTAAGAATTGGAAGAAGCTTTGGGGTTTTGTTACATTTATGTGGTCAAACATTTTCATCTTAGTTCCCTGGTAGCAGCAGCAGCTACTAGATTCATCTTTCTTCTGCCTTCATCTGCTCAAGAACTTGTGACAATTCCTTTAACTCTGAATTTTCCACACCTTCTCATAAACAAAACTGTTCATACAAAACTTCTGCAGTGTCTTCTCCAGAGTCCCATCAATTTGCAAAGACAAGTCAATATGTTCGGTAAAAGTTATTCTACATGAGTGTATTTTCCTTTGATATTTTAGGATTTTTGCTGTGTGGGTGAGCCAAAGCCTCATTTTTTTTTAACCTTCAAATATTCAATACCGAACAGTTTGGTCTATTCTGGTTCTGTTCACAACAAACATCAGGGCTTAGCTTTCTCTAGACAGCACTACCGGCAACATCTTCATGAATGAAATGTAGATCTTTTTGGTTGTACAGTATGTTCGATATGTAACTACTCAGGTTGAAGGAAGTTCTTTAACTTGCAGAAGTGATGTGAACTTCTGTGTTCTTAAACTTAAAAGACAAAAAAAAAAAAAAATCAAAACAAAATCCCCAACCCGATACTATAAATCCTTTGGATCTATGCTGATTTATCTGAGGCTTTATATGGGACACATTTGAAAACCACTTAGAGACATAGTTCAGAGTAAATATCCACATTTTAGGCAAGGGAAACTGACAGTTTTAATCATCAATCTTTATACCAATTACACACATTCTGTGTTAACTGACAACTCATCTAAATGCTCTGCAAGTTGTAATTAGGTGAAGCGATCATGTCTTATAGCCAACAGTGGTAAAAGCTCACAACATATATAAAAGAGTCAGTATGAGTGGCAAACTGTTGGCAGGTGAGTTTTAATGCAAGTCAAAATAACCAAGTAGACAAAAGGTCTTCTATTTACTGAAATCCTCTATGTTCTAGTTTATGGAAACTCTGCTCTGTTTCCCCATAGCTTGTAACCACATAGGAAAAACCAGCATAATCCTAAACTATCATCTACAGGAAGAAAAAAGACAGTTTAATGTTAGTAGAAGGCAGACCATCTCAAGGAAAAGTGTCCATCACTTGCTCTGTCCCAAACAAGACATCTGGTCTCCTTATTTTGGAAATTACACTTAAATTAGGTAGGTCATTTTAGTAAGGATATTCTCAGAAAATTGTAGATGATTATACTACCCACAATCCTGGCACTTTCTTAGTAATTAGTATTATTCCATAATGTTTCCATACAGTTCTAGCCTAACAAAAAAGGTGTTTTCTTCCTTGTCATCTTTGAAGACTAAAATGTGATTAAAATAAATAAATAAAATTATCACAACTGTTTATCACTTACAATTCTTACTTCTACATTAGGAGAATCTATTTGCTTGCCTCCCACTTGTATTTTTTACAAAATTATTTTTATTAAAATATTAAATTAGCTCTCCCATTTCCTAATTTAGCAAAGAGTTTGTAATATGGAAGCCTTATAGCAATCAGTATCAACTTGCACTGAGCTAAATAAGGAAACCAGAGTAAATTTGGTTGTATGTTTACATTTTTTCCCCAAGAGCTACTGCTGAGGTTTGGCAAAAGGTCACGATCCAAGGCATGCCAAACAGCAGCCCAGCCTGGGCCACACACATACACACATACCATGCAAGTGATTTTATCATTAACCAAAAGTAAGAGAAAAGGGAAAGAACCCCAGTATCATAATATTGAATGACCACAGCATGACCCAGTTAAAGTCCAAACAGAAAGCATTTTCTAACTAACAGTTATGGTTTTGCATCATTTCTGATGCAGCATTCTAACTTTAAAGTATCTATTCTGAATCTGAATGACGTGTCATTAGTGGTGTGGGTGTATATATCTAGTGGCGTGACCTGAAAATAAATCAAAACCGAGTGCCTTGTACAAGTACAGATAGATGGAAGCTACATGAAGTTAGCTGTAGTCATAACAACTGCAGCACTTCTATCAAGGCTGCACAGCTCAAAAATAAAATACTACAATATTTCTTGAAAGATGTTTCTCCTAATTTTATTACAGTTGGTAGATATACTTGCTGCAAGGTACTCTGATCTTAACTAGACCCGAATAGGTAAAAGAACAATACAGAATGGACTGTGTTATCATTAAAAACCAATATCAAATGGTTACAGTAAATTCACAGAGGAGAGTTTCCTTTTCACTTACAAGTCTGAACTTACATAAATTCCATACAATAACCATTAAGCACTGTCTTCCTACACGTATGTAGATAATTTGTTACATGTATGTAGATAATTTGTTTGTGTACACAAATAAGAGTCCCACAGGTAAAAACACTTGAGGATTCTTTTACTAATTATCACTAGCTGCTAGGAGTTTATCATCTTACACGTTAATCTTTGAGCTGACTTTTACTTACTAAAGAGATTTAAGAGGAGTTACCTCAACAAAAACAGCTGACTTCTTAAGGAAGGGAAATCTGTGTTTGAAATATTCACTTCCTGATGGCTTAGCTGAGAGGTAAATGAAACAAGGGGAAGAGGCTTCTAATGGGACTTTACAAGAACATTTAACAGCTACTCCAGGCCTCTCAGCTATTAGACATCATCTGTGGCCAAATCCCTGATTGTCTAAGTGTGTTCTTGAGATTCTTGATGCTTCAAGTTCACACTGTGCACTTACACAGTATAAAACATAGTGGGAAAAATCGCTAAAATATACACACTCCATTAACAAAAGAATCAATTTATCTCAAACTGCATTCTGACATTTGGGGTATTTTGTACCAACTTCTATGCCTTCAGACACTGCAGATTCTTCCCACAACTTACAATATATGTACTGTGGATATTTTGAATACATATTCATAACAAGAATGTTCAACTAATTCTAGTACTCCGTTCAAATTCCTGACATCGATATATCTTTCATAAAAAATTATAGGTTGTACCAAGAGAACATCTGTGTTTAGAAAGCTGTCATTATGGTGCTGCAAACTTTCCAAAAAAGCTCTGAGAAGAGCAATCAGTTGTTGAACAGATGCCAAATACCAGTGAAATATGACTGACTTTCCACATTTTGCATATTACTATGAAACAACAACAGAAAAAAAAGAAAAAAAAAAGAAAGGTCACATCTTCCACTCCTTTCTCATGCAAAAGATTCCACCTAAACTAAATGGCACCTTAGCCCAAGAAATGAATGCAGGCTCAGGACACTTGAAGAAGATTCACTTTTAAAAAATCACTATGATCACGGTGGTAGGAAAGAGGCATAACCAAGGATGAAAGACAACATTTAGCACCTATCCTGCAGTCATGATAGTGCCCGTCAGGGTTAGCGGTCCTTGATACAGGAACAAAGAATTAAGGTGACATTGGTAACATGCGTTTGAAGACATTTCAAACACACCCATCTGTACAGTACCTGTTAGGACTCATTATTATACTTTGGTGGACTGGATATTATCAAAACTTATTTTCATCTCTGTTGTTGGCAAATGAATTGTTGATCACACACTGGAGACCGAGAAACAGGCAGGTTAAGCAATAACCATTACCTCGGATCATCATCAATAACTAAAGTGCTCCCATGAAACTCCAGAGCTCTTGTTTTGTTGGTTTTTTTTTTATGATGAGAGTGGATATTTAATCTACTTTCCAGAATCAGAAAAGTTATGGTTGCATTGCAGTTGTTTCAAGACATAAAGATAAATCTTTTTATAGATTATTCCTACAAAATAATAAACATCAACATGCACATAAACATGGACAATAATTGTCCAATAATTGTCTGCCTTTGCAGACACAGAGGCTACAGGTCTTTTGTTTGTCTAGCATGTTGGTGCATGTTGATTATGCACTTTCCTTTAATTTTCTTTTTAATCCAAGCCATTACTGGTTGGATTACCTAAAACAATAGACCCTAAGGACTGGACAAAAAAATAACTGATGCCCATTCAAGGTAGCCGTGAATGATTGGAAGTTTCAAACCAGTCACTTGATGGCAATAATGACATATAGAACAATAGAAAGGTCATCACATTTTTGTTTTTTTTAATTTAAGGACGACAACTCATTCACATCAAATGTGCTGTGGTAATTTGGCAGTTATTCATTATTTAGGAACTTGCCTAAAAATGTTAAACAAAGTGCCAATAATGGCAGCTGAAACAAAACAGATAGAAGCTTTACGGCCCTTTGCTTGCTCAAGTATCCCACAGAATGTTACAATGTATTTCATTTTAACGGTAATAATCATAGATCAGGAATATAAGGCTCAGAGTATTTTAACTGAAGGAGCAGTATGTCAAATAAGGAAAAGTGAGTAAAAAGCTTGGTAAAGCAGGATAGACTTTCATTGCAAATTTTTTGTTGATACATTTTTCTACATGTCTATATTAGAAAATAGCATTTTAAAAGGTTAATTTATCCAGTACAAACTCTAGGTTCATTCTAAATATCGCATCAACAAATCAGAATCTGGGATGAGGATGCAAAGATGTTTGGTACTTACCTTCACTTCAGCATTTTGTTATTGGTAGCTCAAAATGAAATGCATTTTCTAATAAAGAAAAATTATCTATGCTTTCCAGATTCGTTTTCTTTGGCCTGTTTTCAAGAAAAAAATATTCAGCAAAATATTCAAATTCCAAACATACACAACTGTTCCTATACATGTTTTCTTTTCCTGGAAAATGCCGCAAAACCAGAGATATATGGTAGGGTCACGTTAGGTCTGAAAGTTTTTGGCTGTGTAGGTGCGAAAGCACATGCTGGGCAGTTGTGACTTGGGGAGTCGAGACAGAGTGGCCATGTTGCCCAGCAGAAGGAGTCCCGTGGATCAGTTCCGTGGGGCTAAAACCAGACTGAAAGGTCAGAAGCAATAAATGCCGAGGGAAGTGCATAAAGTGGATTTCAGTTTCCACAGCTTTGCAAGTCAGGTCTGTGGTGCCAGCAGAAAACACATCCATAAGTGCCAGAAATCATGCCCTGACGTACAGCGATAGGTCTGGCATAACATTGGTTATGATAGCAGAGCTCGTGTCTATCTGTAACTATGTAGAGACGTGATGAACACGGAAACCTTTGGTGGCTGGAAAAAGCCAGAGGCTTCCTTAATTTCTACACCCATTGGGACTTCTCTGTGTGTTCATGCCTAGAAGGCAGTTCAGCATGGGTTAGGTTTCTTGACACGTGCTCTACTCCTTTTGAAAAAAGGCTAACCATTGGGAGAAAAAGAAGGGGGGGAAAAAAAAAAAGAAAGAAAAAAATCAGTTCTGAGCAGAATTCCAATCTGTGAGAAAACTGTTTGCAAAGAAACTGAAAAAGTAGGGAATAAAGTATTCTGAACTTTTATTTTTAAATGAAGTGCACAAACCAAACAAAGTGTAAACCAGACACTTAGAAAGCGAATAAAAAGTACTTTCTGCTGAGAAAGGTTTAAACTCCACTGTAGTAATTGTTATCCCATGTTCTACGACTGCACTTATTTCCCTGTTACAAATTTTCGGAAATGCGTATTCAACATTCTTAGGTTAAATTTCAAACTCTGGAGTCACAGTGTAACAGCATAATTACAATTTTGAAAATGAAATATTAGAGATTTATCCAGTGTTTTCAGAAATGCATCTGAAGTAATTTTCCATAGTAAAGGAGAGAGATTTGCATTTTTACACCAAATTATCAGAGGTATCAGGTTAACAAAAACATGTTTAGTTAGCTATGAGAACCATAAGATATGCAAACCATTGTATCATGGAGTTTGGGGTGTTTGGGTTTTTTTAAAGGAAATGTTTGATGCTTTTTCTGTTACTGAACCAATATTGACTTGGAAGAATATAGGCAATTCTTTATTGAATTTTAGTTTGAACTTCAGAGAAATATTTTCTTCCATGGCTTAAAACATCCAAAGAAAAGAAGAAAAAATTCCACCCTGAGCTGTAAAGGAAAGATAAGTACCTGCAGATGGCCCACAGATTAGCCTAGACTAGTTTTGAGCCAAAAATAAGATCGTTTACAACTCAGTGTAAATCCATAAAATATGAATCATCTTTGCTATAATGTTTATTTTATTGTAGTGTTTTCATGAGACAGAAGTAGAACACTTCTAAAAATAAGGTGATTCAATTACACAAAGTCAAGGAGGGACTCCATCTTTCTACCTGCTTACTATTTCTATGCAATCTCATTAAAAAAGTAAGAATCTTAATTAATGATATCACAAAGAACATCGTCATTGAATATACTGAATCCCCAGGGACCTGCAGTCATTATTTAGCTTGTGATGGGAGATGGACAAGACACACTGCAATAACCTTCACCCATCTCCAGGAACGACTATACTCACAGCCATTCTTCTTATTTACCTGGGAATGTGGCAATGCCCAGATACTTTCCAGCATCACTTAGAGCAAGAAGCCTTTTCCAGAAAAGGTGGGGAAACAAATTAAAAATAGAGACCATTTGAACATTTCATTCAGCCGGTGTTAGAGGTCATATCAATTACATAGAAATCCTGTCAATTTAAACTGTCAATAAGAAGTGGTTTAAGGATAACAGGGGAGAATTGTCTATAAGCAGTTTAGCTCAGAGGAATTAAATGTGGGTGAAAGGCTGGTCTGGGAATACTTCCCCAGAATCCTCTGTTTTATATAAACTGGGGCTTTGGTAATAACTTAGACAAATTTAAGTACTTTAAAAAAAACCCCATGTGTGCCAATAAGAGGGCATGCAGAATTGTCTTCTGCAGAAATCAAGGTTAATGAGTACCCTCTTCAACTGCTCCAAAGAATTTCCTTGAGTATTTTTCACTGCACAGTTTTTACATTTGCACTATCCTGCAGGTACTTGCCAGAAATTTTAAAATACTTTTTGCTAAAATTTGATATGAAATATGCATGAATGATAGAGCAGACTAGAAGGCTGAAAAGTAAGGAGACCAGAGGATCTATACGAATGTACAATTTCTACATATTCTTTAAGCTCATTGCCATATACTTTATATGCTATACAACACATATATTGGGAGACTTTTCAAGTAAAAGTTATTTTAAACAAACTAACAAATTGTATTTCTTCTACCTCAGAAGTGCCAAACTGACTAATTTCAAGCCAAAACCTATTCTATTGTAAATAATAAGAAGCTGGCACATACTTTACAACTTGTGCCTGTTGGTCCCACTTGAAATGTTCTTTTTCAATGATTTCCATACTTTGTTGGTTTTTTCCTAGTGTTTTAGAAAAAATTACAGATTTTTTGAAATAAATTTTCTTTTGTTTACATAAATGTCTCAGTTATGCAGCCCTAAAATATACAAAGATTATTAAAAAAAAAAACCAAGGAAAATCAACACAGCCGTAATAACACACAATAGTAGCTGGAGCCACAGGAACACCCACAGGTCTTCCAGCCCTGAAAGTATACCAAAAAATGGAGGAAACAGGAAAGGAAACATAAAAAAAGTATGCAGGGACAGCAGCAGTATGTTATTGTTGGAGATAATTACTGCTGAATGCTGTCAGTATGTTTTGTTCAGTTAGATATCGCTTCCTTTTCTATCCTTCTCACCACACAGAGTAACAAAACTTCTTTTCCCAGCTTGTTTTTTCATACCCTCCTTCATGGCACCTCTTATTCTACCTTCTTCACATTGCCTCTCCCTCAGCCCCTCAGAAACGGTGCTTTGTTTCCACAGTCTTCCTACGTAAGGCTAGGGACCCAGCTATTCTCTCCCACAAATAATTCAGTTTATTCGTCAAAACCTCATTCAGGCATGAAGAGGGCAGAAAAGCCCGCAGGTGTTTTGGGGAGCCACAACCCAATTTCTCTGCTGTCGTGGTTTAACCCCAGCCAGCAGCTCAGCCCCATGCAGCCGCTCGCTCACTCCCCCCACATCGGGACGGGGAAGAGAATCGCAAGAGTAAAAGCGAGAAAGCTTGTGGGTTGAGATAAAGACAGTTTAATAGGTAAAGCAAAAGCCGTACATGCAAGCGAAGCAAACCCAGGAATTCATTCACCGCTTCCCATGGGCAGGCAGGTGTTCAGCCATCTCCAGGACAGCAGGGCTCCATCGTGCGTAACGGTTACTTGGGAAGACAAACGCCATCACTCCAAACGTCTGCCCCTTCCTCCTTCTTCCCCCAGCTTTATATTGCTGAGCATGTGGTGTCATATGGTCTGGAATATCCCTCTGGCCACTTGGGGTCAGCTGTCCCCACTGTGTCCCCTCCCAACTCCTTGTGCCCCCCTCAGCCTCCTCGCTGGTGGGGTGGGGTGAGGAGCAGAACAGCCCTTGGCTCTGTTGCAAGCGCTGCTCAGCAGTAATTGAAACATCCCTGTGTTACCAACGCCGTTTCCAGCACAGATCCAAAATGTAACCCCACACTCGTTACTATGAAGAAAATTAACTATCCCAGCCAAAACCAGCACACCAGTTGCGCCATGCTGGTTTCCTAACGGGTTATTTTATTTTCAGTTAGTTGTGGAAGTGAATGAAGGACTGCATTTCTCAGTAAAGCGCACATGCTATATTGAGAATAACAGCGTACAGAAAAGGGATTAATCAGCAATGGATATCTCACTTTAAAGCTCAGAATCTTGCCCATATATGATAAATCCTAATACAACTACTTCCCCACCATAAAAACTGTTAAAACCTTCCAGTGCTGCTAGAGCTAGAAGTATTAAGGAAGAAACTTTGGTGGCAGCAAAGGTGCTTTATGGTGGTTATTTTAACACATGTATTTATAAATCTGCACTTGATACATCTTCTTGAAGGATGACAGCATCTGACACAAATCATGTGTTATCTTAATGACATCATTATATAAAACATCAGATGAGTATATCATTGTGGTGGGTTGACCTTGGCTGACTGCACATCAGACTAACTGAACTATTTGTGGTCCCAACGGGAAACAGGAGCCTAGATGCTCATAAATTCAATTCAGTGACTTCCTGAAATACAGCTAAACTTCACGTTACATAAATTTAAAAGGTAAAAAAAAATATTGTCCATGATTTAAACAGCTCTATAAACTAAGTTTACAAGTTAGTTTATTTTATATTCCTGTCATTTATGACTACTAATACTGACTTTTTATATAGAACAACTTATATCATTTTTCTAATGTGCAATGCCCTGATAAATCTATTAATGACTGTGCTATAGCAAAAATAATCTTAGTGTCTAATCAACCAGTTTGTTTAGCTATAAAAGTAACAATTTATTCTGCAACAAAATGATGACTTAACAGCCTGTGTCCAGACAAAACTCATAAGAAATACTGCAAAGTGTTTTTACGCATCTGCATTTTGAAAGGTGTATGTTAAAGTTGACCCTGAGGAACTGGTATTGTATTTAATTGTACAGGTGCTTTGCACTGACTGAAAACACAGGAAAGATACTTTTCATTCTGACTTCACAGCAAAAGTGATCTGCAAATTATGACCCTTCATTCCTACCTATGGTTGTCTAATACAACTTTCATTCTGTTTCTAAACAATTCACTCACTTTTAACCACTAGTGATTTTCCCTATATTTATTTCTCTTCGCTTACATTGCCATCCACTGAATTTCAAGCAGAAATTCCTGGGTTTTGTCTTGTTCTGCACGTTATGTATTCATGCAACAACAAAACTGTAATAATTTTGAAGATTTGAAGATTTTTTCCCATTGAAATATTTTCCTGGTATTATATTTAATAAAAATAGATGTCTTATATTCATTCCTCCCACTTTGAAACATTTTTATCTTTTACACCTGAAAAGACACATACAGTATGTTTTGCCCTTTTTAAAAGTGATGAATCCAGTACCTACTCATAAAACACATCACAGTACTAGACTGTGATCCAAATGCTTTTTTAGCCAAAAATAAAAAAAGCTTCTTAATATTTTTATCCAGTGAAACAAACCATTGAATTGCAGATTATGACCGTCACTTGCAAACATCATTCTTACTAAACAAATCTAATAGTCTTAATCTTTTCTGCAGTCCTGTTATGAACTGCTTAGATACTAGGATAATTAATGTAATATAAATGACTATATAAAGGCAAAAATATCTTGATTATATGAGAGACATAAGGAGCACAAAGATAATGACCATTGCACCAGTAAAATATGATAGCATGGAGAACTCTTCCAAGTACTCCAATTACATACTACATCCAATTTGAATAATTATTTAAGTATCGATCAAGTCAAATTAGACCTTGTATTCCAAATGTTTCCTGCATCTCTTCTTGAAGGAAACTTTCACAGATGAGGCTTAACTAGTCCTTCATAAACTAAGCTTTATATTACCATACATCAACAGGACTACACTTTTCTTATTCTTTTAAAATCTCAGATAATATGACCAACAGAATAACATCCATCTATGGAAAATTTGGAAAGCACTGTAACATTTAGTATTTTATGTTGAATATATATTCTTTTGTTTGTTGAAATTATATTATTTTATTTGAAAAAAATATTTACCATTTATTATGCAGTTTGCATCGCAGTACGTAAACCTCTCAACTGGTCTTCTGCAAAAGCATCATTCCTCAACAGCTACTTCACTTGTCAAGAAACAAAACCTGACCCTGGACCCTTCTGTCTCTCTCTCATTCAAAACCACTAAAATATTTCTTCCCTTAGAAGACATTTATTAATGGGGAAAGAATGCTGTTTCAAACTAGCACTTCCTTTCTAAGTTGCCACTTTTTTCAAGTGATCTCAAACCTTCTTAGCCGAAATCCTACTAACAACTCTGTGCTTCTTGCTGATTTCAGTTCCAGGTAATTGTGAATTCAAGTTCACAATTACTATTTGTGAACTAGCAGAATCTGACCTTTTCATTAAAAGATGACTGCGAATCTCCCTAACAGATGGTCTAATGTGAAACTGGTTTATCGGGGAGCAGGTGACTCTTTGACTTTTCTAAGGTCAATATCAAATTTTGAATTCAACCTTTTCCTGAAAACTCTGAAAATAATGCAGGTCAACAGATCAGCAACAGTTGTCAGAGAGCTGAATAAATAATGCCTATGTTGTTCTTTGGAGATTCTTCCTTTTGTAGGTTATTTTCATTTAGCCAACAGAGACATAAAAAATCTGTTGTATTTATACAAGCAGTATCAGTAAAGAACGCTAGGACACATCTAGTTGAATCACGTAAAGTATTCACAAACAGGAGTACAAACATTTCTGAAATAAAAAGCAGGACTGGACAATCACTTCTTCAAATCAGTTGACCTGAATGGCAGAAATAATTTTCAACATTTTTAAAGACTCAGAGCATATCAAACTCAGAAATTACGTAATGCCTAGCAGAACCACAGTAATATATACTGGCCACCCAAAGCATGAGGGTAAGTGTTGGCCCAGGTCCAAAAAAAGCACTTAAGCCGACTAAGGTGAAACTTAAGTGGAACATAGGTACTAAGTCCCAGAGTGGAATTCACAACCCCCTCTTCACCTCCTACAGGTCCGAATGCCTGCAGGTACCTTAGTCTTCACTTCCCAAGTTCCCGAAGCGCAGAAATGGTGCTGGGCATGCCGAACACCAGGAGCTGGTCACGCACAAAAGCTCTTTTGGGATTTGCAGACACCACAGCTCTCTGCGGGGCCAGGCAGGCTAAGGGGAGGCACTCAGCAAAGCCACAGCAACAAAGCACAGCCCAGCATCCCAGAGAACAGCGAAGGGTTGAGGAAGCATTGCCATCCATCTTTTCTATGACAACCTAGTGCTTAGAGCTGGGGAAATGAAAGACACTGTTTCAGTACCGTCCTCTCCCAGACGGGTTGTATACCTACACTGAAAACACACAGGAGCTGAAGAAACAGACAGGAGTCTCTGTTCCCTAAACCAGTATTTCTGTATCTGATCAAATGAATGTTTATAGCAAACCCCATTTTCTCCTTGTTGATGAAATACCCTTGGCACTTGACCGCTTCTGTTTTTTTTCTTCCCGGCCCCATAAATCTTCAACGCTTGACTGCATATTGGCACAGCTCCACTTCAGCAAGACCTACATCCCGGTTAAGGCCTTTCCCACAGAGGCAGCAAATGTGTGATGTGCTCAGGCTGAAGAGGCCGAACCCGAGTCCTTCTCTTCCCAAGCAGATATTCCAGCCAGTAGGCTAGTATAGAAAGAACAGAAGCACAATTTCTTTCTTTTATGACCAGGTTTCAAAAGAAAATACAGAGTCAGTTATGCCTATAAAGAGGAACAGCTTCAGAAGTATTAGGTTGCAAATCTCAGTCCCACAAAGGCTTCTAACTCAGGGCTGCGGAGGAAAAAATCATGTCAAGCTCCAGCATTTCTGTAAGCCACTCAGTGCCTGTTTAGTCCCTCAGCATGATGGCTGGTTTGGATCCTCTTCTTACACACCTAATTCTCCCCGTTCACTGTGTAAAGAGCTTAGGCCTCCAAAGAGTAGAAGAGAATTACATTTTCAAAGCTAAATATCTGTGCTGTGCATGACAGTGCTGAGAACTACTAAGTCTACAGTATCTTGCTGCTGATGGGAGCCTTAGTGACTTCCTCAGCTAGCAAGCTGCTAAATTTTCTGTTTAAGGGCTGTGTATATTATTTACTACCCAGTTGGCTGGGTTTTAGTTTGTTTTTAGCTGTTTTCAGACAGCTTTGAAATAGGCCAAGACTACAATCAACTTTCTCTTCAATCCAGCAAGCAAAACCCAAACAAGACAGTAGCAGCAAACCGGAGCAGAGAGCATAATTAATGTGACACACGCTCCCTGCCAACGCAGAGAGCTAAGGTACGCATTTGGGTTTGCAACTCAAATCTCTAAGAAGTAATGGCACAGTGCAATACCCCTAAGAAACACTGCAGGCAATACTTTGAAAGCCAATCATTCTTTTTAATTTCAAAAAGACATGGCACGTAAGGTTAAATACAGTTTTGCATTTCTTTTCCCATATAGAGCATTTTGAAAAGGGTTAATTCTGGAGAATAGTGTTTTCCTGTGGAACAATAGACACTGTGCACATATTCCACTCTCATCCCTTCCCCTCCGCCGATAAGTGGTGGGAAAGGGCAACTCAGAAAAAATGTCATCCCATATCTGTCTCCCACTCAGCACACACAAACCCAATTCTCCAAAATCTCATCACAGTGTTCAGCTCATTAAATTCAGCTGAAGGATGAGAACTGAGCTGCACCACTAAATGCGCACAGTTTGTGTTTACCAGCAAGAACACTGTATGCAGTGTCGCTTACAACATATCCTGTAATACGGAAGCATTCTTGCTGGCAGCTTTGACAATTTATCTATTCATATCAAAGTGAAACAGAGGCTGCTTTAAAACTGTTGCTCCTTGTCCTAATGGGAAAAGAAGAATATTAAAAACTATCACAGTGAAATCTCTGTTGCCATCAAAAGGTCATTGATTCAACAGACAAACAACCTAGTGTTAATGATTTAACAAAACATTTTTCACACAGATTACATGCTCATCCATCAATATATAATATTTTTCACATCAAGAAAATAAAGATAATTTCCTTTTAAAATGCCAGTTACAAAGAATTGTGTGCAAATCAAATAACACGCTTAAGTAATTATGCTTTTACCTAAAGAAATGAATTAAAAACACAATTAAAGAAAAAAATGTTGCCACTGTTTGGAAGTAGACTCATTAACGGGAGAACCGTCCTAAAAAGAGAACAATGTTGTTGTACAATTTGTTCAGCAGCCTCTTGATTTGAATAGAGCTATATGCAGGCAAACTTATAGGCCTGGATTTCTTCACTCCCTTGTCTCTTTTTTGAGCATGTACATGCATGACGGAGCAAAGCTAAGAGGCTGATTTTGACTTCATGAAAGCAGACCACTACATTCCTGCCAAGTAGTATACAAAATAAAATAAACATTACACATTATTTCAACCATTCTAAATTTAAAGAAATGAAATTCATAATAACCAAAGTAGTAAAAAGCAGTTAAGTCTGTTTAACTTTGAAAATAAGTTTTTCAGCTCAAGAAAAGTATGTTAAGAATATCTTGATTCTGAGATTGTCAGCATAGTTTTAAAAAAGCATATGCACATATCTATTATTGAACATACAGAACTACAAAATGAGAAGCTTATCTCTCTAACTAGAAGCCTCAAACCAAAATATCCCCCACATTGCCTGAAAATTAAAAAAAAGTGTATTTATAAATGTGTGTTAATAACATAATAACCTCAAATGCAAGCTCCATATTATTTTAACATTATATTGACAATATGCTGCACTATTTCTGATAATTTACAATATACTATATTGTTTTCACGAAATTAAAATGTAAATGATTTATCAAAACATGTACAGTCAACAAGTGAAATTGATAATGGAAATGTTTTTATGCAGGCTTCAAAAATATTTTGCAGATTACAAAGTCAAAATCTACAAGTTAAAACCCAGCATAGACCCATTATCATCAGACAAATTTAGCACTTTTATTTGCAACCACGTATGTATTTCTCCATAACTGACCATGACAACACACTTGTTTATTATGTATGAAATGTAAGCTTTATAGTGTAATTAACTATTCATTTTGTTGCTTTTAAGTGCTGGGTTGGTGACTGCTGCTATTAAAAAATTGTGAGTGTTGAAAATGTTGACGGTTAGGTGAGGTTCTTTTTTGTTTTGTTTTAAATGAAGGTTCCTCTCACATAGACTAGAACTAAATATAAATAGTCATTCTGACTTTGAATCTATGTAACGTATGGGTGACTGATCCAAAACCATGTTATATAGGCGGTATAAATTTAAATTCATTCCCTGACATACTACCTACAAGTGCAGAGAGCAACAGAATTAGGTAATTCAAAAAAGTGATTTTCATACACCAGTAGATTCTGGGAGAGTATCAACTGAACTGTGCCTGCATCTCAGTAGAGGATTTAAATTGTCTTGTGGCAAGATATTAGAAATAACGTATTTCTAACAGTGATTTATTTCCCACTTTTGTAATTTGATTGCATCTTCAATGTGGGAGGTTTTCAGGAGGTATAAAACTGCAATTCATCTAGAAACTTTTGTCAACATTTGGAGTAAGTTGTTACAGGCTGGGGTAGTACTAGTCTTGCACAAGCTAACCATCTAAAATCACAGGGCTAGACATGACTAAGCACTGTTACATTCCAATAAGCTGATAAATCTGGCCATTTACATATTAAATAAAACACAGAGGCTGATATCCAGAATAATTTCAGCAGTTGCATCAATAAGATTTGAACTAGAAGTATTCTTGTACTTTTGCATATTTTTGGCTCAATGACTTGTTTCCAGGAACAACAACAACAAAAATAAGAAAATATTTTATATTTATCTTACAGAAGCCTCCAGAAGACCCCAGTCAGGGCTGGAGCTCTTTTGTGCTGTGCAAACACATTTTTTCCCGTTCTGCATATATATGGAATGACTGGACATAAGCTAACCCATATACAACCATTTGCACGATCAGCCGCAGATGTTATGTTCCCTGCCCTAAAGAGATCAGAATAAAATTCATAGGAGTTTTGTCACTGGCCTCTGAGAGACCAAAATTAAGTCAAAGAAATTCTTGTCTTACAACTGTTCCAAATGCAACAGAAATACAAAGTAGCAGCTGAAACAAAACTTAAATAAAACATGATTTAAACAAATGAAAATGGCCCAGATTGCTCTGATGCTGCGGGAGTGTTCATTTTAAGCTCATTCAATGAACTGTGAGCATTTGCCTGGGCATAGACTCTTCGTGATACTGATTCTAGTAAAAAGCTCCTATCCAACCAATCTGTTCATTTTGACTTAGCTAATGTATTTATGACACCAGTACTTAAGGATCTGCACAAGATTTATAGGCTACCACAGCATGAACTCTTGCCAGTAAAGTCTTAATTACTTTCAGAAAAATGGGGAATGTGATGACCATGTTTATTGTTATAACCTTTTTTCTTTTGAACCAACCAAATACGGCTTAAATGATTCACTAGGAAGACAAAATATTCATAAAAGCTCTGCAAGACAGTAATTATTGAAAGAAGTATCAGAAATTTGCAGCTTTTCCAGTAGCAGAAAAAAGCCTGACCCATTTCTGAAAAACAAACAAACAAACAAAAAAAAACCACCCACAAAAAACCCCCACCAAACCAAAAAAAACCCCACCAAAAAAACTAAAAACAACCTGGCATAGACCAATATTTCTGGCATTTATAAATGTCTGCAGTGTCACCCAGAAAACAGATAACTACTGTATGGTGTATTAAGATCCTTAGTCCAGCTGGTCCATTTTTTCTAAACTTTAAAAACCATTTCCAAAAATACAAAGCATTTTTAATGGATTTCAATGGTCCCTTTCTTCTTTTACATAAAATCACTCAGAAGGAGGATGTTTTCTTAAAAACAATCTGCTATCCAGGTCCACCCTCCCAGGCATGTCCCTTGGAGCTGTTCCCAAACTATCCCCAAAGCACTAGCGTTTCAGCAACTGGAATGACAACTTCTTTTTAATTGTTTGAGATCCTGCAGGCTTCTATCTGAGAACAAAGCGTGCACATAAAGCACATTCTATGGCCATGATTCAAGTTCTTTTGAAAATAAATGATATATTGAAACAATGCTATGTTATATAAAGCAGTCTATCTGACACTGGATGCTCAGCATTACACCAAATCATAGCCAAGTTCATTTCCCACCCTTGCAATTGGACATACTAGAAGTGCAATAAAACTTACATAAAGCAACTTTTTCATTATGTGGAACCTAAAGCATTTGGTTGAAGTTTGAAGGGACTTTACCATCAAGAAGAAAAGATTAAGTCTGTTTAGCAATGGACAAATAAAATAATGAATCCCACACAAAAGTCTATTTGATAGTTGGTAGTAATACATTTCAATATGACAAGAACAAGGGAGTATCTAATGAAGTTCAAAAGCAATATATTTAAAGCTGACAGAAGGAAGTACCATAACACAATATGTAATTAACCTACAGTCCCATTACCGAAACATATCATTGAGGTCAAGAGCTTAGTAGGATTCACTAAAAGAATTAGGAGTTATTTCCCTAATGAGGATGTTCGCATACACATCAGACAGGATTTCTGAGGACACATTATAAAAAGACAAAGTTTCTTTTATGGATTGGTTATTCTTTAATTGCCTTTTCTGAAGATTTGATAATCTTATTATACATCTGAGCTGAAATCCTAAATCAACAACATGGGTAATAGAGCCACTAACTTTAGTGGAGCAGGATGCTCATCTCTGGCACTGGCAAGGGGCAAAATATTGGAGAAGTTCTACAAATACTCTGATCTACAGCATAATGATTTAAATTCTTCTAATTAAACCAGTAAAAGCCATAACATAAATGCTTTCAGATCACTTTAAAACTGCTTAGCTACATGTAACTTTGTTAGTAAATTACAGAATTAAGCTAAGCAAATTTAGACAATCTCTAAATTAAGTTTGTGTATTTATAGACAGTATTTCTTCCACATAGCCCCTCGAGATCAGCACTGAGGTATATCTCTTCCCTAATTTTCCCCTTCTTAGCTCTTATATCTATCAATTATTAATATTTTTAACAGGCCAAATGGCTCAGCTATAATGTAAACTTGGTGACAATTGATTTTGTAATTTAAAGCAAAGGTTCAGGCTGTTGTTCTTTTTTTCTTTTTTCTCAGAGTTGGCATGCATTTCCCAGGCAATATAGAGAACATCACATTTATTAAATTAAGCCTTGGGCTTTCAGAAGACTTTACAAAAGGTTATGTTTGTAATCTTCAGTGTTTATTTTACTATGAAACCAACACATTCAGCAATAAGTCAGATTTATTGTGAAAATAAACACATTAGGACCTTATAAATAGCTGTTAGAAAAGTTCCGTATGGTCTGCCAAAAGCCCCAAATGATTGGTTCATGAACTTTTCCTCTGTATGCTCTAATGGCTTGAAAAAATTGTTTATTTTTGACTGGTTATGAATAGATGAGGATTATATTTCATCTACAGTCTCCATTAAAGTATCAAGATTTAGAAAACTTCCAACCTTTTAAGAAACTGACATTAAAAAAAATAAACTGTTGACAGCAGATATACGTAATGGCATGGCAAAGTGGAGTGTTATTTTAAAGCTGCATTTACACAATGAGTTTCTTAATTTACCTGATTATATCCCCTAAAAAGAAAAAAATAAATCATTGCTCAAAGATACTGCAAGACTGTAACAGTTTATCTAAATGGCTATAGCACTTGCTGCAGCGTGGGTTAATGCAAAGAACCGTCTCTGCTTCATCAAGAAGGATCTTACATTGCCTTATACTTGCAGCAAATACGCTTTAACAAGCATAGGAGTCTTTTGGTGAGACGTTGGATGCATATCTAGCTGCACATGCTCCCTTTGGTATGCAATGCCCTCACAATTGGATCCCTGGGAATGACGCTTTCCCTAGTATCAAGGAGGGAGCTATGATTTCCAATCACTCAGATCTTTTCAGATCTTTCCAGCACACAGTTTGCACACAGAGACCAAGGTGCTACCTCCTAAAACCAGGATGGAGAATTGTTCCTCTAAAATGTAGCCATCTGTCTACAACTGTGCAGAAAGATCAAAGCCCTAATCCTCAAACCTTAAAAGAATATCTACAAAGTTACATTCCAGTGCTCCTGTGAGTGTGAAACCAGCTGTCACTACTTTAATAAAAGGCATATCTGAGTGGACACTGTATTAGGGAAAGGTTTCTCAGTAGTGCTGACTAATACAGTAAATAACCGGGAGGGCCAGAAAACATTTTTGTTTCATGAAAACTGGAGGCTTAGTATTATTTTTTCATTCAACACTAGAAAAAGACATCAGTTTCTCAATGTTTTTGAAGGAAATAGGAGACATGGAGAACAGCTGAGAGCCCAGCAGGCAGGACATGCCTTGTGACAGGGAAGGGCCACCATTGCCCAATGTGGAGCAAACACTGGAATCTAGCACTGCCCTCATCCCAGGCAAATGCCTTGTCAGTTTTAATCCTCAAGACAGTTCCTTTTTGTAAGTAAAAAATGAATGCTACTTGCATCCAACTGGTTCAAAAGAAAATGTCGTCAAGTCACTTACCTTGGGTACAGCAGTTAGCCCCTGCAATTCCAGTCACTCCTCCCACTGAAAGTGTCACCAATGCATTTATATAAAAATTTTCAGTTTTGATTAGAGAAAATACCCCTCCCTTTAGTTTTGAAAACAAATGTAGGACTCTACTGTCACCTGATATCCATCAGAAATTAGACGACATTCCAACTATGGAAAATTCTGCTTAAGTGAGCAGAATTGCCTCCTCCTAAGTAAAAGGGTCTTGTCTTTTTTTGTTTTGTTTTTTGGTTAGTTACTTTTACGTGCTACAGCAGATGTACCACATTTTGTATTAGTTTCTGCTTGAATGAATAATGGAAACATGAGCACTTGTATAAACAAGGAAAGGTATTTAATGAACATATTGTACATACTAAAGAGGCTGCTTTCTGTTGGAAGAGTGTAGAATGTATTCTTCCAAGTGCATGAAAATCCCATATTAATGATGCATAAGCTTTCTATGAACTGGGCCAGGCATAAACTGCCGACTGCATTTAAAACACTGAATCAAGTCTGATAATTGCTCATTTCAACATTTAAAAAAAATAAATAAAAAAAATCCAAATCCCTACAGAAAACAGAAGATGTCTAAAATGATTGTATTATTTTTACATAGTTTTTCATTAGAGATCATTTGTTTGTATTTCTATTCTGAAAATTCATGTCTGCTGGTCCCAGATGAATGTGTTCCTCTAGAACTGCAATTTGTTTCATTGTGTTTTCATTCATTTTCATTCTCTTCATGAGCAACAGTGCCATTTGGAAAAACAAAAGAAAAGGACGAGTAGTTGGAACCTCGCATTTACAGCGTATTTATAGCACTTGGCGCATTGGACATGGTTTTCTGAAAGATATTATTAGATTTGTCAGCGAGCGTCCTGCTGCTTTTTAAGGACTCTGTGGGTTCAATCAATGAAGGCAAGTGCTGAGGCTTTAAACGTCTGGCTGCAGTCAGAGCTTCAAGTGAAGCACTTCAGCTTCCGACACAATAGGAGCACAAGAACTACGAGACAGGACGAGACTAGAACTCCATCCAGCCAAGAGTCCTGTATCCAACTGTGGCCAGCAGTGGAAACTCATAATAAATGCTTATGAGGAACAGAGTGACACCTCCCATGTACTCTCCCAGCTTTGAGCTGGATGCACCGTGTGTATTTTATCACCATTTAGTCACTGAGAGGAGACAGTGGCATGCCCTGATACAGGGTTTACACAGACCGCGTGCTGACATGATGAAACAGAGCTGGCTGATGCAATGGGAGGTTGCTATGACTTTTCTCATGGTTACCGGGAGGTCAGAAGTATCGCAGCAAGCACAGTAGGCGAGAGATCCGTTGTCCCACTGAAATGGTCATCAGCATTTCAGACCTTCCACATGCATGAAGTTGTGCAACAAACTTCTCCAGCTCTCGAGCACTGGGTTCATAGATAAGGGAGGCTGTACCAGTTTTGAAGAAGGCATTTTTTGCAACCTACTGGCATGGGCTACCAAAAACCGTGACACAAATTTGGCTCAGTAGTTTGAGACTAGCAAGTCAAACAGCGGGTGTCGTCTTGACAGATATTTGGGTGACAATGACTTCTGGATTTCAATCGTAGTGAAAGGTGAGGAAATACTAGAATTCACAGCTGGCACTCCCTAACTGTGCAAGATTCTTCCATAGTCTGCTCCCACAAAGTGCAAATACTTCGGATAATCAGAAATAAAGCCACTCATTCTTATGCAAACTTCCCTTCACATGGAATGGCGGGGAAGATACTTCTCCCATTTGTGGCCTTTAATGCACAGCTTTTCTCAAAGGAAAGATGGTGACAGTGATGCTCTCTCCCACCTAGTTTAGGAAACACACACCTATTCCCAATATGTAAGATCTCAATTGTCATCAACCTTCCAAATCTCCTCAACCACGTATTCGGTATCCTCCTTATGGACTTTCTTAATCCTTGACATGGAAGTTTTCCACTCTAGAATTAAACAACTCTTTATCAAATTAAAAAATAAATTAGTGACAACTATATTAGTGATGCATTCAGCAGCATTTCCTGACTTGCACACAACCACAAACTGAAGTCTTAAAGTCTTAAGGTTATAAATTGCTTCTGTCGTGCAAAAGAATCCCTCTAAAACCAGAATAAAAAGCTCAGAAATAGCTCAGCAGTATTTCATTGCCCCCCCCCCTTTTTTTTTTTAAGCAAAGTATGTGACGAGCACGTTTACCTCACAGCAGATTTGCCCCCAATTGGCTGAACAGTTCCATATTTCATTAGTACAGCTCTGAATTTCATTTTAAGTCTTTGGAACTCATGACAGAATTTGTCATTTGTAAATTTTTTTGTAATCTGCCAAGATTTCATTGTAGACAGTTGAAACTTCAATGTTAAACCTAGGTGTAATCTGCTGGTTAATAAAAAAAATGAAAACACAAGCTAGCTATCCCCAAACCATATGCATACCCGAATAAGAAAGCACCATCAAAAATATATAAACCATGGGAGCTGCTATTGAATCTAAACATAACTATAAAAATGGAAAACAACGAAAAATTCTTTAGACTTGCAAATACTTTCTTAAGGTGAGAAACTATTAACTAGTTGCTTGACCAAACAGGTCAGTAAGGTGGTAATTTGCCTTATGCATCAGTTAAGTCACTACCGAAAACATTTCATGGATATTCTCAACTAGGTTATATATTTATGTAAGATAAAAAACAAGTGAAAACACAAATTTTTAGACACAGGAGCTATAAATACACGATGTGGATGACATTACTTAGCTCTATAAATTCTTAAAATATGGGTATTGATTCCTTTTTTTTTTTTCTTTCCCCCCAAAGAATTTGTTCAAATTCATCTGGTCAAACAAATCTCAAAAAATCAAAAAGTTCTTGTATCTCACTTCTAACAGACAGACAAGTTGGTAGGATAGAAAAGTCTTTGAATTAACATCTTGGTTTTGATGTTTGTACATAATAAACTTGCACATGGTTTGGGAAAACTTATCCTTGCCTGATACAACACATGATGAGGAAACGAGCAACCAGACCCCAGTACAGCAACGCTCCCTTCATGATTTCTCTTGCACAGGATTTTTCTGTTTCTTCCTAATTCCATTGTTCATTATTTTTGTACAGAGACTTGTGCATCTATTTTAAAATCTATAAATATGAAGTATTTAAACAGAAGCCCTGTAACAGTTATTACTATGACCTAGAAACAGAAGCAAATAGGTTCATCACAGTAATTAAAGGGCAGAAAATTATCTTTGTTTAATTCAGATGTTTTATTGGAAGTAGTAGGCTTCAGTGCTTCAGTCATGCAGCAGCAATGTCTAGGGAAAAAAATTGCTAAAGGCCAATTAATTAAATAGTTATGAAGGGACAACATGACCTTTTATTTTCCAAGTATTTATAGTTATTTTTTGAAAAGACTGAATAACAAACTAATTATATACAAACATATAGAAAATATGATCAATTATATATACTTTATCATAACAGAAGAGCAGAAGAAATGCTCTAAATTTTATATTGCTGTCTTTCATAGCCAATTATGGGCTCTCAGCTGAGAGTGAGAGACCATCATCATTAACTGAATCCAATTTCACATTGATAAAATTGATCCTATTAAAATAAACGTGGCACAAAAGGCAATTTTCATTGTTTCTTTCCAATCAGCCATGAAGGAAAGGGAAAGGGGCTCAATCTATTTCTTTAATCAATAAGCTCTTTAAATGGCATCCACTGTGTTCCTCAGTGAGGCTGCCCTCTGAAGAACCATTCTGCAGTTTCATTCAACCAGAAACAAAAAGAAAGCCAGTAATTATTTTTTTTCACCACTCAGAGCTGTATGCCTTTTCTGTGCACCATCCACTTAGACCTCGCCACCATGAGCATTAACCAGATATAAGTAACATTGTTTATACGCCTCACTTTTGCATAAATAGTGAAAGGAGTAGACCTGTTCAGGTCAAACATATTAGTGACATATGTCACTAAAACAGATTGTAAACTTCAGCTAGTTAGGGGAGACTAAGTGTTAAATATTGATTGACAAGAAACTATTAAATCAACACGTCTTCATTGACAATGTCTTGTCTTTATGAGCTCAGCAATCTGAAGTCATGCACGTAGAAACAGTAACTCTACTGCATCTGAAACCATAGCAAGCTGCAGATAAGGAGCGTATCAGGACCAGAAAGTGGTTTGCTCAGCTGCTCCCTTTAGTGGCTCTGCCTAGGGAAGCGCAATTTAAGGCTTGGACTTCTAGAGTATTACACGATAGTGCAGTACGTCCGAGTGTAGTACATCACTTTCAAGAACCAACTGCCTAAAACAAAAGTCCACACTATCAGATGAATAGAATAGTTTTATATATGCACAGCTTCTCAATTTTACTTCATTTAAAAGAACCAGCCCAGCTATACTACAATATAAAACAGAAAATTTACATAGCAAGTTTGACATACATCTATTGGATAGTTGGCGTGTGTTTTCACAGTAAAACTACTAAAAAGTACCAAACGTATTCAAAGTATTGTGGTTCCAGGCATTTTTGTGGGCTTACATAAAAGAGAGGGTTACACCCCGCAGACCTCTGAAATTTGTACAGATGTTCTTACTTCTTTCTATTTAATCAGGCCATGCCTATTACTTAGCAGAAAAGATAATTTGAGAGAAAGTTTTTTCATGCCTTAATCACATTAGCTGAATTCCAAATGAATTGCTACCTTTAGGCATTACTTTTAGTCACAGGCAACAGAGTTGCTTGGCTTTTCTTTCTTTCTTTTTTTCTTTTTTTTAACATGATCCAATCACGTGTATCAAAATATTTATTTATGAATAAAATCCATAAGGAATAAAGAGTAAATAAAATATAAAGCACTTATGCCAAATAATTTTTATAAATACATTTAAATCAGTACAGTTAAATAGTTAAAAACTTATAATAGGCAATAAAAAGTGAATATATGGCACATCTAATGTCTACTGTTGCCACAGATATTGTGACATAGATGTATCACCCCATTCACGGATATTTACAAATGTTACTGCTATTTTCTAGCTCCATGGTGTTTCTCTGCTTTTATGTGGACTTGGGAGCCTTGTACGTTAGTGTACGTTTTAATAGTGGAATGATTTTTAGATGCCATTTTCTCCTTAAAAAGTCTCTATCATTTTAGACAGTAGAAAGATAGTATTTCTTTGGCCCTCTGAACACTGACACCATGCACAGAGCTAACTGACACATTTAGAATTCTACTATAACTGTTAATCAAAATAAAACACTGGCAAAGTTTTCTCCATTAACTCCTGTTCAGCTGTGGCTGATCACGACTTAGACAAAGCCAAGACATCTGTGGCATTCAGTGCAGGAAGCAACATTGCCCTTCATCTTGACCTTTTTTATCTCTGCTGTATTTACAGAAGGAACAGATTTCAAATACAATTAATTTTTTAGTTTTGAAAAACCAAAGGCACATTTTAAATCATAAGTCTAAAATGTGTGGTATGGAAGAAAATCTATCATTGTGGAAAAACTAATATTTAGTCAAATTTTTTAAAAGTACATACAAGTACAAAGCATGTTGCATGAACTACTAGAATGTGTACTTCATATTATCTGAAAACCAAAATTCTGAAGGTTATTAAAGCCAAGATGCAGAAAACATAACAATCCCATTTGGAAGGCTGCATATTGGGAAAATAGCAGCTGCCATTCAGTTTGTCTGAAAATGTCCAGGCATAAAATCATTATGAAAAATGAAAGGAGTTAACCCCTAATTTCAAAAAGAGGAGTGGGCTGGAAGTGAAGGAAGAGTTTTCAAAGTAGAAGAAGGTTTAGGAAGAGAAAGTAAACAAGCATTACCCAGGTAGCATCAAGTTGTCAACTGTAAATGAGTTAAACCAGTGAGATGCGAAAAGTCTCAACCACAGTCAAAAGATGAAAATTCAATAGCCTGACATATTCTATATTGCCATACAGCATAATGAATTCATATCTGTCACTACTAGGAAATGGGATACAAAGTTGACATCGGGTGATAAAGGTCAGGAAACACAAATCTGTCTAATAGCACTTTTGTCATATTTTCCATATTACATACTATCAAGGATTATTTCCTGCACAGTTTTTCTTCTTTAGTATAACATTCCATGTATACACAATTTCCTGCCCCAAAATCTAAAGTTTTGCTTGACACAATGGAAAACCTGGCACCTACAACACCTCAAGAAGATTAGTGGTAGTGAATGACCAAATAATAAAACGTTTCAAACTCTTCAAGCTATTGTAAATAGAGTATAGCTCCAGAATAAATTTATAACTTTGTTTCAGGTTCAGTGATAGCTGCCCTTAATGCACATACATGAGGTGCATTGTTACACTGAGTACCATATTAAAGGTCTGCTTCTTCAAAACTTATTTCTCACTGACTGCCCAGGGAATACAAACGGTTGTTAAGAATTTCATAAAGATGATAGAGAAAAGGAAAACAGAAGGCAAAGGAGAAACACACCAATTATTTTAGCCTGACACTGTCACTATCCAAAATATTCATTTGTCCAAAATTCTCAGACATCTGAGCGTGCACATAACAGATCTGACACTTGAGGAGCACACTGAATCCAGCAGTGTTTGGCTTGCACAGAGGTCAGCATATGCCTGGAAACTTGACCCATTGGATTTACTGCATGTACACAGATCAAAAACAAAGCACATGCCCACCTAGTTCACGGATCCATATTTTTGCCTGAGGTTTTCCAGAAAAAAACACAGAGCCATGCAATGTGGCTGTAATAGTGCGTCTTTCCCATACTGCTCACTGAGCCTTTGGTCACTTCTGAAGTTTCCCATACAGACGTCTAACCCCCAGTTATGGCATCTGTGGCAATGGTACTTGACAGAACAATGAACATAACTATACTAAATACAGTAAAACTATAAATCACCCTGCATAAAACAAAATACTGACTGAATTTTACATACCGGGGGGGAAAAAAGAAAAGCCACAAATCACTTCTTACATTTTTTTATGTTGACATTGATTTAACTTGTAAAAGCAAAAATGACCATAAAACAGGATACATGAACTAACCATTGCATTGTCTTCCCCTACTACATCTTTCAGAGTTCTAAAAGATTAATTTTATAAATGCAATGACTTTTTTTTTTTAAAAGCAATCTTCTTAACTGGTCTCAAGAGCATGTTCCCATACAAGCTTTTTAAGGGAGTAGTTAACTATGTACCTCCACTGCTTTACTACTGTGCGTGCAGGCACACCACAGAGAAAACCAGCACAGCCCTGTACCTTAACTAGTAACCTACTTGCTTTTCTCCCATTTGGGTCAACTGAGAGAAAAAAAAAATCATAGCTAAACCATCATGAGTATTCAAGACTAACTATGATCTTGCATTAATCAGCTGAAATACTTACTTAAAGAAATACAGGAAAGTCCTGTATTTTTAAACTTCCAGTCTTAAACTGTGTGTCAGCTCGCAGTAAAATCTGAAAAATTGTACACAAATTTTTGGAAAACACAGACATTCTATTGCATATGAAAGACAAAGAGGTAAAATGTGAAAAATTTTAAAAGTAGATTGAAGCTTGGTCTCACTAGGAGATTTCCTGGGCAAACATTCATTAGAAGTGAAAGACTTGCTATCAAGCAACATCATCTCTAAGAAAAGATGAGCTTGAAGAGGTTCCACATCCCATCCCCTTTCCTGTAAATATCCATCTGACCACCACGGGTCTATGTGACAGGAAAGTTTGATTAGTAAGTGAGATAATGTGTAGTTAGTGCAGAGAAATCCAATTCCATCAGGTTAGAAGTCTCTGCTACTCAGATGTCTTTGCAATGTCCTTCCCAGGATGCTGGTTAGAGGAAAGACTGAGGAGCCTACATGCAGTACTGTACTCATCCCTATGTGTATTTACTTTGCTGTCACTCATCTGAAAATTTATTATCTCTGAATCACATTTCTGAGTGGTTCCAGGTCCAGCAGAGATCCAGCACACATTTTGAGCTCCAGCTTTGCGCCACACAGAAGTGTGATGCTGCTTCTGAATTCACAGCTGCCAAAGCCATATAGCTACATACGTACACTGCTCTGCTCAAACTAATAACGTATCGCAGAAAGAATCTGCAACTCAGATTATCTGCTCATGGATAAACAAAAGCTGCCCATATTTAGAGGGAGGAGCATTTTCAGGGATCAGCAAAATACTCTACAGGAGTCCCAAAGAAGGAAAAAGGAGCTTAACTGACAAAAATGTCACAAAAATAGTTAAAATGGAAAGGTTAAAAGACAGAAACAACTATTTTCTCATTTGAAGTAGTACTTCTTGGAAAACCAGGAAGCAGGCTATGTCTTTTATGTTAAAGCTACGCTTTCCATTCTACAGAAGACCCCAGTCTGGTGAACAGGGTGATTGTCACACTGTCACACTCTTTTATTATAGTAGTGGGAAACCTACCTTAAGGCAATACTTGGTGCCTTTTTTTTCCTATGTAGGCTCGTGAAAAACACTAATCATTTTCCCTGAAATGCCTTTTTTTTTTTTTTTTTTTCTTAGAGACAGTTTTCTCAAGGGATGGAAGCACATCAACATAGAAAAAGAGTTATTTCTTTAGGGAGTAGAAGGTGGAGGGTTACCCTCCCCCAACAGCAAGGTAACATGACAGATTTCATAAATTGAGCGAATGAGCATAAAATTCAATCTGTTTTTTCATATAAAATACTATTAATGATATATTAACCTATATAACCAAGACCATCTCAATAAACTTTCCAATTATATGTTGGAAGTATTCTTTGAGATTGACATCATTACTACCAATGAAAATTAATGGGAATTCCACAATGTTCTTTAGTGCATCAACAGGAGAACATTCCCCAAGGGAATTATTAAGGAGTACCTATATTTAGCAGTAATAGAAAAGAAAATTCTTAGAAAAAAGCTAGCACTTCAGCAGTCCTTATTAATGCTAGAAGTTCACTTCCTCCTTTTTTTTTTTTTTTTTTTTTTAAAGGTGTTGCAGAAGGAAGGCAAAGGATAATTTTGTATTTATTAACATGGCAACTATAAATCTGATTTGGAATCCACAATTCTAGGAAAGTTGGCTATAACCAAAATGCAATCAGCAAAAGAACAGATGATATACAATGCTTCAGTGAATAATGCTTTCCTGTGGTTTGAGTATGGCTGGAGTGGAAGAGTCTTTCAGCAACTTTAACTAAAACTGAATCTGCATTACATTCATCACCCTGTTAACGACTATAGGGAAACAGGCACACACTTGTTCAGGTCTGAGGTTCTGCCTAGAGACTTTTTCCTTCTTTCTCTTTCCTAATTTAGAAAAGATTCTGTTTTCCATTACTTCCCAATTAAATGTGACCAGTAAAACAACAAAATACTGGGCAAAAGATCCCGCAGTGCAAAATCTATCCAAAGCAGTAACTTCAACAATATGTGAAGTAATACCGGTAGATTTTCCCCATTTTCCAGCTGTAAAACCTTTGGGCTTTTGTAGTCAGTCACTCCTCCCCTGGGACTCCAATAAGAAGGTGAGTGCATTGAGGGGTACGAGAGGGTGGCTGGGAGCACAAGGAAGGTACTCACACACTTCTCCACACCCTGTGTTCCCATGTGCTTTCCCCAACTACATTCTTTTGCGAGTCTGTATATATAGCTAGCTAGGACTAATTTAAAATTCCTCACTTCGACAATGCATTCTTGCCCGAGTGGCACACAGCTGCTTCAGTCATTCAGAGTATTTCGCAGGAGGTTGATTTTGCTTACAAGTGGACATCTTCCCTGATGTCCGCTACAAATTAGCCTATGAGTGCAAATAAAGGGAGTTTTATTCCATTATGTTTGGTGAGTTTCCTTGTGAGAAAACACTCAACAACAAAAATTAGCCCAAGAATAATACCATTTTGAGTGTATGTGTTTCTGGGAATTGTATTTGCAAGCTTAATAATGAACAGCAGTCTTTGTCAGTGGAAATCTTGCTTCTGTTGGGAAACCAGGGAAAGGGAAATGCTAGGCGGGTGTATTTTGTCTATAAAACCATAGTATCATAGGTAGCTATAGACATTGTTACATAAAAATAACATATTGCATTAAATATATTACATTATCTATCATTTACATAATGCATACCATTGATAATATTATGTATATTACTGTAATATATGCATAACTGAAAGCTGTAGCCAGGCATTCTTAGTGTTCATATAATCAAAACTTACGTAATAAACATCTAAAAACATATTTGCTTGCAATGTTTTGAACAGTTAAACAGCTGCTTGAATGGGAAAACATGTAACTTCCTGATACAGTGGTGTATTTTAATTCACAAATTCCTGATTTTATTTCCTTGAATTCAGAGCACCACAACCACACTTAAAAGAAATAGAAATCCAGAGCTAATTAGTTTTTAAGACAGGGTCTTATTTTACATTTCCACCTTATAAAACTGCATTGTAATATGAGCATATACACAGATGAGAAACTATTTAGGTCAGTTAACAGTCCAAATACCTTTTTGCAAAGACAACGACAGAAGTGCTCGATATCATACCAATTAATACCAACATAGCTGTGTGGCTCATAACCAACAAAAAAATAAAATCAGATTTCAAGCCACCCACTGAGCTGAAAATATTTAGAATTACAGCTGTAGCACGCTATAACGAAGGATTTCACAAGCTTTATATCCTTATTGCAGACAGCTCGTACATTAAACATGTGATTATGTGAGAAAAACAGAACACACTGTCTGTGCAAAAACCTTCTGTCTAGCATAGCAACAAAAATAAATATTTCACTGAAAACCCCCCAAACCTGTAAGTGAAGCTACTTTTATTACTTATACAGTATTGGCTTTATCTTCTGGGTGGCCAAGTATGCACTAGGCAAAAGAAAATGAACTTTTGCAAAAAAAAAAGAAACTTTCTCATTCCTTTGTGTTGGACTACTTGGAATACTAAGTCTTCCCCGAAAATCTGGGTTGCATTTCAGTATCTTGTAAAACACTGCATACAACCTGGCACAACACGCACCCAAGAGGGTTTGTCACACACCAAGCTCTTTGGCACTTCAAAACATTTAAAAGGCAACCTACTGACATATGACAAATTTCCACGGACAGCAGCAGCTGCATGGCCTGGTGCTGTTGCCACTATTAACCTCAGTTACAACTTGATGGCTGAATTAAGTTGTCTGCCAGCAGTTCCAGCTGGCATAATACATTACTATGTGGTGTCATGCTGTTTATCTGTGGTCAGTGTTGTGACATGCTGAGCTCTATGTGTTTATCCTCCTTTTACAGATAAAGCTTAAATCCTGGAACTTCATGCCAAGTAATGATTTCTTTAAGTCATAGCCAATCCAAGCCTTACCAATTCCAGTTTTATATAAATTTCATCAAAATAAACTTATAAACAAATTCAGTTCTCTCATCTCTGCATGCTGTGGTACCGTACATGACAAGACTTGGGAAAAGGATGGTCCAAAGATGCAGCTAAATGGCAAATAAAGTTTCGTATCTTTATATTTGCTGGCTTTCAGATTGCTGCAAGAGCTGAAATAGTCCCTGGAAGATCAGTACAAACTCAGGGTAACCTCCTGCAAGCTGTTTTTGGATGGCACCTAATCTTGATTCCACAAAGATGCACAATCACATCCCACCTCCAGCCTCCATGTATCCTGGATTCTAAGTAAGTGTTATTCAAAGATGCATTTGCAGGATACCAAAAAGAATATCATTTGATCAGAGACAAGCGTATATGTAAAACAACAAAGGTTGTTACTTTGCTAATGCCCACCCTTTTAAAGCAAATGTGCCCAACTTATTGTCCACAGGCACAAGCAACCCACCCCAAGGTGTCCCATTTTCTGAGGTGGGTATCTACAGAGGGGTCAGGCTGCAGACCTCCTCATCCCATAGTCACAATAAGCAAAAACTAACCTGCTTCCCCCCATTATCATTTAATAGATATCTGCTGTACCAGAAATGGGAGACCTGTAAATCACAGTGTGTTCATAAGCTGTATTGCTCTAAATATTATATTTATTTCTGACACACTAAGTTTGAAACTGTATACAGCTATGACTTCAAACAGATTTCAGAATCTGATTTGAAGAATAGTGATAAAGGAGCAACTCCATTGTCAAGGTTCATTTTGAGATGCTGGGAATACTTCACAGTGGTATTTTGACAAACAACTTGTTATTTGAGAAACATCTATTTCTTGTCCTCTCCAGAGGTAAAAATAAGTTTAAGGGTGTTTTTTACATTTCGTTGTATTATATATCCATCTTCACAAACACTATTATGTTTATTACTGGGAAGCCTTATTTAGGACAAAAAAAAACATAAACTAAAACATGTTTCTTGTTCCATTTCAAAGTGTATTAATTTCTCTATTCGGTTTCCTTTCCTTAAAAATAGAAACATATTTTAAGGTGAGTAACTTTTTAAAATGTAGAGAGTGAAGCAAGGACAACCTTCCTGAGCAAAGCAAATGAATAAAAAGGACTTAATCCAGTCCTATGGTTGTTGATTGCATTCAGTACATAGTTCTGAAACCAAGATAACCCTTCCATTAATATTATAGTAAACTCACAACTAAAACACGTTTAGTAGGTTTTGAAATTTTCCTGCAAGATTAGCTTTTGACTCGTACACTGTTTTTAATGGCATTGACCTTCATTATGTCGAACAGTGAATCAAAACAAGGAGGCTGCTACCCGTGGGCCCACATGGAATCAACAGGAAGCATCCTCGTCCCTGCCATTTCGCTGGCCTCTCGGGATGTGACCGGACTTGCTCCTTTTGCCTGCTCTGAGACCGGGCACACTTTTCCTCCCTCCCTAATTACAGCAGCAACTATGACGAAACATTATAACATTACTAACTAGCTCCACCACAACACAAAGCCTGATCACTTCTAAAAGGTTACCTTCTTTGCAGTTACAATAATACTCTTTGAGCTGTTCCTCAACCCATATCAACAGCTCAGAGAATAATCAAGAAACAAACTCTTTATATGCTTTTCTGAGATCAAAATGAGTTTTAAATGGAGTTTTGGTTTTGTTATGTGGGGATTTGGGGGGAGGAAGGGGGTGATGCCTTTCAATTAAGGTGAATGAGAGTCTTCCCCAAGCAAGCAAAATGTGTAAGGAATGCAGAACGGAGCCCTTGAGGTATTTGGGGGATGGTGAGGGAAACAACATTAAAAGTGACTGAGGTGCCTCTGTTAAAACCATCTACTTTGTACGCACATGAACATTTCCTCATTAAAGATTCATAAGGACTTTATAGTTTTAATGCACATGTGGCCAGTGTTAACAGTTCAATAGCCAGAAATCTTTAAAAGGGGGGGAAAAAAAAAAAAAGGAGAGAAGATACTTTGCTGGTTTTTAACTGACTCCCTTTTCATGGGAGGTAGGAACCTCCCTTTTTAAACACCAAAGCACAGTTGCTGCAAAAGTCTGTCATTCTGAGAAAGGTCTGAACAGATGAAAAACAAATCAGTATTTCTGTTGTAATTCATATTCACAACCACTGCCCATTTCCTACTTCTGAATTTCTGCGTTTTCTTGCCTCAACAAAGGATGAAGTCATGTCTCTTAGTCACAAACCTTTCCTACAATCACCAAGCTGCCAGTGAGGAGCACCTTGAACGGCTCCTTAGCTGCAAAGGATAATAAGGCAAAAAAAAGTAGAAAAGGATTAGGGAAGGGAAAGAAGAGCCCTCCCTACATTAAGTTGAAAGTTTGAACACAGAAGGCTCACCACTGGATTTCTGTAGGCCAGCCTAGGATAATTATGACTTCAGCAGGATCTACTCGCTGTTTAAGAACGCACTGATTTTTTCTTTATGATCATTTTTTCTGGTGCAGGTTATACTCCGGTTCTACTACAGTCTGTTGCCTTTTGAAGGTGGAGACAACTCTTTAAGAGCAGGCATAATGGGGATGCATCTCACAAGCTGGGTAATGTTGATATCTCCCATCCTGTTACTTTATTTTTGCTGGAAAGGTGAAGAGCTTTCTGCTGCTCTTTTCCTTTTCATTTTCTTCCATGGTTCAAATGACCCATCTGACTTTTCAGGGGTTCCTTTACTTTTATCTCTGCCAAAAAGCTATCTGCACCTGGTAAAAAGCACTGACTTTAGACAGAAGACAGGCAGGCATCAGCAAACCCTCAGCAAACTACCCAAGCTTGTACTGGGAACTGAGGGAGGACTAAGTTATATGTCATTAGACCTCTGGCATAGTTGCGCAAAGGACGAGTTTTGCAGCGAAGCAAACAACTGGGTAAGGATTGCCCTGCAGAGGGATTACAGTTTTTAACTTGATTTTTTTCCCCCAAGACACTCCTAAAACATTTTTTCCAATGTAACACAGACCATTCACTCGTTGGCCCGATCTCCCCTTCAGTGCCCTGCAATGCATATCTGAAGCGTATTATTTTTAAGCAACGTGAACTACTTTCTCCTTCTTCTCTGCCGTGAAGAACGTGCGACTCCCTCTGCAGTATTCATCACTCATTCTAGGGACGAGGAACACAAAACATTTAAACGCAGGTTTCCAGCAGCGTCCTAGGCCAGGCCTAGCCAGCCTGCTCAAGTAATGCCACATGCCTGTGGTTTAAGCAGATTCAGAGCAATGAATTTTTCTCCTTTTTCAGCAGCTCTTTGGTACCCTCCCTTCTCACTGTGTTAGTACCGGCATCCCATCACACAGTCACAGGTGTCCTGTATTTACATCTTCCTAAGCTATCTCCACTGTGGTACCAACCTAAATTTTCCAACCCTGCTCTTTCCATCTTGATTTTTATTTAATCTCATACTCCATTTCTCCTGCTCCTATTTTTATCTTCCCTTTTACCCTTTCCACTAATCTTTTTAAAAGCAGAGGCCGTAGTCAGAGTGCTTTAAGTCTTAATATTACCATCTACGAAGATCACCTTCATCTCTGGTTCGGTTGAGGACGCATGGTTCCCTGATATTGGTTAATGTGCTGTTTGGCTTAGTGCTGTGACACTTCACTGCAGATGAGAAGCTCAAAAGGTATTGCTCTGCGCTCCATCCAGGACATGTAAATCCCTGATAAAATAGGCAGCATTCCTATACACTAATTTCCAATTCTGTCTAACTTCTTGTTATAGTAAATCCAATGCTAGTGTCCCTATATTAGTAAAATATTTAGTGTTATCTGTTTCACTTTCATTCCCCAGAATTATATGGTAAGAAAATTCTCTATATCCCAAGATAATTATCTCATTATTGGCTTCAGGAAGACAGAATATTTTTGTAGCGAATGACCACATCTGTACCCTGTCAGGCTTAGTAAGAGATTAATAATGGGTACTACTATTCGGCCTACAAATTTTCATGCTCGCAATATCTTACAGCTACATTAAGAGTGACAGATCAGACCATATACATACCATAAACGTTGGTCACAAAAGCACACAACTTAGCTGGTAGCAGCAACAAATTTTTGGGAAAACAGGCAAAATGTAAATTTGATCAATATAAGTTTGTTCAATAATACTCCGCAAACTTTGACTCAATATGAGCTTACTTTGTTATATATTCTTGTGATTATCGCATGTTCATATTCATATGCTTATGCTCACATCTAACAAGGGCAAAGACAATCAAATTGATAACTATACTGAAGGATATTGTAAAGAGTAAGAGCAATTCCCATTATGACACCTGGATTTCTGAGAAAAAGAAAAGCAGGTATTCGATACTTCTTGGTATCAGGTATTTGATACATCACCATGAGGAGAATTTCCAGGTTCCTTATGATGACATTCTATAGCCTACAGCCACAGCAACCCTTAAAACATTATTTCTTAAAAATCTTTTAACAGATACAATCAACATGAAAAGGCAGATAAATCTATAGGCCAATTGTCAGGGTTTTATCATCTTATACTTAGTATTTCTTAATTCATTCTGCTAAAATCATCTAATCTGACTTGCTTGTAGCAAAATTATTATTTTAGCAATTAATGCTTGTATTGCTAAGCTCTAACAGGTCATTCCAAACTCTGAAACCAAAGCTTTTGTCATACCACAAGACCAAACTCTAACAGATGGCAAACTTTTATTTTTCTTTTCTTTAGGGTTTTGTCCCCTCATTTTTATGCATTTTAAAAATAATTATTTTTTGCCTGATTGGCTAGGTTCAAAGGTTTACTGCATTTGCAAAATTTGTCTTTTTTTTAAAGTGACAATATGATATTAGCTTTTCAGGTGAGATACTGCTTTTTTCATTAAATGTTTTGTATTGGGTTCATTGTATAGGCATAGTAACCACTGATATTATAATTCCATCATCATGTACAATGACTTGGTAATCAGAATTCTCATACTTCAGTCCCCAATTAATGAGGCTCCAACTTTTCCATCAATGCATTTCATTCACACACACTACTGTTAATTATAGTCCAGAGCCCTGTACCTATCTTTGAACTCCTTTCTCTTATTTTCTTTATGCACACAAATCCAGCAAGTTACTGCAAGAATGACTTTTACTGGGAATTTCCACAGTGTTTATATATGATACACACACATATACTGTACCAAGTGAATGTTGTTAGATCATTGATTTCATTGTTTAATATAAATCTTTGCACAAATGTAACATATTGTTTAAAAGCTTGCATCTCAGCCAAATGAAAACAGGTCATTATTGAACTATGTAAGACCACATCTGAAAGACAGGGACAAATCTCTGCCAGATTTCAAGTCCGAATATTTCAAATCTGAACGTAACAGTGTTGAGGGAGGAGAGGGGAGTGGATAAAAATCTCAATTTTCCATAATTTCTTTAAATCTTGGCCAAAAACACTTTTCCATTTGTCCTCAGAAAGAACCCAGCTGCTTTTTAATGAATCTCTCTAAGAAATTAACCCCTGGCTTAACCTAAACCGAACCAAACAACAACCAAAAGATCTGATGAAATTATTCGCACTAGAGATTAAAAATACAGAAATAGAACAAATCTGTACTAAGCTTTCGGAAAACACTTTTGTACAGGGAAAGAGAAAAAAGATTTCAAAATTAAAGTTTTAACCTTTTAAATGTTTCATTAGAGAAACAAGTCCACATTTTGGAAGATTTTTAAAGGAAAGTTTTGTACAAATAACCTACATAATGTTACATTTGCTTGAAGGATGGCAATATGGCTTTTAATGACAGTATCTATTCTAGTCTAGGAAAATACAGTATAGAATTCTTTTAAACAGTTATAAAAACAGTGCATAAAACTTATTTAGAAAGAGTTCCATGGTGCAGTAAATTAGATGTTTTTTTTCTCAAAAAAGGAATTTATGACCCGTATTCATCACGCAACCAAGCAAACCTAGAATGGGTACTCGAACTTATGACGGTTCAGATTCTATAAAAAAAACCCCAAAGCAATCCAGAAGTATGTGAGATGTGTAAAAACTGGACTGTTGAGCATTATTCTAAGCAAAAATCATGCAGATCAAATGATTGCTGATGTATTTGTTGCTGGTGAAAATTGTGTTATATCAAGAATAGACTGACCTCCAGCATCATTTCAGAGAGAGAGGTTTATTTAGGTTAAGATAAACAATACTTCTTTGGCTCTGGTAATAACCAATCAATTTTGTGATGGCAATCACTGATTAGCTTTTAAAAAAATCTTCTGATAAAGGTTACCTGCAATAATAGACAATACAACCTGGAAACAGGAAACACAAATCATCAAGGGGTGGTGTATGTATGTATAGGGATATTTTCCTTACTTGAACTGTAACCTTCCTGGGCAAGGTGTGGTAAACTCTAATCACTTCCATTACCTCATCTCTGAGAGAAGAGGAGGAGGGAGCAAAGAGGGGTCAGAGGATAAGGACCTGCAGCAGTGTCTCCTGGTTCTATCAGCTCCTTCTTGCATTGTTCCCTTAAGTCTTTTCTCTGACATTGTTAGGAATGGAGCAAGTAAGAAGCAAAACAGCCACCTTCAATCTAATTCTATAAAGCCAGGTAGGATAAAACTAAACGGGTACACTTAGGCAAATATAACAGTAATAAAAATAACACTTAGAAATCCCTTGTTTTCAGCCATATAATAAAAGGAAATAAACATATGATTAGGAAAATACAAACAAATAAGCCAGAAAATAAAGCTTATGCATTCCCAAACTTAACGTACAGAAAATGCACAGAATAGCTGATGTGCAAAAGGAGAAATGCCAGTAAAGAACAACAAAAAAATTGCTTTGACTTTTAGCATTCTGGGATGTAGATAGCTTGCTGGGTAATTGGCTGATTGACTGTATTGCTAATTTTCTGGGTGAGTGGTGGAGCAGGCAGGCTGCCTTCCTTCAGGCTCACTGCTGGAAAATTGGCACTGATATTATACATACATGCACATGCATTCTCTTTTTAAATTTTTTTTAATCCATGCTCATTCTGTCTCACACAGGAGCCTGAAACTTCAATGGGAAATGAAAGGTAACTGCATTTAGAACAAATATTGCCGTACTGACAGTATTGTTCTGATCTATCAGTTTATACTTAGCTAACCTGAATTTATCCTAGCAACTGATGTGAACAGTACACTCCTGTGTAGCTCTAAGTTAGAAATTCTTGATGATTCGTGCTATTCTTAATGTCAGAACATTGACTTATGAGCTAGAGGTAATACTACCAAAATAATATTGCATATAAAAGGATCATTCTCAAAATCAAGATCGATATAAGTTGCCCAACTCTACTACTATCTCAGTGTTGAAACAAGAGAAGCACCATTTCTAGTTTTAGTTCAGCCTGTGGATTGAAGTAGGGAAGTCAGCAGCAGCTGCTCTCACAGATTACTCTTTTTGCATTAGCCCATTACTAAAGTTTGACAGTAAAATCTGTAAGCCAGTATAAAAGGTTCTTTCAGTCATTCTGCAAGACTGATAATGCCTTGCATGGTCCTGTCTGCTTTTTGCTGGCTCACCACACTTCATTAGGGTTTGTTTTTCATATATCCCATATATCATCTTTTAAATGTTGAACTACACAATGACTTAAATAGGTCACCAGAAAAGCTTTGGTTTCAGAAATTTTTCTTCATTTCATGGAAGTCTGACTGTGGATCGCAAAGTGTACATGTTGTTTACCCTTCTCAGCTATTTTATAAGTTTTAAGTTTTGTGTAAATCCAGTTCAAGAAAACAGTATCCACATCTGCTTTTATACGTGACTAACTTACCAGGAAAATCGGGCAATCAATGGGACTTCTTCATAATGTACCACCAGTGACTTCAATAGTGTACACAAAAGCAACAGATTTACCACCTCTGAAACATGCAAGCATTAAACTAATAAATAAATAAAAGTGCACAGCTAACGCTCTACAGTTCATTAAAAATGCTACAGTTTCAGTCCATTGAACCTCAACCTAAGACACATCAAGTATTTAAAGAAACGAATTTGCCAGGTTCATTTAGCAAAAGAAAGTATGGCATACCACGTCTTAGCATGTTACACAAGTTAAAGAAACAGCAGCAACAATGACATGCCTATACCGGCTTTTGCATACGTTGGCATGAGCCCAGAGTCCTGAAGAGTTCATGCTCTGGTTGCTGACATACGCTCAACTTCACGTGTCCAGTATACATCCTTCATAAATTATGGTTCTATGTTCTTTGTAAATATCAACCAGTTTCACTTCCCAGCCTGCACCTATCTTTTTTCCTAAAATGCTTGCTAATGAAATGGCTGCTCAGCGGCATGCCAGCTATGTTTTCTGAGGAAACACGGGCTATTCCTGTGAAAAAGAGTGGAACATTAGGGAGTAGCACCTCCATAACATGGAGGTGTGGAAAGCCACAAGGGCTACTGAGAGGCATTAGGAAAGCTGAAGAAATGAAACTTGGCTTAGCTCACTTGTGTGAGAATTAAACCCTAATTCTTTTATTGAGGAATTGTCACATGAAAATGTTTTACTGGATTTGTGGGGGAAATGGACCAAAAGTAAGAAAGAATACAGGACTTCATGCACACTTATGGAACTGTTTAAATAATTATACAGGTGTAGAATACTACATGTAAAAATGAAGTACATGTCTTGGTAGGTTATTTCAACACACTAAGAATAAGCAGACAGAACCATGTAAGAACACAATTACAATGACAAAGGACAGATTTTTTTTTTTTTTTTTTTTTTTTTATGATGGTATAGGAATCACATGCCTAGGAAATGAATATGTCACCTAAAAACAGAGAACTTATGGGAATTTTCAAAGGGGACAGACCTGAAATGAGAAAACAAAACTTTAGGACATGCATCTATTAGCACAGCAACTCAACACATAAGTGGGAAGACCAGAAATTTCCTTATGTCAGTATGAACAAAAGAAGAAAGTCTGCATAAAGCCCATTTCCAAGATGTGCTATTGCTAATCCCTTCCAGACAGTTTGGTGCCTTCCCGTGTTCCACATGCATCGTCCACCCCTCTGCAAATATTTATGATTTTATGATACCATTTTTCTACTTTTGTTAAATGTTTTTCCTTTCATTGTCACTGCTTAACATAAATGAGAACAAGGCAAGTAGAAAAGTAGGAAATGGCTGAATGAAGGAGAATTATGTCAGAACTACTAGCTAAGATGAATTTTCTCCTCTTATGGTAAGACAGAACCTGACTACATGAGTAGATAGGTATATGAAACCAGGCAGCAGCTGCTGTGCAATAACATAGTCAATAAGAAAAAAAGAAAAAACAAAAGTGAAATGTCTTGTTTTCCTTCTGAAGAAAAAGCATTTAGTTGATTGACACAGATAAACTACAAAGCAATCATCACAGACCACTACTCATAAACCTGAACGCAAGGAAATCAGGAGAGAAGCCCTGTAACAAGAGGTCTGTGTTTTACCCGCTATCTCTGTGCAGATGACAGTTTGAATTTAAAATTTTTTTAAAAAAAGATGATATATTTACTGAATTCTCAGTTCTAGAGAAGGCAAAAGAACCTCCCCCACCCCTCCAGTAATGTCAGCACTCAACTTGAAAATAGGGACAACAGAAATAAAAATAGGAAGTAGAAATCAATTCAACATCATCAGCAGGAAGTTTTAAAGTTTCACTGGGCTTCTCCAAGTGACAATTTGGTCAGTGCTGGATGGTTACACAAGACCAGAGAAAGCTGCTGCTTTACACAGACTTCCTAAACCCTAAAATTCCAGTGAATTTCCCAAGGATATTTACTGCATGTAGATTCTCCAGAGGGGTCTTCCTTGTATTCAGCTGTATAAAAGTTTTACAACATGAACACCACTTCTGAATGTTAAACTAAACTGAAATTGTACTTGTCTGAGTATTCAATAAACTGGATTCAAACCCATTTTTTAGCCTATAAGAAAATGACTACATTGTCATTACATACAAAATAAATCTTTGCAGATAATAAACTTACTTGTAGATACATTTCAGGCTTTGTGCCCATAAATATTTTTTTTAAGGATGTATACATTTCATGGTTATTTTCATGATGTCACTAAAAGATTATCATATTTTTGGCTTGCTTAGACAAGGAAAGTGAGTATTACACCATTGTTTATAAATGGTGAACCCTACAATGAGAAAGTGATTAGTTCAACTGAAAGGATAACAGTACTATAAAGTCATATGGATAAAAATAGGCTATGAGTACATTTAGATCACAGATTAGAAAAAGTAGAAATTTTAAAAAGTTTAGCTATTACAGAAATAAAGATCTGGAACAGCCTTCAAATTATTAGTTCAAAACACAGTTTGAAACTGTTACAGAAGGGGGTTTATGCCTAGACAGGTCTTACTAGAGTTAGAAATTGCAGCTTGTGACATGAATTTTTGCTTGTCCGGAGCTGAATCATCTCCAGGCATCTGCAAGGATCAGAACTATTTTTTTACTTCTTGCTTGATGCAGCGCTTCTCCCCTTTCGCTAAAAAAGACTGAGAGGGAACACTGGATGCATAGTTTATGCTGGCAACCTGAACTGGTCCAGTACTGAAAAATTTTCAGGTGTCTGTGTTGGTATACCTTGCTGGCATACTCATGGTTAAAGTAACTGTCAGATTTGGACTGATAAGGATTTATTGGTTACAGTGGCAGAGACACGTAAAAAGAAAATTTTAAAAAACCCCTCTAACACATTACAATTTCTTCTCCTGTGACACATTATAATTTTTAGGGATATTATTTTGAACTGAAGTTTCAGTGTTCTTAATGGAGTGCTAGAAAGCAATTAATGGACTGGCTAGTTTATGGTGTATATGATGAGAGGCAGAGTTGAATAAATTTTCTTTTTATCCCTGGAAACTCAGCCTGGCTGCAACCCATTCTGGTCTTACATTCCTAAATATTTTTGTAAGTTCACGTAACTCTGTACAGTAGGAAAGCTTAATACAGTACTCAAAATTCACTCAAATAGGAGAATTGTCCCTTCTGAGGCACTTGCACTTCTCAGAAATACCTAAAAGCAATTAATGGTACAAAGGGGAAAAAAAGCTACCAAATTCTCAACTTAGCTGCTGACACAGTACAGAAAACACTGTTTTGTTCTGAACACAATGTACTTTAAACTCCCATTTCAGCTGAAAAGCATGTCTTTAAGCTCTTTAAAAAAGTATTAACTTACTTTGCATTAAGAAACAAATGTGAATATTGAACATAAAAAAAATTGGAAAGAACACTTGGTGAAAATAACAAATGCACCATGTGTCTGGGGAATGTACATTAGCTCAAAAACTTTTTTTTCATTGTCTTTCATTAATTTTCATTAATTATAGCATCACAGCAGAAGTGTTACAGTTACAGTTGAGAGGGTATGCTTTTTAATAAACTTGGTTTTTTTCAGGTACCTACAACTAAAATATTTTTTCCTGAGTTAGCATCTTTCATATTTTTTCATAGACAGAAATGAATTAATTTTAAGAGATTCAAGCTGCCCCTTTGGCAGTTTTCTGGGTTATAAAGACATGATAAGAACATCTTATTTATGCTTCAACAAGTTTCTTGCCTTATGCTAACTCAAGTGGCTTATCTTTAACTCAAACTGCTTATTTCTACAAGATGAAGCTCCCTATCATTGTGTAGAACAATTTTATTTTATTCTTTCAAGTTCACAAGCAAATAAAAATACACATTTTTATTCCAGCACAATGCTTCTCTCTGTATTCTCCTCAGCCAAACACTTTCTAAAGTAGAGTATAGAGGAATTTTGTAATTCTTTTTTTCTCAGAATATGTGCATAGCTCAGACTATACAAACATCCTCTATAGCTCTCCCAGTCACTTTCCATTTCAAGAACGAGGCAATTTGTGTTAACACAAGACAGCTTATCATGTGCTAAGTCTGCATGCAATTTTCTCGTGAGAACAACCATTTTGTACCTACTTGACACATGCAGCACTATACTACACCCAACTAATCAATTCTGTCTATATTAAGAAGTGGGGAGAAAAACTGCCCACAGCTGTTATATTACATCAGCTTTCCTAACTACTTCAGACAACTCATTTTGGGGATTTTTTTTTCTTTAAACTAAATTGGCATAAAATGTAGCCCTTCTTTCTATTTCTTTTCAATTCTATGTTTTTAGTTTGCCTTCTCAGAGATTATTGGTGAAGTACAAGTGTCAGAGAACAAGCTATGCTTTCTGCAGACATCCCCAGAAGTTTTGAGAGCAACAAGCTCCCAGGGTCATTGGGTACCCTTGGAGGATTTATACACCAGCAAAATATGAATGAGTAATAGCACATTTTCATCACAGACCTCACAGATTGTCTATAGACAAGAACTTTTGGAACAGAATCACTTTTTTTTTCTTGCATGTAAGCAAATGATAAATGTCTGTCAATTGATAATCAAGTCAGAGATAGAGACACAAGAAAAAGGTACCAGTAGGGCCCAGAAAACTCTCTGGGATGGAAGGATGGAGTTTGGAGCTTTTCTTCTGATATTGACTTTTTCCCAACATCACCATAAAGTTGAGATGTTCCTATTCAGAACTTGAGGACCACATTGCATATGAATACAAGAAATATTATAATATTTTTTTGAGTTTGAAAACATTATTCCATCAATAGCCTACAGTTGAGGGATAAAAACCACAAAATACCAAACACAAGGACTCTGCTGTCAACTTGCCTTGCAGCTCACTTCACAAGATTAGCTCAGTTATCGATCAACTAACACTTATTTTTATCAGCTTGACTTCCCAGCATGCTGCTCTGTTACTTCACACAAACTGTCCTTAAACCTGTTTTTCCTACTTCTCCAACCAGTCTGCTATTTCTTCATAGAAAAGATACACAGCTTGCATCAGTCCTAAGTGGTACAGTTCAGTGTTATCATTCCAAAAAGATTCCATATTATGTGAATACAAAACAGCTGAAATGAAATACTGCCATCTATGACAAAGATGTTCCTGTAACTGCTGTGTCCTCACAGAACATTTTTATTTTGCCATGCTAGCATTTCCAACAGAAATCTGTTTTGTCAGGGAAAAAATGCAAACAGTTACACTCAAAATTATAGCAATGCAACCTGGCAAACCACTGACATCTTAAATATCCTTACTATACCACATACATACCAGCAGTTGGCAACTTCATGCCCAAGCTGAAACCATGGTTTCATGCCAGAACTGGAGGAATGCAATCCCTGCAGCACATTCAGAATGGCATAAACGCCCGTCACGCCAATGAGCAGCGCCTGGGAGGGAATGCAGTGCTGGCAAGTCTTATGTCTCATTATGAAGCATGGAATTAAGAGCAAAGACATGGCCTCATAGCCCATGTTGTTTCTATCAGAAGGAAAAAAATACCACAAGAACCAGAGAAATGAATGTGGCAGTTTAGGAGACAAACAAAAAACCAGGCTTAAGGTAGGAAGAAAAGATGGGAAACACGCTTGGTTCTGGACCCTTGCACTAAAATTATGGGACTGATTTTACTAACCTATTTTTCAGAGTTAATCACCGCTATTTTTAAAAGGCACTGTAATACCCAAAAGGAAACATCCTCTCTTTTTAGAATTACTGCTCTTTTTGCACATTATGGTGTAGCCGCTCTCCACAAGTAGGCATACAGGGTATTTTCCCGTTTGTCATCCTCTAAAATATAAAGTGTGTGATGTCTAATAGTCTGTATTGTAACTTTGAACTGGTAAATAACAAATGACTAGAGGAAAAAAATACATTATCTTTCTGTCAGACTACATTACAAGTGCTTTGATAGTGACTTCCTGCTTGTAAGACAGTACGTACGTCTATTAGAAAGAGGGTAATGTAATTTTCCTTTTAATTTCTAACTCCTGTTTCTGACAACCATACTAAGAATAACAAGAGTTTTATAATTTCTGATATAATGCTAAATCTCTCTTTGATACTGCACACTAGGACATAATAGACTCTGGAGTTCAGAGAGTTTGGTGAGGCTTTTTGTTTGCTTGCTTTGTTTTTTTTGGGGGGGAGGGGCATCAAAAAATGCACATACTCAGCTTTTGCATTACTAAATGAGTAGCTTATTGTTAGTCATAGGATGCAATCAAGAGATCCATAAAGGACCACAGAATTAAAATTAAAAGGTGATTTTTTTATTAAGTTTACCCAGTTTGACTTGTGACATTGATCCTGCCTCTGTTTCTTCTTCTCTGGTTTCTCAAAATTTCTATGCAACAGTTGCAAATTAGATATCTTCCTTCTGTGCAATTCATTGAAATACTGCCTACAGCCAAAAAATAGTTACTTTGAAACGCATTTTACCCTGCACTACTTTACTTCTATGTGAAGACCAACAGTGGTTTTTCCAAGTTCAGTTTTCTGTTCCATGACGTTTTCAAAGGATCCTTCATGTCTGCTGTTGCCTCTTGCTGCTTATGTAACCAGGCCGGTATTTTCATCAAGCTACAGTAATCAGGGCATCCGTGGATCTCTCTCGTTTTATACTTACAACACTGAACGCAGAAAATACATATGCTTATGTCAGTTGTGATGATAGTACTGGGAGAAGGGGAATATCAATTCTGCAAACTCAAATTCCTAGTGCTGGGTCAGGATTCAGTTTATTACATTAACTCTTGCTCGGCATATTTCTAATTTAATATTTTTCACAGAAAAAAAATGTATACATTCAATAGGACAGCTACAGCTGTCTTCTATCCGTTAAAAAACCAAGAAGAAAAAAATATATTTTTACAAGTAGACCTATTTGCCAGCAAGATTCTATCAATTTTTAATGACAGTATGTTAATACAAGTGTTTTATATATGGATCCATGGTATTTTTCCCTGTGATACTTGATTACACCAGATTATATTACTGAAAGAATAGACCACATTTCTGCCTGGACTAAAACCAAGCCTAAAAAGCCTGTTGAGAAGACAAGAGGATGGCCTCAGCCACAACCCCTGCAGCTCTGCTAGCCTTTGTCACAGCGCTCTCAGGTATCGAGATGGGCCAGCACTGCCTCAGCCTTGTCACTACGACAGCCAAGGATGACAAGTTGAGAGTCGTCTCCACCGTTGTGTAAGACCCATGCACCCCATGTGCTATTCAGCCTACACCATGCTCCGATCGGTGCCATGGGATTTAGTGAGTTACTTCAGTTGTTGTAGTCAAAGCTGAAAATTTTTCTGACAGAGGACAATTTTCTGCTATAGAACCTGCCTTTCCACTGCATACAAAAAAGTGTGGTTTACATTTACTAGTAAACTGAGCTAACAACTGAATTTTGTGATGCGTGGAGCTGCACAAAATATGTCAACTGAGCATCAGTATCCTCTGTCTGCACTTATGTATTTGTGCCCATTAAGACTGCTTCCCAGTCAGGCTAGAAGGAATGCATCAAAAATAAATAAACTACTCTATCCAGATAAGGTAAAAATGTAAAATAATCAGTATTACATAAACATCAATATACTTTTTCTTCCAACGTTTTCTCTCTCTAGATACAGTGAAATCCCCCAGTATTACTAGATTTGGAGATATTAGGTAAGCAATACCATTTTGTAGATGAAAAACATAGAGAGGGGGAGAGAGATCAAGTGTGACAAAGAATGAATGAAAATTTATGGCAAAGTTTTAAAGAAGAGAGTCCTTGATTTCCAATCATTTGTCTCAAATAAAAGCATCTTCTTTCCAAAAATTTTCTTCTTTCAGAAGACTCTTTTGTTTAACATCAATATATAAGTATTATATTACCTGACTGTATGCTACAGTATGCATGAAATTTCCTATTTACACAAACACCTTTTTGATTAAAAAAGATTAACTACCTTTAAGTAAAAGACATAGTAGCTAAAAAGCTGTATTTTTATTTGAATGCAATGCCTAAAAGATAGCATCTTCCAGGATCAAATGATGACAGAAGTAATCTGTCAATAAATAAATACTGTCAAGCAATAAAGTTGTCTAACTTCAACAGTCAGTTGGAAATTTATCCACTATGAATAACATAATTTTAGCTAAGCAGGGTGATATGGGAAACTTCTTACTACAACATGACATTTTATTTGTAATAAAGAAATAAAGAAATACAGAAATTTGTATTTTTGCCTGATTTACAAGATATAATTAAAATGTTTTAAACATTAATGAGGAACCTATATATGATGCTAACCAAAATATCTTCAAAGTAAGGAACTGAAGATATTCTGGTGCTACAACGATCATTTTAGTATCTCCTTTCAGTCTGATATCAAACTTATACCAATCCATGCCATTAAAATTGTAAGATATTAAAATGATTTTATAGAAATTGGATTTTATGGAACTAAATGGATTTTATGGAAAAAAAATTTTTTTCTGACATGCATTTAATTATTTAGCAATAATTCATTTAAATGTTACAAACTTCATTGACAAATATATGAAGGTAGATATTTAAAGAACACATTCATTTAAATGGACATCTCTGTCTTCTGTCTGTATTAGAATAAACGTGACATTGGTGTTATTGAGTAACATGACCAAGATTATCACCATGGCAGAGGACCAAGCACCAATGGGAGGCAAAATCCCGGAGCATCCAGGCTGTTACCACCACAAGGGAAGACGAGCCATGGTGGATGCAGAAGGAGCCCCGGGATGGGTAAGTAATCTGGTCCTAACCCAGAGATATGGTGCAAGCCCAGACAAAACTATCTTTCAGTGGCTGACCATGGCATTCATGATCAATGAAAAATTGAGATGGCTAAGCACCTGTGTGTATTAAACTCGGAAAAATACGGCCCAATTTACTGGTTTAAACACTCATTTTCTTGAGTGAAATAGAAATTGGTTCTCTCCACGCTCCAGGATAAGCCTTAAAACACATTCATTTCACAACAAGCTATTCTAATTTTAGGTGATAAATAATTATTATATGGGTAAATATTTTCTTCCCTCTTTCTGATCTGTCTGCTGTCTGACATCTGTTCATAGCTTTTTCCCCCCCCTCTTCCTGTATTTGTAAAGCTCTTTATTTTCTGAGTATCTCCAACCCTTCAAACCTGTTATTTGCAATAGCTGTGTCTCTGGAAGAACAAGTACTTTAACTTCAGTAGTTCATGAATTTTTCAGAGCTTTCCTTTTTGAGCTCAATATTTATAATTGTCTTAGTACTGAATATATTGCAGGCAAGCATATGTAACATCAATTTAAAAACTGCCTGCTGTATTAGCTGCATCTAGAAGTGACAAAGGCAACTATCCTGCTTCATGCAAACACTAACATCATCATAATTAGAAAGACAATCTCTTAATCTGACACTGAAACCAAAAGGGTATTTCAAAGTTCAATGAGCACTGAGAGGAATATGGACTGTTTTCAGTCTAGTTTAGAGTATGTGCAGAAAGCACAATCTTGCTCCAGGAGAAAAATCATTCCCCATGACTATTCCCATCCTTCCTCACCTACTGGAATATGCTCAACCACTTCAAATAGTAACGCAGCATAATGAGGTTTTTGTAAACAATTACAATGAGCCAACACAATAAGAAATTTTAAAGGAAAAATTGCTTAGATTTCCCCAGGACTCCTAGACATATTACTAGACAAGGAAAAATAATGGTTAGAGTATTTGTCTTTTTATTCTTTGAGACTATTTAAGGTGAATTTAAACAAAGAACTTATTTGCTATCATTATCAACTACAACTAGAGAATTTATTAAATCCATGTGGGACTTGAAATACAAAAAAAATTGGCAAGAAAACTTCAGATGCTTGAAAGGATCTTGCACTGATTTTCCCTTCTCCCTATTTCTCCAAATACAAAAACTAGCTATTTCTCCAAATACAAAAACTAGATAAAACCAAACAGTTTCAGTCATACCATGACTACTTACACAACAAACAGCTCTAAGAAACAGGTTTTAAAATTGCCCTTTCCCTGAGTAACATCACAGCATTTCTCCAAACATGGCTAAACGGCATTTGAGATCAATTAAAGTGGTCATTTGAGGTCTGCAAGATTATTAATCTATTTTCTGTTAATAGCCCTTGCACGAAGTTAGGGGCACACTCCTTAGTTCCTTAGTTGCAGGCTCTTTTAAAAAAAAAAAAAAAAAAGAAAAAAAAAGAAAAAAGCTGTACAGTTGGATCCTGGCTGTCATTCTGAAACATTATTGGTTTATAATAACTAGTATTGTTCTATTTTTACAACAATCCAAAAAAGAACATGAAATTCTAAATTTAATTAATGAAGTTTCTAACTTGAAAGATGTCATACATATGTGTTGAAAATAAAATTGTTCAACAATTTGCTTAAGCATATTTCCAATCCTTAACAGTGCCTAGGAAGAACATCTCTGTTTCTTCATGTGTATGTGTGCACACGCACATTTCAAAAGTATAGGCAGGAAAAGAAATGAAGTGGCCAGTAATTTAAAGAATATAAATTGCATGTTTAAAGCAGCACATCACTATATCAAAAGGTAAAACATTTATGTTTTACCCTTTCATAACTTGAGTTTTGCTAAAGAACACCCAAATACCATCTTTTTATACCAGCTGTTTAACAACATGGGTTTTTCCTATGGTCTAGTTTGTTTTGCCTGCCTTTCCTGCCCTTTCATTCCCTCAAGTTAATGTGTTATTAGTTCAATTGCACAGCACAATATATAGTTGCAGAATGTCATACTGAAATCTACTAAAGTAGGTTTTATGCAATCTTATCTAATAATAACTGAGAACAACATGTGACTACACAGCACTGCCACACAGTTGGTAACTTTACAATACAGCAACACTTAATAAAAGTACATGCAATCTAAGTGAGACCTGGTCAAGTAAGACTGACCTATACAGCTAAAAAAATAAAATTAAAACAAAAAATAAATTCAATGCTAATTTCTTGCAAATACTTCAGTATTTTTCTTTGTCTAGAAACATTTCTAGGAATATTGGGAAAACGTAACAGCAAGTTTCTGTAAAACAGTTCACTGTTGAAGTGTTAGTGCCTGGCATGCTTTTCTTCTGGGTCAGCTGTGAAAAATATGTGTAATCTTGCTTAGTGATCTTTCACCCCGATTTCCCAAGGAAACACTGCTTATGCAATCACAGTTTGTGTATGTTTGTTTATTTTTATTTGCTGGTTCCCTCCAAATAGCTTCTGAACCCATTAAAGAGTTTCAGCCACAGGGGACAAAGGAGCAGCACTCTCAGAGGTAATTATGCTCCTATAAACTTCATGAAAAAGTACATTTGGTTATGGAATAGAGGGAGAGACTTCATACACCCACTTCAGAAAATGTCAAGTACAAGATCCACCCCATTAAGCACCAGGAAGCCCACAGCAGAGAGGCAGCCACGACAGATTGCCCCCAGCTAGAGGTAAAATGGAGAGTTAGCACAGGACAGGGGCTATCCAGGCAATTGTGATGCAGGGGTTGCTGGGGAGGGTAAGAAAATTAGTAGTGTGGATAATAGCTCAGATACACATACTGGTTTGTGCCAGCTGACATCAGGATGAGGATATAAGATTTAGTTTTCTAGTCTAGATCTTGACTTTGGGTCCAGCGCAGCTGGAGCACCTGGCCCAGCAAACTCAGTCCCTGTCCCCAGAAGCATCGTGTGGACTACGGATGCCCAAATATTCTCAAGCACAAAAGGACTTGCCACAACCATTACTAATAATATCACTTTGCTGCACACTGTTCAGAGACTGCAATGTCTTTGGAGCAGGGTTCATACCATATACGGCCATGATAAGGTATCTGCTAGTAACTTGGTAGTCTGCACTAGCCTATGATTCCTTGGGTAATAGCAATGGTTAACTCCAATGCCCGTAAGTTAAAAAAACACACAAATAAATAACAATGGTTTTTAAAAAAGCAAAATCTAAGTCATAGATTTTTCTATTTAATATATTGTTCCAATTTATGGAATAACTATACCATCAAATGAAATACACTTAATTTTTCAGTTGTTCAGATCCTCCAAATCACTGTTTTGACTGTTTACGGAGACTTACTTGAAAGGACTACCTCACTATTTCATGGCTTGGAAAGCCCACTTTACCTTTCTTTCATGGTACCCAGAGCATATGAAAAACTTATTCAAATGTCTGCAACAACCAATGCTGTCCTGCTCACATTAATGCATCTCCCAAGAAAACAGGACACTGACTACAGACAGGGAAGGCACTGGAACCGAAACCATTACAAGCTGTCAAGTCTTTGCCGCAAGCTTCGGATCCAAACTGAATTCTCAGCCTCCTGAATGTGAAGCCATCTCCACAGGGTGTATTGCAGAAATGCATTCAAGGTGCTCACTCTCATCTCTAGAATTTATGGCCTGTAGATCTCTTCCAGTTAAATTCCACAAAGCTCTTCATATTTTAACAGTTTCTTTACCACATTTGCTGCAAAAAGGTTTATTTTCTTACCTACACTTCTGATTTTATTCCAAATCAAGGCCCATATAACCGAGCACCATACAACACTGACATTTAGAGAAAGTTTTTATTCTCGCATGGTATTTAAGTAATGATAGTCACTTCTTAATGCTTCTTGTTAGTACTACAAAGTAAGCCCATTGGCACAGATGTGCATCATGATCCGGATGCCATAAGACATTTGTGAGCCACCTTTCCAAACCAGCACAAGGCAGCAATTCTTAATTTCAGAAAACTCAAACTAAGTGGAGAGTGCCATCTCTACAGACCACTCATGAGTCACTGTTCACACACATACAAAATACAGAAAAAGCACCTTTTGTGAGATGGTGTTTTTCAAGGCATTTTTACAAACTGCCCAGTAAAAATACTAATGTTTTGTAAATGTATTTTGATCACTATTATATAGTTTTTATTACAGACTTTATTGAATGTTTCATTTTTAATATTAATAAAGTATTAGTAAATATAGGATTATCTTTCTGTTACTAAAAAGGAAATAACTATATCCCCAAGCACATTTTTTCCTGGCTGGCTATTTGTATCCCCTGAAAACCTAGTATCAGATTTCCTTTTACAGCCGTAACACAATTTAAGACAATCTGAAATAGAAACCTTGTAATATTCACGCTATGGTTGAAAAAAATGCAATTTTCTGAGAAGTCTGCAGAAACAAATACAAACTAGGTCTAACTATATTTTGAAAGAATTGCATTTCATGCATAATATAAGAGCTCTACAATAGTCAGCTTTAAATAAATTGATTCTGTCTTACTCTTAGAATGGACAGTTAAGGGGCAAACAACTTATGTTTCTCAGTTTGCATGATTAATGTTGCATAAAATGAGGAGTCCTAGTTTGAGACAACTGCTCAGTGGGCACCACTATCTCGCTTGTGTAACATACTGTTGAGAACTTGGGAGGACTAACACTTCTGTAATCCAATTCCTGTTGTGACAGAATAAAACAATAAGGGGAAAGTTGTCACTAGCTCAGAAAGAAGGTTTGAGCACTCCAGGTTAGGAAAGAGCCAGAATATACAAGTCACTCAGTTCCACCTGAAATTTTACTTCTCCTCAGAAGTTTTCGAGTTTGACATTGAATGATTTCGTTTTCCACGTAAGCTAACACTCTTCTGGCTCATGATCTCATGGCAACCACAAAAGAATTACAGACACACATGATTCTTGTCTCTATGGCATTCACATCACTAATTTTTTGTTCTGAACAGGACCACAAGGAGTGCAAAGCCAAATTAAATGAGTAATCCTTAACTTCAGCACACCCACATTTCTAAGAACTTGATCTTGTAAACTTAATATTATCTTAAAGGAAGCTGGATTTTCCTGCTACTGTACTTCCTAAGATTCTCCACCTCCCCTTTCAGGCAAGGAATAAAAGTTCTTGTTAGTCTATTTTGATGAGCCATGAGCATCGAGAGCAAGCAGTTGCTGTCATAGTTCTCCATTTTAAGCACCTGAAGGACCGCTCTGAATTAGCTTGTGTGGAAAAGGCAAAGCTGGGGCAGGTTTGGTCCAAGGGTTAGGAGCACTCATCCAGATGTAGTTCATTCACACCCACCTCCTAGATTATTTATTCCAGCTGTTCTCACTCCCACCAACTGAAACTGGGACTTTGCAGATATTGATAAGAAGTGTATGGGACCAGAGAACAAGAAACAGAACATCTGAATCTGAGGAGAATGTCATCACCTGAACTCTAGTCTTTGCTTCAAGGACCCCTTATGGATTTTGTATTAACATCATGGCCAAATAACATTATATACAGAGGAGATGAAACTCACTTATTTCATCTGTAAGGTTATGAAAAATCAGTACAATAAAATTAAGAAGGTTTAGATGATGATACTTGAGGCTACACAGCTAAGGCATTTTTTTGTTTTCTCACTGTTCTTAATACTGTTTGCAATATCTTTTCAGGTTGAAGTATTTCTCTAATTAGATAAGTAAAGTTTTTAAAAGTACATGCTCAGTATCATTCCCCAATGTAAATTAAACCTTAAAAAACCCCAGAGGAAATGTTTTCCGTTATTTCTAAATACTAATGCTTTACTTGCAGTACATTAGAATTTAATTTACTAATTTCCCTTCTTGCAATAAATTTGTAATCCTATCCTCTATTCTAAATTGTTTTGTCTAAAATACTTGTAAACTTCTTTATAAACTTCATAGCATTGCTACACCTAAGATTAAACCAGTTAGTAAATAATACTCTTCATTCCATACCATTCAATATTGCCAATATTAAAGAAGTGTTTGTTACATCTATAACTATATGCAGAGAAAATGTAGTATTCCTTCACATAACTCTTCAGATGGTTAGCTTTATCCTAATCCTTCAAGGTGCTTAAGGGATTGCTCCAGACCTTGAAATACATTGTTTATTTTTAAATTGCAGTTATAATGTTCAAATATCTCAGTATCATACACTTACCCACCTTATTACACAACTATAAACAGCATGCACATCACACATATATAGTAAAATATTAGCGAAAGTTGATTTTAATATGTAATTTTTTTGCATATGGAAACATTCATAAAACAGAATACATTCATGCATTCATGAATGTAGCAACTATTTTCTATCAACAGCTCTACATAATGAAGGTATTCTTACAAAGCAATATAAAAATAATTTAGCTTAAGCTGCAGGAGATATTGTAAGATAGGCATGATATAATTATTCATTTTAGATGTACTGGCAAAGTAAGTTGCCTATAGATATAAAAAATAGCCTTTTAGACTTGTTCACATGATTATTCTCAAATGAGTGACCTATATTACAGAAAGCCATGTTATTACAGTATAGCTATTACTGCTTATTTATTCCATCGAAGTTTCCAAATGTTTTCGTCCTAACTCATTAGTTGCTCCTGAGCTGCTCCTCCCCCCTCCAAATATTGGCTAGAAATACACGGTCATGGAGCTTTATCAATATCATTGTCTGCTCCAGTGATAAATGCTGTCCAATTTCTTCAGAATATAATTAACATATAGAATAGAATTAAAATGGGAGTATTGGAGACCAATGAGTTAAATAACCCAAACTACACGTCGGGTATATTAGCGTTACCATTACATATATCAGTCTTCACTGTGATAGTGTACATAGTGTAGTACAAGCCTTTGACTGGATGTTTATTTTAGTTCCAAATTGATGGCAGTGCTTTCCTGTATTTTCCAAGTCCACCCCCATTCACTCATTTTTATGCTGCTTCTTAACTTGATGAACGCCTAGAAACTCTACTGTGCAATACAGTTCAGGAAATCTCAACTTCATTATCCGACGTTTGTTTCTATATTTAAAATACAAAGACTTTTTAATTGAAGGTGGAACGAGGCTGATCAGTTACTCACAGTCTCTCCAGGGATCTCAGTCCAAAGAAAGAGCCGTTCTTCAACCATAAGATCTTGTTGTTACTCAGAATCCTACAAGAAGTCAGGAAAGAATCTGGTTAATAGAACGTGGTAATACTGCTGATTAAAAACATGTAATTACAGTAAATGACTGTTCTGTAAAGTACTAATCACAAAATTCTCTGCTTCATTTACATTTTCCCACCATAGCAGTAAATAAAGATTACCATTTCCTGAAGTGCATAGTTTCTTCTTTATTAAATAAAAGCACACTCAAGAAATATGTCAACAAATGAATTTGGGCTTCAACTTGAAAATTGTAACGCTGATAAATGCCCACACTTCACTAGTAGATTCTAAATTACCATTGGCAATGGTACTTGTTGGGCTTCCCAGTAAGCAAAAAGGCTGACGAAGTAAGGGAGGTGTTAAAAACTGTTCCAGTAGATTAGAGGACAATACAGTTGCTTTGCAGTGGCTGCTACGGCAGGAATGTACAAAGAATGATACCATCAATTGCTGATAGATACAGAGAAAGCATTTCATTTTCTATAGGAGAGACAAACAAAAAAACACCCCTTTACCACAAAAACAGACTAGTTCAAAAACATTTTCGTGTTGCAACCTCTGCATAGTAAAAATTCAGTAATTAAGCTATGCCTGGCCCATCAAGTACCAGCACCATTAAGTACACATGCAAACTGGCCTTGCACACAAGCTATTGAAAAAGTTGTCTATTCGTCCTCTTCATGTGAAACTACTGTCATTGTCACAAATGACTCTTTCTACTTCAGTAATTTTTCATCGCTATATTTTCCCAGCTATTTCAGAAGCAATGCAATACAAACTTTCACTCATTCTGACATGCACTCTTAAAAACCTTACAATATACAAAAGAAATGCAATTTGGTTTAGAAGCTCAAGAAATTGTTTTTTAAACAGATCTAATGATTATGCAATGTGCAGAAGAAATGTTTATCTCTGAAAAAATCTAATTCAAACTGCTTGAGAAATGAATCTTTTAATGTAACATTTACAATATACTTCTCTAGTGCCCAAAATTCCATTTCAAAATAAGAGACATAGCTTGCAATAAAGATAGAAATGCACTCAGGCATCTGAAAGCCCCCAGAAGCCTATGTTTACGACAAAATATAAAATTTAGATATATAAATATGCTCCAATATATGCACAGTCTATTGCCACCAACTAGGAAACTCCACATCTCACAAGATCTTCCTTCTACTTCTCAAACTAAAAATCATATGTAAGACATTAAATAGTTCTCTAGTCTACCAACTCTTCACTACCTTCTTAGCAATACCTTTCAGCAGTGCCATGATGAAAGACCACAGACTGTTTCAATTTGTCTTATTTGTAAGATTTCCTGGACTTTTTAGGTGGCATACAGTGGCTAAATTGGAAAATTGTTTTAAAAATTTGAATATCTAAACTAGAAAGCGTAAATACGTGAAATATTCTATTATTTTATTCTGTTTCTTTATTCATCTTCTCTTCTGAGGCTGCACAGAATTTGTGTCAGTCAAGAAAAAACGAAGTCCCAAAATTAAAATTGGCCAGGCTTGGAAAGACTAACATCATAAATTCCAGTTCATATTGGGTCATTTGGTTATATGCTGTGTTACAGAGAGATCGTCTTTGAGGTCTATTACAATGACATTAAATATAAATATTATATTTGGACTGTTCTGCATAGCCTGATGGGCAAAGATACATGCACTTCAGAACTCTCATCTGGCTTAGGTACAAGTAGTTCTGTCTTTGAAAAATTTTCATGGTGCCAATTTGTTTTTCCAGCCTTCTATTCATTCTGCCCAGAAAAAGAGGGCAGTTTGAACTTTGCTGGCAACTCCATGAAAATGCAGCACAAGTCAGCAGCACACGGGTCTCTTGCTCTGTACCTCTGGATCTCCCGTATAGCCCTAAGCGTGTAGCCTGAAACCAGTATCATTAATGCACATAAAACAAACTCCTAGAAATTAAAGAGAACTATCTAACTATTAATAAATCACAAGATTAAACAGAACATTTAGTTCATAAATGGAACACTCGGTAAACACAGCTCATGTTCTGCAGTACTGCTATCTTATTTAGGCATTTCCTTTTATTTTTCTGAAAGATAAACTGAGTCTTGAAAAATATAACAGACACCACGAAAAAAAAAATTAAAATCATAGAACTTAACTATGTAAATTTGAGTTTCTAAATGAAACCTTTCAAACCTTTATATGAGACTTTCACAGAGACTTTCACACAGAGATCAGGTTTCAAAAATTAAGTTTCCTTCAGGGCCTTCTCTTCTCTACAGTGCCAACTAAAATTCAGGTTTTATAAACAAAGTAATATGGGTATTACAGTTAAAATACAATTCTTTTTCTGTTCAGAATCACAGCTTTAAAGAAGTCTAGCATTCCAATAAAGTCCATGGGGGAAAAAAAAAATCTTCTCTAACAATTAATACAAGTTATCTACATTTCATTCAGCTGGTTGGTACACCACATGGGAAGAATCCACCTGTTTTTAATTAGCTGTAGTGATGTCCAAGAATTTTCAATGGGCTGTTATCAAGAAGGGTTTGGTTTGCACTGAAGACCAGTTCTGTGAATACAATGAACAACTTCACTGGCAAACTTAAATCATTATTTTTCATACAGTAAGGAATCACTTGTTAAACTTTTGGTGCAACTCAACATTTTCCCTTCTGAGGACATTTGCTGTGGGAATGAGACTAGGAGGGAGGAAAGTTTGGGTTACAATGTTCAATATACTAACTCAGAAATGAGGCTTAACTACAGATGATAAAAAAATCTTTTCAAGTAATCAATGCCTGGTCAAATTGTGGCTCTTACGCTTGATGCTGAAATTACACAGAATAATTTTGTATATTACAACTTCAGAAAAATAACAGAATGGACATAAAATGTATGAATTATGGCTGGAATAGTTAGATATCTTTTTTCCCTTGAATACAGTCACCTGCTTACAGGGAGATGTTTGTAATTAGAGACCTGCAGAAATTTTGCAGGAAAACAGAGACATGAAGAGCATCCTTTTCTTGTATTTACAGATGCAAAGGTCTGGCGGATAAATACGTGGGAAAAAGTGTTATTGATGTATTTGATTTTGGATAGCTTCTAACATAATTGTAATTTTCAGATGTAACAGAAACTGAATTACTTATTTTAATAGAAGATTAAATATAGTTTGGGCTTTTAAAACAAATCACCACCATGCACCCACTATGATTAAGTATTTCTCACCCTTTATTTATTCACAGAATTTTCCCTTGTCTTTTTTTTTTTCTGATGTGCTAGTGAATCGCAGCAATAAATATTGCTACACACTGCAAGTAGGCAGCTAGTTTAAATAATTATTAATTTCTAGCCATGTGCTAAGAATCTCACGTTTTCAATATTTTATACCAAGGAGAGAAAGACTGAGAAAATAAGCACACTTTATTTCAGTGAAACTATTTTCCAAAACTAAAATCCACTTAATGTTACTTTTCTTAAAAAAAAAAAAAAAGAGAGAGAGACAAGAAAGGTTTCCTGAAGAAACCTTCTAAGAAGGTATTTATTTTGAAGATCAGTTGGCAAACTGGTTTTGCGCTATATATAATGATCCAAACCCCAGGTAACTGGTAGTTAAAATGGTGGTACTTTCAGCCCTAGCCCTCACAGGATACATCCAACTAAAATAGTGCTGGGGAGCAATCCCCTAGTCAGCACCACTCTGCTGATCAGACACGTTATGAACTGTTTGCTCACCTCATTGACCCTTTCAAATCTTATGCCTCTGCTGCTTCTTCGCCCAAGACTCTTTGGGGGACAGTTTACCCCAGGGAGCACATTCAGAAGACATTAACTCTACACCACATTTGTCCTTTCCCAGCCCTGTGAAGCCCTCCAGCACTATTCCCACAGGTCCGAAGGGATATCCTTCAAACACCCTCTCTCGATCTACAGCGACACCCTAAAGCATGTAATTCCTACGCATAGTTTCACCATGCAAACGTATTTCTCTGGTGGGCTGCAACACAGGCTGCATATTAATTCATTCATCCTGCCCCCGAAATAAACCAACCAACCTCACATGTACACAAGAACCCAAATCACGCCAAGGAGCACACTAACAACTGAGAAGCATAGACGGTCAATGAGCCGTTGCTTTCACTCTCTCCTGGACCTCTTTCTTTAGCAGTATAGACATACCTGAAAGGATGAATTGTTCCAATGGGCTACAAGCCACCCCTCTGATCTTCTTTCTGGTTCTTTCATTTGAATTAAACAAGCCACAAATCACATTTTGCTTAAATTGATGCTACGATTTTTGTTTTTACGAAACTATTAAAAGTACAAAAAGATGTAATCTTGTGTAACAAAGTCTCATTCAAGTATAAAACATGCCCAGGATAAGAGAATCTACTGTAGTATTAAAAAAAGTATCAAATAAAAAAGCTCTCAGTCATAATGCAAACTTCAACTTCCTACCACCCCTCAAGCAGAGAGAAAGAATCTTTTTACCATGCCTTCCAAGTCAATGGACTTGGGTTCACGTGACATTACAGAGGAAACAAATTCCACAGCTGAGGCTTCTTCAGTGAGATGGTACTGCATCCCACCCAGTAAAGACTAAAGACTGTGAGGTCACACAGCAGTGCATCCACAGAGAAAGCACATCTCGGATAACCAATTCCAAGCACGACAAGACATTTAGATGAAGACTGCTATTCCCAAATGCATAGTGAACATAGAAGGAAGTGTGACCCATAACTGAAAAATATGTATCTCCTCTGACAATATTCACAGGGGAAAATAAACAAAAGCAAAAAAAAACCCTACCCAGACTTCATGAAAAAAAACAGTAAAATATTAACTTCCACCTGATTTTCTGCTGGGCAGCCCAAGAACTGTTTCAGACCAGGCTTGACCCAGTCCTGTGGCTAGCTAAGATGAACAACCAATGTCTAGACAATTAATCTCTCTGAAATCCTTTTTTTAAGGCCCACTCACTGAGACCAGCTGAAGGTTCACTGAAGTACTACAGGAGACACCAACCAGGAGAAGAACCATACCTGCCCCTGCTGTGCACTTGCTCTTAATTCCTGATTAGTTTTCCCCTTCTCAAGTAAAAAGGTGTGTTAGATGGATATCCAAGCTAATTTGACAAAAGATAGAAAGCTCTGTCCGTTAAGATTGTACATCTGGGACCTCTGTGTTGGGGTTGTGTTAAGAAATTGTGTTTCAAGTTCTGCAGTTTCTCTTACATACTAATTTCAGTTCAAGCAGAGGGGAATATCTTTATTTTAAAATAAAAATTTAAGTACTAATAGTAGCTAATCATTTTACATGGAAGCCTGATAACAGTTGACATGTTGCAGTTTAAGCTGTTTGTTTGCTTTACACGAGACATGTAGTTAGATACAAAAGGATTGTGAGCTGACATCCTATGAAATACTTGGACACAGTGGTGGGAAAAAATGTATTTAATTTCTTTATGGCATCAGAATAAGACTGGAATCATTTATATTGAAATGGTACAGCGTAAAATGAAAAACTATTTTTAAGTTTTTAAAATTCTTCTCAGTAAACCAGAATATTGTTCATTCCCACAACATCCATAATTCATTGAGAGTTGCACCATAAAAACAAATTAAGAAGGAGCTTGCACTACAAAAATGGCAGGAATAGAAAGGAAAAAAGAATGCCTGCTTTTTGTGCCACATATGTAGAGACATATGGAGCTATCATAAAATAGAGGTAGTAATCGTACTTTTTTTTCTCCCTCCAAACTGAAGACCACAGCTGAGCTACTACCTAGCACTTTGACAGATAATAACAGAACTATACAGATAAACTGGGAGGGAAGTCATATAACAGTAACAAAACTGACTGAACAAGTGAAGAGAGAAAAAATGATTGAAAACAGTATTGACCGCTCACTAGGTGAATGGAGTGTGGCAGGCACCTAAATAGTTCATAACCAAACAGAAAGGAGGAACTTGTAAAAATGTGGGAAGTATTCATCAATGCAGTATATATCACTATTTGTGTACAGTAATTCATAGTGCCTGCTACTCTGTCCAACTTCAAGAACATCAAAACTTAAAAAAGCATAAAGATGAGTTATCAGAATACTAAAGATGCATATAATGGTCTCAAGTGACACCTCTCTTCCCTGAGGGGATTGTAGCCCATTGTATTGTCTTTTCAAACTAAATAAAGTGTGTTGTCAACATTCTTAAAAGGAATCAGACAAAAATCCTGTAGAAAGTAATAAAACCTAGTCACTTGGCACCTCTAATTCCAGCTGGTTTTATCATTATCTTCAGTATATACCAGCTTTTGTTAAACCCATTCACTTGCAGCATAACCAATTCCAAGCATTAGTGAAAACAGAAAAAAGCTCCAAAATGACCTTCCATTGTAGACAGTGTGTTACATGTGGCAAAAAAAAACCAAACAGCTATAGCCAAAGAAGCAATAACAGTGTACTAATTATCCTTCTAATTAGAACACTACCAGCAGAACAAATATTTCCAGATCTTGACACTATTTGATTATAGCAAGAGAAGCAATGAAACTATAAGCACTGAGAAATTTCCTTGTAGGTAATTATTTATTTAAATGAAAATCCTTCCAGAAGTGCAAAGAAACCCTAATAGTCTGTCATATATTTAATGGAATGTAGGAGAAACTGTAGCTGACCACTCATGTTATGGAAACACAATACTGCCTTTGTGGAAAATCACTGTTCAATAGCCTCACTTTCAGTAATTCAAAATATAAGGCAAAACTCATACTTTTGTTGCTTCAGTGTTCATGCTGGTGGCTTTTCATCATCCTCTTGGGTCATAAAAGAGACTGCTAGGTCACATTCAAAATAACAGAGCCAGAGAGTTCTTGCATAAATCATCACACCCACCAATTTAATTAACTAAAATCATATTCAAGAGCATTATTGTGTAAGCAACATCACAGTTCAAACAGTAAAACAAAATATTATCATCACTAACAGGACGCACAACTCATCCTCTCCCTAATACTGGTTCAGCAGTATTAATGTATTAACAAAAGGAAGCAGCAAGGTCACTCTTAATATGATTTCTTAACAGTGGGGGAGTTAAAGAGTTCCCAGCTTTTGAAACAAGCCCCCTCCACTACAGGGTGATATTCATTAACTGAACAGGACAAGAAGCAGCAGGAATCAAAGCATTACTAATAGGACTGTAAGTACTTCAGAAAAGTAATGTGGTTGTCTATTTTATAACTTTTGTCAAGCACCAGCCATTTTCTGAACTAGATGATGCTCTTAAGTAAAACATTTTTCTCCACAAAAACTTTAAACTGTAAAGGTTGTATCTGTAGATCAGTGAAGACCCAAAGTATCATACAGGATTCTATGCTTAAAGTTTAATCAATTGTATTTAATAAAGTCAACACCTGGAAAACTTAAGTAAGTCATTAGTGGATGATCATAGAAAAAGGTTTGACAACATAAACAGTACGTAGAATAAAATTAGGGACTGCTGTTTCCTGAAATCATAGAATATTGACCTGCTGAGGATATAAAAATCTGATGAATCATTACTATTTTACTACAACATGTACACATATTTATAACATCATTAAACTGTCTAGATAAATCTTGCTTTTATAAGTTTTGAACTTGAATACAGATAGCTTTTTCAAATGTAATCTAACAAAAACTAACACATGATCTTTTGATAAGACGGCATTTTCATTACATCTTTTGAAAAAGAGACAATTCTATCTAAGTGAACTTTTGGACTATGCCACTATACCTATCATGTGCATGGTCTTTAGCTGAGAGATAGTTACATGTGTTTAACTTTCTGTGATGGGTCCTACTGAGTCTAGCAGAATTATTTACATGAATTAAATTTATCATGTGCATTATTTTTTGAAGATCAAAGGTTCTATTGTCAACATTTTCTTTGGAGAAAGGGAGGAATTGTTCAAAGCTCTCTCTACAATGAGAAGGAAATCCTTAGCCCTGAACTTTCAATAAAACATCATTTCTGAAAGCATATGTAGGCAATTGGTGACAGCATGGGTCTGCATGCCTTGTTGTTCCTGGTTTTGCCTTTGACTCATTGGACAGCCTTCATTCAATGAATATATATTTACACGCATTTTTAGTGGGAAAAAGGAGACTGATACAGAATATAAAAAAATAACAAGTTCTTCACTGAATAAGCTGGTGTAATATGCAAATGCATTTAATGAAGTGATTGTTTATAGGCGAATTAGCTTTTGATTTGCTTGTCATTCAACTAAGTTGACATTATGAGGAAATTACGTTCTTTTATTTATTTCTCATTCAAACTTTTATACAATTCACCAATAGCCACAGTGCAAACAACACCAGGAGGAGCAGAGCAGCTGAGTGAACAGTACACAAGAACAATGTGCAGATTTGAGCATTTCAGTGTGCTCGGCACCAGTTAGACAGACAAGAGCTGAGAAGCATCTCTACCCTGTAGGGTAGGGATTTTTACACTCATTTCAGTGGGACTAAGGGGTTCATTTAGGTTCCCCATTTCAAAATGGTTACTGCAAGTAATTTGCCATGGTGATTCATGCAAGGTCAACATAACAGCATGCCCTTCCTTTCTCCTGGGTTTACACTCTACTGCTCAGCCAAATAACCATCAGCATCCCAGTCTGCCTTGCAGCTCTCACAGGTGGGCCAAACCTGTTTTTTACACTACCTATGATACATTCAAATTTTACAAATAAATTCTGAAACCTTGTTTGAGTTCAAGAATTTTAATAAGATTAATTAAGTTTTAATGATTTATTTGGTCAAAAATTTTTAAGAAGAAATTTGCCTTTCCTAACTGGATTTTACTACACATATCTTTCTTCTAAGTCATTCAGGAAAAGGCTTAACAGTTCCTGAGTCACCATTCCTTGTTTATTACACTTTTTGTACTACCTTTTATTTCCTTCATAAGATCTTTTCAGCATTACTCTTATTCGGCCCACTGTTCTTCTTTTAAACCCATAAACACCTGTTCTGCTTTTCCCAGTTTTGCTAATTTTGTATGTATTTCTAAAACTGCATTGTAAAGGTTCCATATTATTTCTGAAAAACATGCTTAGAATTGTCTTCAAAATACTCATGTGTCTCAGTTACTACCACAGATAAGCAGTAACAATTGCTGACTATAAATCCAGAAAAACAGTAAAAATTTGCCACTGTAGTAATTTATTTTGATTTCCCTCCAAATCGCTTTGTTTTTATAATGGTTATATCTTAACTTACAGGTTCTTCTGGGACTGTAATTGTGTTTTGCAAAAGAGGTATCTGCAGTAGTTGGTTTTTTTAAATGATGATGTGTATCATCTGATAATTCAATAAAATACAAAACTCATTCCGGATCCTTTGGGCAATATATCTGAAAACTGAAAGCCTGAAAAAAAGACTGGTCTGACAACATAAAATTGTTCCTAGCTGAATTTGAAGAGAAACTCTTTTCTCCTAAGGAGACATTTTAAGGAGCTACGTTATTAAATCTAAATTGTTTGTTCTATTTTGCCTTAAAGGACTGCATGTCAGAATGCTCCTCTTTTAGTCCTCCATTTGGTTTCAAAGACTGAGAGGAACAGATATTTAACTGCTAATAGGGAGTAACAAAGAAGTTTTTCTAAAGTACTTCAGACAACTACTGATATATGCTCTGGCAGAATGAGATCTCAAAATTTGAAAGAGTTGGTGGTTATTCATATTTAATTCAGTAAGCAAGCAACCCCCACATAATGCATACAGGCCATCATATCCGTTTTCAGTTCTTTTGGTGGTGCTGCAAAGCTTGAGAATTGTTTTAAAAACACATTTGCGATAGCATCCAGTTGAGGTAGAAAACGCAAGACCATGGCTAATTTACGATCTCTGAATCACCCGGATTGGAAGGGACCTCCAGAGACCATCCAGTCCCATCTCCTGCCCAAAGCCGATCCAGTTAGATCAGAGCACTGCTCAGAGTGGTGAAATGGTGATGCTTTTTTGTAATGAAGACATTAGCCATTGTGGATTATTTTGGCTTTAAACACTATTCGTAAAGTGGACTACAAGAGATTAAACAATCCCTGAAATGCTGGAATTCAGAAGTTAAATCCAGACAGCACAGAGGCACTCTGCTCCATACCTACTGCACAGACAAGACATTTACAGCAAAACACAGGATTGTCACAAGTATCAGACTGAGGAACCCTAGACATGAGGATGCAGACCTTATGCTTGACCTGAATCTCCTTCTGCTTTACCCAACGTGGGTCCCTAACTGGACCGAGAATATTTGTGCTAGGAGTTATACAGCAAAATCACTAATGTGTAATCTAGAGGTTGGGTGTGTTTTATTTCTGTGACAGTGCCTTCTTTAAATAATTTTTTCGGGATCCATATGTCAAGTGAGATCAGGACAGCAACCTCTGTCATGTCAAATCCCAGTTCTATATAGCCCACCCAAGTCAAATTGGAAAACTATTAAAATGTAACATTTATTGCAAATAATCTGCATAGAATTTCCATTGTTCCCAGCACTAATTGATATTATTAAGGGGTTTACTTCAAAAATTCCTTATGTTAATATATTATTACTGAATATATATACAGAAAGGAACAAACATTTCATGTCTTCTTCTAGAAATAATTAAGCTTTCAGCCAGCTTTTTATTTCCAATTTGAAAATATATTAGGGTGTTCCAAAGCAGTACACAGAATTAATAATTAATTATTACAGGTAGAAAACTCAGTTTACTTAGTTAAAAGTACTAATTTTGAGCCTAAGCAGCGTTCTTGTGTCTTACAGATGTTGCACTGGTGAAGGGCAATGTGGTTACCTTAAGAAAATGGGCTAAAAGATAAGATTTTACTAAGACATTTGGGAAGGCAGTTCTCACCCCATGTAATGAATGTTAACACAGAAGCAATCATCTCCAAGTGCATCTACCTCTCAGCTTCCAAGCTAAAATGGTCAATGATGGTCTCACTTGTGATTTGTCTTTTTTTAATCTTAGCCTCAAATGCTATCTATCAGCTCAGGTACTTAAAATTATCTTCCCAAGGCTGTGTTGTTCAATATTTGATGTTCTTTCCATTTTAGTTATATCCACAACATTTGAAATAAAGCTTTCAGCACAACTGTTCAAAACAGTGGTATAAATAATACAAACAAAGAAACCTAACATTTGATCCTACTTCCATCACACAACGAACTTTTCCCTATCTTGCTTTGTCTTTGTTTCTTTCACATTAGTCAATGTTCAGCCCATTCAAGCACCTTTTGTTTGATACTTGATTGCGAATATTCAGCTTTACCTTGCAGCATGCATTTCTGCCAAATGGCTCCTAAAACATTTAGCTGTACAATAACTGTAGCTGACTGCATTGCTTTTACAATAATAAACTCTGGCAGCAATATCCACAAGGAATTCCAAAGCCTTTGTAGGGAATCATGTCCTGAAGCTATCACAGCTATGTTAAATGAAGCTTGGTTATTCCTAATGGTTTCCCAATTCATTTCTTTTAGTGTTTTTTAAAGTTTTCCTAAAATAATGATGACAGAATAATTTATTCATTTTTCAGAAGTGTCTTCAGATCCTTGAATAAATAATGAGAGTGATAGCACCTTTCAAGGATGCCTGAAATGACATGAAAGGAGCTTGCTTAAGTGAGACCAGTTGCACTTATTTATTTTTTAAAAACAGAGACTGTCTACAGGAAGAACAGAAGAAATAAACAGCACAAAAGAAAAAAAGCAGGGACAGGGAAGAGAGTATAGCTATGAGCACTAATGAAGAAAAACTAAAGGAAAGTAAGATAAAGATGGTCTGTTCTGGTACACATACAATTAATCAGCTATTTATTAAACTGGTCCACAAGTGATACACAACTTTTGTTCTTTAGGAAAGCAGTGTGACCTGTTTGAAGTTAAGTAGAACAACAAAAAAGGAGCAGGTTCTTAAATAATTCCTAAAATAAATAGCTCAGACATTCATTCTTTGGGCAAGCCACTGTTAGAGTAATGGACAGTTGGGTGTACCAATATGGAAAATGCATCATCCATCAGAGGGAGGAAGGTACAAGAAAGTACAGAGCACAACAGACACTTCTAGTAACAGCCAAAATCTGCATGGGTACCGATCTGTTTCTTTTCCATTAAAATGCCATTTTCTCATTTCTAACTGTACTATGTGCAACACACATAGTGGTTATTTCTTTACTGATCACCTGTACAAGTGACACTTACTAAATCATCATTTTGTGTTTACCGTGTTAGCATATGAGATGGCTAAAGTATAGTATTTAAGGCAGCAAGCTGTTAGTACAGATAGTTAGTCCCATTGTTGGATTTAGATTGAAACTATGTACTATTTCTTAAAGGCTGCATAGCGCTGGCCAGATGATGGGGAAAAAAAAATAATATTAATCCATATTAGAAAGAAAAGTCTGTAACATACACTCTCTGGATTATTCAATAACATTTGTAACATTGAACCTGAATATATCAATGCTGTTTCAATCAGTTTTCCCCTCACACTGTGGTATTGCAATAACTGAAAAGAGAGAGTAAATATGATGATTTTCCTTCAAACTTCATTTAAATATCCATTTCTGCTGTGTTTCCTGTATTGAATTTAGCTTACTTCAGTATTCCTTTCTAGTTATGCCCCTTTCTCTAAAACTTGTTTACTTACCTTCCATCAGACTCTAAGTTCTTGCAGAATATCAGAAAAGCACTTAGAGAGATTGAGAGATTTGATGCCACAAATTAGGTTCAATAAGTGCCACAGAATAGTTAAAAGATATCAAAAGTCCCCCTCTAAAAAACTTTCTGAACAATGTGTATTAAAGGTTAAGTAAAAGCAGGAGTTTCCCTTCCAAAAATAAACTCTTTCAAAATTGTAACACAAGACCCAATATATACTTCAAAAATGGCTACTCATTGGAATCTGTATCAGGCATTTTTTTGACTAAGTAAAAACATTCTCATTCCAAGTCCTTCACAGAAGTCAAGCAATCATGAACTAATTGGTCCTGAGCAAAACCAGTTATACTCAGTATTAGGGAAACTAGAGAAAAAAAAAATAATAATAGCTCAGTCTTGATTATATATGATCCTGCTCTAACCGATTTTAATATTTATGTAGAACAATAGAAGATTACCTTAAAGCATTTCATTGCAAGATAAACACACACCCCCATAACAGCAATATACCTAAAACCAAGCTTAATACATCCACATCAGTTATCTACCTACAGCAATATTATCTACTGTGTCATGCTCTGATTTTCTTTTCCATTCATTTTCAAAAACATTTCTATACATATAAAATACATCTTCTTTCAAGAAGACTGCTCTGGAAAGGAATTAGTTTTTGAGGGATTTGGCTCTTTTTTAAATCTCCATCTCTGAGAAGTCTGGTTGTCAACTTTCTTTAAAACAAGTCTTAAAAAAAAAAAAAAAAAAAGCTGATCCAAGTGTACCATGGTGTACCATGTAGGTACACCAGAGGAATCCTTAGAAAAAAAGTCTTCCCCCCCCCCCCCCAAAAAACCTCACTCATGACTTCTGAGCACATGAATTCGACAGCTATGCTTCCTTGCCCCCTCTTCCAACTTTAACACTATAAGCACTTACTGTAACAGACCTTGGAATCCCGAAACATAATCATTTCCCCGAAATAGCAGGGAGCTGCGTACTTCCCTGCCACAGGAGGGCACAGGCAGTTAACTCTGCAGCGTGCTCCATTTTATCTCCTCTGGAGCCCACAGCAAACCTTTGGGATTGCCAACTCTTTTGTGAAGGAAAGGGAAGGGAGTCCGGGGTCCCCGAGTGGGTGAGCAGTGGCGGCAGGACTTTTCACAGCTCCCATGAATATAGGACTGGAAAAGGGTCGGGGAGCTGCTGATGACTGAGCCTACCTCAACGGGATGTTCACGTTCACACAGAGCTTTCTCCAGTAGCAAAAATCAGGAGGAGAGTAAGAATTTGGGAATCTCATCAAGCAGCTTCATTTTGGGTGCCCATGGTTCCCTGAGGGCTCTTCTCACAGTGGAATACTCAGACTGTCAGCTCTGAAGCACTTGGTAACTACAAGGTATAAAATTGCTGCTGAATAATCCAGTACTCAATACAGGCATGACTTTAAATTCCTATACTAAATAAATAGAAAATAGGTTTCCTAGATGCCTTTTTTACAGTTCTATCTACAAAGACTCCATTTGTAAATTTACTTCATTTCAGAGTTACACATGCTGGAGATGTACAACTCAGAAATCTTCCTTTATCAGACTAATCACTCCTAGAGAGGGGATGTTTTATCTTTCAGACACTATTGTGTAGATATTCAGACATTATCTTGGGATTCAGCAGAGCCAAGATAACTGGCGTTTTAAATTGCTTTTGATGCTTCTTACATCTACAGTAATGAATGACATAACAGCTATCTATTGTGATACACGTGCATCTGAAGACCATTATCTTGCTGTGTGTACTGGAAATTTTTTTTCTATGTTAAAGTGCTAAACTAAACTGGCTTCGTATAGCCAGGACCAAAAGGGAGCTGTAGAAAAGCAAAAGACAGTATCTTCTTGTGTCCTTTTTTATGATTCCAAGATGCACAGTAGAGGATGTATAAACACACCATTCCTTACTCTGAAAGTCATTTTCCTTGGCCAACAGAATTTTGCTAACCTTCTTTAAGGGAACAGATTTTCAGATATTTAAAGTGGCAAACTCTTATGAATGATGCTGAATGTCAAAGGTTATTTGTCACTGCAAAGCCTTCTCTCACTGGTTTTAGCAGAATGGAACTAAGACTATTTTTATTTTGCAATAACCTTGATAAGAACACAGGACATGAATAAACATAGGATTTCAAGCTCCCTCCACTTCCAGTGCAAAACACAGGTATTGAGAACAGTTAGATCATAAGCAAAGGAATAATGGAAACAAAAATATTTAAACTTTCACACAGGTTTTATGATCAAAGACAAAATCCAGAATGGTGTAGTAGAAGCAAAAAATGAGATGGTCTTCATTAGGACTCTACCACTGGAAGCTGTATTGCGCTTCGTTTTATAAAGCACATCTGAATAGTCTTTACCCTTAAAATGACACCCATTTATGTAAGTATTATTTCACAGACAATGAATCAAAGTACCAGAAAGAGAATTATTCGTGCGGTTCTGCACTTGTGGCTGAGTTGCCAACAAAATCAAATTTCTAGCGTTTCAGGCTACAGCTCTGAGCAAGCGACTCTCCTTCCCACTTCACTGATTTCAACCTGAGCATTAGGTTGAATGAGAATTACATAGCTGAGAATTACCACGAGAGCAAAAATTGTGAGCAAGAATTAGCTGAGATGCATGAGTCAACTTGGGAAAGCTTAAGACAATTCCAGCTGCACTTGTTTAGGCAAAGCTAATTTCACCCCTAAGACTACGCTTCTTATTAAATCACTACATACAAAAACCAACACACATACATATATTCATTTTACACATTCCATTAAACCAGTTACATTTCAGTAAAGCACTACCTCATCTCTCTGGAAGAGCTTTCTTGGTGCTTTTTCCTGTTCAGCATGAAACAGCTGAAACATCAAACTCAGCCATGACACCTCTCTGAGCAGAAGGGCAGCGAAAGCCGCGGTTCCTCCTGGGGACACCTGCCAACCCAGCGACGGACGGGAAAGGGCTCTTCTGAGAAGACCGCCAGAAAACCTCAAAGACCAAGCTCATTTTGTCTGTATACCACCATCTGACATGAAAATTAACTACCTACCTTTGTAAGAGCTATGCTTAGGGATTTTCTCAGGTGATACACCTCAGAGAATAATTTGCCGCAATAAAAACTGGTAGCGTCATTTCAGCAAGCATCTGCAATCCTAGAGGGGGTAATGGTCACTTCCAGTCTTGTCAGCATCAAGCTACATACAGACCACATCAGTGACCTTTAAAATGTTATACACAAGGTATCGTGCCAGATCATACCTCTGTTAATGCCAGAGAACAAGTGTTTTGCACGACTCTGGAAAACCAGTATCTTCTCTGTGTTGCCAAACCGTAAGGAATATTCAACTGAGCTTTAAAGGGGCATTCCCTAATTGTAACTGGTATGATTTCATAGAAATTCAGGGATAGCTTGACATGATTTGAGCAGACAAGATTAAAAGGATGGGAATACACCACGCTTAAAAGGATGGGAATACACCACGCAGAGTATTGACTTTGCAAAGTTAAGCTGTAAAGCCCAAAATCACTTCCACTTTAGCAGATGCTGTGTACCAAAAGACATAAAATCCAGGACAAGGAAAACTGACTGCTGATCCACACAGTACATCATAAACTTAAAGGCAGCTGCCTGAGAACACATCTACAGAACTCCATCAAGGTGTCAGATGTCTGCTGTATTCTCAACTCCCTCTTCAGTGTAGGAGATAAATAAAAAAGATTGCTGGACTCGACGGCATCTTTACAGAGTGCTTTAAGTACTTGGGTTTGAAAGGAAGATTTTGACTGTCAGAATTTCTTTACATGTAATCTCTACCCACACTTGAAGAGCACAAGGCTGGAAAATTCATGGCCATTCTTGTAGATTAAGATGACAACTGAATCCAGCTAATGATGAGTACTTTTATTTAATGGGTGCCACAGCTCACGACAGTGGCTGCATTTGGAATTGGTGCAGGAAGGGTTAAATCAGTTGTCACTTGGTGAAATTCTGACATTGACTTTTATGTAGATACTTGGCTACCAAAAGCAATGAAAAACTGTGGTAGCATTCATTGACCTTTCATCCACACCTAATACTGTCTGACAGAAATCTGACTGTTTAACTCAGTCTGTCAATTATAAATTGCCACTCTGCTTTCACTCTGATCCACTAAATCATCTGTGATATTAAAAACAAAAACTCCCTCTATATCCACCTTGGCAATAAGTCTTATGAAAACATTCACTGTTGGATAAGGTTTTGAGCTTGCACCGACCTTTTACAGCTGTGATAAATCACCGTTACCATGGTTTGTGGGACCGCAAGATTTATCTCAAATGTAGACGAAATCGCATTTGCAGTTATGGCTTGTACTCCGAAATAAGATGGTTACTCTTGTAAACCTTTTAAAGACTATTTCTAAAGTTGATTTCAGAACTTTAAGGGCCTACTGCTAGCACTGGAGCCTGAAATCAGATACCTTAGCAGCTATAGCATCTGTTCGAGTTCAACTATCAAGAAGGGGAATAGGGGGATAATAATAATAAAATAGCAAAATTAATGCATAACAACTTCGTGAAATACCTTAGAGTTGAACTGAATATAAGAGTCAAATACCAATCTCATTTGGAGAATGTCAACAAAACATAAAAAACATTCAGAATTTCAGAATGCAGTTAACACTACCTGACTAAGTAATATAAGTATCTTCAAGATGTTACGGATTTCACCACAAACACTGATTCTGTCCATAGCGGATTAGTGCTTTTCAAAATGCCAAACTTGGAGAGAGTTATTTTTTCTTCAATTTGTCTCTATATTACATAATTATAAAGCTAGTGACATTATTAAACAGCAAGCAATACAAGTTATAACATTCCCTTGCATGTGACTATAAACCAACAATGACAGGGCTGCTCTTTACTTTGCTATTTGCCATTTTGTGTAAGACATCTCTTTTATCTTAGGTATTATTTCTGCTTTTGTACCTTTACAGACTGAAAAGAATAATTTTAAAAGAGGTTTAAAAACTACAAGAATTACTTCATACCTGAGCCTGCCGCTTTCAATCAATTTAAATTATACTGATTTAATACTTGAGTCTGCCACTCTTACTCATATTGAATATCACCAGCTAGCTACGCAAGCCTCAGTGAAATCTAAAACGTCAGTTTATAAATCTGTTTGTCATGTTTCTAGGCAATTTCTCACCAAAATAAACTCTTTGCACTGAGCTAGAACGTTCTCAGAGAGTACCCATTTTACCAATGCAGATTATCAACGTCTGTGCTTTAGAAACCATCATCAGAATAAGCCCTTGCCTCCCTCAGCTCAGCACTTGAGGAATTCACTCACCACCTACAGTAAAACGGAGAGAGGTCCTGGGCTACAGACAACAGCCAGAAGAGGGCAAGGGGAGAAGACCCAAGACAGCGATGACTGAGGCAAATACTTAACTGGATCAGGTTGAAATTATAAAAGTGAATTCGCTTTTTAACACTTTTGCACGCTTTGTAGATTTCAGTATTCTCTTCAGAAATGCCTGAGAGAGATGTTTCAATGAATGTCCCAGCAAATTTCACCATATTCACCATACTCAAATGAAGAACAGATTTAGTAACCTAACAAGAGGTACTCCACTTTAACTACTCGATCACACTTCTTCTAAAGCATCCATGGTTGTAATTTTATCCAAATGATATACCAGAACTATAAAAAGCTTCTTGGCCTACAATCTACATCATCTCACTCCCATCTGTAAATCATCAGCTAACCACTGACTAGTCAGCAGTTACACATTTTAGGTAGCAATTTATTACATAATTTTTTAAAAATATATACAAAATTATTGTGGGCTTTAAGAGGCATGCAAGAATAAGATTAACAGATTTCTTATTTAGCTTGAATAGAACTTAAATGACATCGTCTGTATCAACAAGCTCATACAGTACATGTGATAGTATTTCATTTATATTTCTTTAAGCTTGCAACAAGATTTTATAAGCTGTATTGGCCCAAGGCATATAATATTCATAAGATGAGTACAATTTCTAGCTGCATAGTTTATATTGCATAATTTTGTAGCTGCACAGTTTCAGAAAGAATGAGCAGCAAAAATCAACTACAAACCACCACTAGCCTCATTCATTCCCAGATGAATTATTGCTTAAAGAAGTGAAAATTCCAATATCTTACTTTCTAACATGCAGCATAACTTAAAAAAAAAATACACAGTTTGCTTTCCAACTGGACTCGGTACTTCACAACGTTCATTCTGTTCCCTGGAGAAGGCTATCGAGCTCCTAATAGTTCCATAAGCTCAAAATAAAAGTGGAGCTCTTGGCCATACTGCTTTGGAATGTTAAGTCTGTAAACTAGGCAAAGTATTTTATATGCTTAGGGGTGGTTTTGATTCTATAATAAAAGGAATTTAAATTCCTAAATCCTACGGTGTTATTATGAACCTTCAAGACAGTTTTCTAAACTTCAACAATGTGCCTTTATCTTTAAATTCCTTCAGCTTTCCTACTATGTTTAAAGAGAAAGAACTTTCATAAGGCTGATTAAAATTTTCCTAAGCTATATAGTTTCATAAATATGTTTTCGTGAAGAAAGAAGAGCTCTTGAACTTGAGATGGGCAGCTTTTGAATCTAGAAATTCAATTTCCTTAGAGAGTATCTGAAAGCCACATTACAGGAAGCTGTGGTGCCTGACTTAAGGGACATGGAGGGAAGGAAAAAGTAAAATAACAAAATGTGCAGCTGACCTGAACCTGTCAAAAGATCAAAATAAATATAACCCTGCATATATTGTCTTGAGCACACATTATATTAAAACAGTAGCTGACATGCACCAATACGTAAAAAAGGTATGAACTTTGTTTAATATGTCAACGCTTAGCAAATTATCAAAACAAAACCAGCAGTGTAAGCTAACTACTTCTATCAGCATTCATGAGGGGTTTTCATGTGTCTTCCTAACAGTTAAAATACATTTCTGATTGCTTTTGGTAGTAAACAACACACAAACATAGGAACTATCTTGCTGATTGATATATTTTGTTGTACATTGACAACCCTGTTACTAACAGTGTGAAGTACTGCATACTTCAAAGGAATGACAAAAACCCCACATTGTTTAAAGTCTGTCCTCAATAAGCTTATTACTCTATAACATCAATTAATGTATGCCTGCAGCCCTTTTAATCTACTCCAGTGTAAACAGATTTTCTCATGGTACATTTTCTTTTCCAAATTTCCTTTTAAAGCATTGCATTACCTGCTTTGACAGTTTCACTCCCTCCATTTACATGTAGTTTATATGAGTATTAGCTAGTTTTACCAATTTTGTCTTTCATATCAACCAAATTTAGGTATTTCTATTTCAATCAAAGACTTTGTCTCACACTATTTAACTTGCTTTTATTTTTTTATACTGCAGCGGTAAACTTTTTTGAAAATAGTGCTATTTTCGTAAGTAATATTTGTGCCATACTTAAATTTTACTTCCTTCACTTCACCTCCTCTCCAATTTCATTAAAAGCTCCCTCTTAAGTTTAGTGCTCATTATATCCTGTCAATGTATTTGTTTGCTCTTTATGCTGATGCATCCATGCTATTCACTCTTCACTTACCAGGGATTATGTCTCTAATCACCCCCTGAAGTTCAGAATATTGAGTTTTTCCAGTTTTTCATTTGTGTCAAAAAGAGGTATGGAGGGCTATAAGTAGACTTTATATACTCCAAGTGTAAAAATTTATCAGATGAGGTTTGTTGTTAAAACTCATAAATATTATCGCAGCACAGAAGAGGAAAAATGGAAGCTTTGTCTTTTCTAGTTAACTGATTCAGTAAAATTACTTAAATGGAAAGCTGTTATTGTTTTTAAAAAGAGAAACATTGTTATATTCCAAAATTTGTATACAAAAAAAGGTTAAAGTAAAAAGTGGGGGTTTTAATCCAAGCGTGTCTAACAAGCAAATAGTGATTTTTCATTAGAATGCCGTAGATACAAGTGCAAAATGTGAACAGTTTAAAAACACCAAGTGTGGACCAAATCCTGCCAATCCTTAGGCATGCCAAGGATAACATTTGGCCCTACCTCTTCTCTCCTGAGACAGCCAAAAAAACTTTTACTTTTTCTGGGTTCAATGCATAAGCATCTAATAAAAGTATCAAAAATAATATAGGACATATGATAATGACTCATATGTTAAGAAACAGCCCTGCCACTAAAGTATTTTAAAATACATCTTTCATTTAATGCCCTTCTCTCCTAACATAAACAGTCAAAATCTGTGTTCTTACAACTATATCATAATAAAAATCAAGATAATTTTGATATATCAGCATCCAAGAGCTTTCTTATTTCTTTATACTTGAAATTTTTCTTTGAAGGTTAATTTGTTGGAACTGTTGGCTTCCTTCTGGGAATCATTTTTTCTGGTCTCCAGACTTTCAAAATATTATTACTGTAATTAACATGTATTTGAAGACTTGATATTCCTGCATTGCCTTCAAAGTCTACTGAATACCTTGTACCAATCAACTTATTTGTGGGGTAAAATGACAGACAATCTCAGAACCATGTTGATCTAATATAGCAAATCCAGCAGCTATCATATATAAATCCACCCAAAAAAGGTATGATTTTGTTCTTCAGTAAGAACAGCTGAACTGAACCAGTACTTAAAAATCCTTGATAATTTTAGCAGATTTGCCCCCCTTTCTACTTCTCAGAATATTTATGAAATCCACCACATCTTCATGGTACTTTATAAATAAACAATAATAATGACTTTTCATGCAGAAACAGTTGAATCACCATACCATCCATCACATTCTTATCCTTAACTGACATTGAGGACTGCACCTGTTATTTTTAATACATAACTGACCATCTGAAGACATCAGTGTCCCTCCCCCTATGCCTATTTTCTAGTCAGAACCTCCGTCTCCAGATCAACACTTCAATGCAGAGAAAGGCCACACAGAAAGAAGCTACTTTTTCCAGTTGGGATTCAGACAGTCAGGAATGCACTTCAAAGCTGATCAAGGAGGACCCAAAACCTTACTGAAATGGGATGTGATCCCAGCTTCTTCAGAAGATGAGAACAACTGGCCAAGCAAACACATGAACTGGATAAGAACTTTCCAAAAGTTAAAACAGTGCACAAGTATTTTTCTTAAGTGTGTTACACATATCCTGATGTACAATTACTAAGTACTCCTGTGGCTGGCAGGTTTACTTTTAGACTTACTTTGCTGTAGGTAGTAGGCCAGACTTATACTGGCTGGTGCCAGCTACAGCTAGAAGACCATCTCGAAGTGTTAGATAAGTTTCAACTAAAACCACTCCAGCAGAAAAAAAGAAATGGAGAAAAAATAATAATAATCTAAAAAAAGAAGAAAAAAAAAAGTACCTTCCTACCATCTTCTGTGAAATACAGTTCTTTTAGAAACAGAAATGTGTCAGGTCCCCTTCTCAGCTAATGAAACTTCGCAAGAAAAGCAGCTTGTAACAACTTGAAAATGAATGTATTTATTTAAAGATTATCCATTTTGAACGTGCAACCCTAAAGATAAAGGGCCTACTTCAAAGGTGTCCTGCAGGGCTGGTTGAGAGGCAACAGTGACTTTTGAAACTCAAGTCTGAGACCCTGTCTATGGCTTAAACAAACTAGAACAAACCTAATCCCCTGAATTCTGACCTGGAGTAGTACGAGACTTGAATTCTCTGATGACGTAACACTGCTTACAATAATCTCTTTTTTTCAATAGAAGGATGTTTAACCTATACGTGTCAGTTCAAATACTCCATGTGTCTTGTATTTGATATAACATAATGTTAAAATTAAAATTCACTGTAGTAAATCAAGCTAATATGAATGCATCTGTCCTAAGAATCCATTAGCCATTAAGTGTCAAAGTCAGAAAGTTTTCAGATGTCTTAAGTAGCAGCTGTGATTACCCTGTTTCTTGTTTTGCTGTTCCAGACTTTGCTCTTTTTTACCCACCCAGTCTTTCAATGTATGTCCTGGTCCTCAGCTGAAGTAAAAGGAAATCACAATATTGCAAGACACAAAGCATTTTGAAAGTAGAACTGGCTCATTCCCTTTTCAAATACCTTTATCATTTCAAAATGTGCTATCCGTAATACCGGCAAACAAAAATAAGTTAGCTGATTTTTTTTAAAACACTTCTGAATGCCTCTCAGTGCCCTCAGTTCATATTATATTCAGTAAAACTTTCAGTGAACATTTCAGAACTGATCCTAGTAAATATGCAAAATCACTTCATCCCAGGCACTTGCAAGGTGTACGATCAGTTCACTTTCAGGAGCTCAGTCACGTCATAGCGTAAGCCAGAATTGCACAAAAATACTACGCAGGCTATCAAAAACATTGAGGAATTTTGCACACAGAAATAATGTAGAATCCCTCTGAATTTCTGACCTAATATATAAAACTATGGCAAGTAATTTTCAAGTATGTGTGACAGGGCTGTGAGCTGGCCAGAGCTTTGAAGATCTGCCTGGCCCATTTGCTCCCTGAAGAGAACTCAAAGGTCTTTTTACTATGGAAGACAGAATAGAAACAAGAAGGGGTTAAATCCAGACCTCCCCCCAGTCATTGCTTCCATACAATTAGTTGGGGAATTTGGGGGGAGCTGGTGTTCTGTTTGTTTGAGAATTGGTTTTTAGAAATTCATTGCGTTTGGCTTGTATCAAAATCCACGCCATCCCTTGTGGTCTTTCAGCAACCACCACGGTGTCCCCACGCTGGTGTCCTGATGAGTTGAGGACACGAGCGCGCTTTGAAGAGAATCCTGCTCGTCCCCACTTCTGTGTTTTGGTTTGCAGCATAAAGCAGTCTCCAAGCATACTGATGGGGTTTCTTGCAGGTGAAATCAGGTTCAAGCTCTGCTCCAGGAATGCACCTAACGCCTTTCAGAAGGAGAGGAGCATTCAGTCTGCGAGATCAGACTAGAGCTAGTCTGAAATTAAATACGAACACACACTCCCCCTCATCCCCAAAATATGTATAATGGAGTTCTACAGCAGCATTTAATAGTCCAAACAACTGACATCTCTCTAGGACGGACAGCCAGTCCTCAGCTCCAGCTCTTTCACCCCACGGATCCACAGCGCTGCCTGCGCTGGAGCCCTGCACAAACGTCCTGGGCTTCCAGGTGCCTGCTCACCGTCACCCCTTTTGCCCAGCTGCCAGGCACCTGAAAATCCCAGGCAAAATAACAGTTTTATCTCAGGCAAAATTTCCAGGCAGATTAAGGCACCCTACCTTCACGCCCTCAAGTGTCATCACAGTAGCTTTTACATTTTACACAGTGATAAGGGAAAGGAAATATTTCCTTCTGGTCACCACCACCCCCATCCCCGGAGATGTCAAATGAAAGTACAGGCAAAAGCACAGCGGATGCTCAGTTAATTTACTCATACATTACTAAGCTTCCATGCTTGACAGGAACTTCTTGGAAACACCGAAAACCCATGACAACTGACCTCCCCCAAAATCCTCCCTCTCACACCTCTGCCATGAGCCCTACGGACCATTCATTTGGTCAGGCCTGGGAAAGCAATGCAGCACTGCTTTTGTTTATCATCAGGAGCTATTGCCATTTTATCATGTTATCAATTAATTTCTAAGCATAAAAAGAATAAAATGTTTGGCCATTTCCCTTACCACATGTCCAAGAAACCCAGCATAATTGTTCTTCTTTGTATTACCATAATGAAAGAAATTGGTAATACCGTGGTAGGTAGATGTGAAAATGCAATAGAACTGAAAGGAAGTGCAGATGAATCACTAAGCCTTCCCTCTGAAACTAAAGAAGTATCCATTATTTACTTCCAAGGATAGTATTTCACTAGAGTGACAATATTCATCTGAATCTGTATGGTATTCAGCAGTTTACTGCTTTCCTACAGGCTATGCATCACCACTGCTCCCTCTCATTTTTCTTTTTTTCCTATCATCTCAAAAATAATAACCCTGCAACCTAAATTCATACTTTTCAAATAGCAGAATTTAGAGACATAGTACTTGCCTAGAGGACCATCGGTCTGACTCAGTAAGGTGTTTTGTTTTGTGGGTTTTTGTACTGTTCCTAAATATTGAATGTCATTTATGAACAACTTCAACATGTATCTTACCAGCACAGAAATGCTGGAGCTACCCAAATACAACATGAACTTTGATTCCACGAATCATTTGTATCACAACAAAATTTTCACTTGTTTTCAACTACACGCTCAGAGCAAGAAATATTACAGAAAAAAACAGCGTGAAGTTAGCTTTAGACCAGACTACAGATTCTGGTAAATGCTAAAATTAAGTCAACTTGCACACTGTCTAGGGTACTCAAACCAGAAAACAAATGCTATAATATTGCATTTTTGTCACAGACTATACAAAACATTTCTTATCAGTAACTTAGAATTTGTATTTTGAGTATCTTCAAATATAGCAAAGCAATGAACATTATTTTAAAAAATGGATCTTGACTTTGAATACTGGGCCAGTTACAAAGAGCTGATTTCTCACTATAGAAAATGGGAATTCTTCTCTCTCTCACAGACGATTAAAATGAATCAAGTACTATCAAGTAACATCTTGCACTAAAGGATCTATTGATGTATTTCTGTCAGAGTGGTATGGGTAAGTTTCCCCTTTCTATATTCATTAAAGTAAAATAAGATTTTATTCACCTTGAAAGAAAACAGAACATGTTCTGCACTCTCTGTTCTTGACATGAGTCCCAAAACCTGCAGTTATCACTCTCACCAGGCTCATAATTTAAATGCCTAAATAAAATATCATACCACTGATGTGTCCTGAGAAGAATGAAATACAGAAAAAGCTTGGTTTAAGTCATTCAATATCTTTCTATTTTATTAGAAATCCCCAGAGTATACATTGTGCTACGCACATGCCAGCTCCTATTGTCAGTTTGTATTTTCTCAGCTTGGCTGTTGTCAAGATTTATTGACAATAACATTTGGATATATACTCCATCCAAACGCTGTATAAATACATATTGTATTTAATAAGACTAACGATGTTTGATCATACATGCTGTACCATAAAACTGTCCCACAGACCTCACTAATGGTGCCATTAAAATGATGCAACTTCAAAAGGCTTTCCCTGTGAAAATGCTACCTGTTGGCAGAAATGGACAGCAATCGTTTTTACCAACACGAGAGTATCAGGATAGCATCTGGAGACTCTGCAGATGAAGTGAAGAGCTCTGAACAGAGCAAGGGAACAGCAGCTTCCTTTAATGCCTGCAGCATGGATGCCATAAAAACATTTCAAGCTCCTGCTACTGAATTCTGGCAAAGGACTTTGCTCTTGAATACTTTTATAATAGTTTGCACATTGTCTAGGAAAGCCAGTCATGCAGTTTTAAGTTACAGAGGAGAAGAAAGCTTGCTGGTTTTAAGTGCTTGGGGTTTCTTTAATTTTTTTATGTTTAAGCATAACCCACTCCCCCAGCTGCTATGCATCATATTCTAATTTAATTTCCATTGATTAGTGGTGATGTTTTACACAGCAGAAAGCTGAAAGCTAGCTGCATTGTGAAATGCCCTCCAAATATTTTTACTTTACAAATTGAAGCAACAGTAATTTACCTGTCTAGAAAGCATTCGTGATTAAAGAATTGACAGCAAATAGATTTCTCCTTTCCCCTAATACCTTGGATTACTCATTTGGGTTTAGAATTTTGGTAAAATATAATGTATATACTTATACCTGTTACACAAGAGATTATCCATCAATAATACAAAAATAATCCTAGATTACATAAGAACTTACCAGTGAATCCTCAGGGTGATTAATATGTTCTTTCAAACAGTTGTCATTTCAGTAAGTAAAAGCTGTAGCTGTAGGTACTCCAACTAGCTGTAAACTTGATTGAAAGCAATGTGAAAAGAGCAGACATCTAACTTGTTTAGCCTGTCTTTATGAATTATAACATACTACTTTCATTGTTGTATAAATTATATAAAAAAAAAATACTAAGAAAGACCAAGAGGAAATCTTTTTAATATGGCTAAAAGGTCACACTTCCTAGTACAGGAAAGAAACAGTGCCAAATTACAGAACTCACTTTTTTTTTTTTTTTTTTAATTAATTTAAAATATAGGGTACAGGGGAAGACTTTAAAAACAGTGGCTACTGAAACATTAAACTTAATGAGTAACTTAAAGATCAAAGGATGGTAACATTCAAATCACAAAGCTCTTCACGACTTTCATCTCTGCAGTAAAGCTTCTATACACTGACTTAGAGCTATACTGGTTTTTCGTATCATCCCTTTTACCAACACCCACCACCCAATAAAAAAAATCTTACTGGCAGCAACAGACAGGGAATACAGAAATACAGTTCATTAAAGAAGCATGCAGACACAGTCTGATTATTTTTGAACTGCAACTTCTTATGTTAATAACTTTTTTGTTGTCAGTATTTTGTAGGTAAATTGGTGACAATTAAATTTGAAGGAGAAATTGAATTAGTTGGGTAACACCAAATAACAAACACACACCATTAAAATCACCAGGTTCAACACCTCAAGAGTTAAATTAGAGTCAGAGTATTTGGCAGAATTCAAAGCAGAAGAACTATTCACAGATGAAGTACACCTGGTGAACACGTTTGCCAGTGTCAAGCCAAAAGACACTTGGAAACTATCCAGCATTGAGTATTTCCAAATACACAGTGTACTACTGTACAGTCAACAAAATTATTTTGATACTATCATGATTCTACTTCGTTATTAAAAAAAAAAAGAGTCACATTTTTTACAAGTATTACACTAGATTGGCAGTTTCTCCCATACGGAAAGAAACGTTGCATAGATTCTCTTGATATTTCTGTGTCCATACCCAAACCCACTTAAATCATGGTTTTGGTAGTATTCATATATGTGTGAATACATACTAGAAGTAGAGTTTCACCAGTTCATTTATTTTAATGCCCAGAAGAGTCCCATGTGCTCATGTCACATAATGCAAAGAACCTCTCCCAGTAAAAGCCACTGCAAGCCACTAACTTCTTGTTGAGCTTTTACAATATTCATTCTTAATTTAAGAAGGACTGAAGTATCCATTACAGTTCCTATGTCTTCCAAAGGTTAATTACCCTCACTTAGATTTCCACTGGCATTCTTATTCTGAATGCATTTGGTTTGAGCTCTCAATGACTGTATCTCATTATTTTCCAAATGAAATTATCTTTGGTATCAGACTTTTTTTTTTCTCTGTAAACACCTATGCAACATGATCAAATAACCTCTTAACCTCAAACAAGCAGAACATATTTATAAAAACGCATTTAAGGATACAGCACATTTTCTAGTTCTTAAATTATCCCTGAAATTTTAAAATACATTTATAACATCTTTTTCTAATCATCTTTTTCTCAGTAGCAGGAAACAAAAGTAATACTTACTCCTTAATTCTGCTTTTTATTCCCTGCTTTTGGATCCGAGACAGTATTATCAGTGCACTTTTAGTAATATCACACTAGGAACAGATGTTTAACTGATTATACACCATTGTAATTAACTGCTTTTCAGTGACACAGTTTTGGAACTGCTTTCTGGAATGTGCAAGTGCAAACTACTTTCTTTGTTCTGGATATATGACAATGTTCTTGGCCATGTTAAAATTAATGTTGATCTATTGAGTCCAGCTCGCCAAGTGATCCTGGTTACTCTACAGAGCTGCCCGAGACTGTAATCATTCCTCCTGACTCTGTCTTCTGAGAACTTTATATTTTCCATCTGGATCATGAATAAACATACTGAACAGCAACAAGTCATCAGGAGCAGGTCAGACAGGAGTCTGTTTAGCTCACTGTCCTCTCTTTGACAGTGGTCATGAGAAGACACATGAATATAAAATCCACAGCAAGACTGTCTGCAGCTAGCCTACTTTTTATTTCTTATGAAACTCTGACCCAGTAATTGTTGCCGCCACAGTCCTATACTATGGAAAACAGCGATTAACCTCCCCTATTCACTTGTAACATACCATAGAGGTTTTCAGGATAAAACTCCCTCAGCTATTCATCATTCTTCACACACAAGCTTTTCCATAACTCTGCACATTTCTGTACCTTTTCTTGTCCCGTTACGCCCTTTTTGACATGGAAGAACCAGAACTGTACACAGTGTCCAAGATGCAGATGCACCACTGTGGGCTTATACAGCGGGAACAAGAGGTTTCGTTCCGTTACTTATGTCGACTACTGCTGAGCTGTCCTTTTCACAGGGTGCATCATACCTCCAGAGTATCGCTCCTGCAGATAGCAAGTGTCATCCATCAAGGTGTAAGTTAAAATGTTCCAAACACCCTCTTTCACTTAGCATTTATCAACACTGAATTTTATGTCGAACTTACAGGAATCATCTCCATCACAGAAAATCACAGAAAAGTAGAGGAGGAAAAGACTAGGACAGCTAATGGAGTATTCCTAAGTTTAAGACATCAGCTCATATTCTCACCCCTACCCCCCGTTCCCTATTCTTTTAAGTGCTGGCAAACTAGCCATAATAAAGCGTTATTTGTTCAGCAATAGATATGCCTTTTTTTCTGCAGAATAACTTCTATTACAATATAGTGCAAAATCAGCCAAAAAATAGTATTTGAACCTAACACTTGCAAGCTCAGAGTGAGCAGCCACTTCCCTGTAACCACATCTTCATTCAGGGCTGGGGAACCCACCAGGACCCCACAGCATCCTCTGCTGCTGCAGGATAGCCTTTGACTCCGACTCACTGTCAGCAATGGACACGTTTCTCCAGATATGTAGAAAGTGCTTGGCAGAACAGATCCGTCTGTGATGACTGTGCAGGATCTCTTCTGCGAGGTCTGTAAATCTTCAAAGCACGCACGCAGATCGATACAGAGAAGTGATCTGTATTTTAAGCATTTTGCCCTACCGTATGAAGTACCGATCCAGTTGATGGGGTGTAAGTGTCTTATAACTCTGTCTCTAATCATGTCCTCTTTCAGGGTCAATCTGGCAGACATTAGGCACCCTGAATGGTCAACAGTGGCAAAGGCTTTCCTACTAAAGGCTAAAGCAGAGGACTTTCTTGCTGGTCAGTTCCTGGAAGGTGGCTCCCATAACTTACAGGTTAAATAAAACCACCACCACCACCAACAACAACAAAACCCTCCAGAAAAAAAACACATTAAAAAGAACCAGTCGGCGGTATGGCAGGAAATCAGGAAAACGGTGTGGAACGAAGTAACAAATAAAAGAACAAAGCATAACAGCCTGCCCTAAGCCCAGAGACCAGGATGAAACACTGGTTTTGTGGCCAGCCTACACGAAACAATGGATATTCAGTGAGCATCAGCCTCATGCATGTCCCACAGAGATAATGTGGAGAGACTGTCTTGAGGAGGGAGCATTACAGAAAGACTTCTAGATTGGCTACAAAGAGTAATCTAGCTTAAAATAGCATTAACAATATTTTTACCTTTGTTTTCCCCCAATCAAAAAATTCAAGCTCAAAATGCAAATTTTTCCACTCGTAGTTTCTTTTACCCATTTTCTTCCAGTCTCAGATGAATAGAGTGGTGACCCATACTCAATAAGTAACAAAATCTACTAAACTATTATTAGCATGTTATAAAGCTTAGAGCTGTGAACTAAAGAATACACAAAAAGACAAAACTGAAGCTTAACTCAAAGTGGCTATCAATCAGCAGAGCCATGCTGCAGTCTTTCTGAACAAATACACTGCCAGCACCAATACCAATCAAAATTATTTTTAACAGATTAAAAAAAAAAAATAAAAAGGACCAATCGACCAGCACTCTGTACCTTTTAAAGCCATTTACCTGCTCCAAAACCTTTTTCCACTGTCATGCTGTTATTGCAATTTAATAATTTTTTCTCCCGGTCAGACCTTCTCCCTCTCTCCTTTCCACAGTGCCAACAGCTAAAAGAAGCACAAAATATTGGCCTCAACACACAAGGAAAATTGAAGATGCACTTATTGTCCAGGAATACGGAGGGAAGCAGAAAAATCTATCAATCTGCCACAAGAAAACTAGGTCAACCAATGAGAAAGTTGACATTAAGCTTTTATTCATTTTTCATTAATCCAAGATGGTAAAGGCAGGAGTAGAGCTTCCTTTTTTTCCTAGAAGACCAATGCATTTCCTCACAGATTGACTTAAATGTAATGATTTGGGTTATAAAAAAGTTTTATCACTGTTCTCTTTTCATGAAGTTAAACACAATGTTGATTACATACAAGCACACATACTATTAATAGTAAAAATTCATTTTACTTCCTGAAATTTCATCACCCCCTTGCCTTTCAGCTTACTGACAGTGACTAACGATAACAAGAGAAGAGCAGAGAGACAGGTTCCCCCACTGAAGACAGAACCTGGTCCATTTTCCTGAGTTTGATAACCACGTCAGCTCTGGCTGAAACAAATCAGAAAGAGTTTTGAACTCTTCAAACTCAGAAATAAACAAAAGGAGGACATTCCTTGCCAGCATGCAACTGAGCTGTGGTATTTCTTGCCACGGGATGCTCCAAATGCAGGGACCTGGCACAGGTTCGGGTGGGGGGGGACGACGGACGACAGCACTGTGGAAAAAAAATCCATTTTGGTAAATTAAATGCACAGGAACTACAACTCTGTGTTAGGATGGCGACTAGAAGATCCTTGTGGGAAGCATCACACTGCTACTCTACCCTGGGCACCTACTTTTAAACTGGAGACACGGTACTGGGCTACACCGTGGCTGTTTGGTCTAGTCCAGGACAGCCACTCACATTGTCATTGATGGTCCAGGCTGCAGAAAATGAAAAGCTGTGTAACCATAAACATTTTTAAAGTCCATGTATCATATTTTTACAGATTCCAAAACAATATTAGTAACTGAACATTCATACAAAACACCAAAGCAGCATGTAAAAATACACGCAAAACCCGGCTGCCCCAGTTCTTCCACCTAAAACTTCTTCCAAAGCTTTATTAGCTCTTCCAATTTCAAAAAGGAAACATCAGCCAGCTGAAAAAGCTTATAGACTAACTAATTATATGGAACCACTGGCTCAACATATAATTCAATACCACCATTTTGACAGCTACTTTCAGAGGGGGGAAAAAAAAACAAAACAAAAGAAAAAAAACCAACTTGACTTCAGTGCTATTTAATAAATGATTACTTGAGGGATTTTATTTAAAACAATCACTCTGCCTCAGCTAAAGCAGTACTCTGGAAAGCTAGCATTAAAAAATTATTTGCTCTAATCTGTTCCAAACTGGGGCTTGGCATCTAATCCCTCTTCATTAACAAATATCTTGGTAACCAAGTATTCCATTTGTAAAGTAGCCATAATAACGATACAAATAGTTGACCGGAGTTCTTCAAAGGTACCTACAGAAAATAAAAACTGAAACAGCCTTTAATTACAGGGAGAGTCAAGCAACCAACTCCTTTAGTCTTACTAACAATACATGAAAAAATATGGAGGATATTTTCATTTAAAGTCATTTTGTCCAATTAGTAATACTGCTGTATTTATTAAAGAAGATGTCGTCAGCAATTTCCTGTTTAACTGTAAAACTGTTATGAAGACCATTTTATGGACCAATTACCTAATGGACTAGTTATTAAATATAGGCACAAATTAATGAAAATTGTTTCAGGAAGAATAGTTTATTAGAAACAGGTTTATAATGATAATCAATGAAGTACTTTAAAGCGGTAACTTCATTTGCTCCAAATGCAGAAGATTAGAATTTATTACATTTATTTAGCTCTTATGGTTATTTTTTGCTTCATCAATCTATATTGTTAACTCTTTACATTGTTATTTATAACATGTAATTGTGCAGAAAGTGGAGAGAATTATGAATAGTACAACAATAAATGACCATTAATGTGGGGGTTTTTTCCAAGTTTTAAGTGTCAGGAATTTCATTATTCATCCTTTTGTTATAGAAGGGAAAGACAAAGAAAAGTATTAGAAAAATTACTTTCCCTTTTTCTGCAAATCTCATTGTTTCTTTTCTATTTAAACTAAAGACATTAGCACTAGAATATCTGCTATAGGTCCATGAGGACTAGCAAGTATATAGATATGCCAGGTAAGTCTTTATTTAACATGAACAGCAGCTGGCATTCATTTAATAGACATGTTAAATCATACAAATAGATAAATACCAAACAACTATGATTGACATCATGTCATTTTCTGATGTTCATATCTCAAATGTTGTCCTCTTTTGCTCTTCCTCGGGGATACTTATGGTCCACAAAAAACAGGTCCTGAAATCCTAAGAACATAATGTGACCCTACCAGCACTGTTGCTAAAGAAAGGAAAAGAAACCAAAGGAAAGCATGACCATCAGGAGAAAAAAAAAAAAAAAAAAAAAAAACAAAAAAAACCAAAACCTTAAAGATGGCTTTCTGCTTGTACTGGATGGACTTACATTCTTACTTAAAGTCTTCCAACATTAAGGGAAAAAAGCACAGAACTTCCCTTTGCAAGACTCCTATATGATATAACCAAGGGAAAGAGCAGATTAACTTTCTGAGATCCTATTGTTACCAAACACGGAGGAAAAACCCCCCATAAAGAAACTAACTACAGATATTAGTCTCACATGCACCAGCAGTTTAACAACTACCTGAATACCTGGTGTCATAACTTCCACAGCTTGACTCCATTTTCTGAGCACCATGAAATCCAAATTCCTTTAAACAATCATGATATCTCACTTTGAAGAGTTACCTGAAGCATAACATGACAAAATTTAACCATTCTCCCTCTACAGATAATAACCTTGCTATAGATGAGATGATGTATGACTCCATCAAGGACTCTAGTAATAAATAAGTCTAATGATGAAAACGTTGGTACAATAATATTCACAAAATGTGTGCCCAACACAAAATCCTTATAATGATGACATTTGTTACCGAGGGAGTAATGTATTGTTTTCTTCCAATGCAAAGCATGCTTTGCTTTGTGCATTTTGACCGTTTCCTTTCCTGCATCCCATATGTAATATGGATGGAAAATTGTGGCTTTTGCAAAATTAGTATGGATTTGTCAACTGCTACAACGATAGCTGAGAACAGTTCATTAACTTGATCTAATTTAAGGTAGAGCTATATGATAAACTTAAAATGTGAATAATACTAGCTATATCACAGGAGAAAGGAATGCAGTCCCTTAAGCTTAGATTTGCCTACATATTGAAAAGTTTAGTTTTCTGGCTCAAGAACTGAAATGAGAATAACAGCACACATTAAGATTTCATCTTTATCACTATTATTTGCATTATACACATTTTGCAGTTTTGGAAGGACGATTGCAATAGTGTTTGAATGTTGTCACAAAGGTGTAGAGAAAAATGGAAATTAAGCTTTTCCTCTTTCCTTCTAAACAATACACAATCCTGGGGATGGAAAACAAATCTGATCATCGTGACTGTTCCCTCTGATCATCAGCAATATGTTTGGTGGGTCAACATAAAACTACTGCTTGACACAACCACATTCAGACTTCTCTACTCTGCTAGCTGCCGTTTTAATGATAAACTCTGTGAGGAGGCAGAGACAGAGATTCAAACGCTTTTTCTTGTTTCTAAGTTGTGTAATAGGATCAACTCCATCTGCCTGGCCCCAATTCCAGGCACCGCTGAACTCCAGGACTTAGATCTCTCTGAGGACCCATATCCTCACTCATTTCAGTTCCACTCAGTAAGTTCAGAAGAGAAGGATAAAATGAGTCAAGGATCAAAGGTGATGAGGGAAGACATAATGGAGAGTTTTAGAAAAAGAGAAGGAACTGGAAAGTCATGTGAGACTAAAGAAGTGGTGGAGACCATGAGCTGAAAGCAGAGGCTGCAGGACACAGCCGTGAGAGCGCAGAGGCTGGCAGAGAAGTGGAGCATGTCAGAGGACCAAGAGCAGAGCTGATGAGGAGGGAGATAGGTTTTTTCCTTTTTTTAGAAATGCGTTTGTTGCAAAGTGTGCAATACAGGTAAGCAGTAACAAAAATAAGATGCAGATGAGAAGAAAAAAATGGGGAGAAGTATCAATTTCATAATAATAACAACAATAATAGTAATAATAAAAACAAAAGTGCAAAATTAAAAGGTTCTGGAAGTAACAGCAGATGGGTCCAAGCACAGAGGATGGCCCATGGAAGACAAAGAGAATTAAGGAGTTTTCTTGGCATGCAAAGCTCCCCTGATAGGACACACATTAATGTGTAAGAATTCAGTTACTTAGGAGTGCTGGTGGTAAATTTGATTCCTCAAAATTGGTAATAACTTTTGGTTTTATTCCCTCTCTCTCTTAAATGCTGGTAGGTTTCCCATTGAGCCAGGTTGTTAGCACATTCCGTTAGAGGAACCTTTCCTAACATTCCAGTATACTTCCTCTGAATTTTCTATAAAACCTAACCATATTAATAAAGTTGCTCATAAACAAGTTATGCTCTTTTCCACCTCTCTGCTCTCAAAGAAATTGATATCATGCACATTAGTTTGTAATGCAGCTATCAAAATAACTATTGCCAGGGAACTACTAATATATAGTAATATTAAGTGTTCAATTCTTTCATTAAATCTATGCTTTTCTTCAAATTTTCCAGGTCTGGTTTGGTTACTACTAGTTTTAACCTTATTTTCCATTCTATGGTGTAGTTTGTTCTTTTCTCAAGTTACAGTACCCATAAAACCTTTACCCTCCCAATTTATACTTTTGTCTATAAAACATGCACTCTCTGGGATGGTCTATCCCATAACATAAAGAGAAGGGTTTTATGGGGAGACATCATCTTGATTGCTATTAGAAGGAAGAAATCACAGTAATTCTTCAATAAACAAGGAGAATCATAAATGTCCATAATTTGGAATTTGGAGGCCTTATCAGGTTACTCAAAAACCATAATGATACCTTAATAACATAGAAAATCCATTAAACTTCATTCTGTGTTATACAAAGCCTACAGTATATATGCTGAAAATGCATGTCAGTGCCTTTATACCTTCATGAGTTTTGACGAACAGCCATTTCAGAAGACAACCACTCACCAAAGTAAAGCTTAAAATATACATTTAAAAGAATTTGCTTACTTATGCATAGATATCAGCAATCTAAATTCTATACGATCTAGGAATAAATCGCAGGTTTTTGCGAAGACTTATAGGTCTATGAGCATAATACCCGTAACACCACTGTGTGCTTACTTTATTAGCAGAACAGTTTAAACATTTGACATACTGCTGTTCAGATAAGATTATATCCAACTAAGTACAGAAAAGAAACTGTCAACAAGTCTGTAAGACTATAATAGAAACTGCAAAAGCAGAGTTTTCCTATGACTAACCATACCTTCAGAGTACTCCCAAATCAGTCCCAGGCATGAAAACACAGTTGGAACTGATTTTAAGAGAAGGGTGAACAATGGCATGTTGCCACAAAAATAAGAACCAAGCCTGAACTGTGTGTTCCCTGTATTACGTAATTGCCAAAGCAGATGGAAAAAAATATTACTATTATAAATAATACAGAACTTTTAGCCAAATTATATTTGGGAAGTCTAGAACTAGACAGCAAACTTGTGATTGATCAAAGTTAATCATAGCTGATTACAGAAGCACATACTCAACTTTCCACGTTTTGTACGCTTTTACTGCTGTGAGGGTTTGGATATTCTATCAGGAAGATGGAAAGGGAGGACGCTTAGAAATCAATAGGCAATTTCTCCTCAAAAACCTAAGTCAAACAGCATAAATAGTGATTCCTGAAAACATGCACAAATATTATTAAGTAGTGAAAATGAAGCTGGCACAAAGCTCTGACTCTCAGCTGTGCACAAAGGAAGCGTGTAAGCTTCATGCGTGTGTTTCGAACTGGCTGTTAGAGCAGAACCTCTGCCTCAGCAAAGATACTCTGCCCTTTAACTTTCAGATTTATGCCAGCTCTGTATTATAAAAATAGGACAAAAGACAGCAGTGAGGAAGTAGGGATGGATTATCTGGAACATGGTTGGATCCAATAGCTGCAAAATTTGTGAAGACAGAGGGTCCCAAACAGGGAGAAACTTTACACAAGAAAGCAGTGTTACCCTGGCTATTTCTCCCCAGAACGTTTCTGGGTCTGTGTTACTGGCAAAGGAAGTAATGGGCTTCCAGACTCCCAGGGGTTAATATGACCCTGTCGCTGTACACCATCAATTAAATAAGATTTGTGATTTTTAAACCTCTGAAGATGCAGAAAAAGGAGAATGTATGTAATATTAAACCTTTAGAGCTTCATTTTAATAACATTCTTCAGACCTTTTCCTTCTGGCTATTCAGACCAGTTTTAAGGAAGTCCTTTCCCCTTCTTCACCTCTCTCCCCACCACTCCCCCCTCTTCACCTCACCTCACGTCCTAGCATGCTGTCAGAATATTTAGAAGGGGATGAGGAAAGAAAAAGGTATTTTGAGAAAACATTTCAGTATGGCTTAAAAAAAAAAAAAAAAAAGGCGCTACATTTTCAAATCTTTAAAGAACAGTCCATTTCACTGACAGTACTTTGGTCCCAAGGGGCAGCAAGTCATGCAGCTTCCTATAAAGGCAAATTCCACAAACATAAATCACCTTCTCCCTGGCCACTACCTCACTCCAACAGATGAGAATACCTACACTTCAGAAACAAATTTCTCTTGCACATATCTTCTGATAGTTAAAATTAAGCAGGTTTTATCAATATTAGGCCAACCTACAAAAAAAAAGAAAAAAAAGAGCCGGTGACATATACTAAATCTCTTCCTGCTTAAGGCAAACAAGGTCAGTAGCTAACCAACTGACAAATTATACCATATCATAAAACCCCAACTTCATTTAGGACTTCTCAATAGGTATCAGATATACACTTATATGATAAAACTCCCTTCCCACATGCATTACTATCCTCCTGTCTATCCTCCTCTGAGTTTATTTTTACCCCTGGAATGAAACTAAGAGTAGATCATAATACTGCAAATTACCCAGTACGCAGGAAAAAAAAAAAAAAAAAAGACTTGGTTTCTACATGAAATTACCAAATTAATGAACTGTTCAATACTGTAATATAATTTTATCTGTTTCCAAAAATTCTCATCCCATTCTCTTCCACAACCTGCCTTTCTCAAAGCAAGTTACACTGAGGACTTAAAAGCACCAGGAGGAAATCTGGCACTATTTTAGCTAACGACATTTACAGATTTAGAATAATAGAGGGAAAAAGAAACTTCAGCATGATTCGTATACCTTTAAAAACCTAATCTGGTGACTATTAAAGCAGCCTTTATTGTATTTTGGACATTATTTGCAAAGAGAGTTCATTTTCCTTAACAGAATCTTTTCATCCTCCTCTCATGTTAAAATTTCCAGTAGTGCCAACGCATCAGTTTCATCCAAAGCAAGTCGTAATTTGGAAGTGGTCGTAGTACTTCCTGCTATTGACAAGTAGACAAGAGAATTCAGGTGCAGATATTCCCTCATCAGAAATAACATAAAGAAAAAGAAAATATTTTCAGTTATAGTATTTTATGGCCACTAGAGTTGAATCTATAACATGAAATATCAAGGAAGATTAGACTAGTATCTAAAGAATTTTCATCTCTAGTGTTTTTCTCTTCTCTTTATTTCTCTCTGCCCAACCATCTGCCCCAGACCTTCCAAGTCTTCTGTGTATTTTACGTCAGTTTGCTTTATATTAGGAGTTTCTTTCACAACAAACTGGCTTTTTTTTTTTTTTTAAAGAGTTTTGAAGAAAGCTTGTATAAATATGTATACACACATAAATAATGGAGCAGGAAACCTGTTTTTTATTCTTTTTTTCTGCCACTTTGAGTGAACACAGGAATCTAACTAAGGTGAAAATATTTGTGAAAACCTTCATAATGAGAATTAGCCTACCTTCTTTAATAATGCTGTTATTTACAAATTAGCAATGCTATGTGAGATCTCATTGAAAAAGTTGTGAGTTTTAAGATGGGGGAAATAAAACTACTGAAAAATATTTTTTTGTTCATCCTTTCCTCAATTCCTGCTTTGTTTGCTTTGGCTAGCTTAAACCCTAAGCTCTTTGGGACATAAAGAACATTTTTGTGGTCTATTTTTACAGCAAGATGCTTATATTAAATAAACCATATTGATATATCCTAAACTGAATATAGGAGTGTAAAAGACAAGACTGGACATGAAACAAATACAGTAATATAATAACTTTGAATAAATTCCAGTGGACATGACATAAATGAATGTGACAAAAGTAATTCTAGGACAGAGAAAAGCAGAGCAATGTTGCTTTCAGAAGGCTACTTAATGTTTATAAAGTGCTTTGAAGATGAAAACCCCTACACTCGTATTATGGCTATGGACTACCACTGGAGTCATGTATCCTCAGATTCTCAATTTCAGAGTGAGGCATTTGAAACAACCTCCAATTCAAAGTTAGAAGAAATGAATAGATATAAAGAAATATGAAGAGTCCTATGTGATACAGAATTGCTACAAGCCGTACGCTACCTTAACTTTTCTTCATTTCTATCATGACAGTTAAACCAGCAGATTTCCACAGGTGTATCTGTGAGCGAAATTTGTAAAAATAATGACCTTCAGTATAAATGTTGCACTTCCTTCTTAACTGAGAGAGGGGGAAAAACCATAGTAATGCTACTACCAGAAACTGATGGCATTTGTAACTTCAAAGCATATTCTGCCTAGTGATATCAAGACATGTATTGAACTGAGAAATTCTGAGACTAAAAGGATAAACTTTTTAACACCACTTGACACCAAAAAAAAAGAAGTACAGAAAGTAAGTAACCTACCAATATACTGCCCAGTTTACATGGAATAACTCAGAAGAGAATCTCATCTGTTAATTCCTGAAATTTCAAATTGCAGGACTTCTGCATTGCAAAAAGCGCCAACACAATTTTTACTGTTGTATTCCATATAGCCCAAATTACAGCAAGTCACTCAAAAGTTTAACAACTAAAATTTCCATTAGCATAGAAGAGAAAGAAAATTGCAAATAATCTTTTTCTCTAGAGTTACACTTTAACAACCCAATCACATGTTTGAAAACAAAATTGTAAAACATTAATTTAATATAAGAATTCCCAAGTATTCAGCCATAAAGTCTAAACTGAGAAAACTGTATTATCCTGAAAGGATACGACTCCTCCTTTTTGGGTCTACACTTCCACACCTACTGAGAGCAAAGTGGGGAGAGCAGATCCCATAAATTAGTGATTCAATAGCTGTATTCTTTATGGGGGGGGGGGGGGGGGAGGGGGGAACCCGAACTACAAGAGTAACTCCCTTACTCCACCCCTGCCCCAATATACAAGGAACAGAAATACATGTTGCAAATCAGCAAGGGCTAGAGTTCCTTTTAACAAGATACTTGCAAATACTTTGTGAAGCTATGGCTGAGCTTTTTCTTTTGATCCACATCAAGCACTTGAATCCCATTTCCAAAGCAGTAAAATACTAAATAAAGACAGCGAAACAGAGTCCAGGACAGTTTGTTGGTTTTGGTTTTTAATATAAAATATAGAGGAGGGGATAGTTGCTCTATCAGCTTGTATTTTGATTTTATTTCTAGTGTGTTTATTATCGGGAGCATTCAGACAGTACTGAATAGCTCTAGTGTTCATATGATTTCAAAGAAACTATGCAAACTTCCCCACCTCGTAAGCTGGAAATAATTGGTCCGAACCTGTCAAGAATAAGCATTTCTTCAGTGACTTCACACTAGTTTGTAGTCACTGTGTTAGAAGTATTTTCAGTAGCGATACTTTTTTTTTATATATATCCCACAAAGAGCCTAAATTGTCAAACTCAGCCAAGGTTCGTGGTCACTTAGCTGAAAAAAAAAATTAAACTAACAAATCATAACTTCTTATGTTTGCTGATAAGCAACATTACCTAGCGTGTAAATGAAATGTTACACATCCACAGCTTCATCTCTTAATGGGATCTCTTAATCTCTTAAGAGATACAGCAGAGGTAATTCCCCTGTCATCTTTGCAGAACAGTTAAAAGAGTTTGGCTTCAATCTTCCCTTCCGAAAGAAAACAGCACTAGTGAAGCAACATCCCTATATAATAAATATATACATATGTATGAGAAGTTTACTTAATCTGCCCCAAAAAAACCCAAACTGTTTTTTACATTGTTTCATTACAGTGTTACTGCATCTGAATACACATGCCTTTATTCACCTCTATATTTCTTAATTGTTAAAGCAATCCAAAGGTTATGTTCCATATGTTAAAGCTCTCTTTCTCTCTGTGGGCCCATAAAACTGAATGGAAGCAGGCAGCATCTACTAGAATATTCTCCTTTGCCCAAGTTTTCCATGCAGATACAAAAATGAATTTAAGAGCGCTAGTGTTTGAGCTTTTTATCATTATTTTCTGCAGCTGGCCAAATCTCACAAGTGTAATTTAATTCATCAAAACCAGTTTCTCCTGGAAAAATCTTTGACACATTCAATCAAACTGTCATCTGTGTGTTCCAGCTACTGAAAATTATTATGTCCCTTGCACATTTTAAACTTTTTTTCTTTTTACCTTCAAGATTTAGCCTTAAATTTACTTATTGGGAAGAAAAAAAACCTGAGAAGATAGAGTGTAGGAGGAAAGGGATAAGTTTAGATGCCACACGATACTGTACTTGTCCTCGTGACATATGACAAAAAACAATGGTTTGTATGTTTCATATCAACTAAGGACAGCTAATCAGCTCTCAGGTCAATGGTTATTTGTAAATAAGTTAAAAAAACCTAACACAGTATCTTTCTAATGAGTATGAGCAAGTGTTACCCGAAAAGCACATTTAGGGTGATAGTATCAAGTTGGCTACTGGTGCCTTAAATCATATGTGTAAGTGAGCAAATCCTCCCACCTACCACTTCAAATGCATCACCTCCCCTGTTCATCTTTTCTCACTTCTGTTTCCAATTCAATTTCTTTTCGCTACAGTGAATACATACTTTAGTTGATCTTAGGGTCAGCTGGATTCATCTACTGGTACTTACCTCATTAAAAGAAAAGTTTCTTTAAAAAAAAAAAAAAGAAAAAAAAAAAAAGACTCTGTAAATCAATGCTTAAGAGGAAAAGCCTTTGCAGACATGCTGAGTGTGAGAGTTTCTACAGCTCTTTAACAAACGGAAAAAATAGTTTCTGCCTGCCCAAGATGTCAACATTTTATACTTTGGGGGGGGAGTACAAACTGTAACTATACAGCCAGTTATATAAACTACAAGAGTAGCAGCGAATTTATCACCTAGGTCAAAACTTATGTTGATGTAATAATTTTACTCTAAACCAGCCTATTAAAATTTAGCAGGAAGTGTAGTCATTGTACCTTGTATATTAACAAGCAGAAGTTTCCCAAATGAATAATCGGCATACAGCTAATCAGCATCGAGTCACTCAGCAGTTACAGCTAAAACTGAGCTGAAGCGTACGCGGCACATCTGTACGTTTACAAGCACAAGCTGCCCAGATGTTATGAATTACTATCTTTACCAGTTGTCTCCTAAAAGTGTTGACTTAAAGCAAATGCAGTGAGCAGTGGAGATGTCCACAGCAGGAGTTGTCAACAGAATTAAATGGAACAGTAGAAGATCTGTTGATATGTGCATGATCTAAAGGGTAAACGTCACAGAGCTGTTACTGCTTGGGTCCATTATAGGGAGATTACTTTCACCTATACTCGATGATACAGTTACAAAAAGTTCTACTACTTTACTTAGAATACATACTGTTTATTCAAGTTTGGCTATGTGCAACAGGCAAGAAAACATCATAAGCTATTTGCAAGTCACTTGGGGGAAAAAGAAAAAAAAAAAAAAAGACAGAAAGAAAAAAGAAAAACACCAAAGCGTGAGTCATTTTCGGTGACCAGACAGCGCAGAGCAATACTGGAGATTCGGTCGTTTCAAACGGTGGCACGCAAAGTCTTGTTAAAAAAGGAGACGTCAAATTCCAAACTTTATTTAGAGGAGACGAGAGAGAAGGGGAAAACCAGTTAATTACACAGGAGTCCAGAAGGCAGTTTACCACTAGCGATACCACTCATTTATTGCCCGGATAGTTTGAGCCCATCCCGTCGCCGGCGGAAAGGTGCACCGGCGAGCTCCATCAGTTCTGCTAGCACTGACATTTTCCAAACCACCGTACACGGCAGCATGCAATTTACATCAGGGTAAGCCCAGCTTCCCCAGCTCGACCAGAACGCCAGCGAGAGCTTCCAAACTGAGAACACAAACAAACAAACAAAAAAAACCCCAAAACCAAAACAAGCAACAACAACAGGAAAAAAAAAAAAAACAAAACCCTACGAACTCTCACGTACTTTTTAAAAGCCGGGCCCGGGTCGCCCTCCGCCCGGAGCGGTTCCGCCGGCTCCCGCGGCCGCGCTCGGGGGGCGCCCAGGGGTCCCCCCGCAGGGCTGCGCGGCCCCCGCCCGCCCGCCCGCCCGCCCCCCTCTCCCGCGGGGCGCCCCCCGCCCCGCGCCGGCGCCTCCCGCGGGAGCGGGGGGGTGGGAATCCCGGGGCGGCCGCCGCCAGGTGCCGCCCCGCGGGCCGTACTCACAGGGACACGGTGCGGTCGGGCAGCACGGCGGGCTGCAAAGTTTCCACCAAGTCGCCGCCGCTGCAGACCACTTTGATGCGGAGGGCCGGGCGGCCGGGCCCCTTGGCGCGCTCGGCGGCGCAGAGGCAGCGGTCCACGATGAGGTCGGGGCAGTTCCTGCTGCCCCCGCACAGCCCCAGCGCGGCGGCCGCCAGGCAGACGAGGAGGAGGAGGAGGCGGCGGCGGCGGCGCAGCCCGCGCATGCTGAGCCCGCCAGCGCAGCCGCCGGCTGCCGCGCCCGCCGCTCCGCGCCGCGCATGGCACGGCACACGGCACGCGCCCCGCCGCGTCCCGCCGCGGTCCCCTCCACGCCTCCCGCGCCCACCCCGCCCCGCCTCGCCGCGCCTCTCGCTGCGGCCGCTCGGAGGGACACCCCCCTCCCCTCCCCTCCCCTCCCCTCCCCTCCTTCCTCCTCCTCCCTCCTCCTCCTCCTCCTGCCGCTGCTTCTCCGAGGAGCCGCCGCTCCTTTCCTGCCGCAGCCCGGCCGTGCGGCCGCGGCGCTGGGCGGACCCCGCGGCGCGTAGCGGGCCCCCTCCTCCCGCCGCCGACCACCCGCTCGGGCGCGGCCACCCCCCCCCCCCCCCACCGCTCCCCACGCCCCTCCGGGGTGGGGGGTGGGGGGGACCGGGGCCGCCCCCGCACCTCCGCCGGCAGCCGCGGCCCCGGGGAGTCCCCCTGCGCGCCCGCTCCCTGCGCCGGCCGCGCTGAGCCGCGGTGCTTTCAGCCCGCGTTGGGTGCCCGGTAACTCGGGGCGGCGGGACCGGAGAGGCGCGCCAAGGACGAGCCGCAGCCCAAAGCGGGTGCGACCAGCCTAGGCGCAGGTGGGAAAGTCGGGAGCTGGGAAAACGACACGGGTCGGGAGTCTAGTTTGGGAAACAGCCGTCTCTGCTAGCGCTCCCGAGGAACCGTGCGCGCCAAGTGCCGGGCGCACCTGTGGCCGTGGGGAAGAAGTTTCGGGCCCTGGGCAAAGGTCAGCGTGGACCAAGAGACGGGCCAGCCCTCAGCCAGCTCCGTGCCGGCGGAGCAGCCGCGGCCAGCCGGGAGGGCCGCGCAGTTAGCTGGCTTCTGACACCCCTGATAACGCGGTGGACGTGACCTACATCACAGGTTTGGTCACTAGTCAAAGCCGGCTTCGTCATCCAGGTCAATGAGCAGATTTCTTTCTTCTCTGCTTGTATTTAGGTGTTGTTCACGGCACTCTGCGGCTTTGGAGCCTTCTCAACGGTATTTTCTGATAGGATTAGTAACTCTTAGGGTAGATTTTCGGCATCAACTGCAAGCTACCCTGGTTTTTTGCTGAAAGCGAACAGAAAAAAACCCCAATTCGTAACAGGCACTTCTGGTTTTAATGGGCTTTTACAAAAAGAGCGTGTTCCTTGCCTTCTGTTACTCAGTGGAGGCTCGCAACGCACATCTTCATTGCAGGATCTAGGCCAAAGTTAGTAATAGTCTGCCACGGCTGTAAAGCTATTTTAAGAAATTACTAGGTTTTTTAAAAACAATATTGTATTATAGTCCCTTAGGGAAGATTTGTCTTGCACGCTTACAATGCCTGTTATCGCTGTGTTCTAATACCTAACTGGAGCCTTTAGGCACTAAGTTTATTAATAAAGTGATAGAAGGGTTAGTGCCCTGGTGAAATTCCAGGCTAATAGGAACTTTCTCAAGAACAATCTTTTTCTGTACAGTTGTTGATTTAAAGAATCATAAATATTACAACCTCTGTTCTTTTGTTTTTGAAAGCAAAGTTGTGTAAGGCTTACTGGCAGACAGCAAAACGGACTGTGTTACATGAGACCACTCAACCTTGTAATGGTTACGTGCTGTTCTTTATCATAAAGAAACCTTATGTAGCATTTAAATTTGCAAATGCTTTTTTAGCTTTGAAAAATTCTGTCACATCCATACCGTTTTTGAAAGCACAAGTGGAGAATACACATTCATTGAGACGTAGCATAGATTTCATTCAGTGTTAACCTTGTTGAGAAGGAATGGAATTTTTTCAGTCAAACTCAGCCCTAAACGCTTGGAAGTATGCTAGCAGAATTTTAACATTTTTTCTAACTCGCTGATCCTGAGAGGTTTGTTTAAAAATACTGTTTTAAGGAACAAGAAGGTTTACAGTCACATCGAAGCCATCTATCGAATCCTACAGTAAAGGTAGGAAAGGAGTTATTCATAACTTTAGAGGCGAAAAATAAGGGGAGTTTCCTCTCCACTTCCCAATGTATCTGATCTTTTTTTTTTTTTTTCCTTGCTTCATTACAAATAAAGAAACAAAAATCCTAGTCATCTTCCCCCTCCTTCATGGTCATCTTCAAACATGAAGAAAGTCACATTTTTGTGACAATTTAAAAGCAGATATGATGGTTCCTGCCCTGAGATCTCGCAGGTCCAATTTTAAAAAAGGAGCTGAGCACCTACAGCACCTCAGCACTGCTTCAGTTGTCACCAGCCAGCACAGCACAACACTTGGTGCTGGTGGTAGCTAACCATTTTCTCAGACTTTGGAAGATACAACTTCAACATGCTCGTGATATACAAACAACTGAATTTCCCACGTTGTGAGAAGGAGGTATAATCCCAGATTCCCCTGGAAAATGGGAAGGAAAAAAAGCTGTGGCACTGCAAATTGAAAAGCAGCCAACATTGCACTATGTTTGGGTTCCAAAGCTGTCAGTTTTAGACAAACTGTGTGCCTACAGCTTGGGTGCCTTTGGACACTTACACAGCAGGTAGCATACGATAGGGCATGAGCTTCTTAGCTGGGTTTTGGTGTGTGTGCAAAAAGAGAATTATGAGTTTATATTGTATATTAAAGCCAAAGATACTTGGAGAATTTACGTGTCTGTGCTGTTAAATAGAACTGAGTGAGGATTTTTTAATCTGTAGTTGACCTTGGACCCTTCAATTTCTCTTAAATCTTTAAAACTCCAGCCCAAGGTTATTGCACACGTATATTAGAAGGAACACACTTTAGGATCTCTGTCCTTACAGTTTTCTCTCTTGGTTTGGTCGGCAACCAGCACGTGGTGTGTGCTGGTCTCCTTTTGCCCAACCAGGAGAACTTAAGAAGCAGCACTTAAGGAGCCCTAGAATGCCAAGTCCTGCTCAGATCAACGTCCTGGCAAACAGAAGCGTGACCAGAGATTCACTTGAAACATGAAATATTTTCTAATTTTAATAATTTATTTACAGTTAAATTCCTGCTTTAGTTATTTGATTAAATCATAGAAGCGAAGGATAAATTTTCTTAGATCAGGGAAGTAAGAAAATGACTATACGCGACTATTTTCTTTGTATTTTTATTTCTGTGCATCAAAAGTCTTAAAGATTTTTAGTAGGTCTCTCCCCATATGCATACACCATGACCTTACAACAGCACTCGAGAGGGAAATTTTATCCTGTCACTGAGTGTGTGTTAAAAAGGAATGTAAATAAATTCAGGAAGATAATCCTAAAATGGTATTAGCCTGAATGAATATGAACAGTATAAAAAGGAATCAGAGGTTAGAGATACAGGTGATTCGTTGAACTACAGGTTTCTATGACATTTAGATCGTGTTCCCAAGCACAAAACAGCAGCAGCAGCACCTGCTTAGCATCGCAGGACATTACACAGCAATTAAGTGACGAGAATGTGTTATACAATAATAGGAAATATGGGGAGGCAGAATGTAAATAAGTCAATTTGAATTTTGTCAGGATTTCAGAATTGTATGTTAGTATTGGAACAGAGCCATGGAAACTTTAATAACCACAAACAGGTTTTGGTCAGCGCTTTTGTTTTATTTCTTACCCAGAAGTTGGCACTCTATCAGGCCTCTAATTCCTTGAACCTTGACCCTTTATTGACAGTAGTGAAACAATGAATCATTCACCCCATTTCCTCCAGCGTCTGGCTATCCTAACACTGTTACCCCATCATGACTGTATCTCATGCTCCTCGTCACATCAGCATAGCACCGTGTTATGTCAGTAAGCCTTTGCAACGGAATGATTAAAAAAACAAGCCTAGAAGAAATTTGGCCTAGAAAAAGGATAGGCAAAGTAACTGTGAGAAAAACAATGCAGAGGGAGTTTCCACTGGGACACTTGGAATTCTGTGAAAAGACATTATTTGCAAGGTGATAGAGGAAAAAAGCAGAATGGATAAAAATATGCAGTACAACATTCATGTAGAAAGGACCCAGTAATTTTTAGCTTCACACACAGTGAATTAATATGTTAGTATTAGAGGTGGGATAGTCCTGGTCCATAAAGAGCTCTCATATGGCCCTGACAATATCAAACGAAAGAAAATTAAACGGTAAAAGCAAAGTTGTTCAGAATTGTTACCAATCGCTAGAATTAATTGGAAAAAAACAAGTGCAGAAACAGACTCTCAGCAAAATGGTCCTGAACCTATTTAAGAGACTGAGTAATCTTTTAAGGAAATGTGGAAACTGAGTTATTCAGAACTGGAGTAATCAGAGCAGGAATTATGTGCCATAGGGAACAACGTTGTGTTAGAAAGAATCCTGACAAAACAGGATTTCCATTCCTGCTATTCTGCATCAGCACAATCGGAAACACCTCTGTGTTGTTTTTATGTTAAGAAATTATGATGTAAGAAACCCTCAAATATCATTGCATTGTTTTCTCCCTCCACTTACATTTTGCATCATAGTCACAGTTATAATTATTGTATTGTATCTGAAATCCAAATGGGTTTGAACACTTTTGTCCTTGCAGGGTGACAGGTTTCCAAAAAGTTGCGTTGAACTTTTCACTGAAATAAGGAGATCCTTGAAGTTGGAGACCTCTTATAAAAAAAAAAACGTGGCTTTATTTGTTTTGTTGCAGAGCAGAGGCCAGTGCAAAATACTGTTATTGAAACTGAGAATGTATCTCTGAAGTTATACACAATTAATAAGCTATCAGTGGGGAGTGGAATAATTATCACAAAACTATCAACAGTGAAATAAATAATATTTGGAGGAAAAAACTAGAGTGTTAGCTGTTTGTCAGTGCCGAGCCAAGTTTTTTTCCAATGAATACTTCAGAGTTATTGCCAAATAATATAAACTCCCCTCCCCCCCCAAAAAAATCATACCTACATGGGAGTACATGTCAGCGTGAATTTCTGATGAGCGCTAAATGCAACTCCAACTGTTACCAAGTCCCTCAGCTGCCTCAGAGAACAGATTGAAATTGTTCAGAAATGCTATTAATGGCACATATTTTTTAATGTTCTAGCCTTCATCTCTTCATGCCGTTTTATTTACTTGCACAGTAGCAGAAGAATAACACTTTTGCATGGTCAGCCAAAGAAGAAGCAGGGTTTTTTTAACTTTGTACCTTCTGAGGTCTCACATGGGGTAAGGTTCATGCTGCAAAACTGCACTGAAAATTGAAACGCTGTCCTGCAGAAGGCAGAGCGCAAAGTACAGAGGGGACAGCAGCTGCCTTCTGTCCCACAGACCCAGGCATCTAGTCCTGCAGGAATACAGGGCTTTCGGGAGAGCCACCGTCTTTCTTTCCCACATGGTTTTAAGATGCACTGGGAAGACATATTTTTGGATGTTGATGTACGCATGCCAGTGCTTCTCAGTGTTGTTCATTCCTACGACACATGAGAATTCTGACTGACTTACCAGCATGCTTTATATCAGAGAAAAAAGGAGAGGAAAACACAGAAAAACCCTAGCACCTTGAAAGCTGAATCGGTGTTGGGTAGGGAGCTATTTCAAGATTTATTTTCCTGTCATACAAAAATGCTTTTTCTCTCTGTCATCTCCCTGCATAGAGAAGGTCAAATGAGTCTTTTTCCACACCTTCCGAATTGTGAAGATCTCTTAATACCCTCATTTGTACTTCTAGAGGTGGCAGGTTAGGTACTCTCTTCATTGCAGAAGAGACATAAAATGGTAAGTGGATGTTTTAAGGTCAGTAAGATGACAAGGGTCATAGACATAAATAGCAAAAGCAACACCTATTTGTGCAGCTTCATTAATGGACTTTAAATACACTTTATAGTAGTTATTAATGGAGTTTGGGTTTGAAGCACAGTCAGGGAATGCCAGAATGATTTCTGTCGGAAGGGAGCTCTGGACCTCGCCTGGTCCAAGTCCTCAGTTAAGACAGTGCCAGCTTCAAAAGCGCATTTGGTTGCTCAGGGCTTGTCCAGTGACATTTTGAATCACTACACAGATGGGTATTTCACAGCCTCTCCAGTGTTTGGCCATCCTTGCTGCAAAGAATTTTTTTTCCTTAGCTCTTAATATAATTTCCCTCACTGCAGATTGTACCTATTCCCTCTTTTTCTTTAGCTGTCTACCTCTGGAAAAAAAGTCTAGCTGCTATCTACTCTTCAGCTACCCATTAGATAATTGAAGACAGCATTAAGATCTTCCCTTTGCCTCCTCTTCTCCAGGCAGAACAAAACCCTGCTCTCTCCCTCATGTGTCAGGTGCTCTAGCCCCCCAGTGATCTCACTGGCACTCCAATGAATTAAAGCCAGTTTATCAATGTCTTTTTTGTATGACTGTACCAACTTCTGACAATATACGAATGGTGCAAAATAAAAGTTGGTATTACTTTATTATTTCCCTTCTAAATCAACTTAATGGCAAGGATATTCAGCAAATTTCTGGGTTGCTTGCTATCATGCATCCAGTGAATTAAAATGACATATTAACCTAGCCCGTATTTCACTGCTTGCCATTTTATTCCCTTAAAGCAGAAAAGGGAAAATAACAATTTATAATCTAAAAGATAATGATTAAAATAAGAATCTCATTATACAATAGATGCTTAAGGTAGATAAATGTTGCATTGTCTGTTACATTTTGTCCTTGTCACTCAGTTAGGTGGAATCCTATCTGAATGCCAACGGTAGTATTATAGAGATTTCATGCACAGCTAGTGGTTCTAATAACTAACTTGTCTTTAAATGGCCAATTGAAAACATAGGGAAAACAAATTACAGACTAAATGAGAACTTTTATTATACATGAACAAAGTTTTAAAAAATAAACTATACCATGGCTTGAACTAATTTTGTAGAGGATTTAAGTAGATTTGTATTTTGTGGCCAAGTTAGAAAGTTCATTGATAGAAGTCCTAACATGAAAAGCCAACAAATCCAGTTACCACTAACGGCTGTGCAACAATTCTGCTAATATCAATAATCCCTCAGTCCAACTAAATTCTAACACACTTCCATCTTTCTCTAAATTCTTTCTGTCAAAACAAATTTCTGTCCCAGTTGCCTTACAAGCAGAAAAGTCGCATCTGTTATTTTCTGTCTGCGTATTCCCATTTTCATTTCATTTCCCACTTCAAGCCACTTGCAGTTGTGTCAGTCACTATTACATCTTATTTCTTTCAAGTTCCTCTGCAGACCTCATGTATTCCTCATATAGGTGGTTTAGAAACCAACCTTCTCTTCTGTCAGGTAGATGCCTTCTTCCCTCTATTTCCAATGTCTTTTAGATTTGTCTGTAATTCTTGAGTTAGCTTTTACACCTTCGATGCATTCTTAGAGAACTGGAGTGTTGCCTTGGTCTCCTCATGCAAAACTAAGAATAACTCATCCCCTCCATCATACTTTAGTAGCCATCCTGTTTTTTTAAGAAGCGTTATGCCCTTCTGTATCATTCATCTTGGTACTTTTAGAAAGGAAAACCTTCAGTGTTAAAAGAAATCAAAGTACTTTGTAACTACAGTACTATGTACAGCAACAGCAGCAAATGTCAACCAAAAAAAATACTGAAAAGAAGTAGCATTACAGGCATGGAAAATAAAAAGCATATGTACTTGCAAATCTTAATTGTTGTTGAGCATAGCACAGATGATTTACGAAAACATTATCACTTTTAAAGGGCCCCACCTGCATCTGAATCTTATGGTATCAGGACTAGATGCTGAGAAGGTAGCTGTTGCCTTAAAACTCGGAAATGCTAATATCCAAAAAGTCTACTGTGAAAACAATTCCACCAAAAAAAAAAAAAAAAAAAAATCCTTCTAAAGCTCTCTAAAATGGTGTGATAAAGATTATTAGAACCAGTTTAAACATCTGTGATTAAACCCCCATAAATATACTATTTGAATAAGAATAATATTCAGGAAAATAAAATAACTGGCAAAGATCACCAAAATTATTTCTGTTTCTCATTTGTAAAACTCTGTATCATACAGGTATTAACTAGTATCAGGCACTAAACCTACCACAAAACAAGCTGGTGAGGGCTGGTTTTTAAATGAAGACTTCTAGCTCCTGAGAATCACTAGAAAGCTATTATTCTTTATTCTTTTCTTGTAAAATGTACCGTTTTCCCACTCTATTTCCTAACCTCCTTTCTTAATATGCAAGCGCATTTGGAATCCTCAATCACACTCCAGAATGGCAGCAATTGGTATGCATAGGGTGTTAATTGAGTCAGGAAACATTCCTTACCAGATGGATATGGATTTTTGTAAATGCATAATGGCCCTTTAAGAAGCTTAATAGAGAAGTATGAAACCTTTTACAAACAGCATTCCAAAGCAAGATTGCCAAAAGCAAGTGCACATAAATAGCTCAGATAATTGGAGCCGTATTCCTGCACCCATCCCCAGCGACAGAGAGGGGCTGCTGACCACGCACCGTGGTTTGTATTAGCTTCCTCGTCTGGGTTGATCCTTAAGTTGCCCTCATCTTCTTTCAAACACCAGAAATTTAGGCTTTGTCCTCTTTGCGAGAGTATTTGTTAGTCACTGAACATAGCTTCCCACTTTCCACATACGAGTAGATTTTTAAATCCTGCACTTGTAACAGAAGCAGCTAGAGGCTGGTGCAAAGATCCGGGCCCACCGTGCTGTACCCGTGCCTTCTCCAGGCACAGCAAGTCCTGTCCCCAAACTGAAAAAAAGGGGGAAGAGGAGATAAAATCCAGCAGGGCAGCAGCAATGCAAGGAACAGGACTCAGGCACCCCAATTTTACGTTCTTCACTGGGCCAAGGGGCCCAGCTGCTCTCTGATACTACTGAACATTGTAATGGTAGTTTTGATGAGTCTCCTGTAAAGAGCCATCTACATAATACTGTTCATTATCTGTTTTCTTTATCTACATTTCCAAAAACATGTGTATGGCATATGTTTCTCATCGTTGACTATGACCTTTGTTTATTTATAGTTTAAAAAACTCTGACTACTGCCAGACACTCTTAAAAATAAACATTTTTAATTGTTTTCATGTTTTAGCCTCCCCTCCCCTTTCCACCCAAGTCTGACAGGATGAAACATTGTTTTTGCTTGGGATATAGCTACTTCTGCTGCTAGAAGAAAGAGGACTAGGAGGAAGTTGTATACATATTATCAGAATAGTTTTATATTCAGCAGTCTGGAAACAAAGCAAACTACCATCTCCCAGCCACCTTTAATATAAGTCTTCCCATTCCCAGGCTCTGTCTTCAGCTGAGAGGGCAGAAATGAGCACTGACTTGCTGTCCTGCCTTTAGCCCGGCCAAACCTAGTTCTTTCTTCCCAGCAACACAGCCTCAACACAAGAGGCCGTCTTCATTTCCCATATAAACAAATAGCCGGACTGTTCAGTGCAAGGTGGGTTTTTGTTTCCTCAGGCAGAGAAAGGGCCTTCTGCATCCAAAATGAGTTGCTTTAACAACTAGAATAAATGATGAGAATGTCACAACTGCGCCATACCCCTTTCCACCTTCTATTCATCATTCCTGGGTTTGTCTTTGGAAACAGACACTTTTGCTCTGGGTTTTCTTGCATGGGTTTAAGAATCTGTTTCCAGTCCTAGGCAAAATGGGTACAAAATACCAGGGAAAATTTAAGACACAGCTTTTTTCAGTCTTTCTGATCAGCTGGCTTTTGTGGTTCATCACTCAGGTCAGTCTTTTCTGGGAACTGGAATGCCTCCTTGGCACCGTGGATTTTACTGAAGTTCACCACTCTAATAGGCATTGCAGAGCCTAAACCTCTTAGACAGTATGCTGGTGAACAGGATAGAAATACATGAAAGGTGCTCCTAAGTGTCCTGCAATGTTATCTGCAATTCTTGATGTACCTACCAGCAACAGTAAGTACCAGACTTTTTTGATACCTGACATACCTCCTTTTAGAATAATTTAGGTTGGAAAAGACCTTCAAGAACATCGAATCTAACCATCAACCAACTTTTCTAAGTAGGCTTCTATTTTATTTCTTAGTCAATAGTAATGACAACGTTTTAAAGAAGCCACTAGGCTGCATCCGTTTCCCAGTGTGAATGAGGGTAGACCATACTATGTGTCTCAGTTCTGCTTTCTTCCATTATTCTTCCATTTGCCTTCTTAAGATTAAATCCCCTTAGGCAAAGCCATTCCTTAGTAGGTCTTTGTACACTGCCTGGCACAAGGGTCCCCAAACGGAGTCGGTGCCCTTCAGCAGGTGCGGTTTTTGCAAAGCACTGTGGGAGCAGTATCACATAACATGCTCTGAAGCTGAAAACAAAAGACTCCAAAGAACTCCCTCATCTTTGGGGATGGGGGCGAGGAGAGGGACAAAGGATGTAGGTGAACTTCATCCCTGCGAGGGTTCCCAGCTTTTCCTTCTCCTGCCTTGCAACTGCGCCGTGAGGTAAAATCTGCCTGGTGAAAGTACCAAGTGAAGGAAAAACAAATATCTGACTGGGATATTTAGAGGCAGCCTGTCAGGTAGTGAAGCAGTACAGTCCTGATGGAAAGAGGCTACTAACATGCATCCTTTCTAGAAGATTATTCCCCTTCTTCCCGACAAAGAGGGGCTAAAAATATTCTCAGCCCTTAGTAAAAATGAAGAGTGAGCGAGTGTATGTGTCTGTCTGGGGCAGTGGCGGTGTCCAAAGAAGGGGTGGATGGAAGCTTTTGCATTCCTCCTGACATGTCCAGGGAGCAGGTGAGAAAACAGGGAGGGAACAGTTAAAGACAAACCAATTACGTGTTGTTTCTTTGCCCAGTTTTGTTCTGTTTGGATGATTACTGGTCTGTCTGGGAACACAAATTCCTTCTGAACATATTCATGTACTTCCTTGCTCCTTTTCTGCTGTGTTAGGTCCCTTCGTACAAGAGGCTGCAAGTGGAATTTCTGATCTCTTCTCTCCTTCTCTGTCTTTAGCTAGATCTTGACAACAGAAGTGAAACCAACCTTCCCTACGGGTAGGAAAGTCAAAGTCCATGGCCTAAATTAGTGATCCAAGATTCAGATATTTGTTCCTCCATCTTACCTCAGCAGGTGGCCATACCGCAGGTGGTACAACGCCAAAGTGCCAGCATGAGCCTTGCTCCCGCCGGGGCAGCAGTTACGCAGTGCTGATGGACCCAGCCTTCTGTACGGGGACTGGAAAGGTACAATTACTCCTCAACAGCAAGAGTGATGGAAAATTTGACTGCAGAAATTTCCAGCCTATAGTAGCCTCAGTACCCTTGTGCTAGGGAACTGCTGCTACGTTGAGGTAACAGACAAGCTCTGAATTTCCAGAGAAACTGCAAAAATCAGGCACCTCCATCTGCTGGTGCTGCTGTTCACACTTCCTGTCTCAAACACACTGAATGGATGTTCTGGATCACGTACAGCTCATGAGCCATGGCCAGCAGCACAGCTGAATGCAGCCTCCTGCTTCCCTATTTGCAGAGGAGTAAAACTCTGCTTTTGTCTCCTGACTATACCATCATTTCAAAAATGATAACTCATAATCCCAATTCATAATCTACAATTACTACTGGGTATTTAGATCTCCCAGGCAAATAAAATATTGCAAAGTTATGGTATAATTTAAATTAGTGACAGTATTTCCACTGAACTCACATAGCCAGGTTTTCACCCACTAAATCTTGCCAAAATAGCAGAACACTTACTAGTAATCAGGGATTCCACTGATGTTCTGACAGCCTGATCTCTTGCATAAGAGAAACTCCAGGAGTTTCCTGAATTATGTCCTAAATAGAAATAAAGTATAAATAACTATTTAGAAAAAAGATATCCAACTTTGATTTTTGGATTTCCAGTAATGACAAACCTACTGTGGTCTTTACTAAAATCAGCATAACGGTTAGTTACTGCATTTCTACATAATCTGCACTTCGTCTCTATGAGAATTTGCTTAGCTTCTAACTGCAGACATTGAACTTTGTTCTATTTTTAATTAATCAATAAAAGAGTTTTCTATTGTCAGGACTCTATTCATTATTGACTGGGAAAAAAATACCCTTAATCTACAGATGATAAAGTAAATGGATTGAACTTCTTGAGTTTTTATATGAAGTTTTACATCCTCTTCTCATTCTTGCGATTCCTGTCTGACCATTCCAACATTTTCCTGTAAGAATCGGGAACCTGATATTCAGGCAGCCGCACACAAGCTGATACTGCTCCTCCTCGAAACCACACATTTCCGCTAACTTTGGTGCAGGTTTGTAGCAAACTGGCTTGAGTGATGAAGCAGATGTTCTAGAAATAAATCTCTCTAACACACACAAAAAAAACCCTAAAACTAGAAATCTTAAACCAAAGTTAGACTATTGGAAAGGCACTTCATTGTGCTTTACTGAACAAGGTAGGCAAACGCTATTTCAGCTCATCCTATCAATACAAATACTGGGTTACATTAAGGTATGATGTATTCTGGAAGATTTACCAAGTGGAAGAGGGAAGAAAGAGGCCCCAAAATTGTCCAACTATAAAATAAAGTAAGTTTTCCCTTTTTAACCAAAATCTGATCTTCCCATGATACTTTCCTTGCGGGTAGAATTATATAACTGAAGTAAATAATTAGTTGCTCAGACTCTGAGTGTGTGTGTGGCTGGAGGGGGATCTAATATTTGTCAGAAACCTCACAAAATAAAGTAGTGTGTATAATACTTTAATTCTCATTAGTTGCAAGCAATTCAAATAGTTACGAACAGCTCTGACTCTTCTTGTAAACAACCTAGAAGTTACACACACTGAATTTTAGAAGCAGGGTAAAAGTTCTCCCACTTTATTTATAGAGGTGGAGAGAGACAAGGATATCCTTTGGACTACTGCAGCTCCAAACTCAGAAAGAGTTTCCTGCTTCCAACTGTGTCTCTAGGAAACAGGAAAAGCAAAAAAGAATATTTACCAAAAAAATATTCCTCTAGCTTGTAGATATTATATCATACTGCTATTACTACTGGCCATGAGAAAAAAAGCTTAACATCTAGTCTTTCTTGACTTTAGGCTATTTATTATCATAGATTTACACTTCTGAAATCATACTTAACAGCAGAGTTCCTTTGTGTCCAGAGCACATTTATAGGCTAGGAATAGCTATTGCCAGAGGAAGTAAGCAAGAGGGTCAGGGGACAAGCAAATCAAAAACAAACCCAAAATAACCCAAGGATGTACTGCTTTGGTAAAATATAAACTTGTTTTAAATGCTCTTCTTGTAAAGAGGATGTCTATATTGGATTAATAATAATAATAATAATAATATATTTCTTGAACTTACAGGATTCCATGAGGTATTTGTTTTCATGTGAAACACAGCCCTGAAATCTGTGAAGGTGGCAAGGAAGCTTAATAATGCATTCCCCACCCCCCAATGTGTGTTAATCCTGATTAATCCCAATTTTAATGATATTTTACAGCCTGAATTTTTTAAGTTGTTACCACAACACACAGCAAATCCTTAGCATGGCTGCCAAATTGATCTAATCCTTTATTCCACTTTAAGTAAAAAAAAAATATAAAAAAAATAGTAGTAGTATTCAATGTTTTCTTCCATTACAGGAGAGAAACCTCCTAGTTATCTTTTGCTGAAGATGCAGAGCTGTATTAAGGCTCATTAGAACAATAACCCACTTGCTTGTTTTTCAGTGTAGGTCATGCAGGTGGTATCAGATGGTTTTCAGAAACCATTTCATTATGTCACTTCAAAAGGGACACCTACAGTATAAGTAACCCAGGATGTAGGTGACCTCAGTTCATATGCAGTAGAAAGACAAGTCTTATGATGAGTTGTGTGAACTTGTGGGTTTCTAAAAAAAAGAAGAAAAAAAAGAGACCACAAAAAAACCCAAACAAAAAAACCACAAACACCCCTCCAAAAAAAACCCAAAAAACCCAACACAAAACACACAACACACACAACAAACCAAACACTACCAAACAACAAACACCAACAATCCGCCCCAACAATAAACCAAACAGAACATCCCCCCCCCAAAAAAAAAACCACCCACAAACCAAAACACCACCACACATAACACAGAAAAAAATGCCTCACCCACAGAAGAAAAAAAAATAAAAATCAGAATTATCATTTGTAGGAAGTCAGGTGCCAGAAAAAAAAAAAAAAAATTTAGCTTAGCTGAGGCCTCATCTGGAAGCTTCAGAGAAAGTTTGAAAAAGTCATTACTCAGAAACATGACAGTCAGATGACAGCTTTCTTGTATTTTCAATTTTAGAGACAAGTACACCACCACTGCAAGAGTGTCAGATAAGCTCATCTCAGTTGGAACTGCTGGACTGAGATTCAGTCACAATTTTACAGCTTTGCTGCAGTCTTCAGTTCCTTCTCTGTTGAGGTGTAACCTTTCACATTTCAAACGGGTATTTGAAGGCATGTTACTGCTGCCAATATTTGGACCCAAGTTCATCCAAAGGGTTGATTCTCCAGGCCAGGCTTTCAGTATGGTACAGTAAAGTATGCTCTAAAATAAGCCAAGTGATCCAGCTTTGAATGGAGTAAGTAAACAATATTTTCTTGTCAGTCCATGCTGGATAAAGAACAAATTTGTTTGACATTTAAAATTATTGGATACCTAAGTAAACTAATGGTTGGCTGTGAATACTGATCATGAATAAGTTCAAATATTGTCATAGGTGATAAAACTTTTAAACGGTTGTACAGCTAAGCTGTGTTACAGTATCAGTCGACCTTAAAAAAAATATTAACTTTTTTAATAATCTCTTCATCTACTCTCCATTTCCGCCCCCCCCCCCCCCCCAGTCTAAGTACTTGTATATTCCAGAGAATGGTTTAAGCATTAGGAATGTGTTTTGAAGCCAATTTTCTTGCCTTTATTTTCATACTGAAAAAAAAAAAAAAAAGTCTACCACTTTTAAAGGGTACAATTTCAATGTATTATTTCTCCTCTTTTACAATGGGCATTCTTATGGAAGAACTGGGTATCTTATCAAAGCACTCTCCCCCAAAGGAAAATTTTTGTCCAGGTAGCTCCGTTACTAACAGTTTCAGTCACACCACCACCCTTACTGCCTAACATTTCAATATTTCATGGTAATGCAGAACATGAATTGAACAAATCTTTGCAGGGGGAGCGTGAAAAAGCATGGCATGTCTTCCCACAGGACATTAGAGTCACCTGGTCGTTTCTAAAAGTAGAAGAAAGCATGTCCTCTGCTTCTTTTCTTTCCCCCAGCCACTTTTTCCCAATAATGATAAAGACAGTGGCGATTTTGCTGATATACCATTAGCCTGACATGGGATAAACTGCGGCACAGAGAATGTCTTCGAGGAGCGTTCGGCTGACAGGGAGGGTCTGTGCTGGCAAGGGCAGCACGGCCCCGGTGCGGCACCCTGTGCTTCAGCAGAGTCACACTGAAATGCAGACCGTGCAACAGCACCAGGTTGTCCTCCTGGGGTTTTTTTCAGTCTGTTTCCCAACATGAACCAAAATATCCAGCACAACTAAGAATTTTCTTTAAGTCTACCAAGGGATGTTCAGAATTTAACACACTTTTGCAGAAGGTCATAAGTGTATTTCCCCACACCACTTCAGAACGGATTAGAGAGTAGAGTTTCAAATTAATCCAGCACTCAATTTACAAGTCAATGAAATAAAATAGGAAGCATACATTTAAAAACTTGCATATATTTCCTGAATGTTCCTGAAGTAGTTACAGTAGCAGGAATAAAACCATCAAGACTGGGATTAAGCATTACTTCTCCCTTTTATGTTTTCTGTGATCATTTGGAGGAAAGGAAATAAAGTCTTTCTCCCTTGAGTCTGCATAACATGAACAATCAGTTTTTACCTTATCTCACATGATTTGAATAAAATTTGTTCTCGTGTTATTTTAAAATACTGACCTTGTGTACAACAGATGTATACCACTCGCAACAGCCATCAGAGGCTTTGCTGTCAAGTATCAGAATTCTGCAGGCTGGTTATGGAAGTTGGAGACATCTGATGCTCCTGTTTGTAAGAATTTCTACACAGGATTACCCAGGAACTAACTCAGAGAAGCCGAAACAGCCCTAGCACATTTAAGATTCGTTCAGCAACTTTAAGTTCCTATCTGTCTAATGTCCCAAGGCAGCCTGGTGTTCTGCTGGTTACCAGAAATTTCTTTTAGAGAACAGGAGGAAAAAGTCTACACCATGAAAGACAGAGAAGCAAATGGAAGTGAGTGCTCACAAGGCTCTCAATGGGAATTAAAATAAATGCTCCACGTCATTCCACTTAGAACAAGGAATAAGAGTCTAGAAGTAAATCAGCAAGAAAAGCTTGTCCTTTGCTTATCTTTTTACTTATTTGCTCTTTCTCACCAAAATGAATGATTTCTTAGTGTCTAAATTGCTTTGAAGAAAGAAGATATTTATAATACATGGGTTGTTTGTTATAAAACAGGCTTACTGAATACTTAAACATATAAATCATAAATGCACTGTAACTGTGACACACATGGTCTCCCATACTAACACCCAGGTTTCATCAGTACTGCACCAGGTCAGATAAGGCAGATTCCTGCTGTCCCCATCCCCTCTATTTACTAATGCAAACAGTATTAGACAACTTACCCGTTTTACTCTACTGGTAAGTAGCTTCATAAGTCCACTAGTCACATACAGATCATCGTCTTAGAGTAGATTACATTAAAACCAGTTATTTTAGAGGATCTAATTTTTTATCTTTTTTTTTTTAATAGAGTAACCTTTTAAAGAAACTCAAATCATGTTTCTTCCAAAACAGCAGCAAGATCAAAATCTAGCCATTGTGATTTCAGTTCGCATTACCCTTCCCTATTGTATCTACTAGCATTAGGCTTTCTTGAATTTGTGCAGGATGTAAAAAGGGAAAGCCTTGTGGTACCACCTAAAAGTAGTTAACTCTTAGTGTGAGAAAATAAATTTTATTCCAAAAGAAATTTAGGACTGCTGATCAGCTGCAGTTCATGAAGTTGCAGAATAACTGGGAAATCCAAAATAATCAGACTGAGCTGTCTTCTCCAACTTGTCCCCTACTTTCCATATCACTCACAGGATGTATATGCAATTGTATCAGACCACTGTCCATTTTCCAATCCAGACTACTAACACTAACACATAAAATATCCTAAACCCAGGAATTGTAACGCTCTGTAAATGCACTAGCTTCAGAGAGGTGATACTCTGCTCTGGGATGTTATGATAAAAATACCTCACCAAGAAATAATTGGCCAATTTAGATGTGTGAACTTCCACACTAAACCCTTCTTGAAATAGGTTAAGGCACTTGTTCAAGAAATGTAGGATGAAAGATAGAATTGCTTTGCTTTGTTAATTCTTTGCAGAAAATTACTTTGAGGGACACACATTCAGATGTTTTACAGTTGAATGTATTAAAGCACCACAGAAGGACTTGAAAGAGCTGCAATCTATCCCTGGCTTACTAGGAAATCTTGCCACATAGCTTCCATATCTATGATTTAGTTCCCCTACAGATCATTGTGCTTTGCAATTTACTAGCCAAAAGATATCAAAGAGTTATTATTTCGATTACGTACTTCGTGATTTTAATGCTAATCCTTCTTCCAGTTTGCGTGTCAAAGTTCTCATTGATCTCAGCAGAAGCAGGATCAAGACTTCTGGCAACAATTTTGGGAAGCTTAGGATTTTTCTGACGCCAAGCTAAAATTTTCCAGCAGAGTTGAGGTAAGCCAGATCGATGTCAATGTCAATGGGTCTTTCTACATGAGTTGTATGATCGAGGCTAATGTATGGGGGGGTGGGTTTGTTTTGTTTTTTAACTCATTGCTCTCTTTCTGTAGAAGATGGACAGATTCACAGATTTTCATTTCTACCAATCCAGTGTCCACCACCTGTAGGGGTAGCAACTACTTAAACTACTGTCCTTTAGCTTTTTGAAAACTGCTGTTATTATGTTGTCTGCCAGCTAACTCAAACTTATTTTAAAGTGTATCAAGTGATTTCAGAAACAGGCAAGAACACTTTATTTTAGCTGTTCCTTCACTTTCTCAGGCTTTATACTATCATTCAGTAATTGGTTGCGAGACCTGTTGTACAAACTACAACTTGTCCTATACTGCAAAAATGGCATTACATTACTTAATTTTGATGCAGTGTTTGCATTATATCCTGATGGAAATCCTAGCTCATTGGGAAAGGATGTCTGCCTGGATCCACCACTTTCTTTCTGTGGTATAGTAAAATAGGTCCATTTTGATCCTCAGTGACAAAACCTGCAACTTTTGGCAACCTGCCTACTTATAAATGAGTTCAGTTTGCGTTAGTCAGGCAGTAGAAGAATAAAACTTAAAGATGCAAGTGTAAAATATCTGAAAAATTAGTATAGACTAAAATTAAGAAAACATTATTGGAGCTGTGTATCTCCTAGGATATGCATGTATCTCCTGGCATTCATTGGTAGCACTACAGATTAGCTGAAGTTCTTAAAGCACTTTGAAATGTTAACAACAGCCAGTTTAATAACTAAGACATAGGTGGGAAATGCAGGGTGGGGAAAAGAAATCCTTCAAAGTACTGTCTGCTCACTCCAGCAGCTCTCCCTGCTCACGACCCATAGATCTTTAAAATGCCTTGTTTAAATATCCTCAAATTTATTTAAAAAAAAAAAAAAAAGTTGTCAGCTGGCCACAGACCACACATTCCAGAACTGAAGTAGAAAGGAATGTGAATGGGTGGGTGGGGGAGAGGAAGGAAATCAGATTTAGTATTGAAAACAAGACTAAACTGAGAAGCAGCTGATGGGCACTTGAGCAGTTGCAGTGTGCAAGACTATTTTTGTTCATAGTACCTCATGTTCAGAAAAATAAGTGGTGAATAGCCATTTACTCTTTTACTTTGAAGGTTTTGGGTTAACTTCATCAGTATAACATCATTTATGAGATACCAAAGACAAGAAGTAAATTCAGATAAGCTGTAGGCCATCTACAGGTCAAAAAGATGGTTAATATTTCTTTATTCAGAATGAAGTAATATCTCAGGAGATACTGATAGATGAATTCATTTAACCAAAGGCTAAGCAAGTATAGACTCCCAAAGGCAATGAGAATCATAAAAGATCATGAAATAAACCAGTCCGTTTGAAGATGGAGACCGAACGTTTGCACTACTGCCAATGTAAAACTATTCCAGGGATTTTTGCATTTGGTGTTAGATTAACAATAGGTGTGTCAGAAAAGTGAGCATGCCTAACTGAGCTACATTTAATATTACCTACCTTTACCTTGGGAGAAGAGAGAAGAAAGTAGTCAGGAAGATGAGAGTGTTATTAGCTTTTTAGTCTGATTAGTAGAAATTTATTGTCTAGAAATTCTGCAGATGACATGGACATAAAAATACTTCTCGCTTTCTACCACTGCTCCTTAGAGTCCGAGTCAGGCTTTTCCCCATTGCTGGAAGGGTCTCAGTGGCAAGACCCCAGCTGGTCTGTGGCAGAGTCAGAGAAGCCCAAGAGAAAAGGTCTGGAAAGTTGTGCAAGAAGCAGCATAGGCAAAGAGATGGAGCCGGGAAATAGATACATTAGAAGCATGTCTTTCTACCAGGACTGTCAGGGTATTTACTTGGATGACAAAAGAAGGAATTGGGATTATCAGAAGAAATACTAAATTTTCTTTTGTGCCAAAGACCTTAACATGTTTGAAAAGATTTTCTGCCTGTCGTTTTGTTTAAAGACTTGAGAGATTAAATTGTCACTGTTTGTCCAACATCTGTGTTGGTTCAGCTGGGTCTGGGCCCTCATCCTGGAGTAAGACACACCACTCTGTATTGGGAGTTATCGCACACTTCATTGTAGGAATACAAATAGGACAGAGTGGGCCAGACATCCTGTGATGGGAATATTTGGTTAAACTACTTTGAGGAGGAAAAGGTGGAAGTATCTTTGGTAAAGTGAGGTGGCAGGACAGCCCTCTGTCCCCAGAGGAGGGAAGCTCTGGTTGAGGAGGGGAATGCTGCTGCTGATCACAGAGTCGGCTCTTTCACGGACATACTTCTCCCTGCTCTTCAGCTGGCCAAGGTGTTCTCTCAAGAAGCCAGCCCTTTGATCTGGTCAAAAAACGACCACCAACCTGATCAGCACTGGACTCTTATCTTAGTAACAGGGGAAAAAAATATTAGCCTCCTTCCTTGGCTAAACAACAGGTCCCTGGAGGGAAGGCAGTCACACCAATTTGTCCCTGAAATGGTAGTTCTGAGGAAAGGCTGGTCTTCTCTAACTACTCTGCGTCTGGGCTTTCTGTATCACCCTTCCTCATCGTTGTTTATAGACTGCTCTTCAGAAGCCTTTATAATAGCAACAGCATTATATTAGTACTCTTAAATGCCTCAGAAATGCCACAGTTAATGGAAAGGGAAATTCTTGTTTGTTTTTGCTGGCCCTGTTCCCTTTTGAGGAAAAAAAAAAATCTTCAACAAGGTTTGAATTTGGAGCAGGTTTACGTGAGCATCACCACATTCATCATTTGAAGTTCCAAAATATGGCTTTTGCATCTCCCTTCCCTCAAATCTCTAAAACAAATATTTCTGAAAAAGGTTCCTAGAGGAGCCAAAATTTCCCTAATTATGGGAAAAGTAAACTAAAAAACCTCCAAAACCAAAAACGCAGGAGTTGCCTTATTTAACTCTTCATGGATGGTTATAAAATGTTTCACATGGACTCTTTTTTCCCCCTCCTAGAAATCTGTCAAACTTCCTCCCATCAGCAAAGAATCAAATGCAGCGTTTAATTGACCATTATGATATTAAAACCTACATGTAACTTACATCCTGTGGGGGAAAAAAAAAAAAAGAGGGGAATCAAACATCACACATACAGATCTCAGAGCTTATACTCTGTGATCATAGGTACAACAGTAAATACACTTTTCCACTTCTATATATTTCTTATCATCAAATTTAAAATAAACATGTTCATATAAGATAATAGGAAGTTAGTAGCATCAAGCTAAAACAATAGGAAGCAAAATGATACTGAGGCAGCAGAGGAAATATTTTACTCAGGAAAATATTTTGGTTTGCTACTATTTCCTGTATGTTGCTCTACTGTTTTCCTCAAAGATTATTTGGAAAGGTTATTCTACTGTTCCCTCATAAAAGTCTATTAAAAATGGGATTTTTTTTTAGTCACTCATTTTCTCCTACTATTGGAATTAATATAAAGATTATCAAGTAATAGAATAGATAAAACAGGCTAAATGGGGAAAAAGTAGGAAATAAACTCACAGTTTGAGCTGTGTAGCTCTCTGTCACCATTACACAGCATACCCATTTGTTCACAAATAATCCAAGAGCTTCCTTCAGCCTGGCTTTTTCCTAATAAAATCTCCCTTCTCTGCTGCCAAATCAAACTTCAGCCTAATGCACCTGAGTTAATTTCCTAAAATGAGGAATACCTTACACCTCTTCTCTATGGCACACAACTGTAGCAGACTCATGCAATAATGTAGGAATGAAGTTAAATAAAGATGTCATTGTTAACAGCAGAGAAGCGTTAGGCTTCGCAGAGTATAAGGAGATAATTTTTTAAAACCTTATTTTCATTGCAAGGGTGCAGTACTAGGGTTGTGTGATAACTTACTATCACATGTGTGGCTTTGTACTTTATAATAGGAGCCTTATGCATGTATGCTTCTTATTTACCTGCAGAATATGTCTATTCTTTTAGAAAGGCCTCTTGCCCTTTGTTTACATAACTTTAAAATGCTTCTACTTTCTCTCATAGCTATAACATATTTAATTGTAAAATTATACAGTCTAAACCTACCTCTAATTGACTGTAATACTAGATTTTAGTTAGCTTAATAGAAAACAAAATTGGAACTACTTAGACCTGATATGTTTTGATGATGAAATGTGTCTAGCTGGATCAATAAATGCAGAAAATAAGCTAACATAAACACAGAACATTCTATGTAATATATTGTAAGAGCTAATAAGACAAAAAAACCCACCACAGTAAAAAGAGTAGATATTATGCTTAAGTAGATAAAACTTCTGAATTTCTAAATGTTCCCTAAGCAAAAGCCTTAAGGAGGCAACACAATATACCTAAGAAATCTTATGATAGATGTTTCATTGAAAGAAGGATCAAACATCACATATCCAGCTATGTCTTCACTTTCTAACTGTCCAATTTCATCATATGGTCCATGGGTCCAGTAGCTCTTAACTCATTAGTATCATTAATGCTTGTTTGGTGTCTGCAGTTTTCCTTTCACCTGCATTGCTTTGTGCATGAGCCCTCTTGTAATTGAAACCAGTCAGCCTCCCATGTGGGCTGAAGGAATTCAAGGCTGAGAGTTTTCAAAGTAGTCCAAGGGATTTAATTTCAATAACCAATATGCATCTAAATCCCCCAGAGTGTTTTGAATAGTCTCAGCTCAAAATCCAAGCATGCTCAGTCTCAGGTGAATCTATTAATTACATTGGCCTGTTTGCCTAAGAAAGGGGTATTCAGTTTATTACAAATAAATACCTTCTCAAGATTTTCCCCTTGCGATTCTTCTCCATTTTAATTTTGGTACTGGGTCCTTGTGTGGATCAGATATTCAGAAGTTTCTAGAACATTAAACTTGAAATAAGTTAAGTTTAGATGGCAACTCTGATTCCCTAAAATGGTTACTAAAGCTGTATAGAATTACTTCTAGTTTTAATATCATCTATTTCATTTAGTTCTCTACAATTCAAGCTGAAGACAAGGTTAAAAGACAGCGCTGTAGGTTCAGCTGTTATCTTAGCTGTGATCATTTCTTCTGCTCAAGAAATGTAAGCAAATGTCACCGTTTTCTCTCCAAAGTGAATGTAACTGCCATGGAGATTACTGTTCAGTACACTGCATATCTCTTCTGTAATCTGTACATTAAAGCAAAATCTAGAAAGTGTTACATAAAAATTTTCCAGTAGCAGCTGAATGCATATTAGATGCTGTTAAATGTCAGTTGGCAATATAATGTGCATTCTACTGCATGAGTGATCACCGGAGGCAATGCCTTTCACCATCAATCTAAAAATGGTTATGGTGATAAGATAAAGCTAATACTTACACGTGTGGGTCTGGAGACAGAGCTCCCTTTATTTACATGGGGAAACAAATGATCTCAGAGCATATGTATATTTCAGAAAAGCAACGAGAGGAATCTCTTTTCCAGTCCTTGCAGTGAGACGGGGTTTGTTCACACTAAGAAATGACCCTACAACACATGCCAGTGAAATCACGTTTATTTTTAATTCAGTAAAAAAGGAGGTACTTGTCTTTCAGAATGCAGATATTCAGATATTTTTTGCAGTATGTTCTGACTGCAGACAGAGACTGGAATGGGTAAGTTATCTGGGGACTATGGAAGATGAAATGTCCTTTAAAGTGTAAGTTAAGTACCACAGAGGTTAGGAGAGCATGTAATTGTAATGACTCACAGCTATTGCTTGTGATAACTCCACAGTGCCATTAAAGGAAAAGAAAAAAAAAGCTGACGCTATTACGGCTTATCTTGAGAGTATGAAAATGCATATGTTCAGGTTGCTGTTATTATTACCGTAACTATCACCATATGGTTGAGTAGGTATAACCATTTTGTGCTAATCGTTGTACAAAACACACACAAAAAAATCTTTAACCAAAGCACAACAGTCTTAAGTAGAAGAAAAAGAGACAAACAAAAAAGTTAAAGGCAGCAAAGCAGAAAGACATAAAGTACAACGATGACAAGACAACTCAGCACTATATGCTGTTGGTTGTTTCAGGACACCAACAGCATAATTATTTTCAAGTACCTATTTTTGTTTAAGACAAACAGCCAATGACTTGTCACCTACAGTACTTTATGGTAGAAATGGAGATGCATAAGCCTCTTTTGAGACCTCCTCTAGAACTTGAGAAAGTTTCTTGTCACCAGTGTTTAAGATTATCCTGAGGATAATCAAGGGAAAAAGATCCCATTTCATGAGAATAGATTAAAAGATTTAGGTCTTTGTTTGTTTTGCCTAATAAAATGTGGAGGATAGTATTGCTGTCTATAAATATATCGTGGGTAAACACTAGTAGAGAGGGGAGGCTTTTGCAATATTAGATGCTGTTAGTATAGGAATAAATAGTTGCAGTGTTGGTGGGCAGTCTGTAGTCATAAGTAAAGAAAAATTCTGGAACAGCTTCCCAAAAGGTTAGTTGGAGCCTGAACTAATTATTTTTAAGACTGCATTCAATCCATTTTATATAACATGTCTTCTATAGCAGTTTGGTTGCCTATATTTAATAACCCAAAGAAAAGTGCCTTCCCTTCACTTTTTTGTGGTTTGATTATTGGCCTGAGTTTTAGTTGGCTGAAATTGGGTGAAATGAAGTTCCTACTTCCTTCTTTATATATACACAGTTATATCATCATATCAACAGTAGGAAAACTATACTGTAATTAGACATGAGCAGGCATCAACCACTAAAATCAGTGGGGCTCCATGGGATGTAAATATCTGCTTACATGGATTAAAGTGTCATGCAGGATTACAGATTACAGTCTCTGACATGTTTAAAGGGAAAAAAAAAGCTTACAGTATATCCTGCACTTCCATGGAATTAGTGAGGTTAATGTTAGGCTTCCACAGACAGTAAGTAATTCATCATTTTTCCTAGTGAATGAACGAGTTGTATATGATTAATGAAGCTTACAGATGACCTGCGATGCATGTTACATAACACAAGGTCTGGTACATTCCCAGTGATTGGCAAAATCAATCATTTTACTTATGCTTCATTACTGCTAATAGTTTTATAGCCACCTTGAAAAAATTATGAAGTAGTAAGGGATAACTTTTCAGCTTGATAGAATGGTTTAATAATTTAAGAATAAATATTTACCCATGCCCTCCAAGCTGTAGTGATTATCCTTTAATCCATTTATTTGTGTGTTTTCTCTGCCATATAATTTATATGCCTCAGGTTTTATACTTTCTCCTAACTTTCTAGGAGCCTATAAACCATGAAAAAGAATGGCATTTCAGGAACCACGCTGCATACCTTTACCATAAAAAAGTTTATTTAAAACAAATTCTAAAAAAAAAAAAATAATAATTCAGTTACCTAAACTGATTTTTTTAGCTTTTTGTTCTGCTTAGATATGTTAGTTTCTGATTATATGAATAACAGTAGGCATCTAATAAACAAAGCAGAAGCATAACAATGTAGTAGATATTTCTTCACAAGTTTCCAACAGTACAGAAGTAATCCTGTACTTTCTATCCACTTGAAATATGGTTTTCACTAAAATCCGTTATTATTCCATCAAAATATTCATGACTGAGATCAAAAAACTATTATACTTTTTTAGATATGAGAGATTATTCAGATCAAAGTAAATTATTTGCTTCCAGGAGGTTGTTATATTTTGTTCTATTTTTTTGTTTGTTTTAAGTCTGTATTCTATTCATGCCCATATAGAGACAGTAAATTTCACTTCACTTACCAAGAACCCTTGCTCATTTATACTGAAGCAACTAGGAGTTTTTCTTATGACTCTAGGAGAAAAACAAAGTCACTACAGGGAAAAAAGAAAATAAGAAAAAAATAGTACCTGGAGTGGAAGGGGATATTTTGAAGAAAACACTGGATGATTCATTGGTGGTGTTCACTGCTTAATGTTCATTTCTGCAATGGAGACTGGCTCCCTCCATCACTCACTGACTTAAATGGTTTCATTAGTTTGACATTTATGACACTGCGGCATTCGAAAGGCATGTTTTGATGCTGAACTCTCAACTCCACATAATCACAATGACCCAAATGGCATCAGAGTTGACAGCTTATCCCCCTTGTCTCGTGTGTTACAAGGCCTCCGTGAGTAGATTTTCGAGTTGATAAAGCTAGCTGTCCTTTATGATTACTTATTTTTCCTTATTTTACTGTTGATTCATGTCTGAAATTTCTCCATGTGTTTCCCTACCAGACTGATTCAAATTAAAAAAAAAGCAGTTTAGGTATCTGTCTGGGACATCCGCAAAAACATTATAAGTTTTTGTTTAGTACTGTTTTCCCCTTCTTAACCTCAGTTTATTAGATATTTTTGTGATGTTTCGGATCAATTCTGTTGTGTATGGCCGAGAGCATTCATTAAGTCCAGAAGATGACCTTTAAATTAAACATCGCATACTGTGTCTTTGGGATTCCTCTCTGCAGGTACCCTCTCTTGACAGAGGTGTTTTATTTCTGCATAGATTTTTGTTAATCGCTTTTTCATTTGGATGTATACTTTTCAGATTGAGATTCAGTAGAGGGAAGTTTGTTTGAGAGAGGACGTGGTTCAGCCGGAGTAATAAACTGAACACCAAATGGACGCTTCATCCCTCTGAATTTTGGATTTAAAAGGTACAGCATACAATTGATGGGATTACTGACTAAGTGCAACAAGCCACAAAGAATGGCTCACACAAAACATTGGCTTTTAAGTTTATATTACCTCAGTGTAATCCTCATGAGAGGATGCCACCTTTTCTTCTGTGCTTTTCTTAGGTATCTCTTTGTCCAAACCCTCTTACCTGATTAACGTGTCTGTGACATCTGGTATAATGCTGTATCAGTCAGAGACAGCATCTTCACACTGGTTCTCCAGCTGAATGTAATGCAGTTGACGATAGTTGAATGTAATGGGGAGAAAGAAAAAGAAGAAAAAGGTAAGAGTTAAATACTGTATGAAGAACCCCTCCTTGAAAGATTTCTGAAATGATCTTGTAACAATATTCTCAAGGAATTTGTGACACAACGGGTAGGTAATTGGTTCTTACCCCTGTCTGACCTATACAGTTTATTAGTTTAATGCTGTGCTTTGCTGACATTTTTTAAAAACTCGGTGAGAAACTTCCATGAAAATTCCTACCATTAGCAAGTGAGAAGTTGGAGGGGTGTCAATAGCAAACAGGCTTCCAGAGGCCACTTGTGTCTCCTGATCTCTGATAAACAGCCTGCAGCCAGCTCCTGGAGCCATTTCCAACAGCGTTTGCAGTAATGTCTGCGTGAAACATGTAACAACAGAGATAAGGAGTTTTAAGTGCTAACACCAGTCTGCTGAGCAAAAAAAATGTGGGTTCTCAAGAAAGACATAGCTAGGTCACTTGACAGAGTGAAGAATTTACTGATTAGTCTTATAATTCATCCACAATCCATTTCATGTTACCATGGAAGTGGCAGCTGAAAAATGAACTTAGGTGTTCTTGCTGTCAGGAAGCCAAAGGACAACAAAGAGCATGAAAGAAATGCTTCCCTTGAACACAGCACAGCCCTGGTACCCTGTCCTGGTTTCAGCTGGGATAGAGTTAATTTTCTTCCTAGTAGCTGGTACAGTGCTATGTTTTGGGTTCAGTATGAGAAGAATGCTGATAGCACACTGATGTTTTCAGTTGTTGCTAAGTAATGTTAAGATTAAGTCAAGGATTTTTCAGCTTCTCATGCCCAGCCAGCGAGAAGGCTGGAGGGGCACAAGAAGTGGGGAGGGGACACAGCCAGGGCAGCTGACCCAAACTGGCCAAAGGGGTATTCCATACCATGGGATGTCATGCCCAGTATACAAACTGGGGGGAGTTGACTGGGGGGGAAGGGGGCGGATCACTGCTCGGGAACTAACTGGGCATCAGTCAGCGAGTGGTGAGCAACTGCACTGTGCATCACTTGTTTTGTATATACCGATTCTTTTATTATTATTGCCATTTTATTATCATCATCATCATCGTCATCATCATCATTAGTTTCTTCCTTTCTGTTCTACTAAACTGTTCTTATCTCAGCCCATGAGTTGGGGTTTTTTTCCCAGTTCTTTCCCCCATCCCACTGGGTGGGGGAAAGTGAGTGAGCGGCTGCATGGTGCTTAGTTACTGGCTGGGGTTAAACACGACACACCCGGAGGGTCCTATTACATACAGCCAAGTTTTCCCTACATACACAGATGCTGGATACCTTTATGTTTGGAACCTGCGCCAGTTTTTAGAAAAAAATCAATCTCCATAAATCAACAATGCAATTAAATACAGCAATGGGTAAAATTTATTGTAAGCAAATGGCAACTGAATGATACCATCATCACTGATTTGCAAAATATCAGGGCTCTTACAATCCCATATAAAGTGCTGTTTTAAATGGCTACGTGTCGCAAAGGGCAAAACAGTCATTTTGCATTTACGAACGAAACTCGCTTCCAAGTGGCAGAGGATGTGGGTGTCCTTCTGTACATGAAAATAAATCTAAAGAGTGGATCTCATATAGGAGAAAGCTGAGATAGCCATACAGCCAAGAATTTTATTGCAACAGTTGCAAGTTGTGGTTTAACTGTGGTGTAATTGTATGTAATTTTGTTTGAGAGCTTGGTCTCTGGTGTCCTGTGAATACGTGAGAGTCTCAACTCTCATTTTAACAGTAGTGCCTTGACCTGATCTGAACAGAGTGAGGTTTGAAATTGTGGACTCTGAAAATGCTGAGATAAGACTGAGTTAGGTACTGAGATCATAAGACAAAATGATGGAACGCATGTTAAAACATTGTAATCTTAGACTACTTTTATTATTTTTGTATCAACTCATAATCATGAGTTTGATTAGTTCTCATTACTTTAGATCTTGATAGATTGAGTTAATCAAGAACATAAGAGCTGATACGCAGCTGTAAGAAATGGTCTTCTGCCTATTATAATCTTCAATACTGTTGAAAAAAATAAACAAAGTACATAGTTTTTATGATTAATCAACACAGATTAGATTTCTTTTCCTGACATAAAATGTAATAAATCTCAGAGGATACCTACTCTGCTTGTTCTGGAGGGCTTGCATGGTAATATAAGAAACTTGCTTTGACATTTTAAACATCCCCCTATTTATTTTTATGGGAACTACAACACAGCTATGGTAATGCAAAAATGCTACTTCCTCAGAGATAAGAAGAATTGAGAAAAAGTAAATTGTCAGGCAAGATGCTGTCTCTAGCACTTATCCCCCACTGGGGAACTTTGCAGTTCCTTTTTTCACCTAACAATAAGTTACAAGGCTAAATTGGTTGTTAGGCCAGAAATAAAGCTTTCTGCCTGGGTATCCAAGATGCCACCATTTCCCTAATGAGACTTTAGTTGATGTCTTCTTTTCTCAGATTTTTTTCTTTTGAAATCAATGTCTTAGCAGCTAAAGCATAACACACTCATAGGAAATTACAGTATTTTATGAATCATTAAATGAGAATGGCAGAGATTGAGGTTTATTAACTGAGACAGCAAATGCCTTTGACAGTAAACATTTATGACTACACTGAGTTGCAACAAGCTGAAGGAAAATGGTTCAAATAACCTTCTGTCCATTTCTTGTAAGCAGAGATACCAGCCTAGCTTTAGTCTATGTGTGCTTCCTGAACACATGCATGGAGATAAATAATCCTTCAGCACAAGTACATTAGAGTTGTCGCCGGTCAGAAGAGTAACTGGACAAAGTCAAAGTCATGGCTTTGTTTCACATCCATATTGATTTGCAGAGTCAGAGCAGAGCTAAGGAGAAAAGCTTTCACCCTCCTACAGCATTCTCCAGCTACTCTTGAAGGCACTATTAAAGCTTATTGCATGAACATCTCATTTCTAAATACTCATTTGACTGGTCATTGTAAATTAAGACCACAGAACCCCTTTCAAAGAGAAATATATCTAAGTTTTCATGAACAGGTTTTAAACATCCATTTAAAAATAGTCTTTATTGTTTAGGTTATCCACCCTTGCTCAGGAGAAAAACCCTCACTGTGGATGCAATGTAAGTACAGTCAAACTGAATTTTATGCTCAGATCTATTTTAAAAACACCTTGTTGAAGGATACCATAGTTTTTATATGATGATACAAATAGAAACTTTCAAAAGTCGAACACAGCCAAAAATTGTTATAGAATTTGTAAGTCTATATAACAAGACAATTTTTAATAATATGAAAAATTTATTTTATTTTATTCTTACAGCCTCATCCATGAGCTAAAATCAAAACCAAAAAAAGCTGAAATTTACGTTCATGGTTTCCCATTGAGGGTTTGCTGTACTTGCTATTTGGTTTTAGTTATTCTAGAGTCAGAAGAGTTTATTTAGCTCTTTTCTTGTGATAACACTTTTAATGGTCATCTCTGTGAGAGAGCCAGATGCGTAATTTGAATCAGAGCAATGACAAAGAGGGCAAGATGAATAGTGAATTTGCTACAGATACAAAGAAAAGTAGATTTTTGCATGCAAAGTGCTAAGACAGGAGATTGGGTAGCAGATCCAATGCCTATAAAAATGGGCCAAAAAAAAGGGATCACATTAACATCTTTTCTGAGCGTTAAAACAGGCCATGTATAAGTCATTGTATATGGAATCTTGTTACCAGGTGTCAGAGGGGAAGAGGTGGCAAAACATGAGGTTTAATCTCCTTCTTCAGCTTCGCTTTATGTGGGATTCGACAATAAAGACTAAAACATCTGCAAAGGCTGATCACTGTGCCTTTATATCTGAAACTTCTGAGTAGCTCCTTAAATAATATTTTTCTCTATTGCCTTTTAAAGTTTATTGATGACATACAAGTCTGAACTTACCTTCTGATTAAGCATCAGAACAGATGATACACCAGGCAATTTGTTTAGCTTTTTAATAATTTAAACCCACACAGACTGCAAATGGAGGCAAGGGTAAAACTATAGGATTCAAAAACTTCTGGCTAATGTAAAATTTTGAAAGCCAAAGAAAAACTTTAGGTATCCAGAATTTTAATGAACTTTTTTCTGCCAGACAGAAACAAAAATTTTTGGACATTTTTTTATGCCCTATAAGTTCAATTGTCCAAACTACCCTTAGTTATCTGAATTATATTGCCTAAGTGATTTAAGCACTTTTGGAACTTAGCTGGTAGGACTACAGGCTGTTTGGTCTCTATAACTTGCAAATACTAGAACACAGCCCAGAAGTTCAGACAATGAATAAGAATGAGATTAAGGAGCATGTACATTCACACAAGTACCTCGAATTTACCAAGATTTTTGGTAAGCAGTGGACCTAGTGAAGCCCATCTTCTTTAGGACCTTCTGCCCTTTAGTCCTACACTTCCTGAGCTTCCCAATAATTCCAGCTTGCCTTCACACTTCTGCTATGGCATCATCCTCTGCAACATCCACCGTCTCTCTGGAAGTACCCTAGCTCTCAGCACCTTCCTTGGCTCCTATCTCCAGAAGAAGCAACTTATGCTGCAACTGTTTGTGAGTGATCAGCCAGTTTTTTGCCTCACTGGCATGTGCCAGATGGAACAGAATGGTGCTGAGCCTCACAATATATGCTTTTCCTATGTGGAAGTACTAACCCAAGTGTCCTTCCAATGCACTATGTATCTAGTTTTCACAAAACTTAGAGCAACTTTTTAAGTCTGAACAGTCTCCTTACTTTAAATTTATTTGAAATCAGCCAACACATCGCAGTCATTTAGGGAAATGGACAGGAGGAACACATAAGTCATCATTCCAGCCAGAAACAAAACTAAAAAAAGAAAGAGGGTATCCAGATTTCTCCTCCCAAAACTCCATGTTCTATTTTCTCCCCAGGAAGTATTGTCTTGTTTTAATTCTTTTTTTTTTTTTCCCCCATGGACAAAATTTCAATCTCTCCATATAATCTATTATTGTTGTTCTACCACATTGTTTATTATGTTACAAAGTAAGGAGGAGGTTTCAAAGCACACGTGAAACTGTTACAGTCATGCTGGGGTGAGTTGGAGGCAGTCAAAAACGGGGATCTTCTTTGCAGACTCATTGTTGCATCCATCATTAGGCCAGAGCTTCTTTCTGGACCTGGAGGAGAGAGTGAACAGTAAGGTAGGAGCGCTCTCACCTCCCATGACCATCTTCAAATTGAGAGAGGTCAACTCATTGGGATCAGGGTGATAAATAAGCACATACGATTTGGAAGTGTTGCCAGTGAGATGAATAAGCAGTTTGATGAGACTAATAAACATTTCATATTGCCTTTTAGAGCTAAGAATGACAGATGTCGATGGGGCTGGTGCTAGTTTTCAGTCTCTATTATGATTGATTAGGCAGACAACCTACTGGTGTAGTAGTGCTAACACATTCATAGTAAATGGTAATTTTTTAGAATCGTCTCCTAAGCTTTTGACTGAGAAAAACTTCCAATAACTTCAGTGGCACTGTAAAGGAAGAACTGAATAAAGCACCAAGATATGTAAGTTTCCTTCCTCCTACTTCTCTAATTCTTTAGGAAAGGAATATTCAAGAAGTTGAACATGTTCTTGTTTCTCCTGAATCTATGAAAACCCTTCTCTAAGATGTCTGCACAGTTTGAAGAGCAAGAGCAAGAGCAGGAAAGAAACAGGTAGGTTTGCTATAAATCCTGGGGAGGAAAAAAAAGATGTTAATAACGTATAAAGACTTGTTAGATCCCCAGTGGTTTGGATCTCTGAATACAGGTTTCTCTACAGCCTTCTTGTATGGTGGGTACCTCAGGTAACCTTAACATTATAGTCCCATCCACCTAGATTGCCGAGCAGCTATGGTGGGTGGGAGGAGTTGAGAGGAGGGCTTTTCTAAGTGGGTGAACTGTGAACTTTCATGTATCCCCAGGCTTCAGCAGGCATCAGATGACAGAGAATTATGAAGGTTAGACTTTTTCCCCTACTTTGTTCTCTTGTCTAGAGATACACTTTTTTTCTCTCTACATACGCGGATTATTCCCATGTAGGAGAGGTCAGAACTATTCTTCTGTCTGTTACTGTATTTACTATGTGCAGGATTTTTTCTTAAATTATAATTAAATGGAATAAAAAGGTTTGGAAATGCTTAGTTCAGAAAAAATATTGGATCTCCCATCTGATATAATGGCAGCATTCAATACTTCCACTTCCTGAGCAGGAGTCAATGTTTAATCATGTACTAAGCCAGTAAATACTGCTAAATTCCCTTACACTTACTGTCTTACATACTCTTGATTGAAATGTCCCATGTTCTAAAATAGAAATCATTAGTGAACCTGTTAGTTCCTCTGACCTTAATAACGTGTAACCAGAATTAATTATCACATTGAAGCATTTGCTGTAACTTGTCATTAAGTGATTATTGCAGAGCAAGAATGCAGAATCTCAGTGAATTAATCAGTGACCTATATTTTCTGGTGCTTCTGCTTAAATTTAGCCTTGGTCAGAATGACGGAAGATCTGTCCAATTGCATTCTTGTTAAATGTTCTCAACTGAATAAGTCTGGTTACTGTCATTCAGTGAATAAAGGAGTGCTTTCTTCACAATGCTGTCACACATGGATTGGTATATTGACGAGAACTTTTAATTCATTCAGCTATGTCCACACCAGAGTCTCCCCAAACCCTGCGTAGGAAGCAGAACCCTGCTGTACCTAAAGCAATGAGAGCTTTGCCACTGACTACACTGGGAACAAGTTTGAAACATAAATTATTAATCTAGTTTTACTTCAGAGCACTCAGCAATGGAAAAAATGTTTCTCTGGGACCAAACCCATTTGAATACTGTGATAGACACCAGTAATTCAGCAGTTTAGAATCAATGTGTTGCAGCAATTTACTTGTACCATAATGTATGCCCAGGAGGATGGAAAAAGTGATAACCTCATGGTAAATGACAGTTTCTGACAATAAACAAAAAGGTTATGGTTATTTTAAGAGACAACTTTTTCCTCACCCATATTTAAATATACAACCTAGCATGAAAATAAATTACATCAGAAAAAACAGGAAAGCAATTTTTAAATAAAACCCACTGCACTAGCATAGTTTTAATACTATATAGTTATATCTCCCCCCAGCAGAAAATATAAGGACCATCATCAATAAGGAGGTACATTTTGAACACTGAAGTATAACATTTAAGACAAAATAGCCATTTATTTGGATCCAGATTGTGAGTGAAAAGGAGAAGAGGTGTGGGAAGAACAAAAGAGGTTGAGGCAGGCTATGGAAAGTGGAGACTACATAGCTAGGAGAGCAAATCTAAAAGACAAAACAAAAATATCCCACTGGCTGTTTGACCAATAAAACTGCAAAGTTGCAGAAAAAGAGAGGGCAAACACATAGAACAGATTCCCATACTAATGTTATTCTGTTAATTTATTTTTATTAAATACTGAGCCTAGCTGCAACAATCAAGAATAAAATGGGTAGGTTGAGGTTTAAAAAGGAGACGTTGAAGGTCAAGATTAGAGGTGCAAGAAATGTGATTTTTTTCTGCATCTTTTATTTATTGACTTTGAAGCTAGACAATATGTTTGGTGGGACCCATCTGACAAAGTAGAGCAAGACCATTTTTTCCAATAGGCTTACCAACCTAATGAGAATGGCTTTAAACTAGTTGTGGCTGGGGGGGTTGGGGGGGAAAGATCTAAGTCTGAAGAGAAGTGGAGAAACAAGGGACAAGAAAGGGTGACCAGGGTGACCACCCAGTGGAGGAGGCTGTCATACATCCCCTGAGAAAGAATCATGAGTGGAGACCAATTTCAAGTGCCAGTACACACATGCCCACTGTGTGCGAAACAAACAGGAGCTAGAAAAGTGTGCACAACTCAGTATTTCTGGAATCATGGGGATACAGCACTGATGATGTGACAAAAAGACAGAGGCTCTTTAGGTAGCATCTAAGGTTAGGTTAGTTTGGGATTCGGTCAGGGAACTGGTGGACAAGATCTCTCAGGAGGCTGCCCTGAAGGGCAAAGGACCCAAAAGATCTGGTTGACCTTTAAGGACAACCTCTTCAGAGCAGAACAAGTATCTTCATGGGCAGGAAGCTGAGGATGCCTGGCAGGAGAGACGAGGAACTCCTGACTGGGCTCCAACACAAAAGGAAGCGTATGGGCGGTAAACATGGGGACAGGCTGCCCAGGAGGAGTACAGAAACATATCCCAGGTTTTCAGGGCCAGAACTAGGCATGCCAAACATCCACTGGGGACAAAATTGGTAAGGAAGGTGAAGGGCAGCAAAGAAAACTCCTGCAGGGTCATTGGAGCAAGAGGAAGGCTAAGGAAAATGAGGCTGCTGTGTCCTACCAACAAAGGATACAGAAAAGGCTGAACTGCTCAATACCTTCTTTGTCTCAGTCTTTACTGGCAAGGTTTCCTCTCAGACCTTCCAGCTCTAACTGGCTTGTGGCAGGGTCCAGAGGATGAGTTCCTACCCACAGTAAACAAAAATTGAGTTGTAGACCCCCGAAGCAAACTGAACATAACACAAGTCTACAGGAATGGGTAAGATGCATCCAAGGTGCTGAGGGAGATGGCTGCCATTGTCAGGGTGACTTTCTGTCATCTTTGACAGGTTGTGGCAGTCAGGGAGATCCCTGGTGATGGGGTAAAGAAAGATGTCACTCACATTCAAGAAGGGCAAGAAGGAGAATCCAGGAAACTACAGGTTTGCTGTCCTATTACTTGTTCATTGCTGCTCAGCAAAAAGTCAATTCAAAAATTAACCAAACTAGCTTTGCTTTTCAGGAGTTAAAATTAAATCAGTGTTTTCTTTAATGGACTACAGGTGAAAAAACCTCTCACCAATTGAATTCTGCCTTCAAAGTCTCAGTAGAAACATTTCAATATTTAGCACATTAAAACAGAATTCACAAATGTCTCCTATATTCATATACACCAGCCCAATATTTGTGCATCTTGTGTACTGGAGCACAACTAATTGCACAAAACAGAGTCGGCCTTTGCCTACAGATACTGAAAAAAACTTATAAAAGGAAACAGGGTGGAGAAAGAAGAAAGAAGCTTGTCTCCTCAGAGCATAGAGTTTACATACTATAGATTTTCACTTTTTTCCCAGCAAGTCTGTTTCCTATTTCACTACATACTTATCTGCTTTGTTGAAACAGCTGTATCTTCCCAGCACAGTACGAGTGAAGATCACAAATAATATTTGTACAGCAATTTTTAACTACTGTACAAACAGAAATAATCACTCTCTTAATTGTCTTTTTCTTTCTATATGTACAGTACATTCTTTATTCTTAAAAAAGGTGATGACACTATGAAAGCCCACCAGAGTGAAAATGTACATCTTCTTATTATTAATTATGTGAAGATTCTTACTTGCACTGATCTGTCTTGCATTTAAAAATATAAAAAGGCATTCTTGCTTATAATAAAGAACCTGTGCCCATATTTGCAAAAGTGATGGTACCATCTACCACTTACTGGAGTACCTGGAACACAAGACCAGCTGAGATGGATCAGACCAAAGACCCACCTAACATACAGTCTTGTCTTCAGTCGTGGTCACTACGGATGTTTAGGAAATGGTGCAACTGTAGAGTGATTTTTCTAGCGGTATGTGCTCCCAACTTTCATGTATCTATGATTTAGAGACTTCTCAACTTTGAGGTTGCATCAATATAATTCTGCTTAATACCTTTGGTAGGTCTTCTTTCATCACTGTATGAATTGCCTTATGAACCCATTAATAATTTTGCATTTACTAAGTGGGGTGACAATGAGTTCCAAAGTTAAATTACATGTTGTGAGAAACAGTGTTCCTTTTGTCTATTTTGGGTCTGCTGCCAGACAACTTTATTAGGCCTCCCTGATTGACAGGATTTACTACAACTCCTCTTGTTATTTGCTTCTCAAAGCAGTTCTATGGACACTGCAATCTGACAGCTCCTCCAACATATCCCCGGTGGTCAGAACTTCCTCAGGCTCCTTTTTTTCATAAGCACCAATGTAAAAAGATTAATTCAGTTCTTTTGCTTTCACACTTCTTTTTTTGTCCTCTTGAGATGTGTTTACATTCATTAATCTTTGCCATCCTTCCCACATCTCCAGCAGGTGTGCTACCTTGTCATTCTAGCTGCCTGGTCACCGTCCCCAGCTGGGTCACATAGTACTGTTACTATACTTTTTCTACATTGGCATGGAATTTCAGTCCACAGGGATGGTGCATAACTGATGCACAAAGTTTACAGCTATGCCAATTTTGTTAATTCGTATAGTATGTATACATCACTGTCATTATCCATTGCTATTACGTTAATACATGATCAACTTCCAGTGCATGCAGTATATCACACAGATGACAGAAGCCTACTAATCAAAATAACATATCTATCCTAAGGATGAAAACCTACTGTAAATGTATTTGCACATTTCCTGTTAACACCAGTACATTATGCATGGGAGTAATTATTTTACAGCCTTTGATATAGAAACAGAGATAATTGCTTTCTTAGAGTAATTTAAAGCTTCTTTCTACTACTAAAGTAATACAGAGTCCCACTTGGTAGAGTGGGACAGTAGTTAGCTCTTTGTAGCCTCTGTTGTAGAAGGAAATATTTTATATTGCTTGAAAGGGACTTGGCAAGTTAACGGAGAACAGAAAAAAAGCCATCGAGGATTACTAAACAGATAGAAATGATGTCCATTTCAGAAAGGCCCTGAATTGCAAGTGGCTAGAGCCTCTCAGGGGGAAGTATCCTATATGCTTGCCCTGTCTGGCATTATTTTCTGGACATGTGCTTTCTCAAGGCAGTGTGAGACAGGTATGGAACTGATCTGACCTAATGTATCTCTCACGTTTCTGTATTTAGTGATAACCCGAATATTAACACAACCAGTCTCTAAAACGCATGCAGTTGTGTAAAACATATCCTACTAGCAGGTATAACCTAAAGTGTATTGTTGTGGGACTCTAAGTGGTAGTTATATTTGCTTTGAGTTTGCAAATATATATGATTTACTTACAGATGTCTGATCATTTTTGCATCTTTCCGTCTCAGGCTTCCTTCCACAGACTGCCATTGTCCTCTAACTTCTTTCACGAACATGATTCTTTCACAGTTGTACAAAAAGAATTTACTGTTGGGCTAATGCCATATGGGGCTTGGAAAGTCCTGATTCTTGAACATCTGCTCTTTTAAAGAAAAATCAGGCACTTTTTCAGCTTAATGAATGTGACACGTTTGTAATATCAGCTGAAAGTGGAGAATGTATCCTGCAGACAGGTGCTGGAACCCATAGTCTTTTAGATTTCAAATCCTCATCAGAATAGAGGGGAAAATATCTTAAGGTGGAAAGATACCCATGAGAGAAGATGAAGCAATTAAAACTTGTTACCTTACTCGCAATTTATAACTAGGTATATCAAAGAGTTATATAAATATAAATTAAATCTCACAAAACCTAATGAACATGATTATATCTGTTCTACAGATGGGTGGAAGACTTGCATTGTGAGTAGGACATATGTTAAAACTCCCAGCTGTTGCTTCTGTATTTAAGATGAGACTATAAAAGCTTATAAAAATCTAAGTCTGTTTTAGCTTCATTGTGTATGCGTATTTACTTTTCCTAACCTAAGGGTTATGTGACAGTTCAGTGCTCATTTTGTGGAAACCTGTGGCTGTAGCAGAAGTATTCAAAAGTAATTTTCACAGAGGAAAGTAACTTACAACAGTTTAATTAAGTTTCTTCCCCAGCTTATGGGTAAAGAAAGGGATTGGAATCTGGAAGGGATGTGCAGTATCTGTTAATGATACCTGTGATATGTCACTTGTGTATACATCTATTTATTTCTGTAAACATTCATTCGATTCAGCACTTCTCTAGGCAAACATATGGTTCATCATGCATACTTACAGTCCTGTGCTTGACTTAATGAATTCACACAGATTTGATTCTCTCTTTGAGCAAATAACTTGTGGTGTTTCTAAGGAATGGCACATCTGCAGTCGAGATTTGGAAATCACATAACAGGATGCAATTTTTCACCAGGAGTGCAGCTGAGGGACCTGGTCCAAAACCTGATGAAAGTGTTAGCCATAGAAATATATCTTCATAAGCTTCCTTTCATGACTTTTTTTTTCCCCCAAGTTCACTTGACATTTCTGTTACCTGATGGAGAAAGGTACAGTCTTTCCCAAATACTTTAAGCAATTGCTGTGCAAACATACTATTCTTTGTAGCTGCTTGTCAGGAGCACACAAGTGCCAGCTACAAAATAACTTTAATTTAGCTGACAAGAATCCACTCCAGAGCACTGTAACGTATTTAAACAAAGCAGTTTTCAAACACACAGAGAACAAAACATACCTCTGTTAAGTGCCCCATATACACATTTTTAATTATTTTTATATGTAGGAAGAGATTTCTCAGTTGCACTGGAAAATGTTATTCCAAATAAACACCAAAAAACTGTACTGCCCCAGAAATGCTTCACTTGATATTTTAGACATGTATAAGGAAATTCAGGAGTACAAATCTTTTTCATGTTATGGTGTACAAGATGTTACTGTTCTGTTTGTGTTATGCTCCCCAGTTTGTGACTGATCCACAGAAGATATAACTGTCACATAATTCTTAGAGACACTACTATCCATGGATGTCAGGCCATTAGGTGCTACTGAACAACAGAATAAGAAAGTGTTTGCACCTTTAGAAGTCTTTAAACAATAACAACAACTTTCTACAGTGGATTAAAAAAGGAGACAATTATAGAGTGTCTTTTATAGGTCCTGGTGACAGGCTTTTCTCCTGAAGATGTAGCAATCAGAGTGATGCTCAGAAAAACTCAGTGTAAGAAGCTGCAGTAAAAATGGTGCAGATTCTGACATGAGTCACATTCTGAATTTTATTCACAATAAGCATATAAACTAAATTCTAAAATAAACATACCTTAGCAATTAGGGTACCTAATTTGAGCTATAGAGGCCATTCAATCTGGTCTAAGCAACCAAAGAGAAAATTTCCCCAAACATCTATATAGTAGGTTTATGTCCCTTAGTGTCCAGGATCCAGGACATCTATCTGCGTTCAGTTTCAGGGATTTGCTGGAAAATTTGTCTTTCTTTTCTCTTGTGAAGGAAAAATAAACAAGACCCTCTATAGGTGTGTGTAACCTGTACAATCCCAGAGTACTTTCGACCTCTGGATGCTGGCTTGCCTCCTGCTTTTGTGTTGTGATACCCGCAGTGTGGGCTTTGCTCTCTTCATGCCCTGCTTTCCCTGCACAGGCAAGGAAAGGCATCGAGGTACAGTTGTGTGTCCCTGTTAACAGTCAAGACAAACACAGCAGGACACGTGGAGTACATCTGTTCTGCAGGTTAGATGCAGCCTACGGACATCATAATGCTCACATAGGTAGCCTGGCTTGTTTCATGGAATCTGGTCCTTCATGCTTTATACCCAGAATATCATAGAATCATAGAATCACAGAATGGTTTGGGTTGGAGGGGACCTTTAAAGGTCATCTAGTCCAACCGCCCTGCAATGAGCAGGGACATCTTCAACTAGACCAGGTTACTCAGAGCCCCATCCAGCCTGACCTTGAAGGTTTCCAGGGATGAGGCATCCACAACCTCTCTGGGCAACCTGTTCCAGTGTTTCATTACCCTCATCCTAAAAAATTTCCTCCCTATATCTAGTCTGAATCTACCCTCTTTTAGTTTAAAAGAATTACTCCTTGTCCTGTTACTACAGGCCCTACTAAAAAGTCTGTCCCCATCTTTCTTATAAGCCCCTTTGAAGTATTGAAAGGTTGCAATAAGGTCTCCCCAGAGCTTTCTTTTCTCCAGGCTGAGCAACCTCAACTATCTACAACTTTGCCCTAAAAATCTAGGAAGAAAGATCTAATGGAAAGCTTTACTCCTCTGTCTCCATGCAACTCAGCTCATTGAAGCTCAGGCTTTAGTCTTCTCCAAGGAAGAAAAGCCAAAAGAGGAGTTACTCTGGGCTGCAGGATAAGTGCTCCCAGGAAGGAAGGATGGCTCCAAGTGCAGAAGGCAGGTTGGAACATTTCTTTTGCGTCTGCTTCTGTAGTATAAATAAACATAAACATAAACAGAGAAAGAAGAAAAAGAAAAAAAAAGAAAAAAAAACAAGACGAAGTAAAACCAAAATGAAACACTCTTACAAACTTTTCTTCCCCTGGGGAGGCACTGAGTGTACAAACAACTTAAGACAGATGTGGGGAGGCTGGGTTTTTCCCCACTCTCAGTGTGGTTGTGAAAGGAGCTTCTAAAGTTATGATCCCAAGCATTATATAGGAAACCATATAGAAAATAACAGAGGATAAAGAGTTTCCTGCCTGTATAACCACATTTCACTGCCAATTTTGTACTGGATGGTTATACACAGATGCTGCAAGAATTTGGCCCTGAAACTGGTTGTTTGCCAGCTGTAACAACTGAAGAATTAGATCAGCTTCTGTACAGTGCCATAAAATGAACAATGGCTGTTGTAATACCATATCTTACAGATTCTTCCATGTGTTCATTTTTTTTGAATGATGAATGTAAATATTAAAATGCTGTGATATTTTTAAACTTGGCTTTAGAATACTAGAGTGGCTCTGTGGGAAAATCATTTGTCCCTGGCTGTGTAACAATCACTTTTCACCAGTCAAAATTCTGGCAACAATCTGTTTCTAATTAATCAGTAAGACAAGACAGGGCAAGTCTTGTACTGAGACAATGTCATGTATAGTGGACTCACTGTAAAGCATGCCAGACAAAGATGTGTTTAGTGCACTAAAAGGAACATTCTAATTACCAGCTTAATGCTCAAGTCTTAAATTCTTTTGAAAAATAACACACACTAAAGCATAGCAAATTATGTGGATACGTTGAAAACATGTAATGTAAAATAGTAATGCCTAGACCAAACCAGAATATTTAGAATTTTACCATAAAATCATCGAATTATTCCAGAAGCCCTGCAGAGTACAGGAAATTCAAATATGTTGACAACCTAGCCCCTTGTTCAAAGCTAGGTCTTTGACTATTCACCTTCAATAATATTTAGAGCTTTAAAGTAATAATGATAGAGCCAGAATAGCTTTTACATCTTATGGAGTAAAAGATGTGATGCTCCAAAAGATAATAAAAATAGAGAAATATTAAAAAAAAATAGTTTGTGAAAGCCACTTGTATTTTTTGGCCAGCAAGAGTTCTTAGCTGCTGAATAGAGCTCTCTTGCAAACCTTACTAACACAGATGGTTCAGCTAAAGTAAGGGGAAGCATTCATCTATCAGCTATGTGCAGGGGCAGATCATAAGAGAGAAAAATTATTTACTTTAGAAAATGGGAGTAATGGAAAGTCTGTCCATGTTCACTTTTATTTTAGTCTTGTTCCTTTTATTCCTGATGTAAGGAGCAGTGTAGTGAGTGCTGTGTGTCATTGCTCTTTGGGATGCTGGAAATAGAATAGGAATTGCTCCAGCAACAGTACTTAGAAATGATAGTCAGCGAGTGTGTTTGTGAAAGAGGAGTTATGTCTGTTTATTATTCTGTCTTCTTTTGAAGAAGACCAGAGCTGTCCTATAATCTCTTAAAATTAAACTCTTTTCAAGCTCTTTCCAGAAAAGTATTTCTGATTTTATTGTAAATATGAATAGAAGTCCAGAGTACTGTTTCTGTACTTAAAACAAAAGAATGGTCTGTTATTTCTAGATGGAGAAAGTAGTGAAATAACCCGTGGGCTTGTTTAACTTCTGTTCATGCTATAGCACAGCAGTGTTAGATAAAGCGATATTCTGAGTGCATGAATTTAGCCGAAAGGTTGATGTTATGTTGCAGATTAAAATCACAGATGACGGGAAGACCTACAGGTTGCTTTGTGTACTGGCGACAGTTAGAGATTTCAGCTGACTTTTACATATGAAGCAGTTCTTGTGAGTGGGTGGGCTTTGTATGCAGAAACTCTCCCAGGACTGAGATCTCACTTGATAATCTGGCTCCAGATGTAAAAATGTTAGCCATTGGAAACTTAACCCAGCAAGGGCCTTTTTTTTCTTTCTAACCTTCCGTCTATGCAGCACACACCCTTTTCCTCCTATCCCTCAAGGTCTGCTTCCTTATCAGCAAAATCCACAAAAAGGATTTGTTACAGATTTGTTTTGCGAGATTTCTCATAATTGACATGAACACATGAACAATGTATACCTTAATTAGACCACTCTGATCTCTTTTAACTTCTGGTCTGCAATAACCTTCCCTGTTGCTGCACTCTGCCCAGAATTAGACTGTATGTTCTTTGGGGTAGGAAATTGTGTGAAAATCCTAGTTGCATTGAATATAAAGATAGTTTTGCGCTATGGGATTTTACTACTTGCCCCTCTACCGGTAATGCAAGGCACTTAGTCTGCCTTTGGGCTATGAACGCATGAATGATAGTAGTAATTCACAGGGAAAAAGTAATTGTATCTGAAAGGGGTGAGTAAAACCATAATAAAGTCTGCTGAGGCTAAACTAAATAGCGTAAGTCATTTCTCAACAGGGACTATTTCTGTGACATGCACTGAGCATGGGATGCTAGGGCCAAGAAAGCTTATTGTGGGTACCTGGGCTCAGCATTGTTGCAGGACAAAGAGAAGGAATTACTAAATATATTGTGAGGTTAAAAAAAGAATAAATAGAAACAAAACGAAACAAAACACCACCATCAAGCAACAAAAGCCAACTGAGAGGGATGATAACAACTGCCATATGCCTTTCATCAGGCATACTCAGCTGTGGCTGTGAATCACCAGTGGCCTGAGAAGTCCTTCCTAGAGGTTATTGAAAATATTCTGGTCACCTGGGGTTGGCTTTTTGGTTTTTAGCCTCTAAACTCAATTAAAATGGAATGAAAATAGGAGGGAATATCTCCCCAGTGCTATGATTCTAGCCGCTCACAGCACGGCCAGCAGCCTGGAGGGGGACAAGTCACACCAGGCAATGTCGGACAGCCGTACTCTGTGGAGGGGTGGGGGAGCTCTGGCTTTGCTCTGTAAGATTTTGGGGGCAGGGACTTAGCTGAATGTGTTTGCTACCTCTGAAGAGCATACCTTTTTCAAACAACTAATGGTATTAAGTGACAAGACCCTGTTCCAAGACAAAATATTTGCCATTTATTCTGTTTTATACACAACTTCTACAAAGATTTTTATATGGCTGCTGTAATTAAATACAAATATATTAAATATTTTTCTTAAAATTAAGAGGATTACAGTTTTATCAGAATTACATGAACTTCTGAGATATATGCAATTATATTAATTGACATTGGCTATGAAATCCATGTTGAAGGTAAAGTTTTCATACACAGAAACACAAGCAATACAATTTCTCAATTAAGGAATAGTAGGAACTTAGGGTTTCATTGTAAATATACTACATTTTGCCATCAGAAACATTATGTAAGCTTAATTTTTAAAAAAAAATGTTCATACCAAATTGTTTCACTTATAATATCACCACCTGTTGATTAAAAACGTTGCAGACAAGTTAGACATTTTCTAACTGTAATGGACAGACTTGGATACTCTTGTTTCCATTTCTGGAGTACACAGATAACCTGCAAAGCAGTTTACCCAAACAGAAAAGACTGGAACCATTCATCTTTTTACTGACAGCTCTGTTGCCCCTTTCTCTTCTAAGGACCTTCTGACCCCATAGCAAATATTATCTCCTCTCCCATGCTTAATAAGCATATTTCAGATTAGATAAAGATACGCCAACTCAGTTGCCTTGCTCTTTGTAACCTAAACCACAATTCATGGTAGTTGAAGCACATGCTGTGTATTTGACAACTCTAACTTGTTTTAAAGCATTTAAAAAAAAAAAAAGCAAAAACCTCACAGAGGACATTTTATGTTTTTATATTTGAAAGAGGGATAACACAATAAAACAGGCAGCTATCTAAAAAGTTAACAAGACCGTGAAAATACAATACCAAGGAAACAACAACCCATAGAACTAATCCTCCCAAACTGAAATAGCATGAAAGTCTAATGCTATACAAGGAGTTCACTCTGTAAAAAATTTGCTGTGGTTTATCCAAGAATTGAACTGAGCATCTGTGGCTTGAACTGTAGGTATATGGACCGCCAGTTCTCAAATAGCATTAACAGACAGTGCGGGGGGCGGGGGGGGGGGGGGGGGGGGGTTGGTAGGTTGGTTTTGGTTTGGGGAGTGACTTTGATGGATTTGTCACATTTATTACTTTGTCTCTTCTGTTAAGTGAATGGAATTGAGGAAGAAAAACAACATAGGAGGGTGGACTGAACATGGAGAAATGTTGTTTTATTCTTAGCTTTATTGTGCATTTTCTGTGGTCCTCAGGGCACAGATAAACTTCAGCAGCTCTGCTGTGACAGCCTAGGTATACGTCCTTACACAGTAACAAACACAAGGTGATTTGAGGGAGTGTGAAACCTGCTAAAGAGAGATAAACTGTGAGATGTCTTCTTTCCACCTACATTAACTATATTCCTGTGTAAGCTAATTTGTCGATAATTATGGTTGCCAAGTTCTGGGTAAGTTCGTTCCAGATTTTACGGATTTACAGTTACATATCAGCATTAAAACAAGTTTATACAAGTCCTTGAAATTAACCTTATCTTTACAATTTCTCAGTGGTATACTTAAAACCAAAGTGGTTTTGTACATTCGTTAGGCTTTACTGGCAAGAGTACTCCTATGTCTCGTAATCTATTGTTTATGTAAACAGAAAAGAGATTTCACTCTTATTTTTACTCTGCCATTTAAAGCAGAAATAAAAGTAATCATTTTAGGAAGTCTGAATTTACTCACTGAAGCCCAAAGACATCCTGTGATATGCTATCATAGATTTTCTTGAAAATGGGAAAACCTTTAGAAGATTCTAGTATCTTCTCAATAAAGTTTCTAAGCAAACATGCTAGAGATTCATTAATGCAAAAAGAAAAGAACATGTCTGCAATTATTCCAAAATCAAGTAGTCAGGAGTATTATAAACTGAAGTCACACTTTTCAGTGTGAACCAGCTGTACCTCCTCTTAAACACTGTATGTGCCTGGCTAACTGATATTTAAGGAGATTGTCAATAACATTTTTAGTCTGCAGCTTTTTTTCATCTGCAGTATGCAGTAACCCAGCTAAAGGAGAAAAGAAGTGACATAACCCCTGAAGTCCTTCTTACATGCACATAACAATTAATTGCTTGAAGACTGATCTTTGAGCCAGATTCCTTCAAGTGGTTTGTAACTAAACGCTGATCTTGTATTGTTCATAGAGTACCTATTGTGGACTCCTTCTCAGGAAAGTAGCATGGTGATGCCATGTGAAAAACACACAGACTAATGGGATAATTTCCTGTTAAATGAAATGACATCACAAACGTGATTAATATCCAAACAACCTAAAGCCATCAAAATCACAGAATCATAGAATGGTTTGGGTTGGAAGGGACCTTAAAGATCATCTAGTTCCAAACCCCCTGCCATGGGCAGGGACACCTTCCACTAGACCAGGTTGCTCAAAGCCCCATCCAGCCTGGCCTTGAACACTTCCAGGGATGGGGCATCCACAGCTTCTCTGGGCAACCTGTTCCAGTGCCTCACCACCCTCACACTGAAGAAGTTTTTCCTTACCTCTAATCTAAATCTGCCCTCTTTCAGTTTAAAACCATTACCCCTTGTCCTATCAATACACTCCCTGATAAAAAGTCCCTCCCCATCTTTCCTGTAGCCCGCCTTGAGGTACTGGAAGGCTGCTGTAAGGTCTCCCGGGAGCCTTCTCCAGGCTGAACAACCCCAACTCTCTCAGCCTGTCTTCATAGGAGAGGGGCTCCAGTCCTCTGATCATCTTTGTGACCCTCCTCTGGACTCACTCCAACAGGTCCATGGCCTTCTTATGCTGGGGGCCCCAGAGGTGGATACAGTACTCCAGGTGGGGTCTCGCAAGAGTGGAGTAGAGGGGTAGAATCACCTCCCTCGTCCTGCTGGTCACGCTTCTCTTGGTGCAACCCAGGATACAGTTGGCTTTCTGGGCTGCAAGCACACATTGCCAGGTCACGTTGAGCTTCTTGTCAACCAATACCCCCAAGTCCTTCTCCGCAGGGCTGGTCCCAATCCACTCATCGCCCAGCCTGTATTGTGCAGGACCTTGCCCTTGGTCTTGCTGAACTTCATGAGGTTCGCACGGACCTGCCTCTCAAGCCTGTCAAGGTCCCTCTGGATGGCATCCCTTCCCTCCAGCACATCGACTGCACCACACAGCTCGGAGTCGTTGGCAAACTTGCTGAGGGTGCACTAAATCCCGCTGTCCATGTCATCAACAAAGATGTTAAACAACATCAGTCCCAATACCGACCCCTGAGGAATGCCACTCGTCACTGCTCTCCACTCAGACATCGAGACGTTGACCGCAACTCTTTGAGTGTGGCCGTCCAGCCAATTCCCTATCCAAGAAGTGGTCCACCTGTCAAATCCATGTCTCCCCAATTTAGAGACAAGGATGTCATCAAATACTAGTCATTTAGGAAAATGATTGGTTAGGCGATTCTGCTGAATTTTCATGAATTCTTATTCCTGATTATGACAAGATACTAAAAAGGAAAATCTGAGAGTGTCTAAATTATTTCATGAAGATCATGCATCTATGAAACATACTGTAATTAAATATTCATGCCTAATTACAGGAGAGAAAGTGTATTAAACCTACAAATGTGAAGGCCCTGGGAAGAGTGTCTTTAACTCATATCACTTCACCTCTTGATGCAGGCTACCTGGATTTCTCAATCCATCAGCAAATGTCACTGCATTCTTGCTCATCATTTGGAAGTTACAAAGGCTAAACCCAAGGAATTAATGTGAAAAGTTGCCTTAATGATATTTCTGCCAGCCTTAGCAGATCCAAGAAATGGAATGATTTCATATGTTTCAAGCTGAAGTAGGCAGGCACATGTGTCTCCTCCTGGATGCTCAATTATAAATCTTTTGCTTTATATTCAGTTATACATGAATGGTTACCCAAATGCCACTTCTCAGGGTCTGTCAAGGTTGAAAAATTTCTTCACAGCCTTAATTTCCTCAGTGAGTTCACTAATGGGTTAGTTAGCATTTGGAGATTAACAGAGACATTCAGCAGTGGAACATACTAGTGGGGTAAAAAACAGTTATACATTTTAGCAGAGAGGTGAAGAATAACAGAGAATTTGAGTACATAAGCATGTTAAGTATTATTTCTACCACTACTAATAAAATTGGGTAAAAGATAGACAAAAGAGGAGAGTTTCAGGACCAGTGGGATGTGTGGCACTAACTCTCAATGTCAATGCATTTGTGCACACAGTAATTAAACAGTGATAAACCAAGGTCTATGAAGCTTTCTGTTGAGAACATTTCACATTAAGTGGTGCACTTTGGAAATAAACTCAGAATAAGCCATGCATGGAAGTCTTCAGGGTATGCAGAATGCTTTACAGTATGGCTTTCCTCATGTCAGTGGCTGCACATGGGCAAAAAGGATGCTAAACCCATCTATGGAAGAAAAATCTTATTATGCCACAGGCTTCCTCAGTTGTCTTTAGATGCAATTAGTACATGTTCCTCACTTGCCTAGTCTAGTCTTACAAACTTAGTTACTTACTATGAAATTCTTTTTTAGTACAGAAAGAAAATGTTCTGCAACTCTGACTCCTGGTTGCCATCATTTGTAGGTCAATAAGCAAATCACAAGAAGTGAAAAAACATCTCCTTTTATATTGAGGGGAGTTCTCAAATCACTATTAGCCATCTGGAAAACAAGTAAATTCTGGTCGATTCTGTCTATCAGAAATTTTTAGTAATATCTGTTTGTTGCAGACATGTTTCGGACCTTAAACTTAAGCAAGAGCTTGCTCATTCACATTAACATACTCCTTCCACACAGGTTAATTTGCTTGGAGGCTTGAGAGTCTGACGAAACTTTAATTGAAGTCAAACAAAGATTTTCATTACCTCCACTGGAAATTCAATCAGGCACTTGGTCTGCAAATAACATGGATCTAGACATAATCAGCCATATTTTTCTTTACATTACTATTTACCACGTCCTGTGACTAACTTTTAAATGACTTGTATGAGAAACAATATTTGAAAAGGTTGTCATATAATAAGCAAGACTATTGACATTTTTCTGGAATGTTATTGAACTCAGTGGTTTTCAATAAAGACGATGATCTATATTGGCTCAGTAAATACACTGTTACATACGTTAGAAAACTATTTAAGTAGAATACAGTGAACACTCTATAGGAATGGTCATATGGACACCAAGATGGGTTGCTGTAGTGGTTTTAGATTTAAGTGGTTATCTCAGTATACACCAAATACATACACACAAGCAAATAAGAACAGTGACATATATCAGTGGTCTAAACCCTTCCTTAGGCAGACTTTCCTGAAATACACCCGTTCTCCTTCTCAACTCCTCAGTCCCCTACGTAACCTGCTGGGCACCTTACCATTTCTCCCCATCTGAAAAAAAGAGATGATTCCTGCACGCAGTGACAGAACAAAGAAGAATTAAATTCTTATCTTTAATAGCTCATTGGTATTTGGAAACTTCATTCATTAAGTGTTGGAGGAAGCACGTCCTGTGCCTCATTTGGCACAGGAGGGACAGAGGGAAGGGAAATGCATGCCTGAGATCTAGTACAACAAATCTCTGCTACACAGGAACTTCTTTGACAGGATGAACAATCCTTACGCACTCTGCAGGACCAACCTGACTTCAGGTGCAAGGGACAACTGAGCCTATGATGCCATCTTCAGAAACAAGAAATACCCACAGAAGGAAGATAAGGAAGTAGTTTATGGGTATAATTGCAAAACAACACTACTTTCTTTCCTGAGAAAAGGAAATTTTAATTTATGCTTGTCAGTGTAAGAAACCCCAAAATTAAATTCACATCTATCTCTGCATAGCAAAGGGTAACACACGGCCCCTTGTCCCTATGAGGACTGTTTGCAATCTGGACACCAGCACAGAGGGAACCGGAGGCAGCATTCTTGGGAAACATCTGTCCTAGTTGACTGGGCTAGTTGACCAGTGGACCACTTTTCCCGACTAACAAGCTAGCTGCAGTGTAGCACGCATACCTCTCCAAACTGGCACCTACTAAATGGGATTAATCACACACAATCTCTGGTTGTTTTGTTGTTGGGGGGGGGGGAGGGGGTGGTTTAATACTGTTAATTAAATCATTAACAAGAACAAAATATGAAACCATCACGCATTCCAAGTCAATATTGAAATTCAGAGAAAAATATTACCTGCTTCTGCAGCTTTGGATGAAATAATACATGATCCACTAACAAAGCAGCATAACCAAAATTATAAATCAGTAAGATTGAAATCCCCACAGCATCATCTTTCTGTCAGCCTTTCCCCAAGACTCACAGAGTTGCACGATGTCTGCCAGAGAAGTAGCATAAAATGCTGCAACACAGATAAATAAAATACAATTCTCTCATCTAAAAGTTCAGATATATTTTTCCCCTTTCTAAAGTATTGTTCCTAAAGTATTGGTTTTATATATACATCTTGGCTCAACATTTCTTAATCTCTCCGTTCTGTGTTATCCCCCTGCTTCTTTGCTTTATCCAACTAGGCAAAGTTTGAAGGAGAGAAAGGGAGTGCGCAACTCAGTCACCCACCACGTGGGTGGTGGGTCTTTCCACAGATCTTTTTTAGATGTCAGCTGGAAGGTTTCAGGTCCTGCTTCACACCTGATTACAACCAATTACAGTATTACCATTGATTTGAAAAAAAAAAAAAAAGCATTATCCTTCATTCTAATAGTTCATTTGCAGAAGCGTCCAACTCATGTGCAACTCGTGTATCAGGGTAGAAGAAAGGAAGAGGAAGGAATGGTAGACTGTTAGCCGCTATACAGTTGCTTACAGAAAAGCCTTTTTGCCATTTGTGCAAAGATTAAGTATGACTCAATCACTACATCTGAATTTTGTAGGTCTTCAACAGTGATAACAGCTTGATCTCTTCTTTTCAGTCCCTTTAAATCCTAAGTCTCTACTTCCAGAGTCATTATCAGTATTAGATACCGGTTTTACTAGTAAACTAAAACAAGTTACTATTTTACTTCTTTCACCTGGCAATAGACTCAGACTCAGTTCTCTCACTGGCAAGGTTTCAGGAGAAATACTTGCATATGGACAGCAAGTATATTTTAAACCCACACTACTGTTCATCTTTGAGCAAAGCATCTAAGCACAGGAATCAACCTTCAATCTTCTACTTAGGCAAAATTCCCAAAGTGCACCACATAGAGATTTTTAAGTCTTTAGAAAGTCAATGTTAAAGACATAAACCTTAAACAGATCTCAGAAGTGAAAAAAGAAGGACATATGTATTGTTAAAAAAAGGACTGTTGAAAAGTCTTTACAGATTAAATATCTTACTTGATGAAAAGATTCCCAAAACAATCCCATGAATAGCTGAAATCACTGTGTCAGTATAGGGCAGGATTTTGCAAACCTTCATTCAGTCATTTATTCCCTATCCACCAGCTGTGATAATTCTGAAAATGATTGAATTCACATGGTACTGAATAGTTCTCTGTCCTATAGAGATGTCTGTGGGTTATCTGAAGCAATACCATTATAGTCATTGCAATGAGGAAATAACTTTGTGGTTCTTTATACATAAATGAATTTTAGCTATAAAATATTCATTGTATTTTTTGTTGTTGTTGGAGAAAAGAAAATCGAGTTGTACAAATACCTGTTTTAAATCAAAACCCAACTGCTGCTGTTTTTAAAGTTTATTTTCTTCTGTTTAACAAATCTGAGATGGATCCCCACAGACTTTACCAACAAGGAGCAAAGGGTGCAGGATGAGTCATATATTCTTTGCTTTAGGTTTATTGCAGAAATCCAAGCCGATTTTTTAAAATATATATTACATTCTGAAGTCTATTCAAGGATTTCTTCAGTTTTGTTGCTTGTATTTTCCTCAGAGGTCCAAAATCCCCCTGGTAAGCCCTCATGCTGGCTATTCATAGGAGTAGGATACTTTCTAGCTGTTCTGCTGATACCCTGCCTGCAGTAAAGTGGTAGTCACTCAAAAGTGGGTGATTAAGAATTGATCTGAAAGTTGGATCCATGAAATAAATATACTGGTGATCTTTTTTTATGTAAAATCATTGCCAATCAATGCAGGTAAGTCAGCTTAGTAACAGCTGTCAGACCATGAATCTTTATGAATGGTAAAATATTTAGTAGTGAACAATAAAACCTGCACAAAAATTATGTGAGGTTGAATCATTAGCTGCATAGCAATAGCCAATAAATAGAGATCGATACTGGTACATGTAATCAGGTCAGGTTTTCAGGGACAGCCAGAAGCAGAATACAAGCAACAAATGCGAATGTTTAAGAATATGCACAGCCATGGCGATTTACAGCTTGCTGCTCCCTCAGATATTGGGGCCAGAGGAGCAGCTATTCACAGCTCATTTGCTAGCTCTGAAAGTGCTGGTGGAGGTAGGGACAAACCAAGGCAGAAATATTGAATATAAATTCTTTGTTGTGACCTATAAAAAACAGCCCGTTGTCCTTAGGTATTTTCAGTAGTGGAATAATTCAGCTCGTTCTTTGCAGGCTGAGGCATCAAACAGAGAAAATGCTAAGATGATTTCTTGTGAAAAGCAATTACCTTTTTTCACTGAACTAGAAAAACTACACAGAGTTATTTGAGACATTTTCTTTAAATTTGCCTTAAATACAAGGTAGTTTTCTATTGCAAAATAGTTTGCAGCTAATTCTTTTACATAGTATACTTATGTTTGTTGGCCTTCCACCTCCAAAAAGCTGTGATAAAGAGCTTATAATGATAAACTGAATCTGTCTGCTTTTTATTAGCACTGTTTTCTATCAAGAAAGATTTCAAATCTGAACAGATATCTTCACCATATGACTTTCGACATGTCTTTATGCCTTCACTTGCCCTGATAATAAAGGTCATCATAGAGTCAAAGAAATGAGGCCTGAATGATACCCCAAGAGTCTGGTGCTCCTTCCTTTTCTCCAGTCCAGAAGACAAGGATGCCAAAAGTCCTACTAGAAAAGCTGTTCTCTTATTTTAAGAGTAACATATAGCTGCTGATAGCAGTTTGCTTTATTAGACCAAGGACTTTTATATGACCTGTTAATAAGTCCGGAGGTTTCAGCTGAAAAGGACACCAACAGAGCTGGAACTAGCACTAAAATCTCAGAAAAGCACAATCCAGTGCTCTGTGAGGCTACAGTGCTCCTTATGCTGGTTTGTCAGTGGGAAATAAAATCTATTGAAAATCAAACCTTCAGACTCTTCTTTTGTTCAGCCTACATCTCATCAAATGCAAAGGCAATCAGGGAAATTGTGGTGTTCTGGGCTGGGATTGTCTATCCCCTTCTTTACTACAGTAGCCTCATTTTGGGTGGAAACTTATCTTGGAAATAGGTGAAATAGATTGATACTTTCCAGAGTGTCATCTTTTGGGGCTCTCATTACACCTCTGCTCATTTTCTCCCAGGCATTTAGAAACCGGGTCATTGTTACTAACATCATCACAATCCCTTAGCTGAAGCTGCCTGAATTTACTAGGCAGCAATGGAAGCAGTGTGTTACCAGCTCTCAGGTCATGCTTACACACATTTGTATTTGTAATACTTGCTAGATCTTAAAGGGCAAAACTCAGTTATCCTGTCTGCAATGCAGTGTTTTAGCTGCAGTGCAGATCACTTGTATCTATTCTCCCAGTCCAAGTCTCAGAGAGGTCAGCTGTGATTTTGTGAACATCGCTCTGCAGTGTCTTTCCACATTCTATTGTCTCTTTGACATCGGTGTGATTAGAGGGTATGTATTGCCTTTCTATCTGTGCTAGCTTATTGCTGACCTGATGGCTCAGTTTCTACTTTTTCCTGTGACTTTTTAATGTACCCTCATCGCTGACGCTCCAGACACTCTCCCAGCCTAGGTAGCTACAAGGTGACCTATGTCTCTCACCTCCCTTCTTCAGTACGCCGTGGATATCAGTAATTCATATGTTTTATTCTATGTTATGCCTTCGGGTCCCACTTTACACTGGTCCATGTGAGACCAGAAATGAGCTTCTCTCCTGGCTGTTGGGACAGCGCTGTCCAGCCGCACAGATCCTTCATTTTTAACGTGTCATGTTGAGGAGTGCAGGAACAGCAAGAACTTGGATGGAAATTGTTAGAATAGCAGTGACAGGTTACCTCCTTGTAATATGGTGCTTTCATATACACATTTCATAAGAAAACTGATCTTGGCTTTGTGTTTTCTCACTTTAATTTCTTCCCTTTCTTCTGAAAAACAATGAAAGCACAAACCTACATTTAAAATGGTGGAAGACGGGTTTTCCTCAATCAGAGTCCTGGCAAACATCAGCCATTTTCCTAAAAATGTAAACAGACTCAGTGAGGGAGAGACTGTATTTTTTCTTCTGCTTGGTTTCTTAACTCTTTCCCAGAAGGCCACTGATGAGTAGCTCCTCTCTGCACGTGGACCTACAGGAGCTCTGTTTATTACTTGGTTTGATTTTTGACCTAACTGTTGACGCACATAATTGAAAAGCAGTCTCTTAAGTGCAGAAGGAACCAATCCATGAAATCATGCTTTTTCAAGAAATGTTTGTACGGATATATGTATAGACATACGTAGATACCTATATACACGCACAGAGAGTGAGAATCCTTTTACAATCCACTTCAGTCACTGCTGTTGAACACGAGAAGCATGAGCCTCCCCCTCCAGGCAGTTTTTGTATGTGCCCATAAAAGATGGCTACACAGTACTTTATACAAGAGTAAGAATTGCTAGGAAAAGTGAAGTAGTGGGGAATCAGACTCAGGTAGTTCTCTTCCATGAGCAGGCTGGACCAGAGCTAAATGCTGCATTGCACCAACTAAAAGAGGATGCCTTCCTTCTACCTGAATTTACCCTCTGCTATACCACTTCAGACAAGAAAACTGAGTCTGCGAATGTCTAGCATTATAGCTATGACTTATTCCTGTGTTCTAGTGCTGTGTGCACAGCAAAATTTCATCACCTTAAAAGACTGGACCTTCCAAAAATGCAGAAACTGTACACATGTATCAACTAACTTTTAAAGGGCTTATTTTTATCCACAACATCAACACTGCTTTAATAAAACTTATCAAATGTCAGCTATTTTCTGATGTACCACACTCCCTGAAGTGAACTCTGTGCTCAAATGCTTTGCTAAAAAACTCATTATAGGCAGCCCTAAGATTTCATTAAATTCTTCTCTAACAATCAATTAATCAATTGTTTGTGAAGACTTAGATATGTGGGATATTTCAATAACTGGAAATTGATCACTGAAGCTATATGTTATTGTTTCTTTTTCATGCCTGGGTAAAAATGTAAGTGTTACTGGAATGAATTGCTGCTCTTGCAATTTTTAGTCTTCCATAGCACTCAGTCATGGGTGCTAGGAATTCAGTTCCTCTAAATATTAATGTCACCAGAGTGTGACTGCATGAGAACATAAACATAACATAGGAAACAGTGTGAGCCCAAACAGCAAGTTCATTGTGGAATGACTTACATTAATATTACAGAACGCCTTCTAAAGCATATAGAAAAGTCTAGAATCAAAGACTTGTGCCTATATTTTACACATGGTGCAGTATGAAGTGTTATCTATTCAGTGCAAAATCCCAGAAAACATTTTACAAAAAGACATTTTATTAATCCCAACAAAGAGAGGAGAAAATTCTGCAGACTCCCATGAAAATGTTCCAAAAAAACTCAAAACGGCATGAGCTGAGAGCACCCTCTTCTGATCATTATTTTGGTTTTCAGGATCTAGATAAAATATCTTCTGCATATGTTGTAAAATTCCAGTGACCTGCTCTTTAATAAGGATTACAAATATATAATCTGCTCGGGAGATGAATACAATAAATTTTTTTTCAGCTACAAGCTAGCATTTTCACCTTAGTTGTTCTTTTTTACAAAGGCAAAGCCATTTCTTTCCGTAACTCTTTCCCCTTGTATGCTTCAGTTTGATTTCCATGAGCCTATCCAGGGCCAGAGGTGAAGTAGGCAGGCTGATTTTTTATTTAGCTCATGTCACCAAGCGAGACATTTAAATTCAGCTTAAAAAAATTGCCAGTTTAATACTAAAAGAGTGCATTTACAAAGACGAAAGAAGGAGGAAAGGGTGGAGGGAGAATGAGAGCAAGAGGAAGATTAGGGACATAAATATTTTTTCTATAGCTATAGCAGCGTCATTTGTACAGTGTTCTCACACAGGCCAAGCTGAAGACTTAAATTCTAACTCCCACTGTAATTCAGGAAAAAAAGCAAAGAGAGCAGTGCCTCTGCCCATCTACCTCACTATCAGTCTCTGAGGACCAGAGAAGAGAAGTGGCTCATGAATATTAGAGCTAATGAAGCCTGATTTTCTCCAGATTTGTGTTTTGGTGTTGATTGACTCTCACGTCTGGAAGATGTAAATCGTGAGGCACTTAGATGTGCTCTCTTCAGTGTGTATTCTCTGGGATTTAAAAAGACTCAAGCTCACACTGTAGTGTTTTTCTCAGTGGGTAGCAGTCAGATGTCTCTCTGACCCGGACATCTATTTTCATGAAGCTTGTAGGAACATCCAGTCTCTGCGATTTCTATTCCTTTCACATATTTGGTAAAAATACAACAATGGGTTCAAAAAACTAGGTAGCATGGACTAATGGGTAGATATATTGATACATCTAACCTAATGCACTCTTCACCCCATCTGTTTAAGTCTCCGAACCTTTTTTGCTAGAGAGCTCCTGATAGGCAGAAGTGTGGGTAGATGTTCCCCTTGGTTTAGGTAGTGATTCAAATCAGAAATGAAACCCAAAGAGACAAGAGGAGCCAGCAGCCATGGCCAATAGTCTCCCGCACTGCAGATGAGGCAGTACATTTTGGGGTGAGTGATCCCATCTCTCAGCAAGAGAGGCTGACGTACCAGCACGGACTCTCAGCAGCATGCACATTGAAAGCCAACAGAAATTAAATTGGAAGATACAGGCACAATCCTATTATGTGATAAGGAAACCAGGGTGGATAGAGACAGCACAGAGATAAGAGGGTCATGAAAACTAACAGAGCAATTTGGATCTGAGAAAGTGGATGCACTATTCACCAGCTGTACTCAGCCACACTGGATTGCCAGATGAGGCTTGTCCTTGTCAAAATATAATAAATTAGCCTCTTCAGCCCTCTCTATGTTTAAGGTTCTGGCACGAACCATTGTAGACAAACATAGATTGATGGCTGCAGTGTACACAGGAATGACACAGGATCAGGATGATGCTGAAATAGCATTAAAATTTATGATTTTGGCTTGTCCCTCTTTAGTTCCATCTTTAGTACAGCATGACAGTGCATCTGGAGACCTGACATTATCACAGAACAATGTAGAGCCTTCTGGGAATGGAAATGCTAGAGCTAGAATACAGGCATATGCAGAGATGCAAAAGATACAGAATCAGGTTTTGATTCTGCTGGTAAAGAGCTGCATGGTAATTCAAGTAATCTGAAAGGAGAGAAATCCAACTCAGGCCATTACGTGTACTTGCTTACAGAAACAGTAACCTACAGCCGGGTTATAGAAACCAAGATTCAGGTACTGTCCAAAGATTTTTAAAGTAATGCATGGCAACCCAAGGCAAATGCAACTTTGAAATTGTTGGCCCAGAAGTGGTGAATTAGAAATTTGTATGTTAGGATTCTAGGGTAGAAATAAAGGAATTGGCTCTTCTTCCTTTTGGGCTCTTACAGCATATTTCATTGGAGGTGCAGTGTGGGACTGATCAACCACAAAAAAAATCTTTACGATTACAGCTGCTGTATCACCTCATTTTCCAAAACTTTAGCAAGGCTTTACCCAGCAGCTGGAACATACTGGAAAGGACAGTCACAGAAAAAAGAGTTTGCATTTTTGAGTCTGGTCATTTGTTCCACCTGAAATAAGACCCTCGCATCTGTGAGCATATGTGGTTTGGAATGGTGCAGGGTCAGCCTTGTAGCTGGCATCCATATGGGATCCTCTATGGAAATGTATGGAAATCTCCAGAGTTATCAGTTCTTATTATCAGGCTTCACAAAATGTGGACCAGCAGTGCATGAAAAGGATGTTCAGTAGAATTAAAATTATCCTGGGGCATAGGAAGCCTCAGACTTCAAAGTTTTCAGTAATTTGCACATCATACTTTATTTTTTTCTTTTAAACAACAACAAACAAAAAATGACAAGCATCTCTGAATCTTTCATTATGAAAGAACCTCCAAAAGTACAAGAAATGATACTTCAGCACAACACTTATACAAAGATGATAAGGAATGATGGGGAAAGATGATAAAATGATGCTCAATCTTATTCATCTTTCTGGGAAAGAAGTTGAGAACAAAGTTCAATTTATATTTAGCTACTTACAAAATTTTTTCAGACCTGAATCTCCTATATTATTATTTTGAAGATTGTGCCATTTTGAGAGGTCAAGACTGTCAGTTCTTCTGTTCTCAGAAATGCACTGAAAGGTTGTCAAGGTAAGCCTTATAAAACTACAGCAGGGATTGGACCAGATCCCTTTGACCAACTCATACACTGATAGTGTAGGGTAGAAGCTTTTCCTATAGGTCTTTTCTTCACGAGGATGGAAAATACCACAGGAAAGGACAGTTGTATTCATTAGATATCATAAAAAACATATTGCTGTGAATGGAAAGCAGTTTGATTAGGACTGAATTAGCTACATGCATAACATATTTTAGCGTATGAGTCTAATGGACTAGCATTTAAATGCATATCATTGAACAGATGGTTCCCTTAGAAGAGACTAATGCAGTGTTACGTGATTCTTGTTCACCTTGTAGCGGCATTCATCCAAAGCAGGTGCTCGATAAACCAAAACTGGAAGTGGACTGAAATGAACTGGCTCCTAAAGAAACTGGGACATAGAAAAGGAGGAGACAATCCCTTCTCCTGCATCTTTCAGGAACATATCTATGGGTGCAAAGCTAGCTTTACCCATGCTGGCAAATCTCACTAGTTTGCTACTGTTTCTTAGACGTAATGAATGTTGTTTGTAGCAACATCATTAACATCAGCATGAGGGCCAGGGGCATACAAGCTGAGAATGTCAATATGTAATTCAGGTTTGAAATCCATTTTATACTCTCATGTTAATTTTTTTCTAACTTTGCCAGCTTGTTGTGCTTCCAAAATGGCCAAGCCCCAGCTAAAGCCACAGCTGCTATTCTGGATCCGTTCCTGACCTGCCTTTAAAACAGAAAAATTACATTCCTCTCCTTTCTGAGAAATCAAATAACCCTGGTATCAAATCTTTTTACTGTCTAGGTTCTAAAGTTACCTGCTATGGCAAGGGAAGCAATAGTGGTGCAGCTGTTTGTGCATTAATACAGATGAGGTTATCCTGTGGTTAAATCTGGATTAAATTTAAAGTCAGGGCAGAGTTTGAAAATGAATCGAGGTTATGGTTTGTGTGCACATGTGATGGTGCTAAAATCTTATGGCGTTTTTTGTCTTCTGAAGTTTTGGCTGCATTTGATCTGGAATGAGAAAATAAGGTCCTTTCCAGTTTGGAAAGAAACCCAGAACCCAAATTATATGAATAAACTCACATCAAGAGACTGAAATGCCCCCAAATGTGCCCTTATCCTTCTCTTCCTGAGGATGGAAAGTTTGACTGTCAGATGGGACTGGGGAAGAAAGATGTCTCCAAATGGAAACTGATGAGAAGCTGAATTTGGCAATATTATTAAAGTGGACCCCTGGTTTTAATTATAAAGTTATATAACAAGTAATGGCAAATCCATTACAGACTTCAAAATCATGTCAAGCTTATCTGCTTTAAGCACTGTCAAGCACCCACTTCTCTACATTAAGCAGAATCCACTCCAGTCTTCAGCTCTCAGATTGAGATAGCTTGCTCTTTCAGCGACCTGTTTAATCAGCCCAGAAGGCTCCCACGGCTCAGTTTCCCACCATTTCAACAAACCATATTTCAAGGGAAACTTTTCCAAAAGATCTGAACTGGCTTTTAAAATTAATTTGATCCTTGTGTCAACTGTTAGCAGTGCGCCAGTGAATTACCTGGGAACATTTATTTAGGATTCATAAATATTTCTAGGAAAACTATACTATATATAGGAAAACAGCCACTATTCTGCCTGCCCTGAAATACTGAGGTGCTATAATACTTTGATTTGAAATATTATAACCTGCAGGAGAAAACCTTGACATAAGGATAGAAAATTCAGGCTTAAAACACAAAGTACTGTGGTCATGAGATTACTATGCAGACTGGCACAAGGTTAACGATTTCAGTGGCTAAAATGATGGAAACAACAGTCTGGGTTTGAGAAGCCTGAACTTTATTGTGAAAAACAGGAGTCCTCAGCAGTCCACCTGACAATGCTGTTTTGTCTGATTTTAATTAATCTGTCACTACAAACATGACCTAGTTACCACAGTACAAATATCAGCTTGTAATAGCTTTTCCCTAGAGTCCTCCTTAACTAGCATTTGCCATTTATATTTGCTCATTCAATCATGAAGAGTAGTTAATTAGCTCCATCTACTGCTGCATGGAGTGAATTGTACCAGCCGCGCCAGGTCTCCAGTAGCCTCTTCGTAGAGGTGTTGTTCTAGGCACTCTGCTGCACCACGCCAATGGCAAGGGCTGTTAGCGGAAAGCAGAAGGTTTATATCTTTATGTTCTACTGCTGTTGTCATCAGCTTTACTGTTACGTAGGTTTTCTTTACTCTCTCATCTTTTTGTTAATTTCTTTTTGAATTGCAAAATGGCAATGTGGGGCATCATCTTTTTTCATACATTTCCCCATGCCAAAAGACATAACAGTGCTCTTAAAATCATTAGCACAAACAATGAAGAGATTTGCAGGGAAGAAAACCGATCTATTTAAGTAACTGCTGCACTGATAATAAAGCAAGCCACTGTGCTGAAAATGGGTACTCAGAGCAACAGATGGATGCCCTTAACTTACGCTTGCCATATGTGTTGACTGGGGTATTCAGATGGGGTGTTTTATTGTTTATGTTTTAAAATAAATACGTGTTCTGATATTCATTTGAAATGTCGTCTTAGTTTATGAGAAAGCTAATGAATGCCTGTTCTAAACGGTCACCTTCCTTAGTAGTTCTCTTTTGATTTAGGTGGAATATTTCAAATACTCTCAAAACATCCCAACTACCATCCCAGTAACCAGGCTGCATGAAGTACTTGCCTACAACATAGCCAAATCAGAGAAACACACCAGATAATTGCCAAAGTGGAAAGGCAGCAAGGATTAACACCTTTAAACGTCTAAAATCTCAAAAAATTATCATTATATTTCAAGAAAGAGCTCAGCAAAGGATTTTATTTTCATAATACTCTTCCATTAAGAAGGACAATAATACCAAAGAGCTTATTAAGGTCAGAGATGTTTTTCTAGTCTGCACAATGCTTAGACACCTGTGAGATGGCTGCTAAACCAAAAACCAGGCTTGCAGGTATTTCACAGAGGAATGAAATTTATTCCTTGGGCTGGCTGCTGCCTTCAGATACATGTGGAACATAGCACACCTCCTGCTAACAGCAAAGTAAGTTATATGAAGGTGCATCATCAGTTTGTGCCGCTACCCACCTTCACTGACCTCGGGTCCCTACGTGTACATCTGCCTCAAGTGGCCTCAAAATATGACAGGACATTCCTGAATTATGAGTCTGAGAGGGTCTCTGATCAGAAAACATTAAAATCAAAGTAAGCAAAAGAAAGACAACTATCAACCAGAAAATGACTGTGGAAAGTCCAAGGACTTTCCCCTTTCCTTTTCACCAGGTATGAAAGCAAATCCATTTTCATTGCCAAGGCTAGCTTCGAGTGCCTCAGCCTCAACTTTGGCCCCTATTTTTAGCTCTAAAAGCAACTCCTCCATCTCTAATTTACCTCTGAGTTTTAGCCTTCAGTGAATGCCATTGTCCATGAATGCCATTTACTTAGAAGAGCTTTTCCAGCTAACTCCAAGGAATTTGATAGTTTCTGGGGATAGATTTGTATGTTTGAATGGGATCATTTAAATGCTATTCTTCATACACCACACTAAAAATCTGTTCCCCCGTCCCCTGGAGGAAACATCTTTTACTTACACAGATTTGTGTCAAACCAAGTTTTGTTTTTCAAATTAGAAATTAATGCAGAATTATGCAAAGCAGAATAATAAATAATCTGGCTGTGCAGTCTATTCTTTCATGAAAACATGGGGGAATTCAGTATGTAACTCTGCTTACAATTAGCACATCAGTGGGAAAACAGACCCTGTTATCAGTTAATGTACTGTAAATAAAGCTGTCCAGACCTTCAGCAGCTTTCTAAAAGAATATTTAAGATTAATTATCTCCAAGTTAATTGGAAGCTATGAAACTCTAAATGCTTACTTTATGCTTGTAGTAAATGTAAATCCCAAATTTAGTGTTAACACAACAGGTAACTTGCAACATGTGGATAACTATTTGAAAAGATTCTGGATTAATGTAAACCTCAAATTCAAGAAACTAAATACAGAGCTTTACCATATGCCTTCTGTGAATTTCATGGGAGTAAGAACTGGAGAGAGATCTCACACCTCATTTCCTGAAAAGGGGGTTTAAGGTTAAATCTGCAACAGCAGAATGATAAAAGAAAAATACAACTTTTTTTACTTGTCCTTAACACAGGCAGTCTTGGTCTGATTTATTGAATGTTTTTGCTTTTATATGAATGTCAGAAGAGTCACAAGGTACCAAAAGCCACTAGGCTGTTATGAAGTTGTATTGCCTCAATAAGCCTTGCAAAAGGCGTTACTGTTAACAGTAGAGAAACAAGTTTTCAGTAATCACGCCTCTTAGAAAATAAAAATACTGAGGGGATTTTATTGACCTAATAATTGTTTACCAGTTTGCAGTGATTTTTATGAATTTAGTTGTGAGCAGGGGCAAATCTAACCCACACTGGTATTTTGCACTTCCCTTCTTCTCATGTAATGGTGTTCTTCACAGCAGCATACTGGTAGAAAGGCGCATCAAAGAGTGTCAATATTATGAGGGCTTTTTAATGCATTTCCATGTGTGCAGTGTGTCAGATCATCATAAATGCCAAGGTACGCAGCCTATAAAAGCACATATACACATTTATACACATATATGCAACCCACACATATATTATGGACAGGAAAAAGGTATAATAATAAATGCTTCTAAACTTCCAGACTGCAGTATAAGAAGCAGGTTGCCATATCAATAACTTTTGTAATATCTGTCAGTGAAGTAACCACTCAGAAAGACTGTTATGGTTTTTCATCAAGTGTAACTCTTCTTTCATATAGGTCATAATTTCATCTGTGTAAAACTTTCACTTTTTTCATCAAAAGTTATTGCATATCCAGGCTTTTCTTTTCAATTCAAGATGTAAGCTTTTTCATCTTTACGTGAAATTTTTAATGGCTCAAGAGAAATTTGCTAAGCTGAAAATTAAGCATATCAATTTTTTCCTCTGCATAATAATTACCCAGGCAGCTGTGACTGAGGAGAGTACAGAGTATTAATGTCAGGATAAATGGCCATATTCCATTAAGGATTGGCCAACACCTAAGTATGTCCTCACTTGAGAGATCCATCCCTCTGGATCTATACCTTTTGGCTCCAGTCCCTTTCTATATTCTGCCCTGCACTTATTCAGAAAAGCCACTGATGCCTATGGAAGTTCTGTCTAAAGATGTAGGGAAGAGTCTCGATACATATTTGTGACCTTACAAAGATGAATGTATTGTTTGGTTTGTGTTGGTAGCCCGTGCCTTCAAAGCTGTTTCTTGCTATGAAGAAAAATCACTTTGATCTGCAATTATACATTTTCTTATATAATCTGGAAAATTTACGCATTATTGACAAAGCTAGAATGAACTGAATACTGAAAGCATAGCAGGAAAACAACGCTTTGTTGCTTTTATTTTTAAATGTATTCAATGCAGTTCAGAAACAAGTGCACTATAACTCTTATTTTACAAAGTTGACCATTAAAATATTAAAAAAGGACTTATTGGCCTTTGATAAATAGTTCAATATGGGACATGCACGCTAATAGGAAAGTCGGGTTTGGATGGCAGTCATTTAACAGTGGAAAAGTGAGTTTAACAATAAACTTTATAGAAATGCTTGAAAAGATGGCATGTCCTTTCATATCCCTTTATCCAAATGCAACTTCTTCATTCTTCTGCAACTTCCCCTCCCATATCCACTTTCTAAACTTGAAAGCAATTTTACACATTAAAATATTTACAAATACAAATAATATACCCAATAAAATACATTAATTATGATGAATGATAACGGGAAAGAAAATCTGGCGTAATTGTCTATGTGGTAAGGATTTTTAACATGGAAGCAATCAAAGATACAGAAAAGTCTTTTCATTACTGACATTGGTGAACTACACCCATTGTGTTTACTTCTCTTCTTTTTTCCGTCAATGCTGTTTTTGCTGCTCTTGTTTGAATCGATCTTGTTGGCATTGTCAGGGGCACTGCAACTGTTAGCAACTGCTGCCAGGACTCCATTCCTCTCTTCTTCAGCCTCTTCATCCTCATCCTGATAGGAAACAAAACAGCAGGTACTTAAATGCATGTTTCATCACCTGTTTACTTTAAAGCTGCAGCAAATAATAGGATTTTTCTTACGACTCTTCCTGTAGCTTGCTTCTTGATTACAAGGGTGAGCACCTACCTGCACCAGAGAGCTCCTTTCAGCTTTCAAAGCCTCCATTTACAGGAAAAACACTGACTTAAACTAACATCTTACTGCAAAAGCTTTCATACAACTGTCGAGCAAAGCTGGATTTGTTCAAGTATGGCCCACTAAGCTTTACTTAAGACAGCAGCAAATCCATGAAATGCACAATGATAAGCTGTCTTCTGCTCAGGGAAAATACTGGCAAAGGTGAGTGTCTAGAAAGTGGGTAAAGCAAAGCCCCAGTCTGGAAATTAAGAAGGTGGGGGAGCTGCCAGACCAGCTAGTCAAGCTGGTTGCACCCCAAATCAAGCACCCCAGAATACAAGACACTTCCCTTCTGTGCAGTTGGCTACTCTATTCCTGGTGCTTTGCAACGAAAATCAAATTACTTTAAAAAAAAAACCAAAACAAAACAAAAACCTAAAAAACAACAAAAAGCACAAAAAAAAGAGGATCACAAGGAGGTACAAGCCCCACAACTAAATCAATACTAAATAGATCATACTACTTTGTTTCAAGTCCTGAAACTCATGCTTTAAGTTCAAAGTTATGGTAAGGTTAAGCACATTTTTATGTGCTTCACTGCATCAAGACAGCTCTTTGGAGAATGTTGTATAAGCCTTCTGGTGGGTTTTGTTTCTTTGATCAGAAGTGGCTCGGAGCCATGAAGTTCATGTATGAAATCTTCACTCTTTGAAGTCAGCGGGTTTTCTGTTACTCACTCAGAGGACAGAGGATTAGACATCAGCTGCAGCTTCAGCTCTAAACACAAACTTTCTTGAAAGTTCTGGGGTATTTAGTTTGGTTTGGGATATTGCAGAGATATGAGCAGATACAAGCTGGCTCCAAGTTTGTATGTAAACTAAACCCAAATTTGTATAGTTGGAGGAAGGGTCATTTTAATTCAGGCAGGTATACACATAATTTTAATTTTCTCCTGATGATTTCATTACCTTCCAAATCAGTGAGTCGCATACAAGCAAGAAAAGGCTAAAAACATTTTTGTGAAATGTAGAATACAGAATCTCTTTCCTCTGACCAATTTGCTTTTTCCATTTGCACCATGAGAAGAAATAGACTAGACAAGGACAAACTTTAGAGAAGTTGAGACGTACAGCCCTGTGTGGAGCCACACAAAAAGCTCATTTAGAAATATCCCAGCTATTAAAGTCAAAGAAAGCTCATTAAGCCACCTGAGTGATCTCCATGCCAGTGCAGAATTGCTCTTCTGCCCAGGGTACTTGTAGACAGCACAGTTCTTGAGCCTTTCTTCATCTAAAATTGGTAATGTCCTTGAAAATTTAAGTGGAGTCTGGACAATGTCCTCAGACTGCTATGAATCAGTGAGCCAGAACAGATGGAGCTAGAAAACGGGATTATTACTGCTTTTCACTTTCAATTTGCCAAAAAAATCCAGTATATTTTATTTGAGAAAGATAAACGTAGCTCAACACAATGTGTCATCCTAAAAATACATGGACTACAAAACCTCACTCATCCTCCACCTAGCCTCCCACAGCTACGTGAGAATTTTGAAACCAAAGGCCGGGATAGAAATCTGCCTATAAAGCATTAAGAGGATCAATCCATAAAATTCCAGTCGGAACCTAAAGCAATCCCCAGGGTAGTACTAAATCTCAAACCTGGAGTTTTACTTGGGGCCTCACTCTGTTATAAATACCTAGCTCTTCTGCTTCAAAAAGTTCAGGCGGCTAAGGGAAGCGCTGGGGACGGCAGCGGAGCCTTTGTCGGCAGCGCCTGGCACTTGAAACAAGGCATCAGAGCGACAGCCTAGTGAATGCATTCGGTGCTTCAAAAGTTAATAAAATAAAGAAACCTGTCAGAAGAGTCCTGACTGGTTTTTCCTCTGCTCCCATTTTTTTAGAAAGGGAAAAAAAAGAGCAGAACAACACCTATACTTCAAAAATGGCAGGATTTGGGGCATTTGTCTCTCAGGTAGGGCTGGCTAGAAGTTGTCCAGAATCAGTTCTATTGCAGAGCACGAAAGGACATTGCGTATGTGCCATTTTTCTTTTCACGCAAACACATGTGAACAATTCGCAGGAGGCTGATGCTTTACTAGGCTGTTCTTAACTCCTTTCTACTCCCCAAGAGGCAGTTATTACTTAAGTAGAAAATGCCGTACATGGTATGTATGTGCTTGACTCTGTTTGCAGTGTTACAAGGCAGGGCTCTCGCAGAACAGAGACAAGTTTACAGCAGAAGTGCTGTATCGCATTGCTTGAAAAGGAGAAAAGGTAGTCTAGAGAAGAACCGCAACTGCTAGTTTATAAAAAACTGCAGTCTTGTAAACTGGGACTATCAAGGGACTTTTCCAACTCACTATGGAGAACTGAATGTAATGAAAGACTAGGCTGGTTGACATTATTTTAAAAAAAATATTGCGTTGCAAACGTTCAACTGTGGCTCTAATTTTAAATGTCATACTAAGTTTTCTCTGGATTCCAGCTGACAACGGGAAAATGGCAGGTAGCACCAAGAAGGGCTCTGTTTGGAAACAAAATCCATAGCATCCAGGAAATGAACTGTACATCACCTGAAAAGCACTGTATATGGCACCTGCTACTGTGGCTGCTGTTTATATTGAAGTGTTTGCTGACATCTAACAGCCAACAGAACTGAGGAAAGTTGTCACTGCCACTGAATAATAAAGATGCTCAAGAATAAAAATATTTCAACCTAGTGTTGCACACCTAGACCTTATGCGGTGTTCAGAAAGACTGCACGACGCTTGCACAGAAACGCGACATAGGCTGAACGCTGCCCTCGTAACCTTATTTCCAGTTTTCAAACTTTTCTCCTTTCTGACCAAAAGGGAGAGGTTTAGGTGAAAGACAGGTGAAGTCCAGGAAAGGATTCCGTTTTATCAGACAGCACAATTCACACCTTTGCATAAAAGAGAAGAAACTCAGGATTTTGCACAGGCAACGTCTCCATTTAGGCAGTCTGCTATGCAGTTGATGTGAATGGCTTATTTTGCCTGACCTTCCTGGCAGCAGGTGGTTCCTCTGCTTTTGCCATTAGCTTTGAAGCTGTCGCTGTGGGTGCTGGTTCACATCAGGTGAGACACTGCAAAAGTGTGGATATAATGAGCCCTTTCACCAGTTTATATTCTAAACTGGAGAACCCAAGAGCTTTAAAAGGACCTGATACGCCAGTGCCCAACCACTTTAAAGAGCAAACCGGAAAACAAACCAGTACAACTATTTCCTACACAAGGCAGAGGGTTACATTTTAATTTCACCTCCTACATTTATTTACATAATTCTGAGTGCAAATTTTGTATCAGCTCGCATATGGGAATAACAAACTGGGAAGTGAGATTTCCAATTAACCTGTGTCCCCAAGAGAATACGATAATGAGGACAACACATTTATGGTGACAATACTCACACAGAAATTGTTAAGTACCTGCTAGACAGTGACATGAGATTTTAGCTGGTACTTCTGTCCTTGTGATGTTTTGTTTTTTACTGTGAGAAATACAAGTCCAGTGTGCTCTCCATGGCACCCTGCTCAGTAAACAGTGCTTGTCCTTGGCTACAGTAGGAAAAGGACATGACAGGCATTTTCCTTATTCTATGGAGTCTTCAGTTGACCTAGGACCAAACAACTGCCCCTTCCTTTATATGCTTGTGTTTGTGGGAGTAAAAAGCAAGCTGGACAGGCTCAATCGCTCCTGATGCACAGCAAAAGGTAGGAACGTGCCTGAAGTGACAGACCATCCCTTTCAGTCATTAAGTCCATCACAAAACTGCACGTTAAGTCTTTCTTCCTCATTTTAGGGCTGTACCTCCACTTACTTGCACGCACATCTTTCAAGTGTTCCCATGCCTGCCCCATCTGCAAGCACTAGTACATGTGCCCCAGATGAAAGGCAATCTGACACTGGTAGGTGAAGGCAAGGGCAGTCATAAGTGCCCTTCACAGATCCAAAGATGCTTAATCATCCAAGCACTGAAACACTTTACTTTCTCACCCAAAGCTCCAATAAGCTTTTTTTTTTTTTCTGCTTTTTTTGCAAAATGACAACCACTTACTTCACAAGACAGATATGCTCAGAGGGAATTGTCACTTATGCTACCTTGCCAAGAAAAATTACTTTCAGGCTTTCCATTCAAATCCTCATTCAAAACGAGTGTTTGCCCATTTGCAGACATTCCCCTATTAGATGTTTTCTTTTGAAACCCACTGGGTGGCTCAGCTTTGTGTCCATTTTTCAGTCCTTCTCCACACACCTAGATCTAATACAGCTTTGAACATATTCCTGTGCATTTACAGAACCTATCTCTCATCCAAACAGCCAAAATCCCATGTTAATTGTTGAACTATCTAGGTATAAAAAACCCACATCTTGGCCATTCTTCATTGGTTTTAAGCTTCTCCACTTGAACTCAATATCCTGTTTCTTGACCCTACTGAGGAGCTTTGCTTAGGCTTTTGCGATGCTCTGTTCTAGTTTGGATTAAATAGTTAACAATCTTCCTCGTTCTGGCCATTTATCCCTACAGCACTCAATCAAACTTCTTCCTGCCCCTTCTTCTGTTATTCTCAATTTCCATGTTTTACCTTTTTCTGTTTGCCCAGAAATTTCATAAGATGCTTAAAATTTTCTTTTTTATCATGAATATTGGATTCAGTTCAATAATTAAAAGCTGCAAGACAATCAGCTTCCAACTTCCTTGTGATTTCTTTTTCACTGGTTTTGAAAGCAGTGCTAAACACTGGAGATGGAAGATGTGACAGAACTTCTTCATGAATCTGTCCTGATTATTTCAGCAAGATGACAACCACCAGACTCAAAAATGTCTATGTTGATTTGATCCCTTTTTATTTTAAGTATGTGTCAAAGTATTTCAGAGTGGTGAGAAGCTCGATAGAGCAGCAAATAGCGCTGCCGTAACAATAATGCAGAACAGAAAGTGAATCCCAGTCTGAGCTTCGGCTGCACCTGTTGAAAGAGAAGCTGTAAGTGGAAGGCTATAGAGATCTGATACCCCTAATACGTGAAGCTGCCTGCTAGTAAACTGACTCAAGTACCATTCATATGCAGAAGGTTTCATAAATGGAATGTGATAAAATCTTTTCTTTTTTTGCTGTATTGCCGTAAGACCAAGTCACTGAGCTCAGTCTGATTTTTGAACTGTAAGTGTATGCCATTGCTCGGGAGATGACAAGTGCCTGTGATTTTTGTGATACACCTAGCACATTGTTTGATAAATGGCCAAAAAGTCCATATCAAAAGAGAGAATCATTATGTAAGGGTGTTTCAGTTTGATCTCTTCCAAAAAGTTCCAGGTACAATAATTTTTCTTTTTCTCAAGGTTATTGTGTTTTCACTGTCCTTATTCTAAAAAAGGAAACTTCCTTAAATACATTTACCATTAACGCTAAGATAATTCGTTCTCTTTAGCAGGTATAATTGATGTCTGTTTTGTAGGACAACAATCAGAGAATTAAAATACCTTTGGAAGTTCCTTGGAACTGAGTCGATGCAGAGTGCAGAAATGAGCCACAGCATACTCTAACAGTGCTCCAAAGATGAAACTGAAGCAGATACCGAGGTACACATCAATTGCCTTAATAAAGCAATTAGCATTTGGGAGTGAAGTCCTGGCTCCCATCATCAGGGTTGTCATAGTAAGGACTGTGGTAACACCTGTGGAATGTGAAAATCTAAGTTCTAATAACACACGGATAGCAATGAGGGCCTCTACTGCAAGGGCCCTGCTACAAGACAGTTTTTCCTGACTCTGTGAACTCTTAGTGTGCCACAGCATTTAATGTGTCATGTTTTGGAAAGAAGACTTTCAAATGAACTTGTGATCCTGAATTTAAATGTTTAAAAACATGTTTGTAAATGAAAAATGTCTGTAAAGCTGAGAATACTGAAAATTAAAATGAGAGAGATTTTGGTGTCATAGAATGTATATTTATGATTAATACATTATTATTGCAATAGTATGCGAACGCTCGCTTTAAAACATTCAGATATCATTTTGCTCAATGCACTTGCCCACTGGCCTCATTTGATGTGAAATCTTTCTTTCTTCCCTATTCTGTACGAGTGTTTTTCCCACTCCACCTGCAGCCTGTTTTGCTTTCTTTCTCTTTCAGAGTATCTTTTATTTGAAATTAATTATATTCAATGTCTTATAATTCTCTTATTATTCACGTGTTAATTAGTAAGTATCATTAGACCTCACAAAAGGCTCACAATTCTTTCTGTGCATGCCATGTGTTTGAATATGTTGAAATTATTTCCAAAAGGACTGAGTTTTTTCCTCTGCTTTCAGCAGCCTCCGCTGCCTCGGAGTCTCCTGTAGCTCTCAAAGATGTTTTCCTAGTTAAAGAATAGCAAGGCTTTAAGGGGAATCTGCATGATGTACTGCAGATGGTAAACCAGAAAGGTAATTCCATAAAACTCAGAAGCGTTTGCAACTTTTGGAAATGGATGCCATGTACATGCAATAAAGCAAGCACCTTAATGATCCAACTCTTGGTTTGGTTTGGTTTATCGGCTTCTCACCTATGCAGATTCTGGCTGGAACTGATGACTGGCTTATCCAAAATGATACCCAGGAGAGCACAACCAGTAGGATTGACGGTACATATGTCTCTAGTATGAAAAACAAGATGTTTCTCTTGAGTTCGAAGTGAAACACTAGTTTGGGGTAACGTCCTGTGGAAAGGGCAGGGAAAAAATATTGTGAAGGTGCAATTCATAAAAAGTTCTTTAAATTATCAACCTGTATTACTTTTGTGCATTGCAATGCAGCAAAAGCTTAACAAACAGGCTTGAAAAAAATTAAACAATTAAACACTGCACTGAAAAATTCTATCATGAAGACTCTAAATTAAACTGAAGGAAAAAAATCATAATATATAACACTCAGTCACCATATCCGGAGTTTCATTATAGAATAATTGGAAATTCACTGAGGATTAGTGAAGGAAAAAATAAATCCATCAATGCGTGGAAAGGATGTTTCATTATATAACACAATGCAAGGAAATTTGCAATCACATATGTATCTAGCTGTGACTATTCAGAAGAATTACCACAATGAGCTACTATATAAACAAGCATAATAACAATTGTAATGTTATGAAGTTAGCATGGGTCCTTATCTTTAACTGCCTCAGATATCTGGTTTATTTTGCTTTCCTTTTCATTTACTGTGGCTCAAGATGCGGATCAAAGTTACCTTCTCTGATACTACTGACCTGCCTCTTATATTCTACTTAAAAACAACCAGTGTCTTTGCATTTTCACTATTTTACCTTTACATTAGCGCACTACAGTGTTTGTGGTGTTCTGAGTGGTGTCACTGTTGTGGCACAAATGGTTTGCTTCTAAATGAGTGATTTCCAGAAGGTGAAAGTTTGGGCCCACAGTCAAACACAGAATTGGGTTTCATTAGTAAACAGCACACTGGTAAGCAAAGCCTGAATTTGATATCCAGCTCACTAACTGAGCAAAATTTGGCTATGTTTGGGCAACAGAAGTGCAGGATCTGAAATTGTTACCAGTCCAACGGATCAAAGTAAGGCAAAAGCTTGCTTTTTACTAACTTAAACGTGTAGAACAGACCTTTTATTCTGACATTCAAAGTTCAAAATTAAGTGTTAAAGTATTTAAGATTTTTAAAACATTATTTTAACAGAACTCTTGAACCAGAATATCAGTGAGAGAGTAATGCCTGTATATACTGTGGTCAGATAGCTTTGGCTTCACCTATTTTAATCCAACAAATTACGATCTCCAGGACCTATGTTTGTTTCCAGTGCTGAGTGCTGAGAGTCAGGACAGAACTACAGAATGGTAAATGCACTTTAGCAACAATAATAAATGCATAGACAGGCTATTTGTGCATCCCTCAGGTGCACTGTGAGACATGGAGTCAAAGAAGAGTACTTTTAAAAGCTTGAAGTGCAAGTAATGGATGCCAAGAAATGTCTTCTTGCTCCCAGGCTAGACAAGGGATAGTTAAATTTCCATTTTTAGAAGTATTGTATAAAACAAATCCAGAGAACAATAAGGTTTCATAGGACTCTTGAAATTGGAAAGAATCACTGTGCTGTAGTCTGACCCTAATCACAAGTCATTAAATTTCCCCCAACTATCCCTTGCTTTGAACTCAATCACTTTGGAATAGAGTCCACCTTTCACACAGACATCTAGACATCTGAGGATATCTAGACATGCAGCATCCCCCATTTGTCTCAGTAATCTGTTACAATGATTAAAATCATTCTATCTGCTAGAAACAAATGCCTAGTTTCTAATCTTAATCTGACTTCAGTTTTCTGCTCTGTTGACTCTGCCTTTTCGCTAGTAGATTAAATAGTTCTTGGGTGGTCAGCTCTTTCTCCTCCTGAAGGTACAAATACACTGTACTTAGGGTTCTTCTTTGTAAGTTCAACATATTGAGTTTTTCAAGTTTCTGACTGATGGAAAAAAGGATACAAAGACAGACAGTAGACTTTAACTCTCTCCATGAGGGAGGAGATACAAAGATGATTTATACTGTTATCATAATTTTTATGTGAAAAGAGGAACATTACATTAGTGTACCTCTATCAATACTGTGACTTTTACCGGTACAGTTGTTTCAGTAAATTGATTTTAAGTGTAAGCAGACCAAAGTAAAGCACTCAAAAGTTAGGAAGTGCAAAACTTACAGTTGACTGTGCAGCATTACTTCTGCTTCTGTCTGCATTCATCCTTGCACTAAATCAAGCACTAGTGCTATGGAAGAACACTCAGTCTGTACAATAAAAGACCATAGCATAAAGCATATTTAGGGAAAGACAATTAGGGCTGTACAGGCAATTGTAAATCTGTGGCTTCCTAGTGTGCAAGAGCAAGCACTTAAAACCTTAATAAAAACTGTTAGGGATTTTATTAATTTTGCATGCAATCTCCTAGGCTGCTGTATAACTAGCACTCAAACCCAGATACTTTTAAATAGAAAGACGTGATTTTCTCTGCAGTGTTTGTACCTCAAACTGTCATTACTGTGGCATGGTTGTAGCTAGCACACAAAGGACGATGGCACAGTCACCGTCAGCGAGGGAAGGGTGTCAGCCCAGAGCTCGTGCAAGAGTGCGGAGGGTGCAAATCATCAGCAGGAAACTGAATCCTCCACAAAAGTCATTTGCACTGTGTTTCTGTGCTGACCAAAGGGAAGGATGTGGTGCCATGTACCCAGCAAAGAGGAGTGAAGAGACTGGACTTGCTTCCTGCAGGGTACCCCAGGCACTTGGGAGTTCCTGTGGTTCAGCCTTAGAGCTTGTCTTTAAGAAGGAAAACTCTGAAATAGCTGATACATAATAGCCATACAGCAAAACCTTCTCCTCATTAGCACCCTACAACTGTATCTCCGTTCACCTTAGTATAAAAGCCAAGTATGTACATAGGAAGTTAGTTCAAAATATCAAACTTGAAAGTCACACTTTGCCACTTTGCTGCAATTTCCAAGTGCAGACAAGCCCTTTGAATGTTCCTGTGTTCTTTCGTGTTATTTTTCCTGATGCCAGAAATTTCTGAAGCAATGTGAACAACAAAGAGAAAGAGAGATGTAACAGCTTATAGCTGAGTGTCTTTTGGGGGAACAAAGAAAAGGCATTTCTCTAACCTTAAGGCTTTCTGCTTGCCAGAATCCAAAGACACATCATGGACATGATAATAATAGTGTCAGCATTTCTCTAAAGAGTTCGGAAGAGCTTTTATAATGGAAATTTTGAAGCAACCTATATATAGAATTCATATGAGCTCCTCCTGTAATAAACTGAAGGAAGAAGTAGTCAAGGAAAGTATGCAATGCATACTTATCACGCTAAAGAAATGAGCAATAGGACAAAATGAAGATAGGGAAATATTACAGTCCTTTTTTCATCTATATGCCACACGTACCAAAAGTTATCATCTTTAAAAAGAAACAGATTTGCTACTCCTTCACCTAAGTAGCATATGAGACAGTAATGATGTAACTCATTGCCTTTGACTTGCACATTTGAGGCTGCGGTGCCATCACTCAGATCAAAGTGAAACAGGTTCATGTAATCCTAGTCCTGGCTTTACTAGTTAGCTCAAATGCAGATCGAGTTAACTCCTCAAAACTGTCAAGTTTGCCCCTTGCTTGAGTCTTACTGAAAACAAGATGTTTGCATTGAAATGAGAAGATGCTTCTTCATTCAAGTTTCTGGCCCATGATGGATGTCACCTCAGTGATTTAAATTTGATAATGTGGTAGGAATAATCTCTGTGCAGATAGCTAACTCTGCAGCAAAGTCATAGTGTTAGGGCTGGCCAAAGTATCAAATTGCTGTGTTTAAGTTTCTCAGATGCATCTGAACTTAAATGACTGTCAGTACGTATACTCTAAACCCACCAGAAGGTGAGGTATTCTACTTGGGCCACCCCACAGCGAAAGAAGGTTAAGCTGAGTTACTTGGGCTTTATAGAATTTATTAGAGGGTAGAAATACAAAACTAGACAGTAGCTCTAGCTTGTAGATGAAGAACAGATCTAGATAGCAGACTATAGTCTCCATATCTACTCTAACTCTCTCTATTGTTTTTTAAAAAAAAGAAAGAAAAGAAAAAAAGGGAGTACCCTAGAAAGTAGAAAGAGGTGAAAGAAATCAAGTTTCAGTTGGTTCCAGCTGACTACTTTTGTTTCAGTATCATAAAAATTATGCCAGCATAGATTCTTTCCCAGTAGCTGAGCAGGTGTAGATCTAGGTCCAAGGTAGATCCTTCTGAAGGCAAGAGAAGCTAATGTATTCCTCTTTATAGCTTGCCTTTGAAGTTTGGCTTTTGGCTTCTGAAAACAATATTCTAATTTACAGCACTGCCTATCTGACACTTCGTATAGATCTTGCCGTAATACTGATGATTTTATCAGCACTGACTATTGCTGCACTGCCTAAGAAATGGATATAAACCTAAACAAACAGGCTTTCTTATCCCCCTAGGTCACCCATGTTTTGATTGTCTCATTTTTCTATGGCGTCTGTTCCCAGCTGATGGCAGAATGCTGCCTCTCTGCTCTGTCCTGCTGCCCTCTGACCACCGGACGCTCACAGCAGAGGTGCCTGAAGGAAGGACTGATGCTCTACAAACGCTGTCACCGTTCCTAACTTCCACTCTGGTGTTACGGGATGGGAGCATCTTCCCCACAGTTACTTTCTGTGGACTTTTTGATGAACTCTACTCCAGTAACAGACTGCTCCACATCACTCTTTATGTAAGAAGCACTTTGGTATCCTGCACAGGGGTGTGCAGTCAGGCACAAAGAGCACATTCTTCTCCATCATGAAATATGTATGCTAACCCCTTGGGTGCCAGCTAAAATGTGTGATGTACATCTCACACAAGTGCGTCAGTATAACTCTACCAATGCATCGGTTTCTTCTCTTCTTGCACCTTTTAAGGGCACAGTACAATAAAGCTTTAAATAAAATTTTACTGCTTTAATTATATGCTGAAAATCTAGGGGGTGTATTGCTTGTTTACAATGAACATATACATTAAGGAATGGGTAGTGCCCCCACTTCTACCCCACAAATAAGTTGTGCACCTGAAATGTAATTCTCTGACTGTAGGATGCCAAGGGCGTCAATATATATGGCTAATTTGTTATTACAGCTCCTTTGTCCCTCCCTCAGAGAACAATCAGTCTTTTGTTCTTCACAGCCAAGATCTTATAAACTACCTCTTTTCCTACTTGTTCTTCAGAGGTGAACTAAAGGAAATGAAAGATCAGGACAGGTTTCTCAACATGCATTTCATCTTCACAAAAATGCTTTACAAAAAATGAGTTTTAAATTCACATTTCCTAAGAATTAAACAAACCCTTTCATATAGTGTTGGTGTGCAGATATATTTATCCATTTAGCTTACCTGTAAAAAAAAAAAGTACAAAAAAATTATACCACGGTAAGTTTTCCAAGTGTTTTTGTGTATTTGTGTCTATACTACAAAGAACTTCCCAGAAGTTAACAAAAAAATGCCACTTCTTAATATCCTTGATATTCATTCTATTCATTACATTTCCATATGTTTTTTATGTTACTGTAACTTCCTCAATGCATTTTCCAAAACTGTTTTCTTTCTAAACTGTTCTACCTTACAGAACTATCACAAAAACAACTCACGATGGAAAACTTTTCAACATGAACTCAAGTGGAAAACATTGTTTACAAAGAGTGATTATATGAGCTCAGATAGGCAAGTTGAACATAACATGATAACAGATGCATGTGTAACTGCTTGAATCTTAGGTGAGGCAGACCAAAGGCTCACCAGATAAGATTATACTGAATACAATTCTGAGGTTGGTTGTAAGCCCTGTATGGCAAAGAACATGTTCTCAGAAATAACAATTAGAGAGCACTTACAGATTATAAAAGAACTGATAAAGGGAATGAGAGAAGTTACTCAGTGTACCATACCTCAGAAAAAGAAGAATTGAAAATCCTAGAAAACTTTGATAACTGAGAAATCCCTGAGCCTTGGGAAACTGCCGATGGGCCTTGTAGGACAAACCAAAGTAATGTCTCTATTTCAAGAGAAAGAGACTGACTGATGAACATTCACTTTGTGTAGGAGTCTGTGATATTTATACACTCATATACACCCTTTATATATAGTTTATATACTTGGTGATTCCCAGATCGCTAATTATAAATGAGGGCAACTCATTACTGCCTTAGTCATGACCTCCCACCTGAGAAGCCGATAACATGGAGTGGCCAGGGGTCAACAGTTTCAACACTGCAGAGCCAAACAAGGTCTGACGAGACCTCTAGCCCAAGGATGCTAAAGCAGGATTTGCGATAGACATCAGAACCCTGGCAGTGACTGCAGACAAGGAACAGCAGCCAACTCCCTTTGCAGTCTTTTTCAAGAGGGCAGGTGTCTTGTCTTTGTGTGTCAAGGAGAGGAGACTGACTTTATGCTTTTGCCTCTTCTTTCCCTCCGTTCTGCCAAGATACCATTTGAATATGCCACTTGGCTGAGCTCATAGTTTTCTAAGCAGGGAAGTGCAGTGAGAGCCCGGACTGCCTGATATAACTCTCCTTGCCTTCCAGGCTCAGGCTGAAGACTCAGTGTTAGACGAGACCTGAGAAAGCTGAGCCTCTTCGTTCCTGCTGCTGCTGCTGCTGCTGCAGACTTGGCAGGAGGGTTGCAGTAGTGAGAGCAAGGCTTAAGGAAATTTGCCAACCAGAAGAAAAGCTGTCAGCAGCCAATTAGCCTCAAGTATTAAATGACATTTTTGCTTCTTTCTCCAATTTAAAAAGTTAATTGAGATTAATTAGCTATCGCTTGCTGTGAAAATAGAAACATTTATTGAGTGGGAACACATGGGTCTGTCCTGTGCCCAGTACCGCCCGCTCACTAACACACATGATGACATACCGAGTGTCTTCTAAGAGAGGAGCGTTAGCACACTGGAGAACAGGATTAGTGTTCAAAATTATCCCAACAACTATCAGCCTGAGTAAAACAAGATGCAATTCAACAAAAGCAAGTACAAAGTCCTACATTCAGATAGGAAATGGTAGCTCCCTAAACAGAGCACAGGGAATATGTGGCTACAGGGCAATAAAGGAGGTGGAGTACTAGAAGGAATCGCAAGCTGAGCAAGGTAAAAAATGCACAACAATTTTCTGCAAGAAAAGCAAATATCAACCCAGAATGGATAAAGAGGAACAGAGTTCATGAAATGCATTAAGTAAACCCTCCTCTGTATGGAGAATATCTGATGGGAACAGGGTACCCAGTTTTGGGTGCTGCACATCAGCAAAGGTATGAGAATTTCAATGGGAGAACAACAGCAAAGACAGGAAATCTAGGAAACCATTTATATGAATTAAAAAGAGGGAAGTGTTGGCTGAGAAAAGATATATCTGTCCTGAAATAGCGAAAGGGCTGCTGAAAAAGAGCCGGAAATTTGTCTTCTATATCCACATAATGGGTTTGAAATGCAGCGAGGGAGATCAAGATTAGACTTGAGGAAAATATGCGTCTAATAATCACCAGGAAAAAAAATCACCTAGGGAGGGTGAAGCAGACACTTTGGAGGTTTGTCTAACTTACTCCTAGAAACATCTGTCAGGAAGTAGGCTGTAGATATAGATGACCTTGCCTTGCAACATGAGAATAGATTAAATGAATTCTTAAAGTGTATTTCAGCCTTATTTCTATGCTTATTTACACAAAAAGCTAGACTGTAACAGTCCTTCATTGCTTTTATGCTTTTCCAATAAGAAAGGCAAGCTTTTTATATCACTGTTTATTACTCTGAGAATGCAGGTGGTGTTGGCTAGACAGCTAAAATAAAAACCCAGCAGCCACTGATGCAGATTCACAGTTTTGGGGTCCAAGAGCGTATCAGTGTATGCAGAATAAGGACTATAGTTAAAAGACATGTAGGAAGTGGTTCTAGCAATTAACTTGGCCATATCCAAAATGAAATTGGTCTGTACCAAAATGAAATCAATGCCAAACCCTAGCCAGCAATCTAGCTAACATTATTTGAACTGACTTACTATTATGTGATTACAATAATGTGATTACTATTATGTGATACATGCTGTCCTATAAACAAGATGAATCCACAATGCCCTTTTCTTAACTTTACCGAAGTTACTTATGCAGGAATTTTGCTGACTACATTTTAAATTTGGCTCTGTCAGTGGCTGTACGTGGTCTTGGGGTTTGCATTGTTGTACAATATTTCACTTGCACAGCAGCTGTACTGTCTGTTCAAGTTCACAGAGTATCAAATCCTGATTGCTTTTCTTGCTGTGTTAGGGAATACTACACACAGCTCTTCTCTCCTATCTTTAGCTTTAGCCTTTTGAATCATAACTGTTATAAATAACTTACTTATAATGTAACTTATTTATAAAATACTCTCAGATATCTATTAATGGTGTTAAGGAAGTGCAAAGCACCATTTTTCACTTTGAAAGTGATTACATAGTTCCATAAACTGGTTCAGGTTTTTTTCTTTTAATAGGGGCTACAATAGGCACTGCTTTCCTAAAAAAAAAAAAAAAAAAAATTCTGTAGAAAATAGCACCTAATTCATAATGACTCAATAGAAAATTAAGAGGATTATGAGATTTAATTTTAAAAGTACTGCACAGCACTTGATAACATGGCTTTCTTGAGAATTGAAACAAGCAGGTGTGGGAAATTCTAATTGAATTAAGTTACATGTGTTAAAATGTATAATTAAAAGTGGGGTTTGACTTTATATATATGATTGATTCCTGCCAACTTAAAGGGAAGAAGACAGCATCATTTACTGAGAAGAGCAGCACAGTTCATCCGATCATGCCTCTTCAGTTATAATTGGAAATTCGTTTTATTCTGTTTAGTAAAAAAATAATAGAACTTTTTTTTGGCTTTAGAGTCTGGCCTCTATGATAGAAGGTGGTAAGAATTAAGCAGGTTTCCTCTTCCTCTTTCCTGTGTGGTAAACAGGTCCCAATACCCTTCTGGGCAGAACAACAGTACAGGATTATTCTCCTTTGATTGAACCTGATGTTGCTTACCCAGAAGCTGTAAAGAGGAGGAGAGAAAGCAGATGTCACTTAGGTAACCAGCAAGATACTTTGTGATCCTGGAGCCTGCTAGTATGCGTTTCATTTCTACTTTTATATCCATTTAGAGAACTTTGACTTTTACCCTGAATTAATACCTGAAATTAAAGCATGAAGTTTCTCCGTGTTGAATTATTAAGGCAGAAACACAGTTTCTCTATTTCATTGTTAGGCATTTCTGTGATTCAGAATTAGCAACATATCCTCTAGTGAAACTACAGCTTTGAAGGAGGTGTGTGTCTTCATCTAAAGACCACCCTTTCAGCTGGCATGTTGACTTGAGCAGAACAGAAACTGAGTGTGAGTGAAGAGCAGCAGTGAAGGACCCACGAGAAACTCAAAGGGCGTAAAGCAGGTTCGGCAGGTCTTGGACTCTCTTGAAAGAGCTTTCGAAATCTCTGGAAAATAAGCAGGAGCAGACTCTTTTCTGAGGTTAAGTGCTGCAGTTAGAGGAAACTGTCTACAGCAGTTTCCTAAGACGAGCAGAAGAGCAGGTCTGTGGAAACGCTTCTGACCCTTCCCCGGGCAGCGGAACCTCAGGCCGGGCAATCTGCGCTCTGCTGCCCACCAGACTGGACAGAGGCTGCCACAGGGAAAGAGCCACTCCGACAAGCCCTAGCCATGAAAACCAAGTTCTTGCAGTTGTGAAAGCACCCAGCATATTCACAGAAGTTTCCATGGCTGAACAGAGGCTTTTGACTTGCCCAGAGTGGCTGTTTCCAGGAGGGCCGGGAATTGTTCTGAGCTGGGTACCCAGGGTCCCTGGTTTCTCTCCAGTTTAAATACCCAATTTACAGGCTCTTCTTCCTTCACAAGACCTCTTCCTGACACTACATGGAAGAAGTAGGACATCTCTTGTTTATCATTCTTTAGGTAACGTGTAGCCAAGAAAATGCTCAAAAACTCTCAACCTTTACATTAGCTGGGGGTCTGCTGGTAACATCTGGAAAAGTATGTATGGTTTCAAGAATGTAATCTAGCAGAAAAGGAAAACCGTCATCTTAAGAGAAAGCAATGTGCTCAGTTTCTTAATGTTGCTCTGTTTCCAGAGCCATAGTCCGAACTGTACCTAGAAAGTGGTAGAAGGGTGTTTTTACCTGTCTCATATACCGCTTCAGATACTGAGGTAAAGTGGTCTTCTACTGTGTATTGTGCGAGTCGGAGCGTGTCCAAACCTCGAACTGAATCATTTCCTCTAGTCCAGTAAAACATGACATCATTGACATTATAACCCCCTGTAGTGATACACAAGCCAACAAAAGTGTTTATTTTACACAATAATTAATTTGTGTTGAGCACGCTTATGGTTCAGCTGTTTCTTATTTGTCTGTCAGAAAGTACAAGGAGACATAAACAATGATGGGTTTTGGCAGAAGGTAATGCCTGTTTGCAACAGAATTCCCAATAACATGCAAAGTCTTATCATTTAAAAGCTGACTTTTTTGGAGGGGTCTTTTTTATATCTTCTATTCTAGTATAGACAACATAAACTAATAAAAGAGATTAGTACCACATGGTATTGTAAAGCTTAATAGCTTTTAGCTTTAAAGCAACACAGTTTTGGTGGATTACAGCACTGCCAGTATTTGGGCTAAAGGTTGCATGCCCTTTGTTGCATCCCAGGCTGCTGTTTCTCGATGCAGTGCATTTGGTCCTCGTTCCCATAGAAATGAAGGGGTGAGGAGAGCAGCAGGGCCGCTGCGTGCTGGTGCTGTGCTCTGAGCTGGGCTTGGGTCATAGCTTGGGATGACATTTTGGCTTAGGAGCTTGGATGCTTCCCAAGGACACCAGCTTGGATGCTGATGTTTCTGCAGGCTCAACAGCGTGGCACGCTTCAGGGGCCCCAGGAGATTTCCTCTTAACCTTCAAGTAGTAATTAGGAGCTGAGACGGGACATGAATCATCTATCAGAAGGCAACTGTATTTTGCACACACTTGTCAATATGCGACACAATCATAGCTAAAATACCTCTGTAGCTTTTTCCCATTATATTAAAAGGCAGGCAATTTTCAGGCTAGTGTATATGATTAATTCAGGACTATGTTAATGTAATTTACATGTTAACAGGGAGCATTTGAACATCTTTTCCTTTAGCTTATTTAGATCAATCATTCTGGTATTTGACAGACTTATATTGTGCAAGTTAATAGCTAAGCTTAGGGGACAGAAACATGAGCAGATGATTATTTTTAGACTCCAGTCAATTGTAAGTAAATTACAGTGTGAGACAATAAGGCAATACATTGCACAAGGGTATATGTTGCAAAAAGAACAAAGCTCTAGAATCACAGAAAAAGACATGCATTAAAATAAAAAAGACCATTTTAATGTTTTTAAGTTAACAGCTTTGGTTCTTGCAGTAACAAAAAAAGAACTTATTTCCTACAGCCATTTAATGTAGGAAAAACAAGAGCTCAGAAATTTCATTTCAAGGAAACACTGTGCTGGTTACCAACTAAAATGATAATTTCACCTGAAATGTAAATCTTGTTTTCATGATCATTGGCAGTTTTCTGAAAAGGTATCATGACCGGGAATCTCTGCTCACATTATCACATTTATAACAATTAAAGCCAAAACACTGCTGGGTCAAAAGACTAAACCAAAAGCATGGGTGTCCAAGTTCTCAATTCCCTAAAACCACATCCTGGGAAATTTCCCAGATTTGGGAGATGAGGAAAAAAAAAAAGTAACATTTCCTATAAACAAATGATTGCATTGTTCTCAGTCAAAACAAAGAGGTTCACAGAAGCAGTTTTAACACATGACTCCAGGCATGGATTCATTTTACTTTCCTTCAATATAAATGAACTGCAGATATTTAAAGTCCAAAGAACTAGGGAGTACCACAGTAAATTCTTATTTATTTTTTTACAAGATATTGAGTCTTCCAAGTTCTGTGAGGTGGGAGAAATTCTTGATGCCCATATGGGTGATAACAAGCATATCTCCACATGGAGGTAGGTTTTGGTGATCCTTCCTATGAAAATTCTTTGAAAATACTAATTCCAAAACTTTATTTGTGAAGAATTTTCATGAGAGAGTCTTCCCAATAGTCAGTGAAGTTAAATAGCACAGTGGTCCCTCTGTGCAGACTTACTCTTTATTCAGGGGATTAGTATTTTACTAATTATGCAATGTTTAAAAAGTTTAGAAAGGCAAAATCCTTAAGACATATTATTTGGATTTTACAAGTAATCTCCATTCTCTTTACATGACACTGAGTTTTCATTCTATCTACTTCCACAAGCCCAAAATGTCTCACTCCTGTACTTCACTGATACAGTGCAAGCAGCTAATGTCAACAGGGTTAACGACAGGAATAGTAAATTTGGGATTAAACATTCATAACACCTAATACAAATGAGCTGCTTTACCTTTCTGTTGCTAATTTTAATTTCCTCTGATTGTCAAGCACAAGTTAAGTGCCTTCACATGGCTCTTCACTGAATAAATGCTAAAGGACAAGTTCAAAAAGGAAATAAAATTTCAGAGATGGGCCCAAAACATGAATATGTATTTGGACTGGAGGCCCGGGGGTGCGGGCAGGGGCATGGAGGAAGAGGAGAAAAGCCCTCAGCCCAGTACAACTGAATGGTAGTGTCCCCTACCACACGGCAGAGAGCATGACCCCCCCGGCAGCACCTACCGACACAGGAGCCCTCCAAGTCCCCAGATGTCACATCTGCCAAACCAACAGACTCAGAGTGGCAACTCTCTGTCTCCAAACATATGCCTGTACTACCTTCTAAAGTGTTGCAACGACAGGGGAGGAAAAAAGTAACAGACATTTTGTCTGAAATATATTTTGCTGTGTAGAAAGAAGAAGTCAATTAGCGTTATTAACTAGTGACAGCAGAACAGCATGTTGTAAAAGCCACTAGGTATGCTTTACTGTGTAAAGCCATTACTTGGTAGTATCTTGTCAGGTTTGTCTTTACATTAGTGATCACATGATATAAGGCCTAACACTTTGTTTCAGCTCCAATATTTGCTATATACTTTACATTTTATTTATAAATGTCAGTATTTGTGTTGATGTGTATGCATGGTTGCATTCACAATTCTTAATTCCAGGTAATGGTATTTGCAAGCAGTACTCTAGGATGATGTCATTATTCATCTATGTATTGAAATAGCTTATTTCACGAGGGAACAAACACCACTTCCAGCACACCCAAAAGAAAGTATTACAGCACACTGAAGAAAAAGGGCCACAGCTAAAGGCACAGTCTTTCCTTTTACATTTATTGTTTCTAGCTGTTTGCCTTAAAACTAAACACCAGTGTCATGGGAGCATTTGTGAGGACATTACTATGTTTTCCCCTTGGACAGAAGACACTTGTGCGCTGTTGAAAAAGCAGATGGAATCATTCTGAAAAATGCTTATTTTTAATTATATAGGGAATTTTCCTTTTTTTAATGCTGTCAAGTAGATTTAAGTTCCTGTGGGACATATATTTCATTCTGGAACTAGAGAAAATATTAAATGACTCATTTACATGACTCATTAGGCAATGCTGCTGATGTAAATCCATATGCACTGAGTTACCAATATGCTTTTTCAAAGGAAAATAAATTAAGAGATAAATCCAAATGCTAATTCAAATCACTATTTGTTAAACAGTTCTTATAAAACTGCTGATTCTAGAGGGACTCCTGTGTGAGGAAGGTTTTGGGGTTGATCCCCTTTGTGGTTCTGTCTAAAATGGAACTTTGCAGCAATATTCTAATTTGTCATTACCAACAGGAGATAAAGCACACACACATCTGAAAGAGTAAAGAATAAAATTTGATGAGTACTGAAAAACCTTCCAAAAGATTTTGGATAGGTCTTGACGTATATTTGAACATGTATTTTCATCCTCCAGGACTAGCACCCTTTTACATTATCCCACACAAAAATATTTTGCTAGAGTCTTATCATATGAATAATAGCAAAGAAGTTAAACTATAAACATGCACATTCTGGTATTGGCAAAGCACCCATGCCTACAAAGTAGTAGAGAGCATATTTTAATGAAAATTATGAGGACATCGACTGACAAAATGAGAACCTATAAATGTACATTTAGTCTTGGTCCATCAACGGATGGCATGTTTTCCGAGGGCTGTGGCATAGAGACAATTAAGTCATAGAAGGATCTGTATATATCCATCTCAGAACAGAACTGTCTAAACAGTTACCTTGTTTTCAGTATGAAGACAGTAAATTAATTACATATGAACTCTATGCCGTACAAATAAGCCTTATTCTAATTTCTTTCTTTCCTAAAAGAATTGTGCCTCAGGGTGGAGAGAATACTTGCTATCTGAAAGAGGAAGAAAAAAAGAAAATGTGCCCAGCTGTGCTGGAAAATATCTGCTCACAGAACTCCCCCTGAAGACCAACAGAATAACTGCAGGATGTGCTGCAAAACCAGGCCTATGATAATCTGAGATTTTGTTTAATCATTAATAGCATGGCAGCATTTCAGTACTGCCATGCTTTTTTCAGTGATGCCTCATGCATTTATCTTTGTATACAGATACTATTGTAATTCATCAAGGACTGGTCACGTACCGCCCCTTGGCTGCTCTAAAATTCCAGCCTCTTTGATAATAATATCTAGCAGCCCTTAAAGAAGATCAGAAATATTTTTCTAATTGTATAAAAATAATAATGATTAAGTGTCTTACAGCTTTCCAGTTGCAAAGTACACATCTGCTTATCCATTGGATATTTAGTCAGATCCATGCTGCATGCAACAGTTGTGGTGATCCTTAAAAAAAAAAGTATTACTCATTATTAAGGGGATAAAATTGTCATCAGTAAAAATAATAATAAGCCATGTATCCTTCTTGAACTAATATTTGCAGGCAAATATCTATTGCAAGGAAAAAAATCTAGTATTTGCTGTTATTTAATGTGGAAGAGCAATAGCATCCCAAACCACTCCAGAATAGCTGAGTTCAGTTCCAGCCTAAAAAGGCCACCCCCTGCTCCCTTTTCACTTAGAGTGCATTTTTCCTTTGTTGATATTACGCAATACATTTTACAATTTTGTCATATCTATCAAAATCTATTATAAAGGATAATCTTCAATAAATAATGCAAACCAATCATCACAGCTTGCTTTCCTCTGTAATGACTTCATTGCAAAACAACTGGAATGGCAAAATGCAATCCCTGTATTTGGTCTACATGAAAGCAAAAGGGTCTACTCAGGGAAGAAAGTGAGACCTATTATTAAATTTAAGAATTTAATCATGTTGGTCAATCATACTAGAATCATAGAATCATTTAGGTTGGAAAAGACCTTTAAGATTGAGTCCGACTGCCAACCATGCCCACTAAACCATGTCCCGAAGTGCCTTGTCTATGTGCTTTTTTGAATACCTCCAGGGACGGTGACTCAACCACTTCCCCGGGCAGCCTGTTCCAATGCCTGACATGGTTACATATTCATAACACTACAAGACCATGCGTTTTCTGCTTTTACAAATAGAAGTTTCTTAAGCACAAAATCATGCTAACCTGGAAGGTTTAAAATGCAGGTAGAAGCCAAATAGGCTGGTATGTGTTATATACATACCGTAGAGCATACAAGACTGTTCCATTAGGATATATTCTTATAAGACGATTCTCAACAGTGATATCATGAAGAAAAGACTTTTTTGAATCAACTATGAAGGTATCCGGTACCCAAAGCATTTCCACAAGCCGACCATCCAAGCTTAAACTCTTATTACCATCGAAACAGAGTCTCTCATCAGTCCATCGCTGCCTTAGAAATATGGTAGCTGTGTAGTCCTGAAAGAGAAAAAACAAAATTATCATACAGAGCAAGCCTATATTATATTCTGTTTTACAAAAGTATACGGAAACAGCTGTTGGGCACAAATAACCTGTGACTCTCCACGCCCCGTTCTTAAATGCTGGCACTCCAATAGCAGTTGTGCTGGCTCTTGTACTGCTAAATTTTCCAGTGCTTGATGTGAGCTTGACATCATTAAGAAATATTATCTTGAGCAGATTTTGTTCTTACAGTCATTGGAATTTTACAGTACAAGCTGATGGCCTAAGTCTGGGGCTATAAATCAGTTGAAGTCATCAGAGTTTTGTAAGCAGATAATCTGGCTCTGTAAATCTTTAAATTTTAGCATGATCTATATAAGTGGTTGCAAACATCACTTTGTTCACATAAACTACTAAATAATGCATTTTTTTAAGAAAATCTTGGAAAAAGGTGTATAAATTCAGATAGACAAAAGAACAGAAGTTAGTGAAATAGGAAGGAATCATCTTTTAGCACAATTTATCCTTTCAGCATCACAAGGGAAACAGTGGTGCCAAATTTATCAAGACCTTGAATATAGCTCTCAGCCCAATTCACCTTCAATTCAGATATGCCTTGTACTCTTACATTAAAATCACGCTATTTCTTACCACCTTTTTAATCAGCTTTTTGGTTTATAGTGTGTTTTTATCGGTATGATAAGTTCATCTTAAGTTCTGACCTTACTTTCCCCTTTCTACATACTAGTACTTACTAAGTACAGAGGGATTCTAATATTCAACTTCTGTGGAAGCCTGAGTAGTGAAACGGTGAGGTACTTTTATAAACATAACACCTTTTTTTTTTTTTAGATACTTATTTATATGTGTACACATTTTTATATATATACACGCACACAAATATTTTCTAATATTGAACATCTGATTAATGAATTTTTCCTTTTATTTCTATGTACCAACAGAAGATCTTTAATTAGAAAAGTATACTCCACTTCATAGTTTGTTCAAAAATAAAATGGCACAAATGTAATGAAACACAGCTGGGATAAATTAATGTGTGACAGTAACAGCAAAAGAGAAAAATAACATGAGTTCAGCTGTGTCTAATCACAAAGAAAGGGAGTGGCTTCCAAGTCACATGAATACATCTTTAATTTTCTGAAATGCATAAAGATTTAGGCATTTCATCTGGAAAATAAATACCAGTCTACATGCCCTTCGTCAATATCAATAGTCAGTAGCAAATTTCTGTTTGCATCTGTGAGAGGTGTGATTTGCAGCCGCACTTCTAGTAAAAAATAAAATTCCATCTCCTAACACACATTGACTGCACAAGGAGAAAAGCCTCAAAGTCACACTGCCAGCAGCTGTAAACACAAGACATTAGCTCATCAACAAGCAAAAGAAAGAGACTGCAAAAGCTACAATACCATATTTATTTCTGATATTGTATCAATGCTTGCAATATCCAGACTCATTCCAACTGACACAGGACCATCTGCAAAAAAGAGAAAGTCACAATCTAGCACAAAGTTCTTTAATACTCAGTGTTCAGCAGAACAGGCTACAAAATCTTCAACAATAGGAACTATTTTTTTCTAAACGTTTAGTAGCTTTTTCAAAAGGAAATATTCCTCAAACTTAGATCATGAAAGAATTTTAACAATTTCATAACCAAAAGATAATGCTTCTAGACTAACAGTATCTTAGTTTTAACAAACATGCTTTATTTCCTAAATATTTCCTCGTTTATATGAATTTTCTTTTTCTCACTCCCCGCCCCCCCAAAAAAAAAGTGCTGGGAAAAATGTTGCACAACAAGGTGCGGAAGGTACAATCCCCATGGCACATCACACCCTCCTGCTCCGAGGTGCAGAGCGGTGGAAAGAATCTTCCAGTTGCAACATCTGGTCCATCAGATGTTAGTGAACTAAGGAGTTGCACCTGGCAACGTCACATGGTTAATATCCAGATGGGACAGCTGAGTGACTTCATTTACTGCCCATTTAAGAATATATTGTCTGTATTGTGTCGCTGCATTTTACTGTCTTGCTTTTGACCATTAGCAGTTCACTTGATTTAAATACTTGCATTTGTAAAGTAAAACTCATCATCTTGTTCTTCTTTTAATATTTAATATCAGGTGAAGGTTTATTCAGTGTGATTAAATACCTTACCTAAGTAGTTGTTATTGTAATGTTAGTATGCTCAGACTCTTGTTTCCTTGTGAATGTGCATTTCACAGCGTCAGAAGGAAGATCACCAGCTGTGCATTTTAAAATGCAGAATTTGTGCAGAGCTTTCATGGAAACATGACATTATTCCTGGTTGAATATGTGCAGAATAATTAACAGAGTACATGTACAAGGAAATACATATTAAATAAGCGCATCTTTTCAAGCAATTGAGAAGCAGAGAATGCAGTACTGAGAAATCCAGAAACACTTTAGATAAGATCTATGTAGCTGATGGTGCCAGTATATCGCAGGCACACCGCTGAAACCCCCTCTTGGCTCCCTGTAATGTATTATGTACATAGCTCTTATATGCCCCCAAATGGCATCTAGAGGAAGAAGGGGTCCTACTCTACCCTACTGAGTAACACTAGGAAAAAAAAATGCATCATTCCAAGCACTATAAGTGTATTAGTACTTTTATTTTTTCCCAAAATAATTTCCATTTGTAATGCAGGTGTTAAAGTTGTTAAACATCTGGCACTCCAGAAAGAATTTACAAATGCTTTGTTCTGGACTCAGTTGAAAGTTCAAATATAAAGCTCCAGCCAGACTGTAGCCTTGCAGCATCCCCTGATGGTAATCTAAGTGTTTATTATATACTATAAATCATACATAGGGATTAGAAGAAATTGTTCATCTATCGGAAGAAAGCTTTGGAGGTTGAATTCGGAACAAAATTATTTGACTGAAAAGTTCTCAGACCATTGACAGCTTGTTCTTCTGTTTCGTCCCATTCTTTTCACGTTTTGATACTCCAAGAATACATTTATGTTTTGTCCCTCCAGGGTTAAAAACTTGACCCTCTAGGAAACTCAGCCCAACTTTCTAGGATGCAACAGCAGAGTCAATTGATACTTATGCTTACCATTGTACTACATCATTACTATAGGTACACTATTGCCAGCCTCAAAAGATGTCGGACCCTCAAAACCCATTAAATTTAAAAATGGGTGCTTCATAATCCATTTCCTAATTTTTTTAAAGTCTTCCTACAGATTCCCATGTATGACTGTAACAGAACATATTACTGCCAACTGTCACACAAGAATTTGGGGGGAACTTCATCATGGAAGGCATATGCTTAATGGATCACCCTAAGGAGATGACAATGCAGTGTTCAGCTGGCTATGTGGGAATTGTCGCTGGGAATAATCAGACTCTTTCCTATTATATTTTATTGGTAAGAACAATACTTGATCCTTGAAGTAAAGGGGATACCGATTAGGGGAAAGGTTCTTTAGCAGCATTTCAGTATCATCAGTGCTACCGTTGCACACCTGAGAGGAAAAGCTGACTTTCTAGAAAGACTACTGAAATTAAATTAGGTTTAATTTTTCTGGAATCACAGAAACAGGACTTTATACATCTCTTCCTTCCTTCTTTCCTGTTGCTGTAATTTTCAAACTATTATTGAGTAACACAGCAGAACTGTAGTGTTGGGTGGCTCCCAACCACCTGACAACATCTAGCTTAAGAGGTACTTCAAGCTCAAACGGGTTGTCCTAGCACAGACCTGCCATGTGGTTCAAGTGCTAAGGAGTGGTAGTGTAGTCAGGACAAAACCATCCTGCTCCGCTAGCCCTGACAGTCTCCACAACCCAAGTGCTTGTGCTGTGCAGCCAGCCTGTCAAGCCAGACACTCATGAAAACTCAGCAGAAAATTACATCCTCTCAGATACAGCAACATGCCAGCAAAGAGTTGGGGGGGGGGGAATAAAATATGGAAGGGGTCTTTATTAACACAATACAAGCTGCTGAGAATAGCTTTGCCTTAACAATTAATTAAATCAGAACAATATTAATAGTTAAATGCTAATTTCTTTTTTGTGTATGAGGCTAAATACAATTTATGGTGCCTTACTAAGTAAGCAAAGTATTAATAGCAGAATGAGTCTTCCCGTAATTATCCACCAGGGTTCCCCCTGAACTTCCTCTGAAAGGGCTCCTGTTGACACTGCCAAAACCAGATGAGGCAGGCAGTCAGTTCTTACATTTCCTTATGTTTGGCAGGAATTGCCTGTATAGTGACAACTTCAGGAGGAATCTACCGGTCTTCAGAAGAAAACTAAAGTCACTCTGTCCTGCATCAATGAAGGGAATCTTCAAACAATAGCAAAGAAATGCCAAAGGGTGTGCCTTATTACAGCAATGAGGGCACAATCTAACATACATTTTAACTTCTACTTAAATTTATGTACAAAGACTGTTACTTTATGTACTTTACAGATATTCACAGTAATCCCACATGGGAAAGCAGCCAGAAGAGTGGCAGATCGCATACCTACAAATTAAGTTTGGATCACTGCAACGATCACAGTCTGTTAAACTTTGTACCAACAAAGTAAGCCACCAGTGTGTCACATATGTATTTGTGACTCTGAAGACCTACTAAAGTCAGTCGGCACTATCAGGAATTGCCAGTGCTGAGCTGTTAGTACTAGCTTTTTTCATTTAGTTTAAGAAAACTTAAAGCAATTCTGACATTCAGAAATATCTCAAAAGTATGGCTTTTTGAAAGAGCACCTCATCCTTGCAACAATACTGGATAAAATACTATGCAACTCTAACAGAATTGGAAGTAAAAGTATCACTAGAACAATTTATTATGGTTTTATGAAAAACTGTTTTTGTCTGCCTGATGGCCAACTTTGCTTTATTTTAGAGTATTATGGGGCTTTTAGATAAAAAGTGATACATTACACTCGGATTTTTTTGGTGCATTTAACTTCCCACCACAAGACATCTTTCTTAATAAATACATGTTACCTGAGGAGGCTGGACTGATTAAGATAGGCCTTCTGACAGATCTCAACTGTAATCTTAGATACAAAGACATCAGAAGACTGACCCATTTCTAGCAGGAATCAGCTTCAATCCTGTTTGTTTGCATCAATGCTCTTTACAGTGATGTAGCTTCACTAGTACAGTTTGTGGACAAGACAAAAATTGGTGGGGACCGTAATAACAGCTTATTACTTCATTTGTCAGAAAAAACATATTTTAAAACAGGCAAATGCAAGCAATTCATGTGAGGACAAATAATGCAGGCAGTATATACAGGATGGGAAACTATCTTGGCAAGCAGTGCCTTTGAGAAGGATTTAGAGGTTGTCACAGATAATCATTTCAACATGATCTTTCCATATGCTTTGGCAGAAACACTATTGCAACGGGGAGAAACACACAGAATTAAGTTATCTTGCAATCTAGACTGCATTGGCAAGACTGTTATGAGATTACTGTGACAAGATTTGTTTTCCACATTTGGAAAAAAAATATGTGCAAACAGCAGACAGAGTTCAATTGAGAGAGAGAAATATTCCAAACAGACAAAAAAAAACTCTGGAAGCTTTATCAAAGCTTGTCATGTGAAAATTAAGGAACAGCATTTGCTCACCTCCTCAAAGAAAAGGCAGAAAGGTGACTTGCCCAATGTCAGTAAGTGCATGGAAAAATGTATCTAGTAGCAAGTTGTACACATTCTCTGACAAAACAAAGCAAGATCCCAGTTTACGGAAGTTAGAGACAACATGAAACCTCAAATTTTTATTTTTATTTTTTTTTCTAACTGAACTTAATCACTGTTCCTCACTCAGGGTGTCTAGAACTCAGCATTTAGGGGTGGGGGGCGAGTGGTGGGGAGAAACACAAAACTGTCCTGCATGCAGGAAGCTGCATTTGGTGGCAATGGTAGTCTCACGGTGTCTCTTATTTCCACAGGAAAGGAAGGAAAAAATCTATATTACTATCTGTATGCTGAAGTTTACAGTTTTGCACCAAGTCATTGATTTATTCAATCACAATTTTAAGGATTCAGTAGGGATTCAAAAGATATGTTTTTCCAATATACAACTGGCCATACATATTCTGGGCTTTTCGCCTTTCTCAGAAGGATTAGATATTGACTAATTGGTATATAAAATAGTCTTTAGATGATGATCATTTGGCATTTCCTTCTCGTGTACCCTGTGAACTTGTCTCACTAAATCAAAGTCTCTTAGACATGGCTAACATTCTGATATCTCCTGGTCTCTTTTAGGGGTAAACTGTAAACTTCTGAGGACTAAAATGCCTTGATCTAATTAAACTCATAGAACTTAATATAAACAACATTTGGGGGAAAAAAAATTTATGTCCACAGAAGGTTGGACGCAATTTAATTTGCTTTCTTGATTTTAAACCTTAAGGCCATGAAATGTTTTACTCATTAGAAAGCTAAGGAAAATAATCTTTTAGACATGGTTTAGAATAACTGATTTAAGCATGACACTTCTCTATACTACTTGAAAGCAGCTTCCATATTCAAATGTACTTAGCTATGACCTTTTCCTAGTCTCTCTCTTTTTAATTAGAACACTTAAATTATCACATTCAATCACAGAACAAAATCTATTTGTATAAAATTATTTACAAGATTTTATGCATCCCTTAACAGCTCTATGAACCTGATCCAATGTTCACTGAAGTCAGCAGGAATTGCTATTAATTCAGAGAGATTTGGCACAGCACCTAAAGTTATAAAATTGGTCCACACAGTTTCAGCAGAAAACCTGGTGTTGAAATCAGCTTGTACTGCTGAGATAAAGTGCCAGGGTTATGTAGCACATTTAAGGGAAATAACTGTGCATTTTTAAATCTCTTATGTCAGCTTTTCTGTGGAAGGCTTTCGCATTATCTGAAAGTCTAAGAGGCATATTATTACATTAAGGGGTACTATCTACTAACACTAGTGTAGGAGTATTTCATATTCCAGTCCAAAGAATGGCTAAAACCATTCTATATTAGGTAATTTTTTAGTTCGCTAATGGAACTTCCTGGGTCTATCTGTTCAGTTTACTAAGACTTGCTTGATGAACCAGCTCCAAGAGGGACATTAAAATGCTATAGTTAAGGAAAGAGAACATTCTTAATAGTAACATTTAGGTGAGGGCAGAGCCAAGTAACCAGTCCAGGTGGGATTCCTCTGTACTAAACACTGTGTAAAAGTACCCCCATAATTTGATAACTGGTACATGCCACCCACCATAGACAAACATAAAACATTCAGTCAATTTTACTTGTCTGCAAACCTTTGCCATATTAAGACTGTCTTCAATTAATCTAACTAGTGATTGGAATGACAGTCTGTATTGGTCACAAGTGGCAGTGTTTGGGTAGCAAGGGTCTGGAGGGGTGACCTGTGGGGGAGGACTTGACTAAAGTAAGGTGAGATTAATCCAGGCTTAAAATCTAGAAATCTATTCGTTCCAATCCATACAAGGAGAGGAGAAGAAAGTTTTTATGTTGTTATGCACAGCCATTGGATTCAAATGAAAAATACTTTCATAATCCCCTCATTAATAACACTAGCTGAGTTGTATCCACTTAAGTAATTTCCAGTCATCTACCAGTCCCAGTACAAGAACCAAAAACAAATAGATAAATTGAGGGCTTATTAAACTAAGAACTTAGGAGCTGCCATAAAATTTCCTTGACTAGTAAATATTTCTGCTTCTCCTGGCTTTAGGAAAAAGGAACCTTAATTTTATGAACATTTGTTTATATCTAATGCTTTCTTTTGGGGACTAAAAAAACATTTTGCTAAATATTAAGGAATTCAGTGTCACTGATTTTGTAATAGTATGATTGTATCTTGGCAGCAAGCATCACCAAAAATCCCCATTTCCTGCCTAAAGAAAAATGTCAAGGACAAATAACTCTGAAATGACTTTGAATTACATTACACTAAAATTCAAGCTGACCTCTGGCCCTCTCACACTTGATAAAAATCACATTTCAGTGTTCCATTTTGACTAGCTAACATTAAGCTCAAAGCACTGTAGATGCCAACAAATACCATCTAGTTTTATGACAAATTTCTTCGTGCATATTTAACTGACCACACAAACAGAAATATGCACACTTTTGAAAGCAAAGATATCTTGGCCAAAAAAAAAAAAAAAAAAGGGGGGGGGGTTGGCGGGGAACAAGTGTCTTAAAGAGGCTGACTGTAGGATATTATTTGTTTTATATATTTCTGCATATCAACATACACATACTAGGTTTGCATTTTATGCGAATCCCTTCCTGTACTTCCGACAGCAAACATAGATCTTGGGATTAATACACATATACATCCTTTCCTGTAATCAGCACCAATAGGTTGGCACAATTAGAACTGCGCAGGCTTTTATAGTAGCTGATAATCTCCACTAGTACCAGAATACCCCAGTTTATGTTCTTATCATGCATTTGTTCATTACCCTACTCAAGTCTAACCAGAACTTTGATCTTATGTTCCATTTTTGATTCATCAGTCTCTTACTATTAACATGCAAATATCATATCAAAGAAATTAATTTGGGGGGATAATGAGGGTAAAAGCAAGTCACAGAAGAGGTATAAATGACTAAATTAATACTTTGGCTTCATCAACTATTTAGCAGGTGTGCTGTAGCCATTGATATAATTCCGAGTAAAGCCAGTTATACTGAAATCTTTCTCACAAAGAACAGATACAAGGTACACCAGCTGCAGGCAGGTAATATCCATAGAAATAAGGAAAATATTACTTGGAACAAAGCTAGGATAGTTGTGGTCACACAGATCAGTACAATCCACTGATTTTTTAAGCTGAGAATTCAGGTGGTTTACTAGCTCTCCTTCTGAGGAAAAGCAATAGCTTCTCCTGGACCTGAATCTCATCCAAGATGCAGCCCACCTTGCCAGTAACAGAGAGGCATCAGGGCTGGGCAGATACCACTCCGCACTCCAGGCATACATGCCTCTATCACATGGAAAATGATCCCAAATAATCTTGCAAAAAAAGCTACAGGTCCAAAAATCAGGATGAATACTTCCTCAGTCATCCCAACCTAACTTAATCCCACAAAAAAGTCATTTCTCAAAACCACCAACACTGTATTTAGAAATGGCATCAATAAAACATATTTTTCAGAGTCTCACCCCATTTCTTCAGCAGTAGGGCTAATATAGATACATCAAAAATTTTAGACACAGTGTTTGCGTGCTTGAGCTATGGTGAGCATATGCAGCGATGCTGGCAGTGTCTGGGAGTGTTAGACTGGCTCTGTATATGACAGATTTGATCTGGGCTTGAGCTCCTATGAGATTTCCAGGCAAACACAGAAAGTCCTTAGCATCCCTCTGAACAAAGTTCCCAGGCAGAAAAAGACCTATAGCCTTGCTGCATTACAGCAGCTGAGAAAAAAAAATTGGCCCACACCAGGAAAGGTCAATTCATAACTTATAGAAGTGCTTTACTGTAGGTCTTTACTATCATAGGATTTTGCAATGCAATTCTGTTTGCTGTCTACCAAAGCACATCCATCCTGATAATGCTAGGACTAGAGATATGTTGGCCCTAAGTAATGAATGAAATATATCAATGGCCACTAAATATGTATTTTCCATTATGTGTCATCTCCAATGATAAGGTGTTAGTTTATTTTTTAGCATTACTTTTATTTTGCTGAAAATTTTCTTAGGTCATGTCAATACTTTTAGCAGCAATATCAGCAGCTGAGACAATTACAATAAAACCAAACAGATTAAATAGTTTTCCCTTTCTCCTAAACCTAAAATACAGATTTATCGTAATATTTTTATGAAATTGATTCAGAAATTGCACATGGTATGGAATGCCCTTATTGAACAGGCTGATAGTCCCACCAAGTATTTGGATGGCAAGAGGAAACAGTAGGGTCTGAAAAATAATTAGTCAATTTTTAAGCAGGATATAAAGGGATATAAAAGTCTTCATTTGAAACCTCTAACCTTTCTGAATATTTAGCTTAAGAACTATTGCCTAGCATTCACTCTGCAAGTTTATCTTCCAACAGCCACGTGGTACTGAGTATCTTTTCAACATGCAGAGGGTTTTTTTTCAGAGTTCTGCAGTTACTCCAGGCAGAGATCTTCACCCTACTTCATGACTCTTCACTATTTCTGATACATACAATAGCCTGATTCAAGCAAGGAAGATGTTTGTCACTGAGATTTCACGTACCTAACGCTGACTGCACTGCAGGGCAGTAAAATCAGCCTTATGACAGTAAACTATGTGGGTCTTCCAACCTGGTGACTGTGGCCTTCTGACACAGGGAACTGACATTTTATATTCATTTTGCCTCACAGTTCTGCAGTGAGCCAGTTCAGTGGCCTTTAAGACCCAAGACAAGAAGTATTTATCAAATAATTCTCTTGCAATCTTATAGTAGATGCACATAATACTTGGTATAGTATCAAGATTTGCCTGTGCTTTTATGACCAGTTTGACAAATAAAGCTTTCTTATCTTTAATCAAAATTTTTTGTAGTTATTTTTTAGGAAATTATGCATTTAAATAGGTAAGGTATTACAGTTTATTCCACTGAGGACACATGAACATTGATAGCCAAGTTTCTAACAGAGTCTGGAAGCTTTGCTTGTGAATGCCTGGAATAAATAAGGTTCACCTTGGGCCACAAAAGCTATTATGCTCTATCTTATTATATCATAGTACATCATGTATAATCAGATCAGTCACTGTCAAGCATTGGAGAAAAAAAGTACAGTGAAAAAAACATTTACTCTCATTGCTGAGTTTCAGACACTACATTATGTATGGCTCAATCTTATTAAAACAGCTTTTCTACTTACTATCAAAAAATGGACGTAGATACTTGTTGTAACCTTTTATTATTTTTTGTATAGTTGGAGGTAGAATTTCACCTTTTGCTTCAGCTTCAGGGATTTGTATTGACCTAAAAAAATGAAAAGAGTGAGGATGTTTGAAAAGAACATCATCAATTACAGCAGAGATGATATTCCAGGAAAATGCTATATTAGCTTAAAGGTTACTGATGATTACTATCCACCAGATAACATATCATGAAACATTTGTACGTTGGCATTTCACAGCACTGTAAAAAATAACATTCTAGAAAAATATCAGGTTTTATAATCTGTATTAGTCTTAAAAAAACCCCCACGTTTATATCTTAAAGCCTGTTGTTTCTTTAAAGTCTATCATTTCTTAACACCTCACCTGAAAAAACAGTTCAGTCTTCTTTAATAACTTTCTCTGTAAAGAGGGCACTATTGTTATAATCTAGTAATGTGGGAGGAGTATTGATTGTTTATTTCGGCATTTAAAATTAAGCTTCTTTTTACATAGTGAAATATATTCAGTTTAGCTCCTAGAGAGAGACAGAAACCACCATCAGAGGTTAGTACATAAAAACACTTTTAAAATCCTGTTTTTACAATGTAATTTTTCACCAGGTTACAGAAATACTCCTGTTAGGCAAAATCAGGGAAGTATAATGAAAATGTAAACCCCTCCTTTGTTCAGAAACAGCTACAAATACAATCCACAGAAATCAAATATCAATAAGCGATCATAATCCCCCATTTTTGCCCTAGGGGTCCCTACAATAGCCTCATTGGGAATATGAATGAAGGGACTAGAGAAAACACATACCTGAATTACAATTCTTTACTCAGACCATATTAGGATTCATTTTTTTATATACTCCCCTTCACCTTTTATAGGTCTTGATGGTTAGCAGCTGTGGGAGGGACACCTAGGGCCATTAAGGGCTGTTACACTGCAAGTACCAGGCCCCTAGCAAAAGATATCATGGTTTTACTCTTAATTTCTGCCTAACCCCTAAGGTGAGCACCCCAACAGCGTGAGCAGGCTGTGCTCTTCATAAATCAAAACACAAGTGGGACTGACTGCTCGTTGCCAATGATTTGAGAAAAGTGGGGGTATGACTTTTCTTTAATTACAAAAGTGAGAAGCAGATAATTGATTGACTCAAGGAAGCCCAGCTGGCTGCAAGCAGAGGCATTATCTCTGCTGATGGAGAGCAGCCACCTATATATTCACCAGGAGAGGGTCTCTAAGTTTCTTACCCCCCACACCAGAACTGATTGGTTGTTAAGAGTGACCAACTCTATCCCTTCCAACTCTATCCCTTAGCTCTCCTACACCAGGTACAAGCACTGTAGTAGCTCAGTGCTGGGGAGAAGGAGATAAGTACAAATTGAGGGCTAAGGGAGCACTGATGTTTTGTGGTCTTTCTTAGTCTTGCCAAGTCCTTGCTGGTTTTTTTTTTTCCTTCCCTGTTTCTCCCAGTGGCTCCTGAAAACTCTGCTTGCCCTTCCTAATGATATTTCTGGGCTTCCTGTAGCTTTCCAAACCTTGCTCCTTTGATTTTAATTTTACTATGTTTCTGAAAGCTTGAGCTGTTCTGTCAGAAAACTGTGGTTTTCATCCACTAGGAATAATCTAGTATCTTAGATTGGCAAAACTTAAATGCTAAAGTGATCTCACTTAATGCACATGGCCAAATCACACTGTGGTTTTAGATGTGATGTCCGCTGTCTTGAAGTGCTGCTATTGCTGTGTAATTTTTCTGTTTACCAGATCTTATTCCCACATAAGTAGCTGGTTTTCATTAGCAGTCTTGTAGCTCATATCGCTTAGGTACTTGAATGATCCTATTTATTTCCCTTATTTTGTCCCTGGTTTTTATTTCTTTATTGCTAGAGATCTATGTTATTACTTAATGTTAAGTGTGGTCTTGAGTAATGCCAGCATCGAAATAGGGAATGTTTCTCCTGTAAGTCGTGTCCTACAGAAACAAGCACAGTCACATTGAGTTGACATGTGAATATAAATAAAAAGGCCAGCTTTATGTTGCACAAAAGTGTTGGAATTGGAAATGTACTTGAATTTAATTCATTTCTTAAATACTGCACTCGCAATAGATATTTCTGCTTTTGTATTTTACATATAATTTTAGCTAAGTTTTCAGTGAGCTGCATGAGTTTAGTTTCACAGCTTTACTGGATTGTTCTTGAATAACTTTCACTTATTGTGAAACAATAAAGGAAAACTTTCCCTCTTCCACTGCAAGGGTATAATATTATTCTGCTGCTCAGTATGCAATTGCAGAGTGGTCTGCTGTGTTATCATTGACAGCTATTTTCTGAAATATATCTTAAATATTTGGCATTATTGTATAGAAGTCCTTTCCTTAAATCACCTGTAGTGTCCTTTGAGGCAATTCTTGATTTCCCTCATTAATACATGATGTGTAGCCTCATGGCTTTGATTTTTATGGTTAAGTAAGAACTATCGTGTGGAGGGTTGACCCTGGCTGGATGCCAGGTGACCACCAGAGCTGTTCTATCACTCGCCCACTCCTCAGCTGGACAGGGAAGAGAAAAATATAACAGAGCTTGTGGGTCAAGATAAGGACAGGAGAGATCACTCACCAATTACTGTCACAGGCAAAACAGACTCAGCTTGGGGAAAATTAACTCACTATTACAAATCAACCAGAGTAAGGTAATGAGAAATAAAACCAAATCTCAAAACACCTTCCCTCCTGGATTCCCTACCAAGCCCACCAGCCGCACAGGGGGACAGGGATGGGGTTTACGGTCAGTTCATCACACGTTATTTTCTGCTGCTTCATCCTCCTCAGGGGCAGGACTCCTCACGCTCTTCCCCTGCTCCAGCGTGGGGTCCCTCCCACGGGAGACAGTCCTCCACGAACTTCTCCAACGTGGGCCATTCCCACGGGCTGCAGTTCTTCACTAACTGCTCCAGCATGGGTCCATTCCACGGGGTGCAGTCCTTCAGGAGCACGCTGCTCCAGCGCGGGTCCCCCACGGGGTCACAAGTCCTGCCTGAAAACCTGCTCTGCGGGCTCCTCTCTCCACAGATCCGCAGGTCCTGCCAGGAGCCTGCTCCAGCGTGGGCTTCCCACGGGGTCACAGCCTCCTTCGGGAACCCACCTGCTCCGGCATGGGGTCCTCCATGGGCTGCAGGTGGAGATCTGCTCCACCGTGGGCCTCCCTGGACTGCAGGGGGACAGCCTGCCTCACCGGGGTCTTCCCCACGGGCTGCAGGGGAATCTCTGCTCAGGTGCCTGGAGCATCTCCTCCCCCACCTTCTTCACTGACCTTGGTGTCCGCAGGCTTGTTTCTCTTACATGTTCTCACTCCTTTCTCCAGCTGCCGTTTTCTGTCTGTCCGTCCCAACTTTTTTTCACTTCTTAAAAATGTAATCACAGAGGCGTTACCACTATCGCTGATTGCCTTGGCCTTGGCCGGCAGCGGGTCCGTCTCAGAGCCGGCTGGTGTTAGCTCTGCCAGACACGGGAAACTTCCAGCAGTTTCTCACAGAAGCCACCCCTGTACCTCCCCCTCGTCCCCCCCCCAGCTACCAAAACCTTGCCACACAAAACCAATACATATTGGCATGGGAAAGCTGTTGTGCAGTAATTGAGGCTGTGAATTAAGGGGGTGCTGTCCCTCGTGTGCTATTTTGCCATACAATCTTTGAGAAGTCGTATCCTAGTGAGCCAACAAGGTATGTGAGGAACCTGATGCCTCCTAAAGGTGAGTGCGTGGTGTTACCCTCCTGGTAACTTTGGGGATACTCAGAAGCAGTCTGCAAGTGTTGAAAGGCAAGGAACCTGCAGATGTTACATGCCCTAGGTGGTTTTGTTTATCTAGGTTTTAAGGGAGGATGCTCTGTTACTTTAAAGTGCTCCTAAATTCATGTGCCCCATTCATCACTAAGCAAGAGTGTGCTCACAGCTGCAGACATTCCTCTATTCTGTCATATAACCTTACGCAGGGACCGTGAAGGATAAAAGCTGAGACTTGTTCCCCTTATGCATGTACATCTGCATCTAAGCTTCTCTTTTACCCAGAATTTGAGTTAACAACTCAATATAGTTTAGTTTAGTTAACAACTAAATATAACATATTTAACTAGCTGCCTATGTTTTAGTTCCTCCATTTTCTTAATGTATTTGAAATACACTGGCATGCATCTAAGTATGGAATTGCCTTGAAACAGCTGTTCCAGCCACTGAGGGGAGAGAATAGGCTTTTATAAGAGAAAACTGAATATATATATTTATCTGACAGCCAGAAAGATCTATCTGTTCTGGGCTGTCAATGTATAACACATGTTTTAAACTCTTCAGGTTCAATAACCCATGCTTGCTTTTATAAAAGCTGAATTATAATTATTTAATTTCCTTAGTCATTCTTAGGGCACAAACTTAGTATTTTTACAGGCTAGGCTAAACCCGGAAGGTATAACAACTCTTGTTATTTAAGATACTTTCAAGTCAGTGTTTTAACACTATTGGGTAACCAGAGGGGGAAAAAGGGAACATCTGCCCTGAACAGTAGTATATATCACTGCTTAAAACAAATAGTCTAGACACATGTATGGGAATATTCTTCCTGGCTACTTTTTGTCAGAAGTTATGTATCAGGAAAGAGGCAGAAACACTTTAGAACTGAGAGAAGGGAGAAACAAAATGCCAAACACAGTCTGAGCAAGCTTTTGAAACACCCCCCTCAGGAAAAGCTGGGGGAAAAAAAAGCTTTTTTTCAGGCAATCCACTGACAGGTGAAGGGTTTCTAGATGCAAACAAAGGTGGTACTTCTGGTTTCATATCTGATGTGTTCAAGGATACAAGCTTTTGTATGGTCTGTGTAGATAAACTGCAGCAGAATCACCTACAACACTGATTAATTCTCTGCTTCAAAACAGCCAGTCCTGTCACAGGTTTTTGGTTAATTGGTGAGGCTGAAGCAGTAGCATTACATTACCACTTACCAGATACAGGAGCAAATAAATAATGCAAGTGCTGTTGAACTCAGCCAAAAAAAAAAAAAAAAAAACCAACAAAAAACCACAGAATTTTCTGCATTTCTGACCCTATAAACACAGGCTAGCATTCTTTAATTTGAAAACACCCTTCCAGAAATAAATGGGAGCCTTTCTTGGGATCAAATAGTATCTATTCACTTAAGCTGATTCCTGATAATTATTTGAAGTGTAAATTCTACTGATTGATAAATTTGCCTCAATTTTTTCACTTCTCCTCTTAAAATATTTCTGGGAAAGTGACTATCCAGGCATCGCCCTGGATATCGATTTTATTATGTGTGTCTATGATGTGATCATAAGGTATTTTGATGTCAAGTGCTGAAAGTGAAGGTAAGAGATGTCAATCAGAAAGGGAGGACTAGAAAATAAGGTGGAGTCTGGTAGCCTGGTGTGACGCTGTTAGCACGTGCCTTGTGACACATCGTGTCCTCTGTATATGATAGGAAAGATGAAGCTCTGGCTGACTCTAAACTTAAGGGGGGGGCGGTGCGGGGGGCTAGTTTTGTTTTCGATGGGGTTTTTTTGATTATAAAGTACTCGGTAGAGGAAACCCTCTTCATGCACTAGCCAGAGCTTATACAAGTGGGATATCTAAGGGGCCACTTTGGGAGCAATCCTGGCGCTTGCTTCAGTCCTTGGATATTGCTTAGAAATACTTCTCTCTTTCAGTGTGAAGCCGAATAGTTTTTGTTTTAAACAGCACTTTGACCCAACCTCCCTGATTTGTGCACTGGAAAAGGCATTTTGAGTACCTAAGCATCATCTTGGCTGTGAGCTAGCCAAGGGGCAGAGCCGCTTCTCAGCCCATGTTTGGATTTGGGTACAACATGATGGGATCAGCTCAATGCTGTGCACTTGTGTCCAAGCTAAACAGGTGCTGTACATGCACATAACTCCCATGGATACTATACAGGAATTAACTGTCTGTGCTTCTGGATGCTCTTAGCCACGTGAAGCTGTAAGAGAGGATTCACAAGGTCTACCTGATAATAATGAAGGCAATTATATACTACAGGCTGAACATCTCAGGGAATTTTGCCTCCTTGCTACTTAGATGCTTCTGAAATTGTGTTGGTCTCTTAGCAGTGTTTTATTACTGCAAAGCTATGAATCATCTGGTGATTATAGTGTGGCGAGTCACAGCTGACAAGGAAGGAAGGTGGAATTAGAGCAGGTGTGTGTTCTGGACAAAGATCTCTTTATAGCACTGGAGAAGGTGGTGGAGATAAATATTTTAAACTCTTTCAGGGGACTGTTCCACCTGCCCTCACAACCAAGCGGAGGCTTTATCTAAACATGTGTTTGCACACCCACTTGAACTAAAGCTCAGGCAGAATCTTATCTTGAGGAATTTACTGGGAGACCGAATAGGTTAGGCAATTCTGTACAGAGAATTGGCTAAGACACTTTAAGTATTTCAGTTAAAGGTGGTAGTGGCAATGTTTAACCTGTCCATGCGTGTGTTTTCTTATTAGAATTACTTAAAGAATCATTTTTTCCCCATTTTTGCAGAAGGAATATATTTTAAGTGCTCCATTTCTATCTTAAGTTTTTTTGCTATGGCAACTGCAGTGTTAGCAGGATTACTTGTACACAGAAGGGATCAGTTTCACTTTCCAGCTTAACACAACTCGGCTTTCTGAAAGACTTCACGATTTCATCAACAGAGAATAGGAAGACAATGTTTTAACCAGGTAATTCTTTTTAAGACAGTCTCCTTTAGTAACGAATGCACAATGATGACTTTACTACCTCAAGCTTATAGTACATCTAGGTGGACTGTGTGCTTCTGTCCTTGGGCAAGGTACCATGCTCCAGGCAAGGACCATGTGCCCTTCTAAATTTGCTAAGCATCTGATATGATATTCACTCTCTCTTCATAATAATCCTTCGTTTGAAGGATTATTTGCTTAAGTTAAATTCCTTTCTTTTTTCCCTCCCATCAGACTTCTCAGTTAAAACTGTAACTCAATCAAGGCAGCTGAGATGATTTTGTGAAGGAGTTCAGTCCTGTATTTCTGTTATTAATATCCAGGTTGGCTGATCTTTGTAAAAGGCAAGATTCAACTGTCAAGTAGATTTGGCTTTGTTACCTGGTCAGATATATTTCTAATTATAAGTAAATGGATTATAAACCAAATGATATTATTATACATTGAAGAAATAATATTCTTAGAAAAAATTTCTTACCTACACAGCATCAATAGAAAAAGGGCTCTGAGACTGCAGCATTTAAGACTGCACATTGTCAGATGTGGTTTCAAAAGTTCTTGCAGTTCCTAAAAAAAAAAAAAAAAGTGCAGAGGTAATGTTTTACAACACATTTGCATTTCAAATATACAAATTTCACAAGGTTTTCAACACTGAAGATACTGTATCTTGAATAGGTGCTGCTATAAATGTATTTGTAAATACCTATAACAATAAAAAAACCTCAAAACTTCAAAAAAGACATGGTGTCAACAATAATTTAACTTACCAATAGAAGTTCCATTCCAGTATACTACACCTGCTTCATTTTTGCATCTGTCCTTTAAATATTAGGAAAAGTAATTGTTTTGAAAAATAATGTGATCATGTGCAGGAAAATCATAAACACTGAGTTTTGTCTTTGCTATTCATGCTTGTAAATGAGTGCATTCATGGCATATCAGAGCACTCCTCTGAATGGAAAATACACTACCCCGTCTTAGAGCACAGAGCTGTTTAAGAGCAACATCTCTGCTTGCTCTATGATATCTTTGGTAAGCTTTTTGTTAATGAGGAAAATTGAAATTATATGTTTCTACCTCCAGCTATTAAAAAAAGATCCTGTGACTATATATAAATAATCCTATATAACCATCCACATTCATCAAAATGTTTGGCTGAGGCAAGATGTTTTCTTCTGAATGGGATTTCTTTGCTTTTGTCAGTATGATTCACATCCATAATGGTTATTTCAAGTAATCTGTCAGCTCTGTAATCCATTTCTGGATGAAGAGAGTATCAATCAATAGTTTAATGCAGTCATGCAAAAGATTTGAAATTCATGGACTGTGCAAGCTTTTGCTATATTTCATCAAAGCACTGAAATCTTATTTGTAAGACTTGCTTCAAAACTTAAAAAAAAAAAACCTACATGACAGGAATACCTACCCAGAATCTGCAAGACAACTGTTAAATGTTAATAAATACAAATTAAGTATCTGTTGTAGGTTTTAGGAAGGGACTATCAGACAATACTATTTTCAATGTTCAGAATTAATTTTGCAGGAGTCTCACTTTAATTTCACAATAAATTATTAACAGTAAAGAATTTGAAGCTTCACAACTTGAAGCTTTGTTTCACAATCCTTTAGTGACCAAAGCAAAAGGCTAGCAAACTTTTTTTACCCCAAAGCAATTTTTCTTTCAGTCTGTAGCTCTAGTAAAAGCAACACTAGTGGTATTTACTTAAATTAATGCAGTGTGAATGGTATCTGACTTGTATGTAACTGGTGAAGTGACAAAATAAGTTGTTAATGTCTCCAAAGAAAAATGAAAGCCATTTCAATGGCTTTTTAAACAAGCAAAAATTCTCAGCATCTTGGATACTTTAAGCATACACCAGCCTGGTAAATATTAATGTCAAAATAAATCATATACTCCTACTGACTTCCACAGAAAATCATGCATGAGACATTAGAAGAGCCTGTAATAGGAAGATACAGCACAAATGAGCAGATGGTGTTGTCAGAACATTGTTCTCTAAATGTTGATTCTCTAACACTCCTGGTGCATGTCGTGGGATCTCTTTTGCGTATCTCATTTTGGGTTTGGATGGACACATTCTACATTTACTATCTTTATCTCACAGGAAAATACGCTAAAAATAAGTATTATCTTTCTGGTTTCCCAGAAAACCTCTTACCGACTTTATAAGTACTTCATAAAGCTTCTTTTATATTTAGCTTTTGAATTGCTACTATGAGCTCCTAATGTGTCTGAAGATCCTTTATAAACAGATTAAGGAAACCTATGGATATTTCTGTACTTATTTGGTTTTAGTTTTTACAGTACTGAAGATCAAAATGAATGGGTTGATTACTAATCTCTTTCTAAAGCAACTGGTTTACCTTCAGACCTTAACCAACAACCAATTTAGCAATTTTACGGGGGGATGGCATGGAGAATTTTAGTCTTTAATACATAAAATGTCAAATCCATTCTATGGTACAGGGATTTATTTTGTATGCTCGGGAAGTGAGAGCATGGAAATAACAGGAAAGAGAGGATCTTTTCTATCTGTATAAGAAATACTAATCAGGAGATCTAATTGCCTCGTCAGCTGGCAGCCCGTCACTGCAAAGGGACGCTGCATGCCAGCCAAGGAATAGAATTGGGTAGCTATGGAAGTCTTAAGCAGTTTCACAGATAATACTTAAGCTGCATATATAAATTACTGCTGCATGTGCATACACGCTTGCATGCACACACATGTTTTCTCTGCTGGCTTTTTTTATGGGCCTTACTGAGCTGGTTTGTTCCATTGAAAAGCCTGCCTCTTGGCATGTTTGCACATCTGGACCTTTCGTCTGTCATGCATTTCTTTATCAAATGCTATACACTGACAGTAGGATTCCTTCCTGCGTATGTAGACCTTATTAACTATTGGTATTTAAAACTAGTTCAGCAGGACTCATAAAGAGCCTAGAAAAATATACATAACCTGTTGTCTGCATTGAATACTGAGCCGTTTGGTTTTACCAGACAAGACTACATGCTGTCCAGATTATTGTGCATATATTGACACATCTTCATGTTCTAAACATACCATTAAGTAACTGAGATGAAGGTAACAAATATCTGCCCCAGTTTCCCATATGATGAGACAACAACACTTTCTACTTTGGATCAGATCAGATTAGGACTGTAAAATAGTATCTAATGTTTTGGCATTTCTCCTGGGAATTTTGTATTTATTATCTTCAGTATGAGAGGAAAAGTGAATTATGCAAGTTTCACAAACCTCCAGGACTGAAATGGGATGAGGCAGAATGCTGGCAGAGGTAGTAGCAGTATCTTAAAATGTCACTGGAAGTGGATTTTGTTTGAATGAATCAAAGCATGAAATGCCTGTTATACTGAAGTATCTTATCCACAAGTAGACATGTGGAAAAGACTAAAAATTATTAAAGACACTTTGTCATATGGTAGTGGCCATATGCCTGAATTCCCATGGCTGCTGTTGCAAGCATCTAAAACTGCATGTAGAATTACCTTAAAATAAAAAAGTCAGGAGTGGTTTTATAGATAGTATAAGCAGAATTAGCACTGCAGTTGCATTTGACTGCTGAATCCAAACTGTTGAATGACAGTGCCTTTAAGTGCTTGACTGAAAAGCAGCTAGAAATTCAGGAGGGATTCAGCCAGAGTGCCGAAGTATAACTACCTCCCTTCCTCTGCATGGTCCTACTTGCCTTGTCCACTACAACTGCAGCATAGCCAATGAGTCTATATATACTCTTTACTCCATCCTCTGGTGCTTAGATCAATATGAACCAACTGGAGGGAAAATGATGGAAAGCTGAAAATACTGAAGACTCGGTGGGAGAAAGGGAGTGGATATATGGAAGGCAGTCACAAGATAAGATTCCGAAGTAGAGGGGCAGAGAGATAAAAAGGAAAAACTCCTATGGGATATGGCCCCAGAATGCCACTGTGAGTTCCAGATTCTTTATTCATTCTTCATGCCTGCCCTTGCTTTTAGCAAATTGGCACCTGACACTATACTGCCATCTTCACTGGCTTCTCCAGTTCTTCTGGGCAGTCTTCCTTACTCTTCTTATTTCCAAGTTGCATAGGAAATAATTTTTTTTTTTATCTCCTTTCAGCTGTGCAGAAGCAACAAGTGAAAATAAAGGGACAGTGAGTAACTTTTGCTCATCATTTGGAAAAGGCAACTGCACACAACTGATTGACAGTAGTCACTGACAGACAGCACTTTGTGGAATAAAGTGGCATGCCGTCTTTGTATTAATCTGGATGCATGTCTATGATAGGCCCGGGTTTATGATACTTTTTAAGTCTCTCTAAAATAGATCATGAAAGAGAAGAAAATGCAAAATTTTCACGCATTAAGATTATTTTTCATGTTAAGATCAATTAATACTGCAGAGTGCAGCTTGAGTGAAATGTAGGAAGAGATTTTTTTTTTCATGGGGCAAATTAGAAGGAAGGAACAAAACCCAGCAGCAGCAAAACTCCGGGTCTAACTGGGGAACTGACTGATGAAAGTGGACCAATGCATGTGTCTGCATCCTATTCTAAGGGGCACCCTCTTATTTGGCTGACAAGCTGGCTCTTGGCATACCAGCTAGCTTGTTTCTAAACCCTAGGCACATCTGATCTTGCCTAGCACGGATGTAAACCATGCAAAGTCTCCTGGGGCAAGAAAGCAAAGTTAGATTTACTTGGTCCATGGAAAGTAGCTGTCTTGTCGTGTTTTCTTTGCAGAGACAGGCAGTACAGGGGCCATCTGTGGTGACAGTGCTATGTTAGCAATTGGATGGGTGTTAACTTTCTACTGTTGATATATCTACCAATAGTTTAAAGTGAAATACTGGATTCTAGTTACGCTCTGATGTTCTGATCAATACAGTTGTCGCATCTGCCAGGTAATACAAATAGTAGCTGAAAATTTCACTTTCTCACCAAAACACTTGGGAAGTTGTTCCAATCTGTACAACAGCTTTCTCAAGTGTAGTGCTCTAAGGTGTTTTTGTCAAAGATATTGTTCAACAGCAGAAAGTCATATTGTTAAAATAAGTAGAATGAATTTAAAGTTCACCAGAAATTAAAATCTGCTTCTCTAGTGTAGCAAAACGAGCTGTAAGCAAAACTTCACAATTAAACATACTTATATATGTATAGGGCATTATATGAGAGTCTTTAAAGTGATCCTGAATAAATCTGTATGACAAACAAGTTTGTTTATTAAAATAAATAAATTAGCATGGCAAGGTTTCAGACTGTATCAGCAACAACTCTGTGACATATTTCAATATCCTGAATAATACACAAGTTAACATATAAATTCACTATCCTCAAAATACCCTGGAAGGTCATAAGCTAGGTCAAAGAAATCCATTGTTGCAGCCATCTTAAATTTTTTTTGTTTGTACCAGTGAAAGGATACTACGCAAAAGCAGTAACGACTAGCAGTATGCTGCTAATACAGTATTAAGTAGTGAATACTGTCTAATTATTAGACATTTGCTGTTCTAGATTGAGGTCTGTATTTCTCACCAAGTTATCTGCACTATCAATTTCATAAACATCAAAGCCTTAGAGTAACTTACATAACCTATGATAGGATTATTTTGCATGTTTATCTGTTGTTGTTATCATTCTGTGCATTTTAAATAGGTTAGTATGTATCTTGGGTTAGCTGGGAAATAAGTTAACTGGCAGAGACGTTGTTAATGTTTTCCTGGAAAATGAATTTCAGATTTGTAACAACTGGGTGTTTAGGATGGCAATACAATTCTAGGAGTTACGTTCATGGAACAAGTATCAGATGTCCTACTTCCAACCAGCGTAACACTGAACTGAAATGTTTCAACAGTGTATAGAAATTGATGTAGTAATGAACGTTCACAGAATATGTTTTAATAAATGAGTGTGTTCATGTGACTGCTTAAATATAGCACTCATTACAAGCTCTGCTTGTATCTATTGAAAAATCTATAGAAAGTGTCACACAGTCTATTTTCTAGTTAAAAAAAAGGCCATGGATTAAGTAACTTATCTTTATCTTGTCCCTAAATATGCTTTTAGATAGCTGGCCCTCAAAACTCCAGCAGACCAGTAGTGTTTGAGTCATGGTTGAAGATTAGTGCCATTTGTAATTATCCAAGTTAATCAGAAGTTTGTGGGCTTGTTGATGGTTGAATTTTTTTACTTAAATCTTTTGCCCTGTACAGGCCAGTTCCGCTATCTGTGCGGTTGAACTTCTTACATACATCTGCAAGTGTTTTAAGAGTCCTCTTGTACCAACCTACATGTCTCTCAAATCTGAGACCTTTACTGGCTTTTTAAGGTGCACATCAACACTGGAAGGCCCTCCCACACCCAGTTCCACAGACAGTCAGGGATCACCTTCTACACACTAGTCTGTGACAGTCACAAGTTGCAGCCCACCCATGTGGCTACACCAGAGCAGCAAAGAGCAGAGAGGTGCTCAGGTTTTATGCAGTTTAAAGAATGCGTGTTCTGAGTCCAGTCAAAGAGGTAGGCAACCTTCAGAGGCTGCAAATGATGAATGAAACCTCAAAGGCACTTTAATAAAGGTTTTGACCTTGAAGGAAGGAGCAAACAGCTTTCATGTGGCCAACACGGGTGGCTGGGTGGTCTCCCACCTCCCAGCTGAGATCTGACAGCTGCCTGGGTGAGCGCTTTAGGTCACCAAGTTTCTAAGGGGCACCCGCAAGTGTAGGTTGAAAGCAGATACGGTGCTCCTGCAGCATTGATACTGTACTTCACTAGTTACACAGACCAGGCTAACTTGTTTCTATAGCCGAAAGCAAAATGGAGCCACAGTTTTGTTTGGGCACTATCAAAATAGATATGACTGATATAAATAACTTAAAATCCAGGAAGTTGGACAGAATGTGTTGGTTCAGATTAAGAAAGTAACAACTTGATTTGAAAAGACAAGTGAAATCACATCTTTCTCATGCCAGCTTCAATTATTGTTCCTCATGAAAGTTTAACAGAGCTAGCATCTTCTAGCTCTTAACCTGGAGGAGAGTCTCCCCACATAGACCCTGATGTCCATGAGCTTTGCTCAGGCATTCTCAATGTTGTAGAAACTATCCAGGACCCAACTAATCTGCCTGCAGCTTCCCTCCATGCAGCCTCTGGCACGGGAGAATGAGGGACATCTCACTACGTATCACTGAACAACACGCCCGAGGCTGTGAGTGAAAAATAAGAGCCCTGCAGTAGCAGATTAGCCTTAATCATATCCATCTTCTCTCCTCGAATGTTTCGCAGTGTGCCTCAGATTCATGACAGAATCAGCCCCTTGGTTTGCAATTAATTTTGTTTGCAATTGCAAAGGCTTGTTTGTTTAGTGGGGGAAGGGGAAGAAGGGAGGGAATATACCCCAGTGATGCCTTGTTTTCCATGCAAACTATGAATTTGAACCATGGATTTTTCCTGGTTTCACTCTTCTTATGCATGCATGTAAACCTCCAGAGAAAGTATTATTTTTCTTGAGACACTTAGGCACCAAGTACTTGTCAGTTGGAGTCTAAGGTCTGTAATTCCTTGCTAAATTGGTATGTGTCCCGTAACCAAGAGATTTACGAACTAACCATTCTGAGCAGTGCAACAGGATGAAAGACTAGGAAGGAGAAAATCAGCTTTCAAAGCAGTTTAGGTTGTTTTTACAATCCAGGAAGCTTTTGCATTTGAAATGAACTGGCATGAATTAATGTAATTAAAATTACTCAGTAGAAACACATATATCGGCAAACGATAACCACAGGAAGAAATGCTTTCAATTGTACAGCCGCATAAAAATGTGAATGTTGTCAAAGTTCAGTGTCCTGGGCTCAGCCGCACACTTTTGTACCTGCCAAGGCTGAATTCAGAGGATTTATTCTGACCGAGCTGTGGAACTAAGCTCAAAGTTAGCAGGAATTCAGTCTAAGAGGAAATCACAGGAGGGGTTTTGAAAGTATGTGGCATTTTTCAATAAAACATGTATTTCAGATTTTTTTTCAGTAATATATATTTACCTAATCTTCCCATGTGGTAAGTGTGTGACTGTTTGAGGATCTTCCTTTTCTTTAAGTACATACTGCTTTAGCTTTATTCTATGACAGTCATTAGAATTACCTGCAGTTGTGTCATGACGACGACCAACCTGTAAGAACCCCGTTTATAAAGTTTGAATAGACATTGAAATTATGTATATAGGCAGGTATTTTTTTTTATAATTAGAAAAAAAGCCTGCTGGAGAAATAAAATCATTTCATTTAATTCAAGTATTTCCTTTCATCGTGACTTGACGCCCAACAACAGGTTTAATCAACATGATCTATTTTCATTCAAATATTGTACGCCTTTTTAAGTACTGGCACACTGTCGATCTGCATACGCGCCTGAGGTGAGATGTGCAGATTTGATAGGGAGTTGGGGGAAAAAATGGAAGGTGACTCTTCAGTAATCTTTCTGGGAGAAGTTTCTCCGCATGCCCTTCCCTTTAAAAAACCAAGTTCTTGCAGGCTTTTGGGGGGTGAACTCGCTTCTCAGGTTCGATTTATTTCGTTAGCGGCCATGCGAGTTATTCTGTGGTATTTCAATCCGGCAGAACGCGTCTTCATCGTACCTCAGAGAGGGAAAACTAGCGGGTTTCGAAAACAGCTGACCAGCGGGGGAGGAAGGAGGAGGGAAGGCGAGAGCGCTGCCCCCCGGCAGGGGGCCGTGCTGGGGACAGGCTCCCGGCGGGGAGGGTGCCGCGTTCCCCGCGCCCAGCGCCCCTTACCTGCAGCCGGGGCCGCGGCCCCTCCGCGGCGGCGGGCGGCGGGCGGGCGGCGCGCGGCGGCCGCCTCCGTGCAGCCTCGCGGACGGCCGAGGACTGCGGGGGCGCCGCGCCGCGCCGCGGGGCCGCGGGGCCGCGGGTTCGAGCCCGCCCACGGCCGGGGTGGGCGGCAGGGGGAGAGGGGCCCCCCCGCCGTTGCTAGCTTAAGCCCCCATAGGTGCCTCCAAGCGGCACTGGTCCCTTCCGCGCCACTCCTCCTCCGCTTGCTCTCGCTGACACCCCTTTCAGTTTCTAAGTGTTCCCCCGGGGGGGTAAACGGTGCCGGAGAGAGAAGCGGCGAGGGATCCCGGCCAGACAACAGGCAGCGGCAGCACTTCCCACCGCTTCTTTTTTTGCCGTGCCTCTCTTAACGGAGCTTGCATGAAACTTCCTGCTTATTGCCTTGTGACAACTGCGAGAAGGAAATCATCCCGGCTACCCTGGGTAGAAACGTCCACCCTTGTTCCCTGTTTGATGTGGAAATGTTCTGGGTATCTTTAGGTAACCCTGCTGAAGTCTTTCTAGGAGCCACTGGAGGAAAAACGTTACTTTTGCAGATGTTACTTTCCTGTCTGACCTTCCACTCCAGGAGCTGTCTGCAGCTTGCAGATAGGTTAAAGCGCCACTTTCTCTGGGGAAACACCATTCCACACAACACGAGATGAAGGAAACCACCTAGGGAATGATTCCCAGCCCAGGCCGTGTTAGGGGAAGCATCTTCTGACAGAGTTCAAGATCTTCTGTCAGAAATCATTGCCTGTAGCTAGCGTATAAGGAAAAGGAAAGGAAATCCTTCCCGACGGGGTCACTATCACCAGTACTAAAATACGGTATTTATTGCTGGTCCAAGCAGCGGAGGAGGAGAAACAAGATGAGTTTGATGACTTCGGCTTCAACCACTCGTGCTACTTTTTGGGATGAAACAGTTGACAACCGTTGAAGAAGGCAAAGGCTGAGAGGTCCCAACCCTGCATCTTCGAGCAGTAAAGACCCTCAGATTTCGCTTCCTAGCACACGCTAGTCCCAGTTCATGTCAGAAGTAGCCATGTGTTATTTTCTTTTTCTTAACTTTATCTTTAAACTAGTTACTGGCTTTTTGTTACAAGAGGCTGTTTTGACACCATATGTCTGCTGTTACCGCACTGGAAGCTCCCCCCAAGCTACAGAACGCGGGAAGGTCTGAGCCTCAGAATAAGAGAGGAAAAACACATCTCTCCGTGACAAAAAAAAAAAATGGAGCATGTTTCCCTACTGTTGTGTGCCTTTCTGCTACTGTTATTGCCTAAAGCTCTTATTTGTTACTGCATCTGTGGGCAGGAGAAATTAGTGAAATGTAAAATCCCATATTCCCTGCAAATGCCAAATGTTGATCCAATTATAAGTCAAGAATATGTGCTGAGTGTGCCTGTTCTGGGGTACTTCCCCCCCATAACTCATTTGAACAGTCTGTCTAACTGTAACATGGATAGTGTTTATCTTTCATTCATCAGTCAAGCAGAAAGAAGCTTGAAACCCAGTGGAAAAAAATCCCTGATTGTTTCTATTCATGTGACATTTCATAGCCTTAGAACTGAGAAGACAGTCTTAAAGACAATTCTATTACCAACTGGCATAGAAACAATGCTGATGTTTGTTTATTATTCCCAATAGTACTCCAAGCACAGGTTATATCTAATGGACAGTATCAGAAATCCTTAGATTTCTAAAGATCTCTTTCTACCTGCTGCTTAAAACCTATTTCAAGCTCCCACTAACTGCAAGTCATAATTTAAATAGAATGAAAATATATAGTCTGTCTGAAAATCCAAAGCATCAATGTGCTGTTGCCCATTTCAGTTCACAGCTCGCAAACGGAGAACTCTGAAAAATAATATCTTAAAGTGGGAATTCAGCACGTGTCTGAATTTCAAGGCTCTAAGGCAGTTGATATGCATTTGAAAACCTTAGGCAGCATACACCCTTCTCTCCACACAAGAGCGAGCCCTGAGCAGTGGCAGTCACTGCGACTCCAGATCACCTGAAACAGCACCTGGGCTGTGAGCAGTGTGGTAGTGTCTGTTGGAGACAAGCAAGTAAATGACAGTGCTAAAAACTAATTACCATGGCCTGAAATATTTAAGGCTGTCAGTAAAACCTATGAATATAAACCTAAAACTTAACGCTCGTTTCTTCTAAAGCTTATACTGGTCCTTCGGAGTGCCTGTGGTTCTCAGTTTATTAATTTTCTGTTGGGGCTATTGCACTCGCAGCAAGGGCTGTACTCGTTTCGGAGCGACTGGCTGATGCGAGCCTGTGCCCGTGCACAGAAGCAGCCCTGCTCGGTCGGTCACCTCGGGAGCCAGCTCCTGCCAAGCCCTTGCCCTCTTCGTGCTCCCTGCAGCAGCGGGACCGCTGAGGCAACAAACCTGCCACCTGCCCTGGGGCTAGTCCCAGAAAGGGACGGCTCAATTATTAACCCAAAGCTTAAGTCTTTGAATAGAGCCATTCATCGACTGGGAAAATCAGCTGACTCCATCCTCAGGCTGGTAAAGAGTAATGAAATTGTTTCAGAGAACTTGTGAAAAAGACTCCTTGAACACAAAAAATCTGGATGCCTGAGGTAAGAAATCATTTAACTCCTCTGTACGTTCAGCCCTCTGCTTCTGTATTGGAGCCCACGTTGGACAAGTTGGGTTTTTAGTAGGTTTTCCTTACAGTTTGTAACCTCAGAGGGTTGTCATAACATCCGCCGCACTGATTAAACAGCGTTGTAATCGGTACTGACTTGCAGTAGCTGTAAGGCCAAGAATAATAGAAAACGTAGTAAATTTCTGGTATCCCAGGGATTCCTGGAGATATGTTAAATTCTGATCGGCAGGCTGGCTGTGAGATTTTTTTTTTTTTTTGTAGGTGCTTGAGCTGCTTGTCCAATAACATAACCCTTATAAATAAGCCAATATTAGCATTATCACCTAAGTGTCATATTGACACAAAAAATACTTGGCAATGTGGTGTATCGTGAACCAAAATGTCCCCATTTTTTATTTGATTACATTGTCATTTAATGGACATTATTTTGGACATATTAATGTAAGTGCAAATGTTTGGAATACTGATCAAGAGAGTTCTGAATAAATGCAGTATTGAGTGAGGACCTGAAAATGAGACCAAATAATACAGTTTTGTATCTAAGCTAAGTGCAAAGCAAAAAGTTAAAAAATACCTACTGATCTATAGATTTTATTGAAATCTTCCCATTTTAAAGAGGTAACAGGTAATACCATAGTTGAGGACTTTCAAAATCTGCTAATTGAAGAGTATCGATTTGAAATTACTATAAACAATTCTATTTCATTATTCAGTGTCCCAGCGAATGTAATGGAAAGGATGAAAATAACACCATAAAATGTGCTCCATCTTTAGAATTCTTTAGGAAAAAAAGTTTTCTGATTACTGTAAATTATGTGGGAAGTAGAGGATAAGTCAATTAGGGTTCTAATACCTGGTAAGGTCTACTCTCAAATAGGAATGCTTGTCCATGAAAGTCTATATTCTTATAGGTACCACAGACTGCATAAATAGTTGCATTTTAAATTATAATAATACTCAGTGACGTAAGGGCTACATACTCTGCAACCAGTCCAGATTATCTGAGCAGAAAATAATGAAAATATAAAATGGCTCAAACCTAAGAGTTCATATCTTCACTTTTTGTATCTTGTTGCCCAATCACACAATGAATTCTTTGAAGGTTCCATGTAGCAAGAGTCACACTTACATAAAACACAATCCTTTTTTCATTAGGTATTGGATGCATCTTGCAGCTGAACATCTTCAGCTCAGATCAGGGCTTTCGGGCACTATGCTAACCTGTACTCTTCCCATGTAGTGACAAAGCACTCCAGGGTGAAACCTCCCCAGGAGCAGGGTACCTTCACCTGAAACCACTGTTTCTTTAAAGGTTGTTTTGAGAAGCACATATTTTTGGTTGTATCACTTGTCAGTTGATTCATAACGGCAAGGCTGCATTTGTCATAGCTTTGTTAGCTCTTGCTACACTATTGAATATGTCCAGGTGCTGGCTTTAATGAAGTACTTACGTTTCCATTATGCCCAGAATAATGTCAATACTCAAAAATTAGATTAAATGAATGAGAAAGCTGAGATGAAGACAGTGGATTTGATTATCTCGGGTAATTGATTTTCTTTGTATGATGCTGTCAATGCCTGAAAGGCCAGGTGGATTAACTGATTCTGTCAAGGACAGGCAGGCTTGTGCTAGTCTTGTATCATATACAATTTTCCAATTTATTATCAGTAGGACAGTGCAAATGTGTAAGCCGGCGGCTGGGATGTCTCCTGCTGTTTTGAAAGACTTAGTTTGATGGGGGGGGGGGGGGGGGAGGTTTCTGGCCTGAAATGCTCACTTTTCATCATGTACCCGTTCAGCGATCAATAACAAAAAGCCTCCAACAAGTGTGCTACTGAAATGTCAAGAAGCGGTTTTCACAGTGCCCATTACCACAGGGAGCTGTACAGCCATTAATGATAAACATTGCGAGCTCTCTGGCCTGGCTATTACATGGGATAAGATAAAAACACTGGAGTATCCTTAGCAAGCCCCAAACGTAAGAAGGACCAGGAAAAGCTGTGAGGCACCAGGCTCACTCTTAACTGTCCAGCCAGGCAAATTTGCTGAGCTGCTGTTGTGTAGTCGTAGAGATAAAGCTGAATTGCTGGGAGAAGGTTGACTTGTCTCCCCCAAAGAGAAGCTGGAGTGGTTACTGGACCTTTCCTATGCTTCCTCCTGAAAGAAGTGGTTGTTAGAAAAGTGACACTTTCTTCTGTCCATGCTCAGTCTACCTAAAGATGCCACCAATGTCCATGAATGTAACGATCATCTCTTCATCAACTCTGCATGAGATGTATTAATTCTTACAGTTTTTAGTATATCAAAGTTTTGTTCCTTAAGCCCTGCCTGCTATGTGATCTGAGCAAGACTAAAAGAATTGATGACATAATACTGAAAGTCTACTTTGACAGAAAAAAATTTTTTCCAGCCCAAATGGGATCGCACTGTGCTGTGAACATGTATCATGTGGCTTCATCTGTTTATAGTTTAGTTTATTCTGCTATACTCTATATCAATACCTTGCATGACATTGAAGAGCCAAAGCTTAGGGACACCTTGTAAAACAAAACAAACAAGCAATGAATTCTTTTGCTTGTAAAAGAAAATAACTTATTTTGCTTCTTCCTTTATTTTCAGCACTGTGTATTTCACACAAGAGTTCCTACTATTAATGTACTCAACAGTTTTAAAAGTGTACTGAGGAAACTCTTAAGACAAATTTTGTTTCTGTAGTTGGCTGTGCACTACCTCAATCTTACCGCTACTTGTATTAAATGTAGTAACACACTTCAGTGTGTTATTTATTAAGGCTTCGTAACTACTTATGAACAGAAAAAGGATTCACCAATGTTTCTTTTAAAAATTAGTTATGAACACAGAGAAAGTATTTTTAACACGCATTTGTCAGGCATTCACTTACTGCAAAATTATGCAAGGAGAATAACAGCAAGGCATAACAGCCTCTTAAATGTCACTTGAATTAAAATGTCTTGAATTTATCACATTAAAATGTAATGTTTGCTTCTGTCTGCCTTATGAATATACTGTTTATGAACCCCCATTATGTAGAAATATGTACCCATAATGAGTATTTAGACCAATAGCTGGCAAAGTTAAACTTTCTACAAGCCCATTTCAAGTAGGTGATGACAACGTTATTTTTTGTTTGGGAATGCCTCTTTGTAAGGCTGTCAGAGCAAAATTTCCAGGAAAAAAAAAAGAATTTTTACTTTGAGTAACTAAGCACTCAAAATAAGCTATGTGGCCTTTTCTAGGAGTTTTGTGAGGGGAAAATTGGAAGTGTCCAGGCAAAGGTGGTGACAGGCATTTTTCACCAGCTGCCTTAGTAGTCCTTTGGAAGACACAAGCAATCCACTCAGCATTAAACAGCCAGTATAGTTTGCCGTAAGCGGGGTGATGTAGTCCAGGCAGGGTGAACGAAACACAATGGTGCAAAAAATCTCAAGTCCTGTCTTCATAAGGCAAAACATCACAAGACTTTTTTCATTTTTTACCACTGGTACATATTTAAATCCCTGCATTCCTGGAGGTATTTAGATTGATAGTTTCAGATCCCTATAAATGGGTATCGTGATGTTCTGGCCTTCCACAGGCTGACTCACCTTTCTAATGGGTGGAGGTCATGCGCCTCAATGCCTGTGACTTTGAAATTGCAGATTATAGAGCTAGTTGGTAAAAGAATGGAATAAACACAGAATATCGGACTAGGTTTCCAGTCCTAAGCCTGAATATCCATGTTCTAAAAACTTCACGAGAGGCTGACAGATTGCCATCATAGCTTAACTTATCTGAACTTTGGGTCATGAAAGAGGATTGCTTCATGTTCCGATTTAAGTCAGGAATAAAACTTTAATCTGGGTAACAACAGACCTTATTTTCGCAGAAAAAAATGTTATCTACATTATTCTGGGGGCTAAAGAGTTTTAAATTGCAAAAAGACCATGTGAGAAGTGTGCGGTTATGCTCAAATCATTTTTCATTTTCCTCAGGAGCACATGGGGAGTTGTTTTAATTCAAAAGATTTAATATCTGTCTGATCTATTAAACTAGAAGACAAAATAATTCTGAGAACAGAAAATGCCAAAGGCACCTTAAAGAGTTATAGATATACATGACATACATAAATCTCGTAGTGAAAGTT